>NC_091678.1:11425017-12850034 GCF_030179915.1 Drosophila takahashii | reverse complement strand
AAATGTACTTCAGTTAGGTTTATCTAGTTTATATACGCGAATAAAAATTATTTCAAATTAATTAAAATCACCCTTGTAACATGGTATCCCTTTATTAAATTAACCATTTTTGTTTTTATTTGTATTTATTTGGTTTTATAATAAATTAGAATTTTCATTACTGCAGCTTAACATTCGGTTTCTTATTCTTAAATGTTATGTTCACTAAGCCTAAATTGTGACACAAATTTTAAGCCAATTTTGCTACGGGCCAAATTGATTTGACAAGAATTAGTTTTTAGTGTGGGATGAACCAACATTTTAATTTAGTTTCGCTTACATCTAAACGTATCTTCTTAAATATTCTGCTTTACTTTCTTTTTAACCTCTTCACATTATTCTTCTGCTTGTTTTTCCTTTAGCTTTTGCTTTGTTTTGTTTTTGCTCTGTTAATTTAAAATGCAACTACTACGAACTAACAATACTTGGCCATACATATGGTTCATATATATAGTGTATATAGAGTATGCAATTATTGGTTTAAATCTTGCCTTGCGTTTTAGATTGAATAGTTTGAAGTATCTGGTATCTGATTCTTGTATTGGTATCGGTATCGTCTGTAAACGGGCGCCAAAAACGGGTAAAGGTAAAGAGTTAGGAGGAGTTATACAAAAGAACGAAAACATTGCTCACAATTGTTTCGATTGGTTTTACAAAAATATTGTACACAATAAATATTTTGTATAATCGTTTTTATCAAATTCTCTCTAGCCATATATTGGCAATTATATTATAGTTATAATTATAATTATATACTCTCCAGTTTGCCGGTTTTGCGCTTGCTCGACATTTAAATGAATTTTCTAAAACAAAAATTCAGAGCGCTCTCTCTTGATTTGTTTCGGTTTTTGGTATGTTGTGAGATATGAAATACTTGAGGAATTCGTAGATACATTTGTCTAAAGCAAAGCAAAGCAAACAGGTGCTACGCGTAAATGCCGTGGTAAAAACAAAACAATTGCTCTAATCTAACTAAAATGCAGCTACTTATGACGTAAATTACACTGCGCTTTTCTTACGGGTAAAACATAATCATAAATATGCATAAATGACATATCGGTTTGTGTCCTCCATTTTTCTTATGTGTGTTGGGGGTTTGTGACTAAATTTTAGTTGAATTTTAAATTCAATTTCAGATTTTTTGGTGGCTTTGCTCTTGGCCCAAAACATTGCATTGGGTGTTTTGCTAGCTTGTCGAAGACAATTGGATTGGATTAACTTTACTTGCACAACATTTTGTTTAATTTATATTACTGCTAGCGTACAATGATTTCAGCCAAAGTTCTTTCAGTCTGAAAAACAAAAAATATTTGAGTAAAACGGGTTATAGGCAAACTCAATGTTCTCCACATAAAAAGCAATCTACAAGAAAGCAACTAAGGATACGAATTTAGTCAAACATAAAAGAGGTTAGTTAAGAGTGAATGAGTAGGTACTTTCTACAAAGATAAATAAAAAATAAAAATGACTTACAAAAATACAAAGTTTTACAGTGAGTTTGTGTGTAGTGCCTCAGGAATTTCTTTCCTCTCTGTGAACATTTAAATTTTGCTTGCGAATAGACCAAAATGATATTCAATACAAGTTCACTCGCACTTCATAAAAGCATAAAATGTGCTGGCCCTCAGTTTGCTCTACGGAATACAGAACTTATCTCTAGGGATTTGTTTGTCTCTGGTTGAGATAGATGTTGGAAAACATAGATTAAAGCTTGGATTTGGATACACGAATTTGCAACATTAATCTCTTCAGTCAGGCGCCAGAGAAAACGTTTCTTAAACCGAGGCAAGGGGACATGCAACAATTTGGGGTTTTGTGTATTGCTAACTAAGAGATCAGTAACAAATGCCCGCTAGTGCAGTGCGTTTCAAAACTTTCAGACAAGATTATCATGAAAAAGTAAATTTTGGCGGTAGAACTTTTAATCGAACAACTATAACTTCAGCTTCAAATTAAGAACAACCGGAATATTCTTAATTTACAGTATATTAAACTAGCATGTCTTCAAAATAATTCAGTTATTAGATCGCTACAGCTGCCCTGCAATTATGAAACGCACTGCAAGTATACATGTGTGTGGTTGTGAGTGTTAAGGTTACAATTAGTGGTCGCTCTTGCTGCTCTTGCCGCAGTCACTGTTCGCTGCTGTTAATCACCGTCTAATGAGATGCTTAGAATTCAGTGTGCACCGCCATCGACATCGACTCAATGCTCTGACGCAGCTGGCCATCGTTGTAGATCTTTTCGCAGACAATGCTCACCTTTTTCAGCAGCTCGATGGCAGTTTGGAGCACCTGCTGCCACTTTTGCAGCTCGTTCTCGTGCGCCATCTCCTGGTCGCGCAGCAGTTCCAGCCATTCCTGGTTCGTGCTCGGTAGCTCACTAAAATTAAATTAATATTTAACCAAATTTGGCTACCAATATGTGATAATTACACCCACCTCAGGGCCGCCAAACTGGGCAGGCGAGCCCGCCGATTGAGATCCACGTCAATGCGTTCCTCCAGCTTCCAGAGCTTAAGTAATAATATCACATTTAATGCCAGCATCAAGCACAGCAACAGTATAACCAACAACCACAAGCCCTTGTGTCTGAGTCTGTGACCCTGTGACCCGTGACCCGTCGCCATCGGCTGGCCGTCGCCGCCGCCCAGGTGCAACTGCTGCTGCTGCTGGTGGTGCTGCTTGTGCGGCTGCAGGTGGTGGTGGTGGTGCATCTGCTGCTGGTGGTGTAGCATCTGCTGCTGCTGCTTGCCGCCCTCGAGCAGCAGCGGATGACCGGTGGCGGCGCCGACTGCCGCCGTAGGAATGCCGCCGCCGCCGGTGGACAGCATTTGGCCCTCCAGGGGATCACCGGACGGGGCCGAAACGATCGCCTCCTCCAGTGGACGAATTTGGGTGGCGGTACCTGCGGAGAGACGGGGACGAGCGTCGAGAGGAATGGCAAATGGCACGGTTAGAAATCAAACCATTCGAACGAAAAACCGAAATAAACATAAGCAAGATTTGGTGCTGGCAACAGAAACACAACAATAACAGTACAACAAAATATAGATAACTAGTAATCAAAATGAAACTGCAATAAAAAAGCAAATGGATTATGTTTATGATAAATGCAAAAAACCGTTTGAAGCTTAAGAATTAGCATTACCAGTGGATAAACTTTTATACAAAGAAAAAGACTGCTTTGCCGGAAAAAAAATTCTTACAAAAAATTTGGAAAACATTTTTTTATTAATATTTATCCGAATTAGCTGAAGCTGCTCCAATGAAATACCAAACACTTATGAAAGAGCCAAGAAAATTTCATGATAAACTTGTAGGGAGCAAGAGATTAAAAAAAACATGACGAAACCTTATCGAAGCTTGATAAAGCAATTAAAAGTAATCGTTACAAGTAGAAAAATAATTTGATTAATAAAAGGAAGCATTCCAAAGGAGGGTTGAAATTCATGAAATTGTTTTATGATCGGCAACCTGGTTATATCAACTAATGCTCATAAATCTTTGACAATGCCTGCTGTTTACCCCTATATATAAACGCTACTTTACCTAAAGTTTTCTCTATTAGAAAGCCAAAGCTTCCACAAAAAACCTACTTTCTAACTCTTTTGCTTTTCTTACATTTGCCAATTTTTCTTGTCTGCATTCGCTTGTCAGATAAGAAACAAAATAATCTGCTACCTAATGTCTTTAACTGATAAGCTGACAACATTTATAACTCCTATTCAAGTGGACGACTCAGATAAATGAGGGCCAAAATAAATTTAGATTAATATAACAACATTTGGAGTTTACACGTGCAGATCCCTGATTAGATTACTTGATAAAAAAAAAGCAACTAATTTTTAGGGACCGAAAATATTCGTTATTTGAGATTTTTATTTTAAAAAGACTACTGTGATATTTTGTTTTAAACGTCAAAAATAACGTTCTTTTTACTCTTGTAAACAACAAATCTGGAACGAAAATGAACTGTTATTTGTTCATGTCTATAAAGTGCATAAAAACCAGTTAAATTGTTGATTAAAACTTGTACAAATCTTAGTAGGTCTTTTAAAATAAAAATCTTAAATAACAATTAATTACGGTCCCTGCTAATTCTCTTCTTATTAAAATGTTCCAAGTTCTAAATAAGTTCCCCTGAGGCAATAATTTCACTAAAAGCATCCAATTACTCAAGCGCTGTACCTCTGCTGCTGGCCTGAAGTATAGCCTTACGGTGATGCCAATGAGGATGCTGATGCGGATGCTGGTGATGATGGGGAAGCGAAGGCTGATGATGGTGGGAGTGCCTGGGATCGTGGTGGTGATGCTGGCTACCGTGGTGATGGTGGTGGTGATGGTGCATGTGCAGATGCTGATGCTGGTGATGCTCGTTCTGCTGCTGCGGATGAAGCGCCTCCTGGATGCTGTCATTGTCCGTACTGGTCGCTGTGTGGTTAGTGGTCGATGTGGTCGAGGTGGCGGATTGCTGATTCATGCCTGAGATGTATGTTGGTTGCTGTAGCTGGTTGTGGCTTTGGGTTCTTAACATGTTCTTGGATGTTTAGATGTTGTGGACATGCGTGCGTGGTTTTGTGTGGTTATCGAATTTGATTGATTTCGGATTGAGTACTTTCATTACAGAGATTAGAGAGAAATTGCTTTGCTTTGTTGCTGTATCTGTTGTTCTTGTTGTTGTGGTTGTTGCATTGTAGTTAATTGGTTACAGTGGCTTGAGTCGCGATGCTTACCTCTCCTCGGCCTGCGTCCCTTTCCCTTGGCCGGCGGAATGCAGGTCTCGCTCTGGAGCGCATGCAACTGGGCGCCAAAGAAGTCCTCCAGGCCAGCCCACGTGTTCTTCTCGATGAAGCCCTTGACAACGCCCCAGATCGACTTTTTGTACTTGATCTGGGTGTGAATCGACAGCATAGTGTGATCATCGACAGTTCTGGGGAAACGAATTGAAGTGGCCAATTGGAAAAGTTCAAGAGGAGCTCGCTGAATGACTCACCTGGCCAGGCAGAAGTGTATGAGCACACTGAAACTGTCCGCGTATGGAATGCCTGCATTAACGCTATTCACGTCTATGGAATACAGTTCGCCCGGTTTGCTGCACTCCCGCTGCACCTGGTACTCGGTTACCTAAGGGGAATCCATATATGATAGTCAGTTTATTTATTTAAGGGGCAAATGCACACTCACCTTTGAGGTCTTGGGTCCCACAGAGGCGGCCAATTGAACGGTGACGTTCACAGTGCGCGATTGTAGACCCTCCTCGTTCTTGGTCCACTCGCCCAGCACCAAATCCGTTGACTTGCGCATGGCATGGAAGTCGGTTATGAACTTGGACTTGCTGAACAGCAGATTGAACAAGGTGTCCACATTGATGGGCAGAATGGTGTGGACGATCTGGCGGCCCTCATGGGTCGAGGTACAC
This sequence comes from Drosophila takahashii, assembly GCF_030179915.1. Taxonomy (NCBI): domain Eukaryota; kingdom Metazoa; phylum Arthropoda; class Insecta; order Diptera; family Drosophilidae; genus Drosophila; species Drosophila takahashii. The sequence continues at coordinate 12,844,574 of NC_091678.1, read as the reverse complement.
TCGGTGGTGGGCACAAATCTACAATAGAATACAAATAGTTTTAATTACAATGGATATACACTGGTCGGCATATTTATTTTGACAGACTTTAAAGTTAAATCTACTCATATTTTAAACTTATAAATTCAAATTTTAAACTTATAAATTCAAATTTTAAACTTTTTTCCTGGGGCTTAAAACAAAAAGTTTTGATGCAAAGTTTTTCCCCAATCAAAATTAATAAATCCTGAAAAAAAAAATGTAATATTTTTCCTTGTATTTTTAATGATTTTTCAATATAGCTAAAATTACAATTTTAGCCCCTTTTTTCTACTTTTCATTAAAAATTTTACTGAGATCGTTCCATTCAAAAAATCATAAAAAATACAAGAAAAAAAAGTTTAAATTTGACTTTCACAAAATGTCCTAACTTTTCAAAGGGTGCTAATGGGTAATGAACATTTTTGTGTCATTTAAACGGAATTGAAGTGCTCTGAAGTGCCCAACTTACGGCAAGTTATTCTCCTCGGAATCCGACGAATCGGAGACATCTGTGGGCACACTTTCGGCAGCATTTTTGCCCTCATCCCGCTGGCGATGATTTTTCCCCAACTTGCGCTTTATCTCCAGCTTGGAATCCGTGGCAGTGGCCAGAGATGCTGCTGCTAAAGCGGCGGAGTTCGAAGACGTACTGATCTTCTTCTCGGCAGCCTTCTTCTCGCTGCCACTGCCGCTGGGCGCCGCCGTGTTTGAACCCGACACCGATCCCGAACCGGAGCCAGAGCCCGTGTGGTTGGCAATGGTGGAGGAGGAGGCTGTGGTGGAGCCGGCTGTGCTGCTGCTGCTGGCGCTGGGTGCGCTCATGGTGACGCTCACCGACAGCTCCGTCGGCTTCACCGAGCTGAGCGTCAGCTCCTTGGCATTCTGCTTCATCTTCTTGTTCAGTTTGCGGGAACTCTCCCGGGTCTTGTTATTATCCGATCCGCTGGCCGAGGCGTTGGCCGAAGATTTGGAGGAGTTGAAGAAGTATTTCGTCTTGGACTTGCGGGGCGCAGAGGCCCGGACGCCGCCGCCGCTGCTGGCGCTGCTGTTGCCGCTCTGGGGAAGCTGATTGGGATTCGACTGGGTGGATTGATTCGACTGCTGCGACTGCCGCTGCGACTGGCTATCGTCATCGATGGCCGTCTGGAAGTCAAAGTCCGTCTCGTTGCTGTCGTTGTTGTCCAGCGTGGGATCGATGTAGTCCTCGTCGTCGGTGGTCAGGCCCAGCTCCTCGCCGTAGCAGGTGTGCACATGCTTCCAGATCTCCTGCGCCGAAAACTGTTTGTTCATCAGCGTGTTCTGCCAGACGCGGAAGAGCATCAAGAAGCTCTTGTCGCGCGAGGTGAACGTGGCAAAGAAGTACTTGTCCTTGCCGCTGGATATCGAAATGGCATTGGGTATCACCAGGGCAGTCTTCTCCTTGGTTATGGCCGTCACATCCTTCCACTTGATGCTCACATAGGTCTCCCAGCTGAAGATGTTCGCGTGGAAGCAGACGTAGTTCTGCGACACATACAGACGACCCTGGACCAGAATGTCGCGTTGCAGGGCACACGAGTAGTCTGCGGAAGAAGATAGTCGCTTGAGTTAATTGTTTTTAATTAGGGCTTATTTAATTAACAGGAATTCTTAGTTCATTTATCTGGGAAAACTCAACGTTAATTTATTTTTCTTAAATATTATAATTATTATAATCCCCAAAACAATTTGCACGGTCTGCACGGTTTTTATTTAATATCAAAAAATTAGAACTTTATTTTAGTCATCTTTTATTGCTCATTATTTCCTGAATGAATTATTTAATTAACAGGAATTTTTAGTGCATTTACTTGGGACATCTTAGCTTACTCTAAAATAATTATTATAATTCCTAAAACAATATGTATGGTCTACATTTTTATTTAATATCAAAAAATTAAAATTTTATTTTAGTCACCTTTTTTTGCTCATTATTTCCTGAATGAATTATTTAATTACCAGGAATTTTTAGTGCATTTATTTGGGAGATCTTAGCTTACTCTAAAATTTGTTTTTTCTCATTAATAATGTAATTATTATAATCCCCAAAACAATTTGTATGGCTTAAATTTTTATTTAATATCAAAAAATTAAAATTTTTTTTTAGTCATCTTTTATTGCTCATTATTTCCTGAATGGAGCAGTCAGAACACTTATGTATTCGTGAGTCATAGCCATACAGAATTTTGATGGGGTAATCGTTAAGAATTATATTGTTTTAATATCAGTTTAATTCAGTTTACAATTAATAGGAAACGATATATTTATTTCCTATGGAGAAACTGATAAATATAATCAACTTTATCGGTCTAAATTAGCATGTGACTGATTTGATTATATTAGAATATTGATCACCCCCTTATTCAACTCACCCACTATCAGGCGCTCATCGTTGGGCACGTCCTTGAAGAGTTTCTTGAAGTCCTCGGCCCGCGACTTGTAGTTGGGATAGATGACGTTGTACCAGGACTTCTTCTTGGCCCGCTCCGATAGCCTTGATGGCTTGGCCGGCTTCTCGTTGGAGGTGGAGCTGCTGCTGTTCAGCTGCTGATCCCGGTCGACGCGCAGCAGGCTCAGCTCGTGCTGGGTGAGATCGCTCAGCCGGTGGTGCGAGATGTCCTGCTGGGAGACAAGCGAGAGGGAGAGTTGATCAAAGACCATGAGGAGATCCATTTATTGCCGGTGGCTGCGGTGGCGTGAACAAACATTTTAGCTCTAAATTGGTCGCACCAGGCAGCTCGATATCGTTGCCTTTGGCTTTTTGGCCACCTGTTCGTACCAGCACTCTGTTTGTTAACTCTTTTTTTTGTGGGTGAGTCACGCCCGTTCGTAGGAAAGTCTCTTTTCGGCCAGGTGTTTGGTTTTTGCTTCTTATCACCAACCTCACGCTTGTCGTTCGTTTACGACCCCTAATTATTTACACAAAGTTCGCTGCAATATTAGTTTGCCTTTTTTTTGTTATTCGCTATTTGGTTGCTGAGACGCCTCGTCGCTTATTGAATTCCAATTTGCCATTGCCAGCCGGGCAAACGTCAATGGAGGAGCACAGCTCAGCACACGAAGTGTTATCATCGCTGGATGGTCGCAAAAAAGCTTGGGCCCAAAAAAATAATATTTATGCCGCGAGCTTTCGCATTGAAGGGTGATTCTAATCAGTGGCGTTGCCCCTCGAAAAAGGGTGAGAGGGTATCTCTATATACCCACAACATATGCCTCTTATCAGCCAGTTAGATTAGATTGAGCTCTTAGATGGCCAATATGCGGCTATTAATCCCAATGGCCCACGTCTATCTGTCGGCCCAATGGGCAATCTATCCAGCTTTCTATCTGTCAATCGCCTGATCGATTGATCGCCAGCTCGTTCGAGTGTATTTAATTTGATTTGAACACTTAGCTTCGTCAATTTCACACCTATTTCGGGGTGTGTGTTGTGGCTAATGGTTTAAATCAACAAAGTGCTAGTTTTGAAAGCTTTTCCTCAGAATTCAAATAAAAACGGAAATAAATGGGGTTTCTTGACTAGCCCTTCGTAGTCGTAAAGATATGAAATTCATTCATTTGAACTTGAAAATATTTTGTTAGAACTAGTCTCAAAATTAGGCACAATCAATTAGTTCATCGTAAAAAACAAACACAATTCGGGTGATTCTGGGGTTATCAATTCGAAGAAATGAAAATGAAATATAAAAACTATAATTAAATTTATGTACCCCTAAAATTTTTATTGATAAGAAAAACTGTTATATTGTTAAAAATATATATTCAGAAGTCACTCCCTATTCCCGGTTCAAACCTTCTTTATGGTGCCTAACCCAAAATAGGGTTGAAATTACCTACAAGTGACGTGATTATTTAAATTTATACAATTGATAAAGAATGCGTTAACTGACGAGCGCAATAGGCTTACATATGGCGAAAAGGTACAACGAATTGATTCACTTAATTTGGAATGTCGTTGGTTGAACATATTTTGAATTATCATGCTCACAGGTAACTAAAAATGCCGTCATTATAGTGCACGCAGCTTTGAACGATAACATTGTTCTAGAAATAGTGCGACATATTTAGGGTAGGTTGGAAGTTAGGTTACAAAAACTAGTTTTACAAAGTCTTAAGTGAGTTTCAGAAAAACGTGTCTATAAACTATAGCTTAACATTATTTATACTAGTACCCTGAGTGAATCATTCAATTTTTGTTTTATCACAGTATGTCATGAAATTTCTGATTTGTTTAATTCAATTCTATGGGAAATAAATTGAATGTTTTTCTAATTCATTTCGAATTGAATGAATGAATGAATAATTTTTATGAATTTTTTGAATTTGCCAATTTTTTGTGTGCTTTATTTTGAGAACAAAATGTGGAAAATCTTTAACAAATCAATGTTAACTGCTTGGAAAATAAAATTCATGCAGATTTAATCACAAAATTATGGCCCTTTCTTCTTCAAAAGAATTTGTCGTTTGAATTATTGCGGAATTTAATCCATTCAGTCATTCAATTCCATTAAACTCAAAATTCTAATTAATTCATTCAAGCAGGGCTCTAATTTATAAACATGATTAAATAGTTATTCCGAAGTGCTAAGTCCCATTCCCTGGCGATCCTGCTCTTCGACTCACCTCATCGCGTCCACTGCTGGATGTGGATAGCTTTGCCTGGCTGGGCTTGCCCTTTGAGCCGGTGGAGCTCTTCCGGCTAGAGGGACTGTCCCCCGAGGCAGTGTGTCCGTTGGAGTCGACGCCCTGCGACTGCTGCGTTTGATCGCGACCCGAATCGCTGGACACGATGTTTATGCTGGGCGTGACACCTGGCGCAGCACTGGAACCTGAGGCAGGACTAGTGGAAGTGGCGGCCTGGTTTAGGCTGAGGTTGCTGCCATTCGATTCATTGGCACCTGGGGCTCCTCCAACTTGTGGTGGCGATCCGCCGCCGGATGTTGTGGAAGCGCTCTGTTTGGAGGACGTCGATATGGAGACGCTGCTCTGCTCGAGGCTGCCGGCAGCTTCCTGAATGGTTAGGAGTTTGCTGCTCGAACTGCTGTTTGTGGTGGTGCTCGTTATCGTGATCTCCTCGGTGATCGAATCGCGCCTGTAAGTGGTAAAGGGAATGCATTGTTAATATTGGATCATTTGGATACTCCAACTACAGCTACTTTGATTAAATGGAAAAACTCTTGAACTAGGCATGCAAATTTGGAATGTACGATGAATTCGCTTACGGAATTGGACCCAAGCCTGGCTGGAGAGTTTCCGGAGCACTGATCCCACCTACCTGTCGCCACCATTGCTACCAGCCGCCTCCGCATCCGGTTTCTCCTCCTCCGGCGGGGGATTCTCGGGATTATCCTGCGATTGTGACTGTGACTGGTTCTGGGATTGTGTCTGTGACTGGAGCTGATCGGGCTGGGTGGTCTCGGGTATCATGTTGGCATTACCACTGCTCGAACTTTCGGCAGTCGTAGCGGTTATGGTTACACTTGATGTTGTTGGGTTGTTTAATTCACTATCTTTAATCCTACAATAAAATGCATATATAAACAAATCAAAATAACAAATGCCAAATCAAAACTCATGCCCAAGACGATGGAACAACGGGAGCAACTAAATAAATCAGATACGTACAACATCTAAAGAAATACTTAGGGGATCGAAACCAGAGGAAAAAGTATTGGGAGCACTACAAAGTTTAAATTTCACATTGGATCTAGAACTAGACAGGCCAATTTATATATTTCCCACAACAATTGAGAGCTATGAAATTCAAAACTATTCAAAAGTACCAATTTATTCCAAAGAAGTACAGTGTTTTATTGTTATGGGATTAAATCTAAAGAGAAAGAAAGTGACCAACACAATTCGAGACGATATCTACACCAAAGCGCTTTATATTATAAAACTCATTTCTACAAAGTAAATCAGATTAGAGACCACAACAGGTGGATCCACTTCAATCACATTTCCTAAGCGGTCATATACCTAATTATTTTAAGTTGATAAAGGTAGATTTTTTTGTAGTGTTTGGAGAGCCGAAGAAGAAAAATTGAACAATTAAAAACTTTTTTTTTTCATTGCTAAAGGTGCATAAATATAGGAAGGAATTGTGGAAACTTTTAAACAAGGTTCAATATTTTTAAATCAAGATATTCAAAAAATATTTATGTAATACTGTAGAAAGCAACAGCCTTTGTAATAAAAAATAACTCATTATTATTACAGGAAATTTCAAGAAATCTTCAGATAGTCACCAATTAAGCATTATCACAGTGGTTGTGCACTTTTATGAGCATTTCCCAGGAACTCGATGGGACGTCAACGTTCTAATATATTGCTGCAATTATAAACCATTTTCAAAAGTTCAATGGCTAATCCGACCAGTGCTTCTGGCAATTAACAAAGAGCCATTAATGTTTCCGCAACACAATCTAGTCCATTAGTCACTGGCTTCGATAAGGCTGCCCCCTCAGATGATTAGTTTGAGGTGCCATCGACAACTGTCAATTGGCTTGTTTAGAAGACATTGTCGCCTTCTCTTAACTGATCGCTGGCTTAAGTAATTTCGCGGTAAACTAATTTCCTTTAATTGTTTGCCCCATTGATAGCACATAGCACACACAAAATACTCGTAGATTTGATAGTTTCCCAGGCCCTGGAGAGAGCAAAGATCATTTCGTACCAAAGAACCCGGTGTTTCCGACTTTTTCGCAACGTTCGCCGCAACATTTTTGACGCGTACATATACTCTTTATATATATATTATTTTCAATTAGACGTGCTCTCGCCTCCGTGGGCTGCGACGGAATGGTGTACCAATTGCCATTAAACGATTGTAATCAATTCTATTGTGCACTACTCTTCTACTCGGTGTGGGCGTGTATGTGTTGTGCCACACAATTGTTATTATTTTCTTAATAAATATATAAACGTAGAGGAGTATATATTCGTATACTAGCAGCCGCACTGTTTGGCACTGATAAGAACGATAAGATACTTCCAGCATTGAGCTTTAGTAAAGCGTTTAATGGTCAGGGAAAGGCAAGGCACTTTTCATGTGTATTTGTTCAAACAATAAAGCCTGAAACGATTTAACCCAGTTCCCTAATCTTTGTTGAGCCCGAAAAAAATATATTTTGCAACATTTTTAGTGAAACATCTGTTTATTAAAGAGCGAAAGCACTCAGAATCCATAAAATTCCATATATGCAAATTAAGCCATGACACAATCAGGCTTTAATGATTTTTTAAGCTTTTTAAGTTCCAAAGTACTGGGAAAGCAATTGTAACTGACCCAACTGTACCTTAATAATCGCCATAAAGATTATCAGCCTTATCAAAAAGTTGTACATCAAGGACAAAAAAGTCTTTGTGCCTGGTGAACATATAAGTACTTCCACTATTTACAGAAGTCTTAATAAATACAAGCACGAGTTTCCGTTTTTCTCACTCGTCGTTTATATAGAGATTCACCCCCAAGGGATTCAACTCGACCATTCTTATCAGTAGATCGGTTCAAGTTCATGAAGAATATACATATTTACTGGAATGGAGAGCATTCGAACACATTGCGAATCGAGTAAACAAAAATGAATGGCGAACACCATTTAATGACGAACATCATTAAATGAGCACGTATATATGTATAATTGCTAAAAGTCAGCTCAAATGTGTGAAAGATCAGAGATAATGTAATGGATTATAATGTGTATATAGAATTTGAATCATGTGTTGAAGTGGAGTTCAGGGGTTGTGACGGCAATTTGCGATAAGCCACAAAGTACTTGGTGTACCAAATGGTTTCCAGTATTTAAGAATGATTGGTTTTTATAATTTTTCAGAATTTCTGATAAAACTAGAAACAACATTTCTCACGAATTGACGTAGTACAGGTTTGTTGAGAATATTCCAAGATAAAATACTCGTGATTCAATGCTATTTATACCCTAAACAAACGTCATATAAGATAATTAAGCAAGGAAATTTACTAGGCATTATTTTAGGGGCGGATAAGTCGTATGGTTCTTGTTGATAAATAGAAATAGCTTTTTATATCAACAATATCTCGAATTAACAAAAAAAAAGTCCAGGAATTTTTGATGACTAAATGAGGTTTTTAAAATTGTATAATTTAAACTTTTTTAACGCAAATTGTGTGACTAAAACTTTTGTGAAATTTCGCAAACAGGCAATTTGAATGGAAAGCTATCAATGGGAAATATCATTCAGAATTCTACGCAATTACTGGTATGCAGTATATCAATTATTAGCAAAGACTGCAAGTTATCATTACGAATGGAAGCTTGAATAATAGATATTTCTCCCCCTTGAACTTTGGCCTTTGTGGCCGCAAAGTGCTCCATTAGTCATGGATTGCGAATGCATTTCCCACATGAAAGGCCACTAACTAGCTGCCCAAGAATACTAAGCTACTTCACCTAAAGTTAGTAATTGCTATATTACCGACATCGAAACGAGAGGAGACCTCTGAACCACTTAAACCCGGAGAAAAATCAATAGTGAAGAGCGAAAAAGTATTACATTTTCTTTCGCTTGACTTTCTTTGGTTCCACATTCAGTGTTTTCCTCGGCGGCTTCTTTATTTCCTCCTTCGGCATTGGTTTGCTGCCACTTTGTTTTGTATTGTCCAACCGAAAATCTATGTCATTGCTGAGGAACAGCCGAAAAAAAAGTGGCCAAAACGGGCCAAGTCTGGTCTTTGCCAGCGCAAAAAAAGTGATGACGAAACGCAAAACGTAAATACGGCAAAACGCAAAAATTATTCGTATTTTTAGCACTGCTCGGCAATATGTCATTAATTTATGAACTATCCCACACACAGTCCAACGTTTTGCTGTTAATTATTTAATTAATTTTCCGTGTTCAGAGTCGCTTTGTCGTTTTGTATTTTTCTCCTCTGTTGATTGTCATTTGTTTGTTTGTTTGTTGCTTGGCTGTTGTTGTTGTTTAAGGCACGCGATGGCGAGATATATAGGAATTTCAAAAGGTAAACTAGAGAATAGAGAACTGAATATCGAAAAGTGGGAGCTCGTGCCGGGCACGTCATCCCAGCTCGGCGTTCCGATTTGCACTCGAGAGCAGCCGCCGAGAGAATAATGGCAATCCCCCCGGTTTTCTTGGGTTCGGGGTGGGAAAATCGGACCGAGATATAGGAGACCCTCGCATACGCTAGCCGTCTTATATTCAACGATAAGAAATATCTTTTTAAAATATATAATATTCATAAAATTCATAACAATTATAGATACAAACTTTATTTTTTTATATTATATTTTAGTAATTACTGTGATTTTTTTTAGATTTTTATGTCAATCCGTTCTGGGTGGAATTTGCTACTGACCTTTTTTTAGGGGTAGACTTATATTATAGTTTAGATGGTCAAATTAATCTTGATTTAAGTTTAAGGACTTATATACAGAGCTTTTATAAGTAAAATCCAAACCAACTTCCCACCCAAATACTATAAAAATGCAAATTCAGAGTAGATAACCTCCTACGGAGGATTCCAACAACAAATCCCAGCCAAGGCTAATCGAAAATGCTTTTTTTGGCTTACGTGGAAAACGCTTCAGTGCACAAAACACCAGACACCATTCGTATACTTTTTGGTCGGTGCAAATAAATACAGTGGGCCAGACTATTAAACATTGGGAAAATGTGGAAACCCTTGAAAATTGGCCAATTACTGATTTAATGAGACTTTTTAATGAAAATAAAAACCTAATACTTAATTATAACTAGCTCATAATGCCGGATTTCAACAACGTATATACTTTTTATTGCAGCTACTTACTTTAAGTAGGAATTTCGTTGAACTTTTCGACTGAATAGCAAATAAAAACAAATCGAATTTAATTGAACTTTTGCTAGTTACATACAAAACTAAATTAAATATTTTCCCTTTTATCTTTTGTTTAAACTTAAAGTCGATAAACTTTTCAGAATTCCAAAAACTTCCACTTGCTATTTAAATTTAGCAATTGTTTACTTTGTTATCTATTAATTTAAGCACCCATATTTTCCCTATTTTGAGTTCATTCACTAAATTAACTGATAGCCAGCACAGTACGATGATAACCCAGACACATTCGCAGACTTACAAAAGTCAAGAAAGTTATTTATTTGCTTACTGGCTCCGACCGTTTATTTTCTGTGCCTCAGTTGCCGCAAAATCGATATCCTAAAGCGCCTTACAACGACGAAACGCAATGTACCTTTCCCTGCTGTGAGGCAACTGTTGCGCAATAAACGCAAAGGCTATCAAATCGCAAGAAGTGCAAGAGGTGTGGGGCAATTAGAATGGGGCAACGCGTATTATCACAGATTTTGGAAGGGGGTTATCGGGGGGTAGATAAACCAAACTGAAAGGAACAAAGAGGGGCTTATAAACGACATGCAATATGACTAGCAACGGGTTAAACATGCAAACCAGCGGGCAATCCTACACCACAAATTAACACGCTTAACTCTTAGGTTTCTTTTACACAGAAAGAAATTAGACCGAGGACTACAAAGGTTGTTGACCACTTTTGATCGTATGATCGTATATTAGGTTTAAAATTATAATAACAATTTATTTATTAAGCCCGAAAGTTAAAAATTATTTTAGTATTATTAATTTAATGTATGAAAAAAAAAAAATTCAATTATTGATACCATTTTAAAAATTATTTAAAAAAAAAAATTCAACAAAAACTTTACATTCTTGGGCTTTAAGTTAAATATTAAAAATAGTGTTTAATAGTATTTAACTAAACAAAAAATGTAGAAATGGAAATTTAATAAACTTTATTAGCTTTACAGTGAATGCACATTTTATCGAGCGTTCACTGTCAAGGACTTTTTTATCATTACAATGCTTGAAAGTCCTTCAACTCCCCTAATTTCTTTCTGTGTAAAAGCATAAAACTTTAGATTTTCGATTAGTATATTGGATAGTAGGACCTATTTGGGGGCGTGGCAACTCACATGGGCGTCGCATTGAGGCTGGCGGTGCGCTTGTGCTTGCCCTGCGAGGATGAGGACGAGGACGAAGGACGATGGAAGAAGCTGTGGGCGGTGGCCAAGGACTTGGGCAGGGCACCCTGGCTGGAGGACTTGCGCAGGCCCACGAAGCGGGAGGTGGATCCTAATCCCAGGCCAGATCCTGATCCCAATCCCGATCCCGATCCGGAGCACGAGGAACTGGAGGCCAGCGAGGAGCTCGACGAGGAGGTGGAGGACTTGTGGTGCTGCTGTTGTGCCCGCTGCTGTGTAACAAAATGCATGACAGCACGGCACACTCGGCCGCTCCTATTTTGTTGTCCTGTGCTGTACTTGGTTTGTTCCTTGGTTTTGTTTATCGAATCAGCCCTGTTTATTTGTTTGTTCCATCTATTTCTTTCTTTTTTATGTGGCACTTGCTGACGTCTGCGGAAGTTGCTTTTTACTTGGATTTTTTGGTTCGTATAGTAGAGTAAAGTCACTTTCACATAGGTTTTTTAACGGTTATTAAGTTTCTTAACCGTTAAATGCGATTTTAGATTGAGATTCTTGGGTAAATTCAACGTTTTGAGCAAAAAGTCGCCCACCGAGCTAATTCTTACAATTTTTTTCCGAATAAGAAGTATATGTACGTCGCGACAAGGGTTGCCAAGTGCGTCGAAGACCAGACGCCGCTCTACAGATCCACGTGTTTTTACTCCGATTTGCCATATAACAACAGAGAAATATCCTAATTGGCTGTTTCCAAATTTAATTATTCTCCCCTTGCTCGTTTTCAGTGAATAAAATGTGTATATAAATTGTGCGTAATGTTCGGCACCATGGCAACCCGACAAGTATCGATGGGCGATAAATGAAAACAGCTGTCTGCTAGAAGAGAAACATCGATGACGGTGGATATCGATAGTTTGGCGGAAAACCTAAGTGATAAATCGATTTTTAAATAAAATAAATAATACATTCAAACAAGTTTATTTTTATAATATCACAAGCACATTAGAATACACAACATTTGATTTGTTCACAACAAAGTTTGCTCCTCTTGGCGGGAAGGAGACAGCAGCAATAGGGCTACTGAAGGCGCTATAAAGATAAGATAATATCGTTAAATTTTACAAATAAATTAAATCGTTAAGATCAACTAAAACAATGTTAATGGTTAAAAAATGTCTTAATAATACTCAAGCTAGAAAACCGTTTGGTGTCAGTACAATGCTCGAATTGCCGCTCTTTAAAAGTCCTCGAATCAGCGCCAAATCATCGGGCGTTAAGGACCAGCCGGTTAATTGACCCACGGACTGCAGTTCTGGACAACTGTCCATTAGTAACTAGAAAGAAATTACATTTTAATACAATAAATATAAATGTATATGAATTATTTACTTACCTCGACAGATTGCACTGTAAGCTCTGGCGCCAAAGTAAACCAAACATCCTCTAGAACTTTAAAATCATGTTGCATAAACATGCTGAAAAATAAAGAATTATTAATTTTATTAATAAGATCACTTTACATTCTACCTACCTAATTATATCCTCATCCGTAAAGTCCACCGTGTCCACAGCCAATCTCTTCAGATCCGTGGAATTGCAGAGGAAGGCCTTTAAAGAACTGGTCATGATGGCGCTACTTAGGATCTCCAGACCCTCCAGCTGCTGGAATTTTGCGTGTCCCTGTGCGTAGGACAGACTGTCGATCATGTAGCAGTCGAGATCGATTAGCGAGGGACAAAGACGAGCCAACTTCCCCAGGTCGAGGTTCCCCAAACCCTTGATCATCGTGAGATGTCGCAGATTCCTGCCAATTGGTCGCTCCAGCAGCGGCAGTAACTCGGCCACCACGAATTTGTAGATCTTCAGTTTCCTCAAATTACGTGTGTGCAGCGCCCTCAGGCTTCCAGTCTTCGGGGAGTCCAGATATAGGGTTTCCAACCTGGGACACGTTTGCATGATCACCTGCAAGGTGGCTTCATCGGTGCCCGTGTCATGGATATATTTCAAGCGGCACTTGAACCTATCGTCGATATTATCGTAGATAAACTTCAAGGAGGCCCCGACAAAGGAGTAGGTGGATAGGGTCTCGACTTGGGGACAATGCTCCAGGATCAGGGCAATATCCGAGTAGCAGATATTCTCCTCGCCCGGCATTCCCACATCCACCACCGTGAGGGATTGCGAGCAGACGCCCTTGGCCAGAAAATCAATGCCGATTTCCGTAATATCAGTCTCGCCGGAAATGTCCAAAATCTGCAAACGCGTACAGCACTTCCCAATCTCCTCCAGCAACCGATCGTTGGCTATATATGGCACATATAGCTTGACAAGCTGATTGCATTTCCTCACTATGTCGTACATGTAGTGCATGTGCTCCTCCTTAACCCAGATTCCTTTGATATTTAACACCCGCAATCCAGCTCCTTGGGCTGCAATCACCTGGAATCGTAAATAGGTTTTAAGAGAATACTAAATCTAACTTTGGGAAGTTGAAATTAATATACCTATGCAAAGTTATACCCCAGCTATATGATTTATAATAAGATATAATATAACAAATATACAATTTTTAAAAAATTCCAATATAATTTCAGAAAAAATAACATAAAATTTACACTTTAAATTTCTTGCTGAAAAAATAGAATTTGGAAGTTTTCGAATTATTTGGACATTTATTTTCAGATCCCTCCTATTTCCGATTTTTAAAAATTTAATTTAAAATTGTGAAATATAAAAAAAATGTTATGGAAATATTTATGATCAAAATTAATCACGCCTATAAATTTATTTTCAATCCAATTATTTTCCAAATAAATGAAGCCTATAATCATAATGTGTATCCTTTTATTTTCTAAATAATTCAAAAATTCCCAAATTTTTTAAAAACCAAATTCAAAATTCTGAAAAAGTTCAAGAATATTTATGATTAAAATCAATCACGCCTATAGGTTATTATTTTACAAATAAATGAAGCCTATAATTATAATTTGCATCCCATTATTGTCCAAATAATTCTTAAATTTTTAAAAAGCATAATTTAAAATTCTGAAAAAGTTCAAAATACAACATATTTAAATTATATTATCTTAAAAACTACAATTTTTAACATTATTGACAAAGGTATACCAATTTCAACAATCTTTTTATTACCTGTAGAATTTTCTCGTAATAGCTAAAGGGAAACACCTCGGTCATCAGAAAAGTCACCCCGCAGTTGAGCAGCATCTGCAGGCAGGTGAACCTCATGTTGGCGTCCAGGTAATCCGAACTGAGGATCACCCTGAGCAGATCCTGATAAATATTCGACGTGGCTCCCAGCTGGGCCAAATACTCGTTTAGCTCCACCATCACGATATTAATGTCCAGATGGACATCCGGGGCATATTGCACATAACTTATGGTGGACACCAGTAGGTTGGCCAGTTCCGCCAAAGCGCTGTCGCTCAGCGATCTCACAGTGCATTTCTTCGACATGTCTCTGTTTTGGTTTTTCGCCCCAAGAAGTAAACAAAATGCGACGCAGAAAAGAGCAGAAGAGGATTCGTATTCCTCGTGGTTACATCACTTGGAGAAGGCAAGAAAAACGTAGCTTTTTAATTGCCAATTTTAAGTATTCTTAACTTTTTCTGGTAACTGTTTTGCAAATTTCTGCTTTTAGTACATGTACCTACATATAGGTACTTGATATTTATAAACAAAAATAGATTCTAAAATTATATAGGCGATGGACAACGTTTTTGCGCGCTGCGGACGAACTAGCGAGCCAAACAAGCCAACAGCGCGATCTAAACTGAGAGCCATGGGACGCCAAATGGATTGTTTTCCCTGAATTTATATGCTCACAATACAAAGGCGACAATGTTTGAGAGGCTATAAAATAAAAGAGTCGAACTATATAATTAAACCGGGTCCATTTGCTCCTTATTTGTTGGTTAATTAAGTTATTTATTTGACATCATGGGGAAAATAGAGAAATTATATGGTATTCTAAAACTGATTATAAATTCTTAATAATTGCTATTTAAACCAGCCAGTTATACAAAATTCTTATTAAATTTTTATAGACAATATCAAAATCAGTTTTAGGAATGCCTTTGATCGTTTTTTCAGTAGCTTGAAGCCTTTTAAACTGGAATTTCTTATGTGGAGTTATCCCCGACATCTCACTTTCAAACAAAAAATACATAAATTAGGTTGAAAGAGATTTAGGGGGCATCCCCGAGATTTAGAGATTTTGTCGACTGTAAGAGAATACTAAGAGAGCTCCGATCCGTGCGTTTTTAGTAGAGATTCTAGGGCTGCAGGTAGCTGGGCAGCTTCATGCGCATGAACAGCCAGGTGGTGAAGAAGGAGACCAGGATGAAGATGAATCCCATGGCGGTGAGCAGCAGGCGATTGAGATTGGTCTTGCCCGGCGAATGGGTTTGGTCCATGATGATGAATCCCAGGCCGCCGACGGTGAACAGGAAGCTGCTGGCCAATCCCTCCATGATGTACTGCCCATTGACGCGATAGGGCATAAAGGCCACCGGACGCGAGTGGCCATGCTCATCCACGGTGGCTCCCACACTCGGGGGCTCCACGATCACGTCGTAAATAATTCCTGCGGGTAAATATCCTCGTAAGTAAGTATTTTAAATAAGAACTCAACTAATAACTCACCGCCTGTGACCAGAAAATAGGAAAACAATACCAAACTGAAAACAGCCATTGGCGATGGCATTGGAATGCTGAATTTCCGCACCTTGATATTGGGCGGCACCAGGATGTGGAAGGGCAGGTTATACAGTGTCTCGATCATGGTTATTGTTAGATTTTTCCCCTTTTAAAGGTTTTCGTGGCGGTTTCACAGATTTTTGCCGGCGTAGGCGGAGTTTGTTGTTAACTATCGCATAGGGATGGGCTGTTGGCCAATTACACGATGATTCGTCGAGTGCATTATGTTTTGCAATTATGTTGCATCTGCACTATGCTGCATCTGCATCTGCAACTTCAGTAGCTTTATATGTTGTTCGGAAATACGTGTGCACATAGAACGTCGTTGTTGCAAAATCAGCTAGATCCGTAAAAGAACAACAACAACTAACAACAACAACGCAAACCATTAAATTAAATGATTATTCTCTTTTAAAATGGCAAGTCAAAAAGATCACTATTGACATGACAAGAATTCGGTCGAAAAATATTTCTCTTTTTTTATGGCAAGTCAAAAAGATCACAATTGACATGATAAGGAATTCTGTCGAAAAGTGTTTTGGAAAAACCCTCAAACTGAACTCTTAAACTAAAAATTTAGATGGAAATTTCTTATCTCATTCGTTGTCGGCTTGCCAAAAATCTCCTATAAAAGTCCATGGGGCTTGAGGCATATCTTCAGTACTTGCTGAAATATGAAGGTCTTAGCAGCAATCGCGGTGTTAGCCGTACTATTTATCTTGGCTCAGGAAGGAACGTCCTATTTACTGGAAAGTAATTGCGGAACAAGAAGGCGCACTTCGAGAGTTAAGCGTATAGTTGAAGGACAAGATGCTGATATATTCTCAAATCCATGGATGGCTCTCCTGCTTCACAATGAAACATTAGTCTGTGGAGGCTCGCTCATCACCTCTCGTACGTGTTTAGCTTAATTTGTTTACCCGTTACTCGTAAAGTAAAAGAGTAGAAGGTAGCGTTTTAAAATAGCCGCTAAATAGAGCCATCAAAAATTTCAACAGCCGCTGGATGGCGGGAGAAGCTTATCTATCTCTATTTCCCCTGCACTCCCTTCAGCTGAGTAACGGGTATCTGATAGTCAAAGTCCCGACTATAGAGTTCTCTCTTGTTTTATTTAAGACTAACCTAATGGTTGTTGATACTATTTTGCAGGATTTGTTCTGACTGCAGCGAGTTGCTTTTTGGATAAAAACTTACCTAAGTATGAATCCGACCTGTATTTTGTATTTTAGAAAGTTTAATCGATTTTATCAGTAAGGTGCGCCTAGGCGAATACGACAGGGAAAGCAGTCACGATTGTTCGTCCTCGGATTGCATACCAAGTTCTCTCGATATTAATATTGAATTAAAGTTTTTACACAAACTATTTTCGCCTTCGAAAACTCAAACAAGAATGGACATAGCTCTGCTTCGAATGACCCACAGCGTTCAATTTACAGGTAATTCGTTGGGCATTACTGAAAAAAGGCAAAACCTAACTTTAATAATTCTTTTATATTTCTTAGATTACATCAGGCCGATCTGTCTGCTCATAAATGAACCTGTGGTAGGACATTTTAACGATTTTAAGGTGACTGGTTGGGGTCAGACTGACTGGAGGGATAGCTCTAACGGGTCCCGGATACTTCAGACAGCGACTGTAATCCATCGGAATCGTTCGGAATGTTCGGAACTTATTGGCATAAATCTGGATGCTTACGAAATATGCGCCGGAAATTCAACCTCTGACTCATGTAAAGGAGATGGAGGAAGCCCGTTAAGCGCAGAGCTCAAATATGGGCCAACTTCTCGGGTTTTCCAGTTCGGTATTGTCAGCTATGGAACGACATTCTGTCAAGGTCCAAGTGTTTACACCAATGTTACGCACCAAATGAACTGGATCAAGGATACCATTTTGGAAAATTCGATTCTTCTGTAAAATCAACAAAAGAGCGAAACAATTTTTTCACACAGAAAGAGAAATTATAAATTGTCCTTTTAAATATAAATGCTGTATTAAATTTTTAAGGAATTTAAAAGGTTTGATTTTTTTCGTACCTCGATCAGAGGTGTTTGCAACAGCGGTAGCAAGTGTGAACAACTATGTGCGGCGGCCATAAGACGGTCATACTTAGTGATGACACAATTGCACTCAACTCAAAGAAGAAGAAGATGCCCCCAAAATAACAAACAAAACGTAACTCCCGAGCGAAATAACTTTAAATCGAGGTAAAATACGTACTTTGCGAGAATGGCGGATGCCAATACGCAAGGAGCAGGTGCGCTTATTCCATATCCACACGAAATCAAACGGGATTAACCAGTTTTTCTCTAGGTAAACTGCCGGCAATTACGAAGAGGGTGCAGAATCTAGGTGATTTGGGCATTTGGCAGAGATCCCGCGCCTACCACGATTTAATTGGCTACATAAATGGTACCAGCTCGGCTATTCAGGGGATCAAGACCACCGACGAGGTGCCCGAATCGGAGATGCTCAAGAAACTAGTGCGCCTCTTTGATTCGCTGGAGAAGTTGGTGGAGCAACATCCTCCGCTGGAGCAGCCCCAGCGATTTGGGAACAAGGCCTACAGGGATTGGGCCCAGGAGATGCGCGAGCAGTTGCCCGAGCTCCTGGAGCAGCTGCTGCCGGCGGCCAAAAAGAGATACCAGAGCGAACTGGAGCAGTACCTTGTGGAGTCCTTTGGCAATGCCACCCGGATTGACTACGGCACCGGGCACGAGCTGTCCTTCCTATTCTTCCTCTGCTCCCTGTTCAAGGCCGAAATCCTGCAGGAACAGGACATCGTCAGTGCCGCCCTGAGGCTGTTCAATCGCTATCTGGAGTTTGTACGGCAGCTGCAGCGCACCTACAACATGGAACCCGCTGGAAGTCAAGGAGTCTGGTCCCTGGACGACTTTCAGTTTGTTCCTTTCATCTGGGGCAGTGCGCAGCTGGCAGGTAAATCTGGTTATTGAATCCCCTACAGATTGCATTTCCATAACTATCCTTTTTCAGTCAAAAGCCCCTTTGATCCTTCAAAGTTCGTGGACGAGCAGATCATCAGTGACTTCAAGGACCACTTCATGTTCATCAGCTGCATCGACTATATCTGCAAGGTGAAGACTGGTCACTTTGGCGAGCACTCCAACCAGCTGTGGAGCATCACGGATGTGCCCTCGTGGGTCAAGATCAACGCGGGCCTGGTGAAAATGTACCAAAAGGAGGTGGGTTCTGTGAGGGATTAGAATGCAAGAATGCATTCAATGAATTACTTTAAATTTTTGTTTTATATGAATGAATTACTTAGAATTTTGAGTTAAATAGTATTGAAAAAATTTGAATTTTGAGTTTAATAGAATTGAATGAATGAATGACATGAATTCCGAAATAATTTTAATAAAGATAATAATTCTTTTGAAGAAGAAAGGGCCATAATTTTGTGATTAAATCTGCCGGAATTTTATTTACTATGCAGTTAACTTTGATTTGTTAAAAATTTTACACTTTTTGTTCTTAAAAGAAAGCACAACAAAAATATGGCAAATTCATAAAAATTATTCATTCATTAATTCAATTCAAAATGAATTAGAACAAGAAAGGAAGCTACCTTCGGCCAGCCGAAGCTTATATACCCTTGTAGATAAAAGAATGCTCACTCGGTGCAGTTCCAGGGATTCCAGATTCAGCGTTTCTATTTATTTAAATTTTGTTTTTAAGTAGTCAAGAATCAAAGCGCCTACTTCCTACAAAGTTACAATGAATTTTCTTGAATATTCCTATGGGAGCCTTTAGATATAGTGGTCCGATCCTGCTGAAACTGGGCAGTGATTACGTGCTGAAACTGGGCAGTGATTAGGTGCTGAAAGTAGGCAGTGATTAGGTGCTGAAACTGGGCAGTGATTAGGTGCTGAAATTGGGCAGTGATTAGGTGCTGAAAGTAGGCAGTGATTAGGTGCTGAAAGTAGGCAGTGATTAGGTGCTGAAACTGGGCAGTGATTAGGTGCTGAAATTGAGCAGTGATTAGGTGCTGAAACTGAGCAGTGATTAGGTGCTGAAATTGAGCAGTGATTAGGTGCTGAAACTGAGCAGTGATTAGGTGCTGAAACTGAGCAGTGATTAGGTGCTGAAAGTAGGCAGTGATTAGGTGCTGAAATTGAGCAGTGATTAGGTGCTGAAACTGAGCAGTGATTAGGTGCTGAGATGGAGCAGTGATTAGGTGCTGAAAGTAGGCAGTGATTAGGTGCTGAAAGTAGGCAGTGATTAGGTGCTGACAGTAGGCAGTGATTAGGTGCTGAAAGTAGGCAGTGATTAGGTGCTGAAAGTAGGCAGTGATAAGGTGCTGAAACTGGGCAGTGATTAGGTGCTGAAACTGGGCAGTGATTAGGTGATGAAACTGAGCAGTGATTAGGTGCTGAAACTGAGCAGTGATTAGGTGATGAAACTGAGCAGTGATTAGGTGCTGAAATTGAGCAGTGATTAGGTGCTGAAACTGAGCAGTGATTAGGTGCTGAAAGTAGGCAGTGATTAGGTGCTGAAATTGAGCAGTGATTAGGTGCTGAAACTGATCAGTGATTAGGTGCTGAAACTGAGCTGTGATTAGGTGCTGAAACTGATCAGTGATTAGGTGCTGAAACTGAGCAGTGATTAGGTGCTAAAAGTAGGCAGTGATTAGGTGCTGAAAGTAGGCAGTGATTAGGTGATGAAACTGGGCAGTGATTAGGTGCTAAAAGTAGACAGTGATTAGGTGCTGAAAGTAGGCAGTGATTAGGTGATGAAACTGGGCAGTGATTAGGTGCTGAAAGTAGGCAGTGATTAGGTGCTGAAAGTAGGCAGTGATTAGGTGCTGAAAGTAGGCAGTGATTAGGTGCTGAAACTGAGCAGTGATTAGGTGCTGAAACTGAGCTGTGATTAGGTGCTGAAAGTAGGCAGTGATTAGGTGCTGAAATTGAGCAGTGATTAGGTGCTGAAACTGAGCAGTGATTAGGTGCTGAAACTGAGCAGTGATTAGGTGATGAAACTGAGCAGTGATTAGGTGCTGAAAGTAGGCAGTGATTAGGTGCTGAAACTGAGCAGTGATTAGGTGCTGAAACTGAGCAGTGATTAGGTGATGAAACTGAGCAGTGATTAGGTGCTGAAAGTAGGCAGTGATTAGGTGCGGAAACTGAGCAGTGATTAGGTGCTGAAACTGAGCTGTGATTAGGTGCTGAAAGTAGGCAGTGATTAGGTGATGAAACTGGGCAGTGATTAGGTGCTGAAATTGAGCAGTGATTAGGTGCTGAAACTGAGCAGTGATTAGGTGCTGAAATTGAGCAGTGATTAGGTGCTGAAACTGAGCAGTGATTAGGTGCTGAAATTGAGCAGTGATTAGGTGCTGAAACTGAGCAGTGATTAGGTGCTGAAATTGAGCAGTGATTAGGTGCTGAAAGTAGGCAGTGATTAGGTGATGAAACTGGGCAGTGATTAGGTGCTGAAATTGAGCAGTGATTAGGTGCTGAAACTGAGCAGTGATTAGGTGCTGAAATTGAGCAGTGATTAGGTGCTGAAACTGAGCAGTGATTAGGTGCTGAAACTGAGCAGTGATTAGGTGATGAAACTGAGCAGTGATTAGGTGCTGAAAGTAGGCAGTGATTAGGTGCTGAAACTGAGCAGTGATTAGGTGCTGAAACTGAGCTGTGATTAGGTGCTGAAAGTAGGCAGTGATTAGGTGCTGAAACTGAGCAGTGATTAGGTGCTGAAACTGAGCAGTGATTAGGTGCTGAAACTGAGCAGTGATTAGGTGCTGAAATTGAGCAGTGATTAGGTGCTGAAACTGAGCAGTGATTAGGTGCTGAAATTGAGCAGTGATTAGGTGCTGACAGTAGGCAGTGATTAGGTGCTGAAACTGAGCAGTGATTAGGTGCTGAAATTGAGCAGTGATTAGGTGCTGACAGTAGGCAGTGATTAGGTGCTGAAAGTAGGCAGTGATTAGGTGCTGAAAGTAGGCAGTGATTAGGTGCTGAAAGTAGGCAGTGATTAGGTGCTGAAACTGGGCAGTGATTAGGTGCTAAAAGTAGGCAGTGATTAGGTGCTGAAAGTAGGCAGTGATTTGGTGCTGAAAGTAGGCAGTGATTAGGTGCTGAAAGTAGGCAGTGATTAGGTGATGAAACTGGGCAGTGATTAGGTGCTGAAATTGAGCAGTGATTAGGTGCTGAAAGTAGGCAGTGATTAGGTGCTGAAACTGAGCAGTGATTAGGTGCTGAAACTGAGCAGTGATTAGGTGCTGAAACTGAGCAGTGATTAGGTGCTGAAACTGAGCAGTGATTAGGTGCTGAAATTGAGCAGTGATTAGGTACTGAAACTGAGCAGTGATTAGGTGCTGAAACTGAGCAGTGATTAGGTGCTGAAAGTAGACAGTGATTAGGTGCTGAAATTGAGCAGTGATTAGGTATTGAAACTGAGCAGTGATTAGGTGCTGAAAGTAGACAGTGATTAGGTGCTGAAATTGAGCAGTGATTAGGTATTGAAACTGAGCAGTGATTAGGTGCTGAAAGTGGGCAGTGATTAGGTGCTGAAAAATAAATGTAAAACAAGAAAGGAAGCTACCTACGGCCAGACGAAGCTTATATTCCCTTGTAGATAACAGAATGCTCACTCGGTGCAGTTCCGGGGATTCCAGATTCAGCGTTTCTATTTATTTTAATGTTGTTTTTAAGTAGTCAAGAATCAAAACGCCTACTTCCTACAAAGTTACAATGAATTTTCTTATATTTGTTTGAATATTCCTACACTCATAAAAAAAAATCGAAGAATTTCCTTAAAATCTAGAAAATTCTTTCTTGAATTTTTGCCAAAGGCGACCTCACCTTTGTTTCAAGAAATGGTTTTTTTGAAAGGCATCATTAAAACAAGAAAAAATATTTCTTGTTTTAAGAAATTAAATTTCTTAAAACAAGAAAGGGTTTTTTAGAAAGCCACCATAAAAACAAGAAAAAATATTTCTTAAAACAAGAAAGGCTATTCTTGTTTCAAAGGTGGTTTGTTTCTTGTTTCAAGAAATTAAATTTCTTAAAACAAGAAAGGGTATTTTAGAAAGGCACCTTTTAAACAAGAAAAATTCTTTCTTGTTTAAATTTCCTTTCAAGAAATTTTATTTCTTGATTTAAGAAATAATATTTCTTGAAAGGAAGTTTTATATTAACACTGAAACCCTAAAAATAAAATGTAACTTGGTTTTTTCTTTTGCATATTATATTTATTTACATTTAAAACATTTAACACTTAACATTTAAACATTTTTAAATAACACATTTTTGACTCAAGAAAACATTATTATTAACCAAGGTCTGTTGAACTTCATATGACCTAAGGTGATCCATTTTCTTCGCCTTTCCTCATCTATAAAAAAGAGTTATTGGGATATCAATGATTTGTTTTTAGATAAATAACTTTTTTGAAATAATGTAATGTTAATAATAGCCAAAATACAAACACGTTGGACAGACGACCGAGAGAGAGGAGCTAGACAGGTAGAAAATGAAGGGTTGAAAATCGAATTTCAGACAGAGAGAGGCACGGGAGAGACACGTACATACATACATATATATTTACATACAGTCCTTTGCGCGAAAGGAGACCGAATGTAAGCAGGGCAGATCGTGTCAGTTTTAAGAAGGTAAAGAGAGAAACGTCGCGACGCGTAGGTCAAGCGAGCGAGAGAGAGGAGCAGAATATGAAAGGGTTGAAAATCGGGTTTCAGATCGGGTGAGCCGCGTACATGCATAGATATTTACATGCATACAAAAGTATGTCAAACAAATACAACATATTTTTCTTACCTTAGAAGGTTTTAAAACAAAATTACAGCTTCGACAAAGAAATTATTTGGCTGATGCAACTGCAGGTATTTTCACTCTGAAAAATAAATAAAATGCGAGTAATAAGATAAAGTTATTATAGAACTGTACACCCAGAAATTTATGTACAAATGTATGTATGTACGTAGCTCTTAGCTAAAAAACAATTCAACTTAATTGATATAAGCTTGGTAAAGAGATTTTGAATTTATCCTTTAATTACATACATACAATTGTACGCGCGCTATGCAAAAAATTATATATTTACATACCTTTGAATATTCGGAAAAAGGCTTCACCTCTTATCCGCTTGAAAATCACGTCCATCACTCACGAATTTTTTTTCACAACTGACGCTCGGGGGATCAGAGAAGTCGGTAGCCGGGTAGTAGTCGGGCCGAGTAGGCCCTTCGTCCCACTTCGTTTTTCTTGTCGTTAACATTCGGCAGCCGAAGGAAGTCAATGGCTACTTTCCTATATTCTAGGGTCATTTCATTCATATATTCAAAGGTGTTTTTGTCCTTAAATACGTACAAAAATGTTTTGGCTGCGACGGCAAAACAAACATATGAGATTTTCATTTTTCTATTTTTAAGAAAAATTCTTTCTTGAATTTTTTCCATCAAGAAAGGTTTTCTGTATTCAAAGGCCAATTTTCTAATAACAAGAAATTTTTTTTCTATTTTCAAAGGTAGGCCGATTCAATGGCGAGATTTCCAAAATTTAGAAATTAATTTTTATGAGTGTATGGGACCCTTAAGATATAGTGGTCCGATCCGGCTCTCTCCGACATTTGTACTACCTGCAATAGAAAGAAGACTTTCGGGAAAGTTTCATCGCGATAGCTTTAAAACTGAGAGACTAGTTCGCATAGAAACGGACAGACGGACAGACGGACATGGCTAGATAGACTCGGCTATTGGTGCTGATCAAGAATATATATACTTTATGTGGTCGGAAACGTCTCCTTCACTGCGTTGCAAACATCTGAGTGAAATTATAATACTCTCTACAAGGGTATAAAAACATTAAATTCAATTCACATAGTATTGAACTAAACAAATCAGAAATTTCATGGCATACTATGATAAAACAAAAATGGAATGATTTATGCAGGGCTCTAATAGATAAGATAGACATGTAAAATACTAATACCCCCTTGGATAATCTCTAGATACTCTCCAAGTTTCCCGTGATCCAGCACGTCTACTTCGGCGAACTGATGGCCTTCGAGCCGGTGTCACCTGGCACAACCATCTCCAATGCTCGACTGGGACACGTGGCTCCGCCGCCGTCCAAACGCATCTGCATTGGCACTCCCAATTTGTTGCCACCGGCTCCCGTTTCCGTGGCTCCTTCTCCGCCCGCCGAATCTCTGAGCAGTGATCTCAATGTGGGCGATTCGAGCAGCGAGAGCAGTGACAGCAGCGTGGTGCTACGTCCATCGACATCGTCGGCTTTGCTGGTGGCTGCCGCCGAAGGATCGGGTGATAAGCCGAGAACCGAGGGAGAAGCCACCAAGGCTGAGTAGAGCTGAAAGGCGATGATCTAACCTGTGTTACAAATTTCTTATTAATAGCGTTGACCCTCGGTCCAGTAAAAACTGTTTACACAAGTACAAATTACGTTTTTTCTGGGTTTCGAATTTAATTTACTATTTGTCTTCTCTAAAAAATGATTCTTATTATTTGAAAGTGTAGTCTAAACTTTAAAACGATCCCCTGTAGCATTTTTCTGGCCAAATGTAATTCACTCCATTTAATCCTAATTTTTCATCCCCAAATTACCAAAACAAAATTGTAAATCTTAAGTCGAATTTGATGGAAACAAATGTACATACCACCCACCTTTTCCATTTTAGGCGTAACGAACAAATCTAGGAAGCAAAACAAAAAGAAAATCGAAAAAAATAAACAAAATCAATATGGCAAATGAGGCATGCAAATAGATGAACTTATAGTACATCAACTTTTGCGGAGCAAAGAGCTTAAAATAAGGGGAAATTATAACGAAGAGTGAAGGAAGCGGGAAAGTGGCAAAATGTAAAACAAAAAACTTTTGCGGGGAGTCCCCCTGAAAGCATAATCATTTATTTTCGACACATCATTTATCAAACTGTGTGGCAGCAGCCAGCTTGCCACGCCTCCTCATTTCGTCACTTAAAAACTTTCTCCGGTATAGTTTTTTTTTTTTGCGTTC
Organism: Drosophila takahashii; assembly: GCF_030179915.1. Lineage (NCBI taxonomy): Eukaryota > Metazoa > Arthropoda > Insecta > Diptera > Drosophilidae > Drosophila > Drosophila takahashii. The sequence goes on along the minus strand of NC_091678.1, from coordinate 12,818,819 downwards.
CTTCTCATTTTTAGAGAAAAACCGGGTAGGCAGCAGCGCATGCATTAAAACTTTGCCGACGCATTTTGATTGAAGACTTGGGAAAAACATGAAAATGTTTGCTTTTCCTCCTTTGTTTCGGTGCAAAAAAGTAGCAAGGAGCGACCAACTTCGGTCGTGTTCATCAATTTGACCCCGCCCACACGCCCTGTTTTCGAGATTGAGACCGTTCTGAGTTCAGGTTCAGTTTCATTTTCAGTTTCAGTTTCGGTGTCGGTTTTGTGTTTTGTGTTTTTGCAAATTGAATGAAATTTGCGGCCCAACTGTCAGCAGGCGTTCGAACAAGGGCCAAAACATGATTGAAGGGCGGTTATATGATGGCTGTGATGGAGTATGGAGTGGGTGGAAAGGTGGAAAGGACCTCTGGCCAACAGAAGGGGACTGACAAGGTTCAAGCTGAGATTTCGCTGTCTCTGACCTTTGGCATGAGTCAGTTACCATGGGAATATCGGGAAATCAGAGATAAATTTGGTATTAAGTATAGCTTTAATGATTTTATTGTCACATAGGTGTGTATTTTGTATTGTATTTTGTTCAGTGAAAAAAAACCATTCTGATATTTATTTAAAATACGTTAGGATATGGATTTTAAAAAATGATTTAAAATATTTATTTTATTTTTAAACCATCAATAAAAAAATACATCAAATTAAAGGTATTTTAAATAGCAATTTAAAAATAAATATCAATTTTTTATTTTACCCATTAATTATAAATGTTTTAGTTCCTTTAGTACAATGTCTCAAAAAAAGGTTATCCATTTCCAAATTTTTTTTTAAGGTTTAGATAATGAAACTTTATCGATGACTGTGTGGTTTGCCCTCAGTTTAATTTACCCAACTTCCCCTAACTAATTACGTGTAAAGCCCGTTCCCATCTTGACTTCTTACAAAGAATTTGCGAAAGTTTAAGATTTCCTTAGGAAGTCGAGAGGTGCCAGAGAAGTTACACAGGACAAAAAGGAGTCTGCGAAGTGGTTTCTAAACTGCAGACAGTACACATAACTGGCACAAAGTTGTCGCAAAAACTTGGAGTTACTCGATCGGAAACTAAATGCAAGGACAGAGCAACTTTGTCATGTGGCGGGTGGAAATTAGTTATTATTTTCGGCAAAATAGTGTCTCAAAGCATTAGAAACATATCAACATTTATTTGCATATATTTATTTATATGCAATAAAATCTGTTAATATAAAAGATCTTTAAGTACCATAAGATTATCTAAAAATATTTGTAAATTTTGGAAAACTTTACTACTTTCATATGTTGTTATTCTTTTATTATTTTGTTTAATTTCTTATTTTTCTTAGTGCCCCAGAGTGGGTGAGAAAAATTCTTTGTTGCACCACCTCGATGAGGTAAACTTAGTTCTTGATCAACTTTCGTGTTTTCTTGGCCAGAAGGGGGCGTAGTTCAACTTGGCAACTTTGTGTGCGACATTGACCAGAGTCCACACAACTTGGCAGCTTTTCCATCACGCCCGGCAGACCCAAGGTTTGCCCACTCCCAAATTAACTTGAGCCAAAATATGCGAGTGGCTTTTGGGGCTCTCTCTGCGTTTCTGCTTCTTCGGGTTGCACAATGTTTTCTTTCTGTTTTGTGACTCCATTCACCATTTGTGTGTTTAACCAGCTGACGCCAAAAAACACCCACCCACGCCCAATTTAGCTTCCTTTATCCCAGAACAAGGATACTCGTACCCAAAACGAACACAAGCCCAAATAATGAATACCAACAAGTTTTCGGTGATGATACAGATATTTGGAATAGTTGATATCCTCTAAGGGATTGTAGTTTACAAACAAAGGATTTTATAAATACTAGTAATATTTAAGGCCAAAAAATTGCATTATATAATAAAAATAAAGTATAATATAATATGGATAATTAATAAAAAATTTTACATAATCAACTGATAGTCAAGAACTTATGACAAATTTTTGATGTAGTTATATTTACAGTTCTTAAACCTTATAGAGCTCATTATACCCTGGCCGACTTCAAATACCCCTTGTGTTAAAACGGATAACCAAAGAGTTAAACGTCTCTGAGCTGAACGCACTGTTGGTGCAGAAGTGACCAGGAGAAGATGGGATAGGGATTCCAAGTTAGGAGCCTGCTGTCTGGTCTCATGTGCCAGGCAACAATAGGCAGGAAAATAGGAGGAAAATGTGTTGCAGTATGTCAGTTTTTCATGGAAAGACAGCAACAGAAGGCGATTGGAAGGCAGATCTGTGAATTATGCATCCACTGCAGATGCTTAAATTAGATGATGTTGTTTAGCTATCTTTTCTGATTATACCCGTTACTCGTAGAGTAAAAGGGTATACTAGATTCGTGCAAAAGTATGTAACATCTAGAAGGAAGCGTTTCCGACCCCATAAAGTATATATATTCTTGATCAGGGTCACTAGCCGAGTCGATCTAGCCATGTCCGTCTGTCCGTCTGTCCGTCTGTCCGTCTGTCCGTCTGTCCGTCTGTCCGTCTGTATGAACGCTGAGATCTCAGAAACTACAAAAGCTAGAAGATTGAGATTTCCCACACATATTCTTTGGCTTCCTACGCAGCGCAAGTTTATTTTAGCCGAGCGCCACGCCCCCTCTAACGCCCACAATCGCCCACTAACGATTTTAAAATGCGTCCTGCGCCCACATCTTTAAAGATTTCCGAGAAGTATAAATGAAATTTTGTTGTGTATATTTATACCTATCGAAATGTAGAAGACATTTTTCAAATCGGACCATTCATTAAAAAGTTATACGCTTTATAAATTGTCAACATATATCTATCTCCCTCGCACTCCCTTTAGCTGAGTTACGATTATTAGTCGGGACACCAACCCGACACAGCGTTCGCACTCCCTTTAGCGGAGTGACGGGTATTAGATAGTCGGGACACCAACCCGACTATAGCGTTCTCTCTTGTTTTAGTTTTAAATTAACTTGCAATTTAACCAGAATTCAACCATCCGGTCAAGCACAGATTAAGTAAGCTTTAAGCGACTGAAATTGGCAGCTCAGTTCAGCTCAGCCACTTTAACAATTATTCCGTTGGTTCTTCCCCTATTTCTAACCACTTGAGAGCCATCCTTAATACTGTTGGAATTACAAAGATTAGCGCTAATTTCCGACTACCAACTGCGGCTCTCTGGCTCCTCCCTTAACCCCTGGTTATCCCCGCCCGCCCGTTCGCTTAACCCGCCAAGTCATCAAAGGTTACAAATCACTGCCAGCTTCGCCCAACTTAAAATATTAGCCCAAATGGTTTGAGGAAAACTTCGTCATGCAAACATGACTTGGCAGGCTTTCGGCATTAGCGGGAGGGGGAGGTGGGCTTGGGGAAAATCGCTGTGGGAAATTCAAGAGCGGCGGATGCGAACGCATCTGAAATGTGCGCTGGAAATTGCAGCTTCTTCTTCCACCTTGGGGCTTTTTATTTCAGATGCTTTTCTTGCCGTGTTGCCAGCTTCCTGTTTTGGGAATTGACAGCTGCAGTGAAATCCATCCAGAGTCGGGTTAAATTCCCACATTTTAAATCTGTTCAGATACTCATGTGAGTTCTATGGAGATTTTGCACCTTGAAAAGATATCTTTTAGGGATTTTGTGACACCATTCTGCATTTTAACATATTTTAACTTAATTAATTTAAATCAAAATACTTGCTCTTTCCACATTTCGCATTCATTGGTTTTTTTTAAAGAAAGTTGCATTTGACTATTTAAGAGAAAGTCTTAACCTTCGGTTAAAATCCCTTATAAATCCATAATTATAAAATTGTCTATAACATTAGTAAGCAGCTCTTGGGAAATGTGTAAAATTTTTTTTTTTTTTAAACCTAAAACCCATTTTTTTAACTAAAATCTCCTTACGACCCTTAATCCCACCAAAGTCTCTCTTAACCCTTGTCAATCCGCTGGATTCTCCGGCGGCTCCAAGAGATTACATCCCATTGATGTGTGTTTGGCCGCTGGCCAAAATGGTGGGCAAAATGCTAGCAAGTCCTGCGTCCTTCGTCCTTCGTTTTATTCTCCTCCAAATGGTTGGCCATAAAAAGTGCGCGTGTGCGTAGTTTTCTTTTTCCCTTTGTTCTACCTCCCGAGTGTTTGTTTTTAATAACTTTTGCAATTTCTTTATGTGCTTTACGTGCGTGTCCTTAGGGGCTCGTCCTTAGGACCTGGCCAGGTGCCTGCCTTATTAATTAGGCCACAAAGTGTCCCGAAATGAGCCCAACAATGTTGGCTAAGGATATTTCGAAATGGCAGCACTCGAAAGCAAAAGCAATTAGAGTGAGAGCAGGAATAAAACAAAGAGAAAGGTGTCAGTTAAGTGTCGGAAATTGGGTTTATCCGGATATAAATTAATGTATTTAAATTTGGTATTTAATAATTATACTTAAGTATTAATATATATATTATTTTTGTTGTACTTGCATTTTCCCAGAAAATGTACTGTTATTTTCCATTTCCAGTTATTCTGAAATATTTCCCATTTTGCAGCCTTTTTTCCACCATTTTTGGCAGCAGTGAACTCTAAAAATTCAAAAACCACATCGTTCCCTTTGGCAGTGGGTTGAATGTGTTGACATTTTTATGTGAGCCTCCGTTTTCTTGGATTATTTTTTGTTTTGGCATAGTTTTGTTTTTGCCGCCGAGCAAAATATGCTGTCTTGCACGAAAGCCCCCAAACGGCATTCAAATGCACAATTGTTGTCGCCTCGACGGCGTTTGGACTTCCTCTTCGTCCTGGCTCGCCCAGTTTCCATTTTCCTGATCCTGCCGCCTCAACAGCTTGTGTGTGCACTTTGTAGTCCTTGTTTTTGGCGATGTTGACTGTGGGCTGCTATACTCGGAAAAAAACACTTTTTGGTTTTAAAATCCAATGGTATATAAGATACATAGCTAAGAAAAGAGTTTTAAAAAAAGAAAATTTAAAACATTTATAAATACCGGTAAATAAACAATAAACGGAATAACATTGGATTTATTTATTTAAGTTTATGAAATTTACTATGAGTTTTCATAGAAATTTATTTCGAGTTTAAACTATGTAAATAAATACAGAAAATACTTTTAAAACCCACACTGCGTATGCGTTATTTTTGTTTACTGATCACAGTTTTTGGCCGAGTGCACGCTAAACATCCGGTTGCTTCTGATTCCGCAGTGTGTACTTTCTCCCTTCCACTTTCCACTTTCTCCGCTTTCTGTTGAGCTGCTTGATGCTCCTGCTGTCGCTGCTTTTTGGGCGTGCTGCTGTCGCTCAACTTCCGCTCGAATAGAGTGAAAAATAGCATTTTAGTGGGCACAATTCGCCAGGGGCCAACCTGCTCGTGCTTCGCCTTCCGCTTCCCTTATCCCTTTTTGCAGATTGACAACACACACACTTGCCGGAGGTGGAGGTGGAAGCGGAAAGGGGTGCCAGAGATACAAAAAAAAAAGACCGGAGAGTGAGAGAGTTCTCTCCCAATCGGCAGCCATCTTGATCTCAGCTGTCAGCCGTTAAAGGCTCGCCAGCCATCTTGCTCTAACCAAATTAAATAGTACAATTTACCATGTGTCTGAGTGCATGCATGTGTGTGAGTTTGGTAATTGCAAAAGTTGCCAGCGAAGTTTGTCAGATATAAAGGGAATTCGTATGAACACACATAAACGCATTATGCACTGGGGAAAAATGAGTCATAAAAGATAAATGTTACATGAACTGAATTTACATAGCTTAGAAATTTATTAAGGGCATATTTATTTATACTTTTTTTGTCGAGACTAGTCCGTTTTTCAGACATTTATGCAAGTTTAATTTTTGATTATTTATTTATATTTTTTTAGATTTTTTTGTCAAGATTTTTTGGCTGCAGAAGAGGGAGGACTCTTTTTTAATGAACATTTAATTAGTATACATTTTTTCAACAATTAAATTTTTTTCTGTGTCTAAAGCTGCATTTGTATGTTATTTTTTATGCGTTGGTTGTGCAAAGAAAAGTGCAGAAATTGCAAACGACTTAAATAAGCAAACAGAAGCGAAAAACTCACACACACAGACACAGACAGAAGTTGACACACTCCCACATATGCAAATACACCGCGCATGAAGGGGGGATCCTTTACGACATCTCTTAAAAAAAACACATTTTTCGCGCTTTGCTACTTAAATAAACTACTTTTTACTACTGACTGGCTTTTACAGCCGTTTTTTGTTGTTTCGGTCCTACGTTTTTACTGATACTTTTATGTATGGGCATAAATTGTTGGTATTGTTGTTCTTCTTATTTTTTTACATTCTCACTGTAATATAATGTTACGTTTTACTTTTACATGGCAACTCTGTTGGTAGGGTACAACTATTTATATACTTTTTAACAAATTAATACAAAAATCATTAGGGTTTTAAAATCACTTTATAATGTGTCCGAAAGTATGCACTAAAATTATAATGCCATTTTTCGGACTTAATTCTTTATAATTCTTAAATTCTTGCCTACTTTTAGACACCTTTCAAATTGATCTTAATTGATTGTTGTAGGACACTTGATTCATTAAATTATAAAGAGAAAATGGTACGTTTTTGAGAGCTTTAAAAAAAAACAACAAAAGTTTTACGACAAATGCTAAACTAAATTGGAATTCTTCTATCGAAAACGTCGCTGTCGTGTTCATCTAAATTTCAAATAGCTGCGACCATGTCCAATTTTAATTTCGCTGGTTTCGCAGGTAAAAAGAGATCCGGACTGGTAACCACATTTTTTCCGCTCAACTTTATTGGCGACTTTTAGCAAATGGTTCGCTCCGAGCAGCAACAAATCAAAGTGCAGTTGAATGAATTTTTCATTGTTTTTGCCATGGGGACAACTTTAAAGTTTAAACTGTCCCCCCGGTGGACATCTAATCAGTCAAAGAGTTGGACCAACTTTGGTCCACTGCACCCATACATTCGCCGCCTGCAATTGTAACTTTGTGCCCGGAGTTTTCTCCGATTGCGTAACTTTACAAGGCTGTGGAAAAAAAACCGAAACAACTGGCGGCTTTCCAACTCGACTTCCAAGTGCGTTTGACAGTCGTTCGAGGCTGAAAGGCCGACGCCGGCAAACAATTTTCACATTTGTCCGGGACAAGGGCAAAAAGGAGCTTTACCACTCGCTGGGGAGGTCATCGTGATTGCGGCTGATATGTATATGACATTGCCTTAACTTTCCAGCGGGTGGAATTTAGGCTTCAGCAGTCGTGAATAGTTACAAATTTAAAAAATAAATAAAGTTTATGGTTTAGTTGTGATAAGCTATTTGTAAGTTACAAAAACTGGTTCACACAATTACTTATAGACCAAAGATAATCTTTTAAAAAAATCTTAGGTAGAAAATTGACAAGATGTATATTTTAACTTTCATTTATTTATCCGCATTTTTAGTAAAAGTTATTTTATATTTTTATTATTACTTCAAAAAGATCTCTTTTATAGTAAATAGTTGTATTCTTGCTATAAAAAAAGACAGGGTGGTTTAAAAATTACTTTTAAATCTTCTTATAAAGGCGTCTAAAAGTAGGCAACAATAAATTTTAAGTCCGAAAGTCCGAGGAATTCTTTCCAAAAATAAAAAAAACGGCTTTAGTTTTGAGTGCTTTGTTTTTTTATATTTTATAATTTTTTTTACATTTTATTTTATTTTGATGAATTTTTTTTTATAAGTTTTCTAACTTTTGTTTAGCCCTAACTTTTTGTAATGTCTTCAAACTATTTTCCCACTTAATGCAGGGAGCTGCCAAAATTGTTATCCCATTAAAGCTACTTGATGGCTTCTGTAAACCGATTAAAGCACTCGTAATTAAGCTGACCGCACTTGCGTCGGAAGGTACGGTACGCCTACCCAAAAACGGAAAACCCCAAAAGCGCAAGCGACACTTGCGGCCGGGCCATTAAGCGCGGGCATCCGGGAAAAGCGAGCGGGAGGAAAGCGCGAGAAAAGCGGGAAAATTTGTGGGAATAGAAAGCTTTTACTGTTACCCAGCGCACTTAATTGGAATGCACTTGAAGAGCTCCTGCAGCTGAAACAGAGACTGCTGCACAAAAATGCGAAGCACTCGGCAGCGAATTGGCTGACGATTTTATTTCCTCTCTTTGCCCCACAGGGCCAATTACTAAAGATCGGAATTGCCACAATACCAGCCAGTTGGCCAAGTTGGCAACGTGAAAGATGAAGTTGGGGAAAAACCACTTGCCATAATCCTTTTCAATCAACTATGGCGAATCAGAGAGGGAGAGTCCTGGAACTTGCTCGAATCAAATTCCCTTTTATTTCGTATTTATATTCAATTTATTCTAGATATTTGCTGCTCTATGCAGCATTTTCCACTTCGATTTGCTTTGCTTTGCCTTGGCTTGCCTTGCGCTTTTTTGGCCTTTGCCAAAAGGGGGAGATGAAATCAAGCAAAACTTGTGCATTTTTATTTTTTGTTTTGCATCAAATTGAATCGAATTCGATTGGGGAATCGCAAAAGGCAGTTTTAGATAGACTTTCCCCGAGTTAAACTCGAGTGTAATGTAACAGAAGAAATTGCCGCATTTGGAGCCCATAATTTATGGTATTGCGGATTAACCAGCCCACAGACATTTTAAAAATCGCTTAGCGCTTTTGGCACAAATGAAACATCAAAGATTTACGAGCCATGATTAAGGCATTTTGCGGCACCCTAACAACAAAAGCGCAAAAACAAAGGCCGGAAAGCAGGGCTTTGGCCAAAAGGATGCCTCAGCATCGTCCCTTCGAAAGGAGTGCAAGTGTTTCTGGGTAAAGTGTTGAGCTGAAAGTGAAATTCCCCCTTTTATTTATTGAATGTGTTAAGCAGAGGGGGATGTTGGAAGTTGGCGACTATAAACGGCAGGGGACTTTACTCTTCAGTCTGTCAGTTGCGGAAAGTGCTCTGCCAGCCAGCACGCTGTGAGTAATTGTTCGGTTTAATTGAGGGTTGGGCAAAGGAAAATAAAATAAAAATGTTAAAAGGCATTCTACTTCAGAAATGTATTTCCCATTTTTATTTTATTTAATTTTTTTTTAAATAACAGGATCGATAAATTACAATGTCGGTGTAAAAAGAACCATATTGCAAAAATACATTCGTTGGGTTTTGAAATCAAGTATACGACTAGTAAAACAGATACCTTTTGTATGCTGTATTTATATATTTTTAAGACAAAAATAAAAAGCAGGAACAGTTACCTTATAAATAGTAAATATATTTCATTTTTTTATACTCTGTTAATTCAACAGAAAATTAAAAATGTTTAAAAAACTGTTTTAAAAAAATTCTGTAATGTACGAATCAGAGAAATTTCGTTGCTAAGGATTTTTTAAACGACTTGGCTGGGCGTTGAGTCCCAAGTAAATCCACACATTGTTGCCATACGAAAAGGGACTTATTCTGTAATTAACATGAGCTTTGTGAGCTCACATCTTAGCCAGGGGCCATTACTCATGGCACTCTTTAATTATGCTGGCCAGAGATTTTTTTCGCACAGATACCAAATTACTCCATATAACATGGCCAAAATCTTTTCGGGGGTGTGAGAACCCAATTAAGACCCGCTTATTGCAGGGCAACACCAAAGTCGATCCCACTGCTGATAACGTACAATTTGTGTGGATATCTCTGGGGGATTCCCCTGGTTTTCCATACCCCCTTTTATGTAGTGACTCCTAGCCGATTTGCATTTTTTGTTTATTTGCGGCGCGAATCCTTTGGAGGCTTATAGTTTTGTAATTGTTTCGGGATGGACCCCCGGTGCTGTTTTCTTTTTTTTCTTTCTATTTTCGGACTGATTTCGATTGTGTTATCCCTGCTCGGCACTGCTTTAAATTGCTCGGGGCTTGCACCGATTTTTATTCCGTATTTTTCCATCTTGTTTTGGTTGTGCGCAATTTGCATTTTGTGAAATGGCGGGAAATTGCGCGCTCCGAAGCGTGTGAATAATGTGTGAGCTTACCGAGCTTACTCGCTGCGAAATCCAAAGGCTGCCACTCGGGTGCCGTTCCAAAATGATTTGTAGGCATTTTAATCTAATTAATGTTGTCGCGATGGAGGCTTCAAAATAGCTGCACTTGAAGAAAATAAAATTGACTTAAAAATCGAGAAAAAATAAGTAACATTTAAAAGAATGGCAAAAATCCTAGAACTGTTAAGTAACCTGAGTTTAATATAAATAATTTTGTTATCAAAAATTTTTCCGAAAATATTAAAATTATAATGGAATATAATTTAATTCATTTAAAATTGCCACATAACCCTGTTATTGGAATAAATTTAGTGTTTAACATTTTCGGTCTAAACTCATATATTATTTTAGTTTTAGTGGCTTTATACTCCAAATTTTTGTTCTCCGTTTCGAAGAAAAACCGGACTGGAATCCGAAAAATGCACATTTGCGCCCCATTGCTAATTGTCTACCAAGTTTTATTCCCTTCTCTTTCGTCCTTCGTCCTGCTGCCATTTCTTCCACTTCTCAACTTTGTTGTTATTCAGCCATTACGCGCACTTGTCGTCGGGGTTGTCATTATGCTTTCATGGCTTTAGTTTTGCCCTGGGCATAAGTTTTCTAAAAAAAACGAAATATGAATACAAAAATGGCTAAAGGGTGTATGGAGCGATGAGGAGAAGAAGGCAACAGGAGCGAAGTTGTTGATGTCTTAACGACTTTCTGACAAATAGGAAAAGTTTTAGCTAACCCTTTAAATCTCTTCACGTTGATTGCTAGAAAATAAACAAAATAGATTACTTTATATTTAAATTAAAAAATAAGTAAATTTCCTGACACACTCTCGGAAGATGTGAAATGACTTAGGATCAGCACACTGAACGATTTAAAATTGATTTACATATCTGCGACCAATTAAATTCGTTTAAATCAACTGCATTACCATTAAGATCTCGGTTACTCCCAATTTTTTAGAACCTGTTTTAGATGTCCCCTTTATTTCTTATCTTTACTCTTTACATTTATCTTCACACTCCTTTATACTATTGTAAGCAGTTCCGTAGACACCACATGCCACGAAGTTCTTTGATGTGCAGTCGTTGGTCCAAGGGTTATAACCAATTCGAGTAATTATAGTATTACATACCCCAAAGCCAAGCAAACTGTCAGCGCAGATTGCTAAAAATTTACAAATATTATGAAATATATTTTTTTTATTTGTAAATACTCACGATTTTTCAGAGCCAAAAGAGAACCAAGTATAGAAAGCAAGCAGAGAATTGAAAATATATACATTTTGAGGTATTTCTTAAAGAGCAGACAAAGCAATTCTTTTCGACTGATGTATAACGACTAAAAGAACAGAAACACTACACTATTTGTTGCTTATATTAATTAATAACCGCGACTAATAGAATTATACCTGCATTCAAAAGATTTCCATTTTTCAATAATTGCAAATAAAAGACGTGCTTTGGATTTTTCGGTTTGTTTATTTTTATATTACCTCTACAATTTATTAGTCTATTCCTTGCACCTTGTTTCACATTCTTTAATACTCTTAAAGAAAGTTCCTTTAGCTGAACATCCACCTATGTGCACCGTCTTGCAAATGTTTTGGCTTGGTATATAAACGATTTTCGTAATTAACATTTTACATGGGCCGACGCCTTCATATTTAACACCACAGATAGCTTAGTGATAAAGAAAAATATTAAATATTAATTTTTTATTTATATTATAAGCATAAACATTACACTTACGATTTTTTAGAGATAAAACACAACCAAGTAAGGAAAAAATTAAGCAGATAATGGAATAAAACTGCATTTTAGGTTTTCTTAAAAGGACTTTATAACCTGTTGCCTTTGGCTGACTTGAAATGACTAAACGTGTAGAGCGCCGAATAATTTGACTTTAATGGGAAAACAATATCTGCGACTAAAGCATTCTTTTGTGTCCATTACTAGCATATATATAAGTCTGGTAATTATAGCCGCCATTCACAGAGTTCAACGGCATATTGTTTTCGTGGTAATTCATCTTGCACCAAAAACAAAACACTTGTTTAAACTTTCTCTCTGGAAATTTTTATTGTCATTTTTATCCATATTTAATTTATAATATTATTTATACTCACTGCATTTAGCTACGCATACCTCATTTTTCTTGAGAAAGGTTTTGGATTTTTAATACTAATGTGTGGGTACTCTTTAGATTATTATTAAGGCTTTTTAAATTTAGTTGGCAAATAGGGTTAAATACTAATACAAATATTATGGGTACCAGTACATTTATAACAAATATTTTTATACTTTCTTAACTACTGTCAACAATTATTTTTATATTATTCACGATAATGATTTTCATTTTTGTGTTCTTGTTTACTTTGTTGAATGGGAATCCTGCACAATTCCCTGTGGATTTTCCCTGCCCTTTCGATTGAAAAGGAACATTTGATACGCAATTTCAATAAACAGATAATAACAAACACTTAACCCCCGGCAGCCAATCTGCAACCCCATTCAACCCCCAGCAACCAGGTGATTGTCTTTTTTGAGTCCGCCGGGCATTATTGCGAAAAGCTTTGTGCAAATTTTCTCATATTTCCCTGGTAAGCTCTTCTCAAGGACAACGCAAGACGAGGGCAAATAGCATAAAGCAAATATAAATATGCTAAAGGGGGAAACGTTTGAGAGGAAAATATATTCTTATTTGTTTTTCATATCAAATTTTGTATTTGTCTTTTGCCCTAGTAATTGTTATTTGATACACGCAAAAAGCGAAAAGTTGTATTATTTTCCTTTTTGCATATTTGTGAAAAAAACAGATTATTAAAAGAAAACTTAAAAAGGAAAACGATACAGTTCCATGAATGCTTTTCATTGAAGGCAAGTCTGGGCAATAGCGAAATTCAATTAAAAACTTGAAAAGCCGCCTAACAATTTCCAACTGCAATTAGATGAGAGAAAACACACACAGTACAGACCATTCTGATTGCTGCAACACTGGGAACCAGATACAAATGCAATATATACAGATACATGAACGCAGCTAAGATACAAAAACTTCGCTTTGGCAAAGTTTTAGCTTTTATGTAACAAAACGCAGCTGAAGGCAGCTAAACTGCAATAGATACGCCCTCTTCCTCGCCATTTTGTGTAGCATCTGGCCCACATTTAGAATTAGAAAAAAGAAAATCAATAGCTAAATTTTACTAAAGTAAAAGCAGTCCTAAGTTCTTCTTACATTTATTAGAAGATTTTTAATTTTGAGAAATTTTGTAATAATTTAAATGTACATCGTTTTCCATTGGATTCAGACTAAATGTTTGCTCAAACTTGTAGTCATATGAAAGACCATATCCTTTTTGTACATATTTCTAGTGACTCAACTTAATTAGAAACTTTACATACGCAAACATCATAATATAACTTTAAATGAAAAGATGGGGAAGTTGTTGATTATGATAGAGAAGATGCACTTATCAAAGTTGCTGAGCTAGAAAAGAAGTTATGAGTAAGTTGGAATCATATAATGACGTGGATTTGATTTGAAAAGGGGGATCTAATAACCCTGGGCCATAACCCAAAAAGTTTTTGTAAGTTTAAAAGTTTTTTTACTATTCTTTACCAATAAAAATTTAATTTATTATTAAATTCTGCATACAAATTATAGTTTCTAAAATTTGATAACATTTTTGCCAGCCTGTGTAAATGCCACTTATTAATTTTAAATCGCAATTTAATATTTAATACAAAAATTTGTTGGTAATCATAAGCCTATAAACTTTAATCCGTTGATTGGAATTTTGATATTATTTATTTTCGATTGATCTGACAAGCTGTTGCCATTCGACCTGACACTGAATCATAGATTAAAATTGTATTTTTTTCCCATTTTTTATGACGATTTGATAGGTCCAAAGGGATAAATAATAACACTGCCAGTAAAAATTGACTGCCTCGAATTTCCACTCGTGAATGTATGACTTTAAAAGTCAAAAGCGACGGTTATTTATCCCCTTTGTTCGATTTGTTCCCTTACCCTTTCAACTCTTCATTTTGTCATTTGTTATATATGCCAGAACGGATTTATGTTGGCCCTGTCAGGGGTTTCATTATTATTTGTTTCCCCGGGCTCATTCGCAACTTTGCGGCATTTGGCATTTGCATTTTTATGGCAACACTTTCAGGGGCCGCAATTATTTCCCCATCTCGAGTCCTGCGAACCGAAAATTTTTATTGCTCCTGCATCCGCAGCCTCGTGTGTGGACCTTTATCTCCCTTTGCTGTTTTTCCGGGGGTAATGGGGACTCGGCACCCGAGTGCTCGATGTTGTTGGGGATGGGAAAGACGAGGCATCAACAGTCATTTGGCAAATATATTGCAGTCACAACATCGCATATAACACATCAATATCCGGCACGGCCACGCCCACCCACACAATCCGCCCCCAGCCGACGATTTACACATAAACAGAAGCAATAAGCGAACGAAGGACGAAAGCAAATTGAAAACGACAAAACAAAAGTGAAATGTTGCGAAAATACAAGAATGCCGGGAAAAGTTGTGGGAAAATATTGGCTTGCGATGCTCTGCAAAAATCAGGAAAAATGTAAACTGGAGAAAAACTCGCTCATTGTTCGAAAAAAAGTTCTTAAATACATTTAAGAATTAATTAAGTAAGAAGTAAGTATTGACTTAAATATAAAGGTAAATAAATTGGTGCTCAAAACTTTTAAGTTACATATTAATGTATAAGAATTTTTATAGTCTAAAAAAATGGATCTGATAAATGTTTTTGTACACAATTAACATTTTTTTAAATTAAGAATTTTATTGGATTTTTGTCTTTTCAAATGCCTTGGATACCCTGAAATCTTTGTGTGCCCCTTAACTGAAGTTCGAAACGAGCACAACAGAAATTTGTTGTACCGGATATCCGCTTTTTCAGCATGTGACGGAAGTTGTTGTCCCGCTCTCACACTCGGCCATTGTAGAAATCGAGGTGGCGCTCTGATAACTTCCCTTTCATTTTTGAGCTCGTTTTTTTGCGCCTGTTTTGTATTTTTTACGGCCTCTGCAAGATCTTAATTTCGATATTGATGTCAAATTGTCGCTTGGTTTAATTAAAAAAATCCACAGAGTGCAGCAAAAGTGAAACAGGAAGCCAGAAACAAGGCAACTGAACCTGGGCCCATTTGTTTCGTCGCTGTTGTGGGTTTTTCTCTTGGCTTACTTTTTATTTTTGCGCATTTCAGCATTGTGTTTTCGTTCCATAATTCCCGAGTGGCTCGATTTGAGGACCAACACGTCGTCGAACGGTCCAAACGGTTCGGATTCCGCAGCTCCATTGTGACCTCAGGATGTCAAAAGTTATCACTTGCATTGCATGCGGAAAATTCTTTGGAGTTTAAAGATGCAGCGATAGGAAATTTAACTTGAGTCAGAATAAAAGGCAGCAAAATAAATCAAATAAATTCCTTAAAAATATATACGTGCTCATCATCATCACTTATAATAAATATATTTTTTAGGTATAAAGAAAAACATATTTTTTTTTCATTTATATTAACATGTGTTTTCAATAATTTGATTTACGTCCGATGGCTTACCACAAGAATTTACCACAAAAATTCTCTCTGCAGATGTCTGACCCATATATGCACATATTATAAATTAATCCACATGAAAACGGTCCATTTCATCAATGCCATTCGAGTTCATCCATAGCAATGCAGCATTCCATGCATGAGGAAATTTTTTCACTTCTGATTTCAGCTACCAAAAGTCCAATATACATTATTGATTATAATTTAAAATTTATTTTGCCTGCATGCCATGACGACTACGATGATGATGTTGTGAATTGTTTTTGTCTGCCGTTCTTTTGGGAACTTTGCTTTCCGTTCCGACAGTCTGACATTCTCAACGCCAATTTGCATTGATGGGTAATGAATGATGCAGAGGTTCGATTGTTGATGTAATCAAATATTTATGAATTAAATGGAAAATCATCAAACGGATAAGCCCATCAGTGTGGCGAGGGGCTGAAATGGAGCATCCTTTGATTATTGCCAGAAAGTAAACAATTTTGCATGGATTGAAGCATTTTAGCCGGAAAAACGGATTCCTAGATTAGAAAGGATTGGTTAGGATGATGGTGATTTTGAATATAGTGTTCTGGGAATAAATTCTTAATTTGTTTGGTTAAAGTTTTCCCTTGCATCCAAGTAGTTCTTTCTCGTTTCCGCTCGACAAGCTATTTGAAAACAGCTATAAACTTATCTGGTAGCTTGGGAAATATAATTAAGCGAGTGCAAATTGAAATACGCAACGTGCAGTCAACGAGGTATTATCCAAAATAGTCCCACAAAAATATTCACACAAACTACAAACTTGGTGCAAACTTTGTAAGTAGCCCACGACGAAAAGGACTTGGGCTGTGCGATTCTTGGGGCTTTTGGAAGCAGCGGCAGGATGCCGAAGTAACTTCCTTTTCAGCTTGTTCGGTGTGCCTTAGTTGGTTTAACTGGTAATTGCAGTTCGGAGGAGGGCGCCAAGGCGAGAATTGCCCCAAAAAGTGGCCAAGGAAATGGGTTCGCGGGGAAGTACATATTTGGCGGAATTATAGCCTCTGACCTCGGCAGCACAACTCAATTTTATTTCGTTACTTTCGCGGGCCAATTAAATTTCTGGGGCTAAGTGCAGAACCACCCTACGCTTTTGAAAAATGTATAAGAAATGTGTATTGTAATAGTTACATTAAAGGTGTCTAAAAGAATGCAACAAAATAATTAGAGTCCTAAAGTCGGCATTGTAGTTTCCACCGCCTACTTTTAAACATATTTTTTAGAGATTTGTATGTCATCCATATTTCATATTTACAATCCCTTCCAAACAATTGATTCAACTCCATATTCCTGGCTCGTAAAACGTTTTGCCAAAACAATACGATGTAAGGCGAACGCTTTGGTTGTCTCTCAGAAAAGTTTTGAGCTGTAAATAAAATATAACCATTTGGCACACTAACAGTATGTGGAATGGAAATCGTGCCAAGCGGGGTCAAAATCTGACTTTCTGCTTTTTTACCCCCATTTTTTGCCCTGCAGTCGTTTTATCTCAAAAGCAGCGTACGTGGACCAGAAAACGGAAAAAACAATTTCCTCGCTCGGAACTGGCTTTAGTTGTGACCCAATAAGGGCACAACAGAATGGAATCCCTTTACCAATTCTTGTTATAGAAGTTGTTCCTATTTTTTGTTTTCATTTTTTATTTTATTTCTTGGCTCCTAGCCTTTGAGGATGTTTCAATTGAGAATTGCCGTTAAGAGCATGCGGCCGGTGTCATTAAAATCATATGCTGCGCTGGTCAAAAACAGGCGAATTGCTGGGAATCAGATAATGTTGAATTGCGGCCAACCATGAAACCAGGAAAGAAATGGAAACACTTGGCACACTCTTGGCTCGAAAAAGAAGGCTTGATTTGAGAGTAGATAGGGTTGGAAATACCTTGGATTACTATAGTTGTTAAAAATATTATAGTTTAGAGCATTTATTATAATTTTCGCTATTCTATTAAAATGAAATATTATTGATTTTGTTATAATATGTTGAAAAGTTTTTAAAACTACCCTACCCCTTTTTATAATACGAAATGGCAGACGATTTTTATACGAAAGATGAAGTTTCCTTTTCACAGCATACTTTTAATGATTAAAAGGTATTTCTTATATTTCTGCGATATATAAGTGAATATATTAAACGTAATTCTACGAACTTAAATCGTTTCATTTAAACCGCTTTAAAATCCCAATCGACGCCTAGTAATCGTGGAGCAAACCAAAGTCTGGTAATAGATGGTCTTCGTTAAAAACTTTCCAATATCTGTTCGTCGGAAAACTGCATACATAGCCGAGGGCAACTCGAGGCCGACATTATGTTAGTGCTCCATTTTGTGGCCACACGCCCTTTTTCGCTAAAAGTGGGCGGTGAACCCAATACCCCTGTGGTGTGCATTGAGTTTCATGACGTCATTAGCGTTAATGGCTGTCCATGTGCATTATGCACAAGTTTAAATATTCATTTTGAATTCATTTTTTGTTTAATGAAAAGTTACACGAGCTGCAAATGAGCAGCGACTTGCATTGGAAATAATGAGCCATAAAGTGTTTGCCATTAAAGTTGCGGGCTCACGATGGTAATGAGGTGATGTGGGTGGTTTTTCGGGGTTTATGTTTGGGCGTGTGGCTTTCTCTTCCCTTTCATCGAATAGTTGAAAGGATTTGGCCCGTTGTCATGGCGGCCTTTGATTCCATTTTGTTAACCAAGTCGAGATAAGGGATTAAGTTCCAGGTGGCTTTTTGCAAGGCTCTCGGTTTCCCACGCTCTTTGGTTCTTATCAGCACTGAACTGCTGGATTTTGGTTAGTCATTAATGAGGTGATGACACGAGTATGTGAGTTCATGAATGGAGGCAAATATCCATGGCGTTGCTGTGGCAGTATCTGATTTCATATTGAATTTAGGGCCAGCGATTGCAATCTGTTGAGCTTGTGGAATTAATTTCAAGTAGGAGGTTGGGGCTTAGAGGGTTTTGGGGTTGATTTCAGTTTAAAGATTTTCCGTTGGCAAGTTTTGATTTAGAAACCTTACAGGGGAAACTGTCTTGGCTTGAATCTATTTTTATTTTACATTTTTTTATAGCATTTAATAAAATTATAATATTAAGCAGTTCATAAAAATATTATCTTTAGTAGTGGGAAAGTAGAAGAAAGAATCATAAAAAGTTTGACATTAAACAGCTCATTGTGCGGACATCAAGTTACTCATCTCTTTCTAAGCTTTCCTCGGTCTTTTATAACCCTTTTAGGTTTAACACGTTTTCCCCGCTAGATGTTGCAGCTGAACATGGGTGCAATACCCCCGCCTTTAAGTCCTCATATGGCCCACTTATATTCTGCACAGAAAACCAACTTGCATGAGCTTAGTCAGCGCTTACACGCAAAAATCGCACACATCAGGCAGTCATGGAAT
This sequence comes from Drosophila takahashii, assembly GCF_030179915.1. Lineage (NCBI taxonomy): Eukaryota > Metazoa > Arthropoda > Insecta > Diptera > Drosophilidae > Drosophila > Drosophila takahashii. The sequence goes on along the minus strand of NC_091678.1, from coordinate 12,799,784 downwards.
AGCATATATAGCTATATGTATATATTCTCTGTGCATATATGTTTCCTTTTTTTTACAACATTCAACGAGGCATGCAAAATGCCACCGAAATGAAATGCGCAAACAACAGGGGTGGAACAGGAGAGCAACAACTAGTTCGGTCTGACAACGGCTTTAGTTTTAAATTATTCTGCGCAATTTTATTTCGGCCTGGCCATACCTTCCCAAGAGGTGTTAATCAAAGGGGCAGTATGTCCCACATGATAAATGTCCGGACAGGAAAATACATTGCGGGTGGGAGTGGTTAAGTCCCTGGGGCTTCTCCTTCTCTTCATGAGTTTTGTCCATAAAGCTAGGTAATTTTCAAATTTCGTTTTATTTAGGTCATCATAAGGCCAAAATGTAATGGAACCTCTTTGCTATTATTTTCTACAATTATTTCATATTTTTAAAATGAGTAAACGTAAGTATGAGTAGACCTAAATTAAATCTCAGTTTAAAGCTGGATCATTTTCAAATTTCGTTTTATTCAGGTCGAAAATGGTCAAAACGTAATGGAACCGTATTGTTATTATTTTCGTACAATATTTCATATTTCAAAAAAAAATAATAAAAAAGTAGAAAATAATTTATTAGATAATGTCAAACACTAAACTTGATTAAAGGTCTATAATTTTACAGTTAAAAGTTGTATGTTTAATTTAACGTTACATTCTTTGTTATTTTGTGAAAATCAATTTTACCAAATTTCCAAAGAATTTCAAGTTTTAAATTGTTATATTCCACGCCATTTAAATTTTCGTTAAAAACCCTGTCATATTGCTGGCTTTTCAATTGCTCATCGGCAATTGAACTAGTTCCCCAAATCGCACTCGAATGCCCAGCATATTATAAGTTCCGGCTTGGCCTTGTTTTGCGGTTAAGTCCCTATGCCACATGCCCCGAAAAGTATGCCACATTGTTGCCGTTGCAAATATCGCTTTTTGCGCTTTTTTGCTGCCTGCATTTTATGACTCTGCTGCACACGCAGTGTGTGTGTGTGCGAGCGAGAGCGGAATAGAGTAATTGTTACATGCATTCAAGTTGACTTGCTGCGGTTTATCTGCATTCCCACCCCTTTCTCTTTCCCTTTCCCTTTCCCACTGCACATGTACATTGAGAATTTAATGCCACGACAATGCCATATTATTAGTTATCCTTTCCCAGGCCCCTGGAACCCCTTCTTCCCCTTACCGCCCCCTCTGCCACGCCTCCTGTGAAACCGAGTTGTGCATAATAAATTAACCACATGGCCGGTTCGAGTTTTGCTCATTAAAGCGCATTTGTATTTAGTTGTGCATAAAACATTAAGCGAAAATGAGCCAACGTGACCATGTCTCCATGTCCTTCCGAAATGCAAATGTGTGTGTATATTTGCTGGCTGTGCGTGCGTGTGCGTAATTACACATGTATCCTGGCTGCCCACTCGAAACGAATTCAATTCCATTCATATTTATACGACAAAGTGAGAAAGATTACCATCGAACGTGGAACGTGGAATTTGACCCGCTCCTGGGGGATCCCCTGTAATTATGTGATTAAAACGCTCTCGACTCATGGGCCTCGTATTGATTTTAAATTGAATAAACTTGTAATTAAGTGAAACGGCCTCCCACTGCACTCACATCAATGTGGTTTGTGTTTTGGGGCTGGGGAATTGACAGAAATGGAGCAAAATGATTGTTCGGAATTGGCTTGGAATTTAAGGAAGCTCAAATAAGAAATATTTTCTATGTCCGCTACAAGTTAAGTGGCCTACTTAAAGTCAAGCATAGATAATACTTTTGATTAAAGCCAATATGATTACATTTCAATACTGTATAACGAGTTATATTTATATATTTTGTCAATTGTGATAACTGCGATAATATTTAAGTATATTATGTTTTATTCCTTCTAATATTAAGATAGTACGATATTTTGGTAATAAATTTGTATATCCCATGAATTAGAATTTAATTTCATAATCTTTTTTTAAAATCACATAATCAAATATAAATAAATCAAAATTATTATTATTTTTAAACATATATGGCCATCTTTCATACTTCCTTACAAATTGTTCATATAGAACGGTCTCAAATTTAACAATAAAATAACCATAACATATCTTCTATTTATGTATTCCATTCACAGTTACAATAAAGAACCCCTCATGTAGGAAAGGAAGGCCTAAATTGTTATGATAAACTTTATTATTCGAGTCCGAACTCCGACCTTAGAGAGTCACAAATTTGGTTTCTGCTCCGTCACATTGGTTAGGCATTCAGTGGGAAAAACAATTTAAACTTTCATTACAGTCAACACATTTTGTCCTCCTTTTTGGCCCTCACCCACATTTGGCCACTTGGGCGACACTCATTCATAAATGCGAGAGTCTCCATGAAAGTGCGAGTGGGGTAATTTTCCAGCTGCTTCACATCCTTGAGCTCGACTTCTTCCTGGGGTTTTTGGTCGCCTTCTTTTCATACTTCTTTAAAGTCGTTATACCCTTTTGGAAGGGGTGTATGATTTTTAGGAAGTTTTTTTTGGCGAGTGTTATTTTTAGAAATTTAGAATATTTATCTTGTAAAAAATATATTTTAAATAAATATTAATAGTAAACTTACATTTTATTTTAAAGAATTTTAGTTGGTATACGTGGTTCTATTCTCTAATGAAAAAATTACAGTGTACTTATAAGACCAGTAAACTTAAATAGCTTTCTTTCATCATCTCGTGTGAAATTTTCCGAATTTTTGTGGCATCTACTGTAGTTGTAGTGGTGCTGAGTAATTTCCAGCAACATCTGTGGGCAGCCCTCGCGTTTCCGCTTCCTTTACACCCTTCTTCGACTTCCTCTTCCGGTTCTTGCCGCTCGCTCTTATCATTATTGCTCATCAAGCGTTTCTAATGAAGTCGTAAAAATTGAAAACTTTCAAAGCATGTGAGCGTGTCCTTTATCTCCTTGCTGCTTTCTCCTGCCATCAAGCATGCCTTTTTTTGTGGCGTTGCGGCTTATGTGTTTTGCTTTATTGCCTTCTCCTTATTTTGCTGATTTTTTTTGTCCCGCCCGTCATTTTAGCCGGGGTTTTTTTTTATGTCTCTCCCGCCATTAAATGTTTATTTTTCTGCGGTTTTTTCTTCACTTTCTTTTGTATCTTGTTGTATATTTTCCGCATTTGTTGTGCAAACTCATATAATCAGCTTTAAGCTCTCTATGCCTGCAGCTTTATAAGCTGGCACACGCTGGCAAATATTTACAAGCAAACTCGGTTTGTTTGTTCGGTCTCGACCGCTCTCGATTTAATGCTAATTTGGTGTTTCGGTCTCGTAAATAATTACCATTGCCCACGGACAAACATGAGCCCCAGGAATTGTTTAATTTTAGGTTGGCAAACAACTATTATATTTCTCATAGCTACAGGTGTGAATTTGCATTTCAACCATGTCTTGTTTTAATATGTTCATAATTGCAGTTCAAAATGAGAGCAATGGTATGATAAAGTTTTACCAAGTTTATATTAAATTATTTTAATAACTTTTTAAAACTTTACCTATATTTTTGGGTTAATATTTTTTCAAAGAGTCTATTAAATTATGTTTTTTATTTTGCATAAGGAATTTTATAGCTTTTAAATATATCTTGCTCAAGTATGTCACAGAAATGTCACATTTTGGTTGAAAATTTTCTAAAATCATACATTTTGATCAACTAAATTTAAAGTTTCGGAATATAGAAAGATCTTCTCCTTGGTCTTAGAATGGTGTGCCGCTTCAATCCATTTTATATTGGGCCAACGCCGCCCAGCTGCTGCACGGATCTTAAGCCCGAATGCGATTGCCCAACGTGCTCACCAGACACAGGGTATCAGGAGCCTCGACCCGTTCACGAGGAGTGCAACCAGGGTGTGTCGAAAAAGGAGACCAAGGAGAGCAAATGCAATCCACCATGCATAGAGGCACCCAAGAGGGTGAAGAAGGAAAAACACGATGAAGTCTCTAAAAAGAAATACAAAAAAATATGAAATATCAAATATTATAGATTTTATTTTTTTAAGAAAATATAAAAAAATTAAATTATGGTGGATACAAGCGCCAAAACTCCATAAACTTGGCTTGTTAAAATTCAATTACGCAGCTCATATATACACCCCATCAAATCAAAGTCAACCACAAATATTTTTCAAATTGAATTTTCCCACAAGAAAAAGGCAAAAACATGAAGATACGGCCATAAAAACTCAATAAGGGGCAATAAATACGTACATATATAGACGAATATGGCGGAGCAGACTACAAACAATTTGTTCAAGTTAACGTTCTCGCTCCAAAAGAATTTTCCTTCTTCATCTTTATTTTCCCGGTCTGCCCGCTTTTCCACGTCCTTTGGCTCCTTGAGGCTCACTAATTTCATTTACCACCCACTTTCCAAGGAGCTAGAACAGGGAGGAGAGCTTGTAATTGATTTCATTAAATCATTTGCCAAGCGAAGGGGAACGCAAATTGTTAGGCAATAGGAAATTACTGAATTAGAGCCCGTTTTTCACAACTCCTTTTGCAGTTTCACATGAAAAATTAAGCTAGGACAACGTGTCCTACAAGTTCAAGTTTCATGTATAGCATTTGCTTTGCTCATTTTTCGATTTCCTATTTGCATTTTTCTTCTGCATTCGGTCAGTTATTGGCTTGCGGCTACTCAGTCATAAACATTTTTCCTTGCCAATTTCCGTTGCAAAATGCAAAAGCTAAAAATTGATATTCAGGGTTTAGTGCTCTAGATGTTAAGTGATGTTTAGTTTGTACTGGGGAAGTAAATTGATAACCTATTATCCATTCTAAAAAGACTTCAAAATCTATTTACTTTTAAAATGGAATTGAGGGGGTTTTAGTTTATTGGGATTTAAAATCCTTAAATAAGAGCCTAAAAGTATGCAGTAAATAAATATGGTTGTACTTAAGTCATCCTGCTTAATTCGAGACACCTTTGTAGATTTTTTTAAAACTGCTTTAATTTAGGGATAAGAATGAATTTTTGTTCTCCTTTAACCTGCTTAGATTCAGTTTCCTTAAATTTGCGTTCTCTTTTCGTAGCTCATGTGTCACCGACATTGTTATCCTTTCGCTCGGTGGCTTATTCCCGTCGCTTCGCAAATGGAATACGTATTTTTCTTGCCTCGTCTTTGAAATCTCAGCAGCATCTCCGAAAAGCCAAAAGAATCTTCTACTATTTCCTTTCCTCGAAGCACTCGGCATAGCCACTTGGCTCCTCGTCGTCGTCTTGGCTGTTATATATGCATGCCGATGCAAATTCTGGCTGGGCTTCATTTATCACTTTTATGCAAGCCATAACTTTGCGATGCGTCTGGGCCGGACATTGATTTGACTGCCGGATCGGAGGTCTCGGATTCCGGGTTTGATTGCCCCGGATTGATGGCTTCTGCCTCTGTTTGTTCTCCGTTCTCTCGTTGCCCGTTCATTTACATTAATTAGTCTTGTAATTGGCATCAGGTGTCGTTTTTGTTGCCGCCTTTTCCCATTGTCGATCCCTGAACTCGACTTGTATTTACTGGCAATTGCGGCTAACGATTTATTTGCATACAATCATGCAATTCGATTCTGCTTGTGGTGCTGAACTCAAGGGGTTTACCGAGTGTTTGCACTCCAAGTAGCTAATTAGTTGAGCAAATTTTGCATCGCTTGATTGTGAAAGCGGGACCAAAGAGGGAGGTCCAAGGGTTATGGTCTATGGTTTTCCAAGAGCTTTCAATCAATAAATCTGCTTGTAATTGAAACTGCTCCATTTGTAAAAAAATTTAATACAAGTTTAGGTGCTCAAGATGTGGTAAATATATTTTATTTATAATGTTGGAAGACTAATTAACTACTTAAATATAAATGAAGATGTTTAAGAAATAATAGGGGTTTTGTATTCCTTATTCAAGTGTCTAAAACTATGCAATAAAAAATAATACTTGAAACCTTATTAGAAGTGTACATTCCAAATGCCATTATTTCTATTTGTTTAGCAGAGGACAACTGTTGCTTTAGTCCTACCCCCTATTCGGGAAATCGTTTTATTGTCGTCATCTTTTATGCATATGGCAGCCAGCAGAAGATGGAGTATAGGCAAATAAAATAAAATATTAAATGCCACTATAAATTTGCCCGGCTCCAACTATAAATAGCTGTCGAGCCACTTGAAGCAACATTCGCAAATTATGTATACACGCTGGTGGCCTTCGTGGGGCGTTAAGTGGGTGGTGGGTAGTAGTGGGTGGTGCTGCTGCTGTGGCAGCTGTGGTCCGAAACCAAGGACAAACATTTTTGGTAGTGCCTTGTTATTCCTGCTCGTGCGTGTGTTAATGCCAACACGTCGCGCTGTGTTTGCGTCTTCATGCTTTCCAATTAAGTCGGGGAGATAAAACAAAAGCTGGAACAAAGGTGGAAAGCCAGCCGAAAGTGAAGATTCCCCTTCCCTCCCCCCAGCAATTCCGGCTTCGTTTGTTGTCCTTTGCTATTTGTTGCCTGTCAAAACAACTTTAGTTTGGGGCCATCATGCGTGGCGAATTTGTAAGGGGAAAACATAGCTTTTGGGAACATTCCGAGTAGTTAACTTTCGGAGATTGCGAATGCGAAATGGAAATCGATTGAGTGGCAGCCTGTGTTGTGCGGCATTGATACCACATACACACATAATTAAGCAGCTTATGTCAGAGATTGTTAATCATGGCTAAGAATGACTGAAAGGCAGCCAAAGTTTGCCTATAACAGTGACTATAAATTGAGGAAGCTCTCGAAAGCAAATCATAAGTATGAACAACGGAAATGTGTGGTTCTAAACAACGGATATGAAACGATGGGTCATTTTCATATTTTTGACCAGTAAGTACAAATTAAACTACACTAATTAAAAAAAACATTTTATTAAAGGATTTTCCGATATGTTCGATATTTTAGCCTTAAGAACAATAATAATGAGTAAACTTACTCATTTCCTCCCCCATTTATTCATTACTAATAAATCCAGTTCCTCGAGAAAATTCCTTCATTCTCAGAACTTGCAGAATTCCACTGCCAATTATCTCCCGTTTATATACATAAGTGTGTCAGCCTCTCACTTAACTTAATTACGTGAAAAATAATATTTTTCCGCAACCTACGCACTCATTTAATGCCCATTAAATATTAATGAATTTTGTTGATAGGGGAGAATATGGTTTTTCATGAGATTTTTTTCGATTGATGAGTTTTTGTCCTTGGGGATTCGATGATGTTAAACAGACCAAAGTGAAAAGTAATTGGTGTACTTAAAAATTAAGTACTTGAACCAATGTAACAACTGTTTTTCTTCCAACAACATCTTCGCCAGACAAATAAAAGTTCAATCAATCATGAAGAGCAGAATAAAACCGTCTTATTGTAATTTGACTTCTGATGGGCCATCCACAATAAGCAAATAAAAGAACCAAATTAAGCTAAGCGGATTTAGATATCGATTACATAATCGCACACATACATACATAAAGAAAGTGAAAGAGAAATTCAGTAAGAGGCAGACACAAATTTTGTTGCCGCTAACTTTTTAGGCAAATTTTAATTTTATGCTGATTTAATGCTAAAGCAAAGTTTCATACAGCCTTAGAAATTATGAATAGTTTATATTCCCAAGAATACGTACTATTCACTACTGCCTAGTTATATATATATATATATGCTCTACTGATATTTCAAGCTTAGTCTTTTTATACTTTAAGAGAATTTCGTGGTCGCATATTTAATTTCTGCGAAATTCTCACAGTGTCCTGATGTCAAGAAAGCTGACTTAGTAATCCGCTTACGTGTGCAAATTTGGTGCGAACATTGAATAATCACTCACGCCGACAACAGCCAACAATAATAAATAAGTCATTTGCATTATTTTCCTGGATGAAAGGGAGAGATTAGGAAGAGTCCTGTTTATTTTGAAGAATAAAAGGAAGTAGGCAGGCGAAGAGATTGAATAAAGTAATTGATTGGTAAAATGAAAACTTTTCTTTAATTTAATTTGTTAGGGTTATTTATGTGTTGCAGCATAGAATTGTTTCCAAATTATGATTTTTAATTTTTTGTAATTTTAATTTAAAAAACTAAAACTTTTTTTGACCTTTAAACTTTTTGTTGTTCATCCTACCTACCACAACAACACTTATCGTCTTCATGCACTCGACTTCCTAACGTGTTGTTAATTATGTTTCCTGCGACAGTCTGGAAACGACAGCCTCATTACTTAGGCCGGACCATGTGCATAAGGTAAACAGCATAAGACCCGAAAATGATTAATGCATGAACTCGGTAGGAAGTAAAAAAAAATACAGCAAGTAACTGCAAAAATCAGAAAGAAGGTATTTTTCGAGTCAAGTACCATTTTGAATACCCTCCTTTATTTTTGTAAGATGTTTATGTGAAATGTCAGTTGGTTCGAATAGGTATTTGATTTTACTATTGATAAGTATATTATTTTTATTCAGAGCTCGGAGGAATTTAAATATTTTATATTTGTTAGATTTTAAAATCATTTAAGAGTTAGAGTTTGGGGCTCAGATTTTTCTTTCAGTTTACCAAAGTATTTTGTAAGGGTATTAAAAGCTTGGAACTTTACCCATCCCTACCCTACTTTTCCTGCCCATTGTGATGGCTTGTAAACCTGTGAACCTGTGTAGCAAAATGTCAGCTGATTATCAGAGGAGGACTGATAGGGAAGGTACTCTGCATACATATGTGTGCTCGTTGGTTATTAACACGCCACGTAAACCGACAATGACGTAAGACCGACGACGTAACGAAGGAAATACAAATACCCCAGGACCATCAGGGCTGCAGGTTATGTGAGTATTCAGTGTGTGGAAGTGGCAGATCCTGTTGGGAAAACCGGAGACTGAGCGAACTCTCGACACCCAGCAGGCAGCCAAAAGCGGAACGAACATTTCACGAAAAAGCAACCGGAGAGGAGTATTAGCAGAAACGGGTAATTAAACTAGTTAGGCAACTAATAGAAGGGACAGTGAGTAAAACGGTTGCGCACAAAGTTGGGTAACTACTCCAGGGTAATTGAAAAAATAATTGCTAATGCATTAAAGTATCTCTATGTGGGGTAGAAAAATAAGTGTCACTTGTATTAAATGTCTGTTTTCAATATGTTTATTAGAAATAAATTAAGGATGATAAAAGATGAAAAATAATATTAAATGGTAAATATAAATATATATTTAAATAGTAACTATAGCTACAATAATCTTGAATTTAGATTATTATTTTTATCAAAAATTAATTTTAAAAATTAAATAGAACAACAGAACTCTTTTCCAACTAGTAGTTCGAAATATTTAAAATGTTTATCCGCCGCAAAGACATTAATATTTGAAACATAATTCAATAAGAAATTAATATGATCCCTTTTTAATCGTAAATTTAAATTTAAATTGCTTGTCCGATAACCTCCTTTATACCCTATGTTTCTTGAGGGAGCACAGAGGCTCGGGCCGAAGAAGATGCCCCGTGATAAAACTGCGGAAGTGGAAAAAATGCCGATAGCATCTGCTTGGGGGAGGAAACGAGGGGAAAGAAACCGAAACAGGCTACAAAGGAAGCGGGAGAATGTTTGCCCAGGCCAACTCTCGTCCAGGAGTTGGCTTTTTGCGTATGCCTAACACACGCTGTCTTAAATAAGGAAGCTGGCTGAATTGGGGGAAAGCTGTTATTCACCTGTCTACCCACGCACAAGGACCCGCCTCAACAATTTCCCGGCATATGTGGCTGGGTTGAGGCGTTTTACATCGTAACATGGAAGACATAAACGATTTGGCTGACTTTTGGAGGGGTTTGGACTGTGGATTGGGTTAACCTTGTCGCCTCCACCTGCATTGCGAGGAGCATCTGAGCCCTGCTGTCGAGTTCAGCTTCCGTTCTGAGGCTTCTCGCAAGGAAATCGGTTTGTCTTCCGGCAGCGACATCCCTTTGCTCCTGCATTTCTATGATTTCCACCAAGTCAACAAAAACGGGAGCAGAGGTGCGCGTTGCTCTGGTTAACGAGCTGAATGGAGTATCACCAGGTCGGGGAATGTTCTTTGCCATGCAGAGGTATGAAAAACGACATAAAGGTTAAAACATGTCATGTCTACAGGAGGATTATGTGAAAGAAGAAGAACTTTCAGAGAACAAGTATCGGTAATCTTTTATGGAAATTTTTGTAAAATGAAAAACGTCTTTACTTATATTTATTTTATTTTCATTTCAAACTAAATTGTATTTTTCATTCCGGAAAATACTCTACACTAAATCTATCCCTAGCGCATTCTTCTCAAAAATCTCTCAAGTAGCAAATCCATTAAAAATTTCATCAGGCTTTATCCTGAAATATTTTTCTAGAGCATGCTGCGACCCCAAACAATTTGGCTTATCTCCTCGGAAATCGCTAGAGAAGATGACACTTTATTTTATGTTATTCCTTATGCAGGGCATGTTTACCTCAGCCCACACAACTTTCTCGGTCCAGAAATAGAAGAAAACTTTTTTGCCCTGGTTTAAAATGTCTTGCTCAAAACACTGCTATGTCATTTTTTAAGCACGACAAAATTAGCGCAACGAACTCGCCCGTAAGTATGCTCATATATATTTTTCGTGTTTACGTGTCGTATGCGTAATGTGCCAAGTTTTCATCTCGCGACCGGCTTTTTTGCAGACGTGCGCTGGCAGGCATTTCGGAGTTGAAAGTTAAGTCGTTTAACCTACATGTGAGCCCCAAGTACTTAGCCAGATTTGATGTCAGCTGTGCCACATTTGCCAACTTCCCACAGCATGTAAGCAATTACATTAAGCATACGCACTGTTGCCCTCGCGAAAGAAAACACCGCTTGCATTTGTTTTTTAATGTTTCCATTTATTGTTTTCCTTTTGTGTTGCCTCTCTAGTTGATTTAAATTAAAAATACACTTTAAATCATTCATTTTGTGTAGGGTATACAAACAAATATACAATATTTAGTTTGTTTTTCCTTATTCATTTTAAATCATTCGCGTTTTGCCAGCCATTCAAATAAAAATATACATATTTATGTGAAAAAATTGGATCCCAATTCAATTCGGTTGTCTGTCTGTGATAAAAAGCAAATAAATTTCCCTTTGAAAACTTAAAATGATTTATGCATTCGGAATAGCAACCAATTGATGGTGAAACACAAGGGACAATCCACTTTTCCGCTTTGCCTACAATATTTAAATATTCAATACATTTAATCAAAATTTTCACGTGTTTTTTGGCCTTCGATAAACATTGAAATAATATTTCTTTCTCAATATATACACATACGTATTTTATATAGTTGTCAATGATTTTTAAATGATTTCACTTAGGTGTATAATTAGAACTAATGATAACATTTCATGTTTTATTTTAAGTACAAGGTTGAGAAGACTCTGAGCTTGGGTAACTAGGATTATTTGAAACGGACCATATGTGGCTACTAATTTGTGGCATTTTCGTATAGATCGTAATTGACTTTAATGAATGTGTGCTGTGTGAGAATGCAAATTAGTCGTAGTTTACGTTTTTTTTTATCAGCTGCCAAAGGTTATATATGTTAAAGTATTATTTCATTTTCATATAGTTTTTATACATATACAAAAAATTAATCAGTCTAAGTACATTTTTTGTATGCCCTTTATGTTGGTTTTTTTTATGTTGTTTAGGTAGCGTTTAACCTTAATCAGTTGATTTGATTTGTAAACTAAAGTTGAACTTATTCCATATATATATGCAGTTAATATATATATATATATAATGTGTGTTTGAGTGTGTGTTCCGTTCAGCAACAAATCAACATAGATAAATCATTACAAGTACACAGTACAGTACACATACAATCCGCATCGCGTTAGGTAGGCTTCCTCTCCTCCCATCAACTTGCACATATATCACGACCGATCTGCATTATCCTCCGCTAGTTTACTCGAAACCAAGACCTCTTCCTCACGCGTACTTCCCGAAGGACCAGCGTTGCGTTCCCAGCGCCGAATTGCAGTGCTGGGCACTCACTCCCTGCTGCGACTGGTCCCTCGAGTCCAGGCACACGTTGATCTTGTAGTGCCGCACCAGACCGCCCTCCCGCATGATCCACCGTTGGTTTTCGGAGTCGTCGCAGGCTTTTAGAACCACCTGGGAGCCCCGGGCGAAGGTCACCAGGGTCAGGCAGAGGTCGTCGTGCTTGATTTCGCCGCGCTTCGAGAAGGCCCACTCCTGATTGCCGCCCGTGTTGTGGCAAGGAAAGATACCTACGGAGATTACGGCAGGGAATAAAAATATATATAATTTAAATTAAATTAGTTTTATGGTATACCAGTTTATAAAACTATTAAAGAAAGGCCATAAATTATGCAAAAATATATTTTAAATCTGCAAAGCCTATAAATTCATACCAAAGTTCAACGTTCTTTTTTCATTGCATATTTTTAGACACCTTTGTAAATGAAAGCCACTCCAATTTATTAAATTTAATCCCGCTTAATAAAAACTTGCGTAACATTGTGGGTCTGTAAAGTATGTACTCACCCACAGTGCCGTCGATTAAGTGGCCCATCGTGTCCAGGCACTCCGTGCCATCCTGTCGGAATTGGCCCACCTCCTGTGGGTCGGGGGCCTGCAGGTCGGGATAGACATTCTCCAGATACCATTTGAAGGGCTTGCAATGCAATTTCTCTTTCAAAGCCAGACGGTCATCAATGCTGAGCGAGGAGAAAAAAAAGGGAAAACAATGTGAAATAAATAACTTGGCTAAAGTATGTTAGGCACTAGAAGAAGAATTCATGTAGAAAATAAAGTAGCAAACATTTTGAGGAAAATACTTAAAGAATAAAAATAATTTTTAAAACTTGTCATTATTACAATTTGATAACTATCAAAAGTGTTAACTCCGAATAATACCCATTTCTATCTCTAGTATTTTATAGTGATATATAAAATCAAGCAACTTTTTTTTTGTTGCAGAACTATAAACCAGATTTGAAGCTGCTTCTGGAGCTTTTTAAAACTGACATTTACGATTATTTGTCTACACATTTTATTGAAACCCCTGATTTCCCTCAGTGTACTCACTTGCCGAAGGGAATGTTCTTGGCGAGGGGCACGGCATTGTAGTAATGCTGCTTGTAGTCATCCATCCAAACCTCCGCCGCACGTCGCGTATTCCTGGCGAAGACATTGCCGCTGCCGCCGGGGAAGGTGTACGGATGTCGTTTGCGGAAGACGTGACCCACCCGGCTGCAGGGAATGATTTCCAGGCTGCCGCCGCACTGCCAAACGCGGAACGAGATCTCCAGATTCTCGCCGCCCCACACGTCCATTTTCATATCGTACTTGCCCAGCTTGTTGAAGTAGGCCTTGTCGATGACGAACAGCCCGCCGGCGATCATCGGTGTCCGAATGGCCGTGGTGGGGTCATTGTGGCGCATCGCCCGTTCCGAGGGACTGAGATACTCCCACTTGAAGATCAGATTCCAATCGAAGCCGCCGCGCAAATCGGCGGAGGCCCCAATATACTGGAAATTATCCATGCTAATCACATCGATGACGGGACAAACGACACGGGTGGGATCCTCGCGAACGCGTTCCAAGAGCGGTTCCAGCCACATCTCGTTGCATTCCACGTGGCTGTCGAGGAAGGTTAGCACACTACTGACCGCCGCATCCGCACCCTTGACCCTGGACCGCACCAGACCCTCGCGCTTTTCATTGCGAATCACCCTAACTTTATCGATCTTAGCCAGCTCGAGACCATCCTCAGCTAAAAAGGTAAAGAAAATAATTTAAGATATGTTAGGGAAATTGAAAATATTTTATAAATATTTTTAATATTAATTACATATTTATAAAAGTAACATATCCACTTACGATGATCACTGTAGTCGTCTACCAGAACGATTTCGCGTATCAAGTGCTCGGGACTGCGATTGAGGACACTCACAATGGTTCGCAGCAAAGTGGATCTCGCCTCGTTGTGGAAGGTAATGATGACACTCGTCTCGGGCAGATCCTCGCGGTACTTCTTGGTCCGGCACCTGGGTTAAAAGGTAATCCAAGCTTAATAATATTCCCTTTCAAATGGTATTCCTTGAAACCTACATGGGATTTCTGGTGTCGGGTATATCACGATTGCTGGGTAGAGCATCGCTGGCTTCCTGGTTGAACCTATTTCTGATGTACGGATCTTCGCCATTGCGCAGGGCTCCCGCTCGAATGTAGCCCGCCTCGTTAAAGTACTCGACCTCGGTGCCCCGACCGCTGGGAGCCACTGGTAGTCGACCACCTGGTCCACCGGTTCCTCCACTGAGACCCTGAATATTGAGGATAGAGAATTTTATTTTATTGCTTTTAATTTCAAAATGTAACGAGACCTTTCGGGTGGAAATTGGTATACATGATTAGGCTAACGTGGAATTTTATGTGATTTGTGGAGAATAATCATCTTATCGCTTTCATTTTAGGATATTATAGAATTTAATTCTTATTTTAAAATACATTTTCTGAATCCTCACCTGTGATGTCTCTTCCAGAGCCACAATACCATTCAACTTGAGGCCGTGGACCGCATTGCGCTCGAAGTCCTTAACCGAGCCGATTAGAATGACATTGCCGCCGGGATCGTCGGCCCCGCTGCCAGCTGCTCCTGGTGCTACTCCCGCTCCTCCTCCACCTCCTGCTCCTCCCCCAGCTGGCGCCCATTGGCGGGCAGTGGAGGCTGCGGCCGCCGAGGAGGAGTCGTCCTGGTACTGCTGCATGGCGGTGGCCACCTCACGTAGCCGCAGCGCTCGATTTTCCACCTAAAAGGACACAAAGTCCACGAGGGGAGACAAGTGTTTTAATTTATTTCTTTAATCTGCGCCACATTGGCGACGTTGAAGCCCGTTCGGGGCAATAACTCAACTCAACTGGGAGCAATTCCCATACACTCACAGAAGTTTGAATTAAGGTACCACATCAAATTATTTTGCTTCTTAAATTAACCTAGTAGGTAACTTTTTTCTACCTTTTATTCTCAAGAAAAACTATTTAAAAACACTTTCTCTGAGTTTGTAATATTATTCACCCCACAAAAATTCACAATATAAAATTTGGAACGAAATTGTTTTTCAAGTGCAAAGTCAAAATGAAAAGGGTTGGGGTTTCGTGCAGGTTTATGGCAAAGTTTCACCAAAGTTTGAGCTCAAAACACAACAGAACAGAACAGAACAGAGCCAAAAGCAAAGCATTGCGAACAGTTTTCGTGTTTGCTTCGAGATTAATAATCTATAAATTGCAAATGTTGCCAGGAACCGGGAACCAAAAGCCCAGGCCACCGCCACAACGACCCAGTTTAAACAATGTCCAAGATTTCTCGGCGACAATTTTGCTAAAATAACACGGAAAACCTTTTAGGAGCAAGGCCTGAAACATTTGCACCCAGAGACAAAACTTTTAAAGTCTTTAAAAATAACCCAGTGCGCCCAAGACATGATATGCATTAATAAGTAGTGAAAAGGTGACCTCTTTAAGTTCCTTAGACATTTAAAATCTTGAAACTCAATTGGTTTTAGTTATTGGCTTCAATACAAAACCTCGCCCTTAAGTAAATCACAAAGCCCAGACCTGACAACTTTGGATAAGCAAACAAAAAAACGACAATGTGTCTGGTTCTTTTAAAAATACAGACAAAGCAAGGACAACAATGTCACTCAGCAGACACCGAAATAACCTTGAGACCAAGCGTTATAATACTCATCCCAATCAGACTGAAGAAAATTGATGGCAGTCCTTACTTGAGGACATTTTGGGTAAATAATTTACAAGTGCAAACACGCTGAAGCACGAAATATTGTCGAAATCGAAGAGCTGTCGGGTGAAATCTTGCATGTCGAATTACTCTATGCATAAAAAACTCATAAAAATATAATAATGGGTAGCTTAGTGTTGAAAACGCCTTTGAAATTGTTGCTAAAGGGCAACATGTTTTCAGCCAAACGAATGAAATGGGTTAAGACCCACAAAAGCAGGCAACAAAGAGCCTGAAAATAACGGTTCCACTTAAAATTAAAATCACGCATACGCAGCAGCGTGCAACACAAAGTGCCAAAGTCAGCTGAACAAAAAAAAAGCGAAAAGAAATCGCTTTCAATACGTTTGCCACACATAAATCAGAGTTAGAAGAGCCTCCCCGATAAAAGAGCTCCTGACAAAACTCTTGACAAATAGATTCAACGCAAAAGGGCAATTAATAACCGACCCGGGGGCCATGGAACCCGAATCTCCTTTCAGGACCCTGGAAATTGGGTCACTGTTTAGCGGAGTGAAATGATTCATTTGTCAATTTAGTTGGGTCACTTAGCCAGCCAAGTAGGAGGAAAAGTGCCTTCGAAGGAATCGTAGCAGATGTTGAACACTTTTTTGGTCTATTGATCAAGTTGGATTTGGCTACACAGAAAGAATTAAAGAATACAAATAAGTATATCCATATTGAGTTCTAAAATTCCAATTACATATTTAAATATTTATTATAAAACGTGTAATATTACAGGATTTAATTGGAAAATATTTGAATTATGGTAGAAAATATTATTATTAATTAAAGAAAAGAATTTCATATAAAAATCTAATTTTAAAATGTTTAAATTTACTATATAGTTGAATTTAATATTTTTATTGCGAAACATATTTATACTCAATATTAGATCTTTTGATTTACTACCTTTTTATCAGTGTAGAAAAGCCCGTTTTCAAGATTGGAACCATGTATGATATATGCCAATAAAGAATTTAATTTTCGTTTACAAGGTAAATACATGTTCTTAGAATTCCGTTCCATGGATCAAATATCCAGTGCACTCACCTCCGGGCAATATGGCTTTAATTTCAAGGCCCCCCCTGCGATTTCTGATTCAAAGCAGACTGAGTTTCATATTGCAAACTGCTCCGAGGGTTGGCAGGAATATCAAACTGTGACCCAAAGCCTTTCACAAATCGCATTACGCATACGCAGCGTAAACAGCAAGGCAAAACCAAGATGTGTAAGCCTGGAAGCTAAGTAGATGCCAGGGGAAATGCATTTTGGCAGGAGCCCATTCATCGAAGTCAAGCGAGCTGAGTGCAATTTCGAATTTCAATGGCAGCTTAATTAGTTTCATTGTTTAAAGTGCAAACTGCGTACATTGATTGGCCAAATCGCAATCCGCTAGTCACTTAACATTACTGGTTGGCCAGCGCTAGTTAATCACAATTTCGACTCAATTTTCAGAGCTATTTTTATCACACGACGGCGGCCGATTTAAATGCAAACTTTCCTCTTCATTTTCAAATTTATTTGTCCTTTGGGTGAGACAGGCAACTCCCTTTGCAAACCGTATCTATTTATGGAAATCCTCGCGAGAGTAATGACTCAAAAATTATGCCACTGACGTCAAGGGAAAGACGAAACTTCTGGCTGCCCACTCGAAAAAAGGTCAAAGTCAAGTCACCAAATCCTCCACTTTGAGCTCATCAAATTCTAGTTTGCTCGTTGGACTTGTCATTAACTTTTGGCAAAAAACTATCATCAACTTTGGCGTCAAGCTAAACCAGAGCAACAAGTTTGTCGTTATTTTTGGTCATCTCTGGGTTTATCGCTCGAGTTCAATGTTTTCAGCCAAATAAAGAAGAAACAGCAAGCAGAAAAGCGAATTGTTTTGAATTGAGTTCAGAGCCATTGGATGGCATTGATTGCTTTTTTGTTTGGGGTCACAGAGAAAATATGAAAATTTCGATAAGATTTTTATGGCGTTATGATAAAGCTGGTCTTTATTTTGCCATTTCTATGATTTGTGTGTGAGCAGAGCAAAGATAATAAACTATAGAAGACAAACTCAATTAAAGAACAATAAATAACTGAAGATTTTAATGGGTTTCGGACGAAGATTATTTGGAACTTGTTTGTTTTTAATACTTCAGCTGAGCTTAGCAGGCCCTGAATAAGTCCTCTGTCTGATCTGAATAGAATTTCTCACAATATATGTAAAAGTCCGTGAGAAACTAGAAAATACTTTCAAAATTTATAAACCTGCACCATTTGAGAATGGCCAACAATTCGATCAACCAGCAAGTTCAGGAGTTGCAGCAGAAGTCTGTGATAGATTCTCCACCGGGCATGTCCCCCAGGACGGAATTCTCCACCGGTTCGGTCATCAATGAGATTATCTCCCAGGCAGTTCCGATGGTAAAGCAACCACCAGCTCCACGCATCTCTTTTCGAGCTCTGGCCAGACTTGTAATGGTTCTAAACTCAACACTGAAGAAGGGATCTTTAGTAAACCCGGAGCCAAAGAACATTGATTACTGGCGTAACCTAGCCGAGTCCCGTGGAGCGGCCAATAAACGCTATCAGCTGGTCGTCGACATGCAGCGCAAAAGGATCGAGACCCTGGAGAAGGATCTTCGTAACCTGGTCAACTTGGCCCGAGAGACCCAAAAGATGCTGGCCGAGATGGGAGCCGAGAAGCGGGCCAGCCAGGAACTGGGTCATGGCGAACATGCCGATTAGATTTTACATCATTTATACTTTCGAACTTCCTTTGGAATCTTTCATAAACCTATAGTTAATTTAAAATGGCGATGGTCTTTTATTCTTTATATTTTTTAATTACGTCTTGGCAACAGCTGGGCTGTATAAGAATAATTAAGAATATCCCAAGAATAGTTGTAAAAAATCTTGCATTTTAATCTTTATAAAAGCCAACTATAGAGGTTATTTATTTTGTTGACCCATTAAATGTAAATATATATTGCTAATTAAAGTTTTTTTTTAATTGAAAATTTTCATTTTCTAATTAGTGACAATTTTGTGTGTTTCCCCATTTTCTTTCATTGCTGTTTTCTTTCCACAATTTTAATTTGCTTCTACAATCTGACCGTGCATGTGCTTCTCCCCCTAATTCACTCAACCTTAACCAGTATTTGGTTTTATTTTGCTGTCTGTTTGTTTAGACGAGAGATTGGAGCGGTGATTTCTTTAATCTCGACTGGGGCTTCGTGTTTTTGCCACTTCTCCATGCTCTGAGTCTGACTCTGAATGTGTGCAGTCTTCCAGCTGAATGATTTTCACATCGAAAGAGCTCCTAACTGCATAATTTAGTAATTGGAACGTATCAAATTTAGTTTTCACCAAAACAAGAAAATGCGAAGCAACGAAGAAACAAGCGAAACTTTATCACTTATTGCAATCTGTTTCGGTTTTTCCATTTCTGCATTACAAATGAGGGGTTTTTTTCTTCGGTTTTCGGGGCGCCACACCCGAAATGGGCCACCTCGAAAAGCTCAAGAGAACAACAGAATTCAATTAAAAGTCTCTGCACGCCATTCGAAACGAAAAATATTGACAAATGCTCCTTCTGCCGACAGCCAGGCAGAAAACCCAAAAAACAACCAAGTCAAAGTGCCCATTGAACTCGAACCCTGATAAAAATTGTTTATGCCACATGTCATGGGCCCAGAAATCTTGTTATTCAGTTCTTTGGCCAATAAAGTCTGGCCTACTCATAGCAAATGCGGTAAAAGTTTATTTCACCAAAAGGGGTTTCCCATTTCATTGAAATAATCAAGCATGTTTTCCCAGAAAGTTTCATTTAATATCATACCTTTTTGGCAGTACCTAAGTCAAATACCAAATATATTAATTTAAACAGAAAAGGAAAATTTATTGATATTGATATCTATTTAAATAAATGCTGTTGATGTTTAATAAATATTTTAAAAAATTTAGAATATTGAATTTAAATCAAAATTATTAAACCGATCCATACTATATTTTTAGAAATTCAGCTTTCGGCAGTTTTACTTTCAATAATTTCACTTTTTAAGTATTAAAACATTTTAAGCTTACTTCACTCAAGTTTTTAATGATTGATTATAAAACTGAGGACTGCTGTTGGATAATTTCGTAAAGCATCAAAAGGAAAGAAGATTTCTATCTTCTCTTAATGACATTTTGTGGGCCAACATTAAAGCAGAGTTTAATGTCAACAAGAAAATGGTAGACAAAGCCGAAACTGCTGATGAGTCGATGGCTAGACAAAGTGGAAAATCGAGAGAAGTACTCAACAAACGAACCGTGAAAGCGGCTCGAATCCTCAGCGCAAACAGAAGCATAATTATCTGTTATGTTTGGCCAACACCAGCGATGGATTGACCCAACAAGTTAATGGGAAAACTCACATGTGGCCCCCGATTTTCCGCACACACACCCTCGATTTCCTCGATTTCCCAGTTTTGGCCGAGTTGATAGACGATTGTGCGATGTGGTGGCAACTGCAGTTGCGTTATGCAACTCTTCTGTGGCATGGAAATGGTGTGCCACGATGCCATGCCAACCAAATTGCGGCCGCATCAGCAGCAGCAACAATTGCAAATTGTTTTGGTAGCAAAATTTGTGTGGCATCTTCGTTGTCTCCACAACTTTTTTGTTTTTAGTTTATTTCTTGTTTTTTTTTTTTGGTTAGCTTCCTCATGACAGCAGCTGCAGTTTGTGGCCAACAAGTTTCCTATCGTCTTGCAAAACTCAATTAAATAAATATATAGTTATTTGTTTTTTGCCCGGCTTTGATCTTCCTTTCTATTTCTGCTAAGGTCAGGCCGTAAATCTGCCAGCAAAGCGAGCTTACAAAGTAATTTTTATTGGAACTATTCGAAATGTATGGAATATTATATGGTTCCCAATTATGGGGAGATTGCTTTGCAGATGGTTAACAACCATCACTATTTGGGATTTATTATCAACGGCAGTAAATGAGTTTTGCAAGGTTTACTTTATGACATTAGGAAGAAGCTAATATTTAAACACCACTACTATTTTTTAAAGAATTACTGTTTTTAAAACCTTCAGAAAAATGTTAATTTGTTAAAATAATAGCATTAGCTTAATCAGTCCTTAGACCTCGAGACAAAAGTTAAATCGACCCAAGAAAGGACAAACCCTTTGTAGCATACAAAAAATTTAAGAAACTTTTTTTTTATCAGAGAAATTTACTTTTGAACCTGTATTATAAAAAGTCTAACCAACCTATAACCTTTTTTTATTGGTTACATTTTACTGTTTTTGAAATTATATTAAGCTGGAAGATGAAGCAATTATTATTTAAAACTATATTTATGGTGTGCGTTTGAACACTTTTAGTACCCCTTTCGGTGTTTTCCAATTAAAATGAATGCTTTGTCAAGTAAGTTTTAACTACATATTTCGGTGCCTGAGATCCGCATTATTGCAGGGGTTTCACGAGCATTTTGTGGAGCCGCCCCGCCTCTGGAGCATCATTTGCAGTTAGTGGTCCGTGCAGATGAAGCTGCAATAAATTGCAGGCTGCAGCCGGGTGGCAGCTGTTGCATGTTTGAGGTTTCGGGCCTGTGTGTTTGCGGATGTTTTGCGTCCAAATTGCCACTGTGAGTGACTTTGCCTAACTGCCTAACATAACATAGCATAATGCCCACAAGACAAGGAGGCTTCTGTACTTCGGTTGCGACAAGAGATCTCTCCATAAAATGTATTGAAGTGCTTTGCATAAATTTAAGGTCTCCCAGGCGTCGAGAGTGGAAGCCAAACAAAGCCATATTGCACTTCGCCACGCCTGTGAGCTTAACCTTTGACTTTCCGATAGAAAGAAGAAAATCAATTAAGGCCAGCTTGGAAATTAGCCCGAGAAATTCACGCCTTACGTCCATTAACGCACTTTATAATCAACTGGTGGCCCCAAATGTGGGTCATCCATTAAAGCGGACTTGAACCGAAGTCATTTGGACAACTATAACAAATTGTGGATATTGCTCTTTTTTCCTTTGCTCTTTCTATTATGTCAGTTTCTATCTGTCTCGGTTTGATTGTTTTCCATTTGGTCTGGCTGTGAATGGGTGACTCATGTAGTAGTCTTTTCAATGATTAAGCACAAATAGGAGTCCGGCAGCTGGTAACGCCCTCGAAAGAAGGAACATAAAGAAGACATGCAGATGGGCACAGTGGGTCGAGAAAAATATCAGATATAAATAATATTGATATGAAATAGTCACCAGTTACTTTTAATAATGTTGATAAAATGATAAAAATTATTTTACTGGTAGGCATCAAAATATTTTCATAAATTCCCTTTCCATTTTCTTTTATTGCTGACTTTTTGACACTTTTTTATGTAATTTCTTTCTTGGATAACCTTTCAAGCTGTAAACCACACTAACAAATATTTTAGTATTATGATATTTAAAATTAAAAATGTCTGCGCTGCCTTATACATTATTTTGTGACCATTTTAGTAACTTTTCAATAAGATACTTAACATTAAAGTTTTTACGCTTTATTATATCTTATTTCTAACAATTTTTGGTACTGTGTGCGATTGGGAAGGCCGGCACATGTCATCAGTCAGGCTACAGTGAGCTGATGGTCACATGGTCTACGTATGGGATGTGGCTATACAAACGCATGCAAAGAGATACATTCGAGACAGTTCAACAATCAGTTGATGGATGCACTGTTTGCAGAGGGTCGCTGGGTGGGACAAATTGCCAGAAGCTGGCGACAATCGGAGCAAAAAAAAATAAAATACATACATAGATGGAAAATAGAAACGACAACTGTGGAGTCATTTTAATGAAGAGAATTTTATCTCGCTTCTGGTTGTAGTGGCTTTTTTTTATTTTAGACAGAAATATTTGCTCCGGGTGAAACTAATACAAAATGTAGATGACCTCAAAGCCATCGGTCGTCGGTCACTGCGGTCTTTATTTATTTGCACTCGAAATTGCTGTTCATTCATTTCAGTTGGCAACGTTTTAATTAGTTTATTAGCAACATCGATGCGGCTAAATATTGAACCGCATTTCAATAAATGAGCCAATAACGATAATCAAGCGGATTAAATATTTAAAATGGCGCATTGCTGCTGGTCAATTGTGAAAGAGATTTATTTGCCAATTCAGCATGCAATAATTTATTATTTTTCAAAGAGAGGTCAATAAAATCATTTATGAATTAAATTTACAAAAGCTTGTTAGGTGGAAACATGGCAACATATAATTAAATAATTCGATAAATTTCAGCATTTAAGCAAAGTTAAATGATTATAAAATTTATAAAATTTAAATTAATTTCATCTGTTTAAAGATAATTTTTTACATGGCGACAACTTCAACACAAACCAAAAGCAATCCCGGTTAAATGTTCGATGTTTGCCCTTTCCACCCGTTTCAAAAACAAACCCGCACAAAAGTCAAGCAATAAAAAAGCAACATCTACAACTTTTGGCCATATAAAAAGGAGAAGCAAACCAGAAAAAAATCGGAGGTGAATGCCACTACTTAAGTGGCTGGAAATGTCCGAAAATCGCAGAGTAAAAAAATTTAAGACGCGCCTGGAAAGAAAACCCCGTCAGGCAGTTTTGGTATTCAGTTGTTGCCTGCGAGGAGATAAAATAAAAAATAAAAACGAACGGAATACGAACGGTTTTGCCCGACAATTGGAGACAGTATTACATGCATTTGAATTGTCTTCGGTTGGACTTTCTCGTTTTGTTCAATTGTCTGCATTTGCCGTTGAAACCGGTACTTTCACTTGCCTGGGCTTGGAAACCGCATTTAAATGATCATCTTTAAATTGACGTTTAAATGTATTTCGATCATGAGTCACGAGAGCAGTGGTGTTTTTTATTGGGATTAAAATGTCAAAGTGGTTTCTGAGTGGCTTTTAAATGAGCAGCGAGAAAGCCCATAATTGATTGTGTAGGAATCGAAAATTAGGGGAACTAAAAATGGAAAAATTACGTATATTTAGAATGTAGATAAATATTCGAAAATATTATTTTTTAATAATGAGTGAATTATAATTAAATTTTGAAATTTTAAATACGAATTTAATATTTAATATTGCATTTTCGATGGTAATATTTAAAATATTTTGTCAATTAAACCTAGCTTTTGTTGGTCATTTTAATTGGATCATCTGAAGGTCATAGCATACTTCATAACATAAAATGTTGACCCACATAAAAGCATCATCTATCGCACCCCCATCATTCCCACGCCCGCTTCCTTCTTAACGTTGGCATCTGCCCATTATTAAATAATAATTATTTAATACCCGAATAAAAAGCCATACAATTATGGCTGTGTTTTTGTTTGACCATGTTTGTTTGTGTAATCGCCGGCAAGTAGCACTTAGCCAAAGTGTTGTTACTCTCTTGCCTTTGTTTTCCTTTTCGGTGGCTTGTGGGCGCCTCTGGACTCCCTCATCATGCGAGTTGTTAACTGGTTGTTACTTGGGCCGCTCTTCTCTCCTTTCGTTGGCATAACATAATGAACTTGAACTTTATGACGCAAAACACGTTAAGTTGACGTACCAAAGTGACGAGTGTTGGGCAAACACCGCCTGTCTCCCCTCGCATTTTATATGCTTATTTTTGTAACATTATTTTTGAGACGAGCGCCGGTTAAGTGATGTTAGGTCATTGGAGATACACGGGGTTTGCGTGTCAGTTGGCCAAGTGGGTTAGACAAGAGGTTAAACATTTGGGCTTTAAACATTTGGTTTAATGGCTTGGGTTCAGCACTTGTGGTGAGATGTCAAGACCTTGAATCGAACCAATTCCTTAGAAAATATGTCCCCTTTCTTCTCCGAACATATGAACATTTTTATTGATAGTTCAAAGTTCAGCGTGTTCCAGTGCCAGTTCTCCATTATCCCACTTCCACAAAAGAAATCACTTCCCTAGCCGCATTTATCATTGTTGTGCCATTTCTGGGTTTTGGCTGCTGGCCGCAATAGGAAGCAGTCCAAACAAGTTGTAAAATAACAATAAAAATCAGCCAAACGAAATTGAAAGTGGCCCAGAGGCGACTACCAAAAATATTGGCGATAGCGATGACAGCGTGACCGGTTTTTAGGAGAAGAAAGAAATCTATTAATAAGCTAACTAATACAGAATATGGTTTAATTTTAGAAAGTCAATTAAATTGTATCATCATTGTACCTTTTAAAAATAATTAAATATTATCCTTTTGAAAATCAATACCAACCAAATAAATAAATATATTTTTTCAAACAGAAACCTTTGTTTTAAAATTCAGAAAAATTTTTCAGGCTGTAAAACCAATATTTATGTGAAATTTAATACATTTTTTTTTATGGTGTAAATCGACACCTGCAAATCGGCGAATGAGGTGGATAAGGCCATAAGCGAAACCAGACGACCTTGTCTCGATGCGTTGGCTTGCGGTTGCGTTGCGTAATGGATGAGAGCAAGAAGAAGGCAGGAGAAGCTGCCGCAGCAGCCAAGGCAGCTGCTGTCTTAGCTGCCCAGGCGGCCAAAGCCAAAGCGGCGACAACCGCAGGAGCGGCCAAGGAAAAGGCTTCGACTGCGGCAACAACGGCCAAGGAAAAAGCTTCGACGGCGGCAACAACGGCCAAGGAGAAGACAACAGCGGCAGCAAATGCAGTCAGGGAAAGAGCATCGAATGCAGCAATTGCAGTAAAAGAAAAAGCATCGAATGCTGCAATTGCGGTAAAGGAAAGAGCATCGAATGCTGCAATTGCAGTAAAGGAAAAGGCAATAGAAGTAGCTGAGTTTACCAAGGATAAAGCCACATCTGCTGCAGCAGCCACCAAAGGAGCTGCAGCAGCGACAAAAGAAGCTGCAACATCAGCCGCATCGGCGACCAAGGAGAAATCCACAGCAGCAGCAGTTGCTGTTAAGGCAAAGGCATCGGTAACAGCGATAGCTGCCAAAGAAACAGTGACAGCTGCCGCAGTTGCAGGTAGGGATAAGGTTGCCACAGCAGCAGCCGCTGCGAAATCAAAAGTAACAAAACCCAGTCAGGAAGAAGCCTAGCTGCAATATGTGTTGCAGGAACATGAAGCAGTTGCTGCTAGTTGAAACCAGAGAATCCATCAGCAATATATGTTGCAAAAAGAAGAATTATGCAGTATAACATAAGCTTCAGCATAATAGAATACATTTCAGCATGGGTAGCTGGGCAACAGCGGCAACAGCAGCAGCAACATGAGCATCCCCCGCAGCAACACAAAAGCCGGCAGCAACACAAAAAGCAGCGGCAGATGGCCCGATGACAAGAAACCAGCGGGCCCAAAGGCAAATTGGGGAACAGATAACCGGTTGGGCCCATTCAAAAATGTATATCCATAGCCGGTTAAGCGAGAAGATTGTCATTTAGGCCGACTCTGACCTCTAGTCCAATCCCAACCCCTTTTCCCCATCGACTCCCCTCTTTCCATCAACCACAAATTAGTCAAACAAAATCAAAAGTCAAGCCTGTCTGCAGATTAACATCGTTAATTATTCATAGTAAATCAAAGCGTTCACCAAATGCCAAAGAAGCAAGCAAAACTTTGTAAATAAAACTGGGCGACTTCGGGGCTTTGAGATTCGTTCTTCGTCTTTCGGATAGGCCGGTTGTTATTGACAGCCGAAACTTAAAAACTTCAAGACGAGTTTTTTGATAAAATGCTAATTTATCCGTTGGCCAAGAGAACTGACATTAAGTGTAGACGGGGAAATTAATCTGTACAAGTGAATAAGTGATTTGGTATTAAGAAAATATTGTTTTTTTATTATTCAAGTTTCTAAAGCATTAACTTTATTATTTAAAATTTAATTTGGTAAAATAAATGGCTTTCAAAATGTAGGTTTATAACTTTTCAGATTAACTGGAACATTCAGTTCTCAGAAAAATCAATTAAAACTGTTCTAACGAACTCAACATTTTCGAATTAAGTTTCTCAATGCTCTTTTATCGTTCTGCTTTCGTCATCTGTTTCACACAATAATTATTATCAACCATAAAAAAACCAGTTTGATTTCTAATCCCGATCATCGCCGTCTATTGAACTTAATTGAAATTAATTTCGAGCGTTTTCAAGAGCAAATTACTTTTTTGCTGGATCTTTGGCATTCTTTCATAGTGAGTGAGTTTTTTGTTCCCAGCTGTTGGTAATGCGATGTGGATTGTCAACCAGAGCGTAACTTGCTGTGACACGCAAATTTTAAGTTTGCTTTTTTCTCCCCAGATTCCAGTTGTATATATGTATACTGACATTTTTTATAGTCCACTCTGTGATATGCAGAGCTATAAATCGAATTCATGAGGCGATAAGGTCTTCGAAAGTATTTTAGTTTGAACTTGAAATATTTATAACACATTTGGGCTCTTTTTCCTCTTTTTTCGGCAAGGCCATAAAAGTTAAATGGCAGTCGTTATAATAGATTTTTGGGGCTGCTGCATGTGAGAAAATCGAAATGTAAACTTCGGGAAAAAGTTTCTGGCTGAGTTTGCATTTATGATGGCTTCATTTGCATATGGAGCATCTTCGAGTGTCAAGGAGATGGATATTTTTGCATACAGCATGCAAATACTGAAAGTGCGTTGCACAACTATAGGAAAAGCATGAAATAAATTCAAACTTTTAGAGATAAAGTATGGCAATATTTGCATTAAATTACACATTAAAGCAGCAAACAACATTCTATGGGAATTCACTTTCCTTTGCTGTTCTTTATTTAAATCTCCCAACAAACACGGCTTAACCCATTCGTAACCCCAGACGAAAGCGGAAAACTTTGGCAACAAAAGAGAAAGTTTAATTTTAAACTCTATTTTGAGAAGCTGCGGGAATTCCAAATGGTTAACCAAAGTAATTAACGCACAAAAAGAAAGAAGACCAACAAAAAAGGCGAAAACTAATCAATCGGTTATGTAACCAACACCCCGTTGCTAACAATTAAATTAAATTAAATGTGTGATTGACTTGTGTGCAAGTTTTTTTGTGGTTTTGTGATTTATTTTCCTTTCAAAAACATTTGCTGCTCTCGTTTTGAGCCGGGCGTGAGATGGCAGAAAACTTGGATATGGTTTTATGAATGAAATGTCATTGAATGGCAAAGCTGGAGAAGAAAGATGTAAGCCATCGATCGGTTGGCTCTCAAAACGGATGGTAATGGCAAACTTTATAGGAGTACAGTGGGGTAAAAATGGGTTTAAGTGATTTCGCAAATAAAAATATTATTTCATTGCCAACATAATGGACGTAAGTTTAAGACAAAAATAGTTTTCACTACCTTTTATGAATATTTTACCAGGAATGTTCCTCATTTGGCACATTTACCCACTTCATTTTCCAACGATTTTTAACTTTAATCCGCGAAACCTACTACAATCTATTTAAAAAAACCAAGTACTTGAAGATTTATTTGTTATTATCAGTAAGCCAACAAGAATCCATCTATTGATAATGCTAAATTTTTGAACACTCAGCAGATCAGGCAAACAAGCTTAATCTTATCTTATAAAGTTAACAGTTTAGTAAAAAGTTTGTCGCTTTAATTAAGCTTGTTCAAAAATAGCTTAATAATTAAATGGGATTCGGGCAGTGGACAGCTTATCAAAAGTGGGAAACACTACTAAAAAATAAAATTATCAAAAAACCAATGACCAAGAGTGCTGTGAGTGAGTGGACTGTGGCTGCATTTCCTGCATTTTATGCGCAGAGCAAGAAAGGAAAATAAATCAAGTTTACATGAAAAATTATTTCGATGTGGTTGCAAAAAGAAGATGATTGCTATGGGGGCTCCAAGGGGGAAGGCGAGGACCACAAGTGGCTGGAACTCCGCTTTTGACCATGATGGTGATGGCGATGATGATGACGTCGAAGCGAGAGCCTGTGAAATTGTATGCGAGTATTTCCACCATAATCGGCTTCATTTGTACAGATTTACGTTTCAATTTTTAAACACTCTGCTTTTCTGCTGCCTTTTCCATAATTACATTCTTTATCAATTTAAAAATCATCGTAAGGGATCAAAAGTGTAATTAAGTGAGGTTTATTGAATTGGTTTTTACTTTTTTAATGTTGTACTATATTTAAAGTTTACTAAAAATGCCTATAGTATATTTTTTATTTTCATTTTGATTGATTTTAATCATTTTTAGTCTGTTGTTATTATTTAAAGATATAGGACAATATAAAATTGATAATCCTATTTAAATTTTTCTTTGATAGCGAATCACGAAATCGGTTCACTAAACCCAATTTCCATTTTTCCATCAGTCTCAAAAAGCTTTTAAAAATAATTTCAAATTTGTTTGTGTCATTTTTAATATTGGCTTTTAAAAAATGTTTCTGCCCAGTAGCTACGCTTTTTTAATTCATAAAAAATGTGGCAGACAACAGAAAGGCTATGAATGCAAGAACATCTCTCAAAGTGGTCGATAAATTTAAAGGTTTTTTTGCTTAACACATTTAAAACATTATAAAAAGTGCTGCAAGGTACTTTTTTGCCCCCCACTCTTGCTTTGTTTTATTTATTTTATTGAGTCGATGCGCTAACAAAATAAAGTAAAAAAAAGTATATTTGAAATTGCAGAAATAAATTGACATTTCGCTTCATGTGAGGGTGAATTTCTTTCGTGTTGTATGTATTTTCCCTGCAGAAAACACAAACGAAATTTGTCGTCGCTCTTACTGGTTGGATAAATAAGTAAACAAAAGAAACCAAATTCAATTGAAGAACTCGTGTGTTGGAGACAAATACAATTTACAACCACATAATTGGGTAAGTATAAATTCCTGGTTTAGTCGAATAAATGGAACAAAATAAACTTGATAGAAATTAAAATAGTTTTTTAATGAAATATTTTAAGATAAAATTCTACAACTAAAATGTATTTATAGTCGGCTGATCCATGACCCAAATGCTGTGTTCAACTTTATGTAAAGGGGTTTTGCACATAAAGATAATTTTAATTGGTGAACTTTATGACTCACAAAAATAGTCTCTTCTTTTCGGCACTAAAAAACGCAACTTCTGATAAGAATACCCTCGCAAATGTATCTCTTTTTGCAACCCAAAACTGTCACAATTTCCCTAATAAATAACCCCAAAATGCTAGCGGTAAGTATGCGAGTTTTGTTATATGACTGCCAATTGACGGGCCAAAAAAACATAATTAAAACTTGTAAAGTAAGCGACAAAAATACAGGTGGGCTAATTACCAGGTGGGTGAGAGGGTGCGAAAGAGGAAAAGAGAAAACAATGGGTTATCAACTTGGTGGCAGGCTATATACGGTAGCAATCCAATAATTACTATGCAGGGCGGCATACGCAACGGACCTCTGCGATGCCATCATCATCGAGGTGTACGTTGAAAAAGATAAAAGATAATGATGATTCAGACGGAAGAGGAAGAAGCACTACTGAAGGGTGGATCCGCTTTTAAGTTGGACTGCTCGTTTTTGGACGGTTTTTCATGATCCGAAAAGTAAGCTCAAAAAGTGCTAGCTATTTACTACGATAATGTAAAGAGAAAAGGGTAAAAGAACTTTTGTCAGAAAAAAAGAAAAATGAAAGTGAAACAGTAGAGATGGAAGATAAGAATAAACGAGATAAGGAGCCCATACAAATTAAAAGATTAAAATATATGGGAATTATTAAAGATACCCAATTGGAAAATATAGAAACAATTCTAAGAAAACTATTTTATCTTCAATATTGTTTAAGATACCTAATTGAAAAATTTGAAAAAAATTCTAGGAAAGGTGTTTTATCTTTTAATGGTTAATTAGCGAATATCAGATATGAAGTATTATACTGTGTTTATACGATGCCGAATTCGCGCTATCATTTCACGCTTTCGTCCGATTCGTGCTTGTATAAACGCCATTTCGTGAATTCGGCAACACACGAAAGTTGACTATGATTTCAGCCCAAAAGCGTGATTTGGTGATAAGCAATCTGGTAACTCTGTAAAAAACGATCGACGTTGCCAGATCGCTAGAAATTGATGGCCTTTTATAGGCTATTTCTCTAATCAGTGGTATTAAAAATTAGATATTTTAACCGGTCCGGCATCCCTATCAGCTGAGAGTGAATAAAAGCATGAATTCTCGGCTGTCGTATAAACAGGGGTTATTTCTAGATCGCGCTTTTAAGAAATCGTGATTGCCATCGTATAAACATAGTATTACTGTGTTTATACGATGCCGAATTCACGCTTTCATTTCACGCTTTCGGCCGATTCGTGCTTGTATAAACGCCATTTCGTGAATTCGGCAACACACGAAAGTTGAGTATGATTTCAGCCCAAAAGCGTGATTTGGTGATATGCAATCTGGTAACTCTGTAAAAAATGAGCGACGTTGCCAGATCGCTAGAAATTGATGGCCCTTTATAGGCTATTTCTCTAATCAGTGGTATTAAAAATTAGATATTTTTACCGGTCCGGCATCCCTATCAGCTGAGAGTGAATAAAAGCATGAATTCTCGTCTGTCGTATAAACAGCGGCTATTTCTATTTCGCGCTTTCAAGAAATCGCGATTGCTATCGTATAAACATAGTATATAGCTATAAATATAGCTATACAGACAATTACAAATCCCCTAAAGTAAAAATCCTTAAAAACGATCTTTCCCAATTTAAATAATATAGGGTACTTAGTTCCTCACAGTTGAGTTGTTCACCAAAAAATTTCACCAGACTTTGTAGTAGTAGTTTACTTCGAAAACGTACCTTTTCCGTACTGGACTGGAAGTAGTAGACCATCACGAACATCCAAATGATGCTCACGAAG
Organism: Drosophila takahashii; assembly: GCF_030179915.1. NCBI lineage: Eukaryota > Metazoa > Arthropoda > Insecta > Diptera > Drosophilidae > Drosophila > Drosophila takahashii. The sequence goes on along the minus strand of NC_091678.1, from coordinate 12,768,136 downwards.
ACGATCAATTTAATGTTGCGACGCATTTTGGACAGCTTCTATTTGTATATATATGTTTAACTCCTAATTGGGTTGAGGACGTATCACGTTCACTTCGATATTTATTTATTTACTTTTTGGTGTGGTTGTTTTGGCAAATGAATTATGCGGTTTTTTCACTGGAGGCAAAACAAAAGCATGGACATTAGTGTAAACAATATATATATATTTCTAATTTTCGTATCTGTTTCAATTGTGTTTTCCTTCTATTTTTTTCTTTGCACTATTTTCAATCATTTCCATCTTCACTCGATTCATTTGGTTTAATTGTGTTTGCGTTTTAATTGTTCAACTCTTTTCAGCTCAATTCAATTTGATTTAATTAGGCCTGTGTTCATGAATGCAAACCGATTATCTGGAGCTTTAAATGGTTTTGACATTTAATTCTCTCCTCTTTTCACAAATAAATTGCCCACGGGGATTTTCTCGCCATCGTCGTGTGTTTATTTAAAGTTATTGAGAGAATTTTTCGTGCCTGCCGGATGTGATTATTATTAAAGAAGAGATTTATTTGCGCAATTCTAAATAATACATTATCATCAATGTATTTTTTGAAATGGTATTGAAAAAGAACAAAATAATATAATTAAAAGCTTATCAACAAAATAAATTGCATTCTCACTTTAAATAAACCCTGAAGTATTCAATTTATAAACAACAGTTTGTTTGTATAATTTATCTAATCCAAGAGGCTTTATCAGAGGGGGAAAACCTCAGAACCTGATAAGACTTCCACCACAATCACAACCAAGTAAAATCTAGTTCCAAACCTTAAACGATTCTCAGCCCCTTAAAAATTACAACACACACACACATTTTTAATGAATGCTAATTAAACACTCCTAAATCCAAAAACGGTAACGTTTTATTGCGGTTTCTTTCTGGTCAGACGGTGGGAAAAGGGAAAGTGAACCGCAGCTGTTGGCCAACTTGATTTAAGCGCTTTTCAATTGGGTCTCAGCATTACGCATACGCAGCGTGTTACCATCGTGGCGATAAGATAAGAGTTCACTTCTGCTGCTAAACACAATTTATTGTAATGTTTTTGGCTGGTAAATCACACGAATAGACCACAATTGACCACTGTCTTTTCACAACCATTATCGTCGTTATTGTTTTATCGTTCTGCCATTCGCCATTCACTTGTTCTCATTATATTGCATTTACATTTACATTTACCGTTTTGTCGATTATAACGACTGTTGCTAACACGATTTTTGTTGGATTACAAACGCTGCCCGTGGCAGCCGCGCTTTGCCACCAAAAAGAGCGTCGACTGTTTTGGTGGCTCGTGCTTTTTGGGCCAGGCTAAGACGGAAAATATGACGGAAAGACGAGACACGCGGCAAACGGCGTCGCATCGACAAATAGCCAAAAAGCGCAGCGGTCGCCTATATTTTATGCTGCCGATTCCGATTGGATTCCAACTGGTATAAGAGTTGCGTTCGAGGCGGTTCGAAGCGGTCCGAACGCAACCTGTTCGAACCGCCCATCTTCTTCTGATTAGAATGCGTCTTCCAACTTGATTAAATTACAACTTTTGTTTTTGATTGCTTATAAGAGGACTTTTGGCAGCCAAGTTTTAGACAGCTTTTGCAGTGTGGTACACGGAAAAAAAATTATATACAAGGGTGTCACAGAAACCGGCGACGGAGTTGGGGACGTTTGTTTTTATAACGAACCCATCAAAACCGTAGGTGTCACAGAATTTATAGAGTTTTATAGGAGTTTTGGAGTAACATTGCTCTGATTTTGGGAACATTTGCTTTAAGGTCTACTATTCGGTTGGTTTAAAATCGTGTACTTGAGTTTTAAACGGTTTCTGTGACATTAAGGTTTGCTTTTGGGGGAAAATTTGGTTAAAAGAGATCTCTGTCACAGCCCCGATTTACGATATTTTTTCAAGTGTACATATTTCAGTCGGATTGAGGTAAAGTTGATGGACAGCAAGCAGAATACGCGGTCTGTGGCTGCCTTCAGTTTTATGAATTTAAATTAGCACTCCTTTGATATCAAGTGTTTACTTGTTGTGCATTATATTCAACCATTTATAATTCGCTCACTTAATCATTTTTGCATAAAAACCACTTTGATAAAAAGACTTTGGTCGTATGCAAATACAAAAAAGTGTAGTTTTGATTGCATTTTTTTAATATTTTTATGGAATTAGACATTTTTTCTACAAACTATGTAAAACCATTAACATAATGATGCGTATTGAACCTTAATACAGACTTAATACGTAAACAAATTAAATAAATATTTATATATAAACTTAATTCAAATTATTCTTGCTTTATTAAAGTTTTTTTCACTATTTGAAAATTATACTGTACAACATTAGCAGTATGCTTTGTTTAATGGCTTTCAAAGCTTCAATTTAAAATAATTAATATTTCAAAAGTTTCTATTGGGCTTGGCTTTTTGTTTGTTTGAGCATAAATAAAATATTTTGCAAACTCCAATTTATGGCTGTGGTCTCGCTTACTTTTTGCCTGATTTACATTAAGCGAAGTTTAATTTTATAGCTGTGTTTCGCTTTTAATGCGATTCTCTCGGTTTGGATTTTTAAATGCATCTAATGAAATATTCATTTAAATTGCAAGAACAAATTAAATTATGCATATTTTTAACTTTACCATGGCAACAATGGTAGTAGCGCAGATTGCATTTTTATTTTTCCATCTGTCTCACATGCACATTCTGTAAAAAAGGTGTTTTTTATTTATAAATAGCGAATGTGGGGCAGTCCAAAAAGGGATGTCGGACAATAGGAAGGATGGACAAGTGGGTTCTCCCAGTTCTACCGACCACTCCGCCCCATTTAAATTGGCTTAAAAACTCAACGAGCAGGCAACAAAGTCATGAATATGCACACATCCATCGGGCGAAGGGAACGGAAAGGAACTGAAGAATTCTCGAATAATTACACAAATACAAATGCACAGAATGCTCAGTTGGCTGTGTGCGTGCGGGTTTTCCATTAGGCGTAATTAGAGCATTTAGCATCGGGGAAAAAGTTAAGAAAAGCCAACTAACAGCAGAAACTGACAGATTGGGCTGCATATGTATGTGGGACTCGGATACCGTTAGCTGGAGTTGCATGCCGCTCGTACAAATATATGTATATTTGCACAAACGCATCATTGCTCTTCTACCACTCAGACAATTAACTTAAAGTTGGCAAAAGCTGCAGACGGCAGCTGTGTTGGCTTGTTTTTCCGCAAGATCTAGTTCATTATTTATGGAATCTAAAATTTGGGAGAATCTATTTAGAAACCTAAAATTGGATATAAAGTTCTTCAAAAACTTACAACTCTTAAAAAACTACTTTCACATTTTTAATTTTTATGTAATAATATTTAATCAATACATTAACAGTATGAAGCAAAGATCGTTAGTAAAAGTCTTTTAAATATAAGAATACTTGAGCTTTTAACTTTTAAAAATTGATAGTACGCATTTATATATTCGTTTCTAAAATTAATGAGGGTTAACTACTTGACAAACAAATTTATATTATTAAAATTTTTTTGAAAATGTATTGAAATTTATAAAATAAAGCGTTAAAACCACTTTGAAGAAGGCATCTTTCAAGTACGTTAGGAACCAGTTCCAAGTGGCTGCACCCAACACTTTGTGTATTTCGTAGCCACATCCTTGTCTCGAATCGACTTTCAGTTCAAGTACGATAATTAAAAGTTGGCTAAATGTTGCATGAGTTGCAGCTTCCTTGAGATGGTACTCGTTCGCCTCCCACTGCCCCCCTTTTAGCTACAGATTCTGGTCCTTTTGCTCCTGATGCCTCCTTCTCCTTCCTCTTCCACGTTTTTATTGCTGCCTGGCCACATCCACATCCATTTGATTGCACACCATTTGCCACTAGAGTGTGTGTGTGTAAGTGTAGGTTTGGGGTGTCTCACCTCAGTGTTGAAGGCAGCTGAATCTCAACTGCATTGCACATTTAACTGTCATCTCGTTTCCTTCAGTCGATATGTGAGTATACACTTAGATAAATAATGAAGTATGAGACTTAATACAAGCAGCCTTATATTTTGTATCAAACTAAGTATAACCTTTTTTAATTCAATCAAATTAAGATGGTTATGAGATGCACGATCTCTGATAAATTGATTTTTTAAAATACATATTGATACAATTGACAATACATTTTCGAACTTCATTTTTTTCAGTGCACCTCTTTTCTATTTCTCCTTTTTTCCCCTCCCTCGTATCCTGGAAATCAAAGTGTAAATGTATTTTGTCAAATGCTGGCTGAAAAGTTTCCTGTTCTCGCTGTCAGCTTCCTCGCCTTTATCGCACCCCTTCTGCCATCCTGCGGAAATGTTGAAAATATTGTAAGGAGGCGTGATGCTGCCGCAAATTAATGCATAATTGCATTAGTCACTTCATTTGTGGCAAGTGCTGCAGGAAGTCTTGCTTGCAACCGCCGAAATTCGTTGCAATTCATATTAAGTGGATGGGCGTGGGATGGAAAATGAAAACGGGGTGAAAGCAGGTGGAAATCAGAGGGTTCTGTGAGCGTGTGCTTTATGTCCTGATGACAGACGTTGCCAAAGGAGCTGATAACCGGAATTAAGCAATAATGCAAGGACGAGATTTATTGCCATCTGAAGAGGACTTAAGAATGTGGTGGCTGTGATAAAAGAGTTTCCTGACGATAAGAGGCTGAGTGATGCAAATGGTCTACACTTTAGCATAAAATGAAAGCAATTTTGAATATTAAGGGATTAGTGTAAGCTGATTAGTTTGTATTTTATGGAAAGACTTGTGAGATTCCGTTCGTTAAAGTTAATTAAGGTTGTTTCCATCATACACATTTGTACTCCATTCTTTTGACATAAGGAGATTACAACTAATAATACATTTGATTACTTAACTATACTTTAATATTCACAGATGTTAAATGGCAAATACAATTAATTGTATTTCTCGTTTGTGCATTATGACATTCAAAATATTTAAGTCCTAAGTCTACTAATTTAAACGAAATAAACTGCAGCAATGCTATTTTCAGGGAATCCCTGAAATGATTTCCTTTTTTATCCAAAAGCCTATTATTATGGTGTTTTTTTTCAGATAGTTATGATATTTTGACAGTAAAAGTTTTTCCAATATTTTTCTTTGGGGCTAAACTCTCTTTCTCTTTGAGTTTGTTGCACTTGCAAAGCCGGCCTTGGTCCTCTCTCTCGGATTTCCTCACCGTAACCCTCGTTCTCTCACATACTCTCTGAAATTCTATACTTTTGAGGCAAGGGTGGTGCTCTCCCGCTATTAACGGTGGCCAAAACTTCTCGCTCTTTTTCCCATGGGCTTCATAACAAACTGTCCGTCAGCTGCTCCATCCGCCATATAAATATATATCTCCGCACTATATATCTATATAGCACCACTGTTGTTTTTGCTTTCGGCACGCGCCTCTTTCGACTTTGTTTGTCTGCCTTCGATTTTTAACAAACAAACTGCACAAGTGCAAATTGCAAAATGCAGAATACTAAAAGCAAACGCAAACACAAACAAATGCAAATGCCTTAACATTGATTAGTTGCAGGTTTTTGCTTACACTAAAAATACGCTGTGAACACGATATTTTATCACTTCTTTTATGATTAATGGATTTATGATTTTTGACTATTGCTTGCGTTTTCACATATTGGTTGTTGGTATTAAATGCACTTTGGTGTTTTGGTGTTTGCTACGTGGTTTGTACAAGGCGTGTGTACAAAAATATATATACGCTTAGTTATGAGTAATTTGTTAACATCGAGTTATTAAATTAATTAATTTATCATTTATTTAGTTGCTACAACGCGGCGACTTTCGTTTCCCGTTTCGTTCGACAGACTGAACTTTTTTATCCCGTTGTCTGTTTTGTGTCTGTTTCGGGTTGTTTTCCTCCCTCATTCTCTGTTTTTTTGTTGCTTTTTTGGATGAAGTAACTTTTCTTCTTCTTTTTGTCGCGCATTTCCGTATTTTGTTACCCTTTAGCTTCCTACTCTCTGGTTCTCCCGCAGTTTTTTGGGGTGGCTTTCTCTTGGGAGAGAAATCTCTCAATCTTGTTCTCATCTCTTTTGCGCATGCGCAAACTTTCATTTGGATTATTCAAAATGCAAATGCCGTTACAAGTGGGTTCTTAACCTTTGACAATTGGAACAAGTGTTTAAGCATTTTAATACATAAAAATTGTTTAATCTTTAAAGAATTAGAAAGTTATTAATTAGAATTATAAAGTTATCTTGAAAAATGGTTTCATGTTTGAAAATATTGATGTCTAAAAGTAATTATCTTAAATCATTTGTTATTTTTTTAAATAATAATTAATGTATATGTTCTTACCCATTAAATAAACAATTGATACAAAAATAATTATACTTTTAATGAAAAATACAAAAGGAAAATGAGTACCTACTTTTCAAATGTATTCTTATTTTAAATCCCCAGACCGACCCAAAGCTGTCAAAAATCTGTGAATTACTTTTCACTCTCAAGGGAACTTTCGATTTGCCAGATTATAAAAATTCAAACCCACGCGTCGGATGACTGCCAATAAGGCCAGCGACATAAATTCATATTAGTATGCAGATATTTACACACAAACACGCAGAGTAGAATACACAGAAATAACCGAACACAAATATATATCTCAAACACATATTGTCTATTGAAATTAATCGCTTAACCCTTTTGCATATGTCACGTTCCATTCCATTCCCCTCCTGAAAATTCAAAAATCCCCGAAAGACAAAAGACAATGGCAGCTGTTGGGTGGTAAAGTCTGTGTACCCAGCGAGAAAACCGAACCGAACTGACATTAAGCTCAAGGACGAAATCTTCCACCCAATGCTGTGCCATTTGTATGGATTATACATGGGTAAATCATTAATATTTTTGTTTTTCTTAGCATTTTGACTTTCTGATGCCTAGCAGAAATTTGCATAAAATGGGGTTTTTGTCGCCTGCGCTGGAAGTGTGTGTGCTATGAAAATTAATAAGGCAGGGTCCTCCCATCCCATTGAATTTTATTCCCACCTTATCCTTTGTTTATTCTTATACACCAGGCGTGTGCCGTCTGGGGGCATTTGATAAGATTTTGGCATCCTATTTTCCCTGCTGATTATGCTGTATCTCGACGATGAGTTTTTATTTGTTTAGACTTCGAGGGGCGGAGTATTTTTCCATTCCAAAAGAGATAATCGCTCAAATGCATCCTAATTGGTGTTCAACACTTTCAAAGTTTCCAAAACGAAAGAAAAATGTATAATTTATTTTAAGCAGGATTAATGATGGATAAAGCAACAAAGAATAATTATAATTCATTAGTCAAAAAGTATGCTATAAAATTTGTGACACTTACTAAAACTAATTTCCGAATTATAAAGACAAATAAATACAAATTAGGAAATAAGAAAGAAAATATATTCTTTTTTAATTTTTGTTATTCACTACAGTAGAAATAAAATCTTTAGATGGAAATTCTTTTACCATGCGGAAACCAGACACCTGAAAAATAAATCTTCCCCTGTCCATTCACTTTCCACATTCCGAGTGCCCCCAACTTTCGAACCCATCCCCATGAGTGAACTCGAATAGCCGAATGCATCTGAGTCGCTTCCTCGACCGGGTAAATTGCAATATTATGCTAGACTGCGAGCGGCGACGTAATCGCCCTGAGAAACTAGGAAAACGGGTTAATAATGCCATAAACAAAAAACGCGCAAAAAAAGAGCAAACGTAAAGACGACACTTTCGTGACTGGCCAGCCAGTCAGCGATGTTTGTTTGTTTGTTTGTTTGTCGGCTGGCTGGTTGGTTTGTTTGCGAGCCGAGCGGAAAGTGAAAGGCAGCCAGCTCGGATGGTTTGGGCCAGAAAAAATGAGTAGACAGCCAGCTGGCTTAGCCATGTGGCAAACACACAATGCCCCCGACTCATGTGCCTTTGTTGCTATTTTATTGTCGCGGGGCATGCCGAGGAATTAGTGTCTTGTCTGCCTTATCACAAGGTGGCACACCTGCACTGCAAAAAAAGACAAGAAATATATAATAATAATTATAACAACAATATGCACTTGACAATGGCAAAACAAAATGTTGTGCTTTTAAATTTATTCTCAGGTCAGATCGATTTGAACTAAGCAAACAAAAATAAATAGGGAAATAAAATAATTTGTTACTTTATATTTTTATATCAGAATACGACTGTTTTTCTTGTGTATAATGTCTGTGAGTAACAGTTAGCAAGTGGCGGGTTCAATGACATAAGCAACTTCAACGGCAGCATTTTCATCATTATCATCATTGTTGTGAGGAATGCAAGCGCTCGCAGAAACATATGCTAATAAATTTCTCATAAAAAGCTCTTCACAATGCGAACGCATCACGCTCGACAAAAAGTAAATAAGTCGGCTGCAGTTGGGGGAGAAGTCGACCATTTTGATACCTTGGCTTTAAAAAACAGAAAGTTTTATAATAAATAAATAAATTAATTTGTTTACAGATTTTTTATTTAAAACATTTAAAACAATTTGAATCATCCACAATTTTAATTTCAAATCTATTCGTGAAAATTATCAATCTAAATATTAAAAAAAAAATAAATATTTAGATTTTCTTACATTTTTTTTCTTTTATTAATTTTATGAGTTATTAAACTTCAAACACAACCAACATTCTCTGTTCATATGAGGTGGATAAGCCTCGGATCATCTTCTCGCCTATTTCATCATCCCTCACTCCTTCAGTCTGCACAATCCGCATTGAGTTATATTTCATGTCACAATCGCCTCTCAAGTTATCCATCAAGCTCACCTTCAAACGCATTTTCATTTGCCTGGATTTTCCACGCACTCGAGAAGAGGAAAAAATAATAAACATAAATATTTTATGCTGTTGACACAATGTGCAACCGGAAATAATTGCACTGTAATGGCTTAATTGGTATTTATGATTGCAGCTCCCTGCATGGGATGTTGCATCTCTGCACGTGAGATATTGAGATAATTGTGATTTCATTTATTGTCCGTGCACTTGAGGCGGTCCACAAGGTTTAATTTAAAATGCTTTATGTGTACGGTAATATAAATATTAATATCATGTCGTCTTTGTGGGTAAAAGTTAAAAGAGGAAGCGCGATATAAAAACGAGGGATTGTTCAATTTTAATTACAAAGGGATTTAAAAAAAACAATAAATGTGTATTAAATTTGTCACTTTAAAATATTTTACTTCGACTTAGACATTCTGGTTAACAGTCGTTATTTTCCTCAGAACTTGCTTGCAAATCCAGCTGCAACTATAATTTATCGAGTAGCAACTTATTGGCTTTTGTTATAAATTTCCTAAGAAAACTTGCAGCACTTGCATTTGCAATTTGTTGTCATTATAGCCGCGCAGCTAGAAGTTTAGAGCTTTTGTGACTTTATTGGCAACAAATGGGCATCCTCGTTAGCAGCAAAGGTGCAGTTTATAAATAATATATATGTACAGGCAGCACCCGTGTAAAAGTGCAGAATATTGCATTCCATAATGGCCAGGAGGCAGCGAAGCGTATTGATTTACGCCCTGTCACGTAGTCCTCGGCTGAAAGTCCTGGCTGGCAGGACACCGAATCTCGGTGATGATGGAAGGCTGAAGTCCTCCACGGACACTTAATATCCTCCTTATCCCCTGCACTCCTTTAATTTCAGCTGCGTTGGTAATCTGTCTTTAAGCACGCTTTTTCCCCCGGGCCATTAGCATAATCGATGCCACTTTGTTTTCCCGCTCTCTCTGTGTGTGTTGATGTTTCCCGTAGTCCCATTTTTCTCGGCATATGCCCGAAAGTAAATGAATTAATTAACCATGTCACGAGCGTGAAATTTCAACAAAAGGCAGCAAAAGCTGCAACCAAAGTGGGAACAATTGCAATGCGAAAATTTAATTAAGTTGCAGCCATCGCAGAAGGAACTTTTCTGCCCCCGGGTCTGCCAGGAGGTCTTGAGTTGAGCTGGGTTGGGTTCTTCCACCAACGGTGCGTAGTACATATAGATAGAGTTAATATTGCAATTAAGTTTTCGTGCAGAAAAGTTTCCCCGCTTAATTGTAAAACAGTTGTTAATTAGATTTATCGGGGCTGTCTGGACGGAATAAAGTTCCCGCTACTAGTTAAATGAAGTCGTCTTCATTATTAAGGAAAACATTTAACAGGGAAAAATGAACGTAGTGAACGGAAAACCAATGTGGCAAAACTAAACTATTATAATGTACAGATAAAATATTTTTAATAGCAGATATTAATTAGAGAGTATTTATTTTAAGCTCTAAAAAAGTATTAAATCAAAATGTGTTTTCAGCTTTATTTAGGCAATTTGTTGAAGCTATTTTTTGTAAATAGTTCACGAGGATGTGCAAAAAGTTGAGTGAACATTTTCGCTAACACAGAATTCCTCGCAACTTGGTCAGCATTTTATGCGCTCCAAACTTTACGTCCCTGCTGCCTGTTGCTTTAAAAATGTTTATTTCATTTTTCCTGATGCCACGCCCACTCCCACGCATACGCCCACCATGCCCCCCGGGCGTATCAAAACTGACATGACAACGTTGTTCGCAAAATGAATTGTACATAATTCAACGAGCAGAAACTTTAATTGCTCGTGCGATAGAATCAACTTCAACTTAAAATTTCCACCCAAAATGAAGGACACGTGCTGGCATTTCTCTCGTCCTGGCATAAACATATTTTTCCGCTTGTTGTACTAGAAAATGTTATGCAAATTATGATTTTACAACTGCGGAGATGGAAATGTATTTATTGAAATTAATTTCGGGTTTGAACTGAATTGTTTCCTGTCGAGGAAATTTGCTTGTTTCTACATAACTGCGGATTTCCTGTACAGTGTGTCAGATAAGTTATGGCAAAGTTATCTAAAGATAAAAATCTTACATAAATTAAAGAAAATTTACAAAACATATTGTAGTGTAAAAAAAAAAATCATTTCTTTATTTAATTTATTTTAAATCGAAATAGAGAAGAAATAAATAATTTTATTTTTACCGCACGTTCAGTTTTTCTATAAACTGTGTGGTATTTACAAAGCACACTCATATTTGCATATGAAAAACAATTCTGGTTCTGTTTCACATGCAAAATTCAAATTTTCGGTGGCCAGAACCGAAATGAAATTTTGTCAACGCATTGATGGTTGCCAAAAAGCACGGCCCAAACCAATTTGTCACGAACGCAATTAACTATCATTCTGCATGAACTTTGACCGCATATTTCGAGGCTTCGATTTCATTTGCAGCACCGACAGGAAAATTAATTGTGTTCAAAGGATATGTGTGCAATGCATAGATATTTGTATGTACCTACATAAATACATATATGCAAGCGAATTGAAATAGTGCAATTCAATCTCCATGCTGAATTTCAAAGCACCGACAGTCTGCAAAGCAAACAAACGCAAAGGACGAGCACGGAGTGCGTGACCTTTTTCCTTTGCTTATTTTATAGCTTTTACTTTTACTCTACAATTCTATCAAGTGTTTTTAGGGAGTATTGACTTTCTGCTGGAATTTTTAGAGTATTATTTTACACAGGAGCTTAAATACCTTTCCACTTTTGCAGTGAGAAAAGGAACTTTATTTTTTGCAATTAATATATCGGTACTTAAACCATATTGTTAGACATTGCTAGATTTTTCAGATCAATAATGTTGTATGCGGCTCCCACGATAAAAAAAGTTTAATTTTTTCAATATTATAAGTCTCAGTTTATTACTTGTAAATTTGTGAGTTTTACGCTTTAGATTGCTTGATAGAATTTTTATATTTTCAAAAAGCTTTTGGATTGACACTTGAGAGGCAGCCAACTCAAACACGTAGACGGTAAACGATCCTGGCCGGCAAGGACATCAATTTCATCCGCGTGTCTGTGGGTGCGTGCGATGCGCAAACAAATAAAATGTTCAAGGTTCAAGGACAACTGTGCAATTGTTTGGGCCTCTCCAGGCCTCCCACGTGCATAATTTGCGGTCAAGACATCCTAAGTGTATATAAACACAGGGAGTGGGTGAGATAGATATAGGTATATATGTAGTATAGAATAACGCAAAGAATTCCTGCAAGTGAAGTGAGCTTGGAAAGAGCAGGAGCCTGCGGCTCAGCGGACGACCACATACCAACTGCCAGGGTCATTATTCAAGACTCAACCCAAGTATTCCAACCGAAAAGTGAGGGCAATGGAGACTTACACAATGCCAAAGTCACGTAGAAAGTAGAAAAAAAAGAAAGTGTGAGGTGCTTGTCCTTTGGGCTTGAGGACCGCCCCATCTTGGACTTAGATTGCCCTACTTTCACAGATATTTTTGCATTTCAATAAATAAGCTGACCCAATTTAAAGGCAGTTTTGGTAGGGGTAAATCACAAACATCATGGCTAAATTTGAACAATATTATAGAGAATTTGCGTTACAAAGCTATTCAAAGAATATATATTAGTTATTTTAGTTTCTGATAAAATTACTTCTTAAATTATTTTTAAAATATTTAATGTATTCAAAAAGCACAAATCAAAGGCAAAACAAAAAATCCAGAAATGCAATTAAACCCAATTTATGGAGTTATGTAGGTACATCTACCTTTTCGTTGGCTGTCTACAATGTAATCAAACGCTGAACCATTTTATTAATATTTTCTATTTTCGTTATTGCCATGGCCATTTGATGTCCGTCTGTGACACAAATCGCCTTCTGTCTGGGCATAAATAAAGCAATAAATCAGTGAAATACAATACATCACCTGTGACCCAACAAGCCACACCCAACTCAACCTTTGCGCATTCTTGTAAGCATTTCGGATTCAGAAAAGGAGCAAAAATGTTCTCATAAATTATGCCAGCTTTGGCCGCCGTAGGAATATGACATATTTTCGACTTGGACTTTGACACTGACCAGGGGTTTTACTTTTACCTCGCCTCGAATTTATTAGATGCGCATTTTTCTTTTGTTAACCAAATAAATTAATTAAAGTTCAATTTGTGTTGTCAAAAAAGCTTATTAAATATTATTTAAGCGTACCTTTTTTGCGACGAGCTTTGTGGCCCAATTATATTACCTGACAGGACATTAAAGGGAAGCCAATCAAGTTAGTGCAAAAAGTGGCTGAAAGGAATAGTGCTTAAATGGCAAAAAGGAAATTTTCTATAGTTCAGGTCAAAGTGATTATAAGTGTATAGTTTATGATAGAGAATTATTTATTGGTAAAAATATTATTAATCATGAAATGTAGCGGCATCGTTAATAAATCTAATAAAAGTAAATTTATTTTATATTTTATGATATTATAATATTTCTCTAGGTGAAACCTAGCTGGACCCCGACTAGTTTTACTTAATGGTAATAAATTTATAGCATTTTTCCAGCACCTTCTGGGAAAGTCTTAAATCTTGGCCAGCTTTATTAAGCCATAAAACTATTTTTAGGTTCAAAGGAATCGCACTCCTTTCTGAATACATATAACGTATGTGCAAGGGCCCCTAAAAAATCATTTATAAATAGCCTTGTATGGTCCTTCCACGTTGCACTTCTTCAAAGCTTTCAGCTACTTAAGCCGAAAAGGAGGAATTTTTATATACATTTTTAGTACGCCTTTCCAGCGAAATAAGGATAAATAGCCACTTGAGCGGGCGTGAGTATCCTTCGGTTCGCTCACAAGAATCCTTTAGCCAGTTTTTTTGCGAAATGATTTGCTTCGCTTAAATTTCTTCTTAGAATGCACGTAGAAAACAATAAATCGTGGACGCACATATATGGAAAAACTCCCCCACATACGTGATAACTGTAAAAGTAATGCACTAGAAATGCGGCTAAACGAGGGCGAAGATGAAAAGTCGGGCTGAGAGCTGAGAGCAGGGGATTCCCCAGCCAGCACAACTATCTCAAGCGCAAACAAAACTTAGCGGAACAAAATGCAAACATTTTCGCTCGCTTTTCGCTTTTCTTTTCCATTTTGTTTGCGCCAAAAAAGAAAATCGTGGGGGGAAAATGGGGCTGGGGTCGGAAAATAGGGTGTATTTGCACTGCCCGCTAGCACTCGCTTGCGGTCTGCTTCACACATTTACCTATCGCGTGCTTTTCCATTTTTTACCCAGAGCTGTTGTGTTTTTATTCAAATTCGTTGCATTTTATGACGGCAAGTAAGTGAAGCGGAAAGGAATTGCTTACAGGGAAAAATACCGCAAGTGATAAGAAAGTGTTGCATTAATTATGGTCATAAATATTTAAGATCTTTTACAATTTATTTGTTTTCAGCTATTATTGTTTTATTATTCAGGTGTAAGGTTTGAGAAATGGTTGCAGTCTTAAAATATTTTACAAAATTTCTTCATTGAAACATATATATTTTTGGAAATCATATGAAATTACTAGAATTTCTTAAAAGCTGTAAATTAAGTCCTTAGCACATTTCTCCCATTTGCATGCCTCTCAATTGACCCAGCTGGAAATTAAGTTTCAGTTCTGAAATTTCATCCACTTGAACCAGAAACAAACCCAAAGGTAAATTTACTTATCACACTTAAAACGCATTGCCTTTGAATGAGAAAGAGTGCTGGGGCTTGGAAAATGGTATGGGAAACCTCTTGCAATTCACTTATCCGAAAGGCAGAGGCCACGCATTGCATTTACCCTGTCCCTGCCCCTGCCCCCAATCCTCGCCAGCCTTCCTCATCCAGCATACATTTGGCTGTCCTGCAGTATCCAATTGCAAGCAATTTCTATTGCCCCCTTAAATGCCCCTCTCTCCACTTGCGCCGCCCCTTCTCCAGTGACCCAATTTCTCACGTTTGGCTTTCATGTTTTCTGCACCCTGCAACCTATTACCACTGAAGGGGGTGTGCGTAAACACTGGAAAAAATTCAATGATCAATATAGGTAAAGTATTATATAAGCGATAATAAAATCTTTCTTTAATTTGAATAAATGTCTCTGATTAAATATGTAAGATGCTTTTTTTACCAAATTAAAAAATTGTTTTAATATTTGAGAATTTCATTTTTTTGTATTAAGCCGAATTTTGTACTATTATTATTATTATTTTGTACCTATATTTGATCTAGAAATTAGTAAACATAGTTAGGGTGTTCAATTGCGTTGCAAACGTTGTAAAGTGTAAAAGTGTAAGGCAGTTCCAACAACAATTTCTATACAAAAAAATGTTCAAAAGTAGGCCTTTAAAACTATTTTGTATAGAAATTGTTGTTGGAATTGATATACACTTTTACACTTTACAAAGTTTGCAACGCAATTGAACACCCTAAGTATAATAATTTTTTTATACAAGAAAAAAGGTAAGGTACAACCAAAGAATAAAAAGATTACAGATTTATAAAGACACTCTTATCGTAAAAATTTGGCCTTGTAACCATCTTGAAACAAAAAGATATTTTTCGAGTTTAATCCCACAAAATTTAAATATTTTTTAACAAAAAATGAAATTAATATTGAAGATGATTATTCAGAATAGTTTTACTAATTTGGTAAGCTATTTTTTACAGTGTACCACTAGAAACCAGCTGCCTGCTTTATCCCCCTCTCCGCCGCCCCACCACTTGCATGGTTGTGGCCTGTGTTACATTTAACGACTTTCGAGTTCAAATTGTACAAAATTTACGGCGCCCGGCTATCTTCACACTCACTCCCAAAAAATTGCTTTTCCCTTTTCCCTGACCATTTTCCGATGATGATGTTGTTGTTGTTGTTTCTCCTCTGGCTTTTCCATTGGTGCTTCGTTGTTGCTTTTGCTGCCGTTAATTGAGGCGCAAAATGAACGCCAAAAGGGGCGGGGAAATATGGGGAAAGGGGGATTTTTGGGGGGCAATCGCCATGAACAATCATTGCGAGGCAGGCGTTTAATTCAATTGGCAACAGCAGCGGCATAATTAATTTCGGCTTTTGATAAATCATATCGGCAACCGTAACAATAATCAGCATTATAATAATCATAATGATAATGGCATTCCTCTGCTGCCGATGCTGTGCACTTAACACACAATGTTTCATGATATGAAATAGTAATGCAGCAATGCATCTATAATTATTTTAGGAAATTAATAATAACTGAAGCCCAATAATGCAACTGATGGTAGAGGGATAAAATATTAATTCAAAATAAAGCTTGAAATATTATACACGGGAACTTATAATTAAGCAATATGTAGTATGTTGTAATTTCGTTCATAGAACAAAATAATTTGATTTGATATAAATATTTAAATAAAATGACAACGAATAAATATTGAATGCTTCCACATATATATGATTATTTCATCGGAAAATGATTTGAAGCATTTATAACATTACATTTAAATAACAAAAATTTGATATAATATTAACCTATGTTAATGAATAAATATTTTAATATACATATACAAAAAAGTCCGTAGATGAAATTTATTTCAAAGATGACTATTTATATATCCGAAACTATTTCCCTTTGAGATCACTCGACACTTTAATTATAATCTTCTCCCTCACCTTTTTGGCTCAACAACTTTGATAATTACAATCCCACTAACCTCAAAAAACATTCAATGTCATGCAGACTGAATGCTCCAATGCATTCGTTTGCCTGATAACAATTTGCCTCGGTTACTTTGCTTTATTTGTGTTTGCAATTGTAATTGCACCACGTTGCTGCAACCGATTTGTCGGACAAAAGACTTATAAAAAGCCGCAGCATAAGCCTCCGTCTTCAACTTCAACTTGAGGGGTCCAACAAAAGAGGCCCATAAAGTTGCCGGCTTCATTCATTTGGCGGCCTTTCAGCCCTCAAGTTCATCGTGACCATCTGTCCATTCAGCACACTGGTCATAATGGTATAATACGTTGGGAAACTATTCGAAAAGGACTTACTTAAAAAATGGAACGTAAACAGCTAAGTGATTTATTATTATAATATTACATTCGCCTAATTTTAAAATCTTTCAAATTTTGTTGTTAATTAAAGAGATATAGCAACTTGCAAATTAGAAATCTAAAATAATTTTTAATGAAAACTAACATTTTTCTTTATAAATTGTCTAAAAAAAATGTTTCAGTTTGTTTATATACCACCTTTATCACCTCAATCAGTTAAAAGGGTAAAAGAGTCCTGAGCTAGAAAGTTGTCTAATAATATAACTTTTAACCAATGTGCCTCGGTTAAATGGGGTCCCAGCTGAGCTTGGACTTTGCTATTTTTTCTTTTTTGGGTCCTCTCCTTCAGCAGTTTTTCTTTAACTTTATCTCTGGCTTTTAGTTTGTTTTTTCTTTGCACTGGCATAGTTAGAAGGCGTTTGGATTGTGGTTCGTTTGCACAATCTGGTGTCGGTCGTCAAGGTCGTCAAAGATGCAGTGGCCAAAATGGCAGAAGCGAAAAAAACCACATCTCTTTACGTAAATCAAAAGCGTCGCCAGCACATAGAGACCGAGTTGGCCAAGTTGGCGTTGGCCAAGACTCAGACTCACTTGAAGCGAATACAACGAGCCGGGCCAATTGCATAAGGCGCGCGTGCAAACACGATTCGGCGTTGGGGCCACCTTTTTGTCTCACTACCCGGCAAACATCTTCTTTATCTGCTTCAAGCCAACTTAAATGCACTCCGTTTGTGGGGCGACAATGTCATGAAAAGCGGTTCTTAAAAAAATAAAATAGTTTGTAGGTATAATTAATAAAATTGTATAAATTATTTTGTTCTGTAATTATATCAAAAGGTTACACAACACCAAATTATTTATTTTTGTTGAAACCGATTAAAACCAAAAAAAAAAATCATAATTTTTAATTATTGGCACCCAGATAAATGGTTTATTTAAAAAACTAAAATATATGTACTAGAAAATATTTCCTTTAATATTCTTCTCATAAACACATGATCTTGATATCCAAATATATTCTTCAAATGTGCTTCGTATAAACATTTCCCATGCCATATTAATATTCATATCGCAGGTCAAAAACATTCGTGCGAGCATAAATCATCAACGACTATGCTTGTCGCTTGCAGATATATTTCAACGTTTTTTTTGTTTTTAGGATTAAATGCAATAGCTCAAACAAAAGATGGAAAAAGACAATGGTTGAACTGAAAAACAATAACATGAGTCAGCAATTGCCGCATAAGAAAAAGGTGTTTCAAAACCCAGAAGGTATTCAAGAAAAAGAACAATACCAATGAACAAGTTCCAGTCTGTCCAGTTATCAAAAAAGGATATACAAATTTAATATTTTTTAAAAAAGAAGAAATATCTACGTAAAACCTATTTGAAATTCTATTCTTTCATTTTTCTAAAAAGCCAGTTTGCAGGTTTTGTTCTCAATTTTCTGTTAAAACGCAAACAAACAAAGAGAAAAGGCATTTTTTTAGCAAATCCAATAAGCACTTTAATCAAAGCCAAACAAAAAAGTCTCTTGGCTTTATTTCACCTTTTTCAGCGAAACACAGAAACCTCCACAGGGCTTAGAAAAACAAAAACAGCACAATAATAAAGGGAAAAAATGGCAATAAAAAAATTGTCAACTTCTGGCCAGCTGAACTCGGTCTATTCCCCAGAGGGCTTACAACGCCACGGAATTTAATTTGAGTGCACTGGCAACAACCTCTACATTTATTTTTTTTGTACCTGCGGCTAAGCGAATATAAGAATAAACCCAAATGGATTATGACTGGAGACCGAGCCAAAGGCATTGAACCCAGGAAAGCTGCATTGAGAATGGTTTGTATTGGAGATAAGTAAGTTAGCTTACTGAAAAGTGACTATTAAATATAAAAAATATAATAATAGTAAATATTGGGGGTGACACAGAAAATGCTCTGTTTTCAACGTTTTCTCTGCTTTCTTTCTTGTTTTATAAAATCACTTGTAAAGGTGTTAAATAAAATAAAAATAATAATAAACACTTATTCAGTTTAATAACATTTAATTGTCATTAGCAGCTCAGTGGGCGTTATTCACGAAGCAATTAAATTGCATTTTACGCCATCGGTAATCGACAATTAAAATTCACTCAGGCCGCGAGAAATGGGCTGATGCCCCATTGAAGTTCAAAAGCCAGAAATTGCATGATTTATGACCAATGCAAACCTTGGCCAGACTGTGATGATTATAATGATAATAGTGCTGTCATTATCATTTTAATGACTTACAAACGAAAGTGTTTCTTCAGGGTCTCCACCGTTACGGCCTCTTAAAATGGTTTCACTCGCGATTTTATCTCTCTGTTATTTCCCTCCTTCTGCATCTTTATATACTTGCGATTTCCTGAATTATTATACCTAATTTATAATGCCAGAGTTCGGAGTTGTTTCCTTTGTTTGTTGTCATTTTAACCAAATATAGCGTGGCTAAAAGAAACATAACCAAAACAAACAAAAATAGTTAATAATGGAGTGTGAGGGAGACCCGTTAGCCAATGTTACAAACAATATTTATTTGCATGCAGCCATTGCATAATTTACATATCCAATTGAATTTTTAAGCTTAACGTGTTGCCAAATTTATCGCACAAATTATTTATTTTATGCAAGCTCATTAATACATAGTGTTAGCTGTTAGCTCATTAGTTAGCGGCCGGCCAAAAGCCAAAATTTATTATTAAATATTTAAATGGATTAAAACAAAGGAAATTTATAAACTAATGTAATATTTTATGACACAAAGCTAATTTATTATGCATGCTTAATGGTTGTACTGCTTTTTAATATTTAATTTTGTAATATTTTAAAAGCAAAAAGAGTTTATTAACCTTTTGCAGTATTTAGTTTCGATTTACTCCTTAAGGTCGTCTACCTTTAACCCACATTAACATAGCCCTAAAATAAATTTCCCTATCAGTGACAGAGATTCGGCTAATTATGACGCAGCATTAACCTGCCGGCTATCTTAATTTCGATCGTTATTAGACTTGAGTTTCTTAAACCCAACATTTCACTCTCTTCGCTTCTTCTTATTTACCTATTTTCCAAACTTCTGCCTGCCCTTTTTATATCATTTTCCTTTATTCTCCTCGCCTCGCTAATTTCATATTAAAATCAATAAACTCTGGTAAAAAAACGCTACACCCAAGACCGAGAGGGAAAAAGGTGTTTTCAAAATCATCTAAAATGCAGCCAAACTGGTTGGCCCCCGCACCCTTCTTTCGCCACTTCAGAACTTCAGAGCCAAGTTCAACCTGTGAGCCAGTTTAATATTTGACTCCACTACGAATGCTCGTTCTGTGTGCACTCTCGTTCTCATTCAGTATTCATTAAATATTTCTATTCGTAACCCCTTTGGAGAAGGCTGTTTGACTTTTGAAAGGCCGGTTCTGTCGAATCTTTAGTATAAAATAAAGATAGGAATTGCACTTTGTCTTAAATTTTAGCCTTTGTTTTGTTCATAAAGTAAAAATAATTTAATTTTATTTAATATACATTTAATAATATATTTACAAATCGTTGGGGATTAATATGATTCAAATCCAAATTCTGTACAAATTAATGTTAGAGTATTTTAAGGTTTCACAATATCCCTCTCATTTTGATTTCTGATTATTTCGTTGTACATTTCTTTTTCTTTCTACATCTTTCTCTTCACGTGCTCTTGTGTGTTTGGTGGTGTTTGGTCATTTAGTTTGCCCATTTTATTGTCTTTTCCAGAGGTGGGTACAATCAACTTTCGAGTTTCTTCTGGTTATTCGGTCTACCTACCCCATTCCAAAAATTTCTTCCATGCCGCCTGGGGTTCTACACACACCTTGCTGAGCTGAAACAAAATGCATATTGAATTTGAATTTGATTAGGAATGTCGGTTGACACACATTTTGGCATTGTTAATTTATGCACATGGCATCAGCGGTCGCCAGCTGATTGGCTCCCAAATGGGTGGGGTGTTGTATGGGTTTGATGGCCAGCGAAAGGGGTACCTTTAAATGGAGTAATTACCACTGAAAGGTGGCTGGAGGTACTCGCTTCCCCTCGAAAATCCCTCGCTTTCTGTTCGCACAAGAAATGGGTGAATGGCTCAAAGTGGGCAGTGGCCAAGAGTGAGTGGCGTTCGAAATGCGGGTGTCGGTTTTGTCTATTTGCTTGCACTGCCAAAAATTGTTTAGGTTAGAGTGATATAAATTTTATTTGTAAAATTAAAAAAAATATAATAAAAAAAAAAATATAATAGGTAATTGGATAAAAAACATATATTTAAATATCATTTTATTTAATAATTAAATATATACATGTTCCTATAATGTGACGTTCAATTTATATCCTTTGAGTTAGGACTTAAGAATATATAAGATTTTCTCCGCCAATGAAATGAAAATAACTTAGAACAGATCAAAAATGTGTAAGTATACTGGCATTACACCGGGAATGGAGGTTGCAAACAATAAATTCAAATTATTTTTCAATAAATCATAGATTTTTCTGCAGTGTAGCGCTCTGTAAACGTGTTTGGCATGAGCCAAAACCGTGCGTCCGAAGCATCACAAGTGCCAAAGTGAGCACTGCCCAGTTGGAAGTTCCTCCGCTCCCCTCCCATAATCTTACCCACCCATAGCCGTAGACCCATAGACTCGTAACGCTCGAGTTAAGTCGGTCGGTAAATTATAATGCGAAACTCTTTTGCCCAGCCGGGCATATCAACAGTTGGCTCCCCTAACTCATCAGATCCGAACCGATTCGTACCGACTTCTGGCGTTTTATAACACCCTCCTGGTCTGACAAAAAAAAAGTGTCCGTTGTCTAACGTGGTATGGTATATAACCAGCCTATTATGTTACCATTGACAACTCGATCCCCGGGATAATCACTGAATTGTCAAATTGCTTTCGCCCGCCGTAAATTACTCAATTCAAATCAATTTCAAAGCCAGTCAGCTGGTTATTTATAATTTTAAATTGTTTGCTTAATAGATTTTCACTGTCATCCAATTATTTGGGTTATTTTGCTTAAAAAAGGCATGATTTCCATTATTGAACTGCTTGGTTTACTGACACTTTTAATTAAACAGTCAGGCGCAACAGCTGAAAAGTTATTTAACGGCGATATCCTTGTCACTCTCCGCCGATTATCCTTTTAATGCTGTAATTTCTGCATGCATTTATCCTTAATGGATTGTGCATGTCTTTGTCTGCTGCCTTATGTCTTGTTACTCTTATACTCGCCGCTGCATGACTGTTATTCCCGTATAAGAGTTCGGTAAGCGAGCAACCAAAGCAACTTGTTCGACGTTGAGCTGGCAACAAGTTTAGTCTTAGTAATAATAGTATTTAATATAAATTAGATTTACTACAGATTATATCACCATATCTTTTATCACAAACTAAAATAACCGCAAAATATAATATAATTTTTCTAAATATTATTAAATTATATTATATTAAATATTTATATATTATTATTATTTATTCATTATACTAATTATTATTAGGGTTTGTTGAAATTTTCTTCATCAATTCCTTTTAAAGTTTTACTAAAACTTTATTTTCATTCTTTGGCCTGTTTTATGGAGCACCTCTTCTCCGAAATAATGGCACTTATTCCGCGGAACGCTTCCGTCATTACGGCCATAACACTCTGAAGCATTTGGCCAACAATTAGTGAGCGTTTGCAAATTGCTCAACACTGGCCTAACATCTTGAGGTGCCAAGAAGTTTGAGTTTAGCAAAAAGTCAGCCAAGCTGAATCAACCATCAGCTACACTGAGGAAAAATAATGAAAAAATCATACAAATATTATAAATATTGTTGTGCCTACTTATACCAAAGATCAGGTTCAAATTTAAAAGGTTTCGAAATTGTTGTGTTAAAATTTTTGCATAACATTTCCATTGTTGTTTTATCTTATAAGATAAATATAAATATTAAATATATTTTTTTAAATAATAAAATATTCCAAATTGTATTTTGCTTCATATCCCAAAATCTTTCTTATCCGTGTACCAACAACTACCACTCAAAATGCAATGCATGAGCAGCTCTTCCCGTTAATGAGCAGATGAGAGGAGAGTTGGCCAAGAAGCGGCTTCGAGATTGCAGATTATTAAAAATCAGCTGCAAAAACCGAGAAAAAACCAACACGAAAAGTGATACATTTCCCAGCTGAGTTTTTCGCTCAAATCGTTTACAGAGCACACATCCAAAAAAAGAAGCCAGCATACGGTTGCAATAATTAAAACTTGGTTAAAATATAATGGCCAGAGGGGCAGGGGGCATTGGCAGGGTGGCTGGTGGTACAATGCATCATCGTGTTGATGTTGCGATGCGAAACGACCGCACCTAATTGGTTTTGCATGAGTTAGTTGCCGCTGTTTATATAGCGGTGGGTGGAAAGGGCAGAAGGAAGGAAGGGGGCGGTGTACAAGTTTGCCAACACATTTGTGGCATTAGTGGCAAAAACCAAAAAAAAGGTGGTATTAAATCGCGCAAAATAATTCCACTTTGACCGGTGTCAATTTGTTCAAAACCAGAGTTACAGCTAAATTACCTAAATCGATTTACATAAGAACAAAAAAGTTTGAGAGAAGAAATTGTTAAACAAAACAAAATGTGGTCAAGATTTATCTTAAAAATTTATTTAACTGGTTAAAAAATTAATCAATTATTAAAATTTGTAAAAGTAATTATCAAAAGCTCTAATTTTAAAGAATAAACTTAAACATTTAAAAAATATTTTTGTTAATTTAAATAATAATATTTTTTTAAAATAAGGAAAGCAAACTTCTTAAGTTTTTTAATTTAAATAATATTATCATACCTTATTGTGTTTTATGAATTTATGTAATCTTATTAATATTATAACTATTTAAAATTTCTTTTGAAATTTCCAGATATGTACCAAGAAAATCCTTCTTTCCAAATTTTGACACCATATCACTCCAATCAAATCGATTGCAATAGGAACATGCTGAACGGCAAACAAAGAATTTAAAAGCACCTTTCGAATGTTGCACAAATACAAATCGAGCATTTTCGCATGTTTTTCAAAATAACATGCCATATCATGTTTGGGCACCCCCTTTAAACCTTCCCCCGTAATGTTATGACATAATTAAAGCCCGACACATGTTTGGCTTGCCTTTCAGCGCTGTGGTCACCTGTCCAGTTTTCCGCCTGCCCAGTTGTCCACCCCTCGCTGACATGTCACGACACCTCGTGGGGTGCTCATCACATGATGGCAGACCGTCGAGTGTGTTGAGTATGCACATTTTAAATGCAATTTAATGTGTGCAATTCTTTACGAAGCATTTGCAAAAACCGATGAGAAATATTTCCTCAAAATAAAGTGCATAAAATCGAAACAAATGAAACAATTTTCACTAGCAATTTATCTTTCAAATGGAAGTGAAAGTGCTAGCCCCTTGGTCGGTTGGTTTTTGGGATTTATGTGTTCCGCATAACTTTACTCTGCCATAATACCATCTAAACTGATATGATATTTTCAAATAAAAGTTATAAAACAAAAACAGATAAGAAATTTATCGATTTTTATGTAAGAGTATAAAAAATATTTACATGTGTATTAATAAACAAGAATATGCTTTTTATTAAATATTTATTCTATTTAGTATAACTTCCTTAGATTGGAATACGGTTTTATTAATTTGTAGGTAATTTTTTATGTTTTAAAAATATATTTATATTTTTATCGTTTATACTTGTTTTATAATTATTCTGTGTTTAGGTTTTAGGCTCCAGATTCATCTTCAGGGTAAACAAGGTACTTTTACGAATGTTTCCTTTTCTTCCATTTTATTGCATATATTTATTTTTCATTCACACGCTCGCTCGCACATCCTAAACTCCCACATAGCTACATTTTAATATTTCCTCTAGATAAGAGGACCCAGGATGAAGATGTGGAGGAGCTGGCAAGGCAACGGCCATATTTCACAATTTATTGTGCTTGTCAATTGCAAGATGGCAAAAAAAATTGCTACCATGCCATATGCATACTCGCACTCGTTCTTGAATAGCAAGAGTTTAGGGGGAAGTTCGTAGATTTATTCTACTGGAAATATTGCATTTTGATATCTCGCATACGCACTTGATGTCTGCAAATCATCATCCTGGGTGCAAGTTGTTCGCTTTGTGACTGCTTGCTTTTGGCCTTGCCATCAATTAGAAATGGTAATAGGATATTGTTATATTTAGCAATATATAAATCAATCAAATATTTGGGTAAATTTTATTTAATTAAATTTAATGAGTTATTAAAGTTTGTCTTAATATATTTTGTATCCAAAAGTTCGAAGTTTTCATTCATATACCTAATACTCTTAGTCATCTTTATTATTAAATGATTTTACTTTATTGTCAATATCATGCATACATAAATACCTATCAATATCTTATACATTTTCTCCTCCATCATTTGTTTATTAATCACATATTCACAGACAAATGCTTGTAAACCTATATGCACAACGTACACATTTGACATTCAACTTTGCCCTGACCCCAGAAAATAAAGAAAAATAAAAGACAAAAAATAAAAACAATTTTAAGGGCAGGTTGACTTGACTTGGCAGATGGCTTGTAAGTGGCTTTTTGACTTGGCCATTAACGCAAACTTGACACATTGATGACAACGTTGTTATTGGCGCTATTGCCAACGTTTTTGTTTTTGAAATCCAAGCTGTCTGTCGCCTAACACTTGGCTATATCTGCGGATATATGTGGCTATACGTGGGCGCATCGTAACTCTAGATTTATGATAAGTCACGATTTTCCAGCTGGCGGATGGAAAATTGTTTCAGGCTCGAGAGTAAAAAAGACGAAAAACCAACGTTTTTATGCAATCGAATTGCATTTTGGCAGACAGTCGGTCCTCATCAGGCAGCCAATTAAGTTGTTTAATTGAATTGCAAGTAGAAAGTGCCGAGAAAACCTAACGAGATGAAGAAGGCACCACAAAACAATTTGGCAAACGAGCTGAAAAAAGGCAATGAATAATTGTGGCTTAAACAAGCGTTTATCAACAAAAAAAAGTTTTTACTGATCTAAATTTTAAGGATTTACAATTTAGGCAATCATTTTTAAAGGGTTTCATCTTTTTTTCCATTCTTTCGCCAAAGTTCTTACTTATAATGTTCTTAAATTTTATATTGTTGGTAAACTAGCTTGCATTTCCTTTAAAATGTATTTCCATTTCTGTTGTCTGGCCGCCCTTAAGTTTTTTTCAACTTTTCTTCCTGAGGGAGTTTTGCAGAGAACCTCCCTCTGCACTTCACATAATTTCAATGAACCGCATTTACGTTTGGTTCGGTTTATCTCTCTTTCCTCTGAATTTCCGACGGCGTCGACATTGCCGTGACAATACCGAACTCGTATCCACACATATCACCCGTAGACAGAAGGAGCGTGGGATCGTACACTGTACAAAATATGTATGAGAATGGCCAACAAAAGAAACCTTTTTTTAAAACTAAAACATGTCCCAAAAATTACTCATACGAAAGGAATGACAGTTACGATTTACTTTAAAACTTTTTTAAATTATTAAATTGTGTTAAAATAATTGTTTTAGGAAAGGGGGACTAAAAAAGCAATTGTTATTCTAAATCTACGCCACCTAAATTAAAATTACTTTTTGATCGAAGGCAACAGTGCGTATGAGTAATAAACTTGAAAGCCAATTTTCAGACCCCAAAAAACTGTTTAATGTATTTTGGTGTTTCCTGAATTCTGGCAAATAAATTCTATATAGTTTAAACATTCTATATTAAAATTTAAATTTAAAAATAAATATTAACTTAAAGAGGTGTAAAAAAATTTAAAACCAAAAATGTATATAGTTTTTTTCACTGTAGTAAGACTTTGAGCAGCGAACTCGTGGAGACCGAGCGTCATCGATGCTCGCAATTTGTGGCTTTCGCCACGCTTAATGCCAATCTCAGTGGGTGCACCACCCAGTCACCACCCCCTTAAAACCACCACCCACTGCACCGCCCAATCGGATCCCCTACCCCGCAGCCATTCTGCTATCTTGCCGCATTACAATTCACTGACATAATGCAAAAATCGCAGCAAGTCAGGCGCAACTCGTTGATAGGCGTGTTCTGCAATTTCTGTCTGATTGGGAAAAGGACCTGGTAAAAGGGAGGCAGTATTGTGTATTGCATTGTGCCCTAAAGGATTCAAGGAATTTCGTGAGTGGTGGTGGTGGAAGTCCCATAATGGAGAGAGCAAGCTAATTAGATGCTTCGTACGAGCTCCCAAAATAGCATTGTTAGTTCCTCATTGTAGAGGTAAACCTAAGTATAATGGAGTACTTAAAATTGTCGTTTAAATTTATGACCAGTGATGTTTAGAGAAAAAAATCTTTTTTTTGCGAAGAAACAGGTTTTAAGCCATTATTAGGTGTTTTTTATTGCTAATAAATATGCATAAAATCGTCTTAAATTAAGCTATTAATTAACGTGTAAAATCATAGGTTTGTGTTTTTGTTAAAGACTTAATTTCACTTGAGTCTAAACTACCCTTTCGAGTATCTAGTAATTGTATTAGGTTTATTGCTGTTGAAACCCATAAAATCATTAAACGTAGCCCCCTTGGTCGCGCTTATCGATTCACGATAATCGCCTTAAATAATCCAATTGGACAGCGGAAAGTACATAAATCTTGGATTTGCGGGGCGCTTTTCTGGTATCAGGGAAACACACTAATAAATAGCCTCACTCGACTTTCAATCTATAGATTAGATTCAACTGAAATTGATTAATAAGTATTTGCGCAAATGCTTAGTCGTACGACCGATCTTGAAGACAAAAGTTCAGCCCGAAATGCTGAGTAGAGTATTTACTATATTAGCCATTGTGGCTTTAACTAGAGCTATCGACGATTTTGATCCTTTCATTGATATACCCTTCCAGCGGCTCAAGACTTCGGTGGGTTTGAAATAGAAGTAAATATAATATATTTAATTAAATACGGAAAATAAACCTCTGATCGAGAATAGTTTAATAAATTAAAAAAGTGTGTCGAGATCAAAATGATATCTATTTTGAGTGAATTTATTATTATGTGTGATATAATAAGACACTTATAATAATACATTTTCCCTTCTAAAATATCTTAACTTAAATAGGAACTTTGTTACGTAATCCAATAAAGATATCAATTTAAAAATGCATATACCATAAAGTTTATAAAACATTTAAATAAACTCTTTTTAAGATTATAGTATTTAAATGTTAACGATTATGTTTTAAAATCAGATCCCTAATTTTGCCCTAATTTTTCTTTAAAAATATTTACCCATTTCAAGCTGCGATTTAAGTTTGATTTTCGTTGCAGGCGGAGCGCATTGCCGAGCATGGCTATCCGGCCGAATCGCATTTTGCGGAGACCCCGGACGGCTATGTGCTGAATCTGTTCCGCATTCCCCACTCCCCGAAGCTAAACAATGGCGGGGAATCCGAATCCCCTCGTCCGGTGGTGCTCATCATGCACGGACTGTTCAGCTGCTCCGATTGCTTCCTGCTCAATGGACCGGAGGATGCGCTGCCGTATAACTACGCAGATGCGGGCTACGACGTCTGGCTGGGCAATGCTCGTGGCAATATCTACTCGCGGAACAACACCAGGCTGGATGTGAGGCATCCGTACTTCTGGAAGTTCAGCTGGCACGAGATTGGCTCCATCGATCTGCCCACCACGATTGACTATATCCTGGATCTCACGGGACAGCAGGCCCTGCACTATGTGGGCCACTCCCAGGGTTGCACCTCCTTCTTCGTGATGGGCTCTTATAGGCCCGAGTATAATGCCAAAATCAAGACGGCTCACATGCTCGCCCCGCCCGTTTTCATGGGCAACACCACGGAGGGACTTATTGTGAGCACGGCTCCCTACTTTGGACACCATGGGATTGGTTCCACTCTCTTGGAGAACCAGGTTCTACTGCCCCAGAACTCGTTCATCCAGAGGATATTGGACACCACCTGCAGCAATCGGCCCATTTTGCTCAGCTACTGCAAGACTCTCGCGATGCTCTGGGGAGGTCCTGAAATTGGAAACCTAAATCAGGTGAGTGCCACCGCTCTTGAACTAAGTAGAGAAAGTTTATATAGTCGATGGAAATTTTTTTACGATTTTAAGATCGCTGGTTCTCGAAAAGAGCAATTTCTTCTTGATTTGAAGAACGTTTCTTCTTGAAAATGTTTAAGGTCAAAATAATCAAGTGACGATAAAGTGATCACTACTTTCTGTTTCGATTTTTTTCCTGGGTGTACTTATAAAGCTTTTATCGATCGTTTTCATTAAAAAAACTTTAATATTTTCTTTTTATTTAATTTTATTTTTTAGACTCTTCTCCCGCAAATAGCTGAAACTCATCCCGCTGGAGTCTCCTCTAACCAGGCCATTCACTACATTCAGTCCTTCGCCTCAAACGAATTCCGTCTGTACGATTGGGGAAGCCGCAAGAATTTGGAATACTACGGCGTGGAAGAGCCCCCGGCATATGATCTTACTAAAATTACCTCTGAACTTTACCTGTACTATGGTTTGTCTGATGGTTCAGCGAACAAGCAGGATATCAGCCGACTGCCCGACCTTTTGCCCAATTTGGCTCTGCTACATGAAGTTCCCGATCCCACTTGGGGACACTTGGACTTTATATTTGCCACAGAGGTCAAGAAGGTTATCAACGATATGGTTTTGGATTATAGTAAGGCCTACGATGCTAAGGAACCTCTGGATAAATAAAAGTTAAATTTAATAAAATCTTATAAAAATATATTGAGTTATTCTGAAAGTACAAGCTAAGTTTAAACTAAGAATGCAAATCCTACATTATTATTATCTTATTTGTGAGAAATATTACTAAGTGAGTGACATTCTGAGACAGTTTTAGCCAGAATGGCAAACGTGCCGGGCTAATTACCAGCTAACAAGTGTCTTCTGGTCGGGTTACCTCATCCTCATCCCCGTCTGCCCCATTCTCCCAACTTGGTTTGGTCACGCCTCTGTGATGTACAACTTTTTTCCTCCCGGTTTGTTGACAAACATTATCGCTGTCTGGATAACGTGGTTAGCTGGTCTCATCTCCACTTACATAAGCCCTTCCCTTTCCCATCCTCAACCCAAATTGCAGTAATTAGCACTGGGATCTCCACAAGTCGGTTTGTTTGGCGGTTTAGTTGGGGCAGTTGCAAATATGCTTATAATGATGATTTATGTGGCTGTGGGGGTGGTTATCACTCGGTTGAATAAGCGACCAGATAAATTCAATGATAGGGGACAATTTAAATTTTAATTTCTGGAAGGAAAGGGAATTTAATTGTCATGGGATTTTTAAATCATATATTTATTGGTGAAAATTTGGAATGCTAAATGATTTCCTATCGCAGGTGTTAGTGTTATCAGCTTGTTAGATTAAGAGTTAGTCTCAAATCGCTTCAAGTTCAAAGACTCCTGGTGCAGTGAACCACCTAGATAATTAATTGACTCTAAGTAATTCCCATTCGCTGCTCACTCAGGAGAGTTTCGCACTTCGGATGGCTTTGCCTTTGCCTTTGCTTTTACCCCTTTGCCTTTCGGCCATTAACCATTAAAGCCAGCCTGGCGGCAATTAAACCACAGCTCTTTATTAATCGCGGACCGCTGATGTGGAAGAGGATAATGCCAGTGACGAGGCTCAAGTGCGTCAGCAGACGAAAAAAATGCTCAAAAAATTGCAGATCATCAAAGGCAACAGGGGAATAAAATTAATAAAGTGTAAAAGGATTTTGTCTCGCAGACATCGGGGAGGTTATAAATCTGCCGGTTGCCCCCTCTCTCCAAAACCTGAACCCATAATCCTTTATTTTCGTTTTCAATTTGTTGGAAAAGGCAAACAGAAAGTGTTAAAAGTATTTCTCATGCGGAAAATCCACAGTGACTGGCCAAGCGCTGGCAAACTTTTCCCGGCCTTTCCTACCCTTTTCCCTTTTCCTTGCCTCTTCTGTCTTTTCCTAAGTGGCTGCGACACTTTTGTATGCATAATTTAAACAAAAGTCGCCGAAAAACTAAGGGGTGAACTGCGAGAGAGAGCGGAAAAACAAGCAGCAGCAACAGAAAGTTGCAATTGCAAAAATTGAAAAATTTTCCGCATAAAAATATGCGCCAGGCATGAAAATATCCGGGGAAAAACAAGGGAATAATCAGAAAATAGCTGGAAATCTTGCTCGCAGCCAAGATGTCGACAAAGTGTCGCGCATGTTGTTGGCCAAATGTTTATTGTCGAAAAGTTAAGCAGAATGCAGATTGCCGCAGAAGAAAAGGGTGAGAGGTCACAAAAGAAATATCACCACCTTTTTGGGACGGTTATTATGACAGTAATAACCTAGTTTGTTTTTTTAAATCACATAATAAAAATCATCTGTGTCTCGCAATTTCTTTCCACTTCAGTCCAACTTTTTCTTATATTTTTACTTCGACATAAGTCTTTCTAATTTATGGTCCTAATTGAATTTCCATTAATTTGTCCTGCTTTCTCTGGAAAAGGAAAAGAAAATTTTGTTTGCGCCAAAAAGTTACGGGTTTTTAGAGTAATTAAATCTGCATTTGCTTAATCAAAAACAAAACACAAATTATGATGTCTTTAGGAAAACGCTTTTTGATTTATTTAGGTCAAGTTTCCAAGTAATTTTTCAGCTTTTAGTGTTTGTAGAGAAAGCTAATTTTAAAAGATAAACAAAATGTTTAAAGTAAATTCGAATTTATAAAACTATCAAAAAGTTAAGGAGAACCTAGCAAATATAAAATTTGTTTCAAGTAACGGCTTTTTTCTATTATTCAATTTTGTCTATAAATGTAATTGTTCCATCCCTATGAAATTTATTTAACAAGTACACAAGTTTTTTTTAACAAATGTAACAAATTTTGTTGTCCTTTTTGTCGATAAATAATATTTTACTTATTTCAAAATGAGTAAACTTTCCTGTAACGGTTTACTTTCAAATCTAAACAGTGATTACCAAGTCACGTAATGCAGTATTTTTATGATTAAAAATAAATACCAGAAGCTTTCAGCCAGCTTTTCTGCTAAAAGCGCCTTCCGCACTCTGGTCACACTGCTGCAGCGACGTTAAAAAAATTAAGTCCGATAATTGCAATTAATAAAATTAGAAAAAGCGCAGCAACAGTCAGATAAAATGGAGGTGGAAAGCCCGGAACACACGCGAGACTTTGCCGAGGTGGACATCAACAACGGGGCGGCGGGATCCGGTTCGGAAGACGAGGAGGAGGAGGTGCCAGCGCCGGGCAGCGTAACTCTGGACCGAAACGAAAGTGATCTATTTGTTTCGGCTTTGAGTCCCAGCAGCATCGGGGATATCCATGTAAGTAGCGCCGATAAACCCGGAATAACCCGCATCCGGAGGTTCTATACTAAATTAGCTAGAATTTCGGGGCGTCGGTCGCTTTATCAGCGTTCGCTTTGTTTGGCTTTGTGGCTACGTCACGAGTGCCGCCCACCAGCAAAGCTTGTTGCTTTCTGGAAATATATCCCCTATATAATCCCCTTTTCCCATCAAAATTACCCCCCAGCCGCTGCAGGAGGTGCTCACCGAGGACGGCGACTACTTCATCAGCATTGTGGTCTCGGATCCGCAGAAAATCGGCGATGGCATGGGCTCCTATTTGGCCTACAAGTGAGTCACCCCGCCTTATCATAGAAAGAGCATATTAAATTACATTCATTCTTATCAGGGTGACGACCAAAACGAACATTCCCAAATTCAAGCGCAGCGAGTTCAGCACCCTGCGTCGCTTCAGCGACTTCCTGGGCATCCATGATCTGCTCGTGGGCAAGTACATGCGGCTGGGTCGCATCATTCCGCCGGCGCCCTCGAAGAACATCATCGGCAGCACCAAGGTCAAGATTAGCCCGCAGCAGAGCGAGCCGGGCACCCCGATGACCCAGGAGTGGGTGGAGATCCGCCGGGCGGCCCTCGAG
The DNA here is from genome assembly GCF_030179915.1 of Drosophila takahashii. Taxonomy (NCBI): domain Eukaryota; kingdom Metazoa; phylum Arthropoda; class Insecta; order Diptera; family Drosophilidae; genus Drosophila; species Drosophila takahashii. Next base: position 12,735,147 of record NC_091678.1, on the reverse strand, counting down.
CGATTCGTTCATCGCACAGCCCAGCATCCAGTGCTGCGCGTCGATCTGGACTTTATGAACTTCCTGGAGAGCGACCAGGAGCTGCCGCGTTCGGTCAACACCTCGGCACTCAGTGGAGCCGGCGTCATTCGGCTATTCAACAAGGTGGGCGAGACGGTGAACAAGATCACGTACAAGATGGACGAGAACGATCCGTGGTTCGATGACAAGATCACCGAGGTGGAGAGCCTGGATGCCAATCTGCAGAAGCTGCACAATGCCATGAAGTCGCTGGTCACCTCGCGGCGGGAGCTGTCGCTGCTCACGGGTCTGGTGGCCAAGTCGGCGGCCATGCTGAGCACCTGCGAGGAGCACACCGGCCTCTCGAGGGCGCTGTCCAATCTGGCCGATGTGGAGGAGAAGATCGAGCTGCTGCGCTCGGAGCAGGCCAACTCGGACTTCTTCATACTGGCCGAGTTCATCAAGGATTACTTGGGCCTGTTCGGTGCCATCAAGTGCATTTTCCATGAGCGCGTCAAGGCCTTTCAGAATTGGCAGTACGCACAAATGCAGTTGTCCAAGCGGCGGGAGAACCGCGGACGCTTCGAGCTGGCCAACAGGGCGGATAAGCTGGATCAGGCCCAGCAGGAAGTGGATGAGGTACGTCTGCTTAACCCATTATTTATTCTCTTAATAATCCCAGATTTCTTTGCAGTGGCAGGGAAAGGTGCAGCGCTGTCAGCAGCAGTTCGACGACATTTCCGCTGAAATCAAGCGCGAAATGGAGAGATTCGAATTGACCAGAGTTAAAGACTTCAAAGTAAACATTATCAAGTATATCGAAGACCAAATGGCGCATCAGCAACAGGTATACTACGCATACTTATAAGCACACGCACTGTGGGTTAATAATCTCCCCTGCCTTTCAGATCGTCAGCTATTGGGAGGCCTTTGCTCCGTTCGCCCGCGACATTGTTTAACTCTTATTCCGTTTATCGATGCATTTCCAGTTACTTTTTGAATAACCAACAGCTATGCGCTATTCAGCGGGACCAAATTCGTTCTTAATCTACCGATTTGGAGCTACAATTTCGCCTTCAGCACTTATCTTGCAATTTGCCGCGACAAAGATCGTATTTTTATTCCTCTCCAGCATAGAAAAGTTCAACTTTATCGCTGCGTTCACATTCACAAAGCCAATATCTCTTTATTCGTACACAGTAATTATTATCAAGGCTTTTATACATTCACAGAAAGCTGAAAGTTTGCTGCAGACTCCCAGTTCTGCTTATTCTCATTCTAAGCAAGTATTTGGTATTATCTAAAACAAGGCAATGATCTGTTAGTTAGATTACAGTGAAGAAGACTCATTGGCCGTTTCCAAATTGAAGTTTATACCATGATGGTCGGGAAGTGGTTCTTCCCCGTTTATTGTTGGTATATTTATGTATTTATATATATATATATTCCTATTAAAACATTTTGTATCATGACAAAGAGAGCATTTCAACAAATAAATTTGTAAATATGTATAGATGTAAATGGTTGTTGTGTCTTGTTGTACACGTTCTGTTATGTTTTGAAAATTTTTTGCTTTCTTTCGAATTTTTTTTTTTCGTTTAAAAATGTTTTTCATTTAAAAGTATTATTTTATTGTCCAGCTAAATAGCAAACAACATTCAAGTATATTTTTAAAAATATTTATTTTAGAACCATCTTAAACACGGGGCAACTCGAGTATAGAGATCTTTTTATAAAAGTATTTAAATTGCATATCGGTTATATTTCATATTTTTTAAAGATTTTTTAAATCTTTATAAAATTTAATCCAACTAAATTCAGAAAGGTAAAACCAAAAAATTCATTTTTTAATTTAATTTAATTCATTTTAAAATCCTAAGAACAGTAGGAACTTCAGATTGGTAGGACTGTTCATAGCTCAATCACTATTTCCTATATTTGCCTCTATAATTATTGATTCTTTAAAAACCGCAAATTCTTAAGAACAAGATGATATATATTTGTAATTATCATTTCATTTTTAAATTAATTTATGTGGCAATGGAAACAGGCTTTGATTGGCGGGTCGACTGAAACTGATGATGTTGGATAGTGGGAATAGGCTATAACCTGACTGTAGCTTGGCTACCATCGCTATCGGGGAATCGGAACTTCATGACGCGTTAGACCCTTTCCGACAGCCGTGTGATTCACTTCTCGAAATAAATTCCTCGAAAGCTGGTAAAAAGCTGCTGCAAATTAGTTGATAACTTGCATTTAACAAACAAACAAATCCCGCTGCACTGAACCACTGGTGATGTCACAGCTGCGCTCGAAAGTCATTACCCTCTACAAGCACGTAAGTTCTGTTCTCTGATGTTTTCCGGGTGGCACGTGCACCCAACCTCCACCCAAAACTCAAAAGACCGCCCACTGACATTGCGTAAACACTTGCAGTTGCAGTATTTGGGCCGCGAATATCCCGGCCTGAACGGGCCGCAGAAGTTCAGGAAGCAGATCCACGATGCCTTCATGAACCACAAGGATGAGCAGGATCCCAAGAAGATCGTGGCCCTGCTGGCCCAAGGACGCTACCTGGCCAAGGAGGTGGAGGCCCTGTACTCGCTGAAGAAGTACCGCAGTGTTAAGCAGCGCTACAGCTACAATGACTAAGTGACTGAGCGGGCGGAACGGAGTGAAGAGGGCGTGGCAGCGATGCGGAAATCGTGGCGAAAATTCAAGGACTGAAACGGAAGATGAAGGTGATACGGGGGGAGGAGGAATCGTGAGAATATGATATGTTTGCCTTGCTTGTCGCACACAAAAAAGTATCACACACACATATAATATATGCATATTGTTCGGCCAAAGCAAAGTCAACCCAAAAAAAAAAACAACAATAATAATTTCGAATGTCTTGTCAATGTCCAACTTAAAGTTTGTTATTGAGGCAGCCAAAAAAAAGCGAAAAAACGGACGTAGCGAATAAACGAAGCAGTCATTGAATAAACCAAAATAACCAAAAAGAAGTCAAGTTAATTGAAGGCACTGGAAAAAAGATATAAGATATTTCAGTAACTTAAGATCGTATCTAAATTCCCTATTCCCTATAAACCGTTACTTTCTTTCCGCCGGAAGGAGGGGCCTGGCAGGTGTATGTTTATCTGGGTCTATTTCGGATATGTCGCTGTGATAAAAGTATCTATCAGATATTTGCCGCCTTTGCCAACATTCCCCGAATGCGTTGGGCGCCGTCTCGCCTTCGCTTATTGACAATATTGCGTATTTAAATTCATCTGACCGCTGATCGTGGGTCGCCCCCAAGTATATATGTAAGTTTATAGCACACGCTTACCACTAATTGTCCATGTCTTGGTGATAAACAACCTACGGACGCCGTCGAGTTGATTGAGCTTTTGATTTCGCGCTGACGAAAACATGAAAGCTTCTTCGCAATGCAATTAAAGGGAGATTTTAAAATACTCAAATACTATTCAATGTTATCAGCGGGCTTTTCACTGATAACACAAGTGCTATAGTGTCATTGTGAAAAGCGCACGATCATTGTAAGTAATTCAGTGGATTTTTACATTATAAGCTGTCGGTATTTGGATTGATAGGCGGTTTGAGAGAATCTCGACCAAGAAATACCTCCTAATCTGATTTTTAATATAATTTTAAAATATAAATGAGAAATTCTAGGCGTTAGTTAATAATTCATTTGCCTTAACTATTTATAAAACCGAAAACACTGGACTATTTTTATTTTTTTTTGAGAAATCTAGTTTTTTATCTAGAAACTAATTGTATCTATTGGCCAATTTAAAATACATTCTTCAATTAAGACGCAAGAAGTTTCAACGAATCAATATGTTTATGTGGTACAAAAAGATATGGGATTTTCAAAAGATTTATCAAATACTCAGTATAATGATATTGTGCATACAACCACTTCTCAATTAAAATTAGATTTGTAAAATGAAAGTTGTTCAGCATTGAACATTTCAACTGCAAATAAGCGGAAAAACAGTCCTTTGAAGGTAAAAAGAAATCTTATCGTACTTCAACTTTGCATACATTTATATTTTTAAACAATATTGGATCCATAATGTATAAATTAATTACTATTCAATGACATATTTTGAACATAGCTGTTTCCTAAAATATTTTATCTTATTTACTCTTGCTTAACATAACTAATCCATAGAAAAACAAACATAACTTAGTAAGAACCTACAATCGAAATCCTTGGAAACATTTGTGCGCGGGGAGGTATATAGAACTAATATAATATTCGCATTCGGAGTGCACTTAATTCTATGAATCCTAGCCTAAAATCACAATCTTTTCCAGTGGAAAGCGTTATGGTGGAGACTTGGAAATATAGAGAGAGAGCAGGTATTCGCAATCAGCCAAACTCAAAGCCAAGGACCTCGTCCAATGCATAATCGAATAGCCGGAAGTCCTCCTCATAGATATCGTACAGCTTGCGTATGGCACCGATGGGCAGGGGATCAAAATAGGTGCGCAGATTGGCCCGTGTGCTCGACGGTTTGTGGCCAGTGGGGAATGTTAGGTTGTTGGCTCCGGCCAAATAGAGGGCCAAAGCAGAATCGTCCAGCAGAGTGTCGTATTTGCCTGAAAGATAAGTTAATTAGTCAATGGTTTCTTGGAAAGAGGTGGTTTAAACTCACCCACTACATTGTACTTCATCACACAGGGATTGCACAGCTTGGCTATGACCTCCCAGTGCTCGTTGTAGTCCGACTGATTGGCTCGACTTAGCTCGGGAGTGACCAGATATTGGATAAACTCCCCGAAGCTTACATCGTCACCGTGCTCCAGCGAATCGTTACTGGCACCCGGCCGCAGCTCCTTCACGATTTGGCGACCCACCCGCGACTGGAAGTACCTCGCACTGGGGGAATCCCCCTCCAACTTATTCCTATAAGCGGAGAGTAGCCTTTCGAAGGGATGTCGCACCAGAATAAAACGTGTATACTCCTCGCTAAGCACCTGCTGCTGTTCCGCTTCGGATAAATCGTACAGTTTGGTGAACATCCCCACGGAGTGCGCCAAAGATCCCGGAATCTGGAGAGGATCGGTTCCGTTGTGCCACTTATCCGTGAGCATCATCAGCACCCGTTTCCAGTTCGTGCAGGCAACCTGGAAAACAAAGATTTATATTTTTGTTTAGTTGAACACAATTCTTCGGGCAATTAAACCAAATAAACAAGAAAAATAATTTCTTTCTGCTTACATTATGAAGTATTTCAGACCGAAGGTTAAGTTTTCTTGAAGAACTATATGGATTTTGTGGCTAGTGGGTGAATCACCTAATTCTTACGCATTTCACAAGTAAACATAATTATAGGGAACCACCGATAAGCAGGAATACATCAACCCTTCTTCCATAAAAGTGTACATGAGTGGTTCCGATAGATAATGAATTGATAAATCTATGTGCAGGTGTCATTCTGTACACTCATTTCCAAACTATTCACAACTTATTAATAGTCATTAGAACTGTTTATGAATGGGTAGATTTTCTAATGACTGGCTATTATATTGCAATTAAATTTAATGATCATTAAATAGAGCGTTAATAAGAAATAACCCATTCTGTCAAGGCAATTAATAAAATCAAATTGGCTATTAATATATACATAATTATTAATTAATTAACATTATTAAGTTTCAACTGGGACATTTTTAAAAGTAAGAACAGGGCAAATCGTTATATCTTTACAATTAAAAAAGAGGTCACCAAGTCAATTTATATTAATGTAAATATTCCAAATCGAAAGCTGCTGAAAACAAAATCCAAGTTACGTTCAAGAAACAAGTGACCCGGTAATAAAAATTAAATTTTTATGGTTTTCATTTTGCCACTTGCTGAGGGGTAATCGTTAAATAAAATCTCCTCCAAGTATGATGAGCCTAACTGCTTTGGTTTTAATTGCCCAGAGCAATAAATTATAATTTTCGCCAAGAGAGATGAACGGATGGGTTTCCCTACACTCGGAGGCATTGGGCAATAAGTCAAGTTGTTGAAGTCAACTAACGAAAACCGGGGAACACCAAGCACATACATAAAAACGTGCCCGGGTCTATATAAACATTTGGTTGCCCCCCCAATTAAACACCGCAAAAACATTTCACATTACAAAAGCAAACAATTCCATATACAGTAAATCTACGTTTAGCAGTGAGTAAGGTGAAAATGTGAGGCAATATACAGAAAAACACAAAAAGATCAGCGGCGAGGTTAAGATATGTCAAGATGTCGATTCAAAGTGAAATGGATAAATTTTTTATAAACAAACACTAGACAATTTCAGTTGAAAGACATATTCCCTGTCACTAATCCTTTGTGATAGCCTGTTTATATCAACTTTCTAAATTTTCAATCGAAATCCTCGAAAACTTTTTTACTGCTCATTCCCATTTTCCTTTTTTTTTTTTAGCGTTAAGTGTAACTAACTAGTTTTGAATGTTTAAACAACTTTCAGTACTTGAAGAATTGTCAATATGCCAGATGAAGTAAAATGCTTATTGTCGGTCTTAGTTGTTTGTTTTAGATCAGCTTAAACTTTTTTGAAGTGCACATTTAAATAGATTTTTCAGAAGCCTAGCACTTTAAATAAGATGTTTTCGTTGGGACATTGCCTTAAATAAACCACAGAAGTAACACAATATCCAAATTCATAAATCTTTGATGTGTGAAATATTTATTTTCTGTTTTTTCCTTTGCAAATTGAATATAAATATTGTCAAAATCGAGGTTTATAGATCCCTTTTCAATACAGATTGCATGATCACTCTAAAGGTCGGCAAAATGTAGGGAAACCTCCCCGTACGTAAGCAGTAATAAACGCAACAAGTTGTATCTAACGCAATTTCTTTATGGCCATTAAGGCAACACGCGATGGTCGCATAAAAATTCCGGCCAGAGTGGCGAGCCCCCCTTTTTGAGGGGGGCCAAGGGGAGGAGCTGGTGGAGAGGCTATTGGCCAAGGGTAAACATAAACAATTTACGACTTCATGGAAGAACGAGCCGGGAACATGTAAAGCTGACCACTCAACAAGTGGCGAATGAGAATGCGAAACCAAGCTAAGCAATTGTAAGCTGAAATCTGTAACCGTTCCACTGACCCCTCCTGCGTGGTGAAATCGAAACCAGTCGCGCTTATGTTCGATGATAGTCATTGAAGAAACGCCAAGATAACAGGGAACGTGTGTCGAGGTATTCAGGTGGCATGTTCCCCAGACACGCCCCCAGGCAAGTGGAACACTTCAATGGCATTGTGTGTCTAACAATCTATGATAATCTGGCCGGGGACTGGCTTTAACTAAGTGGGTTCCATGAGATCGGATTGTAAATAGTGTAATTATCTCACTACGACAAGTACTTCAATCTTGATTTGTATGCAATATTTAAAAAAAAATTGAAAAAGATTAATACAGCTATTTTCTTGAAATAAAAACTATTATTTCTAACTATAAATAATCTTAGGATCCAGGAAGTAGAAGATTCTAAGTAAAGGGCCCACCGACAAATAAATTTCCAATTAAAAAAAAAGGTAATACTCAAAGATATCAATTGCTGCGAACAATCAAAGTAAATTGTCAGAAGTAAAGGTTCAAAGGGCAACGGCAACATGAAACACTTGGCTATTTCGGTACCACGCTTGTCACAACTCACCCAACTTCAAACACCTCTAAGAAACCGGCACCTGGCAATCTAATCTCATAGTTTTAGTTTGATGTTTTCCAATAACTCATTGGTTGATAAGAGCAAAGCCGTAAAGGCCATTTCCTATAGCTGATTTCCAAAAAATTTAATTTCCTAATCCAATTAGGTAAATATCAATAAGAGGCTGCTAAAATGGACACTACAATAATTTAATAAAAAGATTATCTCTAGCTATGGACGTCATAGAACGACCTCAAAGAACCTCAATAAAAAAAACCAAAATCTATTTTAAAATTTCTTTAAATCACGCTTATCAAATGTATTCAACTAGTGAGACAGAACGTTTCAAGGCATTGATCTTTGACTTGCGAACACAAAAGATTTGCGATTTAAGACGACTGGCAAATGCAAATGAAATGGCAACGACTTACAGAATAAATGGCCTATAATTGCTGCCCATTTGACAGAGGTCGTTATTGCTGCTCGCAGTGGAATTCTTGCCGCTGTAATTGATCGTTAAATCGCGTGGAATCAGCACTATATTGAATGCACATATATAAAGCTGACACGAGAATTGACTCCCCTTTTCGATAAGCCAGAAGTGGCGCAAGCTTAGCAATCAAATGCACTCGTAACGAAACCCCCGTATAAATCTACTCCAGCTAGTCGCACTATTTACAAGGATTTTACAGCTCGAAATCAGATTATTTGGAGGACTGCCTGCGATAGTTTTTGTGGGCCAAATAAACATTTCATCAAAAGTCATTCATGTCGATGCCACAAGTCGCAAGATCAACAGAAGCTCAACATGTGCTTCAAATGGAAAATGAAAAAAAAAACAAGTTTCTATAAACAAAGCAGAGGCAAAAACTGAAAACTGAGACACAGATGCGGATTTTTGACTAATGCTTTGTGGTTGAGGTTTTCAATGAAACGGCACATGGCAACCGCAAACAAAATATATTAAAGAGAATTTTGTTTAGTGATTGCTAATGTTTGATTGGCGATCGAGTTTAAGTGTCTGATAAATAGGAAGATTAAAGAATTGATATAGACGTAGATTAAAGATAAAATGAAAACCGTTCTGACATAAAAAGATTATGCAAATGATTTTTAAAATAAATTTAAAATGAATTTACCAAACCCCTACTAATCAAAATGCATTGCTGAATAGCCCATTTATGCAAAAAAAAAAAAATGAAACGACGTTCCCCTGTCTCGGACCTTAATTTGCCGAGCCAGCTTTTGCTGATTCATACCTTAGGCACATAGCAGTATAGCAGCTTGTGCTCCTTGTCCACGATCATGTGGTCCATCTGCAGCTCACTGAGGTCCTCCAGCGTTTGTGCGTGATCCCCCAGCAGCTCGCATTGCCGCTGCATGTACTCCTGCCGCTGGATATTGATGGTTTGGGTCAGCTCCAAACTGCGGCGAGTGATCTTGACATTGTTGTTGTTGCCATCCTCGAACGGCAGGCCCGAGGTGAAATTTGCCAGGAGGGAAAAGCCGAGTGAAATGCAAAACGAAAGCCAAACCAGTTGATCCATATTGACCGCGATTTTCTGCCCGACTTTCGAATCGGATGGTTGACAATCGTTGGAGACACTATCATTGGGTTTATGTTCACTTTAACTCTGTCGCTGGCGCCCGAAATACTTGACGCGATGGACGAACTTCAGGGTGGCGGCGTTCTCAATGCCCAGCTCCTTCAGGGTGGCCCTGCCGCTGGAGCGTCGGTCGTCGATCGGCTGATTGGTGTCCACGTTGAGCAGTCCGAAACAGCGCCATAGAAATCGCCACGAGACGAACGCGCGGTGATCGTGCCCGTTGCGCTGAGCGGAATGAACTAACTCGCCGGTGGAGCTGGCCACCACAACTGGTTGTCTCTGCCGCCGATCGTCGGAGTCGCCGTCGTCGATTCCCCGACGCCGAAGACGCTCTTCGTTCCGTTCGCGTTGCCTGCGCTTGTGCTGGGCGCGCGAGATCAAAGCAATTGCCCTCTTCAACTGAGCGATCGTCGGCTGGCGCTGGTGGAGCTGCAAGAAACCAAACGGAATCAGAGTTAGAGAAGAGTCGTTTGTGAAGAGTTATAAACGGGTATTTAAGAGAGCGTGCTTAAGTCTTGCTTAGGATATAGGAATTTTTTGGCCAAAAAAATCTCTTAAAAGTCATGCTCAGTTAAGGAGTTTAGTTAGAAGTAAAATCAGTTAATAAATACAAGGAATTATTAGTGTTAATTACTGTAGTTGTCAATAAACATATTAAATTAATTTAAAAGGTAAAATTTTTAATACAAATTTAATCCTCAACTTGAAGCAAACATGACTTAAAAGTTATGCTCAGTGAAGAAGTTTAGTTGGAATTAAAATCAGTTAAAAAATGTAAGGAATCATTTGTGTTAATTACTCTAGTTGTCAATAAACATATTAAATTAATTTAAAAAGTACAATTATTGTTACAAATTTAATCCTGAACTTGAAGTAAACATCTTTAGAAGCTTTTGCATGTTAATGACCCAATTTCCCTGCCGCCTCAGAGGATGACTTTCGGTCCGAGAGGCTAATTGATAGGCATTAAAAGCGAGTGCAAGCAGCTGCATTTGGAATCGATTCAAGGAAATACTGACCACCACGGTGAGGGTGCTGAGTCCATCCCGCTCCACATGGATCGTTGTGGCCTGTCCCTCGGCGATGGCTATCTGGAATTATGAAATATATGTATTAGTATCTGAAGCAGTGTGCAATGGGACCGCGTAACGGGAACAGAGTTCCTCATAATAAAAGTCCACCAATTAGCACGTTGAGGCAGTAGGTCAGTAGTCAACGGCCAATATTGGTGACGAAAGCATTGCAAGAACGAACAGCTCAAAGTGCTAATTGCAACCAGTAATAGTGAGTTGGAGGAGTATCTGGTTATATGGATGGCTAAATGACGCTTAATGATATTTGCTATTCGTCTGAATTTCAGGCGATCTACTTTTGTCAATCAGAATTAGCACTATAATCTTTGATATTTTGCAGAGGGTCTTTTATTATGCAGATTAGGGCATTTTAAACGTCATTTTCCGAAAACGTTTGGATTTGATATGAAAAGTGGATCAGCTTAACAATTTACAAGTAAAGAAAGTAAAAAAGTTATTCGATAATTGTGTTAAAAAAAATATTTCTTTACAGTTAAGATTGATTGTGACGTGGAACTCGGACTTAAGGGGCCCCTGAAGTGGAAATTTTACTTTATGGGAGTCTCCTGGGAGCTTCTAGTATAGTTTGATAAATCAAATGACTTATAGACTTGTTTTAAATTTTACAAAATTAATAAAAATAAATAAAATAAAAAAAAAATGTTTCATGAAAAAGCTTTAAACCGAAATTAAAGCATACAGTGGACAGTAGCTTCCATGAATAAATAAAAGTTATTTAAGAATCTAGAACATTTTTGGATTTTCCGCTTTGGTGTCGAATTGCGAAGACATGGGCAAAGGTTTGCAATGGGGACGATTTTTTTGTGGGTGATGACACTTAAGTTTGTATGGTACATTTACTTGGGAGCACCCAAATATCTTGGAAAATTAGAAATGGTTGGGGAACATTTTTGGCTGTGTTCCTGCGTAATACCATATTAATTCCAAACTCTAATTCTATTTAAAAAATATTTTTGAATATTTAACTGGCATTAAAAGGTTTGCCTAGATGATATTCTTACCTCCCCCTGAAGCTCGGTGGGCGTTATGTCGTGGGGAATATCCGAGAGACACTCGAAGTCCTGCAGGATTTGCCGTAGTTCCTGAGAAGTGCTGGCCAACATCGCATTGTGTTCGGAACGATCGAAGTCGTTTCGCACACGTCGGGCAGTTGGAACCTCTTGGGGCTTCCTTCTCCGCTCCTTTCGCTTTCCCTGGATCTTCTCATTGCGATTTCGGGCTTCTCGTATGGCAGCCTTTCGTAGATTTAGTGGCATTTTCTGCAGTTTCTTGTAGGTCAGGACATTGCTCCTTTTTCTCCTCTTTTCCCTGTAAGGTGAGCACGGCGAGCGATCTCTTCCTCTTTCCCTGTGTGGAGAGCGTTCCCTCCTTCTTTCCCTATAAGGCGAGCGTTTTCTTCTTTCTTCCCTGTGTGGCGAGCGATCCCTCCTCCTTTCCCTGTATGGAGAGCGATCTTTTCTGTAGCGATCCATTATTATTCCGCTTTTTTCGTTTGTTTTGCTAATTTATATGAATTTCGATAACAAATAAAAACAGCTGTTTTTATTATGTTAGTAATCGGTGCTATCGATATATCGATATACTAGAAATATAATAAGTAGCTATCGCTGGTATCGATATATCGATAGACCGCCAAATGAGCGCGCAAATTTGGATTTTGCAAGTTTGGAATATAATACAAAAATTTAAGTTATTTGATTAATTTAAATTTAATTAATTTAAAAAACGCCCGTCTCCAAATGAACTAATTTGAATAGTTTACACTAGTTATTTTTCTATGACAACCATCTTACATATTTGCATCTTTTATTTTCATACTTAAGTTTTACCAAAATATTTACCATAGTTCACTTTGCCTATCAATTTCAAATTCCTTTCTTTTTATTTAATTTTATGTTTAAAATTCTTTGTTATCTTTAAGAATGTCCAAAGGCACAGGACCTTTGTCCAAGTTGTATAACGCTACTATTAGTGTTGTAGATAAGATTGTTCCAAACGCAGTACAGCCACTTTGGCAATCCCCAGCAGGTGAGTTAATCCATTTATTTTTATCAAATATACGAAAAATATGTTCCATTTGCTTAGGTCCTCGTACAGTTTTTTTTTGGGCTCCAGCGTTTAAGTGGGTAAGGTTTAGTTAAGTTACTTAGAGAGATATTCATGACTTTAAAATTTCTAAGAGTTCTTAAGTATTTTACAAATAGATAATAATATTTGATTTAATTTTCCATTAAAAATAATGATCATATTTCTAGACTTTGGTGCTGGCGGGTCTGAGTGATACTCTAAATCGTCCTGCTGCGAACATATCGCTCAATCAGTGTGCCTCCCTGGCAGCAACTGGTTTAATTTGGTCCCGCTACTCAGTGGTTATAACGCCCAAGAACTACAGTCTTCTGGCCGTTAATGTAGCCGTGTTCTTCATCCAAGGTTATTTAGTGGTCAAGCACCTAAGATGGCGCAATGAAAATATCCGGAATGCTGTGAACAAGCATAATAACTATCCGATCAACAAGGAGGATGATTGGTAACAAGGTTCTTAAAAAATTCTAATACGTTGAATTATAAATTCCTGATAAATAAATGTGGAAATGATTGGATGTGAAATAATTAAAATTATATTACATGTTAACTTTTATGATATTTGCCTAATTAAGACTGTACTTTAGAATTTTCAGAACAAGGTTTTTAAAACAGACCCAAAAACTTCTTATACTTAAGTTTTAACAAACATTTTAACCTTCGTTCGCTTTGCCTTTCGCTTCAAAAAAAGAAAAAAATCTTTTTATTTAATTTTATGTATAAAATTCTTTGTTATCTACAATGATGTCGAAGGGCACAGGACCTTTGTCGAAGTTGTACAATGCCACTATTAGTGCTGTAGATAAGATTGTCCCTAACGCAGTGCAACCACTCTGGCAATCTCCAGTAGGTGAGTGGATCCAATTAAATTTGTCCAAATATTTAACCAATTTTTCATTTATTTAGGTCCTCGCACTGTGTTTTTTTGGGTGCCAGCGTTCAAGTGGGTAAGGCTTAGATAAGTTCTTATAGAACTTTCATGACTTTCAAATGTCTCCAAGTTTTCCAGTATTTAATTCTCCATTAAACATTGTGTTCTTATTTCTAGATCTTGGTGCTGGCGGGTCTGAGTGATACAGTGGATCGTCCTGCTGCAAACATATCGCTTAATCAGAGTGCTTCCCTGGCAACAACTGGTTTACTTCAATGCCGCTACTCAGTGGTTATAACGCCCAAGAACTACAGTCTTCTGGCCGTTAATGTAGCCCACTTCCTCATTCAAGGTTACCTAGTGGTCAAGCACCTGAGATGGCGATGGGGATAATAACATCCGGAATGCTGTGAACAAGCATAATAACTATCCGATAAAAAGGCTCTTGAAATCTCTACTATGTTGAACGAATTTTAGAATTAGGTATTTTAGAACTGACCCAATAATTCCTTAGTTTATATTATTTTTAAAGACAGTTGTCGGAAGGCAAAACAATAAAACTTTTTCAAAAAGATTAGAATGCTATGCATAAAAGAAAAACTCAGAGAACCTTAATTCCAAAAACATTACATCCTTGGTAGTAATCCGGAAAGGCCAAATAAAACCACCATCATATTTGTTGTGCCGCTCTGAAGCTTTACAGTTTTTATTCCTTTTTCTCTTATGCATTCTTGTAATCATCCTGGTATAGCTTCTGCTTGAAACTAAGAACTCTATCGTTAAACTAATGTGTCACGCCCCCCGTTGGTCTGGGGGCGTTGGCTTGGGCATGTGACTTACGACTAAATAACTAAGATGTAAAATGTAAATAATATAGGAGACTGTTGGCATAATGTCTAAGAGATTTGGCAATCGGCTTGGGGGGTCCGGCTGAGGTCCTGGATGCCGTGCTTCTCTGGGCCTTCGTACGGCCGGGATAGGATAGTGCGCACAAGCCCCGATTTGATTGGTGCTTGGTCGTCCTGTCGCCGGTCGTCCTGCAGCCAATGCGCTGCCTCCGAAAAGGACTCGTCGTTGGGAGGAGGGGGTTGTCGTCCTCTCGGGTTCCGGGGGTTGTAGTCGCTGGCAGCCCGGCAATGCAGTCGGCAGCACTTCCCTTGCCCACTCGCACACACTCACAAACTTTGACTTTGGCCCGCCAACAGGCGTATACTTGATATATTACGTATACCACCCGATGCGCATGTGAGCGGGGCAAAGAAGAAGTCTTGTTGATTACAAGTGCTAGTGTGGATGTGTGTGAGGGTCCGCTTGAAACGTTGCCAAAAGAAATGCATTGCAGGGCTGCTGTTGTTTCTCCCCCGTTTCCCGGGGATTCCCCCTTTGGGCCGAACTTCGTCGTCGCCGTGCATTGCCATTGGTTGGTCAGACCTTCGGCAGTTGCAGCGGAAAATCGGCTCGACTTTTGGGGTCTCCTCCTCAATTGGCCAACGAGGCTTCCTTTGGGCCTTCAGCTGCTGCAATAAGGGAGAGAAAGAGGACTTATATTAGTTTTGGCTGCCAAAATAAGGCTACATAATCATTTTTTAGAGGGAAAGGGACTTAGATTTAATCTGGAAACCTTTTTGGGCATTTACCAACGCGGTAGATAAGTTGCAGTGGCAAAGAAAGGATCTTATTTTCTATATTATTTGCGGTAAATTGTCCTTAAAATAATGTTTTACGTTGAATTAAAAGAAAACTAAAACTTTTTGATATACGTTTTTTTTAGTGTTTGAAAATGATCAATTACAAAGTATTTAAGCTGAACAAGGTAAATTCAAAAAGAATTGGGTTGCCAATAACTAAATAAAAGTGTTTTCCTATGCAAAGTTTTAAGTATTCCATAAAATATATTTTTACATAAAAAGTTAAAAAATAATAAAGAGAAACTTATCTAATTTTTTAAAAATTCTTTTAATTTTCGTTATGTGTTGAAAATGACATTTTCAAAAATGAATATAATATTATTCCTTAGGCCTTCATCAATGAAGAGATATTTTATCACAACTCATGCTGGGCTTTCCCGAAACTTTATTCATCCCGCTCATCTATTCTTATCTAGAATTTTTATAGACCTGGGCCACTGTGCCACGGTGGTGGTGTTGAGCAGTGGAATGGGTAATGGGCCTCTGCCAAGATGGTAGCTTGCCAAAATCTTGCCTAGAATTTTTCTCACGCTCGCTTCCAAAAAAAAAAAAAATAACGAAAAGTGTAGGAAAAATGATGGGGAAGAAAGAAAGCATCTGAAAGACGGGCGGGATGGCAATGAACTTTATTGCGTAATGCGGAATCTTGGCAAGCGGCTCGATGAGATTTCTGCGCGGGGAATCCCCCACGCCGATGCTGTCATGTAATTAAAGCGCCACCTGCCGGCCGATGCGTAAACAAATGAAGCCGACATAATTTATGATCATGGAGTTTTGCCAATAAGTTTCCAAGACGCGCGCCAGACACGCCGTCTGCTGCGGAGATCGTTTGGCGGAATGAGCCACTATCCTCGGCACCCTCATTATTCTGTTCCCCTGGGCCAAATGACTTCGGGAGAGTTTTCCCATTGACTTAGGTCAGGAACTGTGTTATTGAACAGCTGCCAATTGCGGCGAGCCCCAAATAATATTTATTCCAGGCAATTTCCCCCATCCTGCCTCTAATTTCACACGCACGTGTTAAATTTCGTGAGTTATGGCCAAGGGAAGTGGTCCAGAAATATCCCAGAAAGAGTCCAAACGATGCTCAGGGACAACACTTGCTTTTAATTGCCTGCAACACACAGCTGCTTAATCAATTTATGAGCCTAAGGCGACAATCATTGGCAAATTGTGATTTATAGCCTCTGCTGTTAATTTTAACAAATTTCCCATCTTTCTTCCCCATCCATTATTCATTCATTTGACAGGGACGAAAAGTCTGAAAGTGTGATATGAGTGATGACTTTGATGTACCAGGAAATACTAAAAAGAAAACAAGTCCAAGTATCTAAGTATATAAGACAAAATATTGACTTGCTTATTTCCTCGTACAGAAAAACTAATGAAAGGTTAATCGACTTTTTTTTTCTGCTTAATGTACATTTTAATTTTTATGCTTGTATGAAAATCTTATTATGGTAATTTATTATTAAGCAATTATTTTTCGATCATTCTTATGACAGCTTTATGATATCTTCGTCCGATTTTAATCCTTAATAAAAATTATTATAATCCAGAGTAAAAACCAAATGACCACAAACTAGACAACTTTTAATGATCTCATCTCTTATGATCTTATATAGTCAGGCCAATTCAATTAAACCTTTAGTTCATAAATTATATTTGAATTTTAAAAACGCCCAAAGGTCTGACCAGAATAATTCTGGGAAATCTACAAAAATTACTATACTCTTTAATGTTAAACTCAACGCCCCTTGAAAAAATCTTTATTATAGAAAGCAGACGGAACGAATTAATAAAGAAAATTTCTATGTGGATTATGGGACTATATTATGTATATGCACTATAAATGGCAAAAAGTGCAAATGTCTTTGACGTTTTAAACAAATTTCGCTGTCTTATATTTTTCTTATTTCTGTTCGTTGTTGTTGCTGATTCCCATTTGTATATATTCTTGCTGTTTTTCAATGATTTTCAGAGGGAGAAATCGCTTTTATTTATTTTTTCTAGAAGCCAAAATTCGAAATTCGGCATTTTGGTTGCCTAAAAGTTGATTTTCTTATTTTTTTGCCTCGTTTTGCCGTGTTGAATTTTTCATTTACCTTGCTATTTTCGGACACACTTGACGGGCGGGCCGCCGAAGATCGAAGCCCGAAGGCGAAAGGCGCAGAAAAAGCGATAAAAACGTCAAGACCGAAAGAGAAAAGCCCGAAAGAAAATTGCGCAGAATTGTCGCCTGCCCTTATGTACCAAAAAAATAAAAAAGAATATATATATGGGGCTGTATTATATACCACGTATAAATAGTATTCAGACGCTGGCTCTCTATGTGTTCTTGGATCTTTGAGTTGCGATGACGCGCAATTGACGCGGGCAAAGACGCGTTGAAAGCGTCGCCGCTGCTTCTATTTTCGTGGACACAACTAATACTTTTGCACGGTCTGAGATATAGATTCAGATTCGGCAACGGATACAGATACAAATGCATCTGGTTGTATATTTCGTTTTAATCTATTTCAGTTGCTTCATCGAAAATGTATTTTATGTGTTGTTCGTTTTCTCTTTTTTTTCTGGGTTCCATCTGTCTGTGTTTTTGCCTCTGTCTATAGGGCGACGGCACAAATTGTAATTAGTGTTAGTTTTTCTTAGCTTTAATTAGAATTTTCTTAATTTGCACGTCGGCGTGTGTGTTTTATGGTAAACAAATGAACCTTGAGATGCAGTTAGCCTGCAGTTTATTTATCGAATGTGCAGTCTTTTAATTGGGTTAAACTGGCGGTGAGGAAAAAAGGCTGTTGTGCAATCATCTTTATTCTTACAAGTACTACCCTTTTTCTCTTACATCATTTCAAACTATTTTGATCTCTACTTGAATACATTATAATGGGTTTCCTTTGCGTAACCAGTTCATGTTTTAATAATTTATAACCCTAGTAGGATGACACACATACAAAAATTCTAGCCATTTAACCAAAGAAACTTAAAAAATCAACACAACACTAACATTTTATAAATGGGAAAATGGTATATTTTGGATTTCATATGTAGCTGTTTATAAAACTTATCATTAACGTAGAACATTTCCCAACTGAAAAAATCTCAAATGGTTACGCATTTTTTGAGATTATTAAAAAAAAAAGCGACCAACAATACGCTCTGCATCTTGTGTCTACGAAAGCTTCACATGTTTTGATTATTTTTAAAAACTGCAGTAAAAACAAAAATTTAAAACGAGAGCAGCTACTTTTAAAGAAGCGTTGTCATCGCTCTAAAATCTGATGAAAACTGAAAGTCAATCAAAAGAGCAGGAAAAAGAATAACGAAACACCCGAAAATGCGAAAAGATAAATAGAAAATCGTAATCGGGAAATTGGCAGGCTGCAAATATTAACTGGCTGCCAAAAACCAAATAAAAAAAAAGCTTTTAAAAAAAATTGCTTGAATATTGGCCAATAAATTTTACAAGACGTTGACATTTGGCCAACGACAAACGGCCTTGCCGAAGGCCAATCAAAAGTCATTATTTTGTTTCATTCGTGTGTGTTGGTGGGTGATAAACACAATCATAATGATAATTGGACACCTGTTGGCAACTGCTGGCTGGTGTCTGGCCAAGAATTCTTTGGCCAATTCAACAACAATCGGTGACGTACCAAAACGAACTGAAGAACTGGGCAGCTCGTCAAAAATGTGCGTCAGCAATTAAAATCATAATGAGAGTGCCAAGTTAGAGGCGCCACCCCGCCGAAGGAAGAGCGTTGCCCCAAATCGACGCCCCAATCCACGCGCCAGCCACGCGATTCGCATTCCACAGGATGCGTTGCCAACGATGATGCCAAAAATCTTGGCAGCACCCGGCCAAGAAGCCAAGAAGCCGTCGACTGCTGGCTGCGTTTGTTTATGTTTATGTTCGTGGCGTTTTGGGTTCCAGGGAATGAGGAAAACCCCCACAGGAAAGAGCGGAAACGGATGAAAAAAAAGGGGAAAAAGAGTTAAGAATCCCATGACAAAGAAGTTGGGATACTCTAACAATTCAGAGGAAAAACAAGAAAGGAAGCTACCTTCGGCCAGCCGAAGCTTATATACCCTTGTAGATAAAAGAATACTCACTCGGTGCAGTTCCAGGGATTCCAGATTCAGCGTTTCGATTTATTTCAATTTTGTTTTTAAGTAGTCAAGAATCAAAACGCCTACTTCCTACAAAGTTACAATGAATTTTCTTATATTTGTTTGGGAGCTTTAAGATATAGTGGTCCGATCCGGCTGGCTCCGACATATGTACTACCTGCAATAGAAAGAAGACCTTCGGGAAAGTTTCATCGCGATAGCTTTAAAACTGAGAGACTAGTTCGCATAGAAACGGACAGACGGACAGGCGGACAGACGGACAGGCGGACAGACGGACAGACGGACATGGCTAGATAGACTCGGCTATTGGTGCTGATCAAGAATATATATACTTTATGTGGTCGGAAACGTCTCCTTCACTGCGTTGCAAACATCTGACTGAAATTATAATACCCTCTACAAGGGTATAATAAATTATTAAATGGCTATAATAAAAACAGTAAAAAGCTTTTTTTCGGTAATTAGAAAAGTTCAAGAAAAATAAAATATTCAATGACCAGTTTTTGGTTATTATAAAAGGTATACAACATAATAAAAAAATCTTTAAATAATAAAACTTTATTAAATGCCAAAAAATACTTTTAAAAATTATGAATATTAAACAAATGTTGTATAATTATGTTGGCAGCATTGCTTTTTCCCAAAATCACATTAGAAGATTATTGCATACAAAGTACAAAAATAAATACATGACTTTTGGACAAAACCGTTAGGAAAACAATTCAACTTCTTAGATAGAATCAGCTAAATCATAGAAAACACGCCCAGTACGATGGAAAATTTGCAGCAGAAGAAAAATCACCACCGCAGACTTGTAGGCGCTGCCAATTGCAGACTGCGACAATGCGGCGTATACGTAATGAAGAAGGAGTCGCCTCCCCGAACCGCGCTCACATAACGTATACGCAGTGCAGGACAAAGTTGCGGGCCAAATGCATAACAAATAAATAACAAAGGCCTGACCGTCATTATAAAAAAGGAAGAAGTTGCAAAAAAATACGAGCGGACAGTTCAAAGGATGGCGATGGTCGCACTAATAAGTTTTAAGAAAAATGAAAATGAAAAATCGTTTGTGCATTTTTATAAGTGCAAAAATATGCAAATAGAGTAAATCATTACTGGACTGGACCAAAGGCAGACAAAGTTCTTCCTTGGTGATTTTTGTTTTTTTTTCCGCTGCTGATGACTGCAGAAGGAGCAGAAGGAAAATCATAATTTGGCGATTTATTTGTTTGTTTGTTTTATTTGCTTGCCCCCGTCTAGGCCATTGAGAGTTATGGTTTGTCTGATGCCGACACACAAAGCCGAGGGTGGAATTAATGTTCAACTTAAATGTGCCCGTCGATATGCATTTAAAGTAAAGTCCCTTTGACCATTTCTCACTGGCAATTCAATTAGTTTTAATTGCTCGACTTGGCGGACCATTAAAACTGCGACCCTTCGGCACTCGGCCATCAATAAAATCAATGCAGGTTATAAATCTTCAAGCCTTTCGCTGCACAAAATCGGAATTTGAATGCCGAATCGAATAGCTGGCGGAAACAGAGATAAAGGACCCTTTGTTGGACATATGCAGGCAGTCAAGAGGAAAGGACACAAAGCCTTGGACTTGGCTTGGCTTAGTTGCCAATTTCCTGGCGCGAGAAAAAAAATAAAGAAGAAAATTATTTGCCAGGATGTCCGAAACATTGTTGGTGTCAACAAATTCCTTTTCAACGGCTCCGCTGAAAAAATGTTCGACCATTGCCAGCGCAAAAACAAGAAAAAAACTAAGCGAAGCGAAGATAAAATTAATGTGGAGACATTAGGGAATGTCCTGAATGCTCCCTGAAGTGTCCTGCTCTAAGTCCTTGGCAATTAAATTTCGTGTTAATTTTTTGGCTCCCCTGCTCTGCCTTTCTGCTTTCTGGCCAATTAACTACTTACTACGAGAGCGGTGGGTAGATTTTTAATTGTTTTAATGGATCGTAAATCTCTTTGTACAACTTTTTGATTGCTGCCGCTTGCTGTGTTGTTCTTCTCCACTGCAGACGCTCATAAATTTGGGCATTCAAAATTTCGAAAATCCAACATAAAACTAGGCAATTTTATGGCTCCAATCGAGGGCATAGTACAATACTTATTTGGCCAAAATTTAATTGCACAAAGTACAATGTTCACTGGCGTGTTTTTTGTTTCCAGTTTAGTCATAAAAGAATAAATCTGTCTATGAGATTAATTTCTGATATATGAATTTCGTTTCATCTTGCGTGGTTTTCGGATTGGAATAGATGGGTTTTTGGTCTGGCTAAAAATGAGGGGTGTTGGGAAATCTCCTTCTAATCCAGACAACTCATCCTTGTCGGCTGTTCATTGAACCATGAGCACAGTCAGCGACACAGGAATCGAAGGAGGCGAATCTCCAGTTGCGGGAGGGCTCTTTAACATTTTTGGCCAAGGCCTATAAATTCGCTTGGGGGACCCCGAATGAAAATGTTGGATGGTCCTTCACCGGGCACGCCCTCCTGCGGCGCATTTAGCATTCCCGTTGTCATTTCTTACTGTTACTATGTTTATACGATAGCAATCACGATTTCTTGAAAGCGCGAAATAGAAATAACCCCTGTTTATACGACAGCCGAGAATTCATGCTTTTACTCACTCTCAGCTGATAGGGATGCCGGACCGGTAAAAATATCTAATTTTTAATACCACTGATTAGAGAAATAGCCTATAAAAGGCCTTCAATTTCTAGCGATCTGGCAACGTCGATCATTTTTTACAGAGTTACCATACTGCACACATACCACACATATTGACTATGATTTCAGCCCAAAAGCGTGATTTGGTTATATGCAGTATGGTAACTCTGTAAAAAATGATCGACGTTGCCAGATCGCTAGAAATTGAAGGCCTTTTATAGGCTATTTCTCTAATCAGTGGTATTAAAAATTAGATATTTTTACCGGTCCGGCATCCCTATCAGCTGAGAGTGAGTAAAAGCATGAATTCTCGGCTGTCGTATAAACAGGGGTTATTTCTATTTCGCGCTTTCAAGAAATCGTGATTGCTATCGTATAAACATAGTATATGTTTACTCACTCTCAGCTGATAGGGATGCCGGACCGGCAAAAATATCTAATTTTTAATACCACTGATTAGAGATATAGCCTATAAAAGGCCTTCAATTTCTAGCGATCTGGCAACGTCGATCATTTTTTACAGAGTTACCATACTGCATATAACCAAATCACGCTTTTGGGCTGAAATCATAGTCAACTTTCGTGTGTTGCCGAATTCACGAAATGGCGTTTATACAAGCACGAATCGGCCGAAAGCGTGAAATGATAGCGTGAATTCGGCATCGTATAAACACAGTAATAGTAAAACACAGTATTAGTATCTGTGTTGCATTTGGGTTTATTTATGTGGCGCCAGCCGGTTCCCAGCAGCTATATAAGGAGTTAGAGAGCTTCACTCCTTTAGCGCGCGATTATCGCCATGTGTCAAGAGCTCATAAAGATTTTGGGATACGATTAAAGGATATATCCTTTGTAATATGAAAATATTGACTGAAAGATTACTGTTTCTTGAAATCTTTGCTGGATATTTATTTATTTATAAAAAAAAAGTTTCCTACATTTATATTAAAACTTTTGCTATTTTACATTTTTTTCAAACATTATTACTGTACAAATTATTAAAAATAATCATACTAAAATCATGTAAATTGTTATATTTATTTAGATGATTTTTTTAATAACTTATGATACCAAATTAATAATTTTTTTATTTGTTTAATATTTAATAAATCTTTTATCTCTTTTAATTTGTTATTTAATGTTATAGAATGTTTAATGAATGCTAATTAAACTGCAGGGTTCTACTCACCATTTTCCAGCACTTTTCCGCGCTCAGATGTTTTCCACTCCTTACTCGTCCTTCGACAATTTATCTTCCTTCCTTTTCAGCTGTGCTTTACATCTTATGCTTTCACCAAGCCGAAAACTTCCCGCGCTGATTATAAGTAAAATATAATCGTTTTGAAAGTGCTCATTATAAACGCATATCGTTTCGTTATAAAACTTTTGACGTTGGATTATAGACGTATTGTATTGCACTATTTTTTATGCTTGGGACTATTTCATAGTTGTAAGTGTTTTTAGGTCTATATAAACATACTTGCGGGGATTATATAATATTTGTTCAAATTATTGCTTGTTGAGTAGTTTATGGTCATATCGTATGCGATTATTGTTCATATGGGTATAAAGCACTATTTAAGCTATTTGAAAATAGTTATAGGTTGGGTATTTTAAGTTTTTTTTTGGTTTTTTATTAGTTTTTTACTACTACTATTTTGTATTTATAATATTATAGAGTCAAAGGTTGCGACTCGGCTTTATTTCTTTTATACGTTTTGTTTGTCATTTGAAGTTGCGTTTTTATTATTGTTTCGAATTCATATAATTCGAAATTTTGCTTTTTTATAGTTGTATATTTTTGAGGAGCTGATGTTGGGGATCCCATTTAGGATCTTAGTCCTTTGAGTAGTATTTAGTTTATTTTACATGGTTAAATATTTTTATGCAGCTTCTGCCGTTGGAGATTGCGATGTTTTGGGCGATGCTTATCCTTTGGAGCTCCGCAGCCGTTTGCCTGGCTGCGTTTGACATGCGGCTGTGGCCAGGACGAGGACGAGTCCTTTCATTAAGCCTGGCCAGATGAAACAATCAGCTCCTGCCAAATAGCAGTTTTTCTTGCTGCTTGGGTCCGAGCCAGAGTTGCCACCTCCTCCTTATCCTCCTCCTCCCATCACTTTTGGCACGTTGGTCAGTTTGGTTCACGAAAGGCACACACTGTTACACACTCACTTTTGCACCACAGAGCAACTGGTTGTTGTTCGCCTGTTGTTGTTGGCAGTTGCGGAGCAATACTCCCTATTTTTTAATTGTTTATTTATTTATTGTTTTCTTCTTATTTGCTGTATAATCGAGACGGACGTGGGAGTATCCTTTTATTGGGCAGCGTCAGGTGTTTTTTTCATACTGTCCAGGCTCCACTGTGGTCCATCTAAGTGACCGCCGAGCACTGTGTGCCTTTGTGACTACTGTCGTGTGTGCCAAACACTGGGGGTGAGCTGTCAATTGCCCTGATCTTGGCCCTGATGTTTGAGTTGGCTAATCAAACGCGGACCGTGGCCAAAAAAGTGCGCTGCGTTTCCTCCTCCTCCTTCCGCTCCTCCTCTTCCTTTTTGGCCACATCCTGCGTCACCTGTTTTTGTTGTTGGCCGGCCACTCTTCTTGGCTGGCTACGCGTCAAATTGAGACCCAAACTCCGCTCAATTGGCAGCCGTGTAGTGGATCCCGGACCCGGACCCGGTTCGCTTTCGGGCCAGGTCCGGTGTTGGCCGCCCTGCCAGCCTTTTGTTGGCTCGCCACACCAGACGCTACCAGTTTGTTGGCCAACTGACTGACGACTGGCCGTGCGGCCTGCCAAAAAGCGAGCCAGAGGCCCTCGAACGATTGCAACGTTCAGAATTCAGAACTCAGAAAACAGAACGCAGAACACAGAATACACGTTCCGGCGTTCTCTTTGTCGCAGCAGTCGTCTCTGCTTTTTGTGTCGTCATCGCATCGCCATCGTCGTCGGGGGCTCTCCTTGCAGTCGCTCTCGTCCCCCTCGTGCACTGAGAGAAAAAATAAACAGAGGAAAATATGCCATAAAAGAAATATCAAAGTCGTGCATCTCAGTTATTATTACTATGAGTATAATTATGAATTTATTACCTAGATTGAAAGTTTTTTCAACTTTTCCATAAAACGCGAATTCTTTAGCTTCCGCTTTAACATTGTTTCCTATTCTACATTACACTTTTCTATGATTTCTTGTAAAGAACGTGTAATAAAAAAAATCACAATAAAGTTTAACATTGTAATTTTTAATTTTTTTTAAGAATATTAAATAAAAATATTTTTTTACATAGTTAATATTATTAATAATATTACCCTATTATAAAATAAATGCTTTAATTTGTTCAACAAATATTCCAAATAAAATTTCAATGTAAACTATATTTTCAAACTAAATTTCCCTTTTACATTCCGAGGAGAATTTTATTTTACCATAATCCATTAAAAATGTTTAAAACCAAAACGTGTATGAAGCGATTAAAAATTTAAAGAATTATTTCTCCAAGTGTTAAAGGGCTCCGCCCCCCTTGCATTGGCACAGGGCACCACTGTCGCTGCTCTACCTCCCTCCCCCTGACCCCTGACCTCCGCCCAACTGGCGGAGCTCCAAGCGAACGATCCCCCCTCCCACTGGGATAAAATCGTGGAGCTTCGTGAGCTCCTCGGCAAGTGTTCGTCGCTGCGACAGAGCTCGTTTGCCTCTGCCGACTTCTCTGCAGACTTCTGCGCTCTTAATAAACATTTTGTAGTGATTTAAAATATTTTCGAGATCAAAATATTCTAATATTCCAGTGTTCCGGTGTTGGGCACGAAAAACAACACAATTAGATGGATTTATGACTAGCACGTGGTTTTTGGCGGTGCATTTGATAGAGGTAGCGAGATATATGATTTTATAAGAAGTTAAGATTGTTTTTTTTTAATAATACATAATTTTTTTATTATGCTAAGTTCTTTTAGATTATATATTTTCAGAAAATCACTAACCCTCCATTTTTGATTTTATTACTAATTAGAAATGCTAATAAAATGGTTCCCAAAAAATTTAATAAATTTTATAGTTGAAATAGTTCGAATATCCTTAAATTTATTCATAGGAATAGCATAGTGAGAATACAACCCGATTTGTTCCCATTAAATCGCAAAAACAATATTTTTTGTCTACCAAAACTTGAATCTAGGAATCAATCGTTTGGCATGACTAATCAAGCTGTTATTTTACCAAATTGTTTTTGTGAAAGAATACCAAATTGAGCTAGGTAATCTGCAGAGCAACAATCAATTTATCCACCCCAATTATGAATGCAGTTGCAATTCGTAGCGGAGCAAGCAGATCTGCCAGAGATATAGAAATACGTACATGGATGCTGCTTTTCGACAAAGGCATAAACGCTGTCATAAAATTAGAATTTAAATGAGGCACTAAAAAGTGCAAAAACTACAAGGGAAGAAAGGAAAACTCTCGAAGACCGAAGGGCCGCAAGGAAAGGCCCTTCGAGAACTGCTCGAGCTAAATGAATGCAAATGGTCAACAGGTTTTAGCACATGCAAGGACACATCTTCGCAGGGCATCGATGCCAATCAGAATAAGTGGACTTAGGGGTGTCTCCGGTCTCCAGTCCCCCGGGATCCCTGGAACACCAGCCATACGCTCTCATCCTGAGTGGATACTTTGTCTGAGTTATGAAACGAGTGGCGCCAGTGTAAAAATTTTATGCAAGCAAAAAGCAAACATCTCGATGTAAAATTTTAACCAGTGCTAATAAATTTCTAATAAATGCATGTTAAATAAAGGCCACAAAGTTGTGACGGCACTGGAAGAAATTCAATTTACCACAATAGTAGATGCATTCAAAAATAAAATTCCGAAATATAAATAAAATATTTTTAATTATTCTAAAAATATTAACCAATAAAAAGAATTTAGTTTTTAAGCAGCAGGAACAACTCATAAATTTAAGATTAAAATATCATAAATCTATAAAACATTCTCTCAGTGTAATTCTAGGGGCCCAACACTCGTGTGTGTTAATTGAGCACCGATTACGCGTCCATTAATATGGCCACCAAGCGGAAAAGGACGAAGTTCGAAGGGTGGGAGTCAGTTAACCACCGGCAGCAAAAAGTGTGACAACAATGCGAGCCACACGTTGACCGCAGCAGCACGTGCTGCCAGAGGCCAAAACAAGTTCTCTCCTCCGCATTCCTCAGTCCTCAGTCCTTGAACCGGAGCCCCACCTGCCCTCCATCTAATGCCGTACCATCCCCATCAGAATCGAGGGAACTGCTGTTGCTGTCGCCCTGTTTCCGCTACCAACTAAACGTTTATTTATTGCCCAAACAGCGCCAAAGGACAACAACGCCAGCCTCGATCCCCAAACCACTTTCCCACCAATTCCTGCACCACTTCAGCGAGACAAAGGCCAAACCAAAGATAAACATACGAGTTTAAGCTAAGGTGGATACCATTTATTTCTTTGAGATTTTTAAATATATATTGAATTTTCAATTTTCAATTCTAACACTTAAAATACTATTTATAAGAAATAAATAAACGTTTTCCAAAATAATGTTATGAAACTTATTTCTATTTTAATTTATATATTATTTATATATTAAAGTCTACAATTTCAACCAATTTAGTTGTAGTTCAAGGTCCACCCTAGTGTAAACATTTACCCACACTCACTGAGCATCTCTTCACTGTTGGCAACAGTTCTTCTAACTGGGCAGTAAAAGCCCATTGAAAACTGTGCAGGGGAATCAGGCAAAAGGCTGATGGCAAAAAGCGAGAGGACTCCACACATCTTGATTTTTGCCAAACAAAACATTTTCGAGCACTTGCTCACCGAGACGGCGATGGCTATAACTGTATTTGGTTATGTTAGTCACGTGGCCTCCACTCGGTTTTTGCCAAATTGCTGGTCACCAGTGGAGGATGTATGAATATTGGAATGGAAAGGGTTCACTTGCCTTGACTTGAAAAACCGCAGTTATTTTTTAGTGGTAACTGAAGGACTTTGTAAGTGAATGGACAAAGGGAAGTTACGACGGTTTACTATTCAATAGAAAAACTTGCATTGTTTAATTTTTTTTATTTTTAGAAAGCAGTAAGTAATTTTAATTCAACAATACTTATATAAAAAGAACTGTAGTTTATTTAATATGCTCGAATTTCTAAAGAGTCCACCTAAAATTTATTCTTAAAGGTTTTAATCCTTCATCTCGGCAATCCAAACATTTTCAGACTTGGCCTAATATGTTAGTCTGTTAGCCTTATCTTTCACTCCTTTCGTAAGCTCTTTAAACCCCGAAAATCGTTTGGATTTCTCGTATTTTATTTTTTTCCACTACCAACACGTATTTCTAATCGTTTTCCTGGAAATTACCTTCCATCCGTTTTTCGGTTTTTGCCCAAAAGGCGTTGAGTTGATAATTCCTAAGCCCGCACAAACTGCCGAGCGGAGACAATGAAGAGTCACCCACATTATCGAAATGTTTTCAGGTCATTAAGTTTGTCCACAGACGAGCGGGTGGCGGAACATCCCGAACAGAGCGGCCCAAGGAAGGTGTAAGTTGAGCGAATAGAAAAACAATTGAAAATTGAAGTGGCAATTAAAGTATGTACGTTTTTGGGAAAACACTTTTTGGCCGATCTGGGATGGCAATTTAATGCACATATGCCGAGATTTATGTGTTTTGTACGAAGGGGCAAGACAAAAGCGACATTTCGCTTTAGACAATATTTTTCTTTGGAACGGAGAAAAAGCACTCTGAGTATGGGGATGCCATAAAGAAGGAATCATCTCGTTCCACTCGTGGATCTCGCTGTGCTGGCATTTAAATGTACGAAATTGTTTTTGCCGCTCGCTGGCATCCTCTGACAGGATGCGAAAACGTTTGAATATTCCTTTCTCCTTCCTCAACCCAGCGAGAAAATTGTATCCTTTTTCCAGACCCGTCCCCATATACAGATATTTATTTTGTTTTGTCGCTGTCGGCGATTTTTTGCCTGGCCGCGTATTTGGCATCGCGATAGCGCCAGGAATAGTCTGCCCAGCACCAGAAAATGCAGTTCAAATATCGGCCATGGAGTCGAAAGAACCCAACAACCGAACCCACAGTCCCCCCTCTCGGAGAACCTAGCCCCGGCTTAGAGAAACACCATCCGCATATTAATTTCATTTGCCTTGTTGACTCTCTGTCGGTCAGCCGACTCGTCTGCATTCAAAATGCGTCTTTATGCAGTGCAGAAAGGCAGTGGAAAATCACAGAATTACGCGAAAGCATTCGTCATTTGCATTCAGGGTCTTTTCTTTGATTTTCCATCGGGGTCTCTGATACGGATAAGTTGTGGATACTTTACGAACTGCTTCAGGCGAAACCAGGGCAAAATCGCGGACTTGTCGCTGTGAAAGTTTCACCGTTGTCAATGCCGTGATTTGTGTCCCACCTGGCAAACGGCAGTAAAGTCACCGTGATTGATGCAAATCCTGGTCGCATAATTAAGAAATTTATTTTTGAGGGGTTAATGCAACAACTAAAAAAATAGTTTACAAATATTTAAAAATTATTTTATATAATTAAATTATTTTTATGATATTAGTAACTTTTTCATGTCTTTTTCTACACTTGTGACAGCATGTGCTCCCATTTAATCGCATCTTGTTAGACCAAAAAGAACTTAAAGTACATCCAACCGAACCGCACTTTCTCGTACAACTTAATAATGGCAAAAGACTGCGCCGACATATTCCCAACAGGTGTAGACGCCACATCCAATTGCAAAGCTATTTTCGGTCATGGGAACGATGACACCGCTTGTATCACCTCCATCTCCCCAGACTTGTCTATAAATATATATGGAGAGGCAACAAAATGCAGCTGCAGAACTCCAACACCGCAGATCAACTTTAACCCACAAGAATCGGGAATATAACCGCAATATTGCGACACAAAACACTTGAACCACCCACTTTTTGTGTTTGAGTTATTTTACGAGTTTTATTGGCTTTTATTGGCAACGAGATTTGAATTTTTCAAAACGACACTTGCTGGCTGACTGCTGTTGGTCTGGTTGTCTCCTTTTTGTGGCTTAATCGTTAGTCATTTTTTATGGCCCGTATTTCGCCTGCAGGTGCCGTCCATAAGGACATGTGGACCGTGCACCCACATCCTGGACATAACTTAACCACTGATTGCACTTTTATGGCCAAAAGTTGCTCCTTCGGAACAACAAGCCAACATTTTTTGCGATAACCACAAACTGCTAATTAACTGTTGACTATATAAAACCGTTTAATCCTTTAGCCTTAAATGGCAGAGCATCAAAAAAAGACGAAAGAAAAATGCAAATTCGTGGAAATGCCATTCAAAGTGTGCCGCATAATGGTAGGCGACAGACAACTTGCTAATTTTCATGCACCATTTAAGGGGCGAGTTCTTTTGAAGGCATCGAAGGGAAATCCCTCCTCCATCCCGCCTGTCACGAATTCACTTGACAACTCTTTTTTTGCCACGATGCGACAAGCCAAGCCTCCTTTGGAGCTACTTAAAATTCAGTGCCCGACATAAACATCCTTAAGCATCCTGCTAGTCAACAGTCGGCAGTCAACAGTGCCAGCATTGCGCTTTAACGATATGTCAGAGATTAGGGAGCGTTACAAATGAATGCCAAGACAATTAATTGGGGGAATTAAAGAGAAAAGTGGGGGGAGAAGTTAAAAAATTGCAGAACAGTAATTATCAGAATTTATAAAGTTAGGATATGTAGAAAATATTAAAAAAAATAAATGTTAGTAAATATTAATTAATAATTATGTATTAATTTAAAACCTGTTTATACTACGTCAGACTTTACAAGTGTTATGTCATTTAGTAAAAATTTTAACTATTTTTTTTCCTACTTTAAAAAATCAGCAATTTAGACGATTTGGCGTTATTGCACTTTTAATAATGCGATAATGCCTGCAGAGTGAGTCTTTCGCAGTAATTTTAGCATTACATTTTTCTAATCATTGAACTATGCCCTGTCAAAGGAGAACTACAACGAATACTTAAAATAACAGTAATAAATTCTAGATCATAAAAATGCCCTTAGCATTACTCTATGTTATTTCCATTAACCATTATTTCCATGGCTTCCCACTCTCGCTTCCCAAGTAAATGCAATAATAACCACAATAAAAATCTGTAAAAATGAGCATTACACGAGCTGGGTTTAGAGTCATATGAATAAAAATAGAATAACCGCCAGCGGCAAACGCGAAACAAAGCAAACAATAATTTCCCTCATATATAAAGAAGGATTCGCGGAGTGGGCGAAGGACTCTCAGTGTTTTGGGCCAAGTCAAAACGGATGTACAAATTGCAAGGCATAATTCAAATTGTTTGACTTTTTGACAATGACTGCGCCAGTTTGGCCCAAACTCCCACTCCCTGAAAATCTTCTCGGATGGCCTCTTATCTTGGCATATGTGCCATGAACTGAAAACTGGCGCCATTCGCCTGCAATATTTTCGTAACGCTGGGCTATATATCTTTAAGCCCTCTCGCCTGCAGTCTCTGCAAATTTAAGGTTCCCCTTCTCCATGGCCACAGTGCGTATGAGTCACATTAATTAGCCGAACTGCCAGAAAGTGTGCTTAAAAAGCAATTAAATGTGATTAGCATAAGTTCCTCGAACACACCATATATATTTTCTAAAAATTGTTAAATACTTTTTGGCTTCTGTGCGCGCACAAAAATCGCTAAATACTTTCAGGCGGCTGCCATTTGGGTTCGAATAAGTTCTGGCGGTTTTCTGGCCTGGCCTCAAAACCATTCGACTTAATTAGTTGGCCGACGCCAAAAGTCGACGCCCCCTCGAATGGCTTTTTCCTTTTTTGGACCGAAAAACTATGAATTTATTTGACACTTGAATAAATGCGGTTTTTGCGGCAGCCAAATACGAGGAAAAATGTTAGGAAATATATATTTTTCAAAACGGATTTGCTAGCAGCCAAAAGGCTCATCCCCTTTCGCCGGTTGTCGACACACATGGTTGATATATAACCCATGTCGTGCTCTTGTTCCGCAGTTCGATTCACAGCGTTTCCTGATTTCCTTACCCCAAGGGGATTCCCCCTAAAGTCTGGGGGGCGTGTGTGTACTTAGCGTTTTGTAAAATGCCATTTTTGTGCCCTCTCTAATTTATGAATGCCTCTTCAAGGCGGTAATTGTGATATGCGAGTGTGCTGCTGAAGTATAGAGTGCATTTTTGGCGAACAAAGGACAAGGACTAGAACCAACGGGCAATGATGTCATTTGCCGATGGAGTGGCGGATTAGAAGGTGACTGACTCCAAAGATGCCTGATGGTGAAATATATTTTTCCTATACTTAAATGGGTTTAAATTTGTCCAACCAAAACGATTTATGGATAAAGAGAAAGGAACTAAACAAACAAATGTATTTATATTTTAAATATATGTAAACTCAATGCTCCAAGTATTTCTAACACTATTATATATATTTGTTATTAATAATATTTTTTTCAGGTAATATTTAACTTATTAAGAAAATCCTAATCTCTCCAAATGGGACTATAAATCAGTCGACTTTATATTATATTCGTAAGTTTATTACCTACTTTCACTTGCTCTATTTGGCCTAGCTGATATTTGAGCCCCATTGGCTAATGCTGCAAAATCACGACCTTGCACAAATATGTCCAGTGTAATGCACCGAAATAAATGGATGTGCGTTTTTTAATTTGACCATTTACAGGCCGACAGAGTGTTAAACCATTAACCAAACCATAACGGATCGCACGTATTATGATACAAATTTTAATCTTTTGCCGCATTTTTAACGGCAAGTCGAACACCTTTTGATAGCTCGGACTTCTATTAATTCACGGCATTTAAATTCATCGCCCTGTCCGGCGAAAAGTGTGCAATTTGCTCCGTGACCACAGTCCGTTTGAGGGAGTCGACCGAATCGCACACACGTTCTCTCTGCTCGACAAGTCGATTAAATTTTCAGAAATAATCGGTAAAATGTCGTGTGCCTTATCAACGTTTCTAGTCTTTATTGGCTTCTATGCCCTGGCCTCTTATCTCTACGAGCAGCTAAGAACGCCGTACAAATTGCTAAAACTCAGGTATTTCAGCGATACAAGACCCACTCTTAAGGAGCGTTATGGAAATTGGGCTGCTGTCACGGGAGCCAGCGATGGAATCGGCAAGGAATATGCCAAGGAACTGGCCAGACAGAACATCAATGTGGTCCTGATCGCCAGAAGTGAGGAGAAACTCCAGGCGGTGGCCAAGGAAATTGGTAAGTCAAGTGGTAGGGAGATTAGGAAATGTTCTGAGATTACAAAATAATGATTAACAACGGGCTGGAATGACTATTACATTTTTGTTAATTTCCATAGTCCGAAAAAATACTGGAAAAATCAATGAGATTATTATACCTATCAAATGCATTTACCTAACATGAGGTATTTTATTACAGCGCTTACCTTATCACTAAAATATAAGAGAATAATCAGTAATCATATTCAATTAGAGCAACGATGAAGTTGTCAAAGATTAATGATTATGGTATTTAATATTTATTACTTTTTTGACTGTGATTCCTCTCTATTATAACAATTTGGGAAAGCCATGCGATGGATTTTCAGCCAAAAGATTTTTTTGAACTTGGAACAAATACTAAATATTAATATATATCTTTCTTACATTATATTTCAGCAGAAGGAGGTTCTGGTGTGGAGACAAAAATAGTGATTGCTGATTTTACCAAGGGCTCGCAGGTCTATGAGCATATAGAAAAGGAAACAGCCAATGTACCCATTTCTATACTTGGTAGGTTTATATATATATATGTTGTATATACTATTACAATCTAATATATTAATCTATAAATTCACAGTAAACAACGTTGGTTCCGGCACCCCGTCATCCATTCTCAAATGGAGCCAGGAGGCGACCCAGAATATAATCGACACCAATGTGGTGGCTGTTTCCCAGTTGTCCAGGATCTTCTTCCAACGCATGAAGGCCGCCAAGATCCGGGGGGCCATTGTGAATGTTAGTTCCGGAACGGAACTGCAGCCCCTGCCCTATGGAGCCTACTATGCCGCCTCGAAGGCGTACACCCGCAGTTTAACTTTGGCCCTGTATCACGAGGCCAAGCCATTCGGAATCCATGTGCAGCTGCTGTCCCCCAACTTTGTGGTGACCAAGATCAATTCTTACTCTAGGCAGATCATGAAGGGAGGTCTGTTCATCCCATCGGCATCGACTTACGCCAAGAGTGCGGTGGATCAGCTGCGAGATGGAGTGGACGAAACTCCCGGTTACCTGTGGCACCATGTCCAAAATGCCGTGGCCACCGCATTCACCTGGCGAGCTCGTACTTATGCCGCCTTTAAAGTTTTCCGCAAAATATCGGATAAGCCTAAAAAGCAGTAACATTATAAAAAATTGTAAATACAACTTAAAGAGACAAAAATGCTTTTTTTTTAACGGTCCAATTCGTATTTAAAGTGTTCTATTTCTAAAATTGTATTTTTTCAATATGAAATAGCACACTTTTTAGCGGGGTTGCATTTGGTTCGTGCCTTTACTAAAAGCAGTTCCATATTTTAAAAGCTTTTTATGTGTTCATTTTAGTTGTACTGATAATAATTTAAAATAATATGTGGTTAATGCTTCACAAATAAAATGTTATTATAATTATTTATTTATTATATAAAGTTGAAGGAGGGGATCGACCATAGTTGCCGCGATTTTGGCCAAACAAAATATCTTTATTTCCCTCTTTATTTTAAGTTTTGGTTCATAAATATACACATTCGCTTAAAAACGTTTATTCGGATTGCCAAAGATATTCTTTTTTGTAACAGAAAACAAATACAACTTAATTTAACCTAGTCAAACAGCGAGTAAAAAAAACCAATTTAAAAACAAAATAATAATATTATTAATATCTTTTTCATTAAAATTTTGTTGAAATAAATTAAAGGTTTAAGAAAAAACCCTTAAGTTCACAGCATATTGTCTTTTGAGAAAGAAAAATCAAATCATTGTTAGAACCGTTGCTTGCATCTTGGTAGGTAAAATGACAGAGCGATACAGCGAAAGTTTGGCAATTATAAATAGGTATAACAGTAATTCTCGATGAAACAACAAATAACCAACAAAGTCGTTAAATGATAAGCATAGGTTCTACAACCTCTTCAATTCGCTCTTATCACCGACAGAAAGTCGGCTTGTTTTTTACTATATAAAGAGAATTCTCTTACTTACGCAGCCAGTTTTGGAAGTGAGCATTTACACGCTGCTCAGGATGGCGTTTATTTGGCAGCTGATCTCCGCGGCCATCTATATAGTGGGATCGCTCACCATAGCCGCATTCCTGTACGACAACCTGAAGTCCTTGATCAGCATCATCAAGGCTGTTCTGGAACCCTTCTTTCAGCCACAATTGCCAAGGTCTTTGGTGGAGAAATTCGGTCAATGGGCAGGTAAGTTTTTCGATTTAAAAATCAATAATTTATTATTTATTTTTGTTAATGTCTAGAATAAATCAATTTACAGAAATACAAAGAATAAGAATAATCGATTTGTACGGATATTTTATTAACATTTTCTTCTTTTTACTAAAACTTAATCCAGATCAGCATTTCCACATCACTTGAAAATTCTTGATTTCCAGGGTGATAGAATAAATACCTATATTTAACATCGTTAAAATTTTTATGGATATACTTGTGAATATACACTTTCGATAAGAAAAAAAATTGACCAATCATTCAAATGATTTATTTAAATTAATATTGTCAGCATGAGTAGCTATCTATTTCCATTTTCATATCACTAGAAATGTTGTGGTTTGTTGTTTATACTTTCTTTGTACTCTTAAATGCTGATATGAATTATTTTAGGGTTTGGGCAGCCGACTATATATATAGTCTTTTCGCATGCGAGTATATTTTTCTTTATAATCATCAAATTTAATTTTATTTCATCTACTTTAGTGGTGACTGGTGCTACCGATGGCATTGGAAAGGAATACGCCAGGGAACTCGCTCGTCAGGGTCTCAACTTGGTACTCATTTCGAGGACGAAGGAAAAGCTGATTGCTGTCTCCAATGAGATTGGTGAGCCTTGTTTATCTATCAACAACTACAAAATGAGTATTTATTTGTTTTCAATATGCCGTTTTAGAAAGCCAATACAAAGTGAAGATCAAGTGGATTGTTGCAGATTTCGCCAAGGGACGCGAGGCGTACGATCACATAGAAAAAGAACTGGTTGGAATTGACGTTGGCATTTTGGGTAAGTATGGATTCAAAAGATAAATTAAAATGTTTCTTAATATATAAATAGTATTTATTTTTTTTTAATATCACATCAGATTATAAACCCCATTTGGTGGTAAATTTTGATAAATGTTTTAAAAATTATTAGAGTTGTTTGGTTCGATTATGAAAATAATAAAAGCCTTACATTTTTACAGTAAACAATGTGGGCATGGCCATTGAATCCGATACCTTTGATCAGATTCCGGAGGATCTGCTGTGGGATCTTCTCACCGTCAACATGGGATCGGTTACCATGCTCACCCGCAAGATTCTTCCCCAGATGATTGCCCGCCGCAAGGGTGCCATTGTCAACCTGGGATCCTCCTCGGAACTGCAGCCCTTCCCCTACATGACCGTTTATGCGGCCAGCAAGAAGTTCATGACCTTCTTTTCCAAGGGCCTGGAGGCGGAGGTGGCCGAGCACAATATCCATGTCCAGCTGGTGATGCCCGGCTTTGTGAGAACCAATATGACTGCCTCGGCCAGTAAGGTGATCCAGGAAGGGCTGCTTTTCCCCAAAGCCTATACCTTTTCCCGCTCCGCCGTCTTTACACTGGGAAAAACGAGCGAGACGAACGGTTTCTGGACCCATTCGGTTCAGGTGCGTATTTCTAAACATCTAAAAATGTTAGAACATATTACAAATAATACTCTCTCTAATTACAGTACGCAATCGCAAAGCTGGCTCCCCAGCCGATACTCACATACGTTTTCCATAGACTTTTCAAGCGAATGAGCCTTGCAAGGCTCGAGCAAAAACAAAAGAAACCGGACCTGTTGTAACTTTTGAGGCTATGTTGGGACTAGAAGTCAAGTTAATATTTGGTTCTTAGTCATTAAAAGTCTTAATTTTAAGGCTTGGCTTTAATAAAATAAAAACGAAAATGCTTTCCTTAAAAATACTTGTTTTGATAAGAAAATTATGAAAATGTAAAATAAAAAAAGTTTTGAATTTTATCATCAATTGTTTTTAAAGTTTTTCTTAATGTAGTTTCTCAATGATTTTCAGCTGAAAAATGTTTCCTACTTATAGGGGTAAACTCTATATGGGACACCCCTGTGTTTCCTTTACCATGAATAGTATTAAAATTACAAAATATGTATATGGCGTTAAAATCCCGTTTATACCAGACCAGAGAATTCCCCATATGTTTTCCCTTAAAATACGGCAATATTTCATTTCACGTTAATACGTGAAAACCGCTTTTATGACAAGGATACTTACATTTAGAACTTTTTGTGGAAAGCTCTTTAACTTTCTCGATGAACATTTCCCGCCATGCTCGTCAGTAAAATTATATTTGACTACCAGAAATTTTATCATAGCTACACAGACTAAAAAAGTCTACACGAGATTAGTTGTGGAAGTTATTAACACCTCAGTAGTTTGTGTGACATTTTCGATTGCAATTAACCAATGGCTAAATACATTAGTTAAATTGTACCTCTAATTTTCGAAAAGTGTTTCTATATATAAAAGAGCAAATATTGTTTAAAATGTAAGAACTGACTAAAGCTCCTATATTCCCTTGTTTAATTTAAATTAAAATTTGTCCATTTATAACCGTTGCTTATTGAAGACAAAAACCAAAAGCTTAACTGTTCAGTTCGTGATTGAAATCGTGATCGGCGTTCCGACCTGCAACTTGTTGCTTCGGGAAATAAAGGTACAGACCGACAGCAATAGTAGTTAGTATAGTAATAGTAGAAACTATAAATAATTAGCACAGGTGTGCAGTGATAAGCATAGGTTCCACAAGCTCTTCAATTCGCTCTTATCATCGACCAAAAGCCGGCTTGTTTTTCCTATATAAAGAGAACTCTCTTAACCATTTAGCCAGTTCTGGAAGTGAGCCCTTGCACTCTACTAAGGATGGCGTTTATTTGGATCTCCGCGGTTATTTATACAGTGGGTTCGCTCACTACAGCCGCATACCTGTACGACAACTTGAAGTCCTTGTTCAGCATCATCAAGGGTGTCCTGGCACCCTTCTTCCAGCCGCAATTGCCAAAGACCTTGGTGGAGAAATTTGGACAATGGGCAGGTGAGTGCCTCGATTGTAAAATCGATCATTTAATATCTCTATGTGTTTTCCTTGTTATTTAATCAGATATTTACATACTATCACCCCAAGGGTCTGCTAATATTAGAGGTTTGCTTCACTGTCACAAATGCATTTCGCTTACCATATTTATTGAGGGAGTGTTTTGCTATATGAAGAATCACTCAGCACCTCTTGGCAATCATTAGCTTAACTCACATATAGAAATGGGTTAATAACTCCAAAAACTTTTGTAATATATATTGTAATTTATATTAATCGATTTGAGTAGTTTTTATACCCGTTACTCGTAGAGAAAAAGGGTATATAGTATTCGTGCAAAAGTATGTAACATCTAGAAGGAAGCATTTCCGACCCTATAAAGTATAGGAATTCTTGATCAGGATCACTAGCCATGTCCGACTGTCCGTATGTCTGTCCGGATGAACGCTGAGATCTCGAAAACTACAAAAGCTAGAAAGTTGGTATTACCCACACATATTCTTGGGCTTCCTACGCAACGCAAGTTTGTTTCAGCCGAGGGCCACGCCCCCTCAAACGCCCACAACCCCCTTAAAAGTAAAATGCAGTTTTATTGTTTTTATCAATACCTATCGAAATGTAGAAGAAAATTTTCAAATCAAAGTTTTATATCTCCATCTCCCTCGCACACCCTTTAGCTTAGTGACGGGTATCTGATAGTCCTGGCACCCGACTACGCAGTGAGCTTGATGTAAAAAGTTACAGTATACATTTATGATAAGATGAGCAATCCGTAAACAACATGACTTATTACTATAAATTATTTAGCTTGAAAGAATGGCCAGAATTTCTTATCAGAATGTTCGAGTATATTGCAGGCTTTAATATTAGCATTTTCTTTTATTTACTAAAACTTAGTCAAGATCAGTTTATATTTAGTTGTCAGCATGACTAGCAATCTCTTTGTAATTTTGATTTCCCACGATGATATGGTAAGCTTTCTTAAATTTTCTCAAATTCACCATGATTTGCCTTTATTGAACATTGTTTACAGATGAATATAAATTTTCGATTAGATAACAAAATAACCAATCATTCTAACTTTCAATTTAAATTCATATTGTCAGCATGAGTAGTTATCTCTTTTAATTTTTGGCCTGCGCTGTAATCATCAAGTTTTAATTTTATTCCACTCCCTTTAGTGGTCACTGGTGCCACCGATGGCATTGGGAAGGAATATGCCAGGGAGCTGGCTCGTCAGGGTGTCAACTTGGTGCTCATCTCGCGGACGAAGGAAAAGCTGATTGCCGTCACCAATGAGATTGGTAAGGATTGTTTATCTACCAACAAGTACACAATGTGTATTTATCCACTTTTTAAATGCCTTTTCAGAAAGCCAGTACAAAGTGAAGATCAAGTGGATTGTTGCAGATTTCACCAAAGGACGCGAGGTGTACGAGCACATAGAAAAAGAACTGGTTGGAATTGACGTTGACATTTTGGGTAATTAAGGATTAAACATATATATTTAATTTTTTCTTAATATATAAATAATATTAATAATACACATTATTATTGCATAGTGAAATTTTTTAAATATTTTTAAAATTATAATTCAAGAACCCCGCATTAAATCTTTACAGTTAACAATGTGGGCATGATCTTTGAACCCGAGACCTTTGATCGGGTGCCGGAGGACGTGCTGTGGAACCTCCTCATCGTTAACATGGGATCAGTTACCATGCTCACCCGCAAGATCCTGCCCCAGATGATTGCCCGCCGCAAGGGTGCCATTGTCAACCTAGGATCCTCCTCGGAACTGCAGCCTATGCCCAACTTGACCGTCTATGCGGCCAGCAAAAAGTTCATGACCTTCTTTTCCAAGGGCCTGGAGGCGGAGGTTTCCGAGCACAATATCCATGTCCAGTTGGTGAAGCCCGGCTTTGTGAGAACCAATATGAATGCCTATGCCGAAAAGGTGATCCAGGAAGGTCTGTTTTTCCCCAACGCATATACTTATGCCCGCTCTGCCGTCTTTACTCTGGGAAAAACGAACGATACAAACGGATTTTGGACACATGCAGTTCAGGTGCGTTTTACTATTATACTATTACTATAAAGAAATTTGTTAGTTGAGTGATTTAATATAATTCGATTTAAGGGAAATAATAATTTGTTCTAAATACTGATAAAAATATTAAACTCTCTCTAATTTCAGTACGCTTTCATGAAGCTAGCTCCCGAGCCTATACGCACATACTTTACTCATAGACTTTTCAACCGATTGAGACTCGTGGCCCTCGAGCAAAAGCAAAAGAAACTGGACCTTTCGTAACATATTAAACTAGCTAAGGAGTCCTATAAATATATGGTTCCTAGCCGTAAGTCTTTATTTTAAGGCTTGGTTTTAATTTAAAAAATCGAAAAACCTTTTGTAAAAACAACAAACAAATAAGCAAGCAAGAATTTACTATAAATTCGACATCTTGTGACAACAAAATTATAGAACTATAAATAAAAATCGTTTTCAAGTTTATAAAAAAGCGCAAAAATCACTTTACTTAAAAAAATTCTTTTGTCCAACCGTTTTGTGTTCGCTTTTGAAAAATATGACACAAAATTTCGTTTGTGGGGCCGGTTTCCAAGAGAATTCCCTTAATATTTTTCTTTTAAAACAAGCCAATAATAACGTGAAAATAGCCAAAATGACAACAATACTTACATTTAGAACTTTTCGTGGAAAGCTTTTCGACTTCCTCGATGAACTTTTCCCGCCATGTTCTTCAGTCTGGAAAAAATATTCAGCTGGTCAGGCGGTAAGGGACAGCGCGTCCCACTTAAAGTATTGATTTTATTTATAGCGTTTTGGGAACTTCAGTAGCTTTGTTCGTTAACAGCATGTAAGTTTATGATTGAAGTTATTAAATAAAAGTTTGATATTTTCGATATGTGGAACGTTGCTTTTAATAAACAAATTAGCTGTCGAATAACGTCTGGAATTTTTTTTTTGGGAATTAAAACCAAACAGGTGATCAACAACCGGAAAATTGTAGCGATGACCAGAATGACCTTTTCATTTAGTAAACTTTTTGATTTGGGTAGTAATATTTTATCGTAACAATTAATCAAGTCGTAAAATAAAAACACCAGACAGAAGAAAGGCATATCACCATGCGGAATAATGGTGGGATATATTCACACCTCAGTAGTTTGTCAGTCATTTCCGATTGCCATTAGCCTTAATATTTACTTAATGGCTGAACTTTGGCTCAAATTACCGAAGATATTCATTTTCGGATAGCGTTTTTATACCGAAAAGAGAGAAACAGTGTTTAAAATATTAAGACCGACTAAAGCTCTTATTGTGTCACTAAAAATTACTGATACGTTTGTTTCGCTTGTTTGTTCGGAAATGCAATTTTGCTTTGCTGATAAGCACAACTTATGGCATGGAAATTGTAAAAGCTAATGAGGCAAAACTGTATTAAAAAATATCAAAACAAAAAAGGGCACTGTATAAAATTTACAGAGTAAATAAAATATTGGAAAATTACAATCAATTACATCAAAGATATAAAAGGTTTTATTGTTGTTTAAAGTTCAAGCGGTTTTTAAACATTTGTTTCGCCCAAAAAAGATTTTTCCAGTATAAAATAAATAATATTATAATATTCTCTAATATATAATATTTTTTAATTAAACAAATCACGAATCCTTTCAGTAAAGTGCCATAAAATAATACAGTAATTATTTCTCGAAAACTGTATCATTCGCATAGCATTTAGCGACATGAAAATGACGGGGTAAGGGAAAATCAGTACAAGTAATCTGTCTCAGATGACAGGGGTCATTGCATGACAAAAGACAATTTGACGCATCTTTTGCTTAATTGTTTGCAATTAGTTATACACCGCTAGTAAGCTGATTATGCACTAAGGAAATATGTAAATCTACGGGTAAAAATTCCAAGACTTCGGAAAGGGGGTCATTTCTTTCGGGGCAATTAAATGTCAAATAATTCACCCAGCCCCGGACACCACGTAGTTTTTCAACATCTTTAGGCCGCAGTAAAAGGCAACAAAATTAAATTTACACTTTTATGAAATAATGAACCGACAAAAGCTGAGTAAAACCGCGGAAAAGAAACCCAACTGCAGTGGCCTTTCCGCTTTAAGTCGCTGTTTTTGTTTTTTTACAACAGTTGCTTGTTGAAGACCAGATCCGAAACTGAAAATCCGAAAACCGAGAGCCCGAAAAAACCGAAGCCGCGGCTCCAAGTGTTCAGTTTCAGTGCGTGATTGGCGCTCAGACCTGCAACTTGTTGCTCCGGGAAAAAAGTCAGACAGACAGCTCGATAGTGCTAAAGTCGGGCGATTAAAAATCGGTACCATAGTAATTCTCAACGAAACAATAAATAATCGGCACGGGCGTGTAGTGATAAGCATAAGTTCCACAACCGATTTACTTGTATTTGCTCTTATCACCGACCGAAAGTCGGCCTATGGGACTGACTATATAAACAGAAACTCTCTTAACCATGCAGCCAGTTCTGGAAGTGAGCATTTACACGCTGCTGAGGATGGCGTTTATTTGGCAGCTGATCTCCGCAGCCATCTATATAGTGGGATCGCTCACCATAGCCGCATTCCTGTACGACAACCTGAAGTCCTTGATCAGCATCATCAAGGCTGTTCTGGAACCCTTCTTCCAGCCACAATTGCCAAAGACTTTGGTGGAGAAATTTGGACAGTGGGCAGGTAAGTGCTTCGATTGTAAAATCAAACCCATTATACCCCTGAATTTCGCACATACCCTCGTATGTTTTCCATGTTATTCAATCAGATATTTGCATACTCTGACCCCAAGGGTCTGTCAATATTTGAGGTTTGCGTTTTTGGTTGCTTCACTGTCACAAATGCAAATTGTTTACCTTATTTCTGGAGGGAGTGTTTTGCTATATGGTGAAGCACTCAGCACCTCCTAGAATTGGCAATCGTTAGCTCAACTCACATCCCATTATAACTGAATATTATACAAATTGGATAATAATTCTTTAAATGTCTCTAATAATAAAGTAATGTACGTTTTAATAAGAATATCGTGAGCTTCATTCTAAAAATCTTTATCGATTTCTTTATAATTGGTTCTTATTATTTCTGAAATTTAATATAAAGATTTATGCAGTATTGGTACCACTTGTACTATGTAGATTACAATGTTTATAGTCAAATAAATCTTTGACCAACATAGCATGATATTCCCGACCATTTGTACGTTTGATGGAAAAGGTTACAAAATCCATTTATGATAAGATAAGCAATCAGTAAGCACTATGAATTTTCGTTATAATTTATATGGTTTGAAAGAATGGCCTAGAATTTCCAATAAGAGTGTTCGATTATATCGCAAGCATTAGAATATACACTTTCTTTTAATGAATTAATATCAATTAAATATCACTTGTCAGCGTTAGACTTCGAATTCTTTTTCTTTTAGCACTAGAACCTTTTTTCTATAAGCTCCCTAGGGAAATAATAATGGGAAATTTTAAAAATAAAATATTGAAAAATATTTATTGATTTAATGCAATATTTTTTAAGAAGTTCATTTTGGACCAAATAAAAAATCAATCAATCATTCTAATTCGTACTTCAAATTTATGTTGTCAGCATGAGTAGAGTTAAATGTTCTTATCACTATGAACTTTATGGTGTCCCAGCCCTAAAATAAATATTTTCCTAAATTAAATTGAAATTAAATACAATTTCTGAAAAATAATTTTATTATTTGTTTTAGCAACAGTGATTCAAAATAATTTGCCATAACAATTATTGAATTATTCAAACAAC
Source organism: Drosophila takahashii (assembly GCF_030179915.1). Lineage (NCBI taxonomy): Eukaryota > Metazoa > Arthropoda > Insecta > Diptera > Drosophilidae > Drosophila > Drosophila takahashii. The sequence goes on along the minus strand of NC_091678.1, from coordinate 12,691,099 downwards.
TTGATTTGTTTATATTTTCGTTTATGGACCACACAAAGTCATTCAACTCGTAAACCGGCTTGCGATTTTCACGTTTATTTCGCATTCGACGTTCGCTTTGTTTTTGCTTTATTATTTAATTATTTCGCTTTCATTGACTCAAATCTCGTGCTGCTCTTCGTGGTTGTAAATTTCACTATCTACAACACTTCTAGTTTATTGCTTAATTAATGGGTGACCTTCAAGGGTGAGCAGTGATCGACTTCTGCATAGTTTTCTAATTGAATTATGGACTCTTTCAAACGGTTTTGATTACTCACCAATCGAAGTGCAAAATCTCGGCAAAATAAACGGCATTCGCAATTATCAAGCTACACGCAAGCGCAACAATCGAGTGGTGTTGCCGTTGTACTCCTAAATGTTTCTGTTGCCGGTGTTGATATTGCTGCTGTATTTGTGTTTTCACGTTTCCGTTGCACAAATATTTGGCAACCAATAACCAGCTGCCAGTGGCAACAACATTGCTGCAATTGCCACGCTAGCCGGTTTGCTTCTGAGTGCTTCTTTGCGGCCAAATCCATTTCCATTCATGATATTTGCTGAGGTTTCGGCAACCGACAACTGGCGATGTGATTAAAACGGACCCAGTCGAATGCAGTGGGTTAATTAGCGGGCAAATGCTAGGTTCGAAAAGGTCTTTTAGTTGCTAAAACTATATGTAAACGAAAGAAAGTGACGAAATTGGTCTTGAAAAAATAAATAAAAAGTTTCACAAAATCGAATAGGAATAAACCAAAACACTTTAATAACTTAAATATATATGTCAGACCCTAGACAATATGAAATAGATAGTTAAAAATATGATATTAAAAAATGATGTTTTAAGATTAAATTAAATACAAATAAAGTACAAGAATTTCAAGGATTTTTATAATTTGAAAGGGAACAAGAAAGGAAGCTAGCTTCGGCAAACCGAAGCTTATATACCCTTGCAGATCATTCTATTAATTTACAAATCGCAAAAATGTTAAATTTCTTATTATTTCACATTAGTTTTTCGATCGTTTCTATCACAGCTATATGATATAGTAGTTCGATCTTTTAAAAATTAAAATCGAAATTTGGAAATATTTCAAAATAGTCATATCCCAGAGTAGAAGGGAATGTAATAAAAACCAACAAAGATATAATTTTTTTCCCATAAATATTCATTTAGTTTTTCGACCGTTCCTATGGCAGCTATATGATATAGTGATCCGATTTAAAAAACAAAAAAACCGAAATTCAGAAATATATAAAAAAAAATATTCCCAAGAGTAGAAGGTAAAATTTCAAAAAACACCGGAGCTAGAATTTTTTTACTTTTTTTTTTTTGATCCCTCCTATGGGAGCTATAAGATATAGTTGTCCGATCCGGTTGGTTCCGACATATATACTACCTGCAATAGAAATACGACTTTTACGAAAGTTTCATCCCGATAGCTTTAAAACTGAGAGACTAGTTTGCGTAGAAACGGACGGACAGACGGACAGACGGACGGACAGACGGACAGACGGACATGGCTAGATCGACTCGTCTTGTGATGCTGATCAAGAATATATATACTTTATGGGGTCGGAAATGTCTCCTTCACTGCGATGCAAACTTCTGACTGAAATCATAATACCCTCTGCAAGGGTATAAAAATTGTATTGTTGTACATTTAAAAATTATTTCTTCTGCACTGTTGTAAAAATGTGGTTTCCGCTCCTTTTGGCAACCTTCGCCTGTACTGTACTCATCAAGTTTTCATTCGATTCCTTTCACTTTAGTGGTAACTGGTGCCACCGATGGCATTGGAAAGGAATATGCCAGGGAGCTCGCTCGTCAGGGCCTCAACTTGGTGCTCATCTCGCGGACTAAGGAGAAGCTGATTGCCGTCACCAATGAGATTGGTAAGCATTGTTTATCTACCAACAAGTACACAATGTGTATTCGATTCATTTTCGGAATGCATTTTCAGAGAGCCAGTATAAGGTAAAGACCAAGTGGATTGCTGTGGATTTTGCCAAGGGACGCGAGATATACGATCAAATTGAAAAGGAACTGGCAGGAATTGAAGTTGGCATTTTGGGTAAGTACTGAATAAAAAGATTAATTAGGGTTTGTTTTGTAATTTGTAGATTAATTAAATATTGGGATTTTTTTTTTACCAAACTGAACATAAATTTGTATAATAAAACGGGCTCTGTAAAGATATTCTTAAATGTATTGCCTAATCATTCGCTAATCGCAGTCATTACTCCAGATTTTAAACGTTTTTTTGTTAACCGATATTTACTGTACCAATTCATACATTCATCATTGTCAACAGCAAACGGCAATCAACAGTAGCAGCTTTTTATTTGCCTACTTTGTATTTTTTTGTGACTCTTTCTTGTGCGACTGTCAATGTCAAACAATAATAATAATTGCGTGCAATTATAATGACTCTGGTTTTTGGTCTATTGGCGAGGCGAAGAGTGGCTTAGGCGATGTTCAAGTACATAGGCGATGCGCCGTTGTTGTTGGGGTTTTATTTTTATTCGGCCAAGCAGACTCATAAACGCTTCAGCAATTTACATTTCCACAGCCTTGCGAACGCCTCAAGGCATTTTTAATAAACATTTTGGCCGATAAGACTTGACATTGATCTTGGCCAGCGGAATTTAATTGCCACTGTAGCTTTGATATGAATAAACATAGAAAATATTTTACTATTATGAGCAATGCATAATATTTATTGTACCAAGGTTTTGAAATTTTGTTGTATTAAATAATATAATATACATACATAATTTTTCTAAAATATAAAATATTTTTTTGATTTTAAAAATAATAAAATCTTTAAATTCTTTTAGTTAATAATGTGGGCATGATGTACGAGCACCCCGAGACCCTGGACTTGGTGCCGGAGGATCTGCTGTGGGACCTGCTCACCGTCAACATGGGATCGGTTACAATGCTCACTCGCAAGATCCTGCCCCAGATGATTGGTCGCCGCAAGGGAGCCATTGTCAACCTGGGATCCTCCTCGGAACTGCAGCCCCTGCCCAACATGACCGTCTATGCGGCCAGCAAGAAGTTCGTCACCTACTTTTCCAAGGGCCTGGAGGCGGAGCTGGCCGAGCACAATATCCATGTGCAGCTGGTGATGCCCAACTTTGTGGTGACGAAGATGAATGCCTACGCCGATCGGGTGATGGCGGGAGGTCTGTTCTTCCCCAACGCCTACACATTTGCCCGCTCCGCCGTCTTTACACTGGGAAAAACGAGCGAGACGAACGGTTTCTGGACTCATGGCATTCAGGTAACAAGATATTATACTACAAATTTATAAAACGGCTATTCTTACCTTGCTAGCCTTTATTGTTCAGTTTTGAGTCCTCTAAAATATATAACTCATACGTAGTGTTGCCACTGAACAATTTTATCTTTTCCTAGAAGAATTAGAATTTTCCTCTCTTTCAATATTTAAATTAGTGCTCTTAAATTACAATTCTTCTAAAAATAAAAGTAACTTCAGTAAATAAAAAATATAAAAAAGTGAAATAAGTGCAAATCGAGTTACAATATTAAATATTTTAATTTTAAAACTTTATCTAATTACAGTATGCCTTCATGAAGTTGGCTCCCCTGCCGATACGCACATTTATGGGACATCAGCTCTTCAAGCGCCTGAGAATCGAGGCCCTCGAGCAAAAGCAAAAGAAACTGAAGCTTTTATAACTTGTTACGCTAAGTTAGGAGTCATGTAAATATTTGGTTCTTAGTCTTAAAGCTTAAACTTTTAACTAGAAAAACAAATTTGTATACAAAGCCATGAAAAAATAAAAATATAAAACAAAAGATAAAGGCGAGACCAAAGAAGAAACCGGCTGGCAAAATCAATTGCCAAAATGCACTAAACTCTGCCGGATTGCATAACCGTTGCAATTTGGCTAAGGAGGTGTGGTGAGGGGGGGCTTGGACGGTTTTAGCCATGAAACCGGTTGGCCAGCGCGCGAAACTGCTGACCGACAAAATGGCAAAGTGGCCAACTGCAGTTGGAAGCCGTCGGAAGACCAGCGATGACGATGTCTCCGCTCCATTGCCTACTGCATTTTTCGCTTATTTTGAGCATTGTATATTTTTATGATTTTCGTTTGTTTGGTTTATTATCTTTTTGGCCGGCAGTTAAAGGCCTCGTTTTGCCTGACGCATGCAAATGAAGTTCGAGTACTTCAACGATTTCTCGAGGAACTGCCCACAATTACTTCGCAAGTGACTTGCACCTTTATGATGGCAGAATTATTAATGGTGTCTAGTAAAATAAATGACATTTTATTTGTTAACGGAAGAATTAAGAATTATTGATAAATATAATAGAAATTTTCGATACTTCTTAAACAAATTATAAACGCGCACAATTATTTGTTTCAATCCCAAAAATACATTTCTGAAATATTTTGAAGTTTGTTTATGAAAAAGTACAAGCAACCGGTAATAAATTTGTATAACCGATTCGTGATTTCATTCATCCTAAAAGTATGCAATTAAAATGTACTATCATTGTGTCAATCAAAATCACAACGGTATTTCAAAATTTATGGTTGACCGAATCAAATATATTCATTTAAAAATTCACAAAAATAATTAATTGATAATATTTTTAAATATCTCACACTAATATCTTAAATATTTGAATATTTAAAAATAAAATGAATATTTTCAAATACCCCACCATATTTCCCAAAATATTTCAATTAAATAAATAAAACCAATCCTTAGTTTTGTTTTTGTTTTTATTCCTGCAGTTTGTTGTTGTTTTGCGGTTGTTATTCACAAGTAATTTAAGAAAAGTCGACTAAAATGCAGTTATACATTATGTATGTCCTAATAAATACGAATGCGAAATAATTGTGTTGTTTAACAATGAATTAACCAATTCTTGGTGGTTAACATTGATTGCTGCTGTTGTTCTCAATTTGCCTATACTGTACATCATGGTCTATGAGTTGCAAACTAAGTAGATTCCATTGCCAAACGAAAATAAAAAAGATCACGAAATAAAATTTATGATTAGAGCAGATGACGCCAAGGCCGGCAGCAAAGTATTCCGAATGGATCGATCTTGCAGATCAGATAGAAATGTGGCGGAGGACTGCGAAAAAACAAACGGAGAAATGTTGAGGGAATTATCGTATTGAAGCGCATCCCAGGGGATCGTGATTAATGGTACTTACCACTTAGCAGGGGGCTGTTCATCGATCAGCAAAATGCTCATCATGATCGCCGAGCCTCCGAATCCGACAGCTGGTGGCTTTGACGTCATCTGCAAGTGTGCAAAAGATAAGTACAATATTTTCAAAAATTTTAATTTAAAAAACCATCGAACTATTGATTGTAAAATACAAATAATTTCTCCTCTGACGTAAAGTCTCTGCAATTGATAATATATAGCTATATTATTTTCTTGTTTTGTTTGTTCAAGTGGCCACATCGAGATAAACAACATCTAGCATTGCCTTGTTTGTTTCACAGAACATAAGCTTCTTTAAGATTTATTTTTGGTTTTTCAGAATAACTCACGGAGGGATTTCGAAAGCAGATTTGTCTTTCTCAAAAATAGCTAGCAAATATACTTGTTCAAGTTTATTTATCAAAGTGCTAAAAAAATATTCGAAAGCATTTAATAAAAATTAATTATAATTTCCACCTTAGCCAATCATAAATTCTGGCCATAAAAAACTGTCTCTTTGAACATTTTTATGCTTTTGCACTAGGGGGGATATTTTGGGGCGAAAAATCGAAAATGAAAGAAACGTTGAATCACAAAGTTGCGACATTCGGAAAATGCTCTGTGAAAATGATTTTGAATGCTACCCAATGAAGGGGGTCCGTGACGACAGGAAGGTGTTTAGTGGGCCATGTCGAAATCTTGTCGTTAAAAAATAGAAACGGAAATTCTATTTATTATCGAGCTGGCCAAAGCGGCTGCCAAAAAATTTAGTCAAGGTTTTTTTCTCTGGGCGGTGTGAGAATATTTGCCTAATTAGTTAGATGGGTGTGTGACTGATAATTGATTTAATTGGAGGAGCGATTACTCACCTGGCTTAGGTTACTAGTAGAAATCCATTAAATGCTAAACATCTTAAACGCGTAGGGTCCTAGAAGCCCGACCGGACCACAAGATGATGGCATGGCCGGCGGCTTGGAATTGAAATTCAACATGTAAGCTATCCTTGATGGGTGAATGGGGTGGATGGTGGTGGTCTGGTGACTGGGGATGGGCCTAGAAGGCGGCTTCGTAGAAGGCGTAGAGCAGGAACAGCAGGAAGGCCAGGATGAGGAAGGTGGTGAACAAACTTTTGGCCTCATTCATTTTGATTGGGTTCTGGTTGCTGACTGCTGCTATATTGATTGAAAGGGATATTACGGAATTAGGTTAACGATTGTTTGATTAATGAACAGATCACACACTTTTAATTGGGTGACTTGGTTGTCTTGGAGAGATTTCCAACCGTTCGTAGCTAAAGGCGCGCAATAACTGAATTTCCCGATCTGAATTCCACTTCTCCACAAAAAGTTGGCCAGCGCTTGGAATTATTGCTATTGCCTAGGCGCACGCACGCACCCACATAGATCTGGATCCGATTATATAGGGGCTATATAAAAAATTCACATATATACATAGCCGGCTATTTGCCTGTATGGGTGTCCAGTTGTTGCTCATATTTTTTGACGCGGCACAAATATTTTCTAGATTTTCATATAAATATGTATGAATGTATAACGCGGTCTGTATATTTTCGATATATATATATTTTCGAATTCCATGCGATTCTGTGTTCTTTGAAAATTTTTCATTTGCTGGACTGCACCTAGACAAATTGCTTTTTTCCGACTGGACCTTGTCATTTGAAAAATGTTTTATTTATTTATTTCTCGGTCTTTGGTTTGGGAAAGATGTTTTCTTTTCCAGTTGTTTGTTTGATTAACATATTTATTTACTTTTAAGCGAATTATATGTAGATGTACCCAATTTGTTGGGTTAAAACGTTTCCAAATATTGAAGGAATATCGTAAAATCGGGAACATCACGTAGCCCCCATTGAGTTTATGGCACATTTTGGACTTAATGAGCATTTCAAGGTTTGTGATTGATGTGGATTTATCTCGAATAAATTCAATGGGAAAATGGGATAATTGCTATTTTATAAACGTTCTCATTAAGGCCGCAAAATGGAAATAATATGTTAGCTCAGGAAAGGTTGTAAATTCATCTATAAAATATTACACTTTCATTAGCTAAAATTAACATTTAAAATTAATATTTTTTAAAAATGTAATTTCAATACTTTTTAAATATTATCACATTCTTTTGCTACGAACGTCGAATATTTTTTTTTATCGACTAATATTGTCTATTGACTATTGTCTTACCTTTATCCTGCTCCAAGGACCTTCTTCTCGCCGCTATCATTTTACAAGACGGCATAGATGAGGTAAAGGAAGAAAAGCAGGATGGCCAGAATGCCGAAGGTGGTGAACAGGTTACGGGCTTCACTCATGTTGATTGAATTTGCTGCAAACGAAAAGTCAGTATTAGTTTGGAAAAGAGCCAGGCTAAAATTATTCTTTTAATATATTTATATACACGAAGTATTTTTTTATTTGGCGCGTGAGAAGTTTAATTTGAAAGAAACATAAAAAAGGCGGCAATAAATTTCGGCAAAAAACACATATGATTTTGTTTTAAAATAAGCTAATCAAATAAAATCCAAACGTATAGGTAAAAATCTCTATATATAAAGTAGACAGATATCAAAGCCATATGGAAAATATTAAATATTTTTCGGTTTTGTCTACGCCTGGTTATATCTATTTGATGGTTCTGGTTCTCTTTGTATTTCTGATAGAGCAATCAAAGAACCATATGTCTATATAGATTGAAATAATTCCAGTTTTATAGATTGGAACGGTTCCAAAAATTTAATAAAACACGAGTGAGGAAATATTTACGAACACGGCACACTTGAATTCGAATTCTTAAATCCGAAATCTAAATCATTTGACTGGGATCTTTGGGTCACTTCACTGGTCGCCTGCTTTACCTTTGGGTTTTTTGTCCGCTGGGGGAAGACACAATTTCGTGCTATTAACTGCTGAAAGCCTTTGGCTCAACTAAAATCGTTGGCCCGTCCACGAATTGGGATATAGATGAAATACTTAGCGATCTGCAGGCATCCATACACATAGATATAGATTCGTGTGCGTGTATATGTGCTTTTTGATATATGAACATATAGCGAAATATTTTGTCCCATTGGCCAAAGTGAGACGCCACTACCAGGGCAGAAAGTGCAGACTTTTTGGAAAGTCGCGTAGAAATAACATCGAAAATAAATAAAATAAATTTGCGGCGCACATTTTGACAGTTTTCTAGCAGCCGTTGGCCGGATCTGAAGACAAACCACCAACAATAACAATACGCTCATTAAAAATACGCACTCACGCCTCTAGTATATAGTTTGTTCCATTTCTCGAAACATTTGCCTTCAAATTATTGACAGCGTTTTGGAATTTCCGCAAGTGCAAAGGAACTGAGAAACATGAGTTCAAAATTTTGGCGTGGGATCTAAAAGGTTTTTGTTTAAGAGAAACTAGCAAGGGATGTTTAAATTAATAATGTTTATCTGTAACTTTGATCTCTTGGAATTATATTCAGCTTGGGAAATCTACAATACCTTCATTACCACGAAATTCTCTACATCGCATTTTCTAATCAAACACTCACCATATTATCTGTTGACATATAAATACCACCCAAAATTTTCATAAACAACTGTCACACATCTCGGGTCCTTGACTTTTCTAAAAAAAAACATACACTTTCCCTAAGCTGACACTTGTCATTAAGTCAATTTGAAAATGCAATGCGCAAATGGCGCAAAAACAAAATAGCTCGACACAAAATCTATATAAATAATGACCAAGATAATTATGGAATGTCGATGAAATTTCGTCTAGATGTAGGTACTAAAATATTGATGAAATCCTATTGGGAAGTTTGAAATTCATTGAAGAAATTCAGCAAAAAATGTTATTGTCAGAAAGCGTTCTATGCTCAAATAGAATAATTTTTGAAAAATAAGAATGAACCTAATGGAATAACATTTTGTTTTTCAGTTTGAGCCAATGCAGCTGTGACCACATTGCGTATGCGTAATATTTGTTAGATGTGGTTAAGCTTGTTTGGATTTATGATGTTTGGGAGCCTTCTTGGTATTCATGTGCCGCTATTTTCGCAATTATAAGAATTAAGTATATATTTTTAGATCACACTTATAACGATTACGGGCATTTTAATTGTAAAATTTACTTTATATTCCTCTGCCAATATTCTGCACATATGCATATTTATGATCTTAAAATTTCACATGTTCATCAAACCATATTTATAAACAAATGCATCCATTGATGCATAAACAAATATCATTCTGAGTCGATTTCATCAATAGGCGATGTAAGGCAAAGCGGAATTGCAAAGATCTTTAAGGTCAAGGCGAGCTCTATAAAGAGAGCAAAGAGAACTGGGGAACTTTGATAGAATCGAGAATATATAGCTCAATCCGCAGCTTCCGCGGCTTATCAACTCATTAGAGAGTAGGTCCGAGCAAATTTTTGCGCAGTTTTCGTGGAACAAAACAAACGAGCGGACCACAATAGAAATATATAATTAAATGCGCTGGAAGCTTCAGTTTACTTTGCTCGCTATTGTAGTCCAAATAGTGAGGTCTCAAAATGGTCAGGATCCGGAAGTGGAAACGGATTCGGATTCGGAGGTGGAATCGGGCCAGTTCTTCACCCATCTGTACAAAAAGAATCTGCAACAAATGGTGAGGATTAAGAATGACTCATTGGATCCGTGTGAGGATTTCTATGCGCATGCTTGCGAAAACTATGATCGAACATTGGAGGAGAATCCGGATGAATTTCTGCCACCTTACCTGTACAACAAGCAGGACAGATTGAACTTCTTTACGGCTCAGGTTGGAAATTTCGAAACCATACCGGGAATGTTGATCTCCCAACTTTATAAGGAATGTCGAGCGAGGGGAGAGAGCAATGTTTTCGGGGTAACTGCTGAGCCAACTACCCATTGGCAGCGTCTGATGGAGGAGATTCCCTTCCTGGCCAGCCATGGCGAGGTGCTCTCTTCCTGGCCCATCCTGCGTCATCAATGGGAGCGAAGGCAGCTCAATGGGCAGCTCAATTGGATTGCTTTCTCCGCTCAACTGGCAGCCCATGGTTTACCCACCCTCATTCGGATCTACTTTGCCCTGGATACGATTTACGTAAGTCCCATGGAGGAGCTGCCCTGTCCCAGTGTGGAGGACTTCAAGTCGAGCCTATCTGATGTTTTAGAGGGTCGTCATCATCGCGTGCCTCATATAATAGCACATGAGATGCGGGTTCTGTGTCGCGGAATGCGAGGAGAACTACCGCTGGTGAGGAGTTTGACCAAAAATGGCGGTACCACCACTGACAGACCCAGTCAGGAACAGCTCCTTCTGGACGATAACACCATGGACTACTTTCAGCACTTTTTTGCCGCCCTAAACTTTTCCAAGGAGCAACTGGAAAGAGCGAGAAAGTTTTCCTTAAATGTAGAGAAGATCACGCAGGCCTGGGAAGTTTTGAGGCACACGGAACCCCGAATAGTCTACAACTATGTGATGTGGCAGGCCATAGAGCAGCTCCGTTATCCGGATTGCTATCGAGTATCCGAGGAATTCGAGAGGCTACTGCATTCGGAGTACTGGCAATGGCATGTCTTGGGTGCCCATCTAAGCAGAGAAGTCGCCTTGGCTGCCTATCAACTGCACACCACTCGCTTTCAGAAGCTAAGGAGATCCAGTCTTTCCACAAGAGATTGGTATGGTCACCTGTGGCCAGCTTCGGTGGAGAAGAAAGAGCTTCAGGTGGCACGCATCCTGCAGGTTCATGCCCAAAACTATCTAAATATCACGGAACTCAACGAAATCTACGGAGATTTGGGTTTTGTTAATGGCTCCTTTCATGGAAATCTTCTGCTCCTGCGACGGGCTCAGTTACGTCATAGTTTCGTATCGCCTTATTTGGACGAGGAGGATGTCAATCAGCCAGCCTATTTCCTTAGGCACTTTCTCCATTTTGTGCTGCTCTCGCTGCATCGTCCTACTTATCACTACTATGCCACCCAGGGCCTGGAACTTTGGCGGCAATCCGGACTTCTTTTGGACACCGATGGTCGCTACACAGCTATGGATTGCCTCGAAAGGCAATCCTTCCAGCACTACGATGCAGAATCGGCTCCTATTTATAGACAACTTGGTTCGGAGGAGGTAGCCGAGATCTTTCATTTCTATCGTTCATCCCAGGCGTCCATCAGGGACTATCACTTTTGGTTGCAGGGCGAAAGATTCGCCTTTGCCGAGACCTTTGTGCTGGAGTTCTTCGGCTTGGATCCTCAAAAGGTGCTCTTCTATGCGGTGGCCCAGCAATTGTGTAACCGCCAAACGGAGATCTTTACGGCACAACTCAATAGGGGATATATGAATATGCCCGAGTTCCAGGAGGCCTTCAAGTGTGGAGCCCATAAACCCATGAATCCCCCGTCCAGATGTATGATCAATATGTGTGAATAAGTTTTTTTTTTGGATTACCATTTTTAAGCAATAAAATAAGAAATATTTAAAAATCTATACTTATTTTACGAATCAAAAATCAAATAGGTATAATAGTTATATTCACTAGGTAGACATTTTCTATCGGCTAAAGATTTTATAGTTTTTACACATGAAGATTAGCTATTAATATTTTAATGGATTGGACAATATTGCCAATCCAAGGCACACATGTCGCTCGTTTAAAATGTCTGTCCATCTACCATTTATTCGCATTTTGTTTGACATTCCATAGAACATATTGGCACAAATATACGGTTGATAGAAACTATATATACAGTTTGGTTGCGAGTGGATTTCGAGATGAGAAATCGTGGGCGTTCTAGACACACGTACCGGTAATAAATTGAAAAAGCATCAAAAACAATTCCAGAGAACTCTTCTCGCAGAAAAGCAAATATTTGGGGTTGAAAAAATTTAAGTGTTTGCTATTCGCACGTATAACCACATTATGGCCATATTGAATGATCCACTTTATTAAGATATAGGGCTGTGTACATTTTCCTTTCTCCGTCATATGAAATTACAAATCCCATTCAAGTTTGTTTTCATTGACCCGGGTCGGGAAGTATCTCAAGTTATCTATGTGGGTCTTCAGAACGAGACTGAGTCAATAATGGTACCAGATTCTTCGCCAGACCCGATTCCTATAAATGCAAAAGAGCTGCGAGCATTCGCCTTTGTACGTGAGCCAAGATCGCTTGCGATAACAACGAAAAGTTTTCATTCAGTAAACGTTGTTAATTGAAACCTCAATCACGTAGGTAAGTGTATATATAGGTGGTATGAGTGCACATTGTTGAGTGAGTGAGTGTTGTGTGAATGCATTTATGAGTTTATTCCCCGAAAATTATAAACAAATCATAAAGATTTTTGAATTCATAAAGAGTACTTGTGTTTTCAACATGAATTTAGATCGTTATACTTAGAAAGTAAACATATTATTGGAATAAATCAAATTTCTATAATTCTATCTGATTTATAAAGACTTCCTGGAATAGTTTACTTATGACACTCTTGTGACGCTTAAATTCTCATTTCGTTTTCACTTTTCCAACTGAAACTCTCACTTTATAGCCACACTCAAAAAGTACTCACTCATTTGCATATCTCATTACAATTTGGCCAAAATCGAATTGACTCGACCAGCCGGCTCTTAGTTTCTCCAACGTTTTCAGCTCGAACGGAGCTTCATGAAACTGGCAAAGAAATTGGTTTTCAATAATTTAATTGCAGGTGTATCCAGTTAATGCAAAAATGCACTTGCCATGTGTCATTGGTTGGCTGCTTCTAGGTGGGTAAATCTGATTATTTTGTAGGAAGGTTTATTCATTCTCGGATTATTTCCAGCAAGTTTTAGCCGTGAAGCTGTGGGAAGGGGATTTCCAAACCTAAAACCTATTCAAGTTCACGAGGATGGGAGCACCACGGAGAGTTCTACTAATCCCACACCTTCTACTACACAAACACCCTCGAATAGGGACATCACCATAGGACCCTGCAAATGGGCCATCGGTCGAAGTTGTCCTGATCCCGATGTCAAGTATTATATCTACACACGCCACAATCCGATGGATAGACAGTGCCTCCACATAGACGAGACCCTGGAGAAGTCCAATCTGACTGACTCCTACTTCAATCCCCGATATCCCACGAAGATCATCATCCATGGCTACAACTCGGATATGTTTCTGCATCCACTGCAACAAATGAGAGATGGTGAGATATGAAAGTGATATAATGGTTCTAAATAATATATTAAATGCATTAACTTATTTTCCAGAATATCTGGCCAAGGCGGATTATAATATCATCTATATTGACTGGAGTGTCCTGTCGCCAGGACCCTGCTACATAAGTGCAGTTCATAACACCAAACATGCTGGAACTTGCGCCGCTCAGTTAGTAGAGAGATTGGTGGAGACGGGAAATACGGATATCCATGTGATAGGCTTCTCACTGGGAGCTCAGGTGCCTAACTACATAGCGCGGAATCTAAGTTCGTTTATGCTGCCAAGGATTACGGGCTTGGATCCTGCGATGCCGCTATTCATCACCTCTGGCAATGCGGATAAACTGGATCCCAGTGATGCCAGCTATGTGGATGTGATACACACAAATGCCTTGGTTCAGGGAAAAATGGAACGATGTGGTAATATAATATAATATAACATAAATATTATTTAAAGTCATATTTCGTTAATTTCCTTTTTGAGGTCATGCGGATTTTTACATGAATGGAGGGATCATGCAACCTGGTTGTAATGGACAGAAAATTAGTGAGTCCTTTGTCTGCTATTATTATTAATTTAATTTATTAATTAATTTATTATCTTATCTTAAAGATTCCTTTGCCTGCAGCCATCAGCGGGCTCCTGCGTACTTCCTGGAATCCATTCGCTCACCCAAGGGTTTTTGGGGATGGGCCTGCAGTGGATACATATCCTACCTCCTGGGCATGTGTCCTCCCACGAACTTCCTGCTGGAGGCTGGGGACAACATAAGGCCCACTACCAGGGGAATGTTCATGATAGACACCAATGATAGTTCACCCTTTGCTCTGGGCAAGTGGACGGACTTGCCCACCTTGGGGGCGAAGCAACCACATTGGCGTGCTCCGCCACAGAAGCTGAAGGCGCCTCCGAATCAGGGTGTGGATCCGCTCCTGCATCACATCGACCAGTTCGGTAAATTGGCCGCCAACTTTAACAACCTGCAGATGTCTCCCAGTGGACAGGATCCCTACGAGCACTGGACGAGCTTCAGTCCGGAGCAGAAGGAGAACGATGACGATGATGACTCCGTGGAGGAACAGGACCTGGTGGAATTCACCGAGCCAGATGATCGTCAGTTTAGCACGCAAGCTCCCATACTAAGCTGGTGGGATTACAGAAGGAATCTCACATATGGTTTCATGGAGAACAACATATTTGCTGTGCCAACAGTGGATTAGCCCTAATCGATGCTATGAGCTATTGAAAACCCTTCCTTGCCCCATTCCTTACTAATACTTAAGCGTCACTTAGCTGATATTGATACTTTCAATTACAATACCTATAAAAATAGCCCCACAACCTCGTTTTCATTATTAAGTGCATTAGTTTTGTGCGATTTATTAGGTTTTAGTCAAAAAGGGTAAACAAATAGATATTGAAAGAATGTCATGCAGAACATAAACCAAGGTAAGGTGAAAAATCAGACAATACAATTCTTATACGCCCTATGTGCTGAATGCTTTTGCTTTTAAAATCGGACCATTTTTAGACAAAATTAGCATAATACACATCATTTTTCGTTGGATATTTCAATTATTTCAGTTAAATTCAATTTCATTTTTATCTGTTCTATTACATAATATTCGTTGAGTGCGAGCACCGATCTTGCTCAATCGATGATTAAAAATTAGATTCAGTTTTGAAGACACAGTAAAACTGTAATTCAAGCATCATATAATTAAACAATTCCGAATACAATAGCTGTTTTGTATATTTTGTAAATTGTAATAAATTTTTTTTGCCATAATAATTAGAAATGGACTTGTAGAATGTGGACAGCCGGGTCGCGATGTGAGTGTATAGTTTGTTTGTCCTAGGCTCTAGGTTCTGGTATTGAAATCCGTTGAGAAAATCTGGGGTGGGTACATACAATGACCTTTTTTGGTATACATCTGTGTGTAAAAAGGTCCTTCGCCATTCAATTAATCCGACCCGACCGCTGTGTTTGCTATGTGGCTGACTAATTCGTCCGCCAGCTGCCATCCTGCGTCCTGACTACTGAGCTTACAAGTAAAATGCTAATCCGTTATCCGTAATGTTAATGTGCCCCCGCCCTAGACCTTCTTTTTGACGACCCGTTTAGCTCTGGTCGGCGTAGCAGCCACCGGTGGTGACTCGGTCTTGACTGCTGGTGGCGGTACTTCGGCGGCGGGCGCTGCTTTGACGGCCGCTTTGGTTGGCGGTTTGACTGGCTCTTTTACTGGTTCGGGTTTCTCCTCTTCCTTTTCGGTGACATCCTCAGGCTCCGCCTTGATATCCACATCCATTTCCGGCTGCTCCGCGTCGCTAGTCGCCGACATGGGCGATGGAGGAGCACGCTCCTGGTCGGGATCGTCGTCCTCCTGTTCGTGTGTCGTGTTATTTGTGCTGGCCTCCTCCTCTTCGACCACAGAAAGGTGATAGAGCTTCATCTCCTCCTCGGAAATGGGAACTGGGGCGTTCGAGAGTGGATCACGCCCGTTAAGTGACTTGGGGAATGCAATCACATCGCGAATTGACCGCGCGCGGCATAAGATGGCAATCAGGCGATCCAAACCCAGTGCAATGCCACCATGTGGCGGGCAGCCAGACTCCAATGCGCTCAATAAGTGCGACAGGTGATCATGTGGGATCTTCAGGATCTGTTCCAGTATAAAGTGCTGCATGTCACGATCGTGAATGCGGATGGAACCGCCTCCGACTTCCTGACCGTTTAGTACCAAATCGTAGGCCTGAGAGCGTATATTCTCCATGTTCTCGCAGCTCGTGGCAAAGTTATCCAGATCATCACTGTGTGGCAGGGTAAACGGATGGTGAACACTCTCCAACTGGTTGGTCTCACGATTTCGCTCGAACAACGGAAAGTCGATCACCCAAAGGAAGCGGAAATCATTCGGCTTCTTCACCTTGGCGTTCTCCACCAAAAACTCGTGGTAGTCCAGTCGGATGCGACCCAACATGGCGCGCTGTAAGCAAAAGAATTCAATTTAAGAAATAATACAAAATATTAACCCAAGAGTTACTTACAGTTTCCTCTTTCGGTCCAATGCCCAGGAAGAGCAGATCGTTCTCCTCGAGATCAAACTTCTCGGCGATCTCGGTGGCCACCTCCTCGCCCAGCAGCTTGCCCAGCTTGTCCTGCACATCCTTTGTTGGACCGAATTTACGCACGAACAACGTGCCCTTGAACTCCTTGCCCAGACTTTCGTAATGCTTCCGGGCAGCTCCATTCCAAAAGGCTTCACTGGCCCGCACCACAATGGCATATGCGCCGAGATCCTCAAACTTTTCCTTGAAATCGCCGCTCTTTTCAATGATGTCCGAGACATTGTTCAACAGGAAGCCAAACCGAGTGTCCGGTTTGTCAATGCCGTACTTTTCGAGTGCCTCTTCGTAGGTAATACGACGGAATGGTGTTTGCAACCGGGGAAAATCTTTGGGCCACGAATATCTGAGGGTCTCCTCGATCAGTTGCATGATGTCATCCCGGCTGGTGAAGGAAAGTTCTATATCCAGTTGGGTGAACTCCGGCTGACGATCTGGACGCGTCGATTCATCCCTGTAGCAACGAGCCACCTGGAAGTATCTGTCTATTCCTCCGGACATCAGCATCTGCTTGAATTGCTGCGGACTCTGGACGAGCGAATAGAAGTGTCCCGCCTTTCGAGTGGGCACGACGAACTCCTGGGCACCGCCGGGTGTCCTTCGGAAGAGGGTCGGTGTCTCTACCTCGACGAAACCCAAATAGTTTATTAGATACTCGCGCATTTTCATTATGACAGCCGAACGGAGGCGAAGATTATGCTGCATATCATTGAAACGCAGATCCAGATACCGATGAGTGAGGCGCAAGCGTTCGCCAGCTCGATTGAACTTCCGAATCTCGAATGGGAGATTTTTCTTTGCCGGGTTTAGCACAACCACCCTATCTGCTTCCACCTCAACATGCCCGGTTTGCATTTTGGGGTTAATGGTGGCCGCTGGACGAGGTATTACTGTACCCTCCACACGCACAATCGATTCAATGGGCACGCCCGTCTCTACATATTCCTCCAGACCTTCTGTTGTGGGCAGCAAGAGTACCTGAGTCTGTCCGTAGGCATCTCGTAGTATGAAGAACTTGTTCATCCGCTGGAACTCTAGCCAGCCGCAAATGACTACTTTTTCGTTGATTTCATTGGAGCTCAGTTCACCGCAGTTGTGTGTGCGATCGGCAAACTTGTTGGTGTCCGCCACCTTGACTCGCTGCTCGACAATTACGGAGCTGTTAGCAGTGGGAGCTGCGTCCGCTCCATCTTCCTTGGACTCTCCATTGTTGCTGCTCAAACTGGCCGAGGCTTCGGCGGCAGCCTCTTCAGCCTCCAGATCATCGATGGAGAGCTTCTGCTGCTTCTCTTTGGCCTTGATGGGTCCGTCGTAGGGATCGTCTGGGTTCAGGATCTTTACGCTCGACACACTGACCTCCACCTCACCAGTATCGTATTTCTAAGGGAAATTTGATTTACATTTTAATTTGTAAAGTATGCTTAATTTGTAACGTATGCTTACCAAATTAACATTGGCTTTGGGTCGACTTAAGACCTTGCCCACTATCTGAATAACAGTCTGCTCTGGTGTCGACAGGAATGTGTCGCTTAGCTGAAACGGAATAGCATATTTAATAAGTTAGCTGAAGGGTATAAAGTATAAAGGAGTAAGGAATATCTTTACTCACCGACTGATCCTCGATCATGAGTTGCGTCTGGCCATAGCCATCCTTGAGCTGCAGAAATTTGTTGTTCTTGGTAGAGGGAATCCAACCCACCAGGGTCACCGTCTTGCCCACATCATCGCGTCTCAAATCGTTGCAGGTGAGATCGCGGTTCTCAAAGTACTTTAATATATTCTCGTTCTCTGTAAAGGAATTTCAAGTAAGATTACAAAATATAACAATAAATTAAAGACTTTCCCACTCACTGGCTATCTTGTACTCTGTGCTGGTTATCCCAAGATTGCTCTGCTGCTGCACCATGGTGCTGTATGTGCGCTTGTCGCCAGCTCGCTTGGTTCCGCTGGTCGGGAAGTGAATGTTGAGGATGTCCTGCACCTCCACTTCGATCTCGCCCGTCGGCATCGTTTGGTTGCACGAATTGTGGGGCCGACGCATCACCAGACCCACAATGGTCAGGGTGGTGTTCTCGGGCATGTTGTTCATGCGACGCGCCACCCGCGGATGCTTGTCCTCCAGAACCACCAGCTGGCAGGCTCCGCCGTTGCGATCGCGCAGCTCCGCGAAGCGATTCACACGCTTCTTGATCAGCCTGCCGGAGAGTTCGACAAATAATCCGCAGTGGTGATTGCGCAACTCGCCGCAACTCTGGCGCATCGGCTGCGGGGGCTGCGAGTTCATGTTGAAGTTGCTGGCCATGGCACTCATCAGCTGCATCAAATCGTTGCCGGAAATGTTGGGACCACCCACTGGAATTGAGAGAAATATCATTAATAAATGGGAAATTATAATTTAAGTAACTACACATTTTAAAAACTACTATTTATAAAGAACAAATTTTTATATTATTTTATCATTATTAAAATAAAGGTTTTCTCTCTGTACTACATTTACTACATCAAGAATATTTGTTTTATTCATTCTACAAAACTTTAATTTATAAGATTAGAAAAAACCAGGGCCGTAAATAACAGTTATTTGAGATTTTTATTTTAAAAGGCCTACTGAGATTTGTACAATTTTAATCAACAATTGAACTGGTTTTTATGCACTTTATAGACATGAACAAATAGCAGTTAATTTGCTTTGTTGACAGCCATATAATTTGTGGTCAAGAGAAAAAATAACTTTTTTTGACGCAAACTAGTCTTAGTTTTGAAGCTATCGGGATGAAACTTTTCCAAAAGTCTTCTATCTATTGCAGGTAATGTTTTATTATTTATTTATTTATATCTTCTTCCTAACGCTACAAGTATAATACCTATAATTTAATGCGCTACTCACACAGGACAAGTTAATTTTGTGTTAATAATTTTTACAGAACTCTAATTCACAAATTTTAATTATACTTATATTAAATCTAAAGCTAGGGTCGCTGTGTTTATTTTACGTCATGTAAAGTCGGAAACGGCCGGATCAAACAACTATATCTTATAGCTCCCATAGGGATAATCGGAAAAATAAGCGAAAAAAAATTATAGCTTTCATGTTTTTTGGTATATAACTTCCTACTTTTGGGAATAACAATATTTTGACAATTCTGAATTTCGAATTTAATGATCTGCAAGGGTATATAAGCTTCGGCTGGCCGAATTACATAAATTACATAAAGCTCTAGTGTGTTATAAAACATAAATTTCCTAGTTTAGTTCTTTAATATCCGAACAAAATATGAGGACTCAATCTGTCATCTGGAATGTCTGGGGATCTACTTACTGTTGAAGGGATTTGGACCGGGACCGGGCCCGAAGTTGTCATTGAAGCCTGGTCCTCCGCCGCCGCCACCGCGGTAGTTGTCGAAGTCGTTGTAGCCACCGCCATCTCCTCCGTAGCCGCCGCCGCCGCCACCGCGTCCTCCGAATCTTCCGCCGCCGCCGCCACCGCCGCGATATCTGCCACTCATGATCTGCAAATCGAAATGGGGGCTTGATCATGGACAGTTCTTATGGTAAAGACGTGAATCACGAGCACTTACGTGACCGCAATCAGCCGGTTCTTGCGCTGAGACCAACGATTCCGGGGTGCTCCGATGCCGAATGTGCTTTTCCGCCAATAAGCCGCCACTGGATGCGCTGTGCACGAGTTGCTGCTGCAGTTGGAGGCGCTGATGACTTCGCCAGAGGGTCCTGGAAATTAGTAACATTTTTTTGGGGTTTTTTTCTGTTAGTAATTGCTCCCCAACTATTGCCTCATTCAGCGGCCGATATATGTAGGAAAGGAAAAATTTTTTCAGACCCCAGCACGAGCTGAACACACACAGGCGCACACTAATCAGACAGCGGCACACACATATACACACTGTCCCAAAATGCGAATGTGTATGCGCGTATGTGCCGGGCGTCGCGAAAAAGCCGACCTAAAAACTGGCCAATAATTAAGAGCTTTACCGTAATAGCTGGATCGACTGTGGGGCCACAATTACGCCGTGTTCGTATAGCAAAAAGTCACTCAAAGATCACTAAAATCCGGTCCACAAGTGGACTGCAAATTTCCCCCGAATTTTACGAAAAAAAATTGTCACTGTTTTGGCTTGGCTGGTAAAGTGTGACCGTAGGGCAGCAGTAAATCATCGTTCTGGGGATGTAACTATCGAATAAGATTGTCCCCTTTTTATCGATGTTTTTAAATATGTTTTTAATTTGTCCCCTAAATATTAATCAAAACTATAATTTTGAGTTTAAAATTTGTTTTATTTACATGACACTTAAATCCATTAACAAATGCATTCAATAACAATCTATTTGTGTTCATCAGTACTACATGCATGTGCAAAAGTCATACAAAATTAGCTTTGTATTGTGGCAATCACAAGTTTTCTTCTTAACTTGCATTCTGGCTTATAAATTACAAAAAGTACACGGACCCGGTCAGTGCAGATACATTCCATCCCAAATGAGTGGTTTATGGAATCTAACTGCCGTAGTCGGTGCCGTTGAGTGAGGTTTTAAAGTGCTGAACCACATAGTCGTGATAGTAGCACATTATGCACAGAGGTTGGCCGAGAATTATGGAAGCCCACACGATTATGTTGCCCATTCGGGGACCCAGCTTCTTCTCAATCGACTTGGAAATGGCCGAGAGGGGAATCTGGCCCATCATGCCCATAAAGGCCCAGATCTTGTAGGTTTGCAGAGGAACAGAAACCTGTAGGTACACAAGAAAGAATTAAGAGCTTGTAAAAACGTTAAGTATCAGATCTCTTAGTCTTACCAGATATTCGTGGAAGAAGGCACTAAACAAGAAGACAATAGTGGAGGCCTGTCTTGAGGAGTAGCCCATTTGGACCACTGGGATGTAAAGATGACGGACACACCACCTATGGACTGGCATGTTCCAGGTCCGCCAGAAGGTATCAATATTATTGGCATTCCACCAATCACAGTAAAAGTTTCGATCCGCAAAGTTCAGGAGCTCTCCCACCGCATTTAGGAAGGAGTGGAACATGAGGTAGAAAAAGCACAGCCAGCACAGGTGATTGGGTAACTAAGTAATAGAGAAAAAGGTCAACGAATTTATAAAATCTATTAAACCCAAGTTTACTAACCGCCAGTTTAAGGAGTCGCTCGGTGGCCAAGGCCACATCCATGTTAGAAAACGGAATGAGGGAGTTTCGAACCGAGGGAATAATCCATTGCTGGAACAACGCCATCACTACATTCACTCCAATCACCACCTCCAACAAACGCTTGAGCAAAAAGCGTTTGCGCACGCGCGAAGTTCGCGGGAAATTCAACTCATAACAGAGCGTGGGAGCACAGAGGAAGTACAGGAGATCCCTGTAGGTCAGATTATCCGGGTACTGCACTAACTTGGAAACGTCTTCATCTTCTTCACCGCCATCCAAAACACCGTTTTCTGAAAGACAATTAGTGGACAATAAAGAAATATCGAATTCAATTGGCAAATTTTAACTTACTCAGTTCCGCCAAAGTAATGCTGGGTCGACGCTCTCGGGGATTCTTTTGGTAGTAAGTCTGGCGGCACCACATATTAGTCTGCACGTAGGACCAGAGTTTCAGGAACAACACAGAGTAAAAGAAGCAAACGGTTGAGGCGCCCACTATAAGAATTTAATCTTAAAAACCACTTTTATTTATCTTTAATTTTTTCTTACTCAAACTGAAAGCGTGACCTTTAAGGTGTATAGTGACCACAGGCAGGCAAACCAGCACCACAATGTTTACAATCTGGATGAAGATGCCCAAGCCCTCGGCAATGATTTCCTGGAAAATAGATTGGAAATTTAACGTTAATTTAATTTAAATTTAACAACTATCGATAACCAGTAACGGAAATCGCTCCCATCACAAAAACGTCACTCAGACTATCGATAGCCCCAGCCCGCCCCAAGTCCCATCTCCAGATCTGCGAGCATTGTGTGCGAAAAGCCATTTGCGATTTCATTTCATGTTGAAAAGTGCGGCGGAAAAACCCCCCAGTGAAATTATTTAAAACGAACCAGTCCCCCGAAAGGAAAGCAGACTCAAAATGGAAGTGACAGAGGCGAATTTGCAGCTGCTGGCCGGTTATTTGCAGCAGACGCTGAGCGCCGATCCAAATGTCCGCCGGCCGGGTGAGTGTGTGTGTGGGAATGCGTTTGCACACGGACGGCACGCACACAGCTGCACATGCGTGCAGGCGTGCCGTTGTGTGCGTGCGCGGGAAAGACTTTTGGCGACGCTTAGGAAAAATACGGTTTTAAAAAACCCTATGGAGGACCCTATGAGATTTTCATACCCCTGCGAGATTATGAAATAACTATCTACCCAGAATTGAGCCGGACTGCTGATCTTGATAAGACCGTTTCCAAGCAGAGCTCTAAAGCACATCCCTTTTTTCTAGAGTTCTATAAAAATGTTTACTCCACACGTGCTAAGCTTCCTTTTAAAGGAGAATGTTTTAAAATTATTTTTCTATATTTGTTTTTTACGAAAATATAGGTATACGTCTTACCAAGATATTAAAAATGTTCCTAAAATAACTAAATATCCTGTTAAAACTGGTAAAAGCCACTGAATAACCCCTTTAATAATATTTACAATAAGTAAACTTCTCTTTTATCACACTCTAATTTTTCCTATTGTCCATTTTACAGCCGAAAAACTCTTGGAGTCCACGGAACTGCAGCAGAATTACCCGATTCTACTGCTCAACCTGATAGACAAGGCCCAAATGGACATGACCACGCGGGTGGCGGGCGCCATTGCGTTCAAAAACTATGTGAAGCGGAATTGGGCGGCCCACCTGGACAGCGATGGACCGGATCGCATCCACGAAAGTGACAGGAACACAATCAAGACCCTGATCGTAACACTAATGCTCCACTCGCCGGTGGCGTTGCAAAAACAACTGAGCGACGCCGTCAGCATCATTGGCAAGCATGATTTTCCGAAAAAATGGCCGCAGCTCATCGACGAGATGGTGGAGAGATTCGCCTCTGGCGATTTCAATGTCATCAACGGCGTCTTGCAAACCGCTCACTCGCTCTTCAAGCGCTATCGCTTTGAGTTCAAGTCACAGGCTCTGTGGGAGGAGATCAAATTTGTGCTGGATCGCATGGCTAAGCCGCTGACCGATTTGCTCCAGGCCACCATGCAGCTGACCAAGGTGCACGAGAACAATGCCGAGGCTCTGAAGGTCATCTACGGCTCCCTGGTGCTGGTGAACAAGGTGTTCTTCTCGCTGAACTCGCAGGATTTGCCAGAGTTCTTCGAGGACAACATGAACACTTGGATGGGGGCGTTTATCCAGCAGCTGGCCGCGGATGTGCCATCGCTGCGCACTGGCGATGATGAGGATGCGGGAGTTCTGGAGCATCTGCGCACACAGGTCTGCGAGAATATTTGCCTGTACGCCAAGAAGTACGACGAGGAGTTCAAGCCTTTTATGGAGCAATTCGTGACTGCAGTCTGGGAATTGCTGGTCAAGACCAGCCTGCAAACCAAGTACGATGCGGTGAGTAGCGAAAGCAAACTTAACGTCTTCAAAAACTAAACTTTTAATTTATAGTTGGTTTCCCATGCCCTGCAATTCCTCTCCGTGGTGGCTGAGCGTCAGCACTATCAGAGCATTTTCGAGAACCCAGAGATTCTGGCACAAATCTGCGATAAAGTTGTTATTCCCAATCTGGACATTCGGCCCTCAGATGAGGAAATTTTCGAGGACAGTCCAGAGGAGTATATTCGCCGGGACATCGAAGGCTCTGACATTGATACCCGACGTCGGGCGGCCTGCGATCTGGTGAAGACTCTATCCATTAACTTTGAGCAAAAGATCTTTGGCATTTTTGGCCAGTATCTGGAGATATTGCTGACCAAGTACAAAGAGAATCCGGCCGCCAATTGGAGGTCCAAGGATACGGCCATTTATCTGGTCACTTCATGGGCGTCTCGAGGTGGAACTCAAAAGCATGGCATCACACAGACCTCGGAGTTGGTTCCTCTGCCGGAATTTTGTGCTCAGCAAATTATTCCGGAACTGGAGAGACCCAACAGTAAGTGAAAAATCACAAAAACGTTTCATATTCCATCAATCTAATAAATGCCTCTTTGCAGTCAACGAAATACCCGTTCTTAAGGCAGCTGCCATTAAGTACGTAATGGTATTCCGCAGCATTTTGGGTCCCCAGGTTCTGGCCAACTGTCTGCCGCAGCTCATCAGACATCTTCCCGCCGAAAGCCCAGTGGTGCACAGCTATGCTGCCTGTTCCGTGGAGAAGATCCTCACCATGCGAGATGCTAGCAATGCGGTTGTGTTTGGTCCTCAAGTGCTTGGACCTCATGCAACGCAACTCATTAGCGGATTGTTTGCTACCCTCTCGCTGCCAGGATCAGGCGAGAATGAGTATGTTATGAAAGGTGAGTTTGAAGAGCAATTCTTTTCAGTTATTTTCTGTTAACAAAGCTGTTAAATTTTCTTTGTAGCTATTATGCGAAGTTTTGCTGTTTTGCAATCGGCTTCAATGCCCTTTATGGGCGTGGCTCTTCCCCGGCTCACCGAGATTCTCACTCAGGTGGCCAAGAATCCTTCGCGTCCGCACTTTAATCACTATCTCTTCGAAACGCTGGCACTGTCTATCAAGTAAGTATTATGAATTAACTTTCCATGGAACTGTTTTTAATGATATATATCTCCAGAATTGTCTGCCAGGCGGATGCCTCTGCTGTGAGCTCCTTTGAGGAGGCTTTGTTCCCTGTTTTCCAAGGCATCTTGCAGCAGGATATTGTCGAATTTATGCCCTACGTCTTCCAGATGCTTTCTGTGCTGCTGGAAGTGCGCGAGGGCTCTGGTTCCATACCAGAACCATATTGGGCTCTGTTCCCTTGCCTGTTGTCTCCAGCTCTTTGGGACCGGACGGGCAATGTTACACCCTTGATCCGTCTTATCTCGGCTTTCATCAAGCAGGGCTCAGCTCAGATTCAAGCCTTGGGTAAATTGGTAAGCAAACTATTGGAGAGAGATCCTAGAAACAATTTTACTCATTCCCATTTCATCTATTTCGTTACAGAGTGGAATCCTCGGAATTTTCCAGAAAATGATTGCCTCCAAGGCCAACGATCATGAAGGCTTCTACCTGCTGCAGAACCTCCTTTCCTACTACCCAGCCGCGGAAATCCAGCCAAATCTTCGCCAGGTCTTTGGCCTGCTCTTCCAGCGACTGTCTCTCTCGAAGACGCCCAAGTATATAAGCGGCATCATCGTCTTCTTCAGCTTCTATGTGATCAAGTACAGCGGCGGTCAGCTGGCCCAGTTGATAGATGAGATACAGCCCGGCATGTTTGGCATGCTGCTGGATCGCGTGTTCATCACCGAAATGGGAAAGGTTCTCAAGGAACAGGAACGCAAAATGGTGGCTGTGGGTGCCACGAAACTGCTCACCGAGACGCCGGAAATGTTGCAGCCGCAGTATGGGGCCTTTTGGCCACGCCTGCTGCATTCCCTAATCGATCTTTTCGAGCGGCCACCAGAGAAGTTAAAGGGTCTCGAAATCGGAGAGTCGGCAGGAGTTGCCGAGGATCCCGAAGCTGGCTATCAAGTGGCCTTTGCCCAACTCACTCATGCTCAGCCCAACCAGCAGGATCAGCTGGCCGAGATCACAGATGCCCGCCAGTTTCTGGCCACCTCGCTCTCCAAGTTCGCGCAGTCGCGGGCAGGAGAATTGCCAGCTCTGCTGTCTCCCCTGGAACCCGAGTACAAGCAAGTGCTGCAGAAATATTGTGATCAGGCTGGTGTACGCATTGCCTAAAGGAATCGAATCGAATGACTGGGGCTCATTTATCGCAATCAAACCTCGCCATACATTCGCAACTCTTATCTATATAGACGCACTTGATCACTCATTGCCCGGTTTATTGTCATTGAAATATTGTATCTATTGTATGTAAATGTAAGTTTTGTAAACAATAAATAGTTATGTTTTTAAAACTTGCTATGTTATCACTTGGAAAACTCTGCTTTCAAAGGAACAAATCGTTTTGTGTCAAACATTTATAAATTTCCTCATATTTTCCAAAAAATTGCTGTTATTTTAGTAAAACCTGGATATTTTTAAATTTATCATATAAATAGAATAAACCATGCTGAAGCTAATTATGTGCTTAAAGTCGCGATCAAACAAATTAGGCGTAAGATGCTATCAAAGTGAGTACTTACCATGGCAAGACCCTTTTCCACAGCCAAACAGAGGGAAATGTGAACCAAAGAGTCTGCAAAATATTTAATTGTTTAAATTGTGGGTTGGTAATATTTAGAATCTATATACTTACAAATGCTGAGGATTAGGGCATTATGACCCTCGCCTTCATTGTGACCGCTTATGAAAAAGATCCAGTCCAGGGGATTAATGCGAATGCCATATCTTAGAAGTGATATAAAAGGTTGTTAAATTTCTTCACATTTTCGTTTTCCGAAATACTTACTTTAGCAGGTTCTCTAGACCCAAGCGCAGGCCACCAATGCAAAGCAGTAGAAATCCCCAGTTTACCAGGCCTGTGAAGTTAGTGAATCCAGAGCTCCAGGAAAATAGCGAGTCTCTCGGCCGATGGATCGGTCTGCCAGGCTGGGCCCTTCGCTGCTTTTCCTCTTTATTGGAAATTTCCTCAGCACGGGTTACACTTTGGGTTCTTCTATATCTCAGCTTCTTCTCGGAACCATTCGTTCCATTACCGTTCTCATCCTTATCCAAAACTTTACGATACTGCCGCAGATCGATGGGATTGCCATGCTGATCGAAGAGGTTTTGGGTTGACTTGCGGTTTCGCAGACTGCTTAGATTGTGTTCCGTGGCAGAGGCTGATCTTCTCAAGCGTTTCATGATTCCCACACCAGCGGATCCACCGTTCTTGGTGGGTTGTTCTGCCTTCCCGGGCCCCTTATCTTGGGGATCCTTATTGGTGGTCATGATGGTCTAACACTCTATAAAGAAATTTGTATTTATGATGATTAGTTTTTGCTTATCGCAAATTCTTTTTGCCATTGAAAGCAAAATACTAAGATAAGATTTCTTTTGGTAACCCATATAAAAAGTTTAAGTACTTTTATTTTGAATCAGAAATAACTCGGATTGGAACTGCGTAGGCTGCAATCAGTAATGGCTTCGCTGGAATCGGTAATCCATTGACTAAATACGCAACTCTGATAAGTAATGAGGGTAATTAAGTAATGGTTTTATTGTTTTACTGATCTATATAACACGTTTTATATATCTCTAATTTATTCGCAAATAAATGGGCCCAGACCCACCCAGAAGCAATTTCCGCAACTACGGTCAAAGCTCATCCGACTCTGCGATTGCTGATTAAGTAATCAGATACCGATTTGCATAGACATTGAACCCGCAAATGATAATGTGGTTAAGTTGTCTAGTCTATAAGCCAACAGCTTCTCACTTGAGTCGTGTAAAACCAGTTGTAAACTTGCGACGATCGTACTTGGCATTAGCTACCTGAGTCAAGATCGCATGTCAACTGGATGATCACCAAATGGCAGGGCATTATCAGCATTCAGCCTCGTTGAGTTCATTAAATATCACACCCAACCGTTGCGAAGCCAAATTAATTGACTTTCTGGAACCCAAAAATACTTTATAGTTTACTGTATCTACAGATTCTATTTTTGAATGATTGTTTCTAAGATTATAGTTAGGGATTCGCACTCACGTAACTTGTTTATGGCGAACAACGAGTGTCAAGATACGATTAGGAAATTGTTGTTTCAGCAATTGTTTAATATTTTTTAATTCAGTATAATAGGTACATATATGCAAGCAACTTCCATGACGAAATTTGAGGGTTATCAGTTGAAAGGAATTCTTGAGTAACAGTATCTACGTCACTTTATGGAGGCAACAATTTTAGTTAATAGTTTTATTTGACTAGTTTCTTGATACCTTGTTTATTTGACATCAAAGTTCGACTACTATCGCTGCTTATCGCGTATGCATTTAAAAATCAATTTAAAATTAATTTACAGTGGGTTTCAAAGCTATTCATTGGAATACTGGCATGCAAAAATATTAAAGTAAATATTTCTAAATATTCGAAGGTTAAAAGAGAATATATTTTTGTTTTTTACTGCATATGGGAACGGAGAAGTTTTTTGTGCTTTTTAGTGTTCAATTAGTATTCCATTGGCAACAAACACTAAGTTTTACATAATTATTCAGTGCGTTGAACTGATCCAAGTGCAAGGAAGACATTTAAACGTATACTTCAAACATATGTGTCCATTAAATGCAGAACGATTTAAGTCGAGTCACCGTGACGCAACGTCATCGAGAACTCGAAGTCGAAGCTCGTCATGGCTCATCAACAGCATGATGAGTAATTATCAGGCTTGTGGGACCAAAGCAGTACGATGCGTATAAAAATATATACATTACAGATCCGTGTAAGAAACCAGACAAAGGAGGTCAAATGGGATGACAATATAAAGTTTTATCAACGGGTTATTCCTCACAAAAAAAATTTGGAAAATATATATTTTTTTCAAAAAAACATGGAAATGTAATTAATTAATTTATGTTCTAAAAACTAATTTTTAGTGAAATTACTATTTTTGTCATTACTGTTATTACTATGCTATTATTTTGGACCCTATTGTTTGAATGGATATGTCAATGCATATGCACATGTATAACCCGCATGTGGCAAAGAGAACCGAACCTGAATTGAATGGCCGCTGCGGTTTGACGATTAGTTTGTTGAACTTTCGGTTTATATTTAAACAACTTAAGGTGGGGGCGTCCCAGCGGTAACTTCAGCACTTATCTGGTCTACGCAGATGTTGATGGGTCGCCTGTCTAGTGAACACTGTTTATTTTATTTAATGCTGCTAACTACGCCGACCTTAACTTTTTGAAAATATTCCAGACACTTCAAGTTGTAGCCTACTTGGTTCGAT
This sequence comes from Drosophila takahashii, assembly GCF_030179915.1. Taxonomy (NCBI): domain Eukaryota; kingdom Metazoa; phylum Arthropoda; class Insecta; order Diptera; family Drosophilidae; genus Drosophila; species Drosophila takahashii. The sequence continues at coordinate 12,661,528 of NC_091678.1, read as the reverse complement.
AATTACTGCCGGAACCGGTTGCCGTCATATAAGGAAGAACTTCCCATAGCAGCGATAAAAGTAGGTCAGTAACTCAAGTGAATCCATCAACTTGAGTGCTAAGCGTCTCCCGATCGAACGGCGATTGATAAAGGTTATCAATGCTGCGGTTCATAAACTCGGTGATTGCATAAGCCCCTCGTTATCATGTTGCCAGGGTAGACATGTCTGGCTGGGCCACCCTAATCACAATTAACTTGCCCCTTACAATGTAAAACGGATGCAGGCGTTCTACAGTCAAGATGCTATAAGTAGATCTATAGACACTATAAATTTAGAACTTGAAGAAAATTATGAAATTTTATACGAAATTCTGCAATAAAAAATTGTTGTTCTACTCTGGAGAATTAAAATATTATATGTTCCTCTTGGGCATTATTTATATAATATTGGACATTTTTTCGGAGCTAAACAATTTAAAATATAGAACTGTTAAGATAAGAGGTTCATTCTAGGAAAGTTCCACTGTAGTCCCAAATGTCGAGAGGAAAAAGACACGAAATTCGCCGGCTGCTCTCTAATCAGAAGGCAAGAACACTGTTCTTATCAGCATTTGACTGATAATTTCTAATTGGAATGGAATTTGTTTTTCCAACCAGACACACACTCTCTTTTTCTCTTGTTGGGTCGCGTTTTATCTCTGATCAGAAGTAGTCTCTGTTTGGGTTTTTGGCGCTAACCGGTTTTTTGGCATAGAAGTTTGTTTGGTTTTTGTTTGGTTTTCACTGTTTGGTTTTGGTTTTTTCTGTTTGATGGCGACGACGCCACATTTCGGAAATGTTTTTTAATTTTTTTTTTGTTCAGGCCGCGACGCAATGCCCGGATCAAGGTTATATAGCCATCGGGCAAATATATGCACAGGCATTCACACAATTTAGCTATATGGGCATTATCACCGCTCATTCAATTCAAGGGAAGGCGGAGATAGTTTCACTAATTTATGATGGCTATATAGTATGCATAAAAAAATAGAGGTACTCTATTTGATTAAACACGATTTGTTGCTAGTTTTTATCAGTCTGGCTGCTGTTATCATAAAAATAAAACCGCCTTAATGGCTTTTTGAGTCACAATATCAAAATCACTTTGCACGTGTTTTTATTTATTTTGCATTCTTTGTGGCCAAAAGAAACACATTTCCGTTTGGAGCAACTGCATTCGCAAATCTTCTTCTTATCCGTTCAAGTTCATTACTCCGCCTTCATTAACTCCAAACAAAAGCGAAAGTTGAAGAGAGAACGAAGATCGCTTGGGGATGGGGAGCGTAAACAAAACACACAAAAAACTCGCACACTTGATTATTTATTTTTGTTGTTCATTTTCTGTTAATAATATGTTATTTTGTTACTGAGCTTAGCACACCTTGCGCACACAATTCAATTCAAGCGTCGAGTGGTTGATTCTTCTCACAAAAAAGAACCGATCTATTGTCACGCACTGGAAGCGCTTTCTTTTACCGTAAACCGCACTCTTCGGCGGAGAATTCTCGACTGGCGCTTGGAAAATCCAATTGGAAATAAACAAAGCGACGCGATAGGTCGGACATCAGTGGTGGCGAAGATTTGGCGGGAAATAGCTGCTTTGGGTGGGAAAACGAAATTAGTGAACCAAAAAAGGTTTATTAGATCAGGAAAAAGGTTCTTAATTATTTATTAATTAAATAATTATTCTTAAATAACCGGTAAAATTCTGTCAGCACTGCCAGGCACAGGTGGTTGTGTTATCGCTATCGAGCGTCTAACGATCGATATTTACTGGAAAGCGTTTTTTGGCGCCTAGCTTGAATTAGTGATATTGGTATGGCGATTTGATGTTGAATAAAAATATTATTTAAACGGAGAAATATTAAAGAACTGCTTACAAGTTATTTTATTTATAACATTTTTGCTTAGTTACTTTAAATTAAATCAAGCAAATACTTACTTTTTTTAAACGCTTTGTAGAGAAGGCGAACCCATGTAGAAGACTTGTTAGTCGACAACTAGGTGGCGCCCCCAATCGATCTCCTTCATAGGTGGCGCCAGAGATTTTCTTTTGATTTTAATGTTTAAGTTTTTATTATTGCTCTTTATTTGCAATTTTTTATTAACAACTAAAAAACGTAAGTGAAAATTTCAATAATTTAATGCTTAATTACACAACGAAAACTCTTTGCTCGAATTATATTGGGTATAGAGTGCAGTCACATTGTGACGCCAGCAGGGCCTACAAACTAACAACAAATAAATACAGATTCAATTAAAGCTGACTTATGTACAAGAACGTATTAGGCGTGAGAAAAAGTTTCTGATAGATTTGGTATAGAGCGCAGTTTAAGAAAAATGCTTATCTTGGGCTAGTGCTGCTGTCGCCTCTCCTCGATCTCGTCTTCGTTTTCGTCCAGACCCTCGATGAGGTCTTCTAAATCGTCATCCCCATCATCCACAAATTGATCGATTCGTTTGAGTAAATTGTGTGACTCGTCGGCCTCCTCCTCTTCATTCTCCTCTTCATCTTCCAGCTGACCATCGGTGGTCTGATCCTCTTCCCCCAGCTCCTCCTCATCATCATCATCAGCGTATTCGATAATATCGCTGGCGGTGACCCCGTCTTTAATCCGTGACTCTGGCAATTGATCATAGTCAAAGACCTGACGCGTTGCTCGAGGTGGTGTCTCGGTGGAAATCGGTGACCCCAGATCTTCACTATCCTCCTCGAGGAGACTCTCTATGGACCCCGCCTTGCTGGAAATCCTCGGTTCCGGTTGCTGGGCCATCAACTTGGTACTAACTGGCTTCAGCACGGTGCTTGCGGTGGAAGTAACCACTTGAGGTGGTGACCCAGTGGACGAGGCGATCTCGTGGGCATCGGCAAACATATTGTCCAGTAGACTCAGCAGATCATTGACACCACTTGGAGGTTCTGCCACCGAAGGGGTAGTACTACTTATAGGTACTTTAGTTGTAGTAGTCTTTATAGTTGTGGGTTTAGTACTGCTAACCGGAGAATTGGTAGTGCTGTAGACAGGAGCTCTTTCGGGAGCTTTAGTAGTTGAAGGTTTCACGGTTGTGGGTTTGCTAGTCGTAGTTGTGGTAGTCATCGGAGTAGTCTTAGTGTGCAAATGTTTGACCTGATAGGAATCCACAGTTCCCCTCTTCTCGTTGGGATCAGCTATCCTAACCACGGGCTCCCTCTTCGAGATAACCGGCACTATCTTGGGACTATGTGGATCCAATTCGTTTTGGCCATAGGTCTTAACCTTGGAGTGACCCTCGATGATGAGGTACATGGGTCCCAGTAGGGGTTTCGGTGGTTGCTTGTAGTGGGAGAAAAGCGAGTCGGTGGTGGGTTCACTCGGCGGAGGAGCAGGAGCCACTGTGGGTCTCTGCGACAGATTGCTCGTCTGGGGGATGAGCAGGCGATTACTGGTCGTTGTTGAGCTGGTTCCCAGATATACGGGAGTAGTTGAAGAAGGAGTGGTTCCCACGGTGGAGGTGGTGGTGCTGGTCATCAACATGGGTCTGAAGCCCGAGCTGCTCGTCTGGGGAGTGGGTGTGATGTAGATCTCCGCTGGCTGAGCGGTGGCCACCGTGGGCACTGCAATGGTGGGTGGACCGGGGACAAAGGTCACGGGTGCATAGGTAAACGGTGAGCGGGTGGAACTGATGCCAAAGCCCCCTGGTGGCAGTGGGTGATGCGGCTTACTGGTGCCCATCAGATACTTGGTCGCCGGCATTGTGGGCTTAACCTTGGGCTTTGCGGTAGCCACCACCACCTCCTTCTGGAGCAGCTCGTGCAGCCAGGGTTTCCTTAGTCCCCCCGTTTTTGGTCCACCCTGATGGCCTGGCAGAGAATTAGGCGAATAGCTGAGGTGATGGGGCCTCGAGAAGCTGTAGGTGTGCATGGATTCCTGGAGATGTGGGTCCGAGTAGCTCAGCCTATGCGGTGGCATGCTGGTCATCCAGGGTGTGGACGATGACAGCGATGAATGGTGACCCATCGAAGGTTGATGGTAGATCACCGACGAGGTCATCGCCTGTTTGGGCGTCGGTGAACTCATGTGGTTGTGTTGACTCATATAGGAGGTGGGTGCTCCGGTGGCCATCATACTATGTCTGTACTCCAGGTGGGGCGGCGACTGGGGCGCACCACTCGATTTCATCATCATCATGGGCGGTGGCATGAGGTGGGTGTGCGGCATGTGCTGCTGCATTTGTGGGCCGTGCTGAATATGCTGGGTGGGAGCATAGTAGCTCCTCCGGATGGCCGCATATTTCGCCTGTTGCTGCTGCTGCTGTTGGTGATGATGAACTGGCGGATAGGAATGGGAGTGGGGCACCCTAACCCGTTCACTGGCCACTCCGAGGAGCAACACCTCGCTCTTGGTCTTGTTGCGCAGCACCTCCGGCGGCAGCTCCTTCTTCCTGGCCTCCGGATTACTCTGGCCCGTGCTGTTGTTCTCCGCCCAATAGCGAACGCGATCCAGGGCCGGCGGACTGTAGTCGTAGGTGGGGTCCTTTTGCAGCGGATCCCCGTGTCCCAGGGGTCGCCACTCGTTGTTGTTGTTCGGATCCAGCCGTTGAGCTGCGAAAGAGAAGATAAGACACCGCCGGTGGTAGATGATTGAGTGCCGTATCAATTTACTTTTACATGTGCAACTTTAATTGCCCCCCGAAAAATGGCCGGGGGGCATCTAAGCTGGAGATTCAGCGAGGAGCTGGGAGCTAGGAGACATGCGACGAGGCTTTGCAGCCAGAGACGGGCCAAATCATAACTCGTTAAAGTGTTAACAAATGTTTTTGTCCCGTCACTTGGTCAAGTCAATGCCGGCATCCTGGTTGCTCAAAGCGAGGGAAGGTTAAGGATTTTTCTTGCTTTTATTATAAAAATTATAATGTTTAAATTTTATTGATTTATCGGTATATTTATAAAATTGTATAGAGAAGCAAAAACCATCATAAAAGTTCTGTAACAAAATTACTAACCATAAACAAATCTTTAAATAATCGTATTTAAACAATTTTTTCCAGAGATTTTGTTAGCGTGAATACTGACCCAAACCATAATTTATTTATTCTCGAAAAAATGTATTTATCCTTTCTTTTAACACTTATTTCTATCAAAAAAATATTTATTGAATCTTAAAAAAATTACCAAAAGATCATCATAGTTTTTTAAGGATTTCGTTTAAATGTTGCAAAAATATGGAATTGAAGAACCATATTTAATGTTGCAAAAATATGTAATTGAAGAACCATATTTAATATATAAAAGAAAGTAAAACATACCGAAGAAACTACGATTGTAAAAAAATTAATCTTATGATCTGCTCAAACCGCCCTCGTGAATATCTAACTTCAATTGCTTTTGAGCAGTTTTTGCATAAATTGATTTTAATGCCTGCGGACAGTGTGCAAGATTGGAGTTCCAGTCGATTGAACCCGAGGCCCCAGCCTCTTGCCAGGTTGGCATGGGATGAGCTCCGTTTAGCTCCCTCCGCCATGTGGCTCCTAATTAAGCCAAAGTCAGAGGCCAAGCCGCCAGAAAAGCTGTGATCCCCAACGCCCACCTGGCAGCCAGCACTAACACTTGGTGGCTCCTCCGTCGGCAGGCGTTGATCAGTGGGGGCCATGACCAAGGCAATCAGCACGGCAAACAGACAGACAGCCAGACACAAAGTCGCATTGGGTCGACTCGGTTTTGGCTTGGCTTTGCTTGATTGACTGATCAACGGACTGAGGAAAAATAAATGGCAGAGGCGGCGAAGGCGATGGCGATGGCGAAGGCGAAGGCGACGACTGCGAATGCGGAGGCCTGATAAATTATTAGCTAAAACCAGACAAATCGCTTTCCATTTGAGCGGTTGCAAAGGCATGCGGAGCTATAAGCTCCTAAGATACCAAGCTGCCAAGCTCCCAGCTCCTCGACGTGAGGACATGCACATGGCTGAAGCGGAAATGGCCACTCATGCATCTTGATCTCCTTCTAGCAGTTGGCTTTTAATACGCTTACCAAAAAGGCTATCGAATTGAAGGTTTTAGTGTGCTTTATTATAGAGCTTACAATTTTATTATCTTAAAAAGTTAGTTTTCTTTTGGTTTAGAAAAAACGAAATTAAAAAAATATTTATTTGCTTGAGTAAAATATGAGTAGAATATCAATTTTAAAATGTAAAAATTTTTTTCCAACCTTTTACTGATCTTGTTATTTATAAATAATTTAATTTTTTTTGTTTTTTATGTTTCCTATTAACTGCTTTAAACTTTATTTTTAAACCAACTTTTAAGGGTATACACTGCGTCGATGAGCCCTTCCTTTTCAATTTCATAATGGATGGGCGTGCTCTGCCCACAATGGGTAGGCAGATCACTTTACCCGGAGCCACTTCAATACCATTTCAATCCATTCAATCCCACCCAATCGAGCACTTGCATCTGGATCCCATTTATCCTTGCATAATTGCCTGTGACCACGAAACAATGTTGCCAGACGATTTTCACTTTCATTCGCATTAAAATGCCTCGCATGATTGCGTTCAAAATTGTTTGATCTCCTAATGCTGGCCATTAAAATAGTGCCCACTCTCCGTCTCCGCACCCAAGCACCCAATTATGTTGGCGAAACAAAATCAAAGTGCAAATCTTTCATATTTTTTCATTTTGCTGCGGTTGTTTGTTGTTCGTTGTTCGCTCACCTGTTGTCGCACCGGGCGTTAGACCAGCCTCATCCTGACTGCCATTCGTCTTCGTCTCCAAAGTCTGCGACTCCGATGCGGTTGTTGATTGAGCCAAGACCTCGATCACATGGCCGGAGGCGGAGGCTCCGTGGAACAGGAGGAGCTGCAGCAGGAGGAGGTGGAGCAGCAGGCCAAGTATCGTAACCAAATCGCGGCTCTTGTGGCGTTCACTAATCATCATCGTGTGGCCGGCTAGTCGGTTCGTTGATCGTTGGTCTCCGGGTTTTTCGTCTCGTCTCGTTTCTCGTCTTATCTGGAATTTTCGTTAAATTGTTCAGTTTCGGTTATGACTCGCTGATGATTTAATAGCCAACATCGATTGTGTCCGCCGAACTTGATCTGTGCAATTTCAGCCACCGCAATTGATTCTTAACTATTGGATAACTATATAGCGGACGTGAATGAGGAAGTTTTTGGCGCTTGTCTTGCATTCGACTCACTTAACAGGTTGTTATCCAGATTGCTGGCCAGTTAATTTGGAGTGGCTATGAAATTCAGGTAGCCTTTTAGTTGCGATCATAAAACGGAATGTCAGTTTAATATAAAAAAAACTAAAGAGTAAAGAAAATTAACCTTTCACTTAGTTCGGTTTATTAATGAAAAGGTATTAAATTGCAAATTGATTTAACAAATCGGATTTTAACAAGGCTTGTGGAGGGAATAATAATGGTAGGATATAAAAAGCGATAAGAAGGAGGCGACTGGAAAATATATAACTTAAGTGAGGGAAAATGTCCTAAAACGAAACACCACAAGCATTAACCGAACGAGGGAAATGGAAAAATTGTGATGGGAATGATAAATGAATGTCCTAAAAAGGATATAGGAGGGTAATAAAAAGTATAAAGATTTTAGACCAGGAACCAAAAATAGTTTCAATTGTAAACAAACTGGTTTAACTCTTTTTTTCCAAAAGTTTATAAATACCTTAGTTTAAAATAACTGTGAAAAAAATATATTGCGAAGACAGTTATTTACAATATTAAGGGAGTTATAATGGGAATCAAAAGGTTATTATCGGTGTTATTTTCATACAAAGACTTTTTTGCGAAACGAAAGACTTCAGCAACGAACTTGAACAGAAACACATTGCTTAATCGAGACCAGGAAGTAAAAATATAAGATTTTGTCTATACAATCACATTGCTTGCCAACGAAAATATTTTTAGAATTATATAAATCTTTAAACGGTTTTTTTTATACTTCATTCCCACCATAAAGTCTCTGTTCGATAAAAGAAGCTCCTCCTGGCCAGTGAAAATTTCGGGGATCAAAGAGATTGATTCGATTATTTCATAATTTATAGCATTATGCGGCAGAGGGCAGACAGCCAACGTGAATGACCAGAAGACTCCCCGGAGACTGAAGACTGAAGCTTGGGGATTGGAGAAGGGAGACTGACGACCGGTAACCGGCGATCAGAAGATGCAGTCGACCTGGGTGGGCGGCGGCTCTTCTCCTTTTGGCTTTCTTTCTTCTGCATTTCCTCTCGAAGATTTTGGCCCAAGGGCTTCTTATCACCATCTCCCTCCCCAGCTGCATGTCATCTTTGTCTCTTTTTTGTTTTGCGAATATTTTTTATTCCCGGCTTGCGCCTGCCGGTTAATTCGTTCCCATCGAAAGTGAAACTTGTGCTTTTTGATCATAAAAGAAAATTTGCATTTATTTCGCAGCAGCTTCGCGGCTTTCTTGTTGTTGCCGGCGTGCTGTTACGCTTGTTATTGCTGTTGTTGTTGCTGCTGCAACGCGCTCGGCGGCAATCGTAAAAATTAACTTGATTACTACACGCATAAATAAAGCCATTAAATGGCAAACATCTTGCTATGGCGGCAATTAAAATCAAATAAAATTCGCCGACGGTCAAGAAGAAAAGTGGGATGGGTTATGACGGCCTTGTAATTGAATATAACTTGGACCGGCCAACTTTTTCAGCAAACAACTAACATTTTCCAAGTATTGCCACTAATGATGGTCGCAATTTCCCCCAATTTTCCACTAGTTTCCTCCATCGAAATTATTGCTTTTTCATAAGGTAGGCCTAACTTGTTTTGTTAACGCTCTCGTTTCGCCTGAGTTATTTAATTGTCTTTACTGTCTTACATCGCATTTGCATAATGCGTTTAATTACGCATCATTTCTGTGTTATTTAATTTTATTGGCTTTACATGACAAGAGAAATGTGTTGGTCGCTAAGTGAGTGTTGGCGGTAATTGTATAATGTGATTATCGGATAGGCAAATTATAGACAATTTATAACATTATCGGTATGATTTTTAATGTTTTTGAATTCTTTAAATATTTTACTGGAAGTTTATGAAATGTAGATTCATTTTGATGATTCCAGATTTCTATTAGGTAAGCCATCAGCCCCAATTTATTTTATCGGAAATGTCAGTTGCCTTTTATTTTTATATATTTTTAATAGCTGCAACTGAAAGTGGTCTCGTAAAGTGCCCAAGTTAAGGATTTTCTTTATCAAATCCTCTTAGGCGCCTAGTCATTACACCTGCTGCAATAAAAGTGGCCCGATTTATTTCACAACTTTCGAGCAATTCCCAGGCCTTCGACCCCTTTTGATGGCCACTGATCGCGGCAGCCCACGCCATGTCAAAACTATATGAACGCATCCAACTGAATGCGTCCCCCTATCATAAATGCACTTTCGTCTGGGGTATCTTAAAAGCAGGCACTCAGTCACTCAGTCACTGCCCACAACATCAAAACCCAAAAGGCTCAAAAGAAAAACACTAAGATGCACTCGAAGCGACAGCTGTTAAGTGGACGGCTAAGCCAAAGGCAGTTAAATATAAAAAGCCGATGAGCAGGCAAACAGACCAATAAATAGACAAACAACCGAAGCACAGACCAAATATCCATTCAAGTGCGCGACATTTTTTATGCCAGCAGCAATAGCAACAAGCAACCTGCAACCAGCAACCTGCAGCAGCAACACAACACAGGCAACAAGAAACTGGCGCACTGAGATGCATACCAACATGGCAGCGTATTAGCCAAAGACAAATACTAATTGCAGCCAAAGCAACTGCCAACAGAAGCAACTGCCACAGCGGCAACATTAGCTGCAACCTCAGCAGCATCAGCAACATCAGCAGTAACAGCAGCATCAGCAAGACCAGCAATATCAACAGATGCATCAGCAATTGCAATTGCAGCTTCGGCTTTTTGTTGCCGGCAGTTAATTTCATTTAAAGAATGTCATCTTCACTTTAAGTGAAAGATAAATGCATCGAGAGGCCCGGGAGTGCCTGGAAAATGAAAATGAAGTGGCTCTGCCCTTTCTCTCCTTCTCGCCTTGAATCGGCTCTTTCATTCTGTACACACGGCGTATGAGTGATGCCCGTTTGTTTGTCTGTTTGTCTGCTGTTTTTCTTTTTGTTTTTCTTGTCGGCATAAGCGCCGGCTTAAACTCCATTCAGAGTCTTAATTCTTTGCGCAAAGAGACGAAACATTCGATTTCGCTGGCGAAGAAAGGTGCAATTTATGTGCAGCATCCGCAGTCATGGATTATACCATTGAAAACCGAGAGTTGATTGATGGAAAATGCGTGAAAATGATCGTGGACAATGGATCGTGACCAAGTGTTGCTAGTGAAATGTCACTTTGGCTATTCTTGATTTTATTAAGTAAATGCTAAAGAGGAAAAATGTATATCTGATTGGGGAAATATATTTTTTCAAGTCTACTTAGACGTCCTATAAATCTATAAAAATCTTTTAAATAATATATTGAAGAAATCTTGGATATTAATTATTTACTTTTACTTTAAATATTTTTTAAGATTATAACGAATGTTAAGCTTCTTTGGATTCTAATATCCTAAGATATTAGTCATCCCTATCTGTAAAAGCACTATTATTTATGTGGCAATTATGAAACCATCGAAAATGTAGTAAACATGATCCTTACTAATCAAAAACGTTGGCTAGCTATCACTTTCAATAAGTAATTAACACAAATCGCAATGAATAATCGTAGATGATTTACTCTGATCTTACATAGGCTTACAAGTTGTTTCAGTATTCAGAAATACGATCTATTAACCTGTTTTCAGACTGAACGTTTCACAATCCTAATAGATTTTGTAGCATCTTATTAATTTTCGGAGGCAGATCCTTAAAAAATTATAAAATTTAAAGATTTTCAATTACTGTTTATAATCGACCAACATCTTTTCTCTACCATCTATTCTTTCACTTTCACAAGCTTACACAATCTAAGCAGGATCTTACATCACCTTATTTTTCCGGTCACTGGGATAAATATTTCCACAATTTCGCAAGCAAAGCGTTTTATATTCTTTAGTTTTTGATTTTCAATCCTTGCGGATTTCAGCGAATATTTGCACTAACTAATTTGCAGTCATTTCCTTGCCGACAATTGTCACAAATCAATAATCAAACACAAAGCCACTCGGCCGGACAGCGGGGCTGGCCAGAAGACATTTCATTTCATTCAGTAAATTTCACTTTTAAACGACCAGCGCGACCGACCGATGAAGATAGCAGCTCTTCGAGCTTCTGCCGCCGAAACCGACAGACATTCGCACGGCCTCGGGTTTCGGGACACAAGACCAGCGACTGGGGGATCTCGATCTTTATGGAGGAGCTTCAGGTTTTCTTCGCTTAGCTTCGATTCGATTCGCTTGGCGCGCCAGTGCATCCAGCCAGTGCATCCGTTTCAAAACGCGTCCGTTTGTTAACTGATTTCGCGTGGTCTTGGCCAAAACTCAAATTCGAAACTGTTAAAGGCGGCAGCGACGTCGGCGCAGGCAGCGTACCTCGGCTGAGATTTTCAGGTACAACGAACCAGCTGAAAAGCCAAAGCCTGCACTTGTCTTCGTGGTGTTGCTGCCGTCGCAACGCTTTTGGCCAACGCTTTTGACCAAAGCCAAAGCGAATCCATAAACACACGCGTCGCAGTCGCAGTTGGCCGCTCAGTCGGCTTCGCCACCAAAGTTGTCGCCTTTTCGCTTTTGTTGCTGCCTGTTTGGCGATGATTGTTGCCGTTGTCGTTGTCCAAAGCCAGACTCACTTTTCACTACCTGCAACATGTTGCTGCCGTCGCTGGCCAAAAATTCTGATTTAGAATAAACCTTTTCTTGCGCTACAATTTAATGGCTTTCTTTAAAGACTGTTTAATTTTCTATTACGTTTTTATATCGTTTATATTATTGAGAATTTTCTACCCAGAAAGGTGAAGTTCTCCTGACCAAAACCCAGCTTTCGCTTTTCGCCTCCACCTGTTGCATAAAAATCGAAAATCTTTTGGCCAAATGAATTTCTACTGGCGGCCAAGAAATCGTAAAAGATGTTAAAAGCTTTGGGCAGCAAAAACAATTGGCAATAGTCATGACATGACTGGCTGTCAATTGGCATTGCTGCTGGGCGTGTGCGTAGTTTGTGGCGAAGATGGTTAAAGTGAGCCGACAGACGTGCACACGAAGCTCGTCAGCCTGACATATGTAAAAAAAATTCAAAAAAAATCAATGGAAATAACAACGGCAGCGGAAAGATTATGCTGTCTTTCGGCCTCAGAGCCTCCCTTTGTCCCCTTTCTCTTGAAGGTGTCAATTAAGGCGCAATGTTGCAAAAGCCTCGAACAAAAACGTATGGCAAATCAAAAGACTCTGGCAACGAACTTGACGCATGGCTTTCACGGCCCAGAATGGCGGAACATATGCATGCAAAATATCTAAATATCTATGGTTACAGAATTTTAAATGCTGTCAGTCATTCCACTTTCTTTTTACGGCAATGGCATTTTTACACTGCTCAAAATTAAAAAAAATAAAAGTTTAATTTCTATTTTTTTGTTTCAAAAATAAACTCTTGAATTCTTCAGTAAATACCAAAAAATAAATCACTGCAAGCTTAAGTAGTTTCCAATTAAAAACGAATAACCTTTGATCTATTCAACAAAAAGTGTTATTTCTACTTTTACTCTTTAAAATAAAATGTAAAATTATTTAGTTAATACCAAAAAATAACAAATAAAATAATTAATTAGCTTACAATTAAAAGCAAATAACCTGAGATCTATTAAACCAAAATAAAAATGTAATATCTACTTTTCTTCTTAGGAAAACTCACAGTAAGCGTAATTAGTAAACAATAAAAAGCGAATCACCTTTGATTTATTTCGCCAATTTTAATGCGATGAAATCAAGTCAGAGAAGGACCAAATCATCGCAAATCACTGCTCGGTAATTTGTTTCCCCCGTTGATTTTCCCCCTGCCTAAATCACCCAATGAATTTCCTCAGTCAGTTGGTCATTTGGCCGGGGCTCGTTAACTTGTTTCTGTGTTGGCCACTTGCAAGGCCATCGCGCCATCTCAAGTGCAGCTTTGGCCAAAACACCCCCGCCAGCAACTGGGAACCCCCTTAATTAGCGCATGTGTTGCATGCAACTAAAGTTGCATGTGGTCAAGCTGCCTGCTGCTAGTGGCCAGTTGCTAGTTGCTATCTGGCAGCCCACTCAGCCGTGTAAATTGTATCAATAAATTTATTGATTTCAACTGTTGCTGCTGACTTGTTTAATATTTTGCGACGATTTATGTTGCAGGCATGCAAATTTTAGTATTTATTTGCTTTGTCGGCGCACCGATGCAGCGGTGCAGAGGAACCAGATGACCAAGATGACCAGATCTCTGACGGCTCTGGCTTTAATGAACATGTCGTCTCCGCCGTGTCGTCGCTCTCGGGAAAGAGTCATCAAAAGACACACGCATGGCAAATTTGTGTGCTCCGGCTGTCAGCTCATGTCGCGTGCCCCTGCCCCAAAAATCTCCTCCTCAAAGTATCACACTTGAAATAATAATATTCCATTTGAAAATTTTTTTGCGTTGTTTGTTTATTTATATTTTTTGAATGCAACAGGAAAAAGATCTTAAAAATTGTAATAATCCAAACTCCTATTTTGTTCTTATTTGTAAGTTACAATTATGGACTTCTTTAAATTAAAAATGTGCTCATACAAATTGGTATATATTTATGGATATAACTATTTGCATTTCAAGTTTATGAAAAGAAATTTCACATTCAAAATGAATCTAATAAAAATATTTTGATAGTCATTTTAAAATATTTTAGTTTTGTATGGTTTTAAGTGTGTGGCTTGAACATAAAATACGTATAAAATTATTTAAAATCATATTTTTATTTAATAATTTTGTTATATTTTAATGAATAGGTATTATTTTGTAATATTTCATCATTTCTCGCAAGTGCACCTCTGCGTCCTGTTCATGGCAGCGTAGTTTAATGACAGAAATTAGGCAACCTTTCACTGGCACATAATTTCACCCACAGAGACACTTCCGTCACTGGGCGAGAGTCGGTTTGTTTTCTCGTTTTCGATTTTTGGTTTTTTGGACCGTCTACAAAACCTCCCATAGAACACTTTCGTTCATTGGCCAACCGAAAACGCGCCTTGCACATATATTATTTGTGTTTATCGCTTTGCATTTGGGGTTAGGGCAATTTCTACGGCCATCGACTTGCCACTTGAGCCGCCGAAATGCCTGCCATGCATGCAAAATCAGGTGAAAAGCGCTGCCCGCGCAGACGTCGCCCGGTGCATTGCTAATTAGATAAACAAATTTGTATTTTTTTCTTGGGACCCGCCGTCGACACTCGCACACAGAAGCGGACACCAGGCGATGGACATTGTTGCACGCACTCGAGTTATTGAAAAGTGAAATACGCCGGGAAAAGGTGGCAGCTTTGGGTGGGGAAAATACGAAAGACAAATGCTCTTTTGATAAAATTAATATAGAAAATCTTGTTAATTTTAGGTGGTTTTTAAGTTTAAGAAAGGTTCATAAATACTCTCAAAGATCTGAGTTCTAGTTCGGTTCGGATCTAAAATCGAATAGTAAGGAATACTATATTAAAAATAAATATATATTTTCACTTAATTTTATTCTTATAATTATTAAAAAAATTTAATATATTATTGTATGCCATATAGGAATAACTATACCTATTTGAATAGTTAAACACCCATCGATTTCTCCCCGCTGATAAAGTACAGCCCCTTGTCAAAGTGAGGCTACCCATTCGGATAGCAGATACTACAGTGATAAATGCACAAACAGTCCGAAGCTTAGTTTCTAAAAAAGAAAGTGAAATTCGAATGCGGACAGAACGAAGCGCAAAGTGCGCGGCCCAGGCAGCTCCCAACTTGGCCAACTTGGCCAGGACCAGGCCAATACGACGACAGCAACAACAAAAATGAAAACAAAAAATAAATATATAAAAATCAAAGACAAAACCTGCCTGCGAGCCGCAACGAACGGCAGCGAGTCATTCACAAGTTGTGATGCTAAACAAATATGACTAATTATGGAGGAACTGACGCACTAAACAGCGCCACATAATGCGCCCGTCGTCTCGGTTTCGACGTGGATGCGTCCACCGATGGACCGGAGTCCGGACCGGTTTCCCGGCGGCCTAGGCCAAAACCAAAACCAACACCCGCAATTTCGCCAGTTCGTGGAAAAGCGCTCGATTGTATGAATGAAATGCGTTTTACGCGACAAAGTTGCCACCGATCGCCAATGGCGGTTGTATACTCGAAAAAACAGATTGAGATAGAAATATAAATACAAAAAAAAACTTTTCTAAAATTACTCAAAGTATAAATAATTTTTGTTTCAACATAAATATTTTCTCACAACAATAAGCGGTACAAAAAGATAGAAAAAAAATTTTTATAGAACAACATGTAAAAAAAAAATTGTTATCCTGCATCTATGAGGTGGTTCAACTTGTTTCTCTCAAATAAATCCCTGGGACAAATTTTTAAACATATTTTATAAATATTATACATACTTTTCCAAGTCCGTCTATTGTTCACTGTAAGAGGTGAGTAATGCCCGTTTTGCTCCGCAGATCGCTCATCATCCATATCCAGGTCGAGCGGCGGACGAAGCAGATTCGGATTCGTTGGCGGCGATATTGGCGATCACAACATGTGGCGACCCCGCCCTCGCCAGCTGCACATCAATCGGTTTCCCTCTTCCAGGGGGCAGGGAACGGGTGAGTGGGTGGCGGACGAGGCGCCAACGTTGCGCTGGGGAATCGCACCCGTCAGCCTGATGGCGGATGACTTTGCCGCAGCGCTGAGTGTCCTGCCGGAGAAGCATCATCGCATCGTGTCCTGCGTGGCCGCCTACCAGTCGCACGCCCTCGCCTTCGCGGAACGCCATCAGGTGGAGAACGTGTACACCAGCTTCGAGGATTTGGCCAGGTGCCCGAATGTCGGTGAGTCTCTAGATTTGGTTTTGTAAGGTCAATCAGAATGCCTGCGGTCACACGCTTACCTTGCATTGGGCACACGTCGATTCTTCTTTGTGTCGCATGTGCGTGGTTTTATTTGAATTTTTTTTAAGTCAATAAATTTGTACTTAGCTTAAGTATATACCCCTATTGAACAACCACCTAATCATACTTTTGTTGCTCCTTAGATGTTGTGTACATTTCTCCATTGAATCCGCAACACTCGGAGCTGTGTCATCTGATGCTGAATCACGACAAGCACGTCCTGTGCGAGAAACCGCTGTGCATGACGGAGGAGCAGGTGACCAAGCTGCTGGAGAAGGCGCGAGCGCGAGGTCTCTTCCTTATGGAGGGAATGTGGCCAAGATGCGTGCCCGCCTATCACTACCTGAGGCACCAGATCCTGCGAAATCGCCTGGGAGAAGTGCAGAAAGTCCGTTGCAGTCTGGGCTTGCCTGTCTCTCAGGGGTAAGGTCTTAATATCCAACACAAACCACGAAAATAATGTAAATCTATTATTTTTAAAATACTTTTTTAATCGTTATTCATTACCTTTTATTTTAAAAACATTATTTTGAATTCAACGACTTTTATATAAAAAGGGAAAAATAGCTACATATTGTTTTTTAACAACAAATAAGTCTCAAATAAATGTTACCTTACAATAAAAGTTTTTAAATATTAATAAAAAAAAACTGTCTTCTGTATCGTAATACGTTAAAATACATATATAACACAGAAACTGTTTATTATTTCTTCAAAACTATAGCATTTATTTAAGCTTTCAATATTTTAACTTTAGTGAAATAATAAGTGAATAGTAAACTAGTAACTAAATAATCCCCAGGAGACTGGGACTTTACGGCGGAGTCACGAGCGATTTTGGGGTTTACGGAATGCAGCTGGCACTGTGGGTGTTTCGGGAGGTGCCGCGCTGTGTCAAGGTCAGCGGCAAGGTCAACGCCGATCACGTGGACGTGGAGGCTGACATAGAACTATGTTTCACTCGCGGCAAGAGGGCCTTCATCGAGGTCAGTTCGGAAAAGCGGCTCAGCAACCAGGCTGTTATTCAGGGCAAGACTGGGACCATTAAGGTGAGTTAATATGTGGATATTCCAGACTGGTATTCGACGTATCGATCCTCTCCAGATGAACAACTACTGGTGTCCCACTCGTCTGATCACCGAGGAGGTGGACTACGAGTTTCCGCTGCCGGGTGGCGAGCAGATGCCTCCCACCCACTACCACAACCGACTGGGCATGTGCTACGAGGCCGAGGAAGTGAGGAACTGCATCCTGAAGGGCAGCAACGAGAGCGATGCCTTCAGCCACAACGAGAGTCTACTGCTGGCCAATCTGATGGACACCATTCACGCCGAACTGGGAGTCGGAGAATTCGCTTCTCTTCGCAAGGAAACTGAAGATCTACAGCAGCAGATCGAGAATGTTCAGGACGAAGTCCAGGATCCCGAGGAACTGTCAAGCGAGACGTGCCGGGTAGTGCAGGATGTTACCGGCAGAGGAACCGTGGAAGCTAAGCAGGAGGAGGAGGAAGCACCTCCCCTGTCCAAGGTCATAGATAACCCCTAGAAATTAATAGGTGTTTGCAGAAAAATATAACCTGCTGCTCGGATAATATGGAAATGCTTTTAAATAAATTCAGAAATTAGAACGTTCCCATTTCCATTTTTTCTTGAATTATAATTTTATATTGCTCCAAACGAAGTATTATATACCGATCGCTAGCTTAAGAGGTAAATAAATACTTATTTTACGCAATATTTTACGCGTCTTGTACTTTACCTATTTAAATTACAGGTAAGATAAAGTTTACTTTAAAAAGCTTTTAAAATGGTTTGAGTCAAAGCTAAAATATAAGGTCCAAATTTATAAGTAATTTTTCCCCAATGAGGTAAACTTATAATATTAAAAAAAATTAGGTGAAATAAGGATGTAAAATATAAACATAAATGTTTAAATTAAATATATACAATCCAAAAATGTTAATATAAATATTAATCATATACATATTTACAAAAACCTTTTTTTCTGACAAAAAGCAAACTTTGTACAAAAAGGCAGCAAACCACTAAAGATCAGAAAACTAATTTCGTAAACAAAGCTCGTCACAGAAAATTATTTATGCAAAAGGTGGGTAGGAGGTGAGTGGATATTTTTGTAGATAATCGCTAAGCGAGAGTGTGGGCTTCCACACCAAACAACAAATCAAATTGTTGTTCTACCTCTGTTAGTGGTTGTCACTGTTATTAACATGAAGTGTTGGCCCTCAGCGAAAATAATATAATGCAGGCCCATTGGCGTCACTCGAATGTAACCGGTATAATCGCTGATAACGACAGTTTAAAGATAAGATATTCGGCAGTTTATAATGATAATATACTGGTTATTGATAAGGGCGTTCCATGTACAAACTAATTCTACGTAACAAATTCATATAGAAGTTTCTTCTAAACTTTTAAAAAACTGACCATTTAGAACCATAATTTTTCTTATCCAATATTTATATTTCTCAATTATTTTTTTTTTCGGAGTATAGTACAATTTTTGATCATAATAAAGACAATTTAAATGTATTTTTTTTATTTTACAATTTTATTTTTACTTTTCGTTTTGCAGTAAATTTTCAATTTGTTACTAAAAATAAGATGACTATAAAATTCGCATATTTCATGTAAAGTCTATTTACTGCTTCTTCACCTTCTTCTTCGGGGAGGCTTTGTTCGATTTGGCAAACAATTTGCGCCACACAAATTTCCACACAATCTTGTTGATGATAAACAGGATGTAGAGCACCAGAGCGGCGAGCACAAAGATGTCCAGGTTGTTGCTGGCGATGATGTTCATGTGGACCAAGGGACTCTGCATGTGGGCGGCGCCATGATGACGAATCACGTATTCCGTCCAATAGACCACCGATTCCTGGGCACTCAAAGGACGATCGCGATACAGCTGCGAGAAGCTCTTCAGCTTCTTGGCGAACTTGGGATTCTCGATAACCTCCTTGATGGCCGCCTTGAACTCATCCAGATCTAAACTGGCCAAAGGCAGCTGAAGGCCATAACCACTGGCGGCCAATTTGTCGGCATTTCCGGGCTGATCGGCGAAGACGGGCAGAGCCAGCATGGGAACTCCATGGTATTGGGCCTCGGCCACGCCGCCCTTGCCGGCATGCGTGATGAAAAGCTTGATCTTGGGATGGGCCAGGATATCGTCCTGGGGCAGCCACTTCTTGTACAGTATGTTCGCCGCCTTGCCGGGTGTATTCTTCGGATCCTCCCACTTCCAGATCACCTGCTGCTTCAGGCTGCTCAGACCCTTGAATATGGTGGTCACCACTTCCGGCTGGATGTGCTCGCCCTTCAGATTGGAACCCAAACTAAAGAGAATGGCACCGTGCTTGCCCTTCTCCAGGAACTCCTTGATGTCCTCCGGCAGAGGATCGGGCTTGCTCTTCACCTGAATGCCTCCGATCTCGATGATGCCCGGCACATTGGGTCGAATGGGTCCCTCGCTGATCCCATGGCTATTGCAGAAGGCCAGCGAGACATTCCTTTTGGCCAGCTCAAAGCTGGGTATGGACTTGTCCTTGCCCCAAAGTCGCCTTAAAATATAAGAAGGAGATTAGTTATCTTTTAGTTAATCTATTGATAAGTACACTCACTCATAGAACCCATTGTATTTGTGGCTCAGGAAGAGACTGAGAATGTTAAATCCAACAGTGCTGCCAAAGTTCTGCAAACGCTGCTGGAAATTCATGGGTTTTCCCGGTTCGCCGGCAATGTTCATCTGGGGAACGCTGGACAGCTCGGGATTGCCCAGAACCTCGTTGACCATCATCATGGGCGCACCGGACCAGGAAATAATTACGGGGCAATTGAACCGAGCACCCAGGGCCACCTGATAGGTGTTGAAGAAGAACCCGACGAAGACCACGTCGAATTTGTTGCCCTTATTCAGATACAGTTCCTGGAAGCGCGGATCCTCCAGGACGTCCACCTGCTTGTCAATCAGCATGGCCAGCGAGCTGAAGATCGATTTAAAGGTGTTCCAAATCGAGGGCTTATCCTTGACCATGCCAGCCATGCCGTCGTTGAGCACCTTCTCGTCCGCCTCACTCATTGGGACTACAATATGCTTGATGCTCTTGTGGGTCACTTTTGGAGGCACCGAGGAGACCACCGTCACATTGTGACCCTTCTCGGCCAGCGTCTTCATGATGGACATGTGGACGATGAAGTGCGACGGACTGTGGCTGGTGAAGACGCCCAGGATGTTGGCTCCCTCGCTGCCCTGGGGCATCGATTGCAGGGCCAAGAGGGCGACCAGGAGGCCACCCAGACTGCAGCCGATCCAACTGCTCCGGTTTGTTGTCATTTCGAGCTCCTTTCAAGTCCAAGTACAAATGGTAACTGAATGGCCTGCGAGCAGCCGGCTGCTATCTTATACTCAGTTCGGTTGGGCGATAACGCACTGATAAGATTTCTTCGATCGCTTAATCTGTAAAATATATAGATTTAGAAGCATGAATTTCATGAAGAGTTTGCTAACTAATAATTACGTGTTCCTTAAGAGAAGTTACACGTTGCCTTTTATGTAGTATTGGACTTTAGTTACTATGTTATCTTCCTTAAAACATTTAAATCATATTGCTCTCTGGCAAACAAAGATAATAGAAAAAAAATTGATTGCACTTCAGAAACAAAATTTAACACGTATTCAGAAAATTTCAATAATTATGTTTCTTTTTGGCCTTATAAAGAGAAATCAACTTTAAAATTAGCTCATTAAAATTAAAAACGCCCAACACATTTTGTCTCCTTTTCTCTTTTTTATGATAAGCTTTCATCAGAGTTTAAAAACAAGAGAAGGAGAAATCTATTCTTGGGGTTAAAGTACAATCCAACGCACACACAAAATTGTTTGCTTAGTGTAAATTATTGTTGGATCATTAACGTAAATAAATTGTAAAATATTAGTATGTATGTATTCTTTACTTAGGATCTCATTGTAGCATACAGTATACAACACCTTGTGCCTTCTAAGTAAGAAGTCAACTTAATATTATAATTAGTCACTAATAACCAGAAAAATCTACCTTATACTTTAAAATAGACCAGCGTAAATACTTTTGAAATGTTTCAACTGCAAGTACATGGGTTAAAGTGCAACCTTGTCACATTGTCAATGTCAACTTGTAGGTTAACTATTATTTCACTAAATTGGCACTCTCCCCCTGATGACTCCAACACAACAATTATAGATATTCGAAATACCTCGTCTATATAGAGACACCATCCAAGTGAGCCATTAAATAATATAAAACAAATTTGGAAAACAATACGCGTTCGGCACGCGCTGCCTCTATTGCCACTCGAATCACTGAGAATTGAATCCGAACCGAATTGGAATCGGAATCGGAATGACCCGAGGAGATACTATAGTTCTCGAGAGGAGAGCGCAGCAGAGCGAGAGGCCTCTAAAAATAATCGCTGTGGGAGAATGTGGGAGCAACCTGTTGAGCGAGTGTTGCTCTAGGTCTGGGAATCTGTTGTTGCTGTTTCATTAATTGTTGGGTTGTTAAAGGTGCATGACATCAGTATAAATTAATTATATGCATAACTGTATGCAGGTCACCGGAGGCACTCGAGTTTCAATGCAGATAGCAACAGTTATAGGGAATTTATTATGCGTTTGTATATAAAAAATCCAATATTAATTTACCCATTCCGCTCCTGGTCAAAACTGACCAAAAATTGCAAACGATTAGATTCAAGGCCTCCAGTGTTTCGCCAACAATATATAGTATATACCTCCGTGATTAATCAATTCCAACGGATGCCTGTTTTGTACAGAGTCATGCTTTCCGGCAAAGCTTTTATCTCTCTAGTACTCGTAATCAGTGTTTCGTTTATGAAGAGCTGCTTCTTATAAATAGTACAAAAGAAAGGCCATATCCGTTATTCTTTTTTATTAGTATTAATTTATTAATTTGATTATTCCTAAGAGCAGACTAGACTACCTACTTGATCACTGACCCCGCAGCAACACATTCATGCACTTTCGTATTTCATAACGCCCAGTGATATTACGTATACGCAATGATAAGATGGCTGAACGGTTAATTATTTTTAAGCTTGTTAGGCAATGTTTTGGCGCGATAACTGTGGCCACGCACAACTCTAAAAATCTTGCGAAATATGAATTTAACTATTATTGTGAGTAGAACGAGTAGTGCCAGACTGGCGAGGAGAACTACTCCGTAGACATCGAGATTGCTGCTGGCCACAAAATCCATGTGGATGAGGGGACTCTGCAGATGATAGGCTCCCTGGTGACGCAACACGTACTCGGTCCAGTAGACAACCGATTGCCGGGCGGTCAAGGGACGATCCCTATAAAGGGTGGAGAATTTGCCGATGGCCTCTCGATACGATGGCTTCTCCAGGACCTCAAGGATATTCTCCTCCAGTTCCTGTGCCGTCATTGTGTGAATGTCCAACCAACGGCCAAAGCCCGACTTTGTCATGATCTCAGCATTTCCCTGTTGATCTCCAAAAATGGGTAATGCCAGCATGGGAACCCCATGGTATTGGGCCTCCGCCACTCCGCCCTTGCCAGCATGGGTAATGAAAAGTTTCACCTTTGGATGAGCCAGGATATCGTCCTGCGGCAGCCAATTGCTAAAGTAAATGTTGGACGAGTTCCCTGGCTTATTGCTCAGATCCTCCCACTTCCACACGACTCGTTGGGGCAGTTTGGATAGCACTTTGTACAGGATATCTGCAAAGTCGGGTCCAAAGTTATTGGTATTCACATTGGTTCCCAAACTGAAGAATATGGCACCCTCATCGGCATTATCGAGGAACTCGGCTAGTTCCTTGGGCAGTGGATCCGACTGCTCTTTAACCTGTATCCCTCCAATTTCAATCGATTGCGGAACTGTTGGTCTAATAGGTCCTTCGCTGGGCGAATGGTAGTTGTAGAACAGCAAGGATATGCGACGCTTCATTTCGTAGTAGTTGGGGAACTCCGGATCTGTCTCATTGGCAAAAGCTTCCCTGAAAAGGGATGAGATCTCCTTAGATCGCTAAAAATACTTGTATTACAAATAATACTTACTCATACATCTGGTTCATCTTGTAGTTCAATAGTTTATTCACTACGCTCAGGAAGGAATGCTTGAAAAAGTTTCCAAATCTTTGGGTAAATTTCATGGTGTTTTGGCCAGCTTCGAGGGCTACATTCAAGCTGGGCACATAGGATGGATCATTGACATTTCCCACAATAACGTCCATAAAGGGCAGTGGCACGCCCACCCAAGTTATGATCACCGGACAGCGGAGCTTGGCTGCAATGCCCAACTGAAAGTCGTTGGCCATCGGACCCAAAATCACCAAATCAAATTTGGTCTTTGGATTCTCGTACAGCTCCTTGAAATCGGGATGCACCATGAACTCACGCTGACCCTCCAACTGAACATTCGCCTGGGTGACGGCTTTTAGCATGGTCGTCCAGATAGAAGGTTTGTCATTGAATGTTTCCTTCATATATTCGTCGATGAATTTCTTTCGTTCGGGAGTCGGTGGTGCCACAATCACAGTGATATTTTCATGCGCCGCCAATTTCGGTTTCATCTGGGTCACCACTGTGATGTTGTGACCCCGATCCGCAAGGGTTTTCATCACAGCCATGTGCACGATCACATGGGAGGGACTGTGTGTGCCGAAAATTCCTAAGATATTGGCTCCATTACTTTCTTGAGTCTTCATGCTCAAAAGTAATACGAGCAATAGCCCGATCGGAGTGTATTTAATCATTGTTAATGAACTTTTCAATTGAACTCACAACAAACGACTAAGTTTCGACCTCTAGCGTGCTAGCTTTTATAGTACTACTACTACTTCCATGACCATTTGAAACGATCTGAGTTGATATAGGTTTCATTGTTTTAGCTGCGCCGTAGTGACTGGACATATCAGGGAGGTCCGGCAGGGTCTCTGTCCTAAACTTATCTCTACGGGGTTTATCGCTATCGCTAGGGTCTGGCATCGTATCGCGTGTCTGCGACCTGAGTCATGATTAAATTGAACAAACTGCAAACTTATCAACAAACAAAACTCGAGTTCTATATTATCATGTTTGTTGCCTTGTATGTGGGCAAAAGTATAGTTTGCGTAATTCAGTCACATCTTGTTTCTAGTGGCCGGCTATCAATAATAGCAAAATTAGAGATTAAAATTAAAAAATTAACCCAAAGAGATTTGATAACAAGCTTTTCTACGAATTAATATTTAACCTATTACAGATTGACAAAGTCAAAAAAAACCTAACCTCGTTTTTTAATCGGTTTATAACCATAACTTATTATTATTCCAGTTTTCCAAAAAATAAAATCCCAGGCCATTTTTAAACTATACAAATACACAAACTGTTAATACAATTTAATTAGTTTATTAATTATATACAGTTCTTATTAATATTTAGAGGTTTTTTCTTTTTATTGCTTCTTTTTCGTCTCTAAGATTTTTGGCTGGCCCCTAAACTTGCTCCAAATAAATTTCGCAACCAGACGAGCTAGGAGCAAAAACAATACTATGAATGTTGCAATTAGAGCGTAGATATCGAGATTGTTTAGCTCTATGAAGTTCATATGAATCGAAGGGCTCTGCAGATGGGGAGCACCGTGATGTCTCAGGATATACTCCGTCCAGAAAACCACCGATTGTTTTGCCGTCAGAGGTCGATCCCTGTACAGGGCCGAGAATTTTCCAATAGCTTGGCTGTACTTCTTGTTCTCCAACACTTCTTTCAGGGCCTCCCTCAGACTGTCCTCCGTTATGGTAAGCAAATCGAGAGCCAGACCATACCCCGATTTTTCCATCACTGCAGCGTTACCAGGTTGATCCCCGAAAATGGGCAAAGCCACCATGGGTACTCCATGGTACTGGGCCTCGGTGATGCCACCCTTTCCGGCGTGAGTGATAAAGAGTTTGGTGTTCGGATGGGCCAAGATATCATCTTGGGGCAGCCAGTTCTTATAAAGAATGTTGGATGCGTTGCCGGGAGTGTTTTCCAAGTCCTCCCACTTCCAGATAACGTTCTCTTTCAATCCTGACAGGACCTTAAAGATGGTCTGCACAATTTCCGGCTTCACCGTGGAGCTCTTGATGTTTGAGCCAAGTGATAAAAAGACAGCTCCTTGGGTGGACTTGTTCAAGAACTGACCGATATCCTTGGGCAGCGGATCCGGCTTATCCTTAACCTGAATTCCTCCGATTTCAACAAGTCCAGGCACCATGGGTCGAATAGGACCCTCACTAATCAAATGGGAGCCCACAAAGGCCATTGAGATATTCTTTCTCAGCTCTTTCAGAGTTGGTTGATCTTTTTCCGCGAAGATTTCATTATAAATGCGCGTCAATTTGAAATCAAAGATAACAAGAATATACTCGAAAAACAGGTACTTAGCCAAGTTTTCGGCTCGCTTAAGCAAACTCATGGGCTGCGTTACAACGGTGCCCAATAAGGGCACATAAGCTATCTCTGCGGGATTGCCCGTGTACTTATCAATCACAGTGGCTGAGGCAGACATCCAGTCGATGATAACAGGTACCTTCAGCTTATGCGCAACTCCCAGTTGAAAGTCGTTGATGAAATATCCCAATATCATTAGATCGAATTTGGTCTCGTAAACGCGTTGAAACCTCGGATCTGAGAGTAGTTCGGCTTGGGCATTGATCATCACTTCCATGCCAGAAAGAAGTCGATTCATGGTGCTCATGAGTGAGTTTTTCTGCCCGGCCATTTCGGTCATTTGGTTTTCCATAATGAGCTCCTGATCCTCCTTCATCGGGATCACAATCAGGTGGATGTCCTTGTGCGTTACTTTAGGTTTCAGCATAGAAACCACCGTCACATTGTGTCCAGCTTCGACCAGTGCCTTGGCCACCGACATGTGGATGATCAGATGCGATTGACTGTGGCTGCTGAAGAGCCCCAGAATATTTGCTCCCTGGGTGGAAGCCACCACGCCGAGTAGCAGCAAAATTACGGAGCGAACCGCGAACATTTTGTAAACTTATTTGCCTGACCTCTCCGGTCAATGTCGAAATAATAACTGAAGAGAACTGGTTGGGCGGCTAGCTTTTTATGGGTAAAACATTCGAGCTGCCAGTCATTTGATCCGCTTATCGACTCCCTTCGATTTTATGCGATACTCTTATCTAAAGCTCTTAATTATCTGACTCAACTCTTTTCTTTTATTAAAGCTGGTAACCGGCAATATAAAGGTTCAAACACTTTCCTTCGGCGTTCTATAATAAAGGGTTTTCTATTTTTAAGGGATTTATAACAAGAATATTTGTTATTATAGAGAGAAAATTTCTATTTAAATATAACGAATACAATTTTATTTCACAACTTCAATTATTTTTGCAGTACCTACACATTGTATAATATAAAAAGTAATTATAGGTAGGTAACTCTTAACAGTCGCTATCGGTTCTCTTTGATTAGAAACGGTTCTCTTATCTGCAAAAAGTAATTCAAAAGTCGGTAAGTCCTATCAGTTACTAAGCAAAAATTAATCTATCAACTCTCTTTGATTGCAAATGTTACTCTTATCTAAAAGCTCTTAAAGTTCTGACTCAACTATTTCCCTTTTCCTTGTGCATACTAAGCTTCTACCACAGGATTTAAAAAAAGACTTTAAGACAAATATTCAGTCATTTAAAATTATTCTAGAGAAATATTATTTTTAAGTCAGATGTATAATATCATTGTATTCATTTATATAATTTCACCATTTATTTTTCTTTATTTCCCCAAAATAAAGTGAAGTGAAGTCACCTTAATTTTATCGAGCATAGATATATAAAACATGTTTTTTATTTTTGTTAATTATTGTATTTATTTTTTAATGAGTACATTTATTGATTCTTCTTCGCTGCTGAGGTGTTAGCTTTGGCAAACAGTTTGCTCCACAAGAATTTCCCAACCAGTCGAGCCAGAAGTAAGAAGGAGATCACGATCGATGCAATAACAGTATAGACATCCAGATTGTTGAGCTCAATGAAACTCATATGGACCGCAGGACTCTGAAGGTGTGGGGCACCACGATGCCTCAGAACGTATTCCGTCCAGTAAACAACTGTTTGTTTTGCAGTGAGGGGTCGATCCCTGTACAGAGTGGAGAATTTCCTAGCTGTTTCACTATACTTGTCATTTTCCAAGACCTCCTTTAGGGCCTGTCTGAAACTGTCTTCGGTAATAGTGAGCAAATCTAGGGCCAGGCCAAATCCAGATCTTTCCATTTGAGCAGCGTTTCCTGGTTGATCTGCGAAAACTGGCAGGGCCACCATGGGAACACCATGGTACTGGGATTCCGTGATGCCACCCTTTCCGGCGTGGGTGATAAAGAGCTTGGTGTTCGGATGGGCCAGGATATCATCCTGCGGCAGCCACGTTTTGTAAAGAATATTAGTAACATTGCCTGGGGTATTGTCCAAGTCCTCCCATTTCCATATAACATTCTCTTTCAGTCCTGACAGGACCTTGAATATGATCTGAACGATTTCCGGCTTCACTGTGGAGCTCTTGATGTTCGAGCCGAGGGAGAGGAAGACAGCTCCCTGGGTGGACTTGTTTAAGAACTGACCGATATCCTCTGGTAGAGGATCCGGCTTATCCTTCACTTGAATGCCTCCAGTTTCGATAATGGCAGGCACAAGAGGTCGTATGGGACCCTCACTGATTAAATGGGAGCCTGTGAAAACGAGTGTGATATTTTTCCTTAACTCTTTGAGAGAGGGTAGATTCTTATCTCCACCATAGATTTTCTCATAATTGTGGTTCAGTTTAGACTCGAGTATTGTCGACATGTACTTGGAAAATAGATGCAAGGCCAGGTTCTCGGTTCGTTTTAGGAAGCCCATTGGCTGCGTTGCAATAGTGGCCATATGGGGTACGTAGGATAATTCCGAGGGATTACCGGCAAACGCATCAGTTATGAAATTGGGCGGCATTAACCCGTCCAGAATGACGGGAACCTTCAGCTTCGCTGCAACTGCCAATTGGAAGTCGTTGAGAAAGTAGCCCAATATCATCAAATCGAATTTGGTCTCGTAAATTCGCAGAAATCTCGGGTCGGTAAGCACATCGGCCTGGGAATCGATCATCACATCCAAGCTGTTCAGGAAGCGACTCATGGTGTCTAGCACTGAGTTCTTTCGTCCTGCCATAATGGCCATTTGTTCCTCTATGCTCCGCTGCTGCTCCTCCGTCACTGGGATCACAATCAGGTGGATGTCCTTGTGCATTACCTTGGGCTTCATCATCGACACCACCGTCACATTATGTCCTGCTTCGGCCAGAGCCTTGGCCGTCGACATGTGGATGATCAGATGCGAGGGACTGTAACTGCTGAAGAGCCCCAGGATATTGGCTCCCTGGGTGGAAGCCACTATTGCGAGCAGCCCGAAAATAGCGAAGCGAAGCGGCAACATTATGTATTTTCTTTGCGTGGCTTCTCCGAGCAAGATCAATACGAAACTGATGGGGAATCGGTTCTTTCGCCTGCTATTTATTGGTGAACTCGACCAGCAGCTATTTACGCAAATGGCTTATCGTCACCTTTGCTTCCGAATGCCGCTTTTATCTACGTGAACTGAGGTTGTGATTACACCTAAGCACTATTTTTGTTGTTGTAATAAATATCTTAAAGAAAGTGCTATTTAATGATGATACAACAAGAAATTAATATGTTACATATGTAAAACAAGTGCATTTTCTAATCGATGTATGCTTACTTGGTCACGATGATTCAGCAAAAACACTCTTTCATAGAACCAATCGACGCAGTCTACCATTTATGTGTGTCTACTCAATGAAATTTATCAAGTTTATTAAAAACCAAAACTCTCAAAATAATATAAATTGTTGTAAGAAATTTTGGCGGACTTAATAAGCATAATCAAATGGTTTACAGATATAATAAACGCTCAAATCAAATCGAATGCATGGCGAGCTTTTAATCGTCGTTAGCAAAGAAAACAAATTGATAAGAGCAAATATTACTTTGACATACTTTATTATTTATTTATTTACTTATTTCGCCAACAGATTTTCCTTAACTGGCATCTTATAATTAGTTTCATTTATTCAGAACTCTAGAAAATCATTTTGAACGGATTGTCCGATTGGGTAAAATTCTGTACCGTATTTAGTTTCCATCAAAACTTTGCAGCGCAACGAAGGAGACGTTTCCGACCCTATAAAGAAAGTATTGTATTTAATTTTACAATTTTCACATATAAAAACATTCCCTACAATAATATTTCATTGTGTCCCAACCAAAATTTATACACTTAATATGAACCTTATTATTTTGTTCATATGTTTTTTTTGTAATGAACACTTAATTTTATTAAAATATAAGTGGCCTAAAATTACAAAATACAATTATTCAATTTTATGTTATGTGCGTTTGACTGTGTTCTTAATTGAATCGTAAAGAAAAAAAATCTTTTCGTTACTTTCTTATCGCAAGCCGATAAGGATTTCTTGCAGCTCTGTTGAAAGATTAGCTTACAATTTGTAAATCCAATTTTCGAAGTATAACGATGATAGTGTTCAATTTGTAAAATAAAATAAATATTTGGTATTTTATTCAAATTTGTGGGGGGAATTGTCGTAATTATTTGTTACAACAGCATTTAATAGCTAAATTTATTTATTCTTATTTGCTGCTGAGATGTTGGCGTTGGCAAACAGTTTGCTCCACAGGTATTTTCCAGCCAGTCCAGCCAATAGCAAAAACAATATCACGATCGATGCAATAACAATATAGATATCCAGATTGTTAAGCTCAATGAAACTCATGTGGACTGCAGGACTCTGGAGCCCCCCACCTCCAGATGCCTTAGGACGTACTCCGTCCAGTAAACAGCAGTTTGTTTAGCAGTGAGGGGTCGATCCCTGTAGAGGTTGGAGAATTTCCGAGCTGTTTCACTATATTTATCATTTTCCAAGACTTCATTCAGTGCCTGACTGAAAGAGTCTTCTGTTATAGTGAGCAAATCCAGGGCCAGGCCAAATCCAGATTGTTCCATGGCAGCTGCGTTTCCGGGTTGATCCCCATAAATGGGCAACGCGACCATGGGTACTCCATGGTACTGGGCCTCGGTGATGCCACCCTTTCCGGCGTGAGTGATAAAGAGTTTGGTGCTCGGATGGGCCAGGATATCATCCTGCGGAAGCCAGGTTTTATAAAGAATGTTGGAAACATTGCCGGGTGTGTTCTCCAAATCCTCCCATTTCCAAATTACGTTTTGTTTTAGGCCTGATAAGACTTTAAAGATGGTCTGAATGATTTCCGGCTTCACTGTGGAGCTCTTGATGTTGGAGCCAAGGGAGAGAAAGACTGCTCCCTGGGTGGACTTATTTAAGAACTGATCAATGTCCTTCGGGAGTGGATCCGGCTTATCCTTCACTTGAATACCTCCAATTTCAATAATGGCAGGCACCAGAGGACGAATGGGACCCTCGCTGATTAAATGGGAACCGGCAAAGGCGATTGAGATATTTTTCCTTAACTCATTCAGAGTGGGCATATTCTTATCTCCACCGTAGGTTTTCTCATAAATGCGGGTCAGCTTAGTATCGAGTAATGTCGAGATGTACTTGATAAACAGATGCTTGGCCAGGTTCTCAGCTCTCTTCAGAAATCCCATGGGATGCGTTGCAACAGTGGCCACATTTGGTACGTAGGAGATTTCTGCGGGATTGGCCGTAAACTCATCTGTAATGGCGTTGGGCGCTACTAACCAGTCGATGATAACGGGAACCTTCAGCTTGGCTGCCACTCCCAGTTGGAAGTCGTTGAGGAAATAGCCCAAAATCATCAAATCGAATTTGGTCTCGTAAATTGGCTGGAACCTCGGATCGAGGAGCAGATCAACCTGGGAATCGATCATCACTTCCATGTCGTTTAGGAGACGATTCATAGTGTTAAGCATGGAGTTTTTCCGTCC
Organism: Drosophila takahashii; assembly: GCF_030179915.1. NCBI lineage: Eukaryota > Metazoa > Arthropoda > Insecta > Diptera > Drosophilidae > Drosophila > Drosophila takahashii. Next base: position 12,630,424 of record NC_091678.1, on the reverse strand, counting down.
CGCCATGGTGGTCATTTGGTCCTCCATAGTGCGCTGCTGCTCCTTCGTCACCGGGATCACAATCAGGTGGATGTCCTTGTGCATTACCTTGGGCTTCATCATCGATACCACCGTCACATTATGTCCTGCTTCGGCCAGTGCCTTGGCCGTCGACATGTGGATGATCAGATGCGAGGGACTGTAACTGCTGAAGAGCCCCAGGATATTGGCTCCCTGGGTGGAAGCCATTATGGCGAGCAGCCCGAAAATAGCGAAGCGAACCGCAAACATTTTGTAAACTATTTGCTTGACTTCTCTGGCCAATATCGAAATGAAACTGATGGGGAATCGGGTATGCGGCTGCCTATTTATAGGTGAACTTGACCAGCTGATAGCCACACGAATCGCTTATCATCTTTTTTGAGTGGACGACTGCCCTAACTACGTAAATTTAAGGGTGTAATTTATTGTTTTTTTTAAAGGTTTATGGTTGGAGAAATTTCTAAAGTATTTACATTATTTTCATTGTTATTTCTTAAAAAAATTGCTCCCTTATAAATTTTAAAAAGATGCTGAATAATAATGATACGACAAAAAATCAGTATAATGGATAATATTTTTGCCGAATTTAATGATTAATTTTTTCAGTATAACATATTTTGGCTATTTAAAACTTATATATATAAGGATCTTTATTTATTAAATAAAATACCTTAATTTCCCTGTTACATTTTATTAACATTACATTCAATTATTTTTCATTATCATGGATTTCCCAAATATTTAAAAACAAGCATTCTCTAATCGATTTATGCTCGTAGCTCAAATTTGCTTTGCCACGATGACTCAGCTAAAACCAGTTGACACCGTTTAACATTCGGGTGGGTCTGCTTAAAGATAATTATTTGGTCTGTTTAACACCAGCTAAACTCTCACCATAGAAAAATTACTCAATTAAATGGTGTAAATTATGTTAGTGGGCTGCCCAAACATAAACAAATAGTTTATAGATATCATAACAAACACCATAAAAAAGCGGAAATGCTGAAGGAGCTTTTAACCGTCGAAAACCAAAAAAGAAAGAGAATCGAACAAAGCTTTTTTCATAAGAGCAGAAATAGATCAGAATTTCCTAAGAGAATTTAAAAAAATATTTAGGTACAATTACTGTTACAAATCAATTAGTTTTAGTTTTATGGCTTATTCTTACCCCAAAATCCTCAGCTTTTACTTATGTATTTACAAAACAACCATTTCCCTCCCCATTTACCATAAATATAATACCAGTATGCCCACTCTACTTCACTTTCTTACTACCCGGTGGAAGGGAATTCTTTTTGGTCCTCAGCAATTGCTGATTTTGTCCCTTGATGTGACCCCAATGATTGATCTCCCGCAGTTCCACGTCAAACTCTTTCATTGTTTTCCTTAACTCTGGATAGAGCTGCTTGAGCACTCCATGATCGAGTGTGGGAAATAGATGGTGCAGGGCGTGTTCTCCAAAGTGAGTGAGCACCAAGAGGTCCGACCACTTGATATCTCCGCGATCTATGATCGTATCCACCTGATAAAGACCCCAATCGATGTCCTTACGTTGCGTATCGCCATCGTGTAGAATGCGAGGATCATGATGGGCTGCTGTCAAACCAACTAGGCCAAAAATAAAGCTTCCCACTGCCACGATTATTTGCCAGCTAGCTAGACTGGCCAGCAGACCAACGCCAGTGGAAAAATATAAAAATATCGGTAGGGTAAAACCAATAAGATCATCCCAGTGCAACAGATTCCTCTTAGTCAGCGATAGAGCCAAACTGAAAATATAAAATTAATTACCAAAAAATCAAAGCTACTTTACTCACTCACCGCAGGATAAACTGTCCTTGGAAAAGGACTACATACACCACCGGAGATATAATCACAGAGATCCATCGTTGCGTTTTACTGGCATAATGCCGATCGGGAATCCAGCACAAGAACGGCTCAAACATAGACATCTCCAGATCGTGCAGCGAATTTGCATAAACATGGTGTGACAGGGCATGCGAAATCCGCCAGTTCCGAAAGTTCATCATAGTCAGATTAAAGGTATACATCCGCCAATTATCCCGCTGATGAAAGTAATTGTGAGTAGAGGTGGCCACCCAGCAAAGGGCTAAGCCAGCCACACTCTGAAGTACCAGAGAATCCAGAATTGTTCCTGCCCAGCTGAAGATGAAGACGGACACCAAGATGGCCAAGTGGAGAAACTGAAAGGTAGTTAAAAAAAAAATTAGTAGGTTATAAGGAAAAACTAATCCTATATTTGAAACCTATCTTATTCCATTTCTTGTAATCTAATAATTTCTAATCTAAAATGTAAAGTTATATGGTAACAACATGGAATATTATCAGATAAATAATAAACAATTTTTTATTAAACTAATAAAAACTTAATTATCTTAAAAAATCAGTACCTCTGTTTTCCTCGTCGGAGAATACTCGATTTTTCTCAGCTTTTCACGAACTCTCCGCTTTAGGGTCATGTAGAAACCATTTTCTTTGAGGGTAAACTTGTAGTTCCTTGGCTTCGAGGCCTGTCGCACTTCGAATTTGCCCAGCATTCCTCGAGCCCGCTCCTCGATGTGGTGGGATTCGAAGGGTTCCGTGATATCCGTGCCTCTGGTGCACTCAATCCAAGAGGCACCGCCCGGATGGCGAGCGGCAAAGTCGCTCAAGTCATAGAGCTTATCGTTAATGCGCCAAAGACCTTCGGCCTCGTCATCGGCATTCTTGCCCTCGAGCCAGCTAGGCAAGAGAAAATTATAATCTTCCATCATTTAGGTTCTTTGTAGAAAGGGGTTTAAATATAATAGATACAAACCTTTCACTTGTAATGGGTCGATGTTGGCGGTAGCTCGGATAAGTCCTCGATATTCCCGATACTTTCCAGGCCACATCCTCTTCAACGTTGGGCGCCATTATTTGCACAGCTCGTTAATCGATCTACACGAATAAAATGAGTTAAATTTAACCAAAGAAAGTACTTTGAATCTTAATGCCTAATCGCGGCTGATAGCTGGCTGATTGATTCCCAAGTTCAACTTAATACCCACCGAAAGAACCGGTCGGTCGGTGCACCCTTCGGATGAAGACAAACCGCAGAGTTTGTTTACGTAGCGCCTACTAAACTTTTATTTGGAGCGTCGCTCGGCTTTTGTCTTCGTATTACACTCGCTCGATCAATTAGTAAAGCTCTGATCCGAGGAGAGAATCGCAGATCGAAAGCTTTGCGCTCACTGCCTCTCACTTCTTATCATGGGTCGAATGGAAATGGAATAATATGTAAATGGTATTCAGTGCACACTTAATTTTAATGTTATTGCTAGTCTAACCTGTGTTGGTTTTAATGGGTTATTGGATTGTATTTTGAGAGCTAAAAAGCGAATGAAAATCGATATAATATCTTATAATAAATCTCATAATAACTTACAAACATTTCATAGAATTATTAAACCTATAAATATACCTGTATTATTCTGATCAAATTATAAAGCATATTTTATGGGATCTTCAAATGAGAAGACTACCCCCAACAATCACCAAAACTGCTAGCTTTCGGCTAGACCCTCGCCAGCCAAGCGAAGCCTCAAATTGCTGCGATAATATAATATAGCACCGCACTGACCTATTGCCGCCGAAGTCTGGTGCTTGGACATACCCTCACTGTGATCTCACCTAATGAAATTCTGATTAGTACAAAATGTTAAAAAATAAAAAAAAAGAATATGAGAATTAGATAGACGTAATAGATTTAGAGGCGGCAGCTGCGGCCCCACGGCGCTCCGCTGATAAGGCAGACGTCTTATCAACATGGAAACGTTTTGTTTGTAAAGTGGAATCGATTTTCGGTTTATATAATCTGGCGAGATTGGCGCTACGCATAAAATCCTCTGGCCAGTGGCGGTGCCATTCAGTTAGTTGCCGGAATCGCAGCGCGCAGGTTCTCGAATCGGTTTGGATTTTTAAGGATTTCCAAAAACAGGCATCAAAAGGACTCGCCCAAAATGGTAATCGAGGAGTGGAAAAAGAGTGGCATTGCCACCAAATTTCCCACCTATCGCAACTCGCCCCTGATCACCACTCACAGCTGGCAGAAGGGCAAGCGGCAGGACGATCGGGCCGAAGGACTCTGGCGCATCTACGATGGCATCTACGACTTCACCGAGTTCATTGACAAGCATCCTGGCGGTCCTTTCTGGATTCGCGAGACCAAGGGCACCGATATAACCGAAGCCTTCGAGGCTCACCATCTTACGACGGCACCCGAGAAGATGATCGCCAAATACAAGGTTCGGGATGCGGCCGAGCCAAGGATCTACACTTTGACACTGGAGGAGGGGGGATTCTACAAGACCCTCAAGGAGCGAGTGCGCGAAAAGCTGAAGACCGTCGACAAGAAGCCAAAAAGAAAGAGTGATGTGAGTGCTAGAACTGACAAAAAAGTTTTTAGGAAATGGGCGTGAATAGTATTTCATATCAATTCTATATTTCTTATCAATTACAAAGTGAGCCCCAAAAAACTTATTACTAATCTTACATTTCACGTGTCGCAGCAGTTTTATAAGTCTCATGACGATAATGGGACAGAATTATCAGTTTTCCTGGGTTTCTTTTTTGTCCAAATTTTGATAATTAAATAATTAATTAGTTATAATAATTTTCTTTAGAAATAAAAATATTACAATATTTTTTTTTTATTTTTAGCTCATTCACCTGGGAGTCCTTGTGTCGCTCTTCCTTTTCGGCATTGCCAGTGCCAAGTACAATAGCCTTTTGGCTCTGATCTTGGCGGGTGTGGCCCTCTGCTGGACGGTGATCGTGTCCCACAACTACTTCCATCGCCGGGACAACTGGCAGATGTACGCCTTCAATCTGGGCCTGATGAACTTCGCCGCCTGGCGTGTGTCCCATGCTCTGTCCCACCACATCTATCCCAATTCCTATTTCGATCTGGAGCTCTCGATGTTCGAGCCGCTGCTCTGCTGGGTGCCCAATCCGCACATCAAGAGCAAGGTGATGCGCTATGTGTCCTGGGTCACGGAACCGGTGGCCTATGCCCTGGCCTTCTTCATACAGATCGGCACACGGTGAGTGATCGTGATCGGGGAGGCGATCGTAAACAAAGATTGTTTGATTGATTGCTATTGATATTTCAGTATTTTCTACTCGCTGCGTCACACGAACATCCTCTACTGGCACGATCTACTGCCGCTGAGCATACCCATTGCTATTTACCTGGGAACCGGAGGATCTGTTGGCGTCTGGACCTGCGTGCGAACGTGGCTCTCGATGACGTCGATCGCTAGTTTTAGCTTCTGTGTGATAGGTCTGAATGCGGCCCATCACGATCCGGAAATCTATCACGAGGGCGATGCGAATCGCGAGGATCGCGACTGGGGCTTGTTCCAGGTGGACACGATCATCGATCGCGGCGATCTCAAGTGGTCACAGTTCCTGGTCCTCACCCACTTTGGCGATCATGTGCTCCACCATCTCTTCCCGACTTTGGACCATGGACTCCTGCCCGCTCTCTATCCGGTTTTATATGAGACTCTTGATGAGTTCAAGGGTCATCTGCGCGAATGCAATCACATTGAGCACATGATCGGCCAGCACAAGCAACTGCTGCGCATCGAGCCCAATCCCAGGGCTCCGGGGGCGGGAAAGTAGAAGCTACTTGGTTTTGGGGTTTAATTAAAAGTAAATAAATATATCCACATAATCTTATTACTTAACATATATGGGCCATGTCTTTTAATTTAATGGAAAATTTAACATTCTTATCAGTTTCTGTGGTGTAGTTCCCCCAGCTTTTGCTGGTGATTAGAAATTCTTAGATATTTCATCAGCGAGAATAAAACACATTTGTTAAATTGATTTACATTTATTTTGTTCCTTTTTTGTATACTTTTCATTTAGTGTAGAGTGATGATCTTATCTCTTTATCATTGCTTGATAGAGTCAAAATTAACATAAACATAAGCGCAGTGCATATAGCTTGTGTCGTCCGTAAGTCTTGTCTGGTCTGTATGACAAAGGTAATTGAGAATACATATAGAGCAAAAAATTCGAACAGCGGGCGACATTTACCGGCGGACACCGCCGCGGGGCCTTCACTTTGAAGGGGCTCTCTCATTTCGCGATCGATCTTTCTCAGGCTGTTCGATTGAGAATCGATTTGGTTCTTTCATAGTTAGTTGGTTGAATGCATTTCGAAAGTTGTATAAAAATATATAAATACAAATACAAATACAGGTCCAGCCAGCAGTGTCCCCGTGGCAAATGTCGCGCTTACACAAAAGCCTGATCCTGTTCACTTATGTATGTATGTATACTAATCGATGCGGTGATCGATCGTTGTTATTTGGTTTCATTTTTTGCCTAAGTGCATTTGGCGTTGGTGTTGGTGGTTTGCCTCCCGTCGTTTTCGATATATATTTTGTTATAGTTTTATTATTTTGTTTTTAAATTAAGAAATTAAATTAAAATCATAAACATAATCATTATGAAATATCATTTAAAATAAATTAAAAAATGAAATGGCATTTAGAATTCGTTTTCAGGAGCAAGGTCGAATCTTGGTGGGAAGGCCAATCCGTCGAATTGTGGCCTAACGGACGTCGCACGGGGCTGTAGAATAGAGAGATAAATAAAATTATATAAGGATTAGCTTCAGAAGAATTACGATATTCAAACATGCCGGGGAATGGGACGAGTCGCCCAGTTGGATCGACTGCACTGGGATAGAACGATAACGAGAAGGCCCAGCACTCTCTACGCACGTTTCGTAGTGCCAGCGAGTGCAGGGGTGAACTATAACGGTAACCAGGTACGAAGTGAGCTAACGTAGATGCTCTTCGAGAGAGAGTATGTCTTGCTGGGGAGTCGAGTGTCGGATGAGAGAGGAGCGAGAGCGCTTGACGAGTACGACAGCGAGACGACAAAACGTAACGAATGAGTTGGAGTTTGAGCAACGACAACGAACGAGTGAGCGAGACAACGAGATGAGCTGCGGTTGACTGACTGGCTGACTGACTGTGTGGGTGTGAGGGAGTGGGTGGGAAGAGTTCCGACACAACAAGAACGGGTCAAGACGTGCACGAACACGTCCACTTACAAATGTTTCAGAAAAGTTTCTACTGCTCCAGCAGCGCGCTCTTGCGGCCCTTTGACGCTGTCGGCTGCAGTACACATGTACAAATACAGTTTATAATAATATAGTGGAAGAATAGTATTGATTTTTTTTTTTGTAAATGGTTGTAGAGAAAGCAATTCGATTGATTTAGCCTGATGCTGCTGTTGGTTGCTTGCTTGTTTACTTGTAATTTTTTTTTTTGCTTTTCGTTTGGTTTTCTGTCAAAATGAACGCATTCTTGGTTGGTATTCGATGAATTGATCCATTGATTTCGGATTTGGGTGGCTTCTAATTTTTACATTTTTTTTCTGCTAGCGAATGTCGTATGATGCAACTATATTATTGTTATTAGTATTTATTTTATAATAATTCTTATAAGCTATAATTCTCTTTGCATGGTTTTTGTTCTCTCATTATCGTAAATGAACCATAATTGGATCGCTATATAGATTGTTTTTCACTTGGTGGTGCTGCCTCAGATTTAGATCTGTTTTCGTGAGAAGAAGCAGAGAGCATACGCGCGCAATATGAAAGGGAAGAATATACGGATTATTCAAAAACTGATCTGAAGAGAACGTAGTGATTGCGGCAAAATGGAGGCTCAGTTGGTGTTCGATTGAGAGAAATTCAAATGATATATTTTCTTTTTTCTCTGAGAGGAGGATGGTAGGGTCTCATAAGGTCTAGAGAGGTAGGGTGTGATGATGATGGGATGCTCTAATCAAAACTTACCGCTGGGCTGGCACCACGACCGACAGAACCGGCACGTCCCTTGGCGCGGAATTTGCTGATGGCCTGCTCAGCCAGATCGGCACGCTCCTCGGCCTCCTCCAGCTCCTGCTGAGCCTTGCGGAATTTGGCCAAGTTGAGGGCGGCGATTTCCTCGGCCTCCTCGATCTGCCTCTTGTATGTCTTGATCTTCTGTTGCAGCTTGTCGACCAGATCCTGCATGCGCTCGTGGTTCTTGCGGTCCTCCTCGGACTGGAAGCTCAGCTCCTTGACGCGACGCTCGGACTTGCGCAGGTTCTTCTGGGCATCGGCGTGCCTCCTCTGCTCACCGTCCAGCTCGTTCTCGAGCTCGCGGACGCGCTGCTCGAGCTTCTGGATGGCCTTCTTGCCACCCTTGAGGGCGTTGGCCTCGGCCTCGTCGAGACGGACCTGCAGCTCCTTGATCTGCTGCTCGAGGGCCTTCCTCAATTTCTCCTGGGTCTGGGCATGATCCTGCTCGGCGCGGAGCTCATCGGCCAAACGGGCGGCATCGACCATGGCCTTCTTGGCCTTCTCCTCGGAGTTCTTGGCCTCGTTCAGGAGTTCGTCCAAGTCGGAGTGCAGGGTCTGCAGCTCGGACTCCAGCTTCCTCTTGGCAGCGGAGATGGAGGCGTTCTGGGCGGACACCTCGTTCAGCTGCTCGTGGGCATCGGCCAGCTCCTGCTCGGCCTGGCGACGGCCGCGATCGGCCTGCTCCAGCAGAGTGCGAGACTCCTCCAGTTCGTTCTGGAGGGCGTTGGCACGACGCTCGGAGATGCCCAGCTGTTCGCGGGCATCGTCGCGGGCGCGCTGCTCCTCCTCGAGGGCAGTCTGGATGTCCTTCAGCTGCTGCTGGTAACGCTTGATGTTCTTCTGGGCCTCGGCGTTAGCCTAAAAAAACAAGAAAATAGTTAAAAACAATTAAATAAAAAAAAAAAATAAAAAAAAAAATAAAAAAATATGAGGTACTATCGCATTCAAACCCACCTTGTTGGCGTGATCCAGAGCAATCTCAAGCTCGTTGATGTCAGCCTCCAGCTTCTTCTTCATGCGCAGGGCCTCAGCCTTGCCCTTGGCCTCGGCTTCGAGGGAAGCCTGCATGGAGTCGAGGGCGCGCTGGTGGTTCTTGCGGGTGTTCTCGAACTCCTCCTCCTTCTCCTGGATGCGGCGATCGATCTCCTGGCGGACCTGGGACAGCTCCAGCTGGGCGCGCAGCACCTTGTTCTCCTCCTGCTCGAGAGCAGCCTCAGCCTCCTCGAGGGCGGCCTGGAGCTCGTCCTTCTCGGCCTCGAGGCGCTTGCGTGCCTTCTCGATCTCATGGATGTTGCGGCCACCCTCACCGATCTGGTCGAGCAGATCCTTGACCTCATCGGCCAGGTTCTTGTTCTCACGACGCACAGCCTCCAGCTGCTCCTGGCCCTCCTCGTAGGCGCCCTTAAGACGGAACAGCTCGGTGGAGTAGTTGCGGCACTCCTTCTGGGAGGCATCCAGCTCGGCGGCCAGATCGTCGACCTTGAGCTTCCACTCGCCGATGATCTTGTCGAAGGCCTTCTGCTTCTTCTCGGCAGCATTGGCAATGGCGTTGGCACGGTCGACCTCCAGCTGCAGATCCTCCACTTCGGTGGACAGGCGCTGCTTGGTCTTCTCCAGGCCGATGCACTTCTGGTTGAGGGACTCGATGGTCTCCTCAGCCTCGGCCAAACGGGCCTGCAGCTTCCTCTTGGCCTCCTCCAGCTCCTCGGAGCGGGCGACGCCATCGGACTCGTACTTGCTACGCCAGACCTGGGCCTCAGCGTTGGCCTTGCTCAGCTGGCGCTGCAGATCGGCCTTGCCCTCGGCCTCCTCCTCAACCTGCTCGCGCAGATTGTCCAGGTCGTGCTCCAGGTTGCGGAACTTGCCCAAAAGGGTGGCACGCTCGCGCGACTCCTCGTCGGCCAGACGCTTGGTATCCTCCAACTGGGTGGTCAGGGAGATCTTGATCTTGGACAGCTGGGACACCTGGGACTCGGCCTCCTCCAGCTGGCGGAGCAGGTCGGAGTTCTCGATGGACAGCTTCTTCTTGCTGGCATCGAAGTCGTTCAGAGTCCTGTTGGTCTCATCCAGTTTCGACTGCACCTCGTTGAGGGTGTGCTGCAGCTGCTTGGCGATCTTCTCCTGGGCAGCCTGTATTTTTGGATTTAGATTTGCATTAGTTTCGGATTGATTTGGGGTTATTTCTCCATCGGAGGTTTGTGAGTGTGGTGGCATTTTGGTCGTGTCAAGTGCTGTACAAGGCATTGGGGAGTTAGTAGATCAAGCTTGGAGATTACTCAAGTGGGTGGGTCGTTTTAGTTTTTACATATTTTCTTTGGGATTTTTCGGTGTGGTTGCATTGCAACTACGTTGATACTATACACAGATGTAGAGACGTGGCAAAACTAGAAATTTCAGCATTTTAATTTACAGCATCGCGTTGAGAGCATTTAACGCATAGTAAAGATCAAGTTTCAATACCTTCTCGTTGGTAATGTGGTCGACACCGGCGCGCAGATCGTTCAACTGGCCGTAGTACTCGTTCTTCTCCTTCTCAGCCCTGGTTTAGACAGATAGATAGAGACACAGAGAGGTTCGTATTGCACGGGTTAGTTTATGTTTTGTGGGGGATAGACAGAGACAGAGGCAGAAACATAGGCGAGAAGCGAGAGCGACTTGCTATCCTTGCGTTGAACCTTTTTTTTCGAGAAACCCTTCATTTCGATTAGACAGAGAGTTTTGGGTAACACACAGACGTAGTTTAATACGTAGTTGTGTGTTTGCTTTATTTGGTTGGAACATGCGTGTTCAGTGTAATTCTGTATATGTGTGGATCGCTCGGCGTCCCTGCTCGGGCGCCACTTGTCGCGACATATTACCTTATCGCGACCCAGCTGATCGCAGGCGGTACGAGTCTGATTCAGCTCGTTGTGGCAAGTCTGGCGATCGTGCTCGGCCCTGGATTAGCGCAAAAGTGGGTAAGAGAAAAGAGAGCAAATTTCTATTAGCTGCGTGGGTTCGATAACCAAGTCTAAATAACTCCTGGTTTCTTCATCTTCTCTCTGTCGCGATAGCGTTGGCGCACCTGAAAAAGCTAGCTAGATGTCTAGTAATTGCAAACGGTACTTACTTAGCCTTCAGCTTGTTGAGCTGGTCAACCTGCTCGGCCATCTCGGCGACGGCATCGTTGTGCTTCTTGCGCAGGTTAGCCAGGGTGGACTCGTGCTGGATGTTGGCCTCCTCAAGATCGCGACGCAGCTTGCTCAGCTCAGCCTCGCGCTTCTTGTTGAGCTCGATCTGGGCAGAGGTGGCACCGCCAGCCTCCTCCAGACGCTCGCCCAATTCCTCGAGCTCGCGGGCCAGATCGGCGCGCTGCTTCTCAGCCTTGGCGCGGGCCTGGCGCTCAGCCTCGACCTCCTCCTCGAGCTCCTCGATGCGGGCCTGCAGCTCCTTGATCTGGCGCTGGTGCTTCAGCACAACGACCTGCTCGTCCTCGAGCTTGGCGGTGATGGAGGACAGCTCCTTGTCCTTGCGCTGGATGGTCTGCTCGAGCTCCTTCTTGTTGCGCTCCAGATCGGCAACGGCCTCCTGGGTCAGCTTGAGGTCACCCTCAACCTTGCGCTTGGACTTCTCAACATCGCCGCGCACCTTCTTCTCGCGCTCCAGCGAATCCTCCAGCTCATCGAGGGTCTGCTCGAGCTTGGCCTTAACCTTGTTCAAGTGGTTGATCTTGTCCTCGGCGGCCTGCAGCTCCTCACCGGTCTTCTGGTTGGTCTCGCCCTGCATCTTCTTCTCCTTGTTCAGCTTGTTGATGAGCTCATCCTGGTGGGCGATCTCGTCGTTCAAGTTGCGGATCTGGTGATCCTTGGTGGCCTTGTCCTGCTCGGCCTTCTGGACGTTCAGTTCCAGATCCTCGATGTCCTTCTTCAGGCCAGAGATCTCCTGGTCGGCCTTCTTCTTCTGCTGGAACAGCTGGTTGCGGGCATCCTCCTCCTGAGTCAGGCGCTCTTGGATATCCTATTTGATTGGAATTTTGGGTAATGGGTAAGTAGCTGATTGGTCACTCCTAAATTTAGCCCAAAAAGCGCAAATGGCCAGAAATAGCCGAGAGCAAGTTTCATGCTCGATTGCCTCCGATCAATTTCGTTGCCTTTTCCGCTTTCGTGGCACCACATCGCATAAGTGGGTGTATTAATGGGCTATACTTACGCGCAGCTGGTTCTCGAGGTCGTTCTTCTGGGCGGTCAACTTGGCGTTGCGCTCCTGGTAGTCCTGCAGGGCACCCTTCTCGCCGGACAGCGAGTCGAGCAGAGCGGTCTTCTCGGCCAACAGCTTGGCGTTGAGGGCCTCCAGCTCCTTGCGCACCTTCACTTCAGCGGCATGCAGTTCCTCAGCCTTCTTGGCCTTCTCCTCCAGACGCTGCAAGTCATTAGAGGCATTCGATGGGTTAGTAAAGGAGCTGATTTCCTCAGCTGCTGGCTGGGCTTTTGGTGCTGGTTCAACAGGGGCTGATTCGGGCTGAGGAGCAGCCTCTGGCGGAGCATCCGCTGCTGCTGGTGGAGCAGCCTCAGCTGGAGCTGCTTCCTCAGCGGCACTGGGTGTGGTTGATTCGGTGGATTTCTTCGTTTTCTTGGCTTTCTTCTCATCGGCCATGTTGCTAAATCACTTTCGCTAACTCTTAAGCCTCCTTCTAAAGGGTCTAATAACTTTTATTAACTCCTATTAACCCCCTTTTAATTCGTTGAGCTATGGTGATCTTATGATCTTGTGCTCAGTTCGATTGGTTCTTCGTTGGGGGTTCGATTTTTGTGTGTGGTACCTGTTACCGCGACGGCGACTGGTCAAATACAACTGGAATGGCTGCTGCAAATGCACTGGGCCACTTTGGCTATAAAATTAGCCAAAACGCCCCGATGCGAGCAGAACTGAGCAGAGCAGAGCAGAGCAGCGATATATGGCAGCTGCTGCCATGCCACTTGGCATGTGTGTAATCGCCTTGGTTAGGAGGTAGCCATCATAATTCACAAATTGCTGCCATTGCTATATGGTATGGGGCTATACTGCTCTGGTATGGGGCCTATCAAGTCGCACTTGTGCGGCGGTACCAGCAGGTGTACCATCTTAAGTGCTTATATATAGATTCCCCTGTATACACATCGCATTGTGCGTATTGGTTGTATACATGTTAAATTACTCATCGGGGATCGGAACTTTACGTGGGCATCTTGGGGCATTTTTTATTATTTAATTAGCAAGCTAATTGGCAAACTAATTGTGGCTCTTAAACAAAAAATCCCCAGCTATGTGGCAGGGCCAAGAATAGAACAAGTCATAATTTTTGCAAACTATATGTAAGAATGTGAGAGGTGAAGAGCCGTTGGATTCCAGCGAAAACAGAGGCCACATTTGGCCTGATCGAAAGTGCGAGGAGATTATGACAGCATCTATTTTTGGCTGCCCCCGGCGATTGGAATCAGATCGTATCGATACGTTCGAACAGCTGCCAGTGGGTGGGTGGCTCTCAAGTTGTTCGAATAAAATAGTTGGGTATGCAGATGATGCAGGTATTAAGATGTGTGCTTAATTAAGCGCAGGAATTTCGCATCGCAACAATGTTTATGACCATTGATTAAAATAGGATTGAGTTGGCTGTGCAGCTGCCTCAGCTCATCCAATTACCCCAGACAATGACTAAGGGAATAGACACCCCAGGGCTACCTCAGATGATTGTCACCAGCAACTGGTCCTGTCCAAGTTCACCATCGTCGAACCAAAACCAAAAGTCCGCCACAGTCTCCATCTTTCTATCTTCTCTATACTCACGGCAATCTCATCCTCGATACGGCTGACGTTGAGGAGGGGCTTGACCTTCTGCCACAGTTTGTACCAGGGCCAGGTACGGAGCTGCAGGTACTTGCGCAGGTTGCGCTGGACAACCTTGAGGGCGACGCGCTGCTCCTGGAGCTTCTTGAAGCCCTTGCGGGACAGGTAACCACGAGCCCAGGCCTGCATCCAGGACATGATCTTGCCCAGACGCTCATCACGGAACTCCTCCATCTGACCCAGGACACCGGCGCGGAAGAACACCTGTTTTTTGTTGAGGGTTGGAAGTGGGTTTGGGGTGGTTTGGGTGGGAAAGAGAGAATATAGGTTAGATTTCTGTTGGTGCCATCTCCTAAAGAATGCGTGCACTAAGCGGAACCAACACTGTTCTGGGAGCTTCTGGGGGAAACTCATTCAGACGGTATAGGTTCATTCTTTTTCTTTTTTTGCTTTGCTTAAGCGCTTCTTCAAAAACACTTTTGGACAGGTTGAACTGGGATAGATAGAGGATGGATGGTACAAACGAAAACACAGAAAGGTACATCAAATCACAGGTCAAGAACAATAACATGTATAGTTTTAGTAAAGGGATGCAAATGGGGTTAAAGTGCAGGCAGATGATAACACTAAGATGAGACTAAGATAGGGAAGATAAACCCTCCAGATCAAACGATCCCTAACCCAATAGTTGACAAGAGCTGTGTACTAGCAGCTGCAAAGGTTGTTACGATTGGTTTAGGAAAAGCAGTTCCAGAAAATATATCTTCGGAAGTGTGCAGAAGATGTTGTGTAAAAAAGAGGCGTGTGAGGTCTTGATAATATCCACGGACTGGCAAAAACCCTCAATCAAAACGAGACAACTTAATAAGTTCTCCAGTTTTTGAATGAAGTTAGGCAGTCGGAAACATTGTCCAGATTCAAGCAGAAGAAGTGCAGATGATTTAGTTTTGTGAATAGATATATTGTCGGTCATATACCTTTGTGTTACCCAAACGGTACTGATCTTCGGGCAAATCGATAAACTTAATGATTATTTCAGTGGCCTTTTTGTCTTTCTCAACGCCCTGCAATTGCTTGGGGCACATGATCTTGTAGCTGTATGGGGGTTTTGTAGTTTGAAGGTATTGTATTAATTTGTTTCAAACGGTTCGGTTAGTATAAGATTGCATACGTACTAACTAAATTTGTATTGGTTTTTGGTGGGGGTTAGGTTAATTAACTACTGACTAGGGAGTAGTACGGTTACGTCTAGGTACGTTACTACTAATACGGAGTGTGTACACCAATTAAGGGGATTTTGGGTGGGTGGGATTATGTTTGCCTTTTTGTAAAGGTTTTGGTTTCGGGGCTTGGATTTTGGATAATGTATGTAGGTATGTCCTTCTAATCACAGGCCAACTTAAAGAGATATAGAGATAGAGAAAAAGGACATGCGAACAGAGTGTTCCCGGTTCGAGACTCTAAGCTTTTTGCTTAGTTTGCATCTCGACAAGGTCCGACTCCATGTGTGTTTTCTGTTTTCTTGGTGCAAAGTGTAAATATGAGTCTGGACATCAGTTTCGGAGCCATAGACAAAAGGAGTTTTTGAAGTATTTCGGAGTGTGCAATCAAGAATAAGTGATTGGTTGTGCGTGCCTTTGTGTTACCCAAACGGTACTGATCATCGTTCAGTTCGGTGGACTCGATCAGAATTTTCGTGCATTTCTTGGGACAGTCGAGGCCCTTAATGCCCTTGGGGTTCAGGATTTGGTAGCTATATGTTTACATATATATGATGATAATCAACATTAAATGATACTACAGTATTTCAAGTATCTAATTATGGTTTAGTATCTCTAGCTTAAGGTCTAGTGTCAGTTACAGTTGATCTTAACTCTTAACGATAAACTCTTCAAAAAGGAACTTCTACGAAAATACTTTCGAACCCATGCTTGGGATTTTTACGAGTGTTCGGTGTTCGTGTCTACATGTGTGTGTGTGTGTGTGCATGTTGGAGTGGGATTTCACATCATATCATTTCCGGGAATAAGGAAAGAAGTGCTGAATTTGAACTGAGCGCCCTTAGTAGGGTTATGTTGCTGTTTACCTAAAGGGCGCCTGAAATCTTTCGGATTCTGTATTGTAATCTGTATTTTGTATTTCTTTGTGGATGCTTTTGGGCTCGTATTGCCTCTGACTGGCATTTGGGATACGAGTGAAGTTCAATTGTTTGGTTTTGAGACAAGTTGATTGGATTCGAATACGAGCTGTGTGGTATTCGTCGAGTGTGAAAGGGATATATTTCAAAAACTACTAGTTGAGGGGTGGAGCAGAAAGAAAGAAATAAGTTCAAAATGCATGAAACTTCTAAACGGATCGGAACGCTTAAATGCCTTGGTGTGTCCAATGCGGTACATATCGGGATCCAATGAGGTGGATTCCAAAATGAGGGATCCACACTTTTTGGGATCATCGACGCCAACAATGCCAGCTGGGTTCAGGATTTGATAGCTGCAATATGGAAATATTTATACCATCGTACCCACTCGGTACAGTTGTGACTTGCCAACATAGTTTTTCTTTTTTTCAAGTGTGTAAGTTGTGTAAAGTATCGTGTTTGGTAGCTCTCTCGTTGAGGGTTTCTCGAGCACCGTTTCGAATATTATTGACTACATAAAAATACTGAATACTGTTGAGCCATCCACTCATAAGTGTTTGCTTTTACACAATTTTGAAGTTGTTTTGCCAGATTAAGCTTAGGTAAATCAAGATCTTTTCATGCCTTGGTGTGACCCAGACGGTAAAGGTCCTCGTTCAGCTCGGTGGACTCGATCAGAACCTTGGAGGCTTTCTTGGGACAATCGAGGTCCTTAATGCCACGGGGGTTCAGGATCTGGTACCTGTCGGGATGTAGAGTTCGTTTTCGTTTTTGATTTTGATTCCATACTCAGAACAAATCGTGATACACACAGTGAGACTTAAGACGGAGATACACCTAACACAGCACTGGAACTGGAATTGATTTCTGATACATTCTGGTACATATGGTACATGGTACATATATGGTACATACAACGAGGTTCAACAATTGGGGATTCGATTGAAAGATACACTAGTCATACAATTGGAGTAAGGAAATTCGCTAGCATACGAAAGGTGGATTTGGATTTAAAAAGTAAAACTCTTATGCGTGCGTGCCTTGGTGTGACCAATGCGGTACATATCGGGATCCAGTCCGACGGCTTCCAAGCACTTTCCGGCAGCATTCTTGGCCACCTTTTCGGCCGCCATGATGGCAGGTGCCAGAATCATGTAACTATAGTTGAGTATTACAATTGACAAGTTAATAATCGATCGATAAGTAATGGCTTACTCCTAGTAACTAGTGCTAGTCAACTGGTGTATGTGCAAGATACCAAAAGTGCTGGACTTGAACTGAACTCGTTTCTAAGTCTATGTGCTAGTGTATTAACTAAGTTTAAAGTTTAAAGTTTAGAGACCTAAGTCACCCCGCAACCCCGCATACTTACCGCATCTTGAAGTCGGGGTACACCATCCTGTTGGGGAAGCCCTTACGGCAAATACGGATACCTTCAAGCACACCGTTACAGGTCAGCTGGTGCATGACCAAGTGGGCATCAACCACACCAGGCTGCTTCATCTCGTTGGGAATGATGCAACGGACGAAGTGAGGCTGGGTCGAACGCAGGGTGGTCATCAAGCTGTTCAACTGCTCCTTGTAGGCCGACGAGACGGTAGCGAAGCCACCGCCCTTCTTGCCACGACCTCCCTTGGCCTGCTCACCGCCACCCGACTGGCCGGCGTGATCGGCGAAGATCTCGATCAGCAGCTTGTTCTGCGACTTCTTGAACTGGTCGACAACGGTGTCGTTCAGGGGATCCTTGTTCTTCTCCAACCAACCGGTGATGTTGTACGACACACAACCGGCATAATGGCCAATGGCGAAGTGGGCAGCCTGCTGGCCGGGCTTTGGAGGCTTGGGCTTCTGGAATGGAGCCGACTTGCCCAAATGGGTGTTGGTCAGCTTCTCCGAGAAGGTCTGATCGGTGGCCTTGGGGAACATAGACTCTTCCTCCAGGATGGACAAGATACCCATGGGCTAGAGATCGAGATAAATTCGTGTCATTAGTCTTTTGTCGTCGATTACGAGGGGCTTCTGAAATTTTTGTTCTAGTAAAAGCACGCAATTAAACTAAGGTAGTTCGTAATACTTATAAGCGGCATAACGCTCGACTAATACGACTTACAGAACACATTAGTACATAGAACTTACCCCTTACTTTTTTAGTGGTGAGTCGTAAAGTTGCAAATGCATTAACTGTTGGTGCTTGTTTAGCTTTAGGCGATCTTACAACTAAGTTAATGGAAATTAATATCGATTAGATTGCATTACTGATTAGATCATTCTTCGGGGTGCACTTTAATCGCAATTGTGTATTATGGTTTAATGGTCAGCTTGGGCTATCTGCTCTGGATAGATAGTTATGGCCGTGTCTGTACCTTTTCGATCAGATCAATACACAATTGCAGATCCATGCCGAAATCAATGAAGGTCCATTCGATGCCCTCGCGTTGGTATTCTTCTTGTTCCAAAACGAACATGTGATGATTGAAGAATTGTTGCAGTTTTTCGTTAGTGAAATTGATGCACAATTGTTCGAAACCGTTGTACTAAATTGTGGAACGGAACAATATGTAACGTAATAATAAAGCGGTGTTAATTTGGATGTTGTTTTCAATGTTCGATTTTCGTTGGGTTAGTTACTTTCTGTTTTTCCCTCGAACTCTTTCTGGGGGTTCTGCATTCTGTATAGAAATGACAAGGATGTGGGTGGGTGCTTATAACATATATGGAGCTAGAAAACGCTTATGGGCGCACTTCTCCGCATGACTGAAATAATAAATATATATATATAGAGGCGGAGCCTTTCTGGGATCATCAGTTCTAGATGATTTGCCATTGAGGGTGCCAAAAACTTTATAGCTAAACTTATTCATATGTATGAAGATAGTAGAACGAGCGAGAGCGAATAATTTTTGGCTTGGAGGGTTGGTTGCGAGGAGACGAACCTTTTCAATCAGATCGATACAGGCCAACAAGTCCATACCGAAATCGATGAAGGCCCAGTCAATGCCTTCCCTCTTGTATTCTTCTTGCTCCAAAACGAACATGTGATGGTTGAAGAATTGTTGCAACTTCTCGTTGGTGAAGTTAATACACAGTTGCTCGAAACCGTTGTACTAGATATCATATTTTGGGGGAAATGGCGTGGATTGATGGGATGAGTACATATATTCAACATATAAAAAACCAGTGCTAGGATGGGGCCATGCCGACAAGATTCCCTCACATTCAGAACACTCATTTTACAATTTACTGTTTACCTGAGTTCACTCTGGCGGAAACCCATCCGCAGATTCAAGATTCATATCTAAAATATCGATTGAAAGTGCTATAACATGACATAACAAACAGGAAATACTTGGGTGCGTTTCTCAAGAACACACAAAATAAAGTACACACGAAAAGAGATAAACATGGATTGATTTGAATCTAATAAGCACCTTTTCAATCAGATCGATACAGGCCAGCAAGTCCATACCGAAATCGATAAAGTCCCAGTTAATACCCTCCTTCTTGTACTCCTCTTGCTCCATGACGAACATGATATGGTTAAAGAACTGCTGCAGTTTCTCATTGGTGAAGTTAATACACAATTGCTCGAAGCCGTTGTACTACATTGGAGTTATTCAAGAATATTTACACGATAAAATGGGGTTCATATAAGGTAACTACGGATAGTGCTACAGTGTAACTTTGTGTGGTTTAAGTGCGAAGACAGGTTGCACCTATGTAGTTCCCCCGAGTGGTTCTGAGTCCCTAGCTAAACTGTTAAAAGACGTGTTAGCAGGTCAGCTGGGGATGATTCTACCTCAATCATCAAGTTGATTTGGGCTAGGTCATCACCAGCTACGGCCGACTAAGATCCCACAAGGCGATCAGCAATGAGAGATTCATAGTCATGCCAAGTCCCCCGATCCGTCCGATACTCACGTCGAAGATCTCAAAACCAGCAATATCCAGTACACCAATGAAGTGCTGACGCTTCTGCTGGGTATCCAGAGTCTCGTTACACTTCTTCACCAGCCACTTGAACAGACGATCGAACACACCCTTGCAGAGGGCACCGATCGAGTTGGTGACCTGCTGGACGTTACGGCCCTGGGTGACGAACTCGTTGCCGACCTTGATGCGGGGCTTCAGCAAGTTCTTGTACAGCTCGGCGGTATCGCAACCGAACAGCTTCGACACACGGCCACCCTCCTCCTCGCCGTCCTGCTCAGCCTGCTCCTCGCGACCACGTTGCTTGAACTTCATGCCACCCATGTGCATGACAGCGGCGGTGATCCTGTACACATCCTCCTTCTCCTGCTTGGTGAAGCCCAAGATGTCGAAGGCTTGCTGTGGGTCGAAAGGTTTTGGTTGGGGGAAAGGAAAGAAAAGTGGTACTTTAGTATGGGATTTTCCTTTTTTTCTTTCGGTTAATTGGCTTTAATTGGCGTTACTTTTTTGGGTTTGTTTTTGAGCATTTTTTCTGTGGTTGAGTGTAGCTTACTTCTAGTAAATCATGCACAACATGCTTAAACGGTCTCACTACAAGTTACCAAAAGTTTTTTCGAGCAGCATTATGGTTAGTAGTCCTACGGAGGTTTTTCTCTATAGCTAGGTTTACCAGGGCGGTGGCTTAAGTATTCCGGAATCATTGGGAAACGCGTGATTTGCCGGGTTGCTTAAACACTAACAAGACAAGTAGGAATTTTCTTTCGGAAAAACAATGTTTTTTAGGTTTATGAGGTTTACGTGCTTCATTTTTAACCGGTTCGGTAAAGACGGCTCTCGGGTCAGTCTGTGGCCGTAATACACAAAAGTTATCATAGACATAAAGGATTCAAATTGAATTTGTACATAATGTCCTTGCCAGGTACAAATCAGGGAATATTCACACACACTTTGTTGAATCTATAACTATGAATTTCTTATGGATAACATGATGCATTTTCATTCCAATCGTTCTCGTCGGGGCATTCGTATTAGGTACAGGTACAGATAAAGAAAGTGACAGAGCATCGGCTTAGAGACCGATACCTAGGATGCTTTTTTCGGGCAGGGGTTGCGACATTCGCCATTCCATCATTCTTACTCTCTATAAGGTCCGTTTTCTGAACCGAAACTTGGGTAACAATTTAGAAAAAAAACAGAAAGATTGGATAATCACAAAACACACAAAATATATCTGTTCGGGTTTGGTGTGGTTGGTATAGCTCATCGGTTCGGGGGTTCCCAGTCGTTCAGACATTACCGATATCGGATGCATAAATTTGCGGAAAGTGTCTATATGTCTGCGTGTGTGTGTGTGTGCGTGTGGGTGAGGTGTAAAGGTTTTCTTGTGTGCGAGTGTTTGGTTTGGCGACCACTTACATCTGCAAGCTGGAACTCCTCACCGTCATCCATGTTGGGTACAGTTACTTTACCCTGGGATACGTTATAGTAGTCGTAAATGTTATCGGAGAGGAAGCACATGTCTACATACACATAGTCGGAAAAGAGGTTTTTCTATGGTTTAGCAAGAAGAACAGAACTTATGCTCTAAGCCTAGGGTATCACATATGTAATGCATATGTGCTTTATGCTTTTTGGTGTGTGCGTGTTTTTGGTTTTGGAGTGTCTGTGTGTCTTTGATTTGGTCATTATCCTTGTGCATTCTTTCCCAGCCAGGAGCAGGCTTTCATCTCTCAATGGCCTTCGAATACCAACCCGGTGTCAAGTGAGAAATCGGAAATAAATCAACTGTATAAATTCGGTGTAAGGTCAACAGAGATCATCATTCCTGCTCCCAGCTGAGGGATTTGGTGGCTTTTGTGTATGGTACAAGCGGAATTTTTTTGGATTGTGGTACAAGACTACGTGGGATAGTAAAAAGAATACGGAGAAAGAGATAGAGAGCGCAGTAACTCAAGATAATTCCGGAATAACATTTGAAAGTTAACCATATGTACACAGATATCATAGCCGTCACTACATAGAGCGAAAGATCGATAAGATCGTGCTCGGTTCATTGTCAAACATCATCAGTGGTGTTTATAAAGTTTATAAAGAGAGAAAAAAAAGTAATACGTAACACTGATAGAGAAGATATCTTTTTACAAAAGTTCCGAGTTGGAGTTGGGTTTGGTTGGGAAACACTGGACCTGCACCACAACTTACGTCAGTTAACTCAAATTCTTCCCCATCGTTGACACCGGGTATCCGCGTTTTGCCCTGGCAAATGCCAGGATAATCGCCAATATGCTGGCCCAGAAATACCATCTCTAATTAACGCGAACAAAGAGACTCGATGATATAGCATTTAACGCAGAAGTAAACGGATGTGTGTTGTTGTGTGAGGTTAAGGTCCTACACCCTGCCTACCTACTAAAATATTCTGTTTAAGTTGATTAGGTTTTAAGTTAGCTTTAGAGTTATATTAGGCTTGGGCAGCTTGGTAGGCATTATGAATTTTGAATAAGATCAGGACATGGAGAAACGTACATATATATGTACAGACTGGACAACATTGAGGGCACAACACAAAAGGAAGTTAGGAGTTATGAGTGGTTGGGGGGTTATGTTTTCGAGGGTAGTACGGTAGTGCAGACAAGTAACCATGTTCTGTATGGCCTTACATCCACGGCGACCCATTCCTCGCCATCGTTAACGCTTGGTATGGTGGTTTTGCCTTGCGAGACAATGCGATAGTCGTATATGTTGTTCGAGAGCAGGCAGTATTCTTTATAGATATATATACGATATATATGCGAACAACATTGTACGACAGTTATGAAAGATGTGGTTGTGTGGAAGGTATGTGGAAGAGGTAGAAACAAAAATATTTTCAATAATGATATTATTGAAGAATTTCGAGGGTTTAGTTGGATATGAAATGTGTTAGGACCTTTTGTGGGTGTGGGTAGGGTGGGGCAGGGTATCTAAGTGAAAGCCTTCTACTATGGACTCCAATTTTCCGATCCTCGGGATGTTTCTTGGCATAGTATTCGGGGCTACAGCTAAGCGGATAAGGGGTGGTCTAATCCATTTACGATACGATAGCGGTACGCAATAAAATAGTTAACCAACTAGCTAAAGTGTTGCTCTAAAATAGATTACGATATTTCGATAGTAGTAGTTTAGCCAAATAAGTAATAAGTATCTAAGTGTCAATCAACAATATAAAAACGAAATTTAGATAATCATATAAGGAGGGGGCAATTACATCGGTGAGGGAGAACTCCTCAGCATCATCGATACTGGCTACAGTGACCTTGCCCTGGGAGACAATGTGGTAATCGTAGATGTTATCGGTCAACAGACAAGTGTCTAGACAGATAGTGTGTATATAGAAAGTACATTGATTAATCTATGGTATCAATTTCGTATTGGTATGTGTGTGGGTGTGTGTTGTGTTTAGTGTTCGTGTGTGTGTGTTGAACCTAAGCAACAACTAGAAGAGATTTAAGAAGAACTGAAAAGTTCGATGATTCTCCGGATGAGGGATGTCTGAATGAGTGAGTGGGGCGATTGTATACCTTTAACACCGGCAACGGAGCCAGACATGATCTGGTAGAAGATGTGGTAGGAACGCTCCAGGGACTGCTGGGAGATGACACGGGCCTTCTCCAGCAGATCTGTAAGGATAAGAGTATAGAGTTAGAATTCCATAGTGATAGGGCTCCAAGTGAAAACTTACAGGTCTCAATATCAGCACCAGCCAGTTTACCAGTGGGGCCGAAGTGGATACGGATGAATTTACCCTGTTTTAGAGGAAAACGTATTTTATTCATCTGTTCAAAATTCTTCATCTATCCAAAGTACTTACGAAACGAGAAGAGTTATCGTTACGCACGGTCTTGGCGTTACCGAAAGCTTCAAGCACAGGGTTAGTCTGCACAACCTGATCTTCCAGGGAGCCCTTGGACTTGGCGGACTCCTCGGTCTTCTTGGAGGCACCAACGGTGGCGAAGTACGCAATGACCTTCTTGGTGTTCTCAGTCTTTCCGGCACCAGACTCACCGGTGATCAACATAGATTGATTCACGTGGTTGGTCAACATGTCGACGTAGGCACCGTCAGAGATGGCGAAAATATGGGGTGGCACCTCATTACGGCGCTTGCCACGGTACATCTTAGCGCAACGGTTGGTATACACGGGGTAGCGCTTGTAAGGATTGATGGCAACGCAGAAAAGACCGGAGTAGGTCTGTTTTTCGCCAGGGAAGATTGGAAAGAATTTTGCTGGTTAATACGGTGAAGATTTCTTCGTTCATTCATCTTTGTTAGCTTGTTTTTTTGGAAAGTTATTTGTTTGGAATAGTTGGATTCGGAGCGTCTCCATAAGTCTTTTGTTGTTAAACTTTCATGGTTTTTTTTTCGGAGAGCTCGTCATCCCTCCATAGACAGAGGAAGTGTTAGGAATAGGTTTTTCTTAAACATACAACTTTTAGTAACAGTTTCGGTTGTCTTTTGGTCTACCAGTTTTTTGGTGTTCGGTTTTTGTTATAAGTAAAAAAAACTAACTACGATGTTTTGCAGGATACTTGTTTAAAGTATTTTTCTGTTTGGATTGGGGTAATGTGATTGATTGATGATCTGTTTTTGGGGGGCTTTCAGCTCGGCTTTCTTTGTGTGTTGATAACCAATTCTTGTGGCTTTGATTGTGTAGTGTGTGTGGTGCTGTGTATAGAACCGTTTATTTTCCAGTTGTACGGTTCATCCGACTGGACGGCCAAGATTCGATTTTAATAGAAGCTTGATTAGTGCATACGTCACAGGAGATGAGGATTTAGCTGGGGTTAGGATTTTTGTAGGGCTTTTTTGAGTGATTCTCATGAGTCTGGTAATTTCGAAAAGGGAGCAAATGATAAGGTTAGCAGTCTACTCGAATGCATTAGATATTTTGAGGCTTTGATTAGAGACTAGTTGCAGTAGAGCTCTAATTAAATTTTGAATAATTTGGAGATGTTTCTGGTTTTGTTCTTTTCCAAGTGTGAGTGTGGGTAAGCGGCTGGGTAAAAACATAGAACGCATATTTGTGTGCCACCCTTGCTTTGGCAATTACTTACGTAGATCAGCTTGTTGTAGTATCTCTGTCTCAAGTTATGGAGCACAGAGGCATCGTTAAGGTATGTCAAGTTGGACATATCCTCGGCTTTTTCGTATTTCGGAGGGTTCACTTGCTGGAGCAGATCTTTCTTTAAGTCTCGTGTCTGTGTTCATTTTCGTTTGTCGTTCGATTCGTTCGATTCGTCGGATTCAGTTCGAATTGTTATGTTTAGTTTTTGTACAATTTTTGTTGGTTAGACGTTTGGGTTAGCAGTTCGGTTTTTTGAGGTTGAGAGAGAGAAGAAGAGATACCCATATATTAGTGAGTTTCTGGCAGTACAACACTTACGTAGATGAGCTTAGCATAGTAACGCTGACGCAGATTGTGCAACACACAAGGGGTATTAAGCACGGTCATGTCGGCCATATCTTCGATTTTTTCGAATTTTGGTGGATTCACTTTTTCCACCTTCTCGGATTTTAAATCTCGTACCTAATCGTATATGTGGGTGAAATCTATAGTTTCTTTTCGTTTTTTTTTGCTACATAAAAGGTTATTGAAGTTTTGCGGGCGGTTTCCAAATCCCCGCTCCTTGTTAGCCATTGAAAAACCCTTTTTTTAGTACCAAAAAGAATTTAACACGGGATAACAAGATACGGCCTTTTTAGAAACACCCTTAAGAAAGTTACTCCAATAGCCGATTTTTCAAGTTTTGATGAATTGCTCTTTGAAGATAACTGCTCGTAGACGATGTTATTACCTCTCCACCCTGCAGACCGACGGAGACGATATCGCCCTTGGTGGCCTTGATCTCACCAAGGAGATAACCCTCCTTCTCGTCGGGAATCCAGCACGACTTCTTGGAGTCATAGGGTTTCGATTGATCGATACGCCTCTGCTCCAAAGACACGAACAAGTAGGGGGTGGGATCCTCATCCTCCTGATTTGGGATTGGCTTCGGCATCTTGATTAAATTTCGTTTAGAAACTTAAAAACTCGTGAAATAATATTATTGGGACTTTTCAAAATTTCTTAGTTAATCGCGTCGTGAGCCCAAAACTTCCCTGTAAAGATACACAAAACAAAATTAGAATTATTATATGGTTCGAATTATTTTTGAAGTTTGGATTCTTTTTTCGAAGTCTGATATTTTGGTTTTTATGCTTTTGACCTATTTTGACAGCAGCAGCAATAGCAGACACAATAACCGTTGTACGTGTGTGTGTGTGCTTGAGATTTCGAAATTTTATTTCGATTTCCAAATATGAGCATTTTTCCCGTTTCGCGTTTTCGAAATTCCCGTTAGCGTAACCGGATATTTATGTATGTGTGGCTATTCAAATGCTTCGATTCAATCTCACACCTCAAAGTTAATTAGGCCTTGTCGGTGCTTGTGTTGTTGTTTTTGTTATAAACAGACAACAAGTGAATTGTGTGGGTTGTCGCCTAAATATAGATCACGGATCGGATACGGATTCGTACATATATATCACGTATATATGTGGGCAGTTTGCTACATATATGCACGAATTTTCTGGGCGTTGATATTTGTTACGTAACGTTGATTTTCAATAAAATTATTGGGGTATTTGCGTTTACTTTTTTCGTGGAAATAATTGAACCGGGTGTTGAACCGGGTATTGAACCGTTTTATGTGTTTTCTACTAAATATGTATATTTTTTTTTTTTCTTTAGGGTAAAATTGTCACCAAAAACTCACTCACTCTACCCAGAAAAGTTCTTTCACCGTTCCAGATTTCGGAACGTGAATTCGGATTAATTAAACTGCTATCTCGATAAGGTAGCGTGTTCTAATACGACCGATTTACGAGATCGCAATGATTCCTTTCAGTTTACCTCGGAAGCACTACGATTTTCGACAATCCACACGAAATCGACTATCGACAATCTGATTCGATTCGACGCGAACTTTCAACGAATGCGTTATTTTTAAAATTCTCGAAATTATTTCGAAACTAAACACACATACATATTCTTGTCCAATATATGTATTTGGTTGATTCGAGAGCTTTTCGTCTCATGCTACCGCATGGCAAACATACATATACATAACGTATATGTATTGGCGATCTCTTTCTAATGTCTTTGGTTATTTTTAAAACATATTCGAAATATTTTTGCCCATGTATATGAGTCGACTACGAATTCGAACATTCTAATTCTATTTTCTATTTAATAGCATGCCACGCATATGTCTCAGCCACACAGGTATTTGTGTATGAAATCATTTGGCCAGTAATTCGAAATTGCTATTACAGCATTTCGAAAACACAAGGAAAAACAAATTTTCACTTTTGATGAAGTAACAGCTGGCTGTCTCTTTCTGACATTTGACTAATCTATATGTTTCGAAATTTTTAAGTAACCGACATATGATATGATGAAGGACATTTTTTAATCATTATAAGATAATCTTTGACCAAATACTAGTTAGTTTTTTAGAAGGATTCATATTCATTATCCAAAGTTAATTAAATTGAATAATTCAGTTGTTACTTCACTTTCAGAACTTTTCGTGTGGTATTTCTCTGGGATCTGTTACACAAGAAGCTGATGACAGAGTTGCATGCTCCTCACGAAACTATCTTCTGATCGGCAATTTGCACCTATAGGTTAGATTAAGTAACTGAAGTAGTTCCTAAGGTAAGATCGGTAATTGTAATCCATTTCGATTCGATAATCCGAGGTAAGTAATCCGGGTCACTGTTCTCATTGTCACATAGTTTTCATAGATCCTTTTGCCAGGATCACGATTATCGCACACACACATACACTTTTCTTGCATTTCTCGATATATCTCGTTGTATAGATATATATATTTAGTAATAATTATTTTAGGTTTATGCTTTTTTTGACAAAAAGGTCAAAATTGTTGCTGATGCCGCCGCTGCTGCTGCTGCTACTGCTACTGCTGGGTGGTAATATCCAAAAATCAGAGATCGCACATCAAAGGTGTTGCACTTACGCGCTCGAAAGCCGTTCTGAACCGTGCAACCGGTAAACTTGCCTTTTATACGGGGCAACTTGATACCCATGGATCCCGTAAGACCCCGAAAGCTTTTCGATTCGACGATCGGTGTGCGTGGCGCTGTTTCTGTTTCGGTTTTTCTTGCTCCCTTTTTCGGTCTAGCACTTGGCTGCTCTGGTTCCTCTTCTCTAGCAAGTGGGCATTTCTTTGGGGGACGGGGATGGTATGGGGGGCATATGTGTGAGCATATGATGCAATCAGGATCGTTGCGGAATCGGAATAGAGAGAGCGAAAAGCTTCTTCTCCGGCGATTGCGTGAGCTCTCTCGTATTTCTCCCATGACTCAAGTCGAATAGTAAAATTCATTTCAATGACAACTTTTCAGCAGGGAGGCAATTCTTCTCCGCCAGAATCCCTCGCTCTTTCTTCGCGCCGAGCTTTCTTTTTACTTATTTCACATATCATTTCTAGACGCACACATGTGTATGGATGGGGGGATCTTTATTTGTTTTTCTCGGTGATCATTTTTCGCTTTTTGTTCTGGTTTTGGTTTTTGGTCACCTCAATGCCAATTCGATCTGGCACTGATGTGGGTGGAAAAAGAGATCAGGCGGCGCTAGTTTTCCTTCTGATCGGCGATCACTTTACGAACAGTGACTGAACAGCTGTTCGAGGGGATCGATCGACAGCAATCAATGGAAATGAGGATCGATAAACATCCATCTGGATCACGGTTGACTCGGGCAACCTCAAACCTAGATCCTACGGGCTAATGATTGATGATCTAGCCCAACGATATTAGAATAGAAAATTCCTGACTGCCAAAAATAAAGATGTGAACTTCAAGAAAACATCGATGAGCCAGATAATGCGAGCAGCCACAAAGCACAAAAAATAAGAAGCATAAAACACATACATACATTTGTAGTAGACGAAATACTCGCACTCTAGATATAGATAGATAGCCAGAGAAATGCCACATCAAATCAATGTAGTCGGCGTCCTTCAGAGCAATGCGATGCGAAAATCTCTAGCTTTCAATGCTAAAACCCAATACAAATGCCACTGGCAATAGGAGTGCAATGTAAAATTGTACCGATTTGTAGGAAATTTATCAAATCCATAACGCTGACAAAAGAAATTATGATTAATGTCAACAGAATTAAAATTTCCTCCCCTCTTTCAGTCGTGTCACATTCCGACACAAAAATTATTCATAATTTTCAAGCCAATTACAAAATTACAGATGCAATATTTTTGGCAGAAATATGTGTGAAATGAAAAAAGAAAAGAAAAATTCATAAACACCCTCTACAAGGGATCGGACAAATACTTTTCATAATGGCTTGAAGCGCTTAGAATATTTGAAATTTAACAAAACAACAATATGTAGCGGAAAAAGAATACGCAAAAA
The DNA here is from genome assembly GCF_030179915.1 of Drosophila takahashii. Lineage (NCBI taxonomy): Eukaryota > Metazoa > Arthropoda > Insecta > Diptera > Drosophilidae > Drosophila > Drosophila takahashii. Next base: position 12,601,148 of record NC_091678.1, on the reverse strand, counting down.
AACAAAAACGCAGAAAATCTGACAAAAACAACTTTCAAACATTTTTTGGGAATATTTATAGTTTGAAGAGTCTCAGTTCTCACTCAAGTGTGAGTGCTTTTCCCCTTTTATTCTTATGGGCTGGGGGTGCTGCTCTCAATTCTTTTCTCACATATAAAGTTATCATAATTTCTTGTAGGTTTCTGAAACAAAATCTGTGACATTGTCAACCAGAATTGTGGGTACAAAACAAAAACTAGAAATTTGAAACAAAAAAATAACAATTTAATTAAAGAGACAAAATTATTTTAGGATTTATTTTTCATTTATGCAAAGTTGGTGTATAATCCAAAGCTAGAAACCCCTTATACATTTATTAGTATTTTTAGAGAATAAACGTTTAATGGTCATAAGTAATAGCTTTTCCCGGGTGCGATTTTAAGTTATTCTATATGACTACCCGGCATCCTTGCAAATATTCAAATCCATTTTTCTGTTCCCAATTCGTAATAAAAAAAACAAAAACACATTTTCGTTTTGAGTCATTGACGCAAAGCAATTTTGCAATTTAGTGTCAAGATAGTGATGCTTTTTTTGTGTATTTTGGCACTGGCGGTCTCCCTCCCCTTTTTCAGGGTGTTCGAGGGGGTGTCTAAGGGGTGCTTGTCTACACGAGGCAGCAACAATTATTGCTTGCAATGGGCTATTTCAAAGCTGCCGCCACACTGCGATGTGCGAGGTCCTCCTCCGCACCTGCACCACCAGCACCGCTGAGTTCAGCACCACCCATCGTTGCTGCCAAGAAAAAAGACACTTTGAATGGCATTTTTATTTGGGGGGTAGATAAGAGGGATGGTTGTGACAGAAACGCAGATCACAGAGAAAGCGTAAAGCCTCAGGAATACACCTGAACCCCTTAATGTCGGTCAGTGGATCATTTGCAAATGGCTTTTCTATAACGCTTCTGCTTTTTTGCACGACGGATCATAAATCATCATCAACGATGACAATATCAAAAACTTGACCCATATTTGAAATAGTCCCAAAAAAAGTATTATTTTTCATTAAATAAATATAATTATCATATTTATCATTAACTTCATCAACTTAAAAAATCGTTTTTTTTTTAAATCTGGAAAAGTGCCTTGACCCAAAAAAAAAACCATCCATGAATTCTTCTTCTTGATGTATTTTGTGTCGCTAAAATAATGTACATTTCTCAAGTTTTGGTCGATACTTTTAATTTTATACAGCTTTAATTCGGGGCTTAAGCAGAGACGGATCCACAATTTTCTTGTGCATAGTTTTTGAATACCATACTTCTATTCAGCCCGAGAGGAGGGATTTATATCCCGAATCTGCACATGGTCATAAGTCTTGTTCATTTCTCAGTAGCCCAACTTTCTAATAGAACGTTGCTATTTGCTATTATTAACTATTAACTATTTTGTTAGTTTTCTTTAAATATTCCTTACTAAAATAAAGCCATTTTATTTTAAATTTTTTTAAGATACATTAGAGTATATTAAATACTAAAGAATAACAAGATTTTATACAAATTCATTTAGTTACAAAATTGTAATTACCTTTTGGAGAAAATAATATGAAAGGTCAGCAATTCTTAAAAAAAAATGCGGTTCATTTAAATAAGAAAAACATTTAAAGAAAACCAACAAATAAAATCATTTTTAATAGAAACTTTTTATTAAACTTTCAAAAAATATATATTTAGCACTTATTTACTTAAAATATCAAAACCTAAATAAAAAAATTGTAATTTAATTTCCGATATCGAACTGTAAAATCTTTTCATTCAGATGTGGGTGTAAATAAACCCTTCTGTGTTAACATCCCGCCCAATTAGTTTGTTTTAGATATGTATATCAGTAACCCTGCCCGAAATTTTTTTCAAATGGTATTCCCTAAAAATTTTGCACCAATTGGTCCACACAGAATGAAAATATTTTAAAAACGCCAACCGTGACCAAAATACATATATAGTCTATAGATAACTCTCGTCTAAATGCATTGGAACCCATCCAAATTGTCGATATAAAAATATCCATCGTCGGCCAGTTGCTCCGCAGTCCCCAAGCCCCAACCCCCAAACCGTAACTCGTAATCCTCGAGCGCCGATCGTCGGTCAACGTTGTGTACTCGGCATCTGCATCGCATCTCTAGTGCACCGATCCCATGCCCACATCCACTTCCAATGCCCGAGAGATCTCTCTTAATTTCGCAAAAGATTTAGCAAGGTGGGGAAAGGAGGAGTAAGGAGGTACGTTGCCAGGTAGCACATGGCATGACAAATGTAGGAATACTTCCTCAATTACGTGTGGGTTATGCAACAGAGCTCTGGCCACCCTACGAAATATCTGGTAATTGAACATCTCGGCAAATTCCTTTCGAAGTGGAATGTGGATGGACGGAAAATCTGGCATATGCACTTGCAACTGTCAATCCTACAGTTATTATAATTGCACATGTACTTAAATGCTCTTTGTTCTATGATTGATCACTAACAGAGAAAACTGATGTTCTACGCATAAAAAAAAACAATAATCTTTAGAAAAATATATATTATTTTTAAGTATAAAAGTTTCTAAAAAAAAAAAATGTTCTTAAATATTTTTTTAAACATTTTTTTAAAATTAAATGAAGCATGAGCGGATACACAGGAGGTGATATGGGTTATATATCACCCCCCACTCAGGGGAAAAATTTAAGGAATTTTGGTATTCAAAAAGTATGAAACCAACAAAATTTTCAGATATCACCCCATTCAATAAAATCCTAGATCTGCCACTGAAATGAAGATACCATATTTTTTTTAGGTACCAATATCCTTTGACTAAACAAATATTATAATTAAATTGTGATATTAAAATAATGATGTTTAAAATCAATAAATAAAAAAGAATATCTCATAAGTTATTTAATCTTCTGCTATAAGTACTGGAATATTTAAATACTCATTTATAATATTCGGAATCGGGATATTACTTCTCAAACGTGACACAAACTAAGGATCTTTTTTGGGAAAAAAAACATTTAAAAACAAATACTTTACGCACTTGCTCAAACCCCATCAGTTAGCTTATAAGTTGTAATAAGCTAGCTTAATGGTCCAATTAATTAATTAAATGAATTAAACGAAAACGAATAATGAAAATTGCCACAGAACCCTTTTCTTAAATGTGTGATATCGTTTTGGTGAAACTATTTTCATCACGGCTGTTGTGGTTTCTGGCCAAAACCAATCCCAAAATGTTTATTTTCCTAATACACAATTTCGTTTAGATATTTATGCAATCTATAAAAAGGAAAACGTTTTCCAGCCCTCAGCTGGGTGTTGATGTGGACCCGTGTGGTCTGAAATGATTAATTGCCTTGGCTCAATTGAAAATCGTACACGCATAATGCAAAACCGATCCGCAGAAGATTTCTCTACTTATAAATGAACTCATAGTTGTATGTAGATGCCATCTATCGGTAATTAATTAGGCGATCCAATCGAATCATTTAGTATTAGTCACTGATGTGTGGAGCATTAAAAATTATTTCTGTGAGCATTTGTCACCCAATTAAACTGACTGCAGCCAAGTACCCCAGGCAGCCAGCCATAGATTCGACTATATAGCCACTACTATACTATAGAACTCAAGTGCAGCGAAATGCAATAATCGAAGTCTATATAGCGTCGAGACTTTTATTAATGATGAGTGAAAATGGGAAAATATTAGAACATTTGAATAGTTCCCATTTTCACGGGGTGGCCAAATCCCCCCTTCGGACGCCTCTGCGCGTAATGTGTGTATGCGGTCTGATTAATCATGAACAGCCATAAAGCCACATAGCCATATAGACAGCATGGAAATGAGTCAGTACCGAGCCGAATGTAAAAGTATTTTTCGATTTTGTTTTTAGAAATTTATGAGCGACATGCAAAGTGTATTTTTAAAACATATTTCATACTCCACAAAAAGCGAAGGAAGAATATTCCACATATGTATTTGGGTCGGATCGAATATGTATAATAAGTTTTTTGAAAGTTTTAGGGGCAGATAATATAAAATAATGAAACGGCAGGTAGAGTTCTTCATACAAATATCGAATGTAGGACCTCGTACTAGTTGAATAAACATATGTACATATATATATTATATTTGGTGGATTCTTTATATACCTTGCCAGCAGCATACCTACTGAATCTAAAAAACATTTCATATGCGTTTAATATAGCCGCCGCTGTGTTCTAAATTTAAAGCAAAAGCTATTTAGTTGCGAAGAAGTTCAACACAAGCGAACGGAACGGAACGTTCGCTCTACTCTGCAGTTCTCTATGTATACGAGAGTATCTAGAATTTAGAATTTACTATGTAGATTCAGATACACAGTCGCTCACAGGGCCTGCGTCCTGGGCACTAACTATACGGATCCACGGGCGCAGAACGCATACGCCGTGTGGTACGCGTACACGGACCGACAAGTCCGTCAACATATCTCACAGATACGCCAGATACACAGATCTGATGCGATCGTATCTGTATCTGTAAAGAAACTTTTTCTTTTCTTTAATTTTTTGCCGTGCTCGTCAGCACGTCCATATCCACGTTGTGTTGGTGTTTTCATCTCATGAAATGTTTCAATTTGTCTATTTTTAGTAGCAAGTTTCTTTTTGTTTATTAGTTCTTCTTTTTTTTTTTTTGTTTCTTTCTTGACTTTCCCAGCATGTACATAACGTTGTATATAGCTTTGGATATATAGCAGTGGGTCGGTTTGGGTTGGGATCTTTTGGCTGCTCTGATTTAACGTCACAACTGAGGAATGTCTTCTACTCGATCTAGCTGGATCCGCCACGCATTGTTTGTTTGTGCCCCGAAAGCTTCGACCATATATCCCGATGTGTTTATATAGTTTCCATATACATAGCTCGCTAATGGCTAGGTGTTTGCATAGATTTCGCTTTGGCTGTCTATAAGGTCAAACTATGCCCGTGCGAGAGGTGCTTTGATGATAGGCTAAGGTATCGCAAATGGGTCTTTATGTAAGGCATTTGTATAATGGGAATTGTTTTTGAAAGGCATAATATCTGGAAAACCCTTTATATAAGGCATTCATTTGGAATGGGATTTGTTTTTGAAGGCACATTTTTTATATTTTACCATACTATCTGCCAAAACCCTTATCTTTAATTAATTAATTATGGGTAATGTTACGCCTAGATTAGCGATACTAAGCGTTTTGTAAACAACAGGGATAAACACGGCCACACACATATGTCCTGCTATAAAATACCCATCGATGGGTTGCATGGGTTAGAGCTTTATCGCCACCACGGCACGTAAATCAATATTAGTCTTATCTTGACCAACTGTGAGAATTTGCACAAGCCGCACACAGGCCAAAGATATTGGCCCCTGAGCCATGACAGAAATGGGTATCCATATCCAGCCAGCTCACTCGAGTTTCACTTTCCGCACGCCATGGGTTACTGGTCGGAGACTCGGGCCTGGATCTTCCGTGATCCCGCCAAGCTCATCCGCTATTTGGTACTCTTCGCCTGCTGCATCGTGGTTATTGTCCAGTTGTACGAGTGCTTCGCCAAGCTCTACGATCCGCCCATTTCCACGCATTCCTACTACAGCCTAAACGAAACCATTGAAATGCCTGCAGTCACCATATGTCGGGAGCCACCCTATAAGGAGGAGGTGCTAACGGTTAGTGGAAGGTTGCAGCGGGGTTAAATCGTTATTAAATCGAAATATATTCCTGTAGCGCCTTTCCGGCGGTGCCTGTCCGCATCCAAAGTATGCCACCTGCTGGATGAACTATCCTTTTGGGGAAATATCTCTGGAAGAGTTCTTCGAAAATAGCACGCACGATATGGGCGACACTTTTGTATTTTACGGACTGAACGAAAATCCAAATAGTATGTTAAAAAGATTTCTAATATATTTAAAACCCTAAACCTACATTGATTTCACTTAGATGTGGTTATGAACACCAGTCTACATTTTTATATGGGTCGCTGCTATACCCTTAGGCCCAAGGAACCCGCCAAGAGAGTATCGAGAGCGGTGGGCTACTCCCTAATGCTGGAACATTCCATGTTGACCACTTCCACCAGCGATGTGGAAACAGGTGGTGTGGGTTGGCATGTCTTTATACACGACAACAAGGAGAATTTTACAGGTAAGCATACCATAAATTAAATCCAATACGCATAAGCTGTAGCTATTTCCATCTAGAAATCAATATGAAGGGTTCGGGGCGTGTGGAATATGTTTTTGTAAGCGTAAATGAGGAAATTGAGATCAAGCTTCAAACGCAGTACTTCTCCAATGTCCAGACTCGACAAGAGGCTTGTTCCAATGATGAGGATTACAGTGACTTAAAGGTAGGCTTAGAAACAATAGTATTATAAGTTAAGTTAACTTTCAGAATTCCACCAGTGTGGTGAGCAGTGCATCTGGCAGGATTTGGCTGATAATATGCAGTGCTCGGGACCTTGGATGCATGAAATTGCGAGTGAGCCCTGCAACGACTCGGTTTCCATGAGAAAATTAATATCGGACTATAAGGAGTAAGGATATGCATTTAATCTAAAATTTTAAATTTTTAATTTTGTATTCTTTAGTGTTTATGAAAATGAGGATGACTTTGACTGCGACTGTATTCAGCCCTGCCAATCGAGAATCTACACAACCTTCATACAGAACCGCAAGACCTTCAACCAACCAGAGCCCCGCACCCAAATCTATATATACTACACAACCAAACTGATATCGGTGGGTTCCCGCAATAATATGATGCATCGAAATTAGCTTGAACATGTTACGATCCATTTGCAGATGATTGAAGAGCGTCCCAGCTATGACACCACACAATTCATAGCAGATGTGGGTGGTTCCCTGGGATTTCTGCTGGGCCTGTCTGTCCTGGGGTTGATTGGAATACTAGAACACGTGGGACTGGTTATCCTCTATTGCTAATTGATATTCATAAATAATCTTTCCTTCCAGATGACCCTCTTTTTCTGCGGCGGATTCATTAAGAAGATGCAGCAGAAGGAGCAGGCCAAGTTGGCCGCGAACTCCGAGGATGGTCAGTCCCAAACCAGCGATGAAACCATCGATATAGCCATTGTCTATAAAAAGAAGGAAAAACAGGAGAAAAAGCAAACTAAATATTGAGTCAAGAACCAAGCTGGCTTGGTTTAGCACTTCTTACATTTAATCAACATCACGAAAAAAGTTACGGTTTCTTAGCCTACAACTTAACATAATACAGATGCACTCAAATAAAAATATTTCGTACGTTTAAGAAAATCGAAACAGAACTTTTCCTTTAAAGATCTCTTACAAAATAATTTCAATCCCTAAAGTGCCGAAAATATATTTCATTCGAGTGTGCAAGATACTTTGTACCGCTCTGGGGATCTAGATCCTAAAGCTCATCAGCAAACACAAGCCCACAATCATCAGGGAGCTCAGTTTCCCCAGGGAAGCAGCTGAATTCACCTTCACCTTGATATTCGTGTTCAGTATATCCCCAAGTTTGTTGATCACATCCGGCAGCGGGGAAGTTCTAATTTCGCAGGCTGTATTCTCAATGGCCTCCTTAACACTGGCAGTTAAAATGCGGAAATTAATGGAGTAATGCAATTCGTCGTAGATGAAGACGGGTAGCTTATTGGAAAGAACCCAAAGACGCTGCTGGTCATCCACCTTGATGTCACTGGGGAATACCAAAGTGTCGTTGCTCCTGAAGATGCGACTCTGAGAACTGTGACTGAAATCGGTGGCTGTGCGCCAGCAGGCAACTTCATTTAGATTGGGCAGCGCGTAGAAAAGGACACCGGTGGCAGGATCCAAAAACTCCGCTCCAGCCTGAGTGTTCGGTCCCCTCGAACCCAGAACTTTAAACTCCCGATATATCATCGCCGATGTGGCCAATGTTTTGTTCCGCAATATCGCCGTATCCACCGAGAACTCCGCCGTGGAGCAAAGTGGATGGAAGTACAAGGTGGAATAGCCCGTTTCCAGAGGCTTCGACAGAGCAAGACCATATAAGCCATCATCCCACTGGAACTCAATGCCATTGATGCTGAAGTTACCGGCCATCGGATCGGGGTGGAAGAAATGATGCTGGACTCGCCACGACTCCTGGTCCTTCCACGAGTAAACCACCAGGCCGGGACTGCCCAAATCGGCTGCGTAGGCATAGGTGTTCTCACAATCGGAGTCCTCAACCGCCAGATTGGCCAACAAAGATCCCTGCTTCAACTGACCGGCGGGCAGGATGTGCCGTCTCAGCAGATCATCGTTATGCAGATCGTAGACCAACAGTTGGGCTGCCCCGTAGATCTTCGTCTGCTCCAGGACCCCAGAGATCCGAGAGTCCAGCACCCAGAGGCGTCCGCACCGATCGGCTCGCACGCGGAATGGAGAAACCAACTCGGGCTCGGCTTCTTGGAGACTGTGAGCCTGCCAACTTGGGTAGGGCTGCAGGACGGGACTCTTGCTGGATGTATCTGTAAAAAACAAAAAGTAAAATGGGTATTTTAAAATTTTTTTAATTTATTAAATAAATTATCTTTATTTAGAAATATTTGTAAATAAAAAATTTAGACAAAAGATCTACATAAATTTAAGCAGCTTTATTGAATAATCAAATGATGATTGATTTATGTTATTTAAAAGGCAAATAAATAATTATATGATGGAAAAATATTTAAAAATCCATGAATTGAAAAAAAATTAAATTAGTTTGTCGTTCTCAGAAAATAAAATACCGTTTAAAAAAATATTATTGTATTGTATTCTCACTGACATTGAATACTTTTTTAATATTTTTTACAACCTCTTTTTATTAGTTTTTTTTTTATATTTGTATTATATTTGAAGGTTTTTTTTTATTGTTAATATTTCTCCCGTCAACGGACTTTTTATATGTTGTGTTGCACTTAAATTTATTAATTTGCATTGATTGTTTGTTTTGGATGCCGCTAATTGGACTGTTGGAAAAATTTGGTGTACATTTGTTGACTGTTGGTGAGTAATTCGCACAAATTTGCACATGTCTAAACTGATTAACTGACTAATAAGCCGAGATTGAGTTGTGGCTAAGGCAACGGCCCACTTGCCTTGTTGTTGTGCCGATAAAAGGTAAAGTAACTTTATTTATGTACTAGAAATTGAATACAATGTATACAGGAGTATTTAAATTAAGCACACTTTAAGACGAATATCTGAGTTTATAGCAGTTTTAGAATCTGAGATATGACTTTAAGAGTACATATCTCAAACAACTAGTGGACTTGTTATGACCAAATGTAAGTGTTTATTGTCTACTTTACAGCCCCCACACTGAACCCCAAGTGAACCCCAGTATATGTACAATGTATATATCCAGTATGAACCGATTTGTGGTGTGCGGTTGTTGTCAGACAGTTAATGACGCCAGCGAGCGGAATTATCATGCTAATTGCCGCAAGTGCGAAAGGAAACAGAATTGTTTGGATGGTCAAGTTGATCAGACAAACAATTGCCGAGCTGTGAGATCTGAGATTTGAGATCCCAGATCAGTTCTTGGCACACATAGTGCAACTGCATGGGGCAATTATATTCAAATTCAAACGCAAATGATGTGGCAGCTGCAACAATGCAACTCATGCGCTTACCATTAAGATCAAGGTAGGCCAACGAGGCCGGCACTCCGGCCCGCCATCTGGGCAAAGTGACGAAGAGTCGGTGGCCGGCGACCTCCAGGCCAAAGGGTATCACATTGGCCGGCTTGAACTCGCCCCTCTCGATGGCCGACCATCGCTGGTCGGGGCTGTCGTACTTGAAGTCCATTTCCCGCCACTCGTAGGCCACGCGAAGATTGTCGTTTCCCAGGGAAGAAACCGCCCACAGAAGGAGCAGTCCACAACTAAAGCGCAGCATGGCTCCAATAAATTCACTGTAAATACCGAAAAAATCAATTAATATTAGCCGCTCTACTCATTTAAGCTTCCGTTAAGCCACAATGGCCTTGTCCAAGCCATAAACATAAAGTCAGCCAGATTAGACACTCGGCAAAACCAAATTCGGATTCATTTAATAAGGTAGCGATTAATAAATCAAATATTTCAACAATTTTGTATAATAAATCTTTGTTTATTTACTCTGGATTTTTCTAGATTTTTTTCTCTGTCCATTTGTATTCTTATAACGCTGAGAATCATTCAATATTTTGTCACTTGGACCAGCCTCCACCGTCATATACTTGGCCTTCTTATTCTCCGTGTGAGTCACATTTTGTTATGTCTTTGGTTCACTTGGTTATTTGAAAGTTGCCTTTGGTCTGTTTCAAGTCGGCCAAATTCTGACTAAGTTGCCAAACAACAAAGATTTTTTTCTGGTTAAAAGCGAGTCTTGAGGTACATTATCTAACCACGAGATCAGAACATTTTCGAGGAAGTTCAACGATGTTTTGTATACCCTTTTCAGGGGGAATATTTTGGTATACCAGTATACTTATTACTTTAATTTTTCTAAAAATATATAGAAGAAGCAATAAAAATAATTATCAAAACCCATTGAACCTTTCTCCTTCTTCAGCACCTCTCAAAATGTCTGGCACATCACTCAAACTTTATTTTTAGAGTATCTTTACCATCTTTGTATCTCCGTGTCTCAAGCACTCGACCTCATCATCAAAATTCAAGCTGAGTCTCGCAATTCAGGCATTAGCATTTCAATGGGCGCACTCCGACTGACCGCCATTCTCTTTGATTGTTCCATCTAATAAATTTTATTGATGATATGGGCATTTTTTTTCGATGATATACGTTTTGTGCACGCATTTTTCAAGTATTTTAAGTGAGTCAGCTTTAAAGTACTTTCTTAACATATTCCCTTTCCGATTTTCGGTTGGGGGCGTATCTAAGCGGTATGTTTGTGAAAATGTAGTTCCATTATTAATGGTTTTTAATCAGGTTTCACTGCAGTGGGGCTTTCCATCCTTACTCAACTAGTTATTTTTATTTGATTTATTTTTGTTACAGTTTTTGTGTTTTTTTGTTACAACCCAGTTGAGGACAATTGTGAATGGCAACTCCAGTTATGCAAACCCTATCGTCTGGCGCGACTGAAAGTTTGTGTCTCGAATCTTTCGTTTGGCCCTGTTTTCGGTTTTATGACCATTGAGTTTATTTGATTTGCTGGACTAATCTTTACTAAATGTCAACAGTTCGGGTCACTTAACACACCTTTTTTCAGATCACTAAAATAGCGGAAACACAACCGCCAGTGTCGAGACTCGAAACGAAACTAAAAGTCAAGTGAGCCGCCAGTCAAGTCAACTTTTCTGAGACCGGTCTGCGTGAGTGGTTCCCGCTCCATGTGGCTCTCTTGGAATTCGACTGAACTTGAATTAGTCAGCCGCTTAGACGGTTTAGCACGTTGCAAATGAATTAAAGTAATTTTTGGCACGCTCCCTGGGCTATCCCACAAATAAAAATAATAATATACAAATCTCCCACGCCATCCGATATTAATCCAGCCATTAAAGTCTCCAGCTGTGGCCCTGTGATTGACTGACAAGCCCCTGAAAATAGTCCCACACCGCTTACAGCCGTCACAGGCCTACCGATTAATTATGATTGACCCATAAATATGAAAAGATAGTAGTCGAGCCAAGTCCAAGTAATTTCTGTATTTTAATCAATATTTGAAATTCAATTTTAATTATCTTGTTTGTTATTCATCATGGAAAGTTCCTGGCTTCTGATTTCATTCATGGGCAGCAGAGTGAGTGATATGTCTTGGGGATAGCCCAATGAGTCATCGGAGTTGTAAAAAGACGATAATAAAATATGAGGAATATGTATTAAATATTCTGCATTTAAGTCCAATCTGAAACCCAATCCATCCAAGAAAACTCAAGTACATATCTTTATTTTTATTCGATTTATTAAAATTTCAATAAATTAATTTCAAAAGAATAGAGAACAATCGAAACATTAAACTAGAAATATTATTTTTATGCATTTTTGTTTTCCTAATAGTAGTTTTTGCTTTATATTGGTTTAAAAGAATTTAAACAATTGCTTATATAACTTGCTTGTATATTTTCTTTTTTTTTTCGTTTTGGTAAAAACATTTTACGTACAAGAATGCTAAATATATATATTTTTTTGTTTTCCTCCTGGTTTTTGCATCTTTTCATTTACATGACAACATTAAAAATGATTTAACATATTCAAATTTGTTGGTTTTTTGATTTTATGCATTTGCTTTAAATATAGTATAGGCATTAGCTAAGTATTTGTGTGATTATAATTGTTGAACGAACAGAAATGGATAAGGAAAAATCGAATTGTTAATTCCGAAAGCTTGAGTTAAAAGTAAATGCAACAAAAATGGTTTAAAGCTTATGAAAAATATAAACATGGTTAACATTTATATTTAATCAAAGATTAATTATTAAAAAAAACTTTGGTCGAAAGCTTCAAAGATCTTTGGCAAAACAAATTCTTATCGTTTATTAGTTTGAAAATTGTTCGATCTTGAAATACTTTCCCAAAAAAAGTAGTTGCAACTATCAAAGCATTGTAGATTAATTTTACATTGATAAATGAGTAAATCAACACTAAACAAAATGTGTAACAAACATTATCGCAAATCTCTTTCGGATCCATCATTATACGGATGCTCTGAGAAGTGGTGTAGTCGATGTGGTTGGTGATATTCTGCCGCCGGGTTGTGTGGATTGTACAAGACGCGCAGTATGCAAAGGCGGTTCGTCTGATACCGATAGTTATAGCTATAGTAGTGGTGTTATGCGGTGTGGATATAACGATTGAGTGGTCGCAAGACAAGGACCGAAAAGTCCAACAGTTAGCTCGATAACTGTGATGTGCCCTCGCCTCAGAGTTACAATATACGGGACCAGGCCATTCGTATATATCCTGACTAGACTCCGGCACATCGCCTGCGTCCGATTCGAACTTGTACTTGTGTGGTCGGAAGGCATACTCTTCAGGGCATGCAAAACGTAATCCAAAGATAGACATATACCACTTATTTATAGATATAGATAGAAGGGGGAGGACGGACGCAGGGGACTTTTCGCTCAGCAAAATTAATGTGACACGCTTTCGACTGAACGCAGCAGACATTTACGCTTGGATCTTGGATCGGTTGTGTGGGGTTTAGTATTACAGTGACTGCCATTTGTTCAGCTACTCGCGTGTCGCCCAGCGCAAAGACAGACAGAGATTGGTGGACTAATTTGTAAATTTTAAAATTTAATTCTTAGTTCCTAGGTTTCTTTTCTTTTCGCAAAACACCTAAAGCCCATTAAATGTTAACAAAACTTGTAGCCTATTAGCTGTACTCTTTTCAAATGAACGCGTGCATTGCATGGATTGAATTTAATGGTTAAAAGATTAATTTGCCAAATGAAATAATTATAGTTTTAAGGGACCACCACCAAAAGGAATACTAAAAGTTGGCTACAAACGGGAAATGCAAATGAATCTTAAACGTAAACGAAAGTACTTTTTTTTTGACTTGACTATATGCAATTGTCTTGATTAACTAACATAACACAGCCTCAAATTGGCAATTAAAAAGCGTATTTAAAATCAACAAATCCAAAACGTAGATAAATTTATTTTCATAGATCTGCAATTAGGATTTATCTTTTTATTGCCGCAAAAAAAAAACAAATATAATTTATTAAATAAGTAAAAATATCAAAATGTTTGAAAAATTATGACCTTTTGATTTGAAAGCTCTTCTTAGGGTTTCTAAAAAATTGCCATTGATATAATATTTTAAATATCTTTACAATTGAATTGTGACTTGAACAATTTTTATAATTCATAAATTAAAAGTTAAATTGATTTGCATTCCCGACAAAAATAAAGCACAAGTGATAAGTAAAAGCAACACTACAAAATGAAATGCGTCCATCAAATATTTACAAAGTCTTCGCAATACAGTTACCAGAGAGAGAGAGAGAATATATTCTACGAGTACGAGTATAACGACTGTGTACAGATGCGAGTTTAGTCGGGGATAGTGTGTGAATCGTATACGAGTAGAGTAATAGAGTATTGCCACCAAATCTGGGATATTGTCTGTCTTGCATTGAGGTACTCTCGTCTGAAGCACGCCGTTCTAACACCGCAGGACAATCGAACCAGGCCAACGAAATTTATATGGCCGGCCGGCGATATCCCGATGGCGGTGCGGCGAATTTGCCAGACCCAAAAGTCCAACATCAATTTTGCGCTAAACTGGCCCGAGTGCGGGGAATCTTCGGATTCACTCGCTTCTGCTTGGGCAGTTCTTCACTTGTCATCGCTTATGATTAAATTACACGGTATAGTTACATTAATACATGTATTTATACATAGATATATAGTATAATGGTTGGGTTACAAGTGTTTACTATAGGTATATACTCAAACAAAGGTGAGTGTTGGTTAGTGTGACGTGTGGTGCTCTCTTCGGGGGTTTTGAGTGCTAAGTCTAACTACCCTAGGCTACACTGGGTTAGGAGTATTCGAAGATCTCGTCGGGGCATGGAGAACAATCCGACTCATGCGCTGCTTTCCATAAACATAACGAAACAAAAGGGATACGACTAGTACTGTTTAACTGTCAATCAACTACTTATGCTAGCTACAATTTCATAGGTTTACCATCGGATTAACAAAAGCCTGAGAGTCTCTATGAAGGGTCAAGTAATCGAGTATTATTTTCTTTTATTAGTTCAAAGACTATTTGAAGTTGTGGAAGGGAAGATAAATGTTGATAACTGGGAACTTTGGAAGAACGCTACGGTAACAACAAAACAGAAGCATCAAGATCAATCCCAAAACAATGTATCGAGTGTACTTACTAACACGTGAGAAATTCCTATCTATATGCCGCCTATAGGCCACTCTAAAAGCTATTTAGCGGATTTACTGGGGAGGGGAATTTTCTTTTACTTTGTAGTCGCTGTTGTTTTTGTTGTTTAGTACCAACCATACCATAACCAAATGACTTAGGATAGATAGTATTGTATATGCATATATAATTATTAAAAAAGGAAAACAAATTGAATGTAGATACCTGCTCTGATCTGTTGTTGTCTCGCGATGACACACACCAAATATATATATTACATACCAAAAGAACATAAACGATACAAAGAAATGTTGAATATTTTTATAAATACGTTTGTATGTATTTAGTTAAGTATACTATGTAAAGAAAGGTAGAACTTACTTTTTGCCAGCCGCAACTGAACGAATGAACGAAGGTCTAGACAACATGGGGCCTGAACAGAAGTTTTATGAATTGTATAACATTGTAACAGTTTGCAGAGCGTTTCACGTGAACAGAAAGAGAATCGATAGTATAAATTACGCACGAATAACACAAAAACAACACAAAAATGCTGCTTATGGCAATTGTCAACATACCCAGAGCTTTGAGCGTTCAGGTTTTTGGTTTTGGTTTTTGTGTGATTTCGAAGATTTTCTTTTTTCATTTGTTTTGGAGGAGATATAATTAAACAACTTGAGTGTGTGTAGGTGGATGTGTTTAAAGTATATGCTCACTAAATAAAACTAAAAAAAAAAGAAAGAGAATGTTAAAAAAAACCAATATTCGTATAGGTAAAGTGTCAACGATTAATTTGTTGATTATACAGATATAGATACAGATAAAAGATAGAGATCTACAGCACAGCAAAGTAGCTTCAGATGTTTAGTATTAGTGTGTGTGGTTGGTTTAGCGTTGTGGTACATTGTGTTATACAAAGAGCACGAATAATATATCTAAAAGATGTATTTATGCACGCACATCGAGAAGGTCGGATTAGGGAAATTAAACAATTTGGATTGGAACAAAAGCTAAAATGGAGTGCTTTAGATGAACGAAATATATATATATATATGACATCGACTGGTTTACTAGGCATAACCGCTGATTAGTGGGTAGCGCGTGTGTGTGTGTTTGGGGTGTTGTGTTTCAAAAACTGTTATACATTGAAAAAGAACTGACTTTGGTTGGAGTTTTCAAAACAACTTGCTTGCTGAGTGCGGGCGCTGTTTGCTGTTTGCAACTATAAGCATGATCCTCTTGCCTCACTCGTGGAAAAGCAGGGGCAGCGGCAGGCTCAACAGCGGCGGCTGAGCCTGCAGAGCGGCTGGGGTCCTGGAAAAGGGCCGCCCAGCAGGTTGCACGTGCTGAGGATGCGGCTGCGGTTGCAGGTGCGTTGGCGGCTGGGCTGCTGGCGCCTGCAACAGACCCGGCGCAGCGGGCAGACATCATCTGAAGCGCGGCTGCATCATCTGCAGCATGTTGGGATGTCCCGGCAGCATCACGCCCATTCCGGGCATCGCCATCGCTCCGGCTGGCAAGGCGCCCGGCATTCCCGGCAATCCAATCTGCATGGGCAGCAGGCCTAAACAGAGAGCAATATATTAGCCACTGAGTATTGAGTTCTAGAAGGGTTTTCCCCAGGGACCGTAATCATTATAAGTGAAAAAATTAAAATCTCCATTTAATGATTATTTTGTAAGCAAAAAAAAATATCGTTCAGATATAATGATTATTAAATGAGCGATATTATTTCGCTTAAAAATATCACTCAAAGTGTGATTGCAGCCGTTCTGTACGGAATTTTACAAATGTTTAAATTTTGTGCTTGTAGGTAGAACCACGGAGCACACATCGAGTTAATAAAGGAAGGTGATTTCTTTGTATAAACTTTTTAAAACGCGGTTTTTAGTTTACATAAATACAAAAAGTTGTATCAACCTTAGGACTTTATGTCAATTATATATTAGTAAAACGACTTAACAAGATGTTATGGACTATTTATTTTTTTCTTAACTGGGTATGTGCTCCGTGGTTCTACCTACAAGAGCACATTTCAATCTTTCTAAAATTCCGCGTGGGACAGCTGCAATCTAACTTTGAGTGATATTTCTAAGCAAAATAATATCGCTCACAAAATAATCATTAATTCTGAGCGATATTTTTTTCGCTTACAAATTAATCATTAAATGGAGATTTTTATTTTTTACTCAAAAGAAATACTCATTACTTTCGGTCCCTGTTGATCTACTCACCTGCAGGCATGCCGTTGAATCCGTGCCCACCGGCTGCTCTCAGCATATTCCCGCCGATGAGGGCTCCGTGGGGACCGATGGCCATGGCCGGTCTCAGCATCGGCTGCATCAGCTGCATGTGACCAGGTAGCGGCATCTGGAGGTGACGGATCGGAGGACGAGGAGAGAAAGATATAGAAGAGCATGGAAACGCGATATCGGATTAATACTCTTGATGACACTTTAGCCGGGTCTATATTGAAGCCATTGTACACAAAATTAGCTAAGTTGTTATTAATTATGTTTGTATTGTTTTCTTTTTTTTTCATTTAAAATATTAATAAGTTGGTTTTGCGTACTTATTCAATAAATGGATAAGAGGTGTGTGTATGTGTGTTTGGTTTTTCTGTGGGTGGAAAACATTTTTGCATCGCATTACAAATGTATGATAGAGCAGAGACAAGATATATAGAGTAGAATATGGAGTAGAGCAGAGAGAAGAGACGAGACCTCTGCTCTTCTCACCATGGCAAAAATAATATTTTATTTTTTTTTTTCGGTTGTAATTAAATAGTTTGTTGATTTAAAAAGAAAAGTACTTACAATTCGGAAACTGAACTGACGACGACGATGGTGTGGAAGAAGGTGTGAGGGGATTGCATTGCAAACCATTTAAGGTTTTGTATCTTAATATTTGAGTTGCACTTCAATTGGGGCAACGTAAGTAAATTAATCGTATTCGCACTTAAGAGAAAGAAATAGTAATTTGATTTACTAACCAGAGGCATGGGGTCGAGTTCAAGTTCCAATATCTTTCAGTTAGAAGTTAGTTTTAAACTTGTGGTGGAGGAGGTGGATGAGGGGGTGAGATTGGGTTAGGGGGAGGGGAGGTCTATGGCAAGCTCATCGGTTGAAAATGAAATGGAAAGGATCTCCAACCGACAGTCCTCTACCTTTGGCAAGCATTTGTACTGCGCATAAAACCAGATGAATGATGGAGTGTTAATGTGAAAGGGAATCGACTGGGATCTGAATGTAGGGGGTGGGGGAGGTAGACAGAGATGCATGATCTTAAGAACATAAAACACTGATTTGGTAGTACAATTTACAGATCAAAGAACATTTAGATATTATGCTTATGAGATATATTTGAGATTTTTTGTATATTTTGTGGATGAAGTTATCGAGATAGTAGAGATAGAGAGACATATCAATGCGGTGTGTAGTCGTACTTAATTCATGTGTTTATTTTGTGGATATGAATTAATCAATCAACCAGTCAATCAATCATCAATCAATTAAACCAACCAACGCAGCAACCATTACGACAAATTCAAAGTAATTGTTTTGTTTTTTTTGTTTTTTTTTTTTTGGTATTAGAAATTATTGAAATGTACTTACATGGCTTGCAAAATAGTTTAAACATAACTCACGACTTTTCTCTCATTCATTATCATAATTGTAACTCATCGCTTTCTGTTTTACTTGCAAGGCAGTACGTACTAGAAACTTTCTGGGGGACAGTATTGATCTTGTGGATTATATACGCATGGGTGTGAGTGATTGAGAGAGATAGAGGAGAGTAGGTACTTGCTTAGACTACATAATTACTTGCATAAGTACGACTAAGTAAGATTATAATGGAGTTGTTTTGGCTTTTACTTATCTTGTTGCATTTTGCACCTTGCATTTCTCATATCATTTTGCGGGTTGTGAGTTTTATTAGGAGGTTTAGGAGTGATTAGGTTGGGTTTGGTGGGGGAAGATAAACTTGTTGTTGTACAAAAACGATACATACTGTAAAACTGTTCGGGCCCTGCGCAACACTTTGCAACTCTTTATCGTTTATCAACATTGAACTTCTGCTCGTACTGCAATTGTAACGGTAACTTTAACACATTTTTCGAGTTTACAAGCTTAGTAATGTTTAGAAATTCACAGGGTGTAAGACATATTAGTTGAAATCCCTTGTTTATAAGCTGGATAAAAGTGATGTGTTCGAAAAGTAAAGGAAATCTCAAGCGGTAGTGCGTTTGTAGTTAGCCAAATGAATTATTTCACACATGATCAAAAAGGTGTTTCGATTTTAAGGGTAAAACTGTTATTGGCTGATGAGCTCATAGGTTGTAAAAGTAATGGTAATTATTTTTTACAAATACAAAAACTATTTCCGATACTTTTAAACACATCGGTGGTATAATGACTTCAACAAATGATTTCAACGGCAGAAATTAGAGATTAGTCTTGTGAGTAAGGGGCTAGGTTAATCTATAAATATCTAGCAAGAAAATCCGATTAAATTTAGGACCCCCCACTAATCCTGAAACACATTTGCTAGTAGGTGATTAGCATGATGATGATGGCGAAGCGCTACACTAAATTTGGTTAACCCACTCGAAAATGCTGTCGTTGGCTTTTTGGTACCACCCCTGGGACACAAGATCGGTATTTGTTTCGTTTTCTTTGTTTTGTGGTCTTTTACAGATTGAGATTCTCAGCACTTGGAATTCGATTTTGTTAGGTCAAGTTCATTCTTTCGATTGGTTGTACGCGTTGCATACGCAGCACCGCAGGATTTGAGACTTACCATGCCGACGGCTGCGGCCGCCGCAGCCGCTGCCGCAGCGCCAGGATTTGCCGGCTGTCGGGCAGCCTGAAAGCGCTGGAGCATCACAGCCCGATTCAGTTCCTCCAGTTGCTTCACCTGCTGCTGCTGAGCTGCCGCATGTTGTTGCTGAGCTACCGCCTGCTGTTGTTGCTGCTGCTGCTGCACCGCCGACTGTTGCTGCTGTTGTTGTTGCTGCTGCTGCTGCTGCACCGCCTGCTGCTGGGCTGCCACAGCGTGTGCCACATGGGCTGCTTGCACCTGTGCCTGGACCACGGCCTGCGCCTGAGCTTGGGCTTGAGCCTGGGCCTGAGCTTGAGCTTGAGCTTGGGCCACTTGGGCGTGCGCCTGAGCCTGAGCCTGTGCCACGGCTACTAGAGCGGCGGTCTGCAAGAAAATGTTGGGAATCGATTGAATTTATCTCACTTGCCACTGGGAGGGATTATTTATGTGGTGCAACCCGATTCAAAAGCTTTTCCTAAGTGAGTGGGGATTTCTTTATACATATCCTGGTGATAATTTATAAAATGATCCTATTTTTCTAAAGCGAGTATATTTATAAGCCTTTAATTGATTGGTGCATCGACCCCAAACAGATAACAAATGTTAACTAAGCATTATGAAAGTTAATTTAATTCAAACGAAAAATATTTAAATAAATTTGAAATAACATTAATTTAAAAGTTCATACTGTGTTCCTCACAAATTGTTTAAAATATTATTATTGACCTACTCACTGCTCGAAAGGAAAGTCTAAAAAAAGAAAGGAGTGTAAAATGTAACACTTTATTTTGGAACCTAATTTAACTAGAAAAATATATTTAAATAAAAAAGAATATTTAAATAAATTTGAAATAACATTAATTTAACAGTTCATACTGTGTTCCTCATAAGTTGTTTAAAATACTATCATTGAACTACAAACTACTCGAAAGGAAAGTCCAAGCAAAGAGATTGTAAGGATTTAAAACTTTATTTTCGGAACTTAATTTAACTGTAAAAATCCGCCCCTAATTTCCAATCAAATCGATCCACCCCAATAATAATTTTCGCGCTATGACTATACATCCCTAGAATAATGGGTAATTCTTGTAGGATGATTGAGTGTCAGCCTCTTACTTATTTTCTTCGAAATGTAAGGAAGGGGAAACTGACAGCTGCACTGCCTTTCCGAATTTTGGTATGGGGATTAAGGTTTGGGGGACCAAGACAAGATAAAACTTTCCCTTCTATCGAATTCCCTAGGCTTCGTGGAAAAATGCTTCAAATCAAAGAATCTTAATTGGTTAAATTGAAAACCGCCGTTTCGTTTGTTTTGTTGCCATTAATTTCTTTGTTTAATTAAAAAATTGTACAGACATATATCATACTATATGCTAAAAAAAGTAATTCTGTTTTGTTTCGTGTGATTCTGTTTGTCGTGTAAACGTAATTCCGCCATTGCATTTTACGAAAATTGCAAATTGGTATCAGTAGTTGTGTGTAAAAAAAATCGTGTCCAGTTTGGAAAAATGGAATTCTCTTAGAACGCAAAATGCAGTCGAAATTCAAGTGTGAGTCAAGTTTTGTATGTGCAATTGTATATTTTATTTGTATAATTTTTTTTGTTTTGAGAAAATTGTCTTTTTTACACGTCCGCGCTTCAGTCCGTTGCGTTTGGTTGTAATTCCTGTTTATCAGTGGAAGTCGTTTCCGTCGCGGTCTGTTTTTATTTATATTGACTATGGTTTCTATAACTATGATAAGAACTCACTTCCTGGGCCTTCGACATGGCTGTGGAGACGACAATCGCGTTAGCCATGCCACTGCTGCTGTTGCTGCCCGTGGGCGAGATCCCGGCCAGCGAGGGGGGCGGCGGGGTGGCGGGCATCGGCGCGGAGGCACCGCCATTGTTGCTGGGACTTTTCCGACTCTGTGGATTCGCCAGGGCGGCCATAGCGGCAGCCAGTCGCGCCTGTATCTTCGGTTGCCTGGCGCGCAGCTCTTCCAGACTCAAGTCCTCCTGCGGATGCATGATCTTGGTGGTCACAGCGGCGCCGGCAGCTCCGCTGGCGGCGGGCGGAGCCGGCGGTCGCTGCTGATGTGGCTGGGCATCGGGCGGACCACTTGGTGGTGCGCTGGATGCGCCACCAGCATGATTGGTGGTGGGCGGAGCACTTATGGTAGCATTACTTTACAAAAAGGGTGGAAATAAAGGATTAAGTTAGTGAGGAAGAGCTTGGTTTATGCCTAGAAATAAGTCGTTGGACTTGCTTCAGAGGCTGAGATAAATGTGGGGGAAACCACTTAGAAATTGCCAAAATAAACTAATTCCTTTAACTGAAAATAATCTTTAAGACAAAGTTTAAAATGGTATTTGGAGCTACCCAAAAATTAAATTATTTTTTAATAAAAGAACCTAAAACTCTACAAAAATTAGGCATTTGAAATTTGAAACAAAATATAGCGCTCTAAACGAATAGGTTACCAATTAAAATTAAAATTAAAAACAATTATTTAAAGCGTCAGTTCTAATGTAAAACTCAAATATATGTAGGGAGCTACATGTTTTCATTATTCTTAATATTGTTTATGTGACTAGTGCATTAATTTAATTAATTTGTAGCACCAGGTAATAAGAAAGAAAGAAATAAATAAAATACAATGATTTAAGCAACAATTGGCAGAATTCTAATGTGGTTTTCCCCGCTATCGATGCCCACCTGTACGCTGGAAATGTTGGCTTTTGCTGGGCCATGGCGGCGGCATGGTGATGGTGGGCCGCCGCCGCAGCGGCTGCCGCCGAGGTGGTGGCCATGGCGGCTGGAAACAGGGGACGCGGCGGCATCATGTGCGGCATCATGGGCACTGGATACGGAGGCAGTGGCGGCATGTGCTGCATCATGCCCATGCCATATTGGCCGAGCATGTGTGGCGGCATCATGTTCGGGGGCATCATCATGGGCGGCGGTACGCTCATGGCATCTGCAAAAAAAGCTTTCCTCAGAGACATTTATTGTAGATCTAAGGGAAACACTTACATTCCACCTTCTTCTTGGCCACCGGCTCATCATCGTCCGAGTCCGACTTTCCGCCATTCTTCTGGCGCTCGTGATCCCTGAGATCCTCGGCCGGAATGCCGTCCATGCCGAAGATTTCGATCTCAATGTTTGAGCGATTGGGCAGCGAGTTGGGCACCTTGTCCACCGTCTCCTTGTGCACCTGCATGCAGTGGATGGAGAGCCCCGGTCCGGTGTACAACTTCTTGTGGCAGATGTGGCACTTGAAGTGCTTGGCCTTCTGGTGCTGCACCAGGATCTTCTCATCGTCGAACTCTCGGTTGCAGTACCTAGTTTTTTTTTAGCTAAGAGTTAAGGAATATTTTCGGAATATATGTATGTGTCCACTTTCCCCTGTAAACCCCCCCACCCTTCTTCCAACAATACCATTACATAAATTTGTGTGTATGTATGTGGAGATACAGCCAGCGGCACATGCCGTGGAAAAAAACTTTGTGGTTTGTTTTGCGAAAAGGATACCAGCACCAGGGTTTGGAGGCCTTCTTCTTCTTGCGTCCCATGGTTCAAAGGTTGGATTTTAACACTTAAATTTACGAAAACGCTCGAGTAATTGGTATAAAAATGCAATTTGATGTAGCAAAAAAGGTTCCGCCGTGGAAAACAAAATGGAGAGCCAGTCAGAGTGACCAGATGGTGTATAAAATATCGCTAACAGTGCAGCCGCGGAAATATCGAAAAACTATAAAAATACTGAAATCTTATCAAATTTAAAAAAATAATTGGTAAATCTCTTAAAATAAAATTGAAAGATTTTAACGACATGGCTGACATTTTTTTAAATTTATTATTGTTGTTGCAGGCTAAAATTGAGACTTTCTAGTACAAGTAAGCAACAATTCAACAGTTTAGGGAATGCTCAGATTATTTCTACGACATCTGCATAATTCTTCCTGCCATCATTTGTCTTTTAGTTCGAACCTAATTCAATTTTGGCACCAGAAAACTGAAATAAAACAGGCACACAGGGTGATTTGTGTGCTCCGTATCGTATGCGAATGGTTCTAGTCTAGGATAAAAACTTAATGACTAGCGCCCCCTGTTGGCTGGTAGTGCCATTAATTTAATGACTTTTTTTGCACACCAAGCAACGGTCACTCTAGGCCAGCCGGCATTTATTATTTTTACGGAAAAACAGAATAATGGCAGATAAAAAGGTAAAATAAATAAATGAGAAAGCTTTCCGCGAATAATCATCATTTGCGTGATCCCTGCAGGTGGGCGACGGCAAGGAGAAGCGGCGCAAGGAGTCGATTCTGGACCTCTCCAAGTACCTGGAAAAGCAGATCCGCGTGAAATTCGCGGGCGGCCGCGAGGCATCCGGAATCCTCAAGGGCTACGATGCGCTGCTCAATCTGGTGCTGGACAACACGGTGGAGTATCTGCGGGACTCCGACGAGCCCTACAAGCTGACCGAAACGAACCGCAGTCTGGGATTAGTTGTGTGTCGCGGCACAGCGCTGGTCCTCATTTGTCCACAGGACGGAGTCGAGAGCATCGCCAATCCGTTTATAACGCAATAATCGGAGGATCGGTATCTTTATCTCTGGATCCTGCGTTCCAGATTCTAGATTCTAGACTAAGTACAAAACGTTTTTGTGGAAATCGGTTTAAATATATATTTAGCAGAGACAAACTACGTATAAATTAGTGCTTAAATCTAATTAGGCCACAAACTACAACTATTGGCAGGCTTTCTCAGGATTTTTGAACTCCATAATATTTTCTCTCAGATTTTTGATACTATTTGATTTTGAAAACATAAATACTTGATCTAATTCAATTTACAAATATTCATTTGTCAATAAATTGTATTAAATCCTTATTAGCACCTTTGTAAAACTTTGTAGATAGTATATTATTATTAGACATCGAATTTTAGGTGAAATCGTTTTTTTTAAATATGATTCAAAACCACATTTGATTGGTTAACATTTTTTAAATCTTATTATAACTTAACAAATGAAATGTGTAACCAATCAAATGTGGCTTTAAATCGTATTTAAAAATAATTATTTCACCCAAAATCCGATGTCTAATTATTATACAAAAGTTATCTATATTGATCCAAACTCATATCATAGCCGAAAATAAGCCTGTAACAACAATAAGGTAGATATCTGTATCACCATCTGTATACAAATGCAAAGTTACCGAAAGAAGGAACTTCCTTTCACAACATCCCAAATATTATGGAGACCAAAAAACCCCATTCAACGAGCCTATCTAATGTTATGCGGGCTATCACCTTAGTCCAAGCCGAACTCGTTGCGAATCCAGGGATACTGGGCAGGACACTCCATGCAGGTGTAGAAGAAGCGATCCTCCTGCAGCACCCGACTCCGCACCTTGCAAACATTTGGCAGATTGCAGACCCGCTCGTGAGGATCCAGATCCTTCGGTTGGCAGTGCCAGGACTCAAACTGATGCAGCTGATTGCTGGGCGTGGGATGGCGCATCCACTGGATGGCCTGCTGATTGGTCACAAAGTGCACATCCGGCAGCTTTTGCAGATCGTCGAGGAATTTCTGAATGAAAAAACAGAGATTAAATTATATTTTTAACTGATTCTTTCAACACCCACCAGAAAGGCATTCAGATAGTCAATCTTCTTGAACCAAGTGGAGTGGAAATACAGGCCAAATGGCGCCCTATTGCTGAGATAGTGCCTCTTGAAGTTGTGCGTCAGCATTCGGTAGACATCCTCGCCACTCAAATGCGGCGGACAACTGTCCACCATGCCGCACATATATTCACCCGCCTCCAGTTGGTTCATCACCAGTTCCCAGATGCCCGGATAACTCCTCGATGGACAGTTCTGATTGACGCCCGTGCAGCTGTGCGGCATCTTGTAGTCCAAAGTGTAGGGCCAAAGGGGCGGATTGGAGTGCGGTGCCACCATGGAGGAATCGTACACGAAGCCAAACTCCTTCATCATCAGGAACTGGCGATTCCAGCCGACGCGCAGGAAGGGAACCCTCATGCCCCGGATCTCCTCCATGCGAACGGCAGCAAACTTGTTGATGATATTCGCCTGGCCCACCATCTCATCGAACCAATCCTCGATGGTGGCGTTCTTGGACCACCACATCTCGGGTCCACGGTGACTGAAATATATTATGAAACCCATAAATAATGTAACCCATTGTATTCACAGCCTAAATCAACTTACGCAGGATTCTGAAATTGACACACATGTTAAAAAACATGAAAAATTGTATTTTATATTGTGTGCAAAATTGTTGAAATGTGTGTCAAATACAAAAGTGTTAAAATGTGAAAAATAATTGTTAGCACACACAGCTCACTTGTGTTTTTTACTAAATGTGCTTTTAATACGACGTGTTTTTTACATACTGTGCTTTTAACCAAATGAAAATTACATTTTACTGACATTAACGAGTTAGTTAGTTTAGTTATGTTATGTTAGTTTTAACCAATTCCAAGCATATATGAATTCTTATACTCCGGAAAACCGGTTTAAATTTTTTAATGTCAAAAACTCATTGTGTTAAAAACACGCTGCGTAAAAAACATGTCGTGTTAATAACACGTCGTGTAAATAACACAAATGACATGTGTGTGTTATTTATGTATCTAACATATGTAGGATACAATTTTTTACACACAAGTCAATAACTTTTTTTGAACTTAACACTTTGACATTTAACATGTTAATAACACAAGTTTTTTAAAGTGTGTGTTATTTTCCGAACCCTGAACTTACGTGACTGAGTGCACGGCGATTTCATGCCCATCGTTCCACAGCTTCTGGACATACTGATAGTTTGTGAACGGGTGGGAGACATAGAAGGTGCCCCTGATGGGACAGCCGTTGGGATTCCGCCTGTTCTGTGTGAACAGAACCTTCGAGAAGAGCTCCCAGTTGTCGTGATTGATGGCATCGTCGAAGGTGAGCAGTATCATCTGCGGAACGCTCTGGGCGGGAATGCCGCCGGGTATCTGGGTGCCATCCTTGGAGCAGAAGCACTGGGGCAGCTGGCACTTGCGGGGATCACAGGCACCTGCCGCATTTGGATCGTGCTCCACATCGCACCAACCCTCATCCGAGCCATCGGGACAGTCCACGGATCCGTCGCAGAAATACTCCTGCGGCAGGCAGGTGCCATCGGCGCAGCCCAACTGGTAATCATCCGCACAGTCGGCCATCTCGAGGAGAGGCTTTGGAGCCGGCACCTCCGCGCTCACATCGCAGTTATCCACATTCGCCTTGAAGTCGCAGATCTGACGGACGACATCGAAGAGCAGGCCCTCGGAGCACTTGAACTCGAACACCTCGCCGTCGAGGCAGAGGAAATACTTGGCGCACTCGCTGTTCGTCCAGATCTTGTGGACTGGTCGGTTGGGATTGCGGTAGAAGCGGGCATCTTGCATGCAACTGGCCGGAGATGCAGGCGCGGAGGTCGAGCGACGTTGCCGCGTGTGGTTGCTCGTGATTATTCCATCATCATTGTCTGCAAAGCAGCGAGATAGCCGTGTGTAATTAACAAGGAGACTAATTAATGCCGCTACTGCTGCTGCTACTGCTGACCCAAAAACGAAACCGCTCACGTCAACCCAAAATTATCCACCGCCGATTGCAGCAATATTTCATTGGCTCGGCTACCAATCACGCACTGAAAATGGGCGGCAGTTGTCAGTCAACTGTGGACAAGAAACGCCGCATAAGCCCACGTTTTCGCCACTTGAATTGAGTTGAATTGAAGTGAAAAATTTGTCAAATCTCAAGGAAATATTTATATAGATATATGTAATACTCAGTTGGATTTCGATGACCTTTTTGATATTTTAAAGACCTCGATTAACATTTAAATTATTTTATCTTAGATGGTCTTTCTTCAGGGTAACTGAGAAATATGATTTATGTATATTGAAACTAGTCACGAAATACTACAGTCTACCATTCGAAATTATAATGTGGTTGCTGGTTAAGAATTATATGGAAATCTTTGGATTTTTATAGATACGTTTTTTATGACTTAATAATTTAATGTTTGTTTTTTTTCCCATTTTTAACTTAAGGTCAAACAAATGCGTTAGAAAAAGTTTTATATTAGACTAAGAATAATTGACTTCTATAACCTTCTAGAAATATCTCTTGAATTTGTTTGGCACCTTTCATTAACTTATTGTACACAAAAAAAAAGTATGTTACCGTAAAATCGACATGGCCATGTAAATTTACATTAAATACTCTTTTCGACCAGGTCAAAATTACCTGACCACATATCAAATTAAAATTGATCTATGTTTCATATTAATTTTTTTGTTGGTGAAATTGATTAGACAAAACAAGAATCTTAACTCTAACTTTTTTTTAAACTAACATATTAAAAGTCTCTTTATTCTACGAATACCTTCTCAAAATTGGTTTATCTGTTTAGAAACGTTAAGAAACGAGAAATTCCAACTAATACATTCCATTTTTTCCCGAAATCTTCCAGAAACTCTTGAAGATCTTTTGGTATAGCCAATCATTGGAACCTCCCCCTGCTCCGCCCTGTTGAAAATCCGCCCCCAGCCATGTGCCACATTGCGGCGGATAGATTGAAATGCGTTTGCATCATGGATTGGCAGCAATGGCCCGTAGCGCAGCCGAGCCGCACCAGATCGTAACTCAGGCGGAGATTGGGCAAGCGACGCGTGTTGGCCAAAATGCAAGATGCGATCTCGATCTCGAGATTCGAGATATGTGTGTCTATGGCAGATAGTCCAACTCTGACTGGCTGTCTTGTATGTATCTCAATCTCGATCTCTAGCTCTGGCCGGAGCAGCTGGGGCAGTTGCAGCATTTAGAAAGTAAATTTATCATCTTGCCAGTTGGAGAGGCCAAGGCAGCGGGTCAGGAAAATTTCAGCAACTGTCATGGGGTTCAATGCACACGCTCTTTTATTTTAGTTTTGGGGCGGGGTTGGGGTACGGGGACAACACTCGAATCCGAACCCGAACCCACTTGGCGCCCCGTTTGCGGTTATATAACTCGCATTCGATCGACAACTTTCACACCCAATGCGCGCGCGCATGCGCATGGCGAAAAAACCAAAATAAAGGCAAGACACGCACCCAATCAAAATCAAAAATCAAAACTAAAGACCCAACAAAAGGGGAGAAATTACCAATGACCAGGGCATCCAGCGAAGACGACATAATAATCATAATCACTATAAAATAAGTGAGTAATAGATGGTCGCTGAAATTAGTGGGCGGTGATAACCGTTTAAAGCGTCGTTGGGCGGAAGCGACGACCTTGACTGTGAAACCCGTTTGGCAATTTACATTTTCCCCCGGGCAGAGCATTTTTCAGCCTGCTTTCTTCCACTTTTCGTGTCGTGTGTCCAATATTTCGATCCGTTTCGAGTGCGAGCACTTTGAATTTTCCGACTGCTCTCGGAAAACTTGGGAAAAATCACGGAACCGCACCGAGCCAAAGACGAATTGTGACTGAAGTCGAGCCAGATGCAGGCAAGGCATTATATATTTGTGCATTTCTCTTACAAGAGGGTAGTGGAGAGACCGCCAGAGAAAGCTCTTCGCAGTGGGTGATATATTTATGATTGAGAGGCAGAGAGAGCATTTTTAAAATATTAGTTTGCTGAATAATTTATAAACGAGACATCAACTTATCAAAATTACCTAATCGGGGTGTTTGTTTTGCTTTAAAAATACATATATGTATAAACATTGTTTTGGGTTTTAATTCATGATTTTCTTAAATTGAAATTTTGATTATTTTAATTAGATGAATAAAATTTAAGTTTTTAAATAATAACGGCTAAAAAATAATACCTTTTTAAGTAGTTTAAAATATGTGAAAAGGTCAGGTATTTCCAAATGCTGATACTCGTCCCAAAAATATAAGGCCATTTTTCTAACCCTATTTTGCATTAAAAATTTAAATAACAACCTAATCATGGTGAAATATATTTAAGGGCTTTGACCTAATGTCAAAAAACGACTACTCGAAAATATCGAAAAAATCGACTTTAATCACTGTCGATAGTTTTGCAGCTCTAATATAAATAAATGTAATTTCTTCAAGATATTTTCTTGTTCTTTCCCTAATTTTTAATCCGGTTTAACGGTCCATTTAAATTTGAATTTAAATTTAATTTCTATAAAATATGTTCTAGTTTTTTTCCTTAATTTTTAATCCGGCCATTTAAATTTAAATTTTAAATTTAATTTCTTCAAGATATTTTCTAGTTTTTCCCCTAATTTTTACTCCGGTCTAACGGTACATTTAAATTTGAATTGAAGAGCTGCCAACCTGCCTCGCTTGCCCCTATTTAAAGTGACATTGAGGTATTACAAGGGTAAGCCAAAACGGTCACACCAGAATAAGCGTCAAATTTTTTACTTGGCGCGCCGGAAAATAGAATCCTTTTCAATTTACGGCCTCGGCTTTGTTAAGTTTTCTCCTGGTTAAATCCTGAAAAAGAAAAATCGAGATGCAGAAGGCGCGTCCCAGCAAGGGCACGCCGAAGGCGCTGGGCGGTGGACGCCAGAGCGGCCAGTTTCGGGTGCCGCAGCTAACCGCACAGCAGCAAATGCGAGCGCAGCAACAGCAGGAGGAGGAGGACGCCGCCATGGACGCCCTGGACGATGCGCTGATCTTCGACGACGAGGAGGGCGGCACCAGGATTGGCGACATCTACATACCGCCGCCGGTGCCGCCGCACTGCTCCATGGAGAGCACCGGGCCGCGTCTGATAATCGCCAAGATTGTTAACCACAATTTCAAGAGCTACGCCGGCAAAGTGGAACTGGGGCCGTTCCATCAGAGTTTCACCGCTATTATCGGGCCAAATGGCAGTGGCAAGAGCAACGTCATCGACTCCATGATGTTCGTCTTCGGCTGCCGCGCCAATCGCATCCGCTGCAAGCGCGTCTCCACCTTGATTCACTCCTCCTCGGCGTACCCGAATATTCGCAGCTGCTCGGTGGCCGTGCACTTCAAGCAGATCGTGGACAAGGGCGACGGTAGCTGCGAGGATGTGCCGGACTCGAGCATTGTCATCGAACGCACAGCCATGTCGGATAACTCTTCCTACTATCAGATCAACGACAAGCGGGCCCAGTTGAAGGATGTGGCCAAGCTGCTGAAGAAACATCATGTGGATCTCGAGCACAACCGTTTCCTCATCCTGCAGGGCGAGGTGGAGTCGATTGCCATGATGAAGCCCAAGGGGCAGACGGAAAACGAGACGGGCATGCTGGAATATCTGGAGGATATTGTGGGTACGCAGCGCTACATTCGCCCGCTGCAGCAGATCAACCAGAGGGTCGATCAGCTAACCGACGATCGTACCGAGAAGCACAACCGCTGCAAGCTGGCCGAGCGCGAAATGAAAGACCTCGAGCAGCCGTTCAACGAGGCCGTCGACTATCTGAAGAAGGAGAACGAGCTGGTGCGCACCAAGTCCTTTCACATCCAGAAGATTGTGAGCATTAAGAAGAGCAAGCTGGAGCAGTACACCCAGGAGCACGACGTCTGCGTGGAGGAGCTGAAAACCCACGACGAGGGCACGGCTGCTTTAAAACAGGAACGAGCTGAGAAGGAGACAATCATCAGGAAGGAAATTGAGTAAGCAAAAATCTATAGTTTATTATACTTACACATTATATCATTATTTACCCTTCAGAGCCTACGAAAATCTAGTAAAGAAGCGCGAGCAAATCAAGAAAAGGCTGGTGACCATCGAGAGTGCCCACACCGAGATCCAGAGCACCATGGAGAACACGAACAAGCAGCGCAAGAAGGACAAGGCGCAGATAGAGAAGAACGAGAAGGAGCTGGAGGATCTGCACAAGTTGCCCGAGAAAAATCAGCGCGAAATCGAAGATTGTAACAAGAAACTGGAGAGCCTGGAGAAGAGCAAGGTTACTTTAAGTGAGGAACTTGAAAAGCAGCAGGCCGAGTTGTCGGAAACCACGGCACCGCTGACCGAGAAGCGTCTGAAGCTCAGTGACGAGTTGGTCGGGCTCAAGGAGAAGGTGAACGCGGCCAAGGGAGAGCTGCAGGTGTACGAGTCGCAGCTGAAGATCCTCAAGCAGGCAGAGACCACCGAGTCCAGGAAGTACGAGACCCTGAAGAGCTCCTACGAGCAGTCGCAGAATAGTCTGGAGGAAAAGAAGGGCAGGGTGGAGGAGTTGAAGGAAAGCATTCCACGCATGAAGAGCGAAATAGCCAACAAAACGGCGGAGGTAGATAAAATGGTCAAGGAGGAGCGTAATCTATCCATGCAGTGCAACAAGCTCAGAACAGAGGTGAGGATTCAACTAGTTTATCTTGATTTTCCAAATTAATCACTGATACCTCCCTTAGATCAACGAAAGATCGAGCGTCATGCAGGCTCAGCGCTCCAATAACAAAGTCCTGGACTTTCTCATGCGCATGAAGATGGAGGGAAAGATCCCGGGGATTCTGGGACGCCTGGGCGATTTGGGTGGCATCGATGCCAAGTACGATGTGGCCATTTCGACGGCCTGTGGCCGCTTGGACAATATTGTGGCAGAGAACTATGATGCTGCATCGGCAGCTATTAAAGCCCTCAAGGATTACAACGTGGGCAGGGCCACCTTCATAACCTTGGACAAGATCGAGCACCTTCGTCGCGAGGCCAACTCTAGGATTAATACGTAAGTATATTTAGCCATCGATCTAGCCATGTCAGTCTGTCCGTCCGTCTTTCTGTCCGGTTCTACGCAAACTAGTCCCACGGTTTTTAAGCTATCGGCTTGAAACTTTCCCAAAAGTCTTCTTTCTATTGAAGGTAGTATATAAGTCGGAACCGACCGGATCGGACAACTATATCTTAAAGCTCCCATAGAAAGAATCGGAAAAAAGAAACGAAAAAAAAATTATAGCTTTGGTGTTTGTTGAAATATTACCTTCTAGTCTTGGAAATATTATTTTTTAAATATTTCTGAATTTCGGATTAAATATTTAAAAAATCGTATAAGTGCCATAGGAACGATTTGAAAATTAATAGAAAAGTAATAGGAAATACATTTTAGCTTCTTTTGTTTTTATTGCATTCTCTTCTAGTCTAGTCTTCTAGTCTTTTTAATACTTCCGAATTTCAATTTTAATTTTATCAAAATCAGACGACTATATCATAAAGCTGCCATAGGAACGATCGAAAAATAATTGGGAAATTAATTGGAAACAAATTATAGCTCTGTTAATTTTGATTGTACTCTCTTCTACTCTTGGATACGATTTTTTTTTAATATTTCCGAATTTCAATTTTAATTTTATCAAAATCGAATGGCTATATCATATAGGATTGCTATCCATAGGAACGATCGAAAAATAATTGGGAAATTAATTGGAAACGAATTATGCTTTTATGGTTGGTTTTGGTTTGGTTTGTTTTTTTTTTAATATTTCCGAATTTCGAATTAAATTTAACAAAAATATGACGACTATATAGTTGCCATAGGGAAGGATATAAAAAATAATGTTAAAAAAATACGAGATTTAAAATTTTTGCTGTTTGTAAGTTAGCAAGAATGATCTGCCAGGGTATATAATAGCTTCCCTTCTTGTTATTGACCAACTTTTGTAATTGCAGACCCGAAAACGTTCCCCGCTTGTACGATCTGGTTCGGGTTGAGGATGACCGCGTGCGAACCGCTTTTTTCTTCGCCCTGCGCAACACTCTAGTGGGCGACGACCTGGAGCAGGGCACGCGCATTGCCTACGGCAGGGAGCGCTTCCGAGTGGTTACCCTACGCGGTGAGATGATCGAAATGACGGGCACCATGTCCGGTGGCGGCAATCGCCCGATACGCGGTAAAATGGCCGCCCAAGTGCGCACCAAGACGGCCGAATCGGCTGACAGCTCGCAGATGTCGCAAAAGGCCCTGGAAGATATGCAGATTCAGGCGGAGGAGCTGCAGACGAGGGTCAACTACTGTCAGGAGCAGCAGGGCAGTCTGGAGCGCGAGATTCAAACTTTGAGAGCAAGCCAGCAGCGTGAGGAGGCGGAGTACAAGCGGCTGGCGGTGAGCATTACCTCGCTGGAGCAGCAGATGGCCAGCAACCTGAAGCAGTGCGAGGCGCAGCGCCAGCGGATGCTCAAGAAGACCACGGACGAGGGGGCAGTCAAGGAGCGTGAAGAGCAAATAGAAGCAGCCAAGCAAGAGCTGGAGCAAGCACAATTCGCCGAACAGGCGGTCTCCAGCCAAATCGACGAGATCCAGACTCAGTACGAGACCCTGAGAAACGAAAACGTCAAGCCCGTGGAGGCCAAGATCAAGAAGGTGGGCACTCAGATCGAGAAGCTGGCCGCCAATGTGCGCTCCTTGAATGTGGCCCTCGCCTCGGCTGATCGCAACATTCAAAAGATCACGGGAAACAATAATAATCTTCGTGAGAACATAAAGGCAGCGGAGGAGAAACTTAAATCTCTGAACGAGGATCGCCAGAAGTGTCAGGAAAAACAGGAGACGCTGGAAAAGGAAGCGGAGGAGGCGGAAGCCGCCATAGAGGGTGCCAAATCGCAGTCTTCTGACATAAAAAAACAAATAGATGAGATTACCAAGCAGGAGAACAAAAGAAATATCGATCGTGTCGAGATAGATACCAAATTACAAGCGGCTGCGGGAAAGATGAATAAGGTGAAGCAGGAAATTCCCGCTTGGCAGGCGCAACTGCAGCCCTTGAAGCTCAACGAGATACCCGGAGAATCCGAACCTCAGGCGCCGCTCAAGGAACTCAATGAAGAAGAGTTGGAAGCAGAGACGCTGGAGGCTTTGCAGTACAAGCAAACTATGCTGGAGGAGGATCTGAAAACGAAGAAGCCCA
This sequence comes from Drosophila takahashii, assembly GCF_030179915.1. Taxonomy (NCBI): domain Eukaryota; kingdom Metazoa; phylum Arthropoda; class Insecta; order Diptera; family Drosophilidae; genus Drosophila; species Drosophila takahashii. Next base: position 12,566,571 of record NC_091678.1, on the reverse strand, counting down.
ATCTCGGTTGCATCAAGGAGTTCAACGAGAAGCGCATAGTCTATCTGGATCGCGTGCGTGTCCTGGAGGACATCACCTCCAAGCGAAACGAGATGCGCGACAAGTACGAGGAGGTGCGAAAGCGTCGCTACAAGGAGTTCATGGATGGGTTCAGCATTATAACGCGGAAGCTCAAGGAAATGTACCAGATGATTACTTTGGGTGGCGATGCCGAGTTGGAGCTGGTGGACTCCATGGATCCCTTCACCGAGGGCGTCAACTTCACGGTGCGTCCGCCCAAGAAGAGCTGGAAATACATCTCGAATCTCTCGGGCGGTGAGAAGACTCTATCCTCGCTGGCTTTAGTTTTTGCTCTGCATTACTACAAGCCTTCTCCGCTGTATTTCATGGATGAAATCGATGCGGCGCTGGATTTCAAGAATGTGTCTATTGTGGGGCACTATATAAAGGTGAATGCACATGTGATTTTGTCTTTAATCTTGTAATTCTAATGACATTTCTTGTATTTTATTAGGAGCGTACAAAGAACGCCCAGTTCATAATTGTTTCACTGCGCGTCAACATGTTCGAGTTGGCCAACTATCTGGTGGGCATATACAAGGTCAGCGACTGCACAGAATCCATCACCTTGCTGAACCATCCGCCTACGCTGCCCACGCAGCAGCCCACGATCGCCAACAGTCAGTTTGTGGGTGACACTATCGAACAGGAACAGGATGTTACCTTGGAACCCGATGAGAACCAAACACAGGATACTCAAGCCAGGCCTTCAGAGCAGATTAATCAGCTGGGCGGAAGGGAGACCACCTTTGCCCCGCCCTTGGAAAGCACAGTAAGAGATACCATACTTGCTCAAGCAAGCGAGCAAAACGCTGCAGGGCGTATTATTCCGGACGTTTCCTTGGACAGTCCTCCCTGTTCCCCACCTCTGGGCAATGTTTAAGTTTAGATATACATACTATCTTACTCTTAGACTAATGAATGTCTCATTTTGTAAAGTTTGAAACTCCTAATTTCCTTATGATTCAATAACACTTCTCTGGGTAATGTTTAAGCTTACATATACATATTATCCTATTGTTAGACCACTGAATGTCTATTTTCTAATCTTGTGTAGTTTGAAACTGCTAATTTATGGTTTAATATTAAAAACGTTGCTAAGAGACCGCTGTTAATATAAACTGTGTTTGCAATTTGTTTTTATTCTTTTTAAGTATTACTATGTTAAAGAACCTACATATTTAATAGGACCACTGAATGTGTTTTTATTTTATTACAAAAGTGTATATTATAACATTTTTACATTCCTAACTAAAGCTAGCCATAATCCGTGAGCAAATCCCTTGCAGCGCCTCAGTGGTAGAGTTCTTCATCTCCGTTATATCCTCGCCAGAATCGGCTGCTTTGGCTACCAGGGGATCCAGGGGCAGGGAGCCCAGCAGTGGAACTCCCATTTCGGCGCACATGGCCGCTGCTCCTCCGGTTTTGGCCGGAAAGATCTCCGAGCTGTTGCCACAGCTGCCGCAGCGGAAACTGCTCATGTTCTCAATGACGCCCACAATGGGAATATTCTGCTTCTTGCAATAGTTGATCTCCTTGCGCACATCCAGCAGAGCCACCTCCTGTGGCGTGGTCACCAGGACGGCGCGCAGTGATTCCGGCTTGGTGTCGTCCTTTAGATAGGAAACAACGGACAGGTGCTCATCGGAGGTGCCGGGCGGTGTGTCCAGCAGCAGGAGATCCAGATTGCCCCAGTCCACCTCGCTCAGGAACTGCCGAATCATGCCGTTCTTCTTGGGACCCCGCCAGATGATGGCATCATCGACGGAGCCGAGCAGAAAACCAATGGACATCAGGCATACGTTGTCGTCGACGCCCACGGGTGACCAGCCGGAACCCGACTGATGGACACTCTCGCCCAGGGCGCCCATCAGACGAGGTTGCGACGGACCGCAAATGTCGATGTCCAGGACGCCAAAGTTGCTGTCCGGACAACTCCTGGCCAGGTAGCGGGTCAGCAGGCTGGTCACCGTGCTCTTGCCCACGCCTCCTTTTCCTGAGAGGATCAGCAGCTTGTTCCGCACATCTCTTAGGGATTCGGCCACCAAGGCCTTGCCGGGATCCTCCACTTTCTTGCTGGGATCGCTGCAGATGCTCTGGTTCGGGCAGCCGGCACAGGCGTTTCCCTTGCCCGCCTGCTCGCTCTCCACGCCAGGACAATGTTCCGGAGGAGGTGCCTGCATGGCTTCAGCTTAAATAGTAATTATTCGGTAAATTGATTGTGAAATTAAAAATGATAACAATGGCCAGTGTGGCCAAACAAAAAAATTCTGGAAGCAAGTGGAGCCAAAAAATAAACAACATCCTAAAATATAAAAAATAAAGTTTGTTAATTTGTAATAATAATTTTTTAATTTGTGTGGCCAACTAAAAAAAATGTTCAAAGCAAGTGGAGCCAAAAAATAAACAACATCCTAAAATAAAAACAAATGTTTGTTAATTTATAAAAATAATTTTTTAATTAAAAAAAAGTATATAATAGATAATTTTAACATTCAGAGAAAAAGCTCTACAGAAATGTCTTGAAAATACCGATCCTCGACTTTAGTAAGGAAATATTTTTAAAAAGCTTTAGGTAGTTTGCTTCACGAGTTGAGTCCAATAATTAACCTTTAGGTAGTTTGCTTTAATAAAAATTACTTCAATAACTTGATTAAAATTTTTAAAAATACAAGTGACCACATGCTTTGTTCAGAAAATTGTTTTAATAAAATTATCAGATCACAATATTAGTTTTAATTAAGACATATCAAACAAGAACAAAGAATCAAACAAAATTTATTTGTTATTTTTATATATTTATTTAAGGTACAAAATAAATATTTTTAAAAAAGGATAAAAATAAATATATTTAAGTATCAACTTTAGTTAGTATTTTTTCCGAAATCCGGTATTTCTCGCAGCTACGGTCACACACCGCTCCTAAGTATTGCTTGTCATCGCATTTCGGCAACTCACAAACAACTTGGAAATTTCCCTGAAAGCCCCGAAAGTACATAAATAATTGCGACATGGAGACACTACTGGGTATCAAGGGTCCCGACTTCGTGATGCTGGCGGCGGACACCACACACGCCCGCTCCATAATCGTCATGAAAGAGGGTAAGCCCGTGGGTCGGGATTTTCTTGGCGGCTTGGGTCTCATTTTGCGACTATTTCTTTTGGAAACACATTGCAGATCTGAACAAAATCCACAAGGTTTCGGATAATCTGCTTATATCGACCGTCGGCGAATCGGGCGACACGGAGCAGTTTACCGAGTTCATTTCGAAGAACATAGCCCTGTACAAGATGCGCAATGGCTACGATTTGAGTCCACATGCTTCCGCTCATTTCACGCGCAAGAATCTGGCCGAATATCTTCGCAGTCGCACGCCCTATCAGGTGTTTATGTTTGTGGCCGGGTAAGCATCTTGCAATCACTTAATCCTTTTCTATTTACTCATTGTATTTCCATCCAGCTACGATGCCATCGAGGGCCCCGAGCTGAACTTCATTGACTACCTGGCCAATGCGATGCCCGTGAATTATGCCGGTCATGGCTATGGTGCCATCTTCGCATCCAGCATCTACGATCGCTACTGGCACCCCAACATCACCCAGGACGAGGCCTACGAGGTCTTCAAGAAGTGCATTGCCGAGATCCAGAAGCGGCTGGTCGTCAACCTCAAGAACTTCACTGTCTCGGTGGTGGACAAGGATGGTGTGCGGGAACTGGAACCCATCAGCTCCGCCAGCCTGGCCGCTTAGTTAGTTTTCGATTTGGGCATTCTAAATGCACGGTTTTGTAATAAAATGCGTCTGGATTTTGGTACGAATATGAAATGGTGGATGATATTATTTCAAACCAACTTAACTTAAGAGATATGTTTTTCTTTTGACCTGGTTTAGTTGTCTTTTGTTAATCGGTCTACGCAAAATAACAAAATAATTGGAATTATAATCTTTCAATTATTTTGTGATTTTGCCAAGGTCCATTAATTTTTATTTCAAAAATATTTTTTGTTTTAAAATTTTAGTAGGAACATTTTTTTCTACGCAAAATCACAAAATAATTGGAAGATTATAAACAAGGAACATTAATTTTTTATTTCAAAAATATTTTTTCTTTTAAAATTTAGTAAGAACATTTTGTTTACGCAAAATCACAAAATAATTGGAAGATTAAAAACAAGGATCATTAATTTTTTATTTTTAAAATTTTAGTAGGAACTTTTTTTAGTATTTTTCCTAGTACAATTAGCAGTCACACTAAAAGTTGTTACACAAAATAAATAGTATTTTTAACACAAAATGAGCCTCGAACAACAGCCAATTATAGACCCGCACAATCCCCATGGACTTGGTGAGTCCTCAGAGTAAACAAATAGGCCAACATACTAATAATCCTCCCGGTAGGTGATCCCAACGATACGAGGTTGCGCAAGGTTGAGCGGGAAGTACTGATACCCAAGATAATGCGGGATCGTGCCAAAGCGGAATTCTGCTCGAAGGAAGTGGCCGATTTCCAGGAGTGCTGCAAGGCCAGCAGCATACTAATGGTGGCCACCTGCCGCAAGCAGAACTCGGCGCTCAAGGAGTGCCTCACCCAGTGGTACCAGAACGAGGCCTTCAAGGAGGAGTGCAAGCAGATATATCTCCAGGAGCGGGCCGACTATCGCAGCACCGGCATACCCAAGAAGCACCGGCTGGAGAAGTTATAGAATATATGTAGTAGTTCCCTATTGTTGTTTGCTTTGTACAAAAGTTAAGTAATTGAAACGCCGCACAATTGTCTCTGTCACTGTGGTCTCCTGCAAGTCTTTGGTAGTCGCAATATCTTTAGGTCTATGGACAGTTAGGAGCAGCACATCCTTATCCGAAGTTTCGGCCACGCGTTGAACGCCTTTCAGGTTCTTTGACTGGTAGTAATCTGAATCGCAGGGAGTTTGAACTATAACCAAGAAGCTGGCGTGGTACAAACGAGGACTCTGCTTGTAGACAACTGAAACGGTGTTATAACTAAGTAAATATTTCGGAATTCTAGAGCGAAACACTTACGAAAATCACCGCCAAACTTGATGCCACTCTTGATCACCCAGTTCTTGGACTTTAAATAGATATAGCAGGCCAGGTTTTCCAAAAATCTTTCATTTAGCTTTAGGGCTGTCTCCGTAAAAAGCTGATAGTCCATGGAACTGCCGGCCAAGTTGGTTATCTCTAAAATGTTCAAGTAGTAGGCCAGGAAACAGGACTCCTCCAGGCCCAAGAGCAGCGTTTCATCCTCGTCTCCAGATGCCGGTCCTCCGCGGGATTTGCTTCCCTTGCCATAGCAACCATTGTCATACAGCGATTTGGCCTCAACGGGGTCTATTATCTCCACGGAGAGACCTGTGAATCTTCCCTGATAGAATTCTCCATTTTCTACACTCGGAAAAGGCGCGAAACTTGAGTTTTTATTATAACAGCGCTTTCTTTTGCATGGAAATGTGAATTGCATTTTGTTTAGTTTTGGAAAAATATGAAGGCAATAAAAATACCAGAAAATATTTCTCACCAGATGGTATGTATATTTCAACATCCTATTTACGGTTACACTAAAATAATGGTAAACAAATAGCGCTTTAAAAAATTTCCCCAAAGGTAACTTTAATTTAATAGTATAGTTAAGACCTGTTTTAATCACTTGTTTTCAGAAAAATGGATGGTGACGAAGTATGTCGGGTGTGCCTGCAACAGGATGGGGATCTGATCAACATATTTGACAGTATGCAGGACCCGGAGATGTCCATTCCGGATATGATTGCCCAGTGGTGCGGCTACCAGGTTGAGAGGGGCGACTTACTACCGGAGACCATCTGTCCCACCTGCCTGGAGGATGCCCGAGCCACAATTGGAATAATCCAAAATATTCAGAAGAAGGAAATCAGCAGAATCTCGGCCAAAGAGGACTGGCTTTACGGCCAACATACAGTTAAAGTGGAATCGAATATAGCCCAGGAATACCAGGTCAAAAATGAGCCCGTTGACGATGACATATTCACGGAGGCAGCCTTCAAGGGAATGGATAGCTCCCTATTTGAGGAAGATGTCTGCAAGATTGAAGACATGGAAACTGATCAATCTAATAGCCTTAAGTCTATATTATCTGCTTCAGATCTGGATAATATACCCAAACTAACAGACCCGCCTTCTCGCGTGAAACGGCGTTACAAGTGCTCGCTGTGCCCCAAATCTTTTGCGGATGCCTCGCAGTTCAGTCAACACATTGTCACCCATTCGGGCGATAAAGCCGATGGCCAAAAGTCGGATTTTTCTGAATCCGATTTCAGCGCCGCTGAGTTCGAAGAGGACGATTATTATCCGGACTCTGAGACAGAATTGCCTCCAAAGAAGTCAAAGGATAAGCAGCCCCAAAAATCGTTGACACCCAAAAAAACACATTTAAAGCAACACAACCCAAGCCATTTGCATGATCAACTTGATAAATCCCAATGTAAACCCACTCTTTACATGCCCTACAAATGTAATTATTGCCCGCAAACTTTTAAGGACAAGGATTCCTATAGATTGCACTCAAAAACGCATGGTAAACAGTACAGATGTTCCGACTGTCCAAAGACTTTTGCGAAGGCAAAGCATTTGAAGCAGCACATTTTAAGTCATTCAGAGGACCAATCAGATAAGCATAATTCTAATCCTTCGGATCCTCCAAATCGGGTGTTCAAATGCCCAAAGTGCCCCAAAACGTTTCCGTATGCCTCGAGTTGCAGTCGCCACCTGATGAGTCACTCGGAGACAAGACCGTACAAATGTCCCCAGTGTCCAAACTCCTACGCACGTCCCTATGCCCTCAGAGCCCACTTTTCCAGCCATTCCGGGGAGCGACCGTTCAAGTGTGATCAGTGCCCGAACACCTATCGTAAGGCCCACCATCTCAGGCACCACCTGTTGACCCACTCCAACGAAAAGCCGTTCAAGTGTTCCCAATGCAGCAAGGCCTACGCGGGCAAATCGGATCTCAATCGACATCTTCGGACGCACGCCAAAGTGAAGGCCCACAAGTGTGATGACTGCTCGAAGACCTTTTCCCGCGTTGAAACTCTAAGAGTTCACATGCGAACCCACACGGGCGAAAAACCCTTTAAGTGCGCCCACTGTTCGAAATCTTTTTCGGTTAGAACCAATATGTATAAGCACCAAGGGCAATGCAAACTTGAGAAGACAAAGCGTGACTGATAATTGTTTTTAAATATAATACAACAAACCTTATTACTTTGGTAACCTGTAACTAACTAAACTTAATGGATTTATTTCTTGATTAAAAAGAAGCATTTTTATATTTTTTTCCTTAAGTTTTTGAGCTGTGTTAAAGTTAATAATATATTAAATAACTAAACTTAATGGATTATTTTCTTGATTAAAAAGAAGGCATTTTTATATTTTTCAATCAATTACAAAATTGGATGTACACTTCCTTAAGTTTTTGAGCTGTGTTAAAGCTAATAATATATTAACTAACTAAACTTAATGTATTATTTTATTGATTAAAAAGAAAGCATTTGTATATTTCTTCATCAATTACAAAATTCGATTGACATTTTCTTAAGTTTTCGAGCTGTGTTAAAGCAAATAATAATAATAATATCATTCAGCTCCTATAGGAGCAATGTGTTAAAAATTACGATTTTTCAGTTTTTTATGCAATTTGAGAAGTTGTTATTAACATTAAACTTTGGAGGCCTTTTTTTATGTATATCACGATCAGGAAAAAAATATTCCCGATTGGGTAACTAACTATCATTAAAACAATAAAAATGATAAAAAATATGACTTTTTTAAAGCTATTATCCTATAGCCCTTTGATTAATGTTTTATATTTTCAGGAAATCTGCAAAGGAATCAAAACTTCTGCTTGACAAAGTTAGCGTTTCTTCGTTTTAAACTAAATTCCGTTTACAAATAAAAGGTTTTGTTTCATCACAGTCATTCACCCTCATGGCACCCATATAGAGAACAACGCAGTGCATATTATCGTTCCAATAATCGGGTTCCCCAGGAGACCACTTTAAATAGGGAACTTGGTTGTCGGTATCCGGATATACAAAGTTCCTCTTTCTGTCCCTGTCGTTGACACCCAGCCAATATCGGACATTGTAATAGGCTTTCGGTGTAAAGGCCACCAGCTCTTCTTCGTTCTCGAAGGTCGCCAAATGCCCCCCATGATCTATGCAGAACCTTTCAGCATCGAGCCAGGATTTCTTCATAAAATGGTGGATAAGGAAATATCTTGATTTCACTTTCTGAAAGAATGAATTAATCTTAAGAATATGCATTATGTCTGCTAATTGCCCATCCAAACTGGTCTGAACACATTGCAGTTTACTTTCTAGAGATGATTGCTTGGATTCCTGTTGGATTAAGTTATTTAAAGATTCTTCTATCCTCCTCAGCCTTGCATCTCTGGACTCCAGAGATTCCTTTACCTCGGATTCTTGCAAGGCTGTCTGCGATGTCTGGGTTTCCTTAATTGCTGAGAGGTGGTTATCCATCTTGAGCTGCAGAGATACCAGTTCATTTCCTAGTTCTGTAAGATGAGACTCCGTTCTGTAAAGTTTATTCACAACGTCTTGAAGAATAACATCCTTGGAATCCAGGGACGACTTTACATTGGTCACAGATTCTTGCAGGGATGCCATCTGGATTTGTATCTGATTCTTTTCCGCACGGGTGTCGTTCGCTATAATCGCCTCACAGGTTTTCCATCGATCCTGGTTGGCAGCAAAGTAATCCATCACTGGCCTCAACGTAGAGAAAAAGTGACCGCTACATCGGGATTTCAGGTCCTTCAATTCCTTTTCAGGACTCGGAATTTCTGCGGATCCTCCCAGAGATCCATTCAGATTTTTAGTAATTAAACTAAAGACCAGAAGAGCTGCGAGCTTACACATTTTATACCTGCTAAGCAAGTGGCCCCATTTTATACAAGCGATCGCTTATATATAAAGAATTTGGTTTTTATGGCACTCAAAAAATTATTCGCCCTGAATTAGATAAATTTGCTTCAATGTGTTTGTTTTTATATTTTATAAAAAAGTCTTTTATTTAGAAAATTCCATTTATTTAAAATAAATTTCTTTGTAAGTATATATGTATTTTTTCTAACTTATCGGAAAAATTACCATTAATGCAAATTTGTAGAACTTCAGAGCGAACATTTTTTTGACTGTGGAAATTCACATATTTTATTATAAAAACAACACTTATTATTTTGAAGACTTTTTTATTGCTATTTTTGTATTCATTTTCCCAGGAAATATATGTATATAACAACATACATATGGGCACTTCCAAAAAAAAGTCCACCAAGCCAAAAACCTTAAAACTTGAATAAAACATATTTCCGCATGATTTTGCCCCGATATTAGTTTCTAATTAGTTGGATACTGAGCTTAACTACAAATTTGGAGTATAGTTTGATTATTTTTATGACAAACTCCACCAATATACGCAAAAATCAGTTTTTGGCTATTTTTTTGTTATTTTTTGGACCTGTCTTCTGTTGTTAATTTATCCTATAGGAATGCTAATATGTGACATTTTTCTGTACTGAATGCTTCATTCACATGCTAAAGTATTAAGTTAAAAGCAAAACATCCAGCAATTGAGAGATAGAGGTAAAGAAATTCGCTGTACAAAACCGTCGGAAAAAATGTCCCGAGCGACATGTCCCGAGCGAATGTGGTTGAAAATGCATAAAAAAAAAACGGCAAAGAATTTTTGAGTAAAACCAAAAGCATTTCACAGCGACATGTTTGAACAACATTCTAAAAAAAATCGCATTAAAATATTCCATCAGAATTCGCTAATTTCTGGTGTTGTATGAACTTCCCCGAAATCCACTTCTATTTTTGTCCCGAGCGAATACGGCAGTTTTTTACCGATATCTTAAAAACTAAAAGTGGTACAAAATCAAGATTTTTACCAAAAATAGAGCTTGGGAAGAGTGAAAAGAAAAGCCCATAATTAAAATTAAAATCCATTGTTTTACAATTTTTTTTCAACTTTAAATGTGTGCAAATGTCCCGAGCGACATTTTGGAAGTGCCCATATCTAGACTAAATCTACAACATTGGAAAATAAAACAAATTTTAAAAAAGTCAAGCAGCCAGCACCAATAAATTTCATTCTTTCTCCTAGCGAAACTCTTTTACTCCTTATTATCTTTAGTGTAATTAGAACCCAAAAGAAGAACTGTCCACTAATATAGTAAAATTTGTTATAAATTAAATCGCATTTTCTAAAATGTTAAAAAAATTCAATACCCAAATGTAGAAAAAAACATGGTAATACTGTAGTTTAAGGGACTAGTTAATTATGGGATTAGTTAAAATAATATTTTTTTTTGGTTTTTCAATCAGTATATTTGAGTATTTGTTTTTATTCTGTAAACTAAATTTCGTTGCCTATTTGACAAATTACAGGGTTTTTATTATGACATTCATGCACCCTCATGGCCCCCTTATAAAAGACGACGCAGTGCATATCATTATTCCAATAATCGGGTTCACCCGGAGACCACTTCAAATAGGAAACTTTCCTGCCAGTGTCCAGATATACGAAATTCCCCTTTCTGGCCCTGTCGTTGGCTCCCAGCCAATATCGGACATCGGGATCGACTTTAGCGCTAATGGCCATTAACTCTTCATTGTTTTTAAAGGTCGCCAGATGTCCGCCCTTTTCTACACAGAAGTATTCGGCATCCCTCCAGGATTTCTCAATATCGTGGTTAAAATAGAAATATCTAGATTGGATTTTCTTAAAGTTCATACTTAATCTAAGTGCGTGCAATATCTCTGCTAATTGCTCTTCCAAACTGATCTGAATTTTACTTTCTAGGGCAATTTGCTTCTCCTCGGAGTCCTGTCGGATTAGCTTCTGTAAGGATTCTTCCATCCTCTGCAGTCGAACATCCTTGGAATTCAGATCAGCCTGCAGCTTGTCGATCGCAGACTCCTGAATTTGGTTCCGACTAAGTATCGCCTGAAGTCCGTCAGCTTGAATTTTCAAATGGTGTCGAAGGTCTGCCATGTGCTCAAATACAGGGTGCAGAGCTGCATGAACAAAAGCCCCGCACTGAGTAGGTGCATCTTTGAGTACGCACACTGAACAAGTTTCTCCAGATGCGTCCTGCAACACGACCACACCACAGAGATTAAATGCAAGAAAAGCACAATATAATAAAACGACTGCCTTTGTCATTTTAGGAACTCTGATAAAGTCCAGTGTTTTGAATGAACTGATTTATAATTTATTTTCTGAAACTGAAATATGCTTCACTACGCTGATAAGCATACATATACCATACGGTTTCGATTTATTACAGTTCTCAGTAATATTCACCAAGATAAGACGAAAACAAGAGAGAACGCTATAGTCGGGTGCCCCGACTATCAGATACCCGTTACTCAGCTAAAGGGAGTGCGAAGGAGATGGAGATAAAAACTTTGATCCGCCGTAACTTTTTAACGAATGGTCCGATTTAAAAAATTTCTTCTACATTTCGATAGGTATTCATAAACACAATAAAACTGCATTTTTACTTTTCCGAAATATTGAAATTTTTAAAATCGTATATTAGCGATTGTGGGCGTTAGAGGAGGTGGTGCACCCTTTTGAAACAAACTTGCGCTGCGTAGGAACTCCTAGAATCTGCATGCAAAATGTCAATCTTCTAGCTTTTATAGTTTCCAAGATCTCAGCGTTCATACGGACAGACAGACAGACGGACATGGCTATATCGACTCGGCTAGTGACCCTGATCAAGAATATATATACTTTATAGGGTCGGAAATGCTTCCTTCTAGCTGTTACATACTTTTGCACGAATACAATATACCCTTTTACTCTACGAGTAACGGGTATAATTATTATTAGCAAAGCGACATTTACATTTTAAATTTTTACTCGGGAATACTCTTATCAGTTTTGCAGTTCCGTCTGTCCGTCCGTCTGTCCGTTTCTACGCACACTAGACTCTCAGTTTTGAAGAAATCGGGATGAAACTTTCCCAAAAGTCTTCTTTCTATTGCATAAGTCGAAACCAGACGGATCGGACAACTATATCTTATAGCTGCGAGACTAATTTCATCGGACAGGTCCTCACATTTATCTTAAAAACAGGTCAAGTCAAACACTAATAGAAAGTTAAAAATTAAATCTAACTTTCTAAAACACATGGTAATACAATAGTTTAGGGGACTCACCCCAAATTAATTTATTAAAATTCAATTTCTTTATGTTTTTCAATCAGTATTATTTAAGTATTTGTTTTTATTTTTAAAACTAAATGTCGTTTCCTATTTGACAAATTACAGGGTTTTCATTATCACATTCATTCACCCTCATGGCGCCCTGATAGAAGACAACGCAGTGCTGTCTATCGTTCCAATAATCGGGTTCACCCGGAGACCACTTCAAATAGGAAACTTTCCTGCCAGTGTCCAGATATACAAAATTCCCCTTTTTGGCCCTGTCGTTAACTCCTAGCCAATATCGGACATCGGGATTGACTTTTGCGCTAATGGCCATTAACTCTGCTTCGTTTTGAAATGTCGCCAAGTGTCCCCCCTTTTCTACACAGAAGAATTCAGCATCTCTCCAGGATTTCTCAATATCTCGGTTGAAATAGAAATATCTAGAATTGACTTTCTGAAAACTCATACTCAAGCTTAGTGAATGCATTATGTCAGTTAATTGCCCATCCAAGCTCATCAGCTTACTTTCTAGGGCGGATTGCTTATTTTCGAATCTACTGAGTCTCTCCTCGGAAACATGCGAGATTAGCTTCTTTAAAGACTCCTCCATCCTCTCCAGTCTTCCGTCCTTGGCCTCCAAACAAGACGTTACGTTAGTCACAGATTCTTGCAGGGATGCAAGCTGGATTTGGGTGTCGTTTGCTTTAGTCGCCTCACAGGTTTCCCATCGATTCTGGTTGACAGCAATGTAATCCATCACCGGCCTCAAATTAGTGAAGAAGTGTGGGATACAGCTGACTTCTAGGTCTATCGATTGACTTCCAGGATTCCGAATTTTTGTGGGTTCTCCCAGTGATCCAGTAACTAGAACGATGACCAAAATGGCTGTGAGTTTATTCATTTTTGTGATATTTCTTAATATGTCAGCTTAATCTTGAAGAATCAACTCCAGCTTTGGGGCTCGGGTGTTCCTTTTATAAGTAGCTGTGAGCGCTTACCAATAATGAAATTGGCGTTTTTGTATACGGTTCTCATTAACATTTATTTATGGAATTCATATTTTGTTTATTATTTCATTTCAGACTGTTGTGTAAAGTCTTGATTTAGTATTTGCCCAGATTCGACCTTATATAACCTTTTTCTTGGATATGCCAAGATACACCCAGAGAAATAGGGCCTATTTTTTAGGTAACAAATGATATAAAATTTTAAATGGACTAAAATTTGAGTAAGAGGTTTCCTAAAAATAACAAAACGCGTACTATTTTTCTACTTTTAAGGTAATAGTGCACTATTCTAAAAATAGATTTCCCCCAGGTCCTTTTAATGGTTTTTAAATAGTTCCGTAGGCCAAAGGCTAACCTAGGTAGGTATAGGACCCGGGGCTCGATTCCCACCGTGGAAATCTTCTTTAGAAATATACAATATTTACGTATCTGAATTATACAATATAAACAATTAAAATAATCAAATATGTGACTATCAATGGTAAAAATTTTGTGCGGGAGCACTACTGCTATTTTGACCGCAGATGTATGTTTTTGCGTTTTATGGCTATGTTTTCTTTTATTTTTTTTCCCCTAAAAAAAATCCTAAAAGTTTAACGTGGGAATGTGTAATGAGTTAAAATGTAATTAATGAATCTTAAAGGTAAGCAACGTAACGGATTAACGTAACATAACATAAAGGTATTTTCTAAAATAATTTTATGCCTCTATTTTGTATTAATTTCAAGTCACTTATGATTATGAAAATCATATGATTTTTAAATTCCCTGTAATGTTATAATTTGTAATTTTAAGTTCTAGTTCTCTCGCTCCTTTTGATAACACTTACGTTTCGATTGCCATTACGTTTTGGTTTGAGTCTTTGATTTGAAGTTTGATGGCACCTACTTTTTTGGTTGTGTTCCTTGCTGATTCGATTTTCGCAATCGACTATTCGATTGGACGCAAAAAAGTCACAAGACCAAGTCAGCTGAATTCTCGTCGTGAATTTCTGAATTTCGGTTGTGTCGCAGTAGTGTGAAAAACACTCGGTAATATTTGATAGATTTTCATAAATTCCGTGCCGAGCGTCGTCGAAGGAAAGCCCTCAAAATGACTACCGCCTTGTATTTGCCCGAGGAGAACATTGGTGAGTTTTCCGCCCCCCCGCAATTCGCCCGTCGACCTCTGGTGAAAAATCGAACTGCGAGTGTGTGGGTGCGTAGGGTGGTTCGATGGGTGTCCAGCGAAGCACCCCATTATTATAACTTGCATTATAACTCCCCCCTTGGATAACCCCCCCAGATATGATTGCTGCCACCTCGGTGCTGCAGCAGCAGGCGGCGGACATCCGCACCAGGACGATCAACTGGGCCTCCTACATGCAGTCGCAGATGATCAGCGAGGAGGACTACAAGGCGATCAGCGCCCTGGACAAGTCACGTGCCAGCTATTTGGCCCAGAACTCCAGCCAGGTGGTCAAGACGCTGCTCAATCTGGTCTCGCACCTGTCCAAGGACTCCACCATCCAGTACATACTCGTGCTGCTCGACGATCTGCTGCAGGAGGATCGCTCCCGCGTGGATCTCTTCCACGAGACCGCCGGCAAGCTGAAGCAGTGCATCTGGGGACCCTTCCTCAACCTGCTGAACCGCCAGGATGGCTTCATTGTCAACATGTCGTCGCGCATCCTCGCCAAGTTCGCCTGCTGGGGCCACGAGACCATGCCCAAGTCCGACCTGAACTTCTACCTGCAGTTCCTCAAGGATCAGCTGGCCAGCAATGTGAGTCTGCTTGTTTGTGGCAGGAGGATGAGCATGTTTATGTTGTCCGTGATCTGTAAATGAAGCCAGGAGAGCATGTGGAGAATGTTACCGTGTATATCTAGCACTTTTTTTAGAAGTTCTTGCATTGGGTAAAGGTTTTTAAAACCAAGAATGGGATGCCCAGTGCATATATTGCTTCTTATTTCATATACAGTCGAAATTTGTTAGTTTAAAACGTAGTTTTTGCACTGAATTTGTTTCAAAAGAGAGTGGAAAGCTTTTAAACACCTCTGGATAAAATATGATTTAATTCAGTGCTAATTTATTTTGTATATAGACCAAATTTTCTACTTTTCTCAATGATTCAGTTTTCTAAGCAATTCTTGCATTGGTTGAAGGTTTTTAAAACCAAGAATGGGTTGCCCAGTGCAAATATTGCTTCTTATTTTATATACAGTGGAAATTTGTTAGTTTATAACGTAGTTTTTGCACTGAATTTGTTTCAAAAGAGAGTAGAAAACTTTTAAACACCTCTGGATAAAATATGAATTAATTCAGTGCTAATTTATTTTGTATATAGACCAAATTTTCTACTTTTCTCAATGATTCATGGGTTTTTAAATCAGGCACTAGCTAAAAGCATGTGATATGTAGCTTAAAGAGATAGCATGGATCTCGCTTGGTGCAGTTTTTTTTTACCATTTCAATTGCCAAACCGAATTAGAACTTATACCTTAACCCTTTTCAATACATAACTCACTTGATCTCAGTAAATTGCCTAACTCTACGCAAAGCTAACCTTATAATCAGCTTCCTGCATGTATATATATTTCGATTAATTAATTCTATTTAAAACCAAACCTCGTATAAGACTAAAAGCCAAACACAACTGACCTCGTCTTGGTGAAATACTCGTGAAATCTCTGCAAATGAGGAGTCTAAACAAAGAGTTTGTAACTACATTATGCCATACATCAGCACACCCAGAATCTTGTCACATCCTATCCGAGCCTTATGTTATCCCGGATATATTATATTCGCCACCTCACCCCTCCCGATCATCACGTGCAGTCGTGTGTCATGCGTCATGTGTCACATATATAGCACCAGAATATAATATTGTTATTTACCTTGTGTTCTTGTCCATCAAACGTATTTATCTGTTCCGCTGCACTTGAACCCTGTGAACGATTTTAATTTATATGCAATTTACCATCTATGAATCGATCGAATCGATTGAATCGATGTCCACGAACCGACCCACGACCTCTGATCCCACCCTAGGGCTTAGCCTATCTGCAAGAGATGGCCCAGCTGGCCAAGCGGACACAAACGATCATTGTGCACACGCATGGACAGCATGGCAAAGACAAAGACCACCATGGCCACCAGTACAGTCCCACTCTGGCCCAGCTGCAGCAGCAGCACGAGCTGGCCGAGAGGGCCAACGAGAGCTATCGGGAGGTGGGCGGTAGCAGTGACCACCAGCAGCTGGACGGCAAATGTGTGATACCGGTATTCCAAACAACTAAACCCAAAAAAACCAAACTCGCAGCAATCCTCTCGCCGAAACAAACCAAAACATCCACTTACCCACCCACAAAAAAACCAAAAACACACACAAAAACACGAATAAACTATCAAACAATTATGGGCACACGAGGGAACACAGTCGATAAGCTCAGTCATAATATAAGATTGTAAATATTTTAGAAAAATAATGATAATTAATTCTTTTGCCTCTCAAATTCGATACAAACTACTACAAAAGTTCTTCTGAAGTTTAAAAGAATGTCAAACCATACATCTTAATTATTATAGTTTAAAGAAATGCCTCTTTCGACTGTGATCCGTGTGTTTGTGTGGTATTTCTTAGTCTATTTCGTAACTGTTTACTAACCCGACTAATAGCGCGTGAGAAAACAGCAGGAGAATCCGGCGCGAAGGACCAAGCGACCAGTGTTGTCAAGCAGTGTATAAAGCATATCAGTGTGGTGTAACGGTAATTCTAGGTCTAGGTGTTGGTTAAAACTACACGAAAATCAACCAAAATTACACAAAGATAAACCGATGGCATAAGGTGAACTGTTCGAACCCCCCATTGATGTTGCATATACTCAACTCTCTTTAAATGTTGTCCACTCTCTATTTCACTATATTTCTCCTCTTGTACGTAGCTTATAGTAATTATCGTTGTTGTAGCTAGCGAAAAAATAGAATCCAGCTGATATCGTCATAACTAACAAAAACCTAACCAATGAAAAGTGAGATTAAATGCGAGAATAAGCTAATGGGAAATTTTTTCAACATTAATAGAACAACGAATACATCCAGTCGGTGGCCCGCTGCCTGCAGATGATGCTCCGCGTGGACGAGTACCGATTCGCCTTCGTGGGCGTCGACGGAATCAGCACTCTGATCCGCATCCTCTCGACCCGCGTCAATTTCCAGGTGAGTTTGAAATTGAAATGCGTAAATTGTTTGGTACAATTTAAATTCGATTTCTTATTCATAGGTGCAATACCAGTTGATCTTCTGCCTGTGGGTGCTGACCTTCAATCCCCTGCTGGCCGCCAAGATGAACAAGTTCAGCGTGATCCCCATCCTGGCCGATATCCTCAGCGATTGTGCCAAGGAGAAGGTGACCCGCATCATCCTCGGCGTCTTCCGCAATCTGATCGAGAAGCCGGAGGATTCATCGGTGGCCAAGGACCATTGCATCGCCATGGTCCAGTGCAAGGTGCTGAAGCAGCTATCCATTCTTGAGCAGCGTCGCTTCGACGACGAGGACATCACCGCCGATGTGGAGTACCTCAGCGAGAAGCTGCAGAACTCGGTGCAGGACCTGAGCTCCTTCGATGAGTACGCCACTGAGGTGCGCAGCGGTCGCTTGGAATGGTCGCCGGTCCACAAGTCGGCCAAGTTCTGGCGCGAGAATGCCCAGCGCCTGAACGAGAAGAACTACGAGCTGCTGCGCATCCTCGTCCACCTGCTGGAGACCTCCAAGGATGCCATTATCCTGTCCGTCGCCTGCTTTGACATCGGAGAGTATGTGCGTCACTATCCCCGCGGCAAGCAGTGAGTATATATTTTATTTTATTTTTAAAACACCTTACTAATAAACTCCTGCTTCTTAGTGTGCTGGAGCAGCTGGGCGGCAAACAGATCGTGATGCAGCATCTGGGACACGAGGATCCCAATGTGCGATACGAAGCCCTGCTGGCCGTGCAAAAGCTGATGGTACACAACTGGTTAGTATGCATTCCGAATGCCCATCCTCTCATCCCTTCCCCATATCCGCATACAGGTCCAGTGATCCTCTCATATCATTTGTTTTCCATCCATTGACCAAGATTACGATCGAAATTCTCTGTGCACTCACACTCTCTTTGTTTTTATCAGGGAATACCTGGGCAAGCAGCTGGAGAAGGAGAACGAGAACCAGAAACAAGGTGCCGCACCCATCTCTGGCAAGGCCTAAGTGGTCCAATCAATCAATCAGTCAGTCATCCATGCACAGGCACACAACAAATATTTTAGCCAGGCCGCCAGCCTGAGACCTTAACTAACAATAAGAGTCGCTGGGGGATCCGATATCTCCAGCACGATCCTTCACTTCTCCACCACACCAACTACTACAACGATGTTTGTTCTTGCTACCCTTAAGCGCATGTTTGTTCCCCGTTTAAACTAAGTTCTTGTTTAGCCCCATACCTCCGTCTACGCCCATTTACGTCCTCGGTCCATAAAACGTATTGAGAGAACAATTCGATTTTTTGTTGGCATTCCAAAAAAAGCAATTCACTATAATGGCAGAGCAAATACAAACGGCTATCCTCCAGGATTGTTCCATTCAATTGTTTATAATTTGTTGTTGTTATTATTATTTGTGTTCTTAATTTTATGTGTGCGCCGCTGTACAGAGTTTTTCTAAACCAGATGATATGCACTTCTTATGTATTATAATCGCGTCAGCGCACCCACAACTAAACGAAAAAGGAAAAATATATTGTATAAACCTATCAAGTATTTCTTTCATTAAAAACTAAATCAAATAAGCATAATTGAAATGAAAACTATGTATTGCATAATAAAGTTGTTATTAAAGTGTACGATAAAGTTTTGTGAGTGTAAAAGAAAATATACATAAATTAGCCCAAATAATTCAAAATTTCAAGTGTATTCTTGTATAATTGTAAAAATTGGCATGTGATTTAAGAGAGCTCTACTCTCTCTTTCAATATTGCTATCTTACTGTGACGCAATATTTGATTAGGTGCTCTTTTAGAATGGTTTCATAGTTCAGTTACTATCTATAGGCTCTTATCTAGGGCACGAGACCCAGGGAAATCTCTTATTGGCTTCTCTTTTTACTATTATTTGATAGTGACACGTGATATAGTAGCTCTCTTTATAGTAACGCCTGACCTACTCTTTGGCTTTTCAATGAATGGTTATCAGAGAAATAATTTTATCACTGAAATACATTTTTCGTGACTAAGAGCTGGGGAGTTCCCTTAAACAGAAACCTCTTAAAAGACAGCATTCTAAAAGCTTTAAAGCTTAAACTTAAGAGCAAGGGATCATAGATCGTTCTAGTAATTTTATTCCCCAATAATTAAATATATCCCCCATTACAAACCACATAATATAGTTTTTAGTTGTTTTTTTTTATTATTTAACTTTTTCTTGTGGCTGTCACAATTCTCATCGGGTTTAAATTAAATATTCCACTTTTTATTTAAATTAAATAATAAATTGTCCTATTTAAACTTTATAATTAACATAATTGTAGTTTTTAGGTCTGTACTTTGTTGATTTGTAGTTGTTGCTGCTGTTGCGGTTGTTTGCCGGACTGTGACTGAACACAATAATACAGTTGGACATCCTGCAGAGGTTGTTGGTGAGTTGATGTACAAGACAGCGCCCGTTTACTTGGTGGCCGACTTCAGGTAGGCGATCAGATCGCCGCGCTCGTTGGGCTTCTTCAGGCCGGCGAAGATCATCTTGGTGCCGGGGATGTACTTCTTGGGGTTCTCCAGGTACTCGAACAGGGTGTCCTCGTTCCAGGTGATGCCCTTGGCCTTGTTGGCGTCCGTGTACGCGAATCCGGCCGCCTGTCCGGTCTTGCGACCGATCAGACCATGCAGGTTGGGGCCCACCTTGTGCTTGCCACCAGCCTCAACGGTGTGGCACTGGGCGCAGCGCTGCACGAACAGCTTCTTTCCCTTCTCAACATCGCCAGCAGGAACACCCATTGCGGATTATGTGATTGATTTATGTGTTAACACGGACTCGACTGTGGAATACAAGAAAATAGATAAAAATTATCAATATTTGCTGATTAATCATTAATTATACTATAAGTATTTATTTCTCTTATCATTTTCCAAACGTTTTAGATTTATTTAATCTGATAATTCGGTTTACACAAGAAACAAATTAATCAAATTCTGAAAAAAAAGTTTTCTAAACTTCAGAATTGGTACATCAAGTGAAAATAAAGAAAGAACAAGAGAGAACGCTATAGTCGGGTGCCCGTCAGATACCCGTTACTCAGCAAAAGGGAGTGCGAAGGAGATGGAGAAAAACTTTGATCCGCCGTAACTTTTTAACGAATGGTCCGATTTAAAAAGTTTCTTCTACATTTCGAAAGGTATTGATAAATACAATAAAACTGCATTTTTACTTTTCCAAAATATTGAAATTTTTAAAATCGTATATTAGCGATTGTGGGCGTTAGAGGGGGCGTGGCACCATTTTGAAACAAACTTGCGCTGCGTAGGAACTCCTAGAATCTGCATGCAAAATGTCAATCTTTTAGCTTTTATAGTTTCCGAGATCTCAGCGTTCATACAGACAGACAGACGGACAGACGGACATGGCTAGATCGACTCGGCTAGTGATCCTGATCAAGAATATATATAGTTTATAGGGTCGGAAACGCTTCCTTCTACTTGTTACATACTTTTGCACGAATCTAATATACCCTTTTACTCTACGAGTAACGGGTATAAAAATGTGTACATAATAAATGAAAACTTTCCATTATGCATAGAATATTAGTCCTAATAATGATGATCATTTTAACAGTAGTACTTTTATTTCCCATTATTTTTCTGTGTGTAGGGGCCATGAAAAAATATTTGTCCCCTTGCCCCGTTATGTAAACAATTGATAAGCTGGCTGCGGAAACGGAATTATTAAAATGGCTCTTGCTAAGTGCATTAGTCGGCTGATGTTTCTGATAAGGCTATAATTTTCATTATCTAACTGAGTCTGCATTTCCATTTACCTTCCCCACTCCCCCTCTAGCCCACATACATATTTTCTCTCCCCCTTTTTCACGCGCGTGTAGGGCAACGTCATCAAAAACGCAGACATTGAAAAAAAGCTTCAGACGCTGGTCACATGTTGTTGCCCCCACTCTAGCTCTCTCTCCCTCTCACACATTCGCCAATCTTCGAATAATAATTGCGTCAGAACGGAATCGCTCAGCAACAGGCGAAAAACCTCTCCAGGAAGCATCGTATGAAAAAACGTTAGTTGTTTATATAACTACTATGGTATGAATCCCAGGGTCTGTGTTACGGTCAACTTGTTAATTGCCGGATAATTAGTTGCATGCAGCTATTTGAACTTGAGAGAGTGCAAGGTGCCGTTGCAATGAGTAAGACACCTACACAAGCACGCAACTACACAGAAAGAAATTGGATAAGGTCAAATAAAGACATTTTTACAATTTCGAAGTCACTTTAAATTAATTATTGAGCTAGAAAACAAAATAAAATATCACATGATTTTTTAAACTTTATAAAACAAAACAAAATCTATTATATTACAATATTACATTTTTATTTCTCTCCGTGTCTGAAACATGCACTTTGAGAGTGACTGATGGCGAGGCAACAACAATGTCAACATCCGATTTGGCCTTGATGAGAATTTTTCAGTTAGTTCTCGTGCGTGAGAGAGAGGAAGAGAAAGTGCAATTGGAAATGGAAAATTGGAAGCAGGCCAAAGGCAGCTGTGTTTTTCCTTTGTGTGGGTGTTCAAGAGAGAGAGACTGAGAACAACGAGATGAGTGCGAATTGGGCCAACATCCAAATTTCCTTAGAAAAGCGAATGTTACATAAGCCGCCTCCTTGCAAAGGTGAAACTTCTGCTTTTTTCCCCATATAGAAAATGGCACATTGCGGAAAGCCAAAACCTGCTTAGCAACCACGTGGCGCGCTTTATAAGCTGAAGCAAAGGCAAACAAAAAAGATTCCAAGAATTGATATATTTTTTTTTGCCAGACTGAGCGAGCGAGACAGCTGATGATCGGGTTCTCTACTCTCTTTGCTCATGTAATCGACGCTCTCCGGGGCTTTTTTCAATGGCAATGTGACTTTGGATTGCTATTTTTACCATTAATAATTTACTGATCACTGTTTTGTCTAAAATGAAAAACCAACAAATAAACTAGTAAACAACTAGGGAGAAAATCTCACTATTATACACACACACACAAGGACACGTTTATGTAACCTGAATCATCCCCCAAAAAATATTCAATTTGCATGCGAATAACTTTCACAGCACAGCGCGGATGGAAATTATGCAACGTTAACTACGCGGAAGTGTTTCCCATTATTATCTGCCTGAGAACTCGCTAATCAATAACTATTCAAGGTAATATTTACGTCACTTCGAAGTTCGAAAAGTCCACCCACTACTTACATTGAACACAAACGTCGAGCGTCGCCGATTTTTCACGAATGACCGCTATATTTCGTCGTTGGGTTTTTTCAAATTAGTGTGCGACCGTACTTAGCCTGCAAATAAATACCAATATACCAGTTCAGATTCCAAAAATACCAGCCGTGTTAAGTAAAATTTAAAATAATTTTTTATTTAAATAAACATAAAAAATAATCTACAAAGGTCTGTAGGTTATCCCTTTTGGTTTTGTCAAACATTTTTACCATTTATTCCATAATACTGAAACCATTCTTCATAAACTATTATAATACGAGACTTGAGACCTTGTTTACCAATATAGAAATTCAAAAACTCCTGAAAAGCTATTATAATATATCGGAAGATAATATTTTCTTGAACAAAATTCTACGACAAGCCTAAGTTTGAATATTTTAGATATTTGCCAATAAAACGTTTTTTAATAAGACCATACAATCATATGTGTTAAAGGCTGACTGCTTTATAACTCTTATGAACCCCGCTAGGCGCGCATTTCAAATTTAAAAACAGAATAATTCCTTTAACTTTAATTGACTAAAGTATTTTAATATCATTTGGTCTTGGCTTGTTGCCAATTAAAGATAAATAAGGTTAGGTGGCAGCAGAATCTTGTAAATGACTTCTTTGGCGCAGTGTTCCTGATATTATGACTACCAATCTTGTTGTTTCGTAGGCATTTTTCCTTTACTTGTTTGTCTTGAGGAAGGCGATCAAATCGGCCCGTTCTTCGGGCTTTTTGAGACCGGCGAAGACCATTTTGGTGCCGGGAATGAACTTCTTGGGGTCCTTGAGATACTCGTCCAGATTGCCCTCCGACCAGGTGACGCCCTTTTTCTGATTGGCCTCCGTGTACTTGTAACCCGGTGCAGTTCCGCTCTTGCGGCCCACGATCCCGCCCAGATTCGGACCCACCTTGTGCTTGCCACCCACCTCGTAGGTGTGGCACTGGGCACACTTCTGCACGAAGATCTTCTTGCCGTTCTCCGCATCACCTGCACCCATCCTGGAAACTTGTAAAAATAAGGAGAAGGGGTGTACGTTAGTAGGGTTAGTTATTTTTGGAACCCATCTACTGGATTATATAAGAGTATGGGAATTTTTTTTTTTAAATCATGTATAACATTAAGCTAATTGAACATGAATTTCATTTTCTAAGTTTCATGTACATTTTTTAAGATTATAAATAACTTTTAAAACTTATGCAAATAGTAATTTTTTCAGTGTCCTGAAAGAACCGTTTGAAAAGTGCAAGTCCTGCCGACCTGCGAGAGAGCGAGAGCAACTCACTTGGCCACTCTCTGGGCTGCACAATGTTAGACGGAGACAGCTGCAAATGCACGAAAGCAAAAAACGAAATTGGGTCAAAAAAATAAGAAAAACAAAAATTTAATCAAAATGGGTATTAAATGAAAAGCAAACAAGCAGCTCGAGAACTTGGCGGCACTTCTAATGGGAAAAGCAACCGAAAGGTAATTCAATTAGCAGACACAGGCCGCCCTGCCACCCCCTTTTCCCCCATTTCCACCACCACCCCCTCACCCCTTCGCGTTGACTAGCAGATGCACATGTGCTTTGAACATTTCCTTTCAATTAAAACGCATTTTACGCACTCTCTTCCCCTTTGCCCCTCTCTCCGACTCTTTTCATGTGGCAAAAACAGATGCCACCGCATAGCAAAACCAGAAAAACAAAATAGGGAGTCATGAATAAAGGTGGAAAGAGGGGGAAACAGGGGCATATAACGCTAATATGGGAATGGAACTTATTATAAAAACTAAGTATCTAGTAAAAATATTTTAGTCTATTTAAGGGTATTGTATAAGAATAATTATAGCATTTTTAAAAAAATTTACAGACTATAATAATAGAGAAATGGCTATAAAAAAGGGAATGTAGTTTTTTTATTTTTATTTATTAAAAATTTACTTTACTTACTTTAATTTACTTTACTTTTCCTGTCTTCTTAAGTATTAGAACCACTCAAAAACTGCATTCATGTTTTTGAATTTATATGTATGTAGACTTAGATATATGTTTACATAAACCATAATTGGGATAAATATTTGTTCTAGTAAATGTCACATGAGAATAAGTGATATTTTCCAGGCGACTCCCCACTGGCGCCAGGTGCACCACCTCTGCCATCTATATCACCATCCTGGCTCTGTGACCTAACCTAATTTGCCCAGGACACATAATTTACCCGCAGGCAAAACTATCCTGGCTGTTGGACCGAGTTCCTTTGCCTCCCGACCACTATAAATAAATGGCGCAAGAAATTAAATTACGCTTGAACGGGCTCGGCAGAATGTGGCAGTGTGAAAGGGATGGCAGAAAATGGGGAGTGGAGTGGGGCATTATTGTTTACGAGATCTATTGCTGCGGAAGTCCATAAAAAGGTGAGAGGGTGCTCCGTAAGTGGGGCTTACAAAGCGTGTTGGGGACATGGATAAAGGACAGTCTGCGAACGAAAGGATATGAGAATACTGTATTGGTTAGTGGCTGAGGATGTCGCTAGAGACGTGCGGATATTATTAAAAAATTATAAATTAAAACGCAAAAAGCTTATCTGCTCTTTGAAAATAATAAGAGGTTAAATAATGGAACTAAAGTATCACATGTATGTATGAATTTCCATTTATATTTCCTTTGAAATGAAATCATAAGAACCCATTTGAATTTATATGACTTTTTCAGTTAACAAACCGAAATATAATAAATAACTTTTCTATTGGCTTACAAAGAACGTAGAGCAGGTATACACTCAAAATAAATTTAACCCTAAATTTTAGAAAATCGCCATTAAAATTTCTTTTTTCTAAATACAAGAAAGTTATTTCTAAATCTAAGGAAATTTTTCTTAAGTCAAGAAAGTTTTCCTTAAATCCAGGAAGTTTTTCTTAAATGTAGAAAATGGTTACCATGAACTAAAATCACCCTAAAATCTAGAAAAAATGCCCTTAAAATTAGAAATTATTTTCTGAAAAATGGAAAGGCAAACGAAAATAATAAAATATATTGGCAACACCTTTTCTAAAAATGAGTGCCCTAACCCTAAAATTAAGCTAACCCTAAATAATAGAAACATTTCCTAAAAAGTAGAAAGTTTTTCTAAAAAATAGAAATAGTTGTTTTCACATGCTCTGGCACACCAAAATGTTCAATGCCAGAACTTGTCAGCTGCCGGCCAGCTGTACTCGTGGCGCAGACCGTTAAAGCACTTGGTTAGCAATCGAATCGACGCGGGTTCGAGTCCCAGAGCAAAATTTTTTAACTTTTTTTTTTAATGTTATTTTATTTTTTTTAATTTATTTTATTTTATTTTTATTTATTTTTTTACTTTTTTTTATTCTTTTTTTTATTGATGGCAAGCAGTAAACTAAAAATAATTAGGTTTATATTCAGTTATTTACTATATACTACACATAATATAAATTGCGTTAGCATAAATATATACATATGTATATACGTATGTAAATAAGTAAATCGCGAATGGTCAAAATTATGCAATTAGTATTCAAATGTGTTGTCCGCTTCACCCTTTACATACATTGCTCGGTTTGCCACAGCAAGTTTAAGTGCTACAATGGCCCAGTATGTAGGCCATTCGCTCCTCGCGCGGGAGACCCGGGTTCGATTCTCACGACGGACAAGTAAAAAATTGTAAGTTTTTTTCATGAACATAAAATATTAACTAATCATAATTTCTACATTCCCAATCTTCCGCAGTCCCGTAGTCCACATTTACAACCACATTTGGCTTTGGTTAGATAAGAAATCCAAGCGCAAATACATAATAATAAATACATAACCTTTAACATTCACAATATACAAGACACACAACGCCTGCATATGTATATAGGGAGGAGTACATAATATAAACGTATATACAAAAAAAAATCATGATTGAACATGTTTTTTTGTTTTGTTTTTAATTTCTATTTTTTAGGAAAATTTCCTACTTTTTAGAAATTTTTGCCCTTAAATTTAGTAAAATTACCCTAAAATTTAGAAATATGACGTAAAAAAAAATCAAAAATATAGAAAAATGTGACCCTAAAATTTAGGGCGAGCTTGTCTTGAAGACAAAAGTAGGGCGATTTCCTTGACTTTAGGGTTAATTTTATTTTGAGTTATACTTTAAGGAAATGGAGATTAACTTGAGACTTGGAACTAAGAAACTTGAGCCGTAACCATGGCTAGTCTAATACATATTATTTAATAAGAGTTCCTTCGAATACTTCAGGCTTGACCACTGGAATCCGAGTTTAGCTTTTTTAGCTCCCTCCCCCCAAGTTTCTAGGTCCTCGGCCAGCGGGTTACCAAGAACAACGCTTTGGCTGTTGCGCAATTTGGCATGACTTTGATATTCCCGCCAAGCCACACCCCCCACAAACTATACCCATAAAGAACCACCTCCACCACCCTGCCAGCCCTGCAATTCGAAAACCCTACATTGCTTTCTCGTTCCCCTTTCTTTTTGATTGCACAGTGGTACTCTTGTAGGGTGAACTTAGATTGCACGGTAAATCGTAAAATTGTTACCAAAAATTCAAATATATTTAAAAAGCTAATTGGATGTTTCTTTTAAAAATAGTAAATAAATTAAAGAAATGTTTAAAAATAAATTTAAAATCCCAATAATATCGAAATAATATCTTTTACTATGACTATACAATTTGTTTTTTTGATTGACGGAAGTAGTACTGTGTATGTTACAGCATGTTTATACTACGCGCTTTTCACTGCTGTGGCTGCTTCTCCTTCTTCTTCGTTGCTTTCTTTTGAGGGGGTGGCGGGGGCTGGAGAGATGGCTTCTTTTCTAGAACGAGGTCGCTGACTGCCCTTCAACGCTTTCTGCTTTCTGTGCCTTCGGATGCCCGAAAGTTACATAAGCCCCAACAAGAACAACAACACCGCTAGTTGGCTTTGCATTTTATGCTGAGAGAGGAGAGACCAATGGGGCCAGAGAGAGTATAGAGAGAGCAGCCCCAACATAAACGACAGAGAGAGAGAGGGACAGAGCTGCAACGCTGCGCGTGAGAGAAACGCTGGGAATGTGTGAATGAAAAATTGCTAAAAATTCTTCATTTCAGGCAATTTATAACTGTTCCTTGCTGCGACTGCACTGCTGACGTCGCTGCATCGATATCAAAGTGGAAAAAGGGGCGAGATAAAAAGGGGGTTTGGCAAAAGTTTGAGAATGAAATGGATTTTAAGTTACATGGTTTTTAAAAGTTTTTAAAAAATGTTATGAGTTTTCAAATATAAATAATATTTAAATAAGGTACAAGGATGTCTGCAAAATCGGACATTAATTGTAAAACCTTAATAAACACTCAATTACGCAAAGTTGGGTGCTGTGCGCCTTACGTCACTTAAAGCATACTTAAAAAATGTTTTGTAAAAAATCGAAAATTTATTACTCATACGTACTGTGGTCCTTGATCAAAATTTAATTTAATATTTGTATGTATGAATGTATTTGGCGTGAATTTTTTTCCCAAAAAATGTTTGGTTTTATGGTCTACCTTTTATTTGTATTAATTTTTCCATCGAAATCAATAAGTGAACAAGGTTTCATTAAGTATCATGCCTGTATAGGAGGCACTAACAATGCAACAGCTTACCTGCTGGACGCCTCTCTCTCGCTCTCTGCCGCTGCTTGTTGCTCTGCCCCCACTACTTGGAGCTCTCTTTCCTGCTCTCTTGAGGAGCGCTGCTTGGGGCAACTGTGGCTGCTGCTCCGCTTGGCGTTTTCATTCAATCAGCTGAGTTCGCGGCGTTCGGTTCTTCTCCCGATTCTCTTCAGCGTTTACCGTTAGCGTTGCGTTGCACAGCGATCGAATACTACGCGCTCTACGTCCGAGGAGGAAACGAAAATCGTACAAGTTTTCGAGTTTTACAAAATCCCTCAAAAACAACAAGACTCGGCGAGAACGGAAAATTTGTTAGCTGCTTGTCACCTTCGAAAAGTATCTGTGTTCTGACCGCTGCAACGATTGTCGAGAGCATTTCAGCCAGGGCCTACTTAGCTGATTTAAAAAGGAAATCAAGGAAAATAAGCTAAGGGGCAGCCACCAGAAAGGAGCTGCCAACTTGCAAATTACGGTAAGTTTATGGGGCCGTTAGCGCTGGCGTTACCGTTACCACCCAGTGCTGTGTAACGCTCTACTCTTTTATGCTGCGTGTGTCCTTGCGAAGGCTGCACGTGTCCTTGAAATGCGTCAAGTGGTTCCTACGACGCTCTCTTTCTCTTTCTCATCGCTGGCACTCTCTCCCTCTCTTTCTGTTCTTTTTACGCATTTTACGTAATCACGCCTAAAAGTTTTTTGTTTTTTTTTTTCGTGTTTGCGTTTTGCTTTCAAGCGTAAATCTCGACTCGTTTTTCATTTGGTTTTATGACCTGCCCATTCCCATTTCCACCCCGAGTTCTTTCGCATTTCCTTTATAAATTCCGATATGAACGAGAGCTCTGCGACTTATGTGCTTCCTGCCTAAAACCAGATTATCCCATAAGGGTCTCGCTTTTTTTTATCGGCGAAGGACATCTGCATATGAAGAGGATGAACCACAACTTGAAAGGCGAATCTATTTCTTTATTTTATGGGAAATTGATTTACTTGGCTCGGAAATTGCGTTGTAATACTTTAGGTAAGAGGGTTACAAAAAAAGATTTATAAAAAAGGGTTACGATAATGTGGTATGTTTTTAGGTAAATCATCTAAATATCTAAACTTCCGTTTTTAAAATTGTTTATAGTATATTTACATTTTTTTGTACCGCAAATGGAACAGTTTCTGGTCTGGCCGAGCACATTAAGTTAAATACATATGTACGTTTTCGAAACTCGAATCTTTGATTGAAAAAATAGGTTTATTCTTTACTTTTATAGCTGTTTCAAATGATCTTCTCGGTACTTATAAAAATTTCATATGTTTAGAATAATATATAACTTGACAAATAAAAAAAATATTATTATTTGTGGGTACTTGTGTAATTTCATATTTTTAGAATATATGTTAATTGTTTATACTTCTGCATGCTTTTTCTTTTTATAAATAAGACACTTTTCTTCAGTAATATCAGTTTATGTTTTAAATAGCTAATTTTAAGAAAAAGTTTATTCAAAGGAATTTAGCTGGTCGACTGAACTTTATTAACATTGGCGAATTCTTTTGAACTAAAAGTTGGGCCACAGTTTTCCATCCCGTTGATTAAACATAACCTTGCTTGGGAACTTTGAAAGTGGCTCTCATGCGAACTGAAGCGCATAAGCTTTCTGTTTGGTTGTCATAAAGAATTGGCTCGTTCCTTTTTTCTGGTGGCAGTTGATTACTTTTGCCCCATGTACTCGACGAGTAAGTTCGCACACAAAAAGTTCTCAAAGGCTTTCTCGGCCCCGCCTCCTGTTTTTCAATTATGTCACTTCATCTGTATTCCACACACCAGTCACTGATGTACCGCCCCCTTTTTGGCTTCAGTTTATTAATCATTTCTGCCCTTTGTTTATGCCTTGGCAGGCACTGGCATTTTATATAGGCCAATGAGCCGAACTGTATGTGCGGCATGGCCTTTTGTTATGAGCTATGAGCCGCAGCTAGTTCACATGGCGGTGCCCCAACATCAATTACAGCATAAATGTTGAGGAATTGCCATAATTTAATTAATTTGCTTTGTCCTGCTGGCAGAGACATTAAACTTAATGATTAATATTCATCGTGCGAAGACCGCTAACCGATTCGGTGTAATGAGCCAACTTTAATGCCATTGGTGGCAATTGAACACTTGGCCATTTAATTGGGCATTCACTGTAGCCCACAAAAACGAGTATATAACTCATCTACACTATTTATATCAGCTATCCGATTCTCTATGTAGGTCAGCTCTGTTGGTCGTTCATTTCTTATCATATCGTTAAGTGCACTTGGTGTCCCTCAACCATAACTATAACCAACATATGGGCTATGCCTCCATCCAGAAAACCCAAAAAAGAAAAAAACTTATCAAACTTTGGGTCGTTTGTATTGCATTTATAACACTCGGAAACTCGGGGAAGCCACCACAAAAAAAAGGAAATCAATATTTGCGCTTAAAATAATAAAGCGAATGGAGGAAAACCAAAACAACAAAGGAGATTACAAACACGAATTGGTTTTCCCAACTCAGTGGGGTCAGAAAAATGGGGCGGACATGAAGTGTTTGCCAGATAAGCAAAGCAAGCACTACCTAACTACTCCCCCAACTTCCCGCTGAGTGCATTTTCATTAACGAGAAATATATAAATGTCATCAGTGACATCAACAAATTTGTGGCCAGCTGGCTGAAAACCAGAGATATTTCAAAAATGAATCGTCATGCGGAAAAAGTGCTTTAAATTGGCTGAATGTTTTGTTTTGAATAATTTAAATTTTGGTATACATTTTAACAGATTTGATAGATGACAGAAGCTTTCCATGAATTATTAAATGGTCGAAATTATATTTAGAATTTGTTTACTCAAACATTTTTTTTGGTTCATGGCTAGAATGTGTTTTACTATGAAGCAATAATTCTTTTTTAAATGTAGGAAAAAAGTAATAACAATTTTCAGATGAGACAAATTTCTGATTTCAATTTTGAAATATTGGCTGTGCATTTTGCTGAAGTCACTTTCTTGATGGTCCGGATGTGATACAACATAACCTATTTGAGAAAATTCCAATTAAACCATTTTATTGTTAATTTCCCTATTTTATCTACGAAATTTCAATTACCCAAGAGCGGAAATGGGCCCCAAAAAACCGAAATGAGCCTTGTCACTCAAATCCCGATAAAAGTTCACAGCTGTGCTATGGATGGGAATGGTTGAAACGGCTAGAACCCAACCGAATTTTTCCCGTTGCGTTTGACTGATTGAGATTAGCTGAAAATTAATGACAAGGCATCAGTCTGGGCTTACAATGAGCTCCGAAACAATTTTGCCAACCGAAAAACAAAAAAAATACTAAGCCGACAACGATGAATGGCATAAATTATGTACAACAATTTACACGCAGAACCAGGACTTGCTGAAAATTCCGAAGCGTGCCAAGTGGAAATTGAAAATGGTCAGTGGAAATGAGCAGCGAAAAGGAGGAACTCAAGTTTGACAGGAAAGGCAGGCAGACAGGATGGCCCGTCATGTCAATTAGATTTAATCGAAAATCGATGTTTGATATTTGAGCTTGCAGTGCCGAAAAGGTCACGAAAAGGTTGATATCATATGCAAAAAGTTGGGGTCAAACCCAATGACCCTTCCCCCATCAATCCAATTTTCCAGCTGCGTGAGTGTGTGTGGTCTTCAATATTTTCACAGCGTCATCTTTGTTTATTTTGTGGCCCCACGAATAAGTGTTCTGAATTATGCATTGGCCACGATTGAAAGCACTTGAGAGAAAAAGAGGGAAAGACCCCCACGTTAAGCTGGAAAACTCATTGCAAACTGAATTGCTTCGGTCAGCACAGAAAGTTTTAAAGTCATCGAAAAGTGGGCCAATGTAGGTTTGGGGAAACTTCTAAAGAGTGTGTGAGGTCTTGGACTTAATTGGAAATTCTTGACAGAACAAACTTTGATGTCAAGAAACTAAGAGTTTTAAAGTTTTCAAGAAAAGTGTCTTAGGATACTAACATAAATAAAATATTTATTCATTTAGCTTGCTAAGATATATTTTTATAGATTTCCTAATAAATGAAAATTAAAACCATTTAGTTTATCTTTTCGGTTCATAAATCTTTCGCTTCGCCCATCAATTAGTTTTATTTGTAATACCTTTAAACAGAGATACTTTTTGGAGTGTTAATGCGTGAAAACAATTCACCAATTGCTTATAATTATTGGAATTTCTTAATCAATTAGTATTATTTTATTTACTTCAATGTTTAAACAATATGTGCATGCCCTTGAAGCCGATTTCAATTGAAATTTAATTTGTTATTTTCATCATTCAGATTTCATTGGTTTTTTATGCCTTGCCTTTAGGCTGCCTTCATTTGAATTTTATTGGGATCTTTTTCCGTTGTTTCATTAATTTATTTAAATCAATTTAATGAGCCATAAAACGATGCCCCCCATCAGCGAAGCGATCTCTCGCCCTGTCTAGCCGTATTTTTCCACCATCTATTTGGCTTTGTGAGCCGCATTTCTTATCAGGGGCAGGCATAAAGATTTTCCCATCATTATGTAAGAGGTTAGCTCGGCCGTTAAACCATGCTTCAGATCCACTCCCCCTTTTTCCCCTTAGCCAAGTTAACGAGCTGCCCACAATGGGACTTTGGTTTAGCTAATGACCAACTGACTGGCGAAGCTGACCGCGCAATTTCTTTTGACCAACTTTGAACTTCGCATACACAGTTTTTCTTGCCTCTTTTTCCTCTTTCTTCAACTTTATTTTTGGGTGGCCGCATTTGGCTTATTGTTTATTGGCTTTTCCTTCGCCTTCGTCTTGATGTTTATTATTGTTTACGTTGGCATTTCATGCGCAATAATGGTATAATATTTGCATTCGTATTGGCGTACGTGGCGTATGGGTAATGGTCGTGCCAAAAGAACAGGAAATGGTCAGTGGCCATTGTGGCCATCGGGGATATTGCACATCGGCATCCCTTGGTTCCTCGCACTCCGCATAATGGTTTGTTTGAAAATGTATTTAGCTGTCTGGGGAATGTTTTTTCTATGGTCGAATTGTGGCTTATGAAACTATTAAGGTGCTATTTCGCAAAGGGTCAGTGACTGGTCTACAAATGTGTTAGTGAATTTGTTAAGAGAAAATATAATAGAAAGACTTACTTTTAATTTAATTTAGAAGGTTTTAAGTAACAGATTTTCTTCTTCGGAACTTTTGCTATTAGATCAAATCAACAAGCATTATATTGTTAATCCGCTTAAACATATGTACAAAAAATTTGAAAATGTAATTAAATAAAAATACTCAAATACTGCTGGATAAATAATTCCCATTCGAGTGAGAGTGAAAGGAATTTTGGTATTCAAAAAGAATGCAACAAAAAATGTTTTCTGAAAATCCCTCTACAACCAAATTTTTGATCCACCACTGATTATAGTTATTTGTGTAAAGATTGAATATAAAGTTTATTTCTAAATATATAAAGGTTCTCTTTTCTCCAAGTTAACAATTTTAAACGCTTCTGTAGTTACCTAAAGGAAATTGGCTGAAGAGCCAACCTAATTGTTTGCCATTATATTGGATTTTGTGCGGTTGAGCGTAACGTTTTCCTGGCTAAAGTTTTCCCCGAACAGCTGACAACTGGTCTTCGGGCTGTTAAGGTTGTTCTTCTCCTGCTGCCCGGTGACGTCTAACAATTTTCCATTTAAATGGCATTGTCTGTGATGTTTGCATCTCATTCCAGCTGTTCCCTATTGTCAATTATATTTGTCTTTCTCAGGCTGAGTCTCCCACTACCGCTGTTTTCTTACCCCGGTACCCCCGTGTGTGTTTGTTCTGTGTATCTGAAAGATACTTGCAGCATAGCTGCATGTAGTTCGTATTCCTCAACTAACCCGCAACATGGCAGTTTGTCTTTTTCCTACTTTTTTCCCCCCTTTTTATACCCTTGTAGAGGGTATTATAATTTCAGTCAGATGTTTGCAACGCAGTGAAGGAGACGTTTCCGACCACATAAAGTATATATATTCTTGATCAGCACCAATAGCCGAG
Source organism: Drosophila takahashii (assembly GCF_030179915.1). Lineage (NCBI taxonomy): Eukaryota > Metazoa > Arthropoda > Insecta > Diptera > Drosophilidae > Drosophila > Drosophila takahashii. The sequence continues at coordinate 12,532,084 of NC_091678.1, read as the reverse complement.
TCTATCTAGCCATGTCCGTCTGTCCGTCTGTCCGTCTGTCCGTCTGTCCGTCTGTCCGTCTGTCCGTCTGTCCGTCTGTCCGTCTGTCCGTTTCTATGCGAACTAGTCTCTCAGTTTTAAAGCTATCGCGATGAAACTTTCCCGAAGGTCTTCTTTCTATTGCAGGTAGTACATATGTCGGAGCCAGCCGGATCGGACCACTATATCTTAAGGCTCCCAAACAAATATAAGAAAATTCATTGTAACTTTGTAGGAAGTAGGCGTTTTGATTCTTGACTACTTAAAAACAAAATTGAAATAAATCGAAACGCTGAATCTGGAATCCCTGGAACTGCACCGAGTGAGTATTCTTTTATCTACAAGGGTATATAAGCTTCGGCTGGCCGAAGGTAGCTTCCTTTCTTGTTTTGGTTAATTTACATGACAACACGTTTGGAAAGTCAGTCAACACACAGAGGGCAAAAGGAGGTGAAAAGAGAGATGAGTTGGGACAGTAGTAGTGGAGATGGGGGCATTGTAAAGTAACTTGTATCTATATCTATACATTCGCTTGTAAGTTGCAAGTTAACTAGACTGTTACAATGTCGCAGTTACAGTTGGGAAATGGGTAGGGAAAACGTAGGGCTGTAGGGCACTTGCCGCCTTTTTTGCGGTTTTTCCCCTTCTCCTTCCCAAAATGCTTGACTGCGGTTCTGGGCCAAAAGACAATGCATCTATGGATCTGCCGGCTACACTTTTCTCCGCTGCCTCGCTTTCCTCACCTTACGGTGGCCACTGCAGCCACTGCAATCGGGGAATTAGCATTCTTATAAATATTTATTCAGGTTTTTCCCATCTTCTCTATAGTGTGTATCTTTGCCTCTTTGAACTCCCATTATCGTCTAGCGAGTGTGTGTGTGCGTTGTTAATATTTATGATTTATACGTAGATCTCTTGAATATTGCCTTCTAATTGCCGACTCAAGTTGAACGGGTCCCCAACTTGACTTGCGACCATGTGATGTCATTTGTTTGTTGTTTCTTGGTGAGATCACGGCGCACCCCAAAAGAAAAGAAGCTTACAGATCTGTCCAAGATTTTGTCATGTAATGCCTGCTGTTTGAAAAATACTGAGCGGGGGTCTCAAGGTTTTCCAATCCATTACTTTGGCTTCAATGAATCAATTAAACGGTTTACAATCAAGTGTAATATGCGTATTAAAGTACAGTCTGACCCAATTAGATATCGTTATCTATTCACAAAGATCTGCCGCTCAAGCTGGAGTCTAGACCTCTCTATCGGTGTCTCAATTTCGCTCAGTTTTTAAATTACAATAGCAGCTTTCATGCCAACCAGCTGCATAGTGAGAAAAATTTAAGAAAATAAGTGCCTAAAAAATAAAAAAAATATATATATGATCTAAATTATATGATTTACTTTTAAATGAGTTAAATTAGACAGGCTCTAGTTAGGAAAATTTAAATTTAATTAAATCATTTCACGGAAAATTATTTTTAGTGGATTTTAAAAATATTTCATTAAAAATTCTTCGTGAAATTGTCGATCTATATTTTTATGATTTCAAAAGAAAAATTTAATTTAGAACTATTTTTGAAATCCACTAAATATATTATTTTAGAACTTCTTCGAGAAATTATCGATTCATATTTAATGGATTTATGTTCATAAATTCTTCACTGTGTAAAGTGTGTGGCAATGAGCAAGTGATATTGAAGCCTCATTAAGACGGATGTCAAAGTGGGCGGATGGGCGATACACTGGCTCTCTAGGTGGGCGGGGCAGTGGGTCGCTGTTTGTTGTGGCATCTGCGGTCGTGTTTGTTGTTGTTCTTGTTCTATTTGTTGTTGTTGTGTCAGTCAGCGAATCGCTCAAGTGGCACGCGCTTGATAACAACACCAAGCCAAGCTCCCAGTTGCCATGTTTCCCGGTCCCATTTCTCGTCTCCACAGGGAACGACGACGCACTGCAAGTCGAGAAACACTCATTTGAAATGCAATTGAAACCGCCAGAGACAGTCAGTGACATGACAGCAGATAGCGGATAGCGGTATGCGACAGTAGCAGCAATAATAATAACGATAGTGGGAAAAGTAGGGGCAGTTATCTAACAACAGGCAGTTCCCATTCAGAGCAGCTATCTAGTAGTTAGCAGGTAAATGCAAAATGTAGCACGGTTCTAATAACTATGAGTGGAGGTAGAAAAGTTAGATGTAGGTTCTTAAATTACTGTAAAAGCTAGAAAAACTGTGGAAACCTCAAGTATAAAACAATTAAACCAAATGTTACAAATGGACATTCTATTTTGAGTTAAAAAGGTATTTTTAAGACAGATATTTTGGTATCTTAACATTAGCTTTTTACTTATATTAGGCATAAATTATATATTTTTTTTAATTAAACAAAAATATTCTTCCCTAAATTTTAGATATGTGTTAAAATAAATGTGTGGTAAAAAAGGACTATATTTTAATTTTTAACTATTATGAAAATCCTTGAATAAGTTGAGAAACCCACGTTTCTACTCTTACATTGCCTTTCTAAACGAAAAGGATTAAATCTAGAAAATTCTCCCCTTGCTCGCCAGTCCATAAAAATGTCAATAACATTTCTGTTTACCCAATTTACGAAATTAGGTTAACTAGTGTTATCAACGGCATTTCAGACATACATGGCTGTCATGTCCCTCCAAATGCCAAATGGCAAATGGCAAAAGCCGACTCCCTACTGTTGGCTTTCCTTTTGTAACTGCCACTTTTGAAACGAATGATGGAGGGAAAACGACGAGTTGAAATGGAAAATGCATGAAAAGCACAAATTGATAATTGAATTTGGCACAGGCTCAAACTGCAGTTGTTGTTTTGTCGCTACTATTGCTATTGCAAGTATTGCACAGCATGCGCCAAGTGGGTCAATGTGAGCCGGGGTGACAAGCTGTAGCTATAGAAATATGTATAGAAAAAGTAAAAAATCACACACATCAACGGCGACATAAAATTGAAGCCAATTAGGAGGAAAATGGAAAATATTTGTCAGCCAGCTGGAAACCAAATGCGAGTGTAGGTGTAACATATAACTAAAAAAATCGCAGAGCATGAGGAAAAACCGGAGAAAATCTATCAGAATTCTCACCGTATTATTAGCTGTTATTCGGCCATTATAGGCCCTAAAATATGTTAAGCTGTCTGCGTGGGTGATAAAACTTCAGCGCAACACAATGATGGGCCACAAATTACCCAAAAGACAGCGCGTCGTCATCAAAGATATTCGATTTCCAACACTCGACACTCATAAATTTCACAAGAGCTCTGGCGCCCAGGATATTGAAACATATTCATGACCCGCAGGGCAGGCACGAAGGCCCACAAATATTCGTGGATATACCCCGAATCTAAAGTATTGCATGTTCGCACCCATTTCTCCACTTTCCCCCCGAACATTTGCCCCTCAAAACGGCTGGGCATTCGGTTAATTTAACGACAATAAAAACATCACGCATACGCCCCGCGGTGCCAGCGGTGATGGTAAATGTGGTAGATGTAGATAGATGGTGGTTTACGGCGGGGGGATCCAATAAAGCAACTGCCTTGAAATTGTCATCGAAGAGAAAGAGAGATAGAGAAAAAGTTCAATCATTAGTTGGCACATGACAGAATGCAGCGAGTGAGCAAGAAGAATTAGCTTACTTTAATTGGTAGAACTAGGAATACTCTGGAAAATGTTGAATTTTAATTTCTGTAAAGATAAGAAACCATAATATTAGTTGTTATATTATTAAAAAATATTATAAGATAGTTAATATTATTGTCTTTAAATTTTCTTAAAGTGCTTAAATTAAAAATAAAATCAAAGAATTATGAAATTATTAAATCAACTTAATTTTTTCGATAGTGGTCAACTTTTCCAAAATATCTTAATACTCTTTTTGAAGGTGAAAAAGTGTCGCACGAGTTGTGAAATATGAAAAGGCATTGAAGGAGTGTGGTTGGGGGAGGAAGGGGGCATTATACACACAGATATATGTACATAAGTGGGCGAGTATCGTGTTGGCCCGTTAGCTTTAAAACGCCCACACCATCACGATCTCTAGCCCCCTCTCTCTCTAACTGACAACACAGCAGCTGCATTCGTAGTATTCCAAAGATTAAAACGAAAACAGAAAATATTTCTCATTCCCGAAATGTTTATGTCAAAGCTAAGAAGAAGAAATGGAAATCCATGCAGAGGCGGAGGTGAAAATGGAGTCAAAAAGGGGACACTGGGGGGAAATTTTGTAAATTTCAAGCGAACTCAGATAAGCAGAAATGTGTACCTCAATGCAGTGTATAGGAAATGCAGCCTTTTCTATTATTGATACTGCAGTATTCCACATGTGGAATTTTTATTGATACTATGGAGTCTTTAAAAAAATTATCTTAATTATTATTAAATTATCTAATTAAATTATCTAATTATTATTATTTTTTTTAATTTATTAGGGTTTGATTTTTATTTTAAGGATCGGAATTTCGGTTAGGAATAGATTGAATATAGTCGTAATTATTATTTGAATTTTTGCCCTATAATTATTTCTAAAGAATTAATGCTCAGTAATTAATAGACCAAAGTTTAAAGTAAATGTTTTCGCTGGTGAGTGTTTTTTTAGATTATTAGTATTAATCAGTATGACGTTATAACGCTTATTATTTATAGGTCAACTGTTAATGCGTAGACATAAAGCTTTGTAAATACTAAAATTTAAGTACTATTTTCCCAATACTACCCACTGTACTCCTAAATGTTCGTTGGCCCGGCTATCTGCATGATCTCAGCATTATAATGAGCCAAGCAAATGCGCAGGCGTATTTTGAGCGGTGACAAGATTGCTTACAAAACATACAAAGTGGAAAAATATTTAGCAAGAAGCTAGAAGGAAAAGCGATCCCCAAAATAAAAAGCGGACAAAATAAAACAATATATTTATGTGTCGCGTGGACGCGACAAGCTGCTGTCGTATCTGCTTTTTTCAGTTTTGTTTTATTGTCTGTCTGATATATGGAAATGTTTTATGTGTGGACTGCACTTTTCGACTGTCGCCATAGATAAATTCATACATATAGGACACATAGAGCTGGATTGTAAAACTTGACGGGGAATTGAAATTAATTTGCTGTCCGAAGTCGGTGGGAGGAAATTTGGGAGGGGATTTGGATTTGATTGCACATTGCATAATTTCGAGTGACGTAGAACATGCACACAATCTTTCTCCTTGAAAAGTGGCGCTATGTAATCTCTTTCCAGGGACAAAAACAGGATTTTGTCCAATTAAAGCAAACATCAATTCTCGTGTGTAAACTTTACATACAGTCGTCTCACTTACAAAGCCGATTTGTGTGTTTTTCTTTTATTATCCGTAACGAAGCGTTCGGTTTTCAGTTTTGTCATTGAATCTGGCCTAAGCCAGATCTGGAAAAACTGGAGCATGCAACGTTTCGATTTGGGCCTCTTTTTGGGCATACCACTCGCGTACATACTTCAGTGCATATGGGCAAGGTCATCAGCATTGGATGGGTGGGTTGTACAATGGCCTCTTTGGTCGGGGTGTGTGTGGAGCCAATGGAGCATTTCGATTAGAGCTGAGCAGCGCCGTTCGTGAATAAAAACTAGTTCGACTTTATGGTTAGGCTGTAGGGTACCGTTTAAATGATTGTTTTGGCTAAACAAAAAGTGGGAATAGTGAAAGTCGTATTTATTGGGATAGCTGCAAGAGGTTAAATACATTTCATTTGAGTTCAATCAAGTGAAAATCGAAAATATTATTAGAACTATAAAAATATTGATACAAATATTATTAGGAATATTTTAAAAAATAAAATTACAAATCTTATTAAAAATAATAATTAAAAAATTATTAAATGATTAAGACCTAATCCTAATTTTCAAAATAAAAAATTACACTTAAATTCAGGGAGCGTAAATAACAGTCATTTGAGACTTTTATTTTAAAAATAATACTGTGATAATTCGTTTTAAACGTGAAAAATAACACTCATTTTACTCTTGTCCACAAAGCATATGAATATCAACAAATCTGGAAAGCAAATTAACTGTTATTTGTCCATGTCTATAAAGTGCTTAAAAACCAGTAAAATTGTTGATAAAAAATTGAACAAGTCTCAGTAGGCCTTTTAAAATAAAAGTGTCAAATAACTGCTATTTACGGTCCCTGCTTAAATCGAATAAATATAGGTTTCAAACAATTTCCAAGAATATTTTAATTAGAATATCTTTTTGGCTCTTTTTCGGTAAAAAAGGCTTTTATATTCCGCACAATAAACTCTTGAAAACACATTCTTATTCACTGTATCATCCTGCGATTCCCCGTTAGTCAGCTTTTCGCTGGGGATTTCGTGGATTTTTGGGGATGCTGACTGCCGCTCAAATGTCACGTCAGCCACTCGACAAAACGAGAGTGGAGTGATGCTTGGGGTTTGAGCCATTGACTTGGCACTTTGAATAGCACTCCAGACCAATACTAATCCCCTGTCTGATTTCCGTCTTCTCCTTGCAGCCTGTGCGTTTCGTTCGTTCCACGCTTGTGACCCCGTAGCCCACGTCCACTTTTGTGGCGTGTGCAATCCAGAAGCCGCCAAGACGACTTACTCGATAATGAAGATGAGCTCGCCCAGGATCATGCAGCAGAAGCGGAGCAGCAAGTCCTCCAACTCGTCAAGGGTCTCGATGACCACCTCGACGGCGGAGGAGAATCTCCTGGAGTCGAAGCTCTTCAGTTGGATGCGTCTATTCCGCTTCGCCTCGCTGCTCTGCCGCGCCGAGTAACGGATACGATAGAGGTCCCGAACAAGATCCTCCCCTTTCCCAACAAAAAAACAATATATATATTATATTAAAAGAAATGCATATAACAGATACTCGAACTAGTTGCCGCTTTTCAGTCAAGTTTTCCTATATATAATGAGACACCAACAGAGAAACACCAACAACCTATATTGTCACCTTAACTTTTCCAGCAATGTAGAGACTAAGTATTACGAAATGAGTAATCAAGGATACACCTCCTACCAGAAACACCATGTTAAGTTTAAGCTGAAAGGCAAGGAATATTATCAACCGAAACCCAAATAATACAATCTTTAAGTTAAGCTCCTTTTTGGGAAATCGAAATCGATACCGAAACCGAAACCGTTTTCTTTCAGTTAGCTCTTCACAATTAAGTCAATTTTTAGTGTAAATTCCGTAGCAACGGAATTTCTCGCGCCTTTCGTACCTTTTGTATTGTAATAAGTGAAAAGAAAAATGAGACACTTACAAATTGCAAACTACAAGCGAATAAATATTAAATCATAATCCACTTATTGCGTTTTTTCGGGTTTATTAGTGCTTAAGTTTCGAGAACAGCCGACTAAAACATGAGGTACATATATATTTTTGTAATTACAACACTGTTTTGCGGGTCACAAACGAAATAAAACAAAAATAGAAAACTTCAAGAGAAAACGTTTATGCAAGGCTATTAAATAGATAAATATATTAACTAAAGAGGCGAGCAAATGAGCAGTACTAACAATAACAATACGATGTTTACACACATGTAGAGGAATATATTTACACATCAAAAACTCGAATCGGAGTCTATGCAAATGCGCTTATCCAATAAATATATTAACACTAATTCACAATAGTTATCCAAGCCCAGCAATATGAGAAGTGCATTTAACCCAAAGAAGTGGCCAAACGACAGCGATTGTTGTTATAACACACTAGCAATGCAAAAAACACAATAGCAAAGAAAGAACCTTGATTTCTGAACAACCTCAGAAAGTAATAAAGATGGAAATAACAATGAAATAACTACGACAACAAAGAACAAATACAGTTATCAGAGATTTTCGAAATTCAAATTTACTTATTAATTAGTTAGTAAGCCAGAATGCAACCCTGCAAACATGAACATAACGGTAATAACGGTAAATGCCAAAACAATGAGAAAACTGTACTAGAACATAGCAATATCACTGCAGCAGATAATTGTTGAGAAAAATGCAATAAATCGATATCGATCAATAAATAAAGTCTTTAAGCTGTTGAGTGTTCAATGCAATAAATGTTTTTAGTTTTTTTTCGGTTGGGATTTATATAGTGTGTACATTGTTAATTGAGATTAACATGTTGGGCTATCCTCTTAATTTGTAGTATTCTTATTACATTCGTATACCTTTTTTGGTGTCGGTATTGTTTAAAGGAAACAAAATATTCGCTATTTAAAGTGTTAAGTACATGTTGGCGGCTTAATATTTGAATTTCTCCCTGAAATATTCGATATATAAACACCGATAAATATTCGATAGCACAACATATGTTATGTTGCATTCCATATGTTATCTTACAGGGTGATTAGAGTACTTGTGAGTAGTTGGATTAATTGAGATGCAAGTTGAAAGCTAAACAATCTATTTACGAGATAGTTTTTGATATTCTATATTTATATTGAAGATTTTTTAAACCACGAGAGTATCACCTGGATAAGTACCCGTTCTGGTGGGGAAATTTGCATACTGGCAGGATTACACAGGCGCTGAAGTAAGCCCCCAATATTACTAACAATTTGCTGGATAACCCAACCCCAATTACAAGAATTATCTTAAACTACACATGCAATGACATGGACCCCCATACAAAGTGCATTCGTGGAGGCTTATTAAAATACCGGTTCTCTTGATTTCAGCGCAATGGAGGAAATATGCCGAGTTTGTCTGGGGAACTATGACAACATGGTCAACATATTCGAAGGAACACAAGAATCGGGACCTTCAATTCCTGATATGATTGCCCTGTGGTCCGGCTATCAAGTCAGGAAAGGCGACTCCTTTCCTGAAAGTATCTGCTCAATTTGCCTGGAAGATGCCCGAAATGCATTTGAGATCCAAAAGTCTTCCAAGGCGGGACTCCAATTCCTATGCCAAGTCACAAAAAGGGAGCACGTGGAGGAGGAAGTCTCAAGTGCCACCCAAAACTTAAGTTATCCTGTGAAGGACACGACTCTCGCAGAACCGGAATCGAATGAACTGAACGAGCTTCCTGTACAATTTTACTTTTTCGAGGATGAGATATTAGTCAGTGAATCTGAACAGTCCGATGGCCAATTTGTAGAGGAAATGTATCAATCAAAAGCACCTATCCAAGACGATGAAGTCTATGAAATATCAGGCGATGAAACCGAACAATCCGATTGCCAAATTGAAGATAGTCAAGATATTGATAGTAATCACAATAACCAGAAAACAGATGATAATACGAATTCTGGCAATGATAAATCTCTGGTGTGTCCCTATTGTCAAAAGATCTACCAACGTAAATGGAATCTAAAATTGCACATTCGAACGCACAGTGGTGAACGGCCCTACAAATGTTCCCAGTGTACGAAATCATTTACCCGAAGTTGTTATCTCATAAGCCACATGGCGGATCATACGGGGGAGCTACCTTTTAAATGTCGCTACTGTCCCAGGGCCTACCGATTTAGATCGAGTTGCTCACGACACATGCAACGACACAGGGATGCTTTAAAGGATGATGTTCAATCTCCTGAAGAGAAACAGTCAAAAACTCTAGAAGTAAAAGATCCCACAAAGGAGTCCCACATAATGACACACACTGGGACAGAACCAAAACTGATGCCCAGTGAAGACCATTCCTATACCTGCAGTGTCTGCCTAAAGACTTTTAATGATCATGCTTCTCTTATGGTTCACAACATTACTCATAAAGCGAAGTCTATGTACAAGTGTCCCATTTGCCCAATGTCCTTCGATCTAGCACACGAAAGGAATCGACACAGCCGCACGCACGAGGGAGAAAAGGCCTTCAAGTGTACCCACTGTCACCGGAGTTATAGGCAACTGAAGGAACTCAATCGGCACATCCGGGCTCACACGGGAGAAAAGCAGTTTGAGTGTGATCACTGCCCCAAATCATTTGTTTATGTTTCTCATCTCAACCAGCACCTGCGTTGTCATTCGGCTGAACGGCCACATAAATGTGATATCTGCTCAATGACCTTCAGGCGAATGGATGGACTAAAAAGACACCTCCAGTTTCACGGCGAGGAAAGGCCGTATAAATGCGATTATTGCCCAAAGACCTTCAAGTACACAGCTTCCGTTCGGATGCATATCCGTGTTCACACGGGCGAACGGCCATTCAAGTGTCGCGAGTGCGAAAAGACTTATAAACAACCCTGCGATCTCAAGCGGCACATGCGGACTCACACGGGCGAAAGGCCGTTCAAATGTGATTATTGTGAGAAGGCATTCACAGATCTTTCAACTGTGAATGCTCACATAAGGACACACACGGGTGAACGTCCCTACAAGTGCTCCTACTGCCAGAAATCTTTTTCGCAGTTATCTAGTCTTAATAATCATTTATTTATTCATAAGAGAGAGCTACAAAATGGAGCCCAGGAAACGTAGGGCTTATTTAGTTTATTCAATTAATAGATTTTTTTAAAATATTTTATAGTTTGTACATTTAAAATACCATGAAAACTAAATGCCTCATAACTAAGCAGGTTCTTGTTATATTTTTCGTGAACATAAATGAACAGTTCTTCACCTAAAATATTTTTTAATATCTAGAAGCAGACAATAGTTATTTAAGAGGAGTCGGCATGAGAGAATTTTATTAACAGAACATTTTTAATAGGTTTTATTTTACTTCAAAGTCCTTATACAATTCTTGGCGAAATAAAAAATATATGGACTAAAAATATACTGAAAAGCAGTTGATATACATAGATGGTTTCAAAGAAACTTTTGTCTGTTTTAGATTGACGTATATTAATGTATCAAATTGAATATAATTAAAATTTCTGATTAAAATTCAAATTTAAATTTCAAGCAATGCCGCTAATCGATAACAATTCGATTGCAAACACATGTTAATGCGCCTAACAGCACAATATGTGTGCTGGCACAGGGTGATTAGAGTACTTAAAGGGCCAACTGTAAAGATGTAAACAATCCACGAATTAGTTATTATTGTTTTAAAATTGTTAAATTAAAACATCCAAATGTGAGCATGTTAATTAGGTTAATCGTTGGAGTTTATTGATTTATTTTCTCTTTCAGATCAATGGAAGAAATATGCCGGGTTTGCCTTGGGAGCGATGACAACATGGTCAACATTTTTGAAGGATCTCAAGGATTGGGACCCTCTATTCCGGATATGATTGCTCAGTGGTCCGGCTATCAAGTGGAAAAAGGCGACTCGCTGCCGGAAAACATTTGCTCAAGTTGCTTGGAAGATGCGAAAAAGGCATTTGAGATCGAGATCAAGGAGATAAAGGAAGAATTCCGAAAAATATCAGACTCTAAAAGTGAGGAGACCATCATAAGCCAAAAGTTAGGTGATCTTGTCAAGGACTTGACATCCGGAGAACAAGAATCAAATGTAGAAATGAAAACCCTGAAAATTCCAGAACGAATGAGCTTTCCATTATCTGAAAATGAGATGTCAGCCGGCCAAGCTGATAAATCGCATGACCAATTTCCAAAGGACAGGAGCAGTATTATATCAGTTGGTAGCAATACTCAAGAAGTCGAAGTTTGTGAAATACCAGACGATGAATCTAAATCTAATCAATCTGATTCTCAGACTCAAGAGGATGAAGTCAGTGAAATATCAGTGGGTAATGAGGCTGGCGATTATGACAAGGATCCTTGTGGACCGAAGACCTTTAACACTGATACTCACAATGAGGAGCGACCCCACAAGTGTCCCAAGTGCACGAAAACGTTTGCACGCTTATGTATCTTTAAGAATCACCTTAGAAAGCACACAAATGACAAAGACAAACCATCATGTAAAGCGAAAAAAGCGAATCGAAAGCGAAAGGTTGAAACGAATAATGAAAGATTTCAGTGTGATCATTGTCCTCAGTCTTTTATGTTCGAAACTTCTTTAACAGCCCACCTCCTCCTGCTTCACACAGGGGAACAGCCCCCCCACAAATGTCATCAATGCGAGGTGAACTCTGCGCTTTCCAATTCCTTTCAGGTGCACATCCGTGAACATACTAGAGAAGGACCATATAAATGTAATCATTGCCCGAAATCTTGTAGGCATCACACGGAGGAACAACTACCCGACCATTTAAAGGAACATTTGCATAAATGTTATCAGTGTCTGGCCACTTTTAAGCTAGAAGGCAGTCTTAAGAAACACATGTGGGTTCACGAACGAGAACTCAAGCGTATAAATAAATGACAAACCCAACCTTTCAATCCAAATCGTATTCGATTTATTGTTTCATAACGCTTTAAACTAACTAACTTTCAATACCCGGCCTTCGCTTTAAGATTCAACAAAATTAAAATCATGGGAGAGCCCTCTTAACAATACATAACGTAATCGTAAATAATGCAATGAATTAGGAATAAGTTAGCACATTGAGAAGTTTAGATAAATCTGATCGAAGAAGGTGATGCATGAGTAAATGTAGTGGTAAACAAATTTAAGAGAGGTTTGCTTAAGATCGAAATATACTATTAGCTAAGGCACCGAATTGGTAGCAATCGCAATGGGCCAGGTGGTGGGTCCTTTGAGCACAATATCCTCCAGCGCATTCTTGATCTTGATGAAGCGTCGCTTGAACTCCAGGCCACAGCCCTTGGACAGCCGGAAGTCCACCAGAATCTTGCCATCCATCTCGATGATGTGCGCCTTGAAGACCAGTCGCAGCTTATTCCGATCGACGGTGGAAACGGTGACCACGCCATCGTCCCCGACTTTGCACGTATAGCCACCCAGTCGCTCGATGGTTCCCACCAATCGCTTGATGGTGTCGTCCCACCGCGTGGTCACAAAGAATCGCGTCATCCGCCGCACCAAACGCTGGAAATAGTTCTGCGAGGCGCTGCTCTGCGTTTGGTTCATTTGCGTGGCCAACAGGAGATCGTCCAGCAGGGCTGGCTGTGAGAAGGAGTAACTGGGTCGTGCCTCCTGGGCGAAGGCCAGGCGATCGTCTTCCTTGGAGCGACCACTGCCCAGCCGCACATTGAAGTCATCATCGCTGCGCATCGTGGGCATGGGCTGGGAGCAATAGTTGCGCGAGATGGAGTCTTCCAGGCCATTGCTCAAGTGGGCACTCGACTGCAGACGCTGCCGCTTGGCCTTCGGCGAACAAATCTCCAGGGCAGCCGCCGAGTCCACCAGGTCATAGGAACGATCTGTGGAAGTAGAGAAGAGATTTTAGAACCTTAGAGTATGAATAGTAGTAAAGAAATAATTAATTAACCAATTAATTTAGCAGTAAGAAAATCAAACGCAAAAAGCAACTCAAGCAAAATGCAAAAACCATTTGGTTTTTGGTAATAAAGCTCTATGGAAATTATACACACCATACAGCTAAAATCACCAAAGAACAAATAATGCGCAAACAAAAGAGCAACTCATAAGTAAAATAGTATTAATAATAATAATAATTTAAAAAAATCACAACCCTTTGAAGATATATTCGCTGATTGATCTGCCAAAGCCAATGCTTTGGTAATCTAGCTTTATGAAGTAGTTTAAATCTATCATACAGCTAAAGCGCCAAAGCAACGGCAAAGCAGCTGCCTTACTTCAATTCACTTCTTATATTTATTTATTTATTATGTTCTTAAATTTAACACTTTATTTCTGCGGACAATGCCTAACTGGCGGCGCAGGCACAGGGCGACTCCCAAAATGTCGAAAGCATTGAGAGTCACTAAGTACCTGAGCCATCGAGTGGGCTTGAAAGATATGCACTGATATATACTATACACTCATATAAGAAATCCCTACCATTGTCTGCAAACTGCATGTTGCACCATTTGTGATCCAGGGTCTTCTCCAGGGTTAATCGCGTCCCAGGACTGGTGGACAAAAGCTTGCGGAGCAGGGAAATGGCCAAGGTGTCCAGCTTGCTCCAAGGAGTCTGCAGCTGCCAGTGATCGTTATCCTTCCAGTTGATAAACTCCGTGCAGTTAATGGACGGCTGATCCCAGGGCAGTTCTGAAAAAATCACCATAAAGCATATTAATTCACTGATTTTTTATAAACAAATAAAAACATAAACAAATTGACTTGGCAAGCAGGTGAAATGGTACAAAATCATTCCTTGTTTTTTGTGGCTGTTTGGTTTTTGCTTGTGCGTTGTTAAGCAATTTAAGCTGGAGCTTTGGTATAAAAGCTTTAGATGATATACAATGTGCGTGAAACAATCTACAGCTAGAATACCAAAGAAACAGCAAAAATGATAAATAGTGCAGGAGGAGAAATGTGAGCATAGAACCGAAAAAAAATGGGCAATGCATGTGACTGATTCCGTTAGATGCGATAAGCTAAATCGATGGCAATGCTCTGGAATTATTTTCTTTGATAGGTTTTTCACTGTTTTTTTTCTGTTTGTCATGAGAGTGCACACAAAAATCACGCAAAATAATAAAATTGGCGAACAAATGTGCATTAACTGGAGAACGGATGTACAAATCGGATATTGCTCCCGTATTTTCACTTACCCCCCGCCAGCATAGTGACCAGAATAACGCCACAGGACCACAGATCCGCCGGCTGGGCGTGATAGGCCTTTTGGAGGACCTCCGGGGCCACATACGGCAAGGTGCCGCACCGTTTGTCCAGCAGTCGCTCCTTGCCCTTGCACCTGCTCCATGATAATGCCAAAATCACAGCAGATACCGAGAATTGCCGGAGAAACGGGTGGGAAGAGAACATAAAGAATTGAGAATTAGTTCGTGGCTTTAGTCAGTGATCACACAGAGCGAAATGTTAGGTATTAGATTAATTTTCCTAGAGTTATTAAAAAGAAAAATTATTTTCTAACGAATATTATGTGATATATGACAATTCTGTCTTTTTAAAGCAGTTTTTTCATAAATAAACAAACTGGAAAAACAAAGTGTAATGAGAAAATTCTTTCAACCTTTCCATAATTATTGACTTATTTTCTTGGTGTTTACCCATTTCGTTTAAACAGAAAGCTCAACCCAAAACAATAAAACGAATCAAAGGGAAAGAAAGATAAGCTCGGATTGCAAAGTATAAACAAATAAGCTTTACGTCCCAGAATTGATAATGATTTAAACGAAGTTTGCAAGTAAACTTATAATTGCTGACCATTTTTTTTTTGTTTGACGCAACTATTTTAAACTCTCTAATGCTGGCCAACGAATTAAATGAGTTTTCGCTTAGTTGCAAACTAAAAAACCACCAGGGGCATGTTTAGTTTGGCTGTTTTTGCCGACAGCGCTTTCAATTAACTATTCTGCTTGTTGGTCAGTTTGGCGCTGAAAAACTTTTTCCCTCCGGTTAGCCAGCGTTAATGGATTTTATACGTTTTCACGCAGTTTGGGTTTAATTTCAAATATATTTGTCTAGATTTAAATTTCCTGCAGGGGACCTTCTAAAAAAGATACTATCAGCTTGTTAATTTATAAAAATTAAACGATGAATTCTATTCTATTCTATATCCCTTTTGATTTTCTTTTACACCCAATCTATTTAGTTATACCTAATACCTAAACATGGTGGCCATGCCAAAGTCGGATATCTTCACGTTGTCGTGTTCGTCCAGCAGCAGATTTTCCGGCTTCAGATCCCGATGGGCGATCCCACGCTGATGCAGATAGTTGAGTCCGGACAGGAGCTGTGTGAAATATCTCTGGGCTTCATGCTGCGGCATTCCCACATCGGGCTCTGCAAAGCATAAACAAATGGAAATACACGATTAAAAAGGATCAAGAATTTAACTATTTTAAATATAAAGGCAGTTAAGGGATGACATTTAAAATAAAAACACCTGTCGCGGAAATTGAATTACAATTTTCGAAGCTTTTTGAATATACCTATATATTCTTTCTGCATATATGTATTAATATTTCTTTATGCACATTTTCCTGCGGAACTCGACGCATGGAAAATGGGAAAAATGTGCAGCAGAGCAAAACCACCCAGGACAGGTCAGTTTGGAGCAGGTGGAAAAACAAATGTAATGCATCAGGATGTGCGTGTGTGTGTAAAGGATTTATGGGCTTAGCCGGTTGCAGGTCCTTCGTTCAGTGGAACAACAACAGTAACAGGATGGGACAGCCGCAAAGCAATCAACAGTTTTATGAAATTTTAATCAAAGCCCGGACGCAAACAATGCCAAAATGTTTGTTTAGTTGCTATGTTTACCTGTTGGTTTTCTAGTCAAACTATCACATCTTGCTATCACTATCTTGCATTTCCGTCTTGGAATTTCTCTATAATATTAAAGTTGGCATATCTTTGACTAGGAGAAAAATGTACCTACCAAAATATAAATATAACTACAAAAGATACATTTTAATAATATAATTTTCCACCTTTTTCTTTACATTTGTCACAAATATCTGTTTCTATTGGTTATAAAAAGAAGTAAGGCGAAAGACCCCAATGTTTTCCCCACTTGTCGCCCACTCTGGAGTGGCACTCGGAAATGCATTAAAATAACCAGGCAGGAGATGCAGACGGAAGGAGAAACAAAGGACGTCACAAAGGAGAGGAGGTTATCTCCCAGGGTTACCGATAGCTAGACATATTGTATTTCCCCTGTCTTTCACCTGATTGACTGTCAAAGGCAGCCGCATCCTGCAACCGAGATCAAACGTCATCATCTCATTTCCCCCATCCATCCGCCACTTATTGATTTTACCTTAAGCCCTTAAACCCTCCTTGTTTCTGCTCTTGACTCTTTCATTTTGGTTGGTGCAGGCCAAAGGCGAAGCGAAAAAGCTGAATTATGTTTAGAAATTTGCATCGAGTTGAGGGAATTTGCCATTTCGATTGAATAAATTTGATAGTTCTTGAGTGCAACGTTTTAAGGCGAAAGGATCTTGAGAGAAATTCTAAAGAAAACATGAAATCTGATTTAAATAATATCTATAGAGGGTTATAAACCGAATAAAACAATTGCAATTCACAAGTGAGAAAGACTTGAGAGTCCTTGAAATCAATTAACATAAGAATGCCATAGAAATCCCCACCAATTTTAATTGCGTTTTTGTCCCAACCAATTTAAAAGAAAAGAGCAAACAATTGGCGAGTAAAAACTTCTAAGTAATCATTTTCCAACCGAAGCAGCATCAATTTCCATCGAGTTTTCCTTAAACATTTTCCCCAAGTTCTCTTCCTACTTTTTCCTTCTTGTTTGTTGTATTTCTTTGGCTTCTTGTCACTCTCAATTTGTAATACCTTAAATGTTGATTGTGTAGGGAGATAAAGTTGGGCAGGTGTGCCACGCCCACATCTATAGAGCCAGCCCCCATCTGTAGGTCCTTACTCAGTTTGCCCCATTGTTTGCCATTCATTTATCATGTGGCATGTTGCTGGTTGGCGCCATTTGCACAACTCTTTGGTCAAGGATAAAATTAAATGAAGGCGAGTACATCATGCACTAGGGAAAAAATTGCAGTATTTTACTCTAAAAATCTTTTTATAAGGAACGATATTATATATTTTAAAATTACTTAAAAGCTTTAATTGGTAAATATGATTTTTTAATATTATTTTTAATATCAATTAATTTTCCTCTTCTAGCCTTTTTTCTTCCAGTAAATGTATGCGAAATGATATCTGTTTAAGTACGAAACAAAATATTGACTGACTTTAAAAGCTCGAGTATCGCAAATAAAAACGGCGAGATGAAAACGTATACATTTGCATAAATGAGAAGCCGAGAAAGTAAGATGGAAGCAATAAAATTGCAGGATGTCAGTAACATTTTAGCATAATTAATTGCATTTCAGCAAGTGGGAGAAAAGTATCGCCGCCACCCAAAACAGTGGAAAATTATGCAAGGCATCGGGAAATGGTGGAAATTACTCGAAAATTTCATTTGTAATTGAAGCATAATTTATATCGAACCGCCCCTCGGATTGAGTGAATGACCAAATCGGTTGGGAATCTATAAGCCTCCCCTATATTTCATCCCACCATTCGGGGGCGTCGTATAAGCTTAATGAATGCATTTCTGTGCAAACAGACAATTAAACTCACACACACACGTGTGAGTTCGCAGTCGAGGACATCTGGTTGCGTGTGTGCATCTCCATTATGTTTCATTTGCATATTGAACCTATTTATGGCAAGCCATTCATTGCACTCTGTGTGGCTCCTCCTCCTGCTGCTGCTCCTGCTCCTGCACCTCCATCCCCATGAGCTCCTCCTCCCTTTGCTTCCCCCTGAGCTAACCAATTTTCTATCCTGGCGGGGAAACAGGCGCTAGACCGCTAAAATCAAAAGCAGAGATGCAAGCGTGATAACTGATGATGATGCGATTTCGTGAGGTGAAATTAAGTGACCATAAGGTGAATTAAGGATTGTTAAAAAATAATATTATCAGTAAAATACTATCAATAAAAAAAATAACTATTTAAGTAAATAAGATAAATTTCACTCAATGCTATGGTAATTTATTTAAAGGGAATCCTTTAATTACTCGTAATAATCACAGTGTCCATCACTCGACATCTCTAGATATCATTAAAAATGGCTTAGCAACCGGGGGTACTAAATATGGCTGCCACATTGATTATTACACCAGCTCCCCGTGCAGCAAAGTGATGATGATGATGATGGTGATTGGGAATAGGCGAAATCGGGGGAGGAGTAACAGGATGAGGTGGCAATCAATGCAAGGACGCCACTTCCATTAGGGGCAATCTCTCTCCGTTTCCAAGCTCACTCTTCTGCTGCTGACCTTTTGCCAACAACCAAGCTGTTAATATTTATGAAAATGCCACGAGCTTGGCACCTAGCGTCGTCCGTCCCTCCGCTTTCCCCGCTTTTCCATTTCCCTCCTCGCCTGTACATTTGGCAAATTGTCATTGCAAAAGAGACAGAAAGCTGGCGTAATCAAGATACGTATCTTGTCAGTCTGATTTGTCGTTCCCGCTGCTGCTGCTGTGTTCCATGTTCCATTTCGATTCACTGGATGTGGCAGGCAGCAGGACGAACTTCAAGTTGCACCCACAAAAAGTACAACGAAGCCATCACACAATCCCAGAACCTCGCTGTCAGTCGGTTTGTTTTGCCCATATTGGCATATTTGCCCCGTCTGGCCGACGTCTATATGACTATGTGGCATCTGCGACAAACCCCATTCCATTTCGCTTCCTGCTTATATGAGTTTAGGTTGTGGCATGCCACACACACACATAGACTGAGGCAAGAATAATAATGAACCATAACTAAGAGCCATCTTATCAAATCACATTGAGAATAAAAAGAAGTGATTTCGTAAGAAGTACCCAACTTAAGATTTCTGTCTTTACCTGTTCTTATTTTTTACTAGCCAATTATCATAGTTTTCCAACTTTAAACTTGCTTTCATAATCCCCATTCACTAACCAGATTTGCGTAATATTCTGAACTATTTCAAAGCACGCTTGTGGGATAATTTCCTTTATTGGATTCTTGTTGGCCAAGTTTCATTCCCAGTTTCTGGCTTATGGCAGTCGAGTGGCCAGCAAACTTTAAGTAGCTCCTTCGAGAGGCTTTTGCTTTGATAAAGAAGCTCAGTTGGTGGTGACCCGGAATGCAATTGAGACTGGTGGAAACTCTTTTCAGATGAAGTGGGGTTTAGTTTAGACAGTCATGAAGCAATGCTCTTTAATAACCCAAAATATAGCTGATAAATCAGACTGATATATTAAGGGCTATTTTCTCATAGGTTTGTTAAATTGAAAGTTGGGTTTAAAGTTTAAATCTTTTAAGAACAGCAATTGTAAAATTAAGAAATCGTTTAAATTAAATCAAATAACTCACAATTATTGAATATATTGTCAGAGTTTAAAAGTTCCTTTAAATGTACTTTTTCAATAATTTTGAGTTATTTGATTTCATTTAAACGTTTTCGTAATTTTACAATTGCTGTTTAAGAACTAAATAACCCTACGAATTCACCAACTTTATGACTACAGACGATTTATTTGATTGTAGAGATCTAAAAACTTATAAATTAAACTCAAACTCACCGATTCGATCGAATAGCTCTCCGCCGGCGGCATATTCCAGGAAAATGTACTCCACGGTGCCCTGCGAGCGCTTACCGAAAAAGCGCAGGATATGCGTATCCTGGAGCATCTTCTGTATGCAGACCTCCTTGCGCACCGAGTTCGCCGCATCCGGATGCTTCTTCAGATCCACCATTTTCATGGCCACAGCCTCGCCAGTCTGCCGGTTGATTAGCAGCTTCACCCTGCATCAAGATATCGGATATAGTCGTGGGATTAGTATGGGATGGTATGTATATATGACGACGGATGCCGGACAAACTGCAGTTGCAGTTGCAACGTTGCTGTCTGTGTATCGACTGCTCTCCGTCCGGGTGCATCGAGTGCGCCGTATGCCTGTCGTCGTACTCCCGTATTCCTCAAATTCCCCGGATCCCGAGACACCGGGGACATGCGCACTAAACAGCTCCTTAAAAAAGGCGGCGCGCAGCGGGTGCTTTCGGGATGAATGTATGTATATAGCGAATACGCCGGAAAAGTGCGTTTCAGTTAGTATTTTCATTATTTTTTTTTTGCTCTTTTGCTCTGCAGCATTTCCGGTTTATTGACTTCAACACACACAGACGCACAAAAAAGGACAAATGCAAATTTAGACTTAAAATATAAAATACCAGTCTTTAAAATAAATTTAAATTTAAAATTGGCCATA
Source organism: Drosophila takahashii (assembly GCF_030179915.1). NCBI lineage: Eukaryota > Metazoa > Arthropoda > Insecta > Diptera > Drosophilidae > Drosophila > Drosophila takahashii. Next base: position 12,511,359 of record NC_091678.1, on the reverse strand, counting down.
TTGTCATTTTTAAAGTTTCGTTATTTCATAATTTATGTACAATTTCAAAGTCATTTAAAATGATAATGATTAATGTCATCAGGGATAATTTATCTTTTAAGTTATTTGGGTATTTCTGTCTATACATTATCACTTATAAATAAAAGTAAATATTGTTGCGATTTCTAGCTGTAAATTCTACAGATTCAAAATAATAGCTCTACTAAGTTATGTGATGGAATTCGTTATTAATATTGAGACACTCACTCGCCGTAGGCTCCTTCGCCCAGAGTTTGGGCTAAAGTCCAACCCTCGACAAACTCCCTGGTGGCCGCAGGACCTGTTCCCGTTTCCGTAGCCGTTGCCGCCATGGTGTCCTGTTTTTCTGTTTTTTTCTCCCAACAGGGTCCACAGAAGTCCACGCTAATAGTTATGCCTCAGTTTTGTTGTTTTGCTGTGCTGGCTAGTGTTGATAGTTTAATATCCGGTTGGCCGTATCCTGTATCCGTGTTGTAGCCTTGCCGCCATGTGCGTGGCGTTGTCCTTGTCATCTGCCGCCGAATTCTCGCTTAGCTTTCGCCACCTCGTGCATATCTGTGTGAAAAGCGGAAAAATAAGAAAAACAAATAAGGCGATTAGTGGAAAGTTCACAAAAACAAAGAAAAAAGAATAGGGGCTAAAGGGATGAAGGGGGAATTTACAGACAACAATAACAAACAAAGAACGTGAAACTTTTCTAATTTCATGTTCCACGATTCCACAACGTTCCGCGGTGTCATTCACAGTTACTCGCCAAAACACACACAAGCGCAAAATGAAAAGCACATGGGGATGCTGAATTTGAAGTTTTGTGGTGTAGAGAAGCGAGAGCAGAAGAGAGAAAAAGAGCGGCAATCGTCAACTACTTTTTGCGGCCCCTTCGCAGTGACGCCGTTAATATTTCATCCTTTGGCATGGTCATGGTTCGTTCGTTCGCCTCTTCGGCTGTCCTTTCGGCTCTTTATTCGCGAGTCCTTCCTTTTTGCGCAGCCGCTGAGCAGCTTTTGCGGCAAAGAAAAAAAAAAAACAAACAGGAATAAAGCAATCGAAGCGAAGGACATGGAGTTGTAGAAAAGAGAATAGTACTCGTTTTAAAGACCAATATTTAAATTATTTTAATTTAAAATATTTAATTTGTTTTCATCACAGTATTCAGAAATTGCAAATTACAACATACAGTGATGAACTTAATTCTTGGCACACTTGGCATCTTGGACTTTAGGTTCAATTTTCTCCGACTAATATATGAATAAAAAAATTAAACAAAATTTGTTTATATAAAGGCCTCATTTTACTGTTTAAATAATTTGGTTTCATATTTATATCTCTTAAGACTAATTTTTTAAAACTCAAAAACGAAAAAATGAGCCTATTCTGCCCGAACAAAATTCTTGGCACACTTGTGTTGTATTTTACTATTTCGCCAAAACTTAACCGATTTGACTCATTTTTTTTGCTAAGTCCGCTTTGGCTTAGTTGTCTAGATGGTATAATGTTAAATTTGTATCCTTAAATCGTTAAAATAATATAATTTTAACGAAAAACGGTTATATAAAAGTATGTTAAATGCCATTACCCATATCTGTGCGAAAAATAATATTTTAAGGGCTGGATCAGGGTCAATCATATGCTAATATTAGGAAATATGTGCCCAGAAGTTGTTTTTACCATTCGGATCCTTTTACGGCGTTTTAAAGAACTCTCACTGTGCAAAAATGCAAGGCACATAGCCCGACCCATGGGTTTTAGAGGCCAGGGAAGCGAAAGGATCAAGAAAAAGGATAATGTCAATCCTTAGATTTTATAAGCACAGATCGAAGTTCAGGATAGGAAGGACTTTTCCAAGGATATTCAACCAATGGCATTTTTAAAGGCCCTGCAAAGTGCTAACTAAATTTTTGTGCAGCTAGAAAATATTCATTTATTTTGAAGGTCAACTTTCCGAGTCCTTAAGTCTATGGAAAGGTTTGGTATAGCACCTGATAAAGTAAAAAGGTTAAAAAAGTCGATTGAGATACTAAAGTATCCCTTTTTGTATCCTAAATGGTTATATTGGTGGCCTTTGAAATCACTTAATTTTTTCTAGCTGCACAAAAATTTAGTTAGCACATTGCAGGGCCTTTAAAAATGCCATTGGTTGAATATCCTTGGAAAAGTCCTTCCTATCCTGAACTTCGATCTGTGCTTATAAAATCTAAGGATTGACATTATCCTTTTTCTTGATCCTTTCGCTTCCCTGGCCTCTAAAACCCATGGGTCGGGCTATGTGCCTTGCATTTTTGCACAGTGAGAGTTCTTTAAAACGCCGTAAAAGGATCCGAATGGTAAAAACAACTTCTGGGCACATATTTCCTAATATTAGCATATGATTGACCCTGATCCAGCCCTTAAAATATTATTTTTCGCACAGATATGGGTAATGGCATTTAACATACTTTTATATAACCGTTTTTCGTTAAAATTATATTATTTTAACGATTTAAGGATACAAATTTAACATTATACCATCTAGACAACTAAGCCAAAGCGGACTTAGCAAAAAAAATGAGTCAAATCGGTTAAGTTTTGGCGAAATAGTAAAATACAACACAAGTGTGCCAAGAATTTTGTTCGGGCAGAATAGGCTCATTTTTTCGTTTTTGAGTTTTAAAAAATTAGTCTTAAGAGATATAAATATGAAACCAAATTATTTAAACAGTAAAATGAGGCCTTTATATAAACAAATTTTGTTTAATTTTTTTATTCATATATTAGTCGGAGAAAAATGAACCTAAAGTCCAAGATGCCAAGTGTGCCAAGAATTAAGTTCATCACTGTAAGTCAAGAAAATTAGTCTAATATTTTCTTATTCTGCCCACTGTAATGCTTTTAGTTGTTGTACATTTTGCGTCGGTATGTATGTACACCATGTTTGCTAGTACACTGTGTGGGTGGATATGGGATTTGGAGGGGAAAGCAGGAGATTCCACAGAATCTTTCCTCTTCTCATTCCCCTAGAAATTTGCGTACTTGTTTCCTCTCTTTTCCCCTTTCCTTCCGCTCTGAAAAGCTCTCCCATTAAAACCCGCTCACATTCTCCACACAACCCCCCACAAACTCCACATTCTGCAAAAATATGACGTAGTCGTTCTGCTTGACTAGCTCTAATTTAATGACCGTTGCTGTTGCTCTCTGAGCTTGCGCTCAAAAGAGAGAAGCCGCGATTCGCAGGGAGAGAGGATGCTGTTGCTTTTCTTGTTCAACAGGCCACTATTAACATTTTTTACGCGTGTGTATTTGTACATTCAACAGAGTGGAATTTTTCCTACTTATTCGCACGGGTGTGTGTATTTGAGGGTTTCCTTTCGTTTCGTATTCCTTTTTTTTTCTTTGGCTATTTTTAGGTTCCGCCATTTGAGGAGCTTCCTAGTAATACTTTCTCCCCGTAAAAATGTTTAAATAATTGAAAAGTTTCAAGAAAAGTCGTTTTTGCATTCGCAATGAGCTTCGATTGTCATGCAAATTGAATTGCGGGATTATGATAAGATAGGGGATGGATAACTAGGGTTAGCTTTTGTCGTTTACTGCTCCGTAAAGGGATCTGCGCGTATTATCCTTTTTTACACGGAAAATAATAAGAAGGGAAGTCCTTCTTTTAATTCAAAAATGTTCACAACACATTTACACCTGCCCTTCAAAGTTTAGTTACTTTGTTTGAGAAAATATGAGTATCCTGGCTAAATTATTTACACAAAGGAACCCTTTTCGCCGTGTGACAGAATCACTATGGACGGCAGTCCATGTAGTGACGAAGCGCACCAGGAGAGTGTGCGAAGGCGACTACTATTATATAGCCGCAAAAATGAAAATCTGCTGTGATAGTCCGATCGTAATGAGTAATACACCAATCGAAAGGTATTGCAAAAACTTAAAGGATTGCATACCAAGACCTCAAGAAAATCAATTGGTTTGGGAAAGAGAGCGGTGAAAGTGTAAAAGTGAAAATTTAGAAATTTGGATCTGATGGGGCCGTTGGGGATAAATGCCCCCTCGCAATGTTTTAGTAGTTTTTCTATTAAAAATTCCCGTCGAATGAGGGGTCATATGATAAAATCCGACGCTCCGTTCAAAAGTTATAGCCAAAATAAGATTTTCTTCTTCTTCCCAAAATGAAATAATTTGTCCCTTTGTTTGTGGGTATGCATCAAATCGTGGTTTTAGGATCCTGAACTAAATTTTACTGTGCTTAGCAGCAGGATATGAACAACGTTTGTTCTACAACTTTTGGAAAAACCCGCTAGTTTGGCGGGAAATCATTGAAAAAAGCTAGATTTTGACGGCTTATAGTTTCTAAACGACCAAAGCTACAGACTCGTGCTACACCTCGTTAAAAAGGTAATTTAAAATGCTAATCGCGTTGCCTTGGGTAAAATTGGCTTAATGCAATAGTTTAAAATGTATGGCTAAAAGTTGTTTTTCTAAATCACTTTTTAGCTATTTTCTCAAAAACGGCTCTAACGATTTTCTTTACAACTTTAAACTGTATAGCCCTTGAGATTCCTTAAATTTTGGTATATAACACATTACTGTAAAAAGTCACGTTTAAAAGTTATTTTTATACGAAAATAGCCACTTTTGCCAGCTCGAACAACTAACGCTCCCTGAGTATTGAATTTTGTGTGAGGGTATACGAACTGTATTTTGGGGTCATGGAATCAGTAAATTTGCACTTAAGAGTTCCATAAAGGAATCTTTTGTTCTACGACTTTTGGAAAAAGCCGCTACTTTAGCGGGAAAAGCTAAAAATAGCTAAATTTCGTTAGTTTGTAAGTTCAACACTACTGAAGGTACAGACATGTGCTAAAACTCGTTTAAAAGGTATTTTGATATACTTCATCGCCTTTTTGACTTAATTCGTTTAAATACAATGGCTTACAAATTATGATTGACCAATTTAAATTTAAATGTATATATTAGCTCCTATGAGAGCAAATGTAAACAAACAAAAACTTCTGATATCAAATAAAAACACCTCTTAACGAGGTAAAAAACTAGTGACGATCGCACCTTCAACATACAAAAGTTCTGATATCAACATTTGTGACGAAAAATTATTACACTCGTCATTAAATAGACTTTTTAATATTTTCTCATTCGGCACGCTGCAATAGAAAATGCCTGTAAAGGGAAAACGGCTGGAATAGTTTGCTAGGGCGGGCCGAATGAGAAAATATTAGAAAGTCTATTTAATGACGAGTGTAATAATTTTTCGTCACAAATGTTGATATCAGAACTTTTGTATGTTGAAGGTGCGATCGTCACTAGTTTTTTACCTCGTTAAGAGGTGTTTTTATTTGATAAAAGATAAGGATATGAAGGTGTGGGTGAGAAATGGGAAGATATAGGATAACATGTGTTACACTGCTTAAGCTACAACTAAAAAGTGGTAATAAAAGTTCTCGGAGGACGGAAAAGGGGGCGTGTCAAAGCACGTGTTGACAGCCCAAGGATAAAACCTCAAAAGTGATGGGCAGCCCAAAGGGGAGAGAGGAGGAAACATAGGGAAAGGGAGGAAATGGAGGACAGATGATACCGGATGAGTAATGAAACTCCACTAAAAACTTTGACAAGTTTTCACAAAACTTTTCACAGAAGCATCCGAAAAAAGTTCAGCCAGAGATATCAAAGTTAGAAAAGTATGTTATGGACAAATTTCAAGAACATAGGGACGAGAAAGAGAGAGGTACAGCCCAAATTAGTTTTAAGAGCTTTGTTAAAGTTTTGGTACTAGAAATCTCAAGGAAATTATTTAAGAATTAAGAGAGACGATTTTTTTATATTTTTTGTTTAGGCTTTTCATAAATTGTGAAAATTTAATAAAATTGTAAAAAATTCTTTTGAAGCGTAGGCGATTTTAAAATATAATAAGTAAAAATATGTTCTATGACTGTAAAACGCTAAACATACCCCCAAAGGCAGAACCCAAATCATTAAAAAATTGTCATCTGTCAGGCAATGCTTTATAAATGATATGAGCTTGTTCAACAAAGAACTATAAATTTGTCTTGCCTTTGCATTTGGGGACCTTTTTTATCTGAAAAAATAAATGACTAAGAAAAAAGAAAAGGTTTCCTTTTTTTAAACAGAACAGTCCGATCAGATAAATGTCTTTTTCTATGAACACTTTTGATTAGCTTTGTGTAATGAAATCTGGGGAAAATCCGGTGACTAAACACTTCGGTGAAAATGAAGTTCACAGGAGCAGGAAAGCGGAAAAGTTCGGTAGGAGGTGTGGACAACAGACAGCTGGAAAAGGATTCAGAAAACCCTATCCTAAACAAACAAGTTACAGAGTAAAAATCAAATAAAATTAAAGAGTCAAACGAAGCGCACACACTGCTGACTGAAAAGCGATGGGGTTAAAGAGCGATGGGCGGGTGGAAAAGGGCAGTGGTTTGAGATTGGAGCGTGTCTTTGTTGCCACACCAACACAATCTCACATTTAGCTCTACTCCACCATTTTCATGGCTTGGTGGCAAAGGCTAAAAAGCGAGTCAAGTTGAAAAAGCTAACTAAAATGAAAATAATGGTGTGAGAAGCAAGTTTCGATATTACACAGTGAATAAAAGGATTGATTAACTATTACTTTAAATCCAAAACAAACCTTTTTAAACAGATACATAACTTTCTAGTTTGATAACATTATAGTATCTCCGAAGAATATCCCAAATGGGATTTTTTAGACAGCTCCAATCTATACAGTTTGAGAAATGTCCTTTAAGACAACTCCTATTTCGAAGATCTTAATTTAATTACAGTGAATCAAATGCTAAATTATTTTCAGTGTATTCCTGGACAAGTGGCTTTTTTCGAATGAGGGAAGGGGACGAACTAAAAACTAGTCGCCGGCTGAGTGGGCAAAGGAGCAGACTGAAAACCAGCAACGAGTAAAATTAATGACATTGTGGGTAAGTCACATCCAGTCTGGAGAGCATGGAGTTCAAGTCCGGCAAAAGAGTAAGTCAGACTATAGGAGACTACGGGCCATGGTCAGCATGCTGGCTTTATTGGCTGATGCCAGAAAATCCTGTAATGACGTTGGTTAATGGTTAGCCCAAGCCATTAGCTCCGATTTCTAACAGGGGATTTGGTTTCCAACAGAAAGCTAGGAGTGGGTAGTACAAAAACGTGGATTATAGGAAATGGATTGCAGTAAACAAATTTATGAATGCTCTTTTATGATTTGACAGAGAATTGCAAAGCATAAGACCCCGTCGACAGTAGAAGGTATTAGCCTCATGTGGTCTTAAACTAATTATTCTTTTAGCTAACAATTTTTTCAACAGTTGAATAATGTTTAGTTTTGGTTTACAGATGGGAAATTGGTTGATAAATTAAAACATTATAGTGATAGTTAATAAGTTATTAATATTAACCTTTGAATAGAACTTAGAATATTTTAAAGAAAGTTTAATTTTTTGACATTGAAATCCATAAATTTTAAGAACTTTTTGTTAGATTTAAATTTCACCTACAGCCTATTATAAGAAGTAAAAATTAAATTATAATTAAACAAAATTTAATGTATTCTTTTGAAGTAATTGACTGCAAACCTAACCAGAAGGGGCACACTCCAATCATCATTATAGAGCATTATGATCTGTCTCGTTTGCGATGAATGATATAGCCCACTAATTGCAGCAGTGGATGCCCTGCTTTATTGATCGCTTGGGGATTATGCAGATGCCACAGGAGGCTGTCTTTTTCTTTTTTTTTAATTTTGCATTTTATCTACCGGTTACAGGCGGTCGAAAAACCACGGGCCTCAGAGACTGAGGAGTGGACTGGAAGACTTGAAGACCTGAAGACTCGAAGGCTCTTGGCAACAGCGGGGAAGATATAACTTCGTTACCAGGACAGAGAGTCGCTGAGGTGTCTGTGTGTGCGTTCGTATCTGTGCGGGGCCGATAAGGCTAAGCAAATACGAGTTTTGTAAAGTATTTCAATTTGAACATTCGCTTTTTTCCCATCTTATTTTATGCGCCCTGTACATGAAGCACAAGCTGCAGGAGAAGAAGAAGCAGCAGAAGGAGGCTGCGAACAGGAAAGCCAGAAATGAAAAAAGATATTGCATGGCCATAAAAAAGCCACACAGATACACACTAACACACGGGTACAGTGAGAGAAAAGGACGGGCCTAACAGGCTGGCAGACAGACGGACAAGTGGCCAGACCAGCGCTGCAAGTTTTTTCTTGCGTTTTTATTTTATTTTTTTCTACATATATATTTTTTGTTTGTTGCTTTTCTCCCTGCTCCGCTGGTAACCTCGAGTTTTTCCTTTTTATTCCGCGGGCGTTGCAAAAAAAAAAAGAAGGGGGACAAGACGCACAAGCCAAAGAGTGGCTGAAAAAATATAAATTAAATGCCGCATGTGCAATTTGTTGTGGTTTTTAAATATACTTCAGAGCAAGTTAAAGTGTATTTAATTAAAAGAAATTCAAGATAACTTTGGGTTTTAAAAGTTAATACTTTTTCAAAAAGTTTGCCAATTTAACTTCTTGCTGAGTAAATACGGATTATCTAAAACGATTTTCCTTATTACTTCTAATAACACAGGTTCGGTGGTTGTGTATAGTTGAAAACGGTATTGTAATTAGAAAATATACCTATTTTTCACTTGCAATTTGGTTTTTGTGTTTTTAATTTTCATTTCTAAAATCGTAAAACTATTGTCTTGCGGATTGTATTTCATCTGATCTTTCATAATTCGATTGTGTGAATTGGGCTTTCTTACTAGATAAGTTTTTCATTATTTTACTTATTAAAGGTATTTTCCTTCTTTTTATTTTAAGGTAATGCGGGAAAACTTTTTTTAGTCACAAATTAACGATTATTTATTGTTTACTTAAAGATTTGATAAATAATGGATTGTTTCTTACATTTTTATGTTGTTCTCTGCTTCTTTTTTGTCGACTTAGAGCAAAAGAGCGCCGAACTTTTGCAAAGCGGTTTTTTTGTCGGCTTCTTCTTCAGGTTCATCATCTTGTTCTGCTTCTAGGAGATTGAGGAACTACCCCGAAACCGAAAGCCGAGAAACCGAATAAGAACCGAACCGTTTTGTCCTTTTTTTTTAGGATTTTGTCGAGAAAGTCACCACTGAAAAATGTCTTCCGTCCCTTTTCTTTGTTGCCTCCTGAATGGATGCGGCACACAAACGCACACAGACGTATCCGGTGTCCTGCGAGCCGCGTTTTGTCTGTATCCCAATTTTAATGAAACAGCCTCGTAGTCCTTGCACTCCCCCTCCTCTCGTTTCTCTCCTTGCCACGCCATCATCCTCCTGTTCGGTTCGATTGAAAAGCGCCGCCTACTACTGCAGTAGTAGTTGTACTACTATTAATTTACTATCACGATGCGGCGTGGTTTGGTGTTTGAATTCTTTCGCTGTCGGTTTATCCTGTGGCAGGCGCTTCGTCCTGTCTGAGAGTTGAAGTCCAACTGCCGCCTAGGTCCGACCGAAAGCCTCGGTGGAGACTCGAAACTTCCAGAGAGCGCAGGAGAGACCGGGAGAGCGGGAGAGAGCTTACGCTTGCGCGCGCCAAAAACGAAAGGCAGGAAGGGAACAGGATGGAGGGATAGGATGCCAGTGGCCGTGGTGGTGGTGGACTCCTCTCGCTCTTCCTCTTCTCGCAGCATCTGGCAAGTTCAACTTGCTCTCTCGCTCAAGTTCAGCACTGCACAGTGGGACAGCAATTCTGCTTAATTAAATTGTTCAGTAACTAATAAGTTGTTTTATCCTACAATTAGAACAAAATTCACGAATGTCAAAATAACCAACGGAAAGAGTTTAAAATTTCAAGTCAACTAAAAAATTGTCTCTTATTTTTCATCAGCCTTAATAAAAGTTGGGGTATTTTCTGTGGTTTCATCCCACTGTGCGCTGGCTGCTCTGACCGGCGCTGCAGAGGCTGAAAGCCGGCTACCGGCGAGGGCTGTTGCTCCTTTTGGCTATTTCCCTCTCTCTTAAACTACAGCACAGTGGGTAACGGAAGTCGAATTTCAACAACTTGAACTTCCTAACTTAATGTCTTTAGAAGTGAGAAATATTGGCACCCAAACTTCTTTAATTTGAAGTCTCCAAACTCTAGTTAATTTTTGATGTATTCATTTTATTTTGATGAATTTCTAACCCCACTGTGCGTTGCTCACCTTTCTGCAGCTTCAGTTGACTTCGCGTCAGAAATTCTCGCCGCAGCTCGTGTGCGTAGGAATTGGAGTGGACCTTGTGAAAAGCTCTTTTGTGTACATTTCTATATACATACATACAAACATTGCGAAATTTGATATTTTGGGAGTAATTGGATTATAGGTTTAATGGTTGACTGCCTTTGATAAGTAAACAAAGTTAAAGTTGTGTGGTTGGTCCTAATAAAATGAAATAAAATGTTCCCTTAACTTCTAGTTTTTGAAATAATATTTTTTAGGCACAGTTAGAATAGAAAATATGTGCTACTGATCCCCAAAAAGTGAGCTACAAAAAATGATTTTGTTATATTTTTACCGCATTTTGGTCCACCCCAAAAAAAGTTCCTGCACATATTTATTTTAATAGCTTACGCCATTTGTCGAACTGCTTCTTTATTTTTGATTTCGCTTCGCCTTTCGCTCATCGAATAAGACCGCGACTTCAGACTCGTTTACATACATACATATACATATGTAGGCGATATATGTGGATGGTTTCGTCTGTCCCGCTCCCCAACTCCTCCCTCCCCGTTTCCCAACCCCCGCTCTCGACTGTCTCCTTTTCGCTGACTACATCAATATTTATTTATGTACATATATTTATGTACAACTGCGTACCAACAACAATAGCAACAGACCTATGCATAGGACACAACAACTACAGCATCCATTTCACCACTAATAACAACAAAAACTTCTGCTTGACAAACCCGCAAAATAAAGGAAGGGAATAAAGTAAAGAAAATCGGAAAAGAAGAAAAAGGAAACAAAAGACGCACGCGGTTGCCACGGAAACTGAAAACTTTAAGTCGTGTGTGTGGTTGTGCGAGTTCACACTCTCAGGCGAGAAGAGAAGCTGCGAGCAAAAAAGAGATGAGAGAGCAACAGCCGCCGAGAAAAAGGAGACACTCAGCCTCAACTCCCACCGCCCAAATACAGTACAGCTTCGATAACTTAACGAAACTGCAAAACGACAGTTGAATTCCCTTTTCGAAAATATAAAATGCATAACTACATACTTTCAAGAATATCATATTTTATAAATTCAAAATTTACAAAAAATAAACATGAAAAAATTTTTTTTTGGCAGCAAAAAATTTTTAAAGCACTCAATACCAAAAAACAAATAAATATTAATAAATATTTAATTAAAGATGTGAAATGCACATAGAAATTTTAAAAGTTCGAGTTCTAGAAGTTGGACTGTTTTTACCTCCCTTACCTACTTCCCAACTCTCGACACCCCCAACTCCCCTTTAATTTATTACGTGCTGTGAGCAAATTTCTCAATGTTATTCCATAGTCTCTGGGACAGATTATTAGGCTTAATTGATTGGCGCGTCGGTTTGGTCAAATTAATAATAGTTCCCAACACAACAACAATAGCATTCAGCGGAAGGGGGGTTTATTGATTAAGGAATTATTATGCTCACTCCATTTTCTATAAGTTTGCGAAATATTCACTTCATCCACTGATTGAATTAGAGAAATTGAATGGAAATTAAGTACATGCTATGAGCGCTTAATTGATCTAATGTTTCGCGAACTAAACAACCCCCCAAAAGGTTTTTCGAATCAGAATGTTTTGATTATGGTTTGCAAATAAATGCTTAATAACCTCAACTGATTATTTCTGGCCTTGATGCTTTCTGAAAAGCACAAACTCACTTTCATCAATTTTGACACTTGTCAGAAACACAAAGTAATTGTCAAAGAGTAATATTTTTTTAAAGCTCTGTGCCATTAAAGTGTTGTTAAAACCCTGCAACTGCAAATAGGTTATTTTCTAAACTGCTGAATTGCTGAAAAATAGAGTAATTAGGAAAAATACGAAACTAAAAAAAAAAAGAAAATTACACAATTACATTTTATTATTTTCCTCGCTGCTTAAGGACTTTATTTGCTTTAAATCGCTAATTTTAAACGTGTTTGCCCCCACACATACCATCTGAACCAAATGAACTTAAAAGTAAAACCTGTTAGATAACTTAACTATATTTTACAAATATGGACTAAAATTGAATAGTTTTTTATTAAGAGAGCTGTCGTAGTACCTATCGCTTCATAAAAATTAGTTTTAAACACTGCCAGTAGTCATGACAGTCCAGATCTGAAACTTCAGTTTGGACAGAACAGCTTTCATGGTTTTCGTGCTAGCGCTGTTTTGTCAAAAAATTTATATTCTTGTGCTATTTTACAATTTTTATAGGTAAAATGGATAAGAACCTTGCCTATCCAGCACGCTCGCTGTCGGGGATGCTAAAGAGGGAACTTGTGCAGGAGCTCCTGGAAGAACGAAAACGGGGTGCTGAATATGACCAGAAACTGGACGAGCTGGCGATGATGAGTGAGGTTCAAAAAGAAAAGGTTAAACTGCTAAAACAATTGGAAGAGGAAAATCAAATAGCTGACGATTTGCGCCAAAGGATTGAGGCCCATCAACTAACAATCAATTCCGAGATGGCCGAGCTGGGGGCGAAGCTGCAGGAAATAAGTCAAGAAAATAGATGCTGCATTTGTTTAGCGCAATGGTTGGCGAAGAGCGACCATCGCCTGGTTTCCCTAAAATGCGGCCACCTTTACGGGGAAAAATGCATTCGCACCTACTTGCAGCAGTCAAATCGATGCCCAGAATGCAGGGTTCTAGTCCTCGAAATAGACATCCGTCCAGTCAATCTTGTTAAAGCCTCAAAATACAAGTGAAGACGGAAGCGCTTCAATGGAATATAACAATTTTAAAATGATTTTTTTGTTTTTCTTTTGATGAATTTATTTGGCTTGAATTGATAACAAGTGCAGGAATCTATAAAATACAACAGTTGAAGATTCTTCACGGAATAATACCGTTTTCTATTGTCGGTATCGATTTAGAAATTAATAAGAACGCTATAGTCGAGTTGCTGCATGGTTGCATAAATATTTTACATATGCTTTTCGAATTTCATTTGTTTAATTAAAATAAATATTTGTTTAACTCTATGGGTTGCATTCTAATGGGTTATTTAACACCTGTAAAAATACAGATCCCAAATACTCTACAAATTCATTTAATCCTATAAGGACATTATGTTGAATGCTTTTTTGATTATTGCTTCCAGTGTAAAACGAGTTATAGATATAAAAATGTAAAACCTAAGCCGGGTTTATTTACCTAAATCAAAAGACCTACGAAAACAAAAGTGGCCTGTTTTACACAAAAAACTGTCGTGTTCTTGGTTTTTTGATTTAGATAAATATAGGAACTGCTTTTTGGGATTCTTTTGTTTGGTTATTGCTTTGGGGTCGTGGCTTCGTACTGCAGCTGATGTCTCTTTTTTTGACCGGGCCGCCGGATCCTACGTTTTCCATTGATTTCGTGCTCACTGGTTGAGATAATCGGCTTGGCGAAGGTATTCTTCTCATCCTCCTGGTCGAAACTCTCTTCCAGCGGTTGGTAGGGAATCTCCAGGTACTTCTCCTTCTCCGACTCCTCTGACTTTGCCTTTTCCGGGCTGCTGTCCAAATGGGATTTAGCAGATCCGTACAGGCTATTGGAACTCGACGAACTTTCGGCTGTGTGAAAGGAATCGCTCAAGGATTCGTTGCCACTATTGCGAGGTTTCGGTCGGGGCGTCTTGCGTGGCTTGAAGAATTCCGGATCTGTGATGAGGGGAAAGCTCCGACGGCCGTTCTTTATGATGTGTACGGGTCCTTCGTGAGGTTTGATCTCGGGCAGGACGGGCATCGAGTCCTCGGCCATGGACATATGTCCGAAGTGCCTCATCATGGCCACCGCCTCCATTTCCGCGGTGCTCGTGTCCTCCCAGTCGGCCATGGTGGCGTGCTCCCCCAATGGCCGGGTGCCCGCGATCTTCTGGATCTTCTCCATCATCTGAAGGCAGTCGCGGATTTCCCGGCCTTTCCCATTGACCTGTTCCAGCTCCGAATTGCGCTTTTCCCGGGCACTCAGATATTCGTAGGTGCTCTTGGGACGCGGACAAAACTCCTGCTTCTTCTTGGCCTCGTAGGCCAACTGGCCGTGGATGAGGTTAAAATCCGGCTCCATGTCCACCAGATCCTCCTCGAAACGCGAATTGGGAACCCAGGCCATGATCGTGTTTGATCTTGAAGCGAAATTTAGTTGTTACTTTTGTCTGCATCAGCCCTAACCTCAAACTCACCTTAAAACTCCCCAAACTAAATACAAAAACAATTGAACAGTAAACTCCGGAAAATTCAGATGATTCGTGGAATTTTTTTTGAAGTCAATTCAGTGTGACCTTATGCTATGGAACAGGAAAATAGCGTTAGGCTATTTCTGGGCAGAGCTCGTGCTGTGGTGAATTTGGGCGCACCGGTGTGTGGTGAATAATATTGCGCCAAAAAGTCAAACAAAACTAAAACGGGGGAAAAGGTGGAGAAAGGGGGGCACACGGGGGGCAGCCAGCAAGTCATTAAATAAACAAAGCGTCGCGTCCCTCGAATCAAGATATGGTATGGCCTTAAATTATGCACCAGCCAACTCAACTCACCAGCGGCGTCTTTTCCGGCTACCCGTTTTGCTTTTGTGGCTACGTCTTCACGGAATATTTGCTCCTGTTTTTAAATTTATAACTGTTGCGGCTCACCGGGACACGAAGCACTTATTCACAGCTATCAAGGCGTTATTTGCAGCAGAAGAGTGAGGAAAATGCAAAAAATCTGCAAACGCTGCTGAAATTCACTTTACTTGCTGGAACTAGTGTGACCGCGCTGAATAACGAACAAAAATACCATCCGGGATAAAAATAAATACCATTTCAGTTTTATAAATACCATACATACCGTATATACCACTAATTTAAAAAATCATTTTTCTGATTTAATTTTTTAAATATAACTTATGTTCTGAATAACATTTTAAGAATATTCAACCTATACTTTTTTTTAGCCTAAAATAGTTGTGATCTGATATATCGTACACTTAACTCTTAAAACAACAAGATATTGCTGTTCTCAACAATATATAAACTAAACTAAAAAATACATTTTTCAATAGTTTATGTCCCCTGTTTCGAGTACATATCCTTGATGATCTGCAATCGAGTCATTCGAGTGGCGCATAGCCACGAGTCCTTGATTTGAAAGGCCTCGAACTGCTTGCGATCTTCCTTAAATGGCTTGTAATAGACGTCATAAATTATCCTCAGGATGCGCTGCACATTCGCCTGCGAGGGTTTCTTTGCTTGATTTCGAAATATCTGGTTTCTGGACATCTTTGTGTATCTGCCGTCGTCCCACCAATCGGGAAAGTCATCCGTATCTTCAGATTTGAGGTCCTTTTCCTCTTCATTTGTGGGAGTAATTTGGTGTACAGCCTTTGGTGACAATGAGATCGTTAGGAACTCCTGCTATTCGCTAAGAGTTATGTCTTACGTGCGGCGTACTCCAACTCCAGGCAAGTTCTATAGGCGTGGACTCTTTGGACTCGGCTGGTGGCTCCTCCTCAGTCAGCATTTCGACTAGAAGCTCCTCTTGCTGATCATGTTCGGCCAAAGAAAGGGCCAACTCATCATCCAACTCCTCCATTTGCTGCTGGGCAAAGACAACTTCCGACTTCTCGACAGCTAAGTCCAGTTTGGTGGGAGCTCC
Organism: Drosophila takahashii; assembly: GCF_030179915.1. NCBI lineage: Eukaryota > Metazoa > Arthropoda > Insecta > Diptera > Drosophilidae > Drosophila > Drosophila takahashii. The sequence continues at coordinate 12,495,506 of NC_091678.1, read as the reverse complement.
GGGCGGCGGATCTATTGATTGGAACCACCGCAGCTCGCCATTTACATTGACTGCCTGTGGGTTGCGTAGAATAGACTATCAGTAAAGGCTCCATTTGGTTATAAAAGATAAAATGTGTAGCTTACAATGACTTGCTTATCGCTAATGTCTCCCTGAATTATCTGCGGTTTGCAAATGGTGATTATGGGCGGCTGCTCCTCCTCCTCGTATACAAAATCCAGCTGATCGTCAGCCTGCTCCTCGCCAACCAGGTCCTCCATCAAATTGCTGAGCAAATTCTCCTTTGGCTTGGGCAGCGCTGTTTCTACCTGAACGCCTGAATTTGATTGAATTTCCTCGCTATCCAACTGCTCCTCCAGTGTTTGAATGTCAGGCAATTGATCCTCTAGCAACTTCTGTTGCTCCCTCTTCTTCTTTAGCTTCTGATCCTTTATCTTCTGCCTCTCTAGCATCTCTTCCTCCATCTGCAACTCCTGGCGCAGTTCCTCGGCCGTTTGAATGGCCTCCTCGATGCCCGAGTGCCGCAACTCGTGGTGCCGCTTGAGATTGGCCTTGCGGTCGGAGCTGTAGGTGCACAGGGAGCACTTGAAGGTCCTGTGGCTCTTGTCCGGCCGGTTGTGCACCATCAGGTGGCGCTTGAGGTCGTAGGGGCGATTAGTCTCGTAGCGGCAGCCCATCACCTGGCACTGAATCTTGGCGCTGCGATCCGGGGACGAGGTCTCCGGCAGGCGATCCTTGGCCTCCGGATGCTTGATGGAGATGTGCCGCTTCAGGTTGGAGCTCTTGTCGCTGCTGTAGACGCAGACGGGACAGCGGTACAGCTTGTCGTCCAGCGGCACCGCGTGCCTCTCCTCGTGCCGCGACATATTGTAGGGCCTGTTGGACCTGTAGGGACACCTGGCCACGCGGCAGCGGAACCTCCAGACGGCGCATTCCGCCTCATCGGAGGATTCCTGGTCCTCGCTGAGCATCGCAAATGGGATTTTGGTCCACTGATGCCTCTACTTTATGCTGTTGCTACAGTTCCAGCCGCCACCATATATGCTTTTCTGTATGCCTTAAGGATCCGCTCATATCGCTGGATAACCGAAATTTGTGTTACAATTCCATGGATTTTGTAATTAATTTTTATTTATAAACAGTTTGGCTTTGTTTTTATTTTATTTCATCGATAACGATAAAAATACCATATTTCCTTAAAATAAATACCAAGTCACTGCTTATGTCACGGCTATCGAATTATAGCCATCTCTAGCAGTGTTGGCACAAAAACTCGAACAAAAGAGGCCCACAGGGTGATTCCTGCTTGAACCGGTGTTGGTAAACACTTGTATATATGGCGCGGTCTTTTTAAAAATTTGAAAATGATATGAATTCTGAAATGAGTAAGAAATTAGAAGAAAATTCAACATTTTTAATGCCAAATAAAAGGTAGTAATTTTTGATTAGAGATAGAGGGCCCACCCAAATGCCACCCCCCAAACCAAGCGACCTCCACTTGGCTGAGTTCATTGTCCTTGCCGCCTTTTTACTACAGGACACATGCGCCCTGCATCGCCTGCAGCCGGCTTGGCGTATTCATTGAGTTTTTGGGGCCACCATTCAGCTTGCAATTCCCCCCTCAGCCCTCCTTTCAAAACTCGGTTCAGAGTTCGTCTGGGCTGTAAGACTCGGTTTTTCGATCGGGAGTCCTTGCAGTTTTTAAGCTGTTTCGAATTTTCCAATCGCTCAGTTGCATGTCGACTGCTGGCCAAGGCGCACGGAAAACTCGGAAAAACAGCGGGCAACCCAAAAATATTTTCAATTATTAAAGTGCAAAAAAAAATATTGTTTAGTTTGACCAAAGGAGAGAAAAAGTAAATTTCATGTAAAAAAAGGGCTAGTCCTATACTGTGTGTGTTTGCTTGTTTGTGTCGGTGTCTAGGCCATTAAAATAATTGCACAAATATATCCGGTTATGCTGCCCCCTGTTAACAGCAACAGGGAATACCAAATAAATAAACAACCCCCCCAGAAAAAAAACACGTTTTAATTGGTTAGCCAACGCCCCCGCCCCATGTTAAACCCCCCTTTGAACCCTCAACTTTTCTGTGTTTGCCTTTCTAAATTGGCATAAATTCATTTATGGGTCAAACACCCTCTTCAAAGTTACCAAACCATAGAAAAAAAATGTATAAAAAAGTAGCCCCCATGCACTTGGCTGTATTGGTGTGCGTTTTTCGTCTTTGTGTGTGTGAGTGTGCACTTCCGGTTGCACGGCACGTAACGGAAATATGCAGTGAAAAACCCCTCCCAACGAATTCAAAATTTGAAATTGCGCAAGGTTATTCCAAGTGAAAGAGAAACCACAAATACTCGCAATAATTCTTAAATATTCTTAAATAAAGCTAAAACCGCCTCCATCACCCACTCATTAGTCAGTCAAAACGTGCAATTAAAGCCAAACAAAGCAATCATGAAAATTAAATGAAAATATTGAAAGCGATTTTCGTTGCCAATTTGTTTATAATTCAAACGATATGTTTTTCATCTTTTTCGCGCCGTTCCTCACGCAGACGTAAACAATTAAAGCAAAACGAATTGGAGAAATCTAAGGCCAATATTGGAATATTATTCAATTTTGATGCTCTTGCAATAAGTAAATGTTAAAAAATGTTTTTTTTTAATTAAGTTTAAATGTAATAAAAAGTTAAAAAACATGTTTTTCTTCAGATTTATTTTCCATTTATTTTAATAGAAAGTGTGATGTTTTTTTTTTAATTTTTAGACCCTTGCAAGAGTATAGAAATTTTCGGAAAAAGTATTGAAAACCCAAATTCGATTTCGTGAGAGTTTCGCGCCACCAAATATTTTTATTCCGTTTCAATGATTTCAGTTTTTTGGCCGGAATCAGTTTTCAATTTCGTTTTGATTTTCGACCTCTGACTTCGTAGCTGCACTGGAGGTTCTACGACAGCAAACACGATCAATTGCCGCCCTCAAGAGGAAATCTCAACTCAAGGTGAGTGAAGGGGTGCACTTTACCCAGACCAAAATTTTAAAGATATTTAAAAGATTATTTAAAATACTTGTTTGTTGGAAAATAAAAAAATGTTTTTGAAATATTATAATAATAATAACAATAGTTATTATACAAATCCTCTTAAGGATTTTAAAATGAAGTGAACATATTATTGGAAAGATAATATTTTTTGCTGGCTGCTAAGTAAGGAAAAAACGTTGGTTGTGATAAGGATTATTAGAGACCTCTGTATTGTTTGCCCAGTGGCCTTTGACCCTTTGTCCAGGTGGGTCCTCATTCTCATTCCCATTCTCGTCGCCATTTGCATCCCCATCATCGTCCTGTCGATGACTCTTCAGTGTCCACTTGTGCCAGTTTCTCGATTACCAAGCAGCCCGATTCAGGGGATGGGGATTGTATTGCAGAAGGGGAGAAGGTCGCACCGAACCGAGAGTCTTCTCATCTATTTTCTGTTTCCGTGCCAGCTGAAGTTGTTGCACTCGAAGCCTGTGTTTGATTAATTTAATTTAAACGAGGAGAGGTCAATAGAAGAGGAATTGAAAGCTTTGCAAATAATAACGAGAGGAGATGATTGATTAGATTAAATGTGCCATTTAGCACACACCTTAGTTGCAGGATTAAAATAGTTGCAATCACATGGATTTTTCATTTGACACAAACGTAAAATTGTGACTAAAAATGAATAATTAACTATTATAGCCAGATGAAACCCAATTTAAGAGAATCAAGTTTAAACTATCGTTTATAACCATCTATTTTTATCTTTTTGAGAAAACAATCAAGAATTTAATGAACAACAATACTTTTCTTAATAATATCAATTAAGTATTCAAATGTTTATCCAATTGGTTTAATTCTCGTTGGAAAAATCTTCGATAACACATAAAATAGGTGAGCTGATGGTGTATTAAAACAAAGAAATGTGAAGATAAATTGGCAAGCAAAAAGGCAATAATCCGGAAAAACAAATATATAAATTAATAGTTCAATTTGATTGTATTTTGCTATTTTAAAATCGAAACTCTTTAAAAATCGTATGGATAGAATGTTATTAAGTAAGCCCTATAAATATGTTTTTCTTCGCGTTTTGTGCATTACTGTAAAAATTGAACCGTAAAAACAAGTTAACCTACTTTCAGGTGGGCAATGGTGTGTGTTTGGCCACGAGCATTAGTATTTGTGTAGGGTGCTGCATACAGTTACATTTGAGTTGTTCCATGCAAATAAACAAACAAACAGAGGCACAAATACGAAGGCAATGGCGAACACATGCAAGAAATTTGATTCATTTGCATGTTGCACCCCCAACAAAAGCTGGCACACAAACATAGATACCAACACACGCAAAAGCACACACCCCACTGCACACACACCCAAGTGCAACTAAAACAATCCTCGCAGAAATACTATGGAGGTCAACTTAACAGTTGTGTATAGTTGGAATTATTTTTGTTTCTGCAATTCACTTAGTTTATAAAACTTTTTATTTTATTAAATAGTAAATAATAAAATAATATAAATATTAAATTGTTAGCATATAACTTATAGGATTCTCAGTATTGATCTAATATTTATCTTTTTTATATATTATTATTTTATATTTTATACAATTCATCACTTGAGTTTGTATATCATAAAAACTGCAAGAGTTTATCTTGAATGTTCTGTGAAGGTCAAATTCCGAGTTCCTACAAAAACAAAAACCCAATTGAGTCCCCGAACACAATCAAGTTTCACAATGCCTTTGGGAAATTGATTAAAACGATCTGAAAATTTAGGAATTTTAAATACTGTATTTTTGGACACATTTGTAAGCAATTGAGGAGGAGGACGAAGGGCGGAGGACAGTTAAACAGCTTTTAAGCACAAACAAAGCCCCCAAACGAAAGGGGTAAAAAGGGGCAAAAAGGGGTAAAAGGAGGAGAAAGAGGGGGTGGTGCCTTGGGGTCACCGCAGGCGAGTGCAGTGCCCTCAATTAGAAGGCGCTCAAGGACATCGGCGCACAGCTGCAGCAACAACAACAACAACAACAGCAGCACGAATGCCAACAACAGCTGCTCGCTAAGTTCGTCTTTAATTGCTGACAACACGGCGTATACGTAATGCCGACCTGCATTTCCCCCAGTAAAATGTTAAGTTTTGATTTCTACGGCTGCTCCCCTGCACTTTTAACTGTTTCTCAAGCAGTTCGCGCTTGGCCTTCTCCAAAAAAAAAAAACAAAAAACGAAAGAATCGAGGGTGCATGGGGTTGCAATGGGCTCCCAAGTAGTTGGCGTTGCCTTGGCTGACATCCTTTGGCATCCTTTCGCCTCATCTTCAGACTCAAGTTACTGCCGCAAACAAAAACAGAACGAAAACAAAGTTAGAATATAGCGAAGGCGGAATGGTTTTTATTAATACCCTTTGCATTCGAGTTTGGGAATTAAAAAAGGGAAGAAAATAAAAGGAAATAGAAAGTACTTGAAAAATATCTGAAATAATTATAATAAGGGGAAATGTTTTTGTGATCGGCGCTATAGAATTGATATTAGAATTAGTTAGTATATATTTTAAGAAATATGTTTCATATTTCTATATTTTTCATCCAATTAATGGAAGGATCATATTTTCCTAGTCGAGAGTGGCAATTTGTGGAGTGTTTGTTGGGTTTTCTCGGTATTTTCTCTGCTGCTGTTGCGTCTGCTGATGATGTGGTTGCCATTATTGTTGCGGTTCGTCCTCGACGTTGTCTCTGCCTGTGGAATCTGCCAAGGACACGCACTATTCGTGTGTGTGTGTGTGGAGCCACAAGTCGTTGGCGTTTGTTGCCCGCCACAAGGACACTCGAGGCATGCATGCCAGATTTATGCCACCCACTACCCACCTTCGTCCTGTGCCCCCGGTGGTCCTGCAGCCTGCCAAGGATCGGTGGCCGGATGTGAGAGCAGCCGAGCAGCCTTCGTCGGAGGTGAAGCGACAAACCTGAACCTGAATTTCTCTTCATGTACACAGTGAAAAAAGATATCCTAGTTTTAATTTAACTTTTTTATGTTTTTACATTTTTTTATTGAAAGTACAAATTTTTCAGAGGGTTGTATATCCTTTTTTTTTGGTCCTGGCACTGGGCAACTAATCATCGCCATAGTTATCGCAATTACTATCGCCATAGTTATCGCAATAACTATCGTTATAGTCGTTGTAGGAAGAACAATGAGTATCAATATTTGTATCAGTGTGGTGATTGCTTTGGGTACATTCCTGGGTATCATTGTGGGTATCTTTGTGGGTATCGCTGGTCAAAAAGAGGTGGGTATCATGTCTTACATCCTCCGTAGTTACATCTGCAAGTCCTATTTCATAACCTTTTAGCGAAATATTGTCATAGTCTGCTTCGCCAGATGCCGCTTCTTCTATTGAATTGCGCGAGTTGCTTGAATAACATTTAGAGCACTTTTGCCTGCGAGCAAACAAAATACCCAGCCCACCAACAAACCACATAATCACTATAGTTATATAGATATATGCAACGGGATCCATTCTTAGCTCCGCCCGAGAGGAAAGTTTCAAGCCAACTGAGCTCAAAATTATTCCGATAGATCAACCTTGCCACATGCTGAACATTTGTATACTCTCCCTCTCTAATGCTCTCTTAGCTCTTTTAAAATCCCTATATACATATCTTAAAAGGGAATACACTGTTATGGAAACCTTAAAGAAATTAATTCTCTTATGCTAGACCTTTTAAATTTGTTTGCTGGGTGTTGAATAAGGCAACAACTTCATAGAAAGAAAGAGTTTTTATTTATTTTGTCAATAATTCTACACGTGTTAATCGATTGCTCTTTTCTTTGAAAAGTCTCTTAATATTAATTTATGAAAGAGAAAAAGACTCAATACACTTAGCCATTTTGCCTTATAATGTTGTGCGTGCTTGGAATTTAAGTTAGTCGCAAAACATTGATCACATTAAGAGTACAAGAAACTGTTAAATTACAAACTCTTCTAGGATTTAAAGTATAAAATATTAAGTTAATTCTAACTTGATTTTGCCAGTGGCTTTTCTTGTAAAATTGTATATCCTTAGGCGGACTGACTTATCATAGTTCATGGAAATATGGTGCTATAATCCGGTGGTGGGCCATCTTGAAAGTCGTCTGGAGGCTTGAATATTGTATCGTATAGTGGTGGCTCATCCATTGTATCAGCTGGTGGTATCGATGCTTCCAAATCAGGCACATTTTCGTGCTGACTCAGTGGAGGCTCACTCGCGGAAAGTTTTATATTTTTTTTATTATTTAATATTCTATCAAAAAACCAAAATAAAAACGCAACCAAAATTATTTTAAAAAGGGCCAGTAGAAAATCTTCCATTTTTAATACCGGTGAAGTGGATTGCTTCAACCCAACTGATGAATGAGCTTATACTCTGCGTTGATAATGCTTTTACTCGCATACATAGAATCGTGTATACAATCTCTGTGCGTAAAAAAATGTTTTACAGTGCTCTTTTAAAATAGAGAACAATTGATGAAAATCAGAGGTAAACCAATTTTTTATGAGATCACTTTTTTAAGTCAGCACAGGCGTACTCACTATGGTTACCAAGAAAAATCTCAAATACATGCATGCTGTTGTTTTGAATGAATTAATTCCAAAAATGTTTATAGACCGCTCTTTAATTTGACTCATATACATAAGTATATTTATTTGAAAATTTTTACTCACACCCGCGTTTTAGGTTCTGCGAGTTGGTGTCAAAGTGTATCACACATACGCACTGTTGCCTTCGACCGAAATATAGATTGTACAATGTGCATATTCACAGTAAAAAACAGATTTCCAGGTTTCAATTTATGTTCTTGTTTTCACAGTTTTTTTGTATGGATTTAATATAATTGTCAAAAGTTATTAAAAAGTACAAATTTTGTTAAATGATTTATATAAATTGTATGTTATTTGGTCCATGCACTGAAATTAGAGTGTCGCCTAATCATCACAATCACAGCCGTCATTACTATCGTCATTGCCATCGCCATAGCTATCGTCACTATTATCGCCATAACTATCGTTATAGCTATCGCCATTGTTGTCGTTGTAGGAAGGACAATCGGTATCATTGTTTGAATCAGTGTCGGTATTGTTTTGGGTAAATTCCTGGTCATCATTCTGGATATTAATTTGGGTATCATTGTTTGAATCAGTGTCGTTATTGTTTTGGGTAAATTCCTGGTCATCATTCTGGATATCAATTTGGGTATCATTGTTGGTATCGCTGGTTAAAAATAGGTGGGCACCATAGCACTTATTGTTGTGGATATCGTGGCTTACATCATCTGTAGTTACATCTGCAAGTCCTTCTTGATAACCGTCTAGCGAAATATTGTCATAGTCTGCTTCGACAGATTCTGCTTCTTCAATTGAATTGTGCATATTGCTTGAAACCCCCTTAGTGCACTTTTGTTTGCGACAGAACAGTATACATAGGCCACCAACAAGCCACAAAATCGTGAAAGATATATAAAAACATAGAACTGGATCCATTTTAGGCTCGTCCAAGGGGAAAGTCTTAAGCATACTGAAGTACAAAATTTTCCGTGAGATCATCCTTGTCCATATGCTGAACATTTTTATATATGTATGTATATTTCTCTCTTAAGCACTTTCTTAAAGCTTATGCTCATATGTATATCTCTTATGCTAACTTTCGTAGAAGTTAGCCAATTTATTCTTATCATTTTTCTTTGGTTTGTTAAGAGTTCAAATTTTGCTTCAGAGGCCTTTGATTGCTCTTTGGTATTCATTAATAGAAGAGAAATAAGCCTGCGGGGCGTGATACCAATACTCTTAGCCATTTTGTCTAATAATGTTGTACACGTTTGGAATTTAAGTTTGCAGAAAAATACTGAGCACAAAAAACGCGAAAGAAACTGTTAGATTAAAATATATTCTGCGCTTGCACACTTATTTTATTGTAGTATAACAATTATTGTGAAGAGTTTAATTCCTAACTTAAATAAATTATAACGAAATGCGTGTATTTTTAACGTGGGATGTATCATTATCGTAGCTGGTATTGATTTGTGGAATAATATCTCCTTAAAGTGGGACTGAATTTTCCGACTCTTGTGAAAAGAGTGTGTTATAGTCCGGTCTGGCGTCATCTCGTGGGTCACTTGGCTTGTATACATTATCGTACAGTGGGGGCCAATCCGTGGTATCATCTGGTGGTGCCGACGCTTCCAAATCTCGTGGATAAGGCATACACCGGAGCTGAATCACTGGTCGCACACGCAAAGGTTGAGACATTGGAGGCCTCCTTTCGGAGGTCTCACTCGCGACAGACTCTCTATTCTTTCTGGCCCTTGATACACATTTATAAACCATATAGATAAAGCAACCTAACAAAATTTGTACTACTATTAAAACTAAACGAAGCCTATCATCCATTTTGAGTAACGCTAGAGTGGATTGTTCCGATCGTACTGAAGAATGATCTTATTCGCTCCGCATGATATTGCTGACATTTGTTTATTAATTTGCATACAAACATATTAACACTCTCGGCGCAGAATAATACAAATAAAAAGCGCGAGAGCAACGGCATACAATTGCCTCAAAATATAGATAATTTGCCTAATCTCAGGATCTTCTCTTGTAAGAAAATGTTCTAATAGAATGGAAAACAATTTTAAAGTGAAAGTTTTTAATAGAACTAACTATTATTATAAGCAGCTTTATTCTTAGATAAGTAAAGCATTGTTAATGCTTCTACTTTTGTAGCTACTAATTATGTACCATCTTCCAGGGCTGACATTCCCAACTCCCTTTAAAATAAGGAGTTATAGTCCGATGGTGAACCATCTCGTAAATCATCTGGTGGTTTTTATTACCATCGAAATCAAACTTCATAGAACAGCACTTTCTTCCACTGAGCAGTGTGTCAACTATCATAGCCACCGCCACAACTACCGCCATAACTACCGCCGCAACTAGCAGCATAGCTATCGTCGTAACTATCGTGGAGATCTTGGGTGTTATCGTCGTTTGAAAATTTGTTGGTGTCATTTATAGTTCCTGCTGAACGTCTCGTTTGATAACCTTCTAACGGAGTAAAGTCATAGTCTATAGAGCCTGATTCTGCTTTGAGTGCTCTATTGCGCAAATTCCGCGAAAAACACTTTTTACTCTTTTGGATACATGTATAAAATATAGAAAAAATTAAAAGAATTAACGAAATACCAAAAAGGATTGATAAAGTAACATAGATATATAATTCCATTTTTATGTCCGTTCACTAAGCACGTTTCTAGCATACTGACGATTCAGCTCAGCACATTTGTGCTCTATAATGCTCTCTTATGGTCTTCTATAAAGCAAATACTCTTAACAAATATCTTAAAAATTACTTAACTGTTATGCCAAAGCAATAACCTTTTTTGTTTAATAATTTCAAATTTGTCTGATAAAAGTTCAAGTTTTGCCCCAAGGCAAAAACAAAACAAAAGAGCCACACGTGTTAATCGGTTGAGAAGTCTCTTAATATTCGTTAATAAAAGAGAATGAGACCTGTAGGGCATAATGAAAATACCAATACTCTTAGCCATATGGCCTAAAAATCTTGTACATGTTTGGAATTTAGGTTTGCCGAAAAAAAACTGAGCACATTACACATTTAAAATTATTAATTATTTTTATTTCAGTATATAAATTATTTTATAAAAATAATAAATAAATAAAAAATACATTTTTAACGAAATCAATGTTGAATTTCTTAGAATTCTTAGAGGTATCATTGTTTGCATCCGCTCCGAAAAAAATCTTCTCAGAGAGGTATTTAGTTTTTAGACTCGTTCGGAAACAGTGTGTTATAATCTGGTGGAGGGTCATCTGGTGGATCATTAGGTGGGTCATTAGGTGGGTCGTTTATTATATCGTATTGCGTATCCGTTGTATCTGCTAGTGGTATCGATGCTTCAAAATCGGGTGGTGCCGATGCTTCAAAATCGGGTGCGTAAGGCGTACCCCGGAGCGGAATAACTATAGGCTCACACAAAGGTTGACTAACTGGAGGCCCATGCAAAGGCACATGCAAAGGAACATACAAAGGCGGATTGACAGGAGGTACACTCGCGGAAGGCTCTCTTTTATTTCTAGAGTTATAAACACGTTCAAGATACAAATAGCAAAGGAAACTTAATAAAATTATAGCTGCAGTTGCAAGTGCAAGTTCCAACTTCAGATAATCGTCCATTTTGATTACCGGTAGCGTTGATTGTTCCGAACGTACTGAAACCATTCGTTTTGGGATATTGCTACCATTTGTATATTAATTTGCACATGTAGACATACATATGTAGACTTTCAGCGTGAAATCATAAAAATAAAGAGCAGGAGAGAAAAGTTATAAAGAGCTTAACACTGCCTCAGAAGAGAGATAGCCGGTATTTATCTTTAAAAAATATTTGGTAGTACTCTATTGCTGCAAACTACCCTTTTTCCAGTAGGCATCTGGATCTTGTGATCTTCTGTTGGGAGAAAGTAGTCTTATAGAATGAAATACAATTTTGAAGAAATAAATTGAATGTTTTCATTATAACAATATCCTCTAAAATTATAATTTTCTAAAAATATACATTATTTCATGAAAAATTTCACACGACGAATTTTAAATATTAAAATAAGTATTGCAGCTTTAATCTTCGATGAACATGGTCGTTGCTTCTATTATTGTAGCTATCAGGCTGGGGCTGACTTCCCCGATTGTCTTTCTTCAGAACTGGGGAGTTATATTCTCGTGGATCATCTGGTGGTGCCGATGCTGGAAATTCTTGTCTGTTGGGCACACACTGGTGGTCAATCGTGGAACGGTTAGAGTCCTCGCAAGCATTACGTAAAGCAAGTAGAACTAAGAGAACACCGATCAAAATAATTAGGAGCCATATTAGAGGACTCGACAGAAATTCTTCCATTTTAAGTTCCGATGAAGTTGAATGTTCAAAATGTACTGAAATAATGATTTATGCATGTCGTATGATTCATGCTATTTAGAACGACTTAAATCATTTTTAATAATCAGTTCTAACCCGAAGAGATAACCCTCTGTCAATCAAATTTGGCATCTTTCGTATTACTTCAGAATTTTAAGACAGAACAGTCGCATTTTGGGGGTCTGCTCACCATGGCAACCAAGAAAAAGCTCATGTTGTTGTTATGAATGAATTAATAAAGAGTCGAAACTTGTGGTTTCTTTTTTGCCAAAACAAAATGTTTATTGACCGCTCTTCAATTCGACTTATCTCTCAATATACATAAATAAAGGAATGAGAAGTTCTCTTAATTTCTACTAATAATGTTGTACTGTTTTGTTGTTTTTTTTTCTCTTTGTATATGATACTTCCCGTTTTTATTAAACTACATTTGAGATCTTGGGACTTTTCAGACTCTTAGGGAAATAGAGTGTTATATTCCGGAGGTAGTTCATTCCTCGGGTCGTTTGGTTTATCTTTAGGTTGGTTATCAGGCGGCTCACATGCTGTATCATCTAGTGGTGCCGATGCTGCGAACTCTGGTAGGCTCGGCACGTCATCAGCATCTCGCTCACACCCGAAATACTTTCGAACCCTTTCACATTCCTCCGCAGACCACAAATAACGCAAAACAAATATAACTAAACAGAAAAAGGAAATGGGTAAAATGCAATCAAATATTTTATCGAAATCCATTTTGAATTCCGTCGAAGGTGAAAGCTTCAAGACAACTGAACTATGACGTTATACTTTGCGTGTGAAGCGGCTGTTTTTTGCGTATGTATACATATGCTCTCAGCATAGAATTTCTAAAGCAAGCAAGAGCCATTTTATACAGTGAACTCTTTAATGAGGAATACTCAAGCATAGTAATAAAAAAAACCAAAACAGTTCAATTTTACATTTTAAATACCTTTGGTTGGGGAGCAATTTCAGATGCAAATAGTTGAGCACTCTTGATTTTTATGTTGTCACTTTTTCGAGTCAACACTGTAGTCTACATAAACAAGTCTTATTTTTGGGGGTGAACGCTCCAAAACAAATAAAAGAGACCACAAAAATAAGAGTTTCCTATTGTTTGCCAAATGCTCTTAACTTTCGCATGTCTCTTAACAAAAATCAAATGGTCTATAAGACACCAGTAAATTTTCAAAAATATCCTTTTCTTTTATTGTATTCCAGGAAGAAAAATTGTAATTGATGATTTTCAGTTTCTTTATTCAAACATAAAAAATTGAACTTATTTTTAACAAGGTTTAGTACAAAATACTAACACACATAAATCAAATGTTTATGAATAGAAAAGCTTTTTTTAAAAGCCGAAATTAAATTAATTAAAAGCCAAAAAAAATAATAAGTGTAACAATTCTTCAGATTATAGAATAATTGATATTATACCGTTGTTGGTATCTGTTTAGACTTTAATAGTAGGTATCATATGTAGTTTCTTAAAAGTCCTGTTCTTCCAGTGGATCTGTCTTTTCGAACTTTTAAACAAATCGTTCGTTTGTATTCGATGGTAGGTTATCCCCTGGGTCGTCAGGGAGTTCATTGTGTGAGTCATAAGGTGGCGCATACGTTGTATCAACTGGTGGTGCCGATGCTTCCAAATCTAGTGGGTGAGGTACAATCAGGAGCTCATTCACTGGAGGCTCACACTCGGCAGGATCAATAGTTCTACAACATTTCGATGAAGATATCATATAACGTAGAACCATAATAACAAATACAAAATAGCAAATGTTTACAAAGTAATCTATAAGTAAAATGATGAGATTAAACCAATGTATTTCCATTACAAAGGACTGTTTTGACTGTTCTAAAATATAGGGAGTTAGTTAATCATAGGATGCGCATGACACAAAAATCAAATAAAAGAGAGCCAAAAGGAAGAGTTTGATATTGTTTGTCGAAAGCTCTTAACTTCCGCATATCTCTTAAAATCCTAACATTTATTTCATAGTTTTGAATGAAAATGGTTGTGTATATAAAATATTCTGTTGAAGATAAATAATTTAAAATGCAACATTTATTTTTCTGTGTATATTGTCTATATCCATCTCTTTCTCCGCATGATAGTGTGGGTGGCTTCATGTTTTGTGGCTGCATGTTTGGTCAGCCATGAAGGCCACAACAAATGCTGCAGACCCACCCACTCACCACTCACCAGCCCCTTTAACCCCTCTTTCACCTTAACCCCCCAATGTTGTTACTTGCAATCTTGACATTTAATTATCCGCTGTTGACTGCAGCTCCCACTGAGGCTGCTGACTCTGTGTGTCAAGGTCCTCGGTTTGTTTTCGGTGGCTGCCAGGAAACGCATCTGCTGAGGTGATCTGCTGCCAAGGTCTAATTCGAGCAGGAAATTCGACCAAATGTTCAAGGCGGAATTTATCAATTTGCGAGAATGACAGGACTTTTGGTTGTGGAATCAGGCACATTGAATGAAACTTGAAGCTCAATTTAAAAAATGTATAAACAACATTTTTAGGTTTTTAATGTTATAGTATAAACGTGACTTTAATTTTGAAGGACATTTATTTTATTAAACCCTCATAATTGTAATTAAATAAAAATGTTTATAAAATATGAAGACATTAGCTTTGACCAGGCATTACATATATATTTTAAAACTTTAAAAACCTTAAAGTAAGTAAAAAGGTAATCTTAAAATGATTGCTGATAATAATTATCATTATTATTATTTATTTATTTTAATTGGTGCTAAGTTGTAGATTATTTCTAATATTGATTGATTAATTTTATGTAATAACTGGATTGTTAAAATAAACTAGCAATACTAACTTACTAATTGTTAACCGCTTGCTCTTTAATTCCCTTTTCAGTTGTCGAAATGGAGCGATGCGAAAGCCGGCGAAGAAGGCGAAGGTAAGTCATTAATCTTGAAGAAATCCCGGCCACATCTCTGCATTACGTATACGCAACGTGGTTGCCATTGAATTGTTACGAACTTACGAAAATATCCTTTCATTTAAAAGTTTCTCAGACAAGTTTAGTAGACTTCGAAAATTATATAGTATTTCACGATTTTAAGTAAATAATAAATAAAAACCGTAAGCAGCTGTGATTACAGCAGAAATTTAAATGGCAATTGCAGCTGTATGTTGTCTGAGTTTTCAGGTCAATCAATAGCATTCCGATGGCTCCTGCCTGTGATTAGTATGCCATGAAAAGCCGTGAAAAGAATAACTGTGGGTGTTTGTGAGTCAGTGTGAGTGAGTGCGACGCCATTTTGCTTGGCATGCAGCTTGGTTTACGTGTGTTCGCGACCTACGACAACATGAAAGAAAGTTGCCTAGGTTAAGTCCTGCGCAGACTCACACAAAGGCACTCGAAGGAATTCGATTCTACAAGAGTGTGCGTGACCTGCATATGTGTGTGTGTAGGAGTGTGTGCACTGTAGGTGCAATCAATGAAAGTTCAACGCACGTCGGAGGCAAAAAAAATGGGACTTTGAGTTGACTGAAACTTATCCAGTTAAAAAAAGAGAACATTTAAAACTTATTTTACAAGTGGGCTAAATAAAATTATTAGTGAATGATATTTATGATTTTGTAGCATACTTTTCGAGGTAATTTTTTAGATACTTAAAAAAAAATCTCCAATGAATAGTTTTAATATTTTGAAACCATTACCACTATTTTGAAACCACTAAAAGTAATGATGAGTCATCAGTTTGTATTTTTCTTTCCTAAATTAAATGGACTTAAAAGCTTATAGTTGGTTTTTAAAGTGAAAAAGGCTATCTTGATTCTTGTCAAAGAATCTGTAGGCAATCCACAAAACACTCGACTTAAGGGCTATGCAAACATGGTTGCAATTTTTAGGGCGCATGTGAGTTTGATGTTTGTTTGGCTGCCGATGCGGCCAATGTCATTTGAAAATATATGCCAAAAAAAGTGACAACATATCGAACCACACATGCACATTTAATACGAAAAAAAAGAAAACAAAATAAAAAACAAACAGGCCATAACTGACCCAGATTTCTGATGCCACCACATATCGCGTATACGCCGCGTGTTTGTGTTTGCTTTTAGAGTTTTTCCTTTTCACCCTGCCCCTCTTTTTCCCCGTTTTTGTTTTTGCATTTTCCGATGAAAATTATTATTTTGTTTTCTAGCCATGATAACGATAACGATTACACCCCAAGGCTATAAAAATCAGGGAAAATTCAGTTTTGATGGCAATTTGATGATTTCCAGGAGCTCTTGCCTTGAATAGCATCAGTGCATCGGTGTGGGTGGGGCTGCTGTTCAAGGTCGAGCTCGGTTGAAAATAACCGGATTATCTTTGCCAGACATCTGTGTGGCTACACAGATAACAAGAGAGAACGCTATAGTCGGGTGCCCCGACTATCAGATACCCGTTACTCAGCTTAAGGGAGTGCGAAGGAGATAAAAACTTTGATCCGACGTAACTTTTTAACGAATGGTCCGATTTAAAAAATTTCTTCTACATTTCGATAGGTATTCATAAACATAATAAAACTGCATCTTTACTTTTCCGAAATATTGAAATTTTTAAAATCGTATACAAGCGATTGTGGGCGTTAGAGGGGGCGTGGCACCCTTTTGAAATAAACTTGCGCTGCGTAGGAACTCCTAGAATCTGCATGCAAAATGTCAATCTTCTAGCTTTTATAGTTTCCGAGATCTCAGCGTTCATACAGACAGACAGACGGACAGACAGGCGGACAGACGGACAGACGGACAGACGGACAGACGGACAGACGGACATGGCTAGATCGACTCGGCTAGTGATCCTGATCAAGAATATATATAGTTTATAGGGTCGGAAACGCTTCCTTCTACCTGTTACATACTTTTGCACGAATCTAATATACCCTTTTACTCTACGAGTAACGGGTATAAAAAGTATGGGGATGAATAGATATTAATATATATACATATTTTATTTTTACCATTGAATAATGTAAAATGGATATTGGAAACTGAATTTTTCTGAAATCAGAAAAGAAAATTACAGTTTCCAGCTGTATTTTTCGAACAGTAAATTCAACTTTTAAAGATTAGATATTTTGTTAATTTATTATTATTAAAAAATCTCTATTTCTTTCCCAATTAGACGACGGAAAAAAGCTGCACTTTGTGAGTCCGGCACGCCGGAAATCGGTGCTGGCCCCCATTCTCAATAAGATCAAGAATGGCGCTGATGCGGCGGACAGTGCCGAGAAGAAACTGGGTAGCGAGAGCAGCGGCAGTGGTCACATAGCGGTCCAGATTGAGCCAGCCAGGCGGGTGAAGGTGGGTCATAGGCTCAGATCTCTTATCTCAGGAACAATATAATTATATCAATCTACCTATTAGCGTCACAGCATCCACGGCATGATGGAGGAGGAGAATACGATCCGGCCGCATCAGGAGATCCGCCAGCTGACGCTGGAGGAGAAGAAGTTCCTGCTGGCCGTGGAGAGGGGCGATATGGCCGGCACTCGCAGGATGCTGCAGAAGGCCCAGGACACGGAGTACATCAATGTGAACTGCGTGGATCCGTTGGGGCGAACCGCCCTGCTGATGGCCATTGACAACGAGAATCTGGAGATGGTGGAGCTGCTGATTAACTACAATGTGGACACGAAGGATGCGCTGCTGCATTCCATCTCGGAGGAATTCGTTGAGGCTGTGGAGGTGCTGCTGGACCACGAAAACGTGACCTTTCACAGCGAGGGCAATCATGTGAGTGGAAAATAGAGCTGGGAAAATATCGAAAATATCGATATTTTACTATAATATCAATGAAATCAAGGGAAAGTATCTAAAAAAAATTATAATAATTATGTTTCAAAAATATAAAAATTATGTTTAAATAATTATGTTAACAATAAAACGTCAGAAAACATTGATATCTCCTATGAAAATTATCGAAATTATCGATAATGTAGATTTTCGTTCAAGCTCTAGTGGGAGGTGTTTATTTTCGAGCTTTCTTGAAACTCTCTTCTACTTTCCCTTAGAGCTGGGAGTCCGCCTCGGAGGATACTTCGACCTTCACGCCGGACATTACGCCGCTGATCCTGGCCGCTCACCGCGACAACTATGAGATCATCAAGATCCTTTTAGATCGGGGAGCCGTACTGCCCATGCCTCACGATGTGCGATGTGGTTGTGATGAGTGCGTTCAGTCCCGTCAGGAGGATTCGCTCCGCCACTCGAGATCCCGCATCAACGCCTATCGGGCCCTGGCCAGTCCCAGTTTGATAGCACTCTCCTCCAAGGATCCCATCCTCACGGCCTTCGAGCTGTCCTGGGAGCTGCGCCGGCTAAGCTTTCTCGAGCACGAATTTAAGGTGGGCTTGGAAATTGACTTTGTAATTATTTATTTATCATATCATGCTTTAATCTTACTCCCCAGAACGAGTACCAGGAGCTGCGCAAGCAGTGCCAGGACTTCGCCACCGCCCTGCTGGACCACACTCGCACCTCCCACGAGCTGGAGATCCTGCTCAACCATGATCCCACCGGTCCAGTTTACGAGCACGGCGAACGGATGCATTTAAACCGCCTCAAACTGGCCATTAAACTGCGACAGAAAAAGGTAAAATCTGAATTTAGAAACCTACATTTATTTATTATAAATCCCTTTTTTAGTTTGTGGCCCATTCGAATGTGCAGCAACTGCTGGCGAGCATTTGGTACGAGGGTCTGCCCGGTTTCCGAAGGAAGAACATGGCCCTGCAAGCGGTCGACATTATCCGGATCGGCATCATGTTCCCCATCTTCTCGCTGGCCTACATCCTGGCTCCCTACTCCAGTATTGGCCAAACGATGCGCAAGCCGTTCATCAAGTTCATCTGCCACAGCGCCTCCTACTTCACCTTTTTGTGTGAGTAATTTAAGTCAATTTTTTAATATTACTATATTAATATTTTAATTGTATTTTAATTGCGTGAAATTCCCTTTTCCAGTTCTTTTGATGCTGGCTTCGCAGAGAATAGAGACCTTCATTGGCGGCTGGTTCTTTGCGGACTCCTCGGGAATGCTCAACAAGGTGGAGGAGCTGCCCACGAAGCGAGGGGCCAAGCCGACCTTCATCGAGTGGCTAATCCTGGCCTGGGTCAGTGGACTCATCTGGAGCGAGGTTAAGCAGCTGTGGGACGTTGGTCTGCAGGAGTATCTCAATGACATGTGGAATGTGATCGACTTTGTAACGAACTCCTTGTACGTGGCCACGGTGGCTCTGCGGGTGGTGTCCTTTTTTCAGGTGATTTTCTGGATTCCCCTAATGAAATTCCCGTAGTTAACCATTTATTTATTATATACTGATTAGGTCCAAAAGGAGATGATATACAACTCGCATGCCACGGACCTGCCGAGGGAGCGATGGGACGCCTGGGATCCGATGCTAATTTCGGAGGGCCTTTTCAGTGCAGCGAACATTTTCAGTAGCCTCAAGCTGGTTTATATATTCTCGGTGAATCCGCATCTGGGGCCACTGCAGGTGTCGCTGTCCCGGATGGTAATGGACATCATGAAGTTCTTCTTTCTATATGTCCTGGTCCTGTTCGCTTTTGGCAGTGGTCTCAATCAGTTGTTGTGGTGGGTTTATCTGTCTTTTGTCTTAAAAAACTGATTAAATATTAAAATTATTTTTAATATCCTAGGTACTATGCTGATCTGGAAAAGAAGCGTTGTCCTGAGGTTTCTCCCATGAGTGCTCTTCTAAACATGAATGGAACCAATGATCCAAATGCGTGTATAGTGTGGCGTAGGTTCTCTAAGTAGGTCATTTATTTAATTTTAATAAATTTATGTAAAGGTGATGCAAATTAATTTAATTGCTTACAGTTTATTTGAGACCACACAAACCCTTTTCTGGGCTGTCTTTGGCCTAATTGACTTGGACAGCTTTGAGTTGGATGGCATTAAGATCTTCACCAGATTCTGGGGCATGCTGATGTTTGGCACCTACTCAGTTATCAATATTGTGGTGCTGCTCAATCTGCTCATAGCCATGATGAATCATTCGTACCAACTAATTTCGGTGGGATATTTGTAGTCTTCACTTAATCTTTTAACTTATTTAATTTTTGTATTTTCTAAGGAACGTGCTGATGTGGAGTGGAAGTTTGCTCGGTCCAAACTGTGGATTAGCTATTTCGAGGAGGGCGGAACCTGTCCACCGCCATTCAATATTATACCCACTCCAAAGTCCATTTGGTATGCCATTAAATGGATGCGTCGGGTCTTCTGCAGTGGATCCTCGGCCGCTCGAAGGGAACATCTCAAGACGATAAGGGTTGGTACCCCAATTCCTTAGTTATATTAATTTAATATTAATTATTAAAATAATCTATCCTTTTCTGGCATCTCCCACAGCGAAAGGCCCAGCAGGCGAGTGATCGGGACTTCAAGTACCAGCAGATAATGCGAAATCTGGTCAGGCGGTATGTGACTGTGGAGCAGCGGAAGGCCGAGTCGCAGGGCGTGACCGAGGACGATGTGAACGAGATCAAGCAGGACATTTCCGCCTTCCGGTGCGAACTGGTGGAAATACTCAAGAACAGCGGCATGGACACGAATGTGACGGCGGGTCAAGGAGGTGGTAAGCCGCAGAAATCTCTCTGGATTACTAACCGTCCTCTATTTGAATGGGTTCTCTCTTTCTGCCCACAGGAGGTGGTGGCAAGAAGAACCGCCAGAAGGAGCGTCGCCTGATGAAGGGCTTCAATATCGCACCGCCTGGCTCGACGGGATCTTTGGCACCCGTGGCCGAGTTCTCCACCTCGCTGGACAACTATGACAACCAGCACGAGATCCTCAGCTCCACACTGTCCACCCTCTTCACGCCGAACTTTATGCACAAGCGCCAGCAGAGTCAGGCCGGAAGTGGAGGCGGTGGATCGGAGTCACCGACCACGCCCACCGCCTGCCAGGGAACTCAGGGGGCGGCAATGGCCTCCAGCAGCCAGGTCACCAAGTACAATAAGTCCGCTTTGAAGCCGTACAACAAGCGCATTGCGGGTCATAAAAAAAGATGGGGTATGTAATGCTTAAAATTATAACAAAGGAAGTAGAGAAAGTTAAAGAATGGAAATCAAATTATTATTATACAAGTTATCAAGAAACAAAAAGGCTGTTGCTAAGAGGCAAAAGGTGCACCTGGCGCCATCTACATCTAATGTTCAAAGTGTAACATTATTTATCCTGGCGCCATCTACATCTGGTGTTAATGGTGTGTAATTTTCCTTTGCAGGCACCTTGATAGAAGCCGCCAAGGTTGGCAACGTGAGCAAAATGCTGGGCCGTTCGAAGTCGGAGGACTCGGTGTGCAACTCCTCGCACACAGCCACCCCAGTTCATGGCCAGATGCGGGTCACCTATGCCCAGAATTCACCCCAGCAGGGATACGGATACCATGGCGAGACCACCAGTTCCACAACAACATCAAATACACCAACTCCAACGATTTCGGTGGTCAGCAATTCGCCAGCAGCCCATGCGGGAGTGGGTTCGCACTTCTTTCACACGACAAGCGGTGGGTTTGAGTTCTAGAAATACCCACTAATCGTGCCAGTAATCTAACCGAATTTCAAAATAACCCAGGTCTCACTGCCATTGCCGCTTTGAAGCGGAAGCGCAAAAAGTTCTCATCGAGCAAGAATATTTGCCCCGTTACCGAATCCGTGGCAGCGGCCAATGCAGCTGAGTTACTTAATGATAAGGTGAGTTGCTAGGTTTTCAAGAATTAGTTTTTATTATTATGTTTTTTTGTAGACCCTGAAACGGGTGTCCAGCTATCCGGCAGCAGAGGCCGGTGTGCAGCACAAAGATCCGGCCCAGTTGGTGAAACCACGGCGGCATGAGCAAACCCAGAGCCAACACGACTCGGTGGAGACCAATTCTACCTTCACGCTGTCCATCGATCCATCCAATACGTCCGTGAACTCCAGGGAACCTCTGATCAGCACCAGTTGTGTTTCTACCACGGGTGCTATTGGCTGAAAGCACTTTCGGAACTCAAAGGAGGCTAGAAATACCAAAGAAAAGAAGGGGCAGATGGGATTGCCAGAGATACCAAAGATAAAGCAGCTAAACTACTTAGATGGCGCACCTGAAGCATACACTTAGATACTATACAGATACACTTTGTTGACATTTTTGATATGAAGACATAACCGAGTATGGAGGTAAACTAACTAAGGAAGCTATACTTAAAACCCACACAGCCTAGATCTTAAATTACCTCACCATGTTAAGATATAGAGGCCATTCGATGGAATTAGCACACACCATACCCCTCACTAACTGTTAATCACTAACTCAGAAACAACTAACGTGCACTACTGAAACGATATTTCCTTTACCTCAAACTAACCTATAAAACTTTATTTACAAAACTTCAGTCTACACATCTTACTATCGGATCGTATCTATACATTCATTCATTTAAGAACCAAAGTTTTCTGATCTTTCCAATTACAACTACAGGATGTGGTGGTCCGATTTTGATACAATACCAAATTAAAATCCAAAATACATACATATATTAAAAACAAGCTTCTTGCATAAAAATTATCTCCTCCACCTGAACCATGAAGCACACATATCATGCCAATCGCTTTATAGAGAAACCTTTTACACCAAAAAAAACAAAGTACCAACTCCTGAAAAGAGTTGAAAATATAGATCCAATAAAGACCTTTACCAAATACAAATACGAATACTAAACTATCCCATATCGATGTTGAACGTTGCCTTAGCATGAAACATATTTTTTATACACATAAGTTTTGGATGAACATTGAATTACTGAAACGTACTGTACCCGCAATGAGGGAAGCGCTGTGTATTTGTTGATTTGAGAGAACGGATTTTGAAACCAAGGATTTGTTGTTGTTCCAGCAAGCAAGCAAGCAAGCAGAAAAGCAAAGCAAACGCAAAGCAAGACAAGTATATAAATCAAAAGAAACCACAATTTTATACACCGATTTTAAACAACACGACAAACAATAATCGAATCGCATACTACTAAAGTGTTTGCATTTTATGGGTATGTATATTCGCAAGATGTGCATATCCATAGCCTACACACACGGCGATTTTAGCATATATAATATATATACATATATAGAATACAAATATGAATAATCGAAATTTTTAGATGATTTTTGCGTTAAATTAGACAATTACCCACACAAATACACAAATAATATACGAAATATCAACGAAAACAATAACAAGGAATATCATATAGCATTTTATATAAATACTTTCTTCTGGAACAGCAGAAATATGTTGCACAATTGCCAGACATATCTTTGCTAAAGCCAGAAAAACAAACAATCTAAGGAGGCAAACGAAATACCAAATACAATGTTAGAATAATATAAAAAATTGTTATTTGCACGGAAACATAAACTAATAAAAATATATCGAAACGTATGAAGCATTTTTTATTTGGCTTTTAAAACCATATTTTAGCTTTTCGATCTGAAAATGAAATAATATATAAATATTAAAAATAGCTCCAGATCTGCTAATGGATAGGGGTACTTACTTTGTCCATTAATTAAAGGCCTTGTCCCAGATTCAAATAAAAACAAAATGTTTTTTTAATATATAAAAATATACAAATAATAAAATCAAACTTTTTATTTTTATTTTGGCTGCTTTTTCAACTAAGATGGTTAAATATTTAACAAAATTAAAATCTCTCTAGCACATAAATCAAAAATAAACTAATTTTAAAACATATTTTCCATTTCTGTTTGAAATAAAGTAAAACTTTAGAGCCTTTATGCTAGCATTGAAAATATTACTTGACTTTATATATAAACCTCAAGAAACCGTCAGTTTGCAGCTCAAAATAAGGGGTGCTTGGGGTTATATCAAAATCCAGGAGTTCTTTGAGTCCACCTTTTATCAACAATACCAAAGATTAAACTTACATTATAGTCTCTCGTCTTTAGTGTTTTCATTGTCTAAGATCTATTTAAATCATCTACTTTTCCTTATAGCAAATTTTGCATGAAACCTTTATGGGTTCTAGGTAAAGTCGCAGGATATTGCACCTTCGATTTGTCTGTTTAACGATGCTCCAACTCAGTGTGGGAAAAATCAACTAAACTGGACTGCATTCAAAAGAAGACGACATCAGTGGAGTAACTCGGATGCTGACAAACACTGGCCAAACTGAACAGGATCGAGGGCCAACAGACAGACCAGCAGGAAACTTGGAAGTAGATCATTCCGCAGGACTTGGAGGCAAAACTGGACAGGATTGAAGGGCATAAAACACAGGCAATTGAGACCAAAAAATAAATCCTTCGAGAAGTCCGGCAAAGAACTCTATCCTGAATTAATAAGAAAATAATAGAACCGAAGTTCGAGCGGATTGGCTCAAGATATTTTTACACAGGAAATAATAAGGATCAAGATTGGACTACTGCTGCAAATACTGTGATCGGTATTATGTCTAATGTACAAATATCTTGAGTCAATACGCTTGAACTTCGACGATATGATTTTCCCATCAATTCCGGATAGACTTTTCCGCAAGTCTGCTACCCGGTTTATATATTGGTCTGTGACGCCTGCCGTTATTTTTGATGACCCTCCCTTCTGTCCAGGTTCTTCTCGATGATCTACGGAACGATCTAATTTCAAGTTTCCTGAAGGACTACCTACCGGCCTTCCATCATGGGCAACTTGATCAGCGTTTTATTAGGCTTGTTGACCCAGATGTATATTGCATAGGTGGATTCGTATAAATGTCAAACCAGTTAAGATGAATTTCCAACACTGACTTGAAGATCGTTAAACGAACAACAGAACAAACAGGATCCATAAAGAGTCCGTGCAATAGATGCTTCGAAAAATCAGCAGAGGATTTCATTGAACTTCGAATATGTAATCACGAATAACGAGGAAATCTAATGTAGGAACTCTTTAGTTATTCGTTGTCAGAGCTTTTCTTTGTCGTTTATAAGGAAATATTTCTTCTTAAGTAAAAAGATAAATTTTAAAATATTGAAAAGGCCAATATAAAAACCTTAATATTTTCTGCTCATTTACGAATACTAGTTTCAAATACAGTTATGTGCTCTTTTAAAAATCCGAAAAGTCCCAAGCAGCTGAATGAAAAATCCACAAACAAAAACCAAAAGTATTTTTTATTATTTGTATATCGCATTTATTTTAAATGTTTCATATATATATTTTGCAAATAAATTTTATAAGTTGTAAACATAGAAACATACATAATTCCCATTTATTTATCATTTGATTCCGATTTAAGTTTATTTATTTATTTATTTTATATATATATATATAATTTTTTTAATTTGCATCAAGCAAATGTTTATGCTTTACATGAACAAACATTTGTTTTGTTTTGTGTATTTTTTTTTGTTTTTTCGTGATTTTTTAGATAAGATTCCGTTTTGTATAATTCACATTAAATGCTATGGAAAGAAACAATTACATTTAGTTTAATTTATTTAATTAGAAAAATAATAATAATTGGAATATAAATCACTTTGCCTAGTTGGGGCTGCTATAGCCACATGGACAGCCTACGAAAAAAAGTGTTGGGTTGAATTTGTTTAGTTGGTTGTTGGTTGGATGTGAAATGCAACAGTTGGATTGCCAGCGGATATAGCAGCCCCAACTGGGGTTGCCTTGGTTTTCTCGATTTCTGCTTGTCGTATAATATGTTTATAATAAATTGTGTAATAATTCGTATAAAAAGGTTTGTGAGAATGAAAGAAGCGTCTGCTGTTTTACATATATCTATGTTTTGTATATATATATATATTTATATATCTGCGTAGATTGGAGCGATCAGGGGGAAACAATTATACAGCACTGAATACTTGTAGCTAGTAGTCTAATAAATTCATACTTTTCGTTTAATTATTCGTTATGCATTTGCCCTCCGGCATCAATTTGCGGCGCCCCCTTTACAATTCGGTTACCTTTTAGCTACTTAGGAGTTTCATTAGTTGGTGCAATTTGTTGACCAGCTATCTACAATCGTTATGTTGGAATACATTTTACAAAAATGGTTCTTGTAAAAAAATCTTGCTCTTGCTCTGGCTAACATGCTAGTTCTACACGTATCATACAGGAATTTTACAAACCCGCCGGAAGGGGCAAATGCAATTTTTGGGGCCACACGGAAAGTAACAGCTTGAGAAGCATTTTCTTTTTCGTTTTCGGAACAGGATTTGACAAGTACTGATGAGCCTTTAGGTTCTTTCGCCGGCTGCTCAGCTCTCTTTTGTTTATAGCACATATGGAGATTAGACTTTCGGTTTTTTGTGACAACAAATATTATAAGTAAATACCATTAATAACATTTAGCTGTGTGAATGTAAGCCGTTGCGGTTTTTGTGTACATTTAATACAATTATGGGGGTTCTGTTTCTGCCTTCTCATCTCAGATCTCATCTCATCTCTCTTTCTTCACCTCTATAACTTTCTACCTTTCGCTAGATTTTTTGATTTCCTGTGTTCTGCTTGTTTTGTTTAAAATTAGACAATATACAGTTTGATTTTGTTTGATTTTGTTACGGTATACATATAAAAAATACATAATTACAACTAATGGTTTAAATCACTTTTTTGAGACATAAAGTGTTTCATATTTGTTTTTCTTTTTTTTCTATTTTTGCCTGTCGTTTTGCCTGTCCCACGTTGGGCGCCAGTTTTTTTGTTTTCCATTTTATGTCCTCTTAGCCCCGCAGCATATTGACGAGCATGGCGACCAGGAAGGTGCCCACTAGGAAGGAGACCACAATGCAGACGGCCTTTTGCTGGTCACTCAGACGCCTCCGGTTGGAGTACAGTGAAGTTAGCTTACCGACGATTCGCCTCAGTCCGCCTGCCTGGGCCAAGCTGGAGGAGATGGCTGCCGCCGTCGAGGAGCTGGAACTGGATGAGCTGACGCCCAGGCCGGTGTGCGGATGGTGGGCGTGGTGCATGTGATGCGAGTGGTGCATGTGGTGCTGATGCTGGTGGTGCGAGTCGGTGGCTCCTGCTACAACGAGGCTGCCGCCGCCGCCGTTGCCTCCGCCTCCGCACGGCTGATGGTGGTGGTGGTGATGATGATGATGGTGATGCAGGGGATCTGCGCAGGCATTGAAACCGGACAGCTCCTGCTGCAGTCGTCCAATCGCCACGGGATCGGCTCCAACGCCGCTCGCACCGCTGATAGCGGACGCACTCACCGATCGCAAGTGCAGGCCATTGGTGGAACCATTGCCGGCCGAGAGTTTCCGGCTGCTCCGCTGGCTGCTGCTGGCGGCCACCGCCTGTGGTGGCGCCGTCGAGCCGTGCAGGTGGTGGTGGCAGGTGGCCGAGCTGGGATCCAGCTCGCTGGGCACCTGGTAGCGCAACGGACTCGACGGCTG
Source organism: Drosophila takahashii (assembly GCF_030179915.1). Lineage (NCBI taxonomy): Eukaryota > Metazoa > Arthropoda > Insecta > Diptera > Drosophilidae > Drosophila > Drosophila takahashii. The sequence goes on along the minus strand of NC_091678.1, from coordinate 12,468,081 downwards.
GCCGTAGAGCAGCTCTCCGCCCGCCGCTATCCGGACGGGACACACGCGGAACTGATAGCAAGTGCCGGCGGCCAGATTGTCAATGGTGAACTTGGTCTCGGGGCCGCGATACAACTGCCGGTATTCGTGATTGGCCAGATTGATGGGAGCTCCGCTCGAGCTGCCGCTGGAACTGCTGCTGCGACCCTTGGGCGACAGGGATTCACCTTCTAGCTCTGCGGCGCCCAAAACGGCGTACTGCAGCTCGTATTCCACGCGATCGTGGAAGGAGTTCTTCGAGTGCTGCCACTCCAAAGTCAGCTGCATGCCCAGCTGGCCGGGCAGCTCCATGAGGCACACGCTGCCCTCCTGGACGACGCGCGGTGGCTTTATGTTCGCTGGGAGAGTGGCCGAGGTCTCGAAGACAAACTCCTCGGAATAATCGCCATCGCCAGCCCGATCCGTGTGGGCGTAGATGCGGAAGGTGTAGCTGCTACGCTCCTGCAGCTTGTGCACCTTGCACATGCAATTAGTGCCGGAGTAGACGGCCTGGAATTGCTTGGCCCGCGACACATACATCTCCACAAAGTATTTGGTGAAGTCGCCTCCGCTGCCAGAGGGATTGGATTGGTTCGCCACCTTGCCAACTCCATTCTCGCCCCACTTGAGCTTGATGTAGTTGTGCCCGGCACCGCTGCACTCGAGGCGCGGTGGCGCCGGAGGAGCCGGCTGGGTGGTCAGCTTGGCATAGGCACTAAAGGCTCCCGCCCCGATGGCGTTCACCGCCTGCACGCGGAACTTGTAGCCGGTTTCGGGCATCAATCCGCTCACTGTGTATCTCGTACAGGCATCTGGAGTGGCGATGGTTCGTTCCCCATACTCAATGTTGTACGAGCAGATGGGCGAGCCATGGGCCGCCGGCTGCGTCCAGTTGAGGGTCACCTCCTGGGCGGTGAACTCGTAGCCCTGCATCTGCGGAGCTCCTGGCACGGCGGCCGGCGTGCACACGCTTATCACATCGGAGGAGGTTCCGGTGCCGGCGGAGTTGCTCGCCTTGATGCGGAAATGGTAGCGTGTGTAGGGCGAGAGGTTCCTCAGCTCCGTGCAGGTCTGCGCTCCCTGGTAGCAGTTGTGGAACTCGGAGCTCGGTGGCTCCTTTACCTCCTCCTCCTCCTCGCCATCCCTAATCCTCTCCTGGCTGGCACTCTTCAGCGTGTAACTGGTCACCGGTGCGCCGTTTTCCTGCAACGGCGGCTGCCAACTCACGCCCAAATGGGTGGCCGACTTGACCAGGACGCGCAGCTCCTCGGGAGCACCGGGCGCTGCGGCGGCTGCGGTGAATCGCATCCACTGCGACCAGTTGCCGTGGCCTATCCGGTTGATGGCCCGCACCTGGGCCTCGTACATGCCGCCGGGGGTGAGGTCCTGGGCCACAAAGTAGGCCTGCTTGCCGCGGTAAACCACTTGTGGAGGTTGCACCTGCTCCAGTCGCCTCATCTGGGCCTCAAACTCGAGGACCGGTGCCCCGCCATTGTACTCCGGATGCTGGAGCTTCAGGAGGGCGGCGTACGGCGAGGGCGGATCACTGCAGTGCGGCGGCGGCGGGGCAGACGGCGGCACCGCCTCCGTGGTAACGTGTCCAATGTCCGAGTAGGGACTCTGCCCGGCGGGACCTTCGCAGCAGGCCCGCAAAGCGTAGGTGGTGCCCGGCTGGAGGCGCTCGCACATGGCCTCTGTTTCGGCCCCGCTGTAGATCCGCTCGAACGCGGGTCCAGCGGCACTCAGCTCTAAATGGTAGCGAAGGATTTCAGCGCCACCCGCATCGCTGGGTGCATCCCAGCGTGCCTTGAACTGGGTGCCATGGATCTTGCCCTTGGCATGCGGCTTCCCGGGTCTCCCTGGACGTTCAGCCAAAGTGCGGTAGCTAACCTCCGGCGACCAGGGCGAGAAGCCCGCCTCGTTTTCGGACCGCAAACGGAACTGATAGCTGCTGGCCCGCCGCAGCTGCAGGCACTCGGTCAGCAGCTCTGTGCCCTTGTAGGTGTTCAGGTAGCCATGGCCTGATTCCGCATCCTGCAGCTGCAGCAGAAAGTCTCCATCCTGTGCCCGCCGCTCCCAGCCGAGCTTCAGGGAACTGGAAGTGCTGCCCAGCAGCTGCGGAGGTCGCGGCACTGGCGGCGGATTGCCCGAGGTGCTGTAGCTCGCCACTGGGGAATAGGGACTCTGGCCCGCCTCGTTCACGGCCGCCAAACGGAAGCTGTAGACCGTCGTTGGCTGGAGTTTCCCGATGACATAGTGCTTGGCCTTGATCTTGGCCAGCTCCACAAACTTCTGCGGCTGTCCCGCCATCCTACCCTCGTCGTATTCCAGCAGATAGTGCTGTATGCTGGCGCCGTTCGCCGCGGGAGCTGCCCAGCGCAGATTTATGGAGCTCTTGGTGCGGGAGACCAGCTTCGGCGGCGGCGGTTGATCGGGCTCACAGGCGGGCGTGCGAAATTCCGTGGGATCGCTGACCGTGCCGACCAGCTTCTCGTAGTGCACCTGCAGGCGCACCAGGTAATCCTGCCCTGGCTGCAGATCCTGCACAATGCACTCGTAGGCTTCGCCCTGGTAGAGACTCTTGTACTTGCACTGCTTGCCGGAATCACAGAGGAGCACTTGGTAGCGCAGCTGGCGCATATCCACCGTCACCGTGTCCGCGATGGCCGGACTCTCCCAGATGATCTTGGCCGCCCGCGCAGTCACATCGATCACCTCGGGCCTGTCAATGGCCGAGATCTGCTCGATGATGGTGTTCTCCCTGTGGTACTCCTCCTCATCGTCGCCGGCCAGACTGGAGTTGTCCTCGCCGTCCTCGGAGGTTCCCACCGAACTGGCGCCGCCCACACTGCTGCCGGTTCTCTGGGGCGGATTCCCGTTCCTGGTCTGCGTCTGCTGCTGGGCCACCGGGTGGTGCTGCTGCTGCTGCTGCTGCGGCAGGCGACGTCCTTGGTGGTTCACCACGTGGTGGTGACTGCTCAGGTGGCCGGGCAGGGTGACGCCCGGAGGAATGTTGTTGTTGTTATTGTGACCATTCAGTTCGTTGGCACGGCGCGGAGAGGGCGAGTGCGGGGGATCTGGATGGAAGTGGAATATATTAATGTGATCTCTTGGCAACACGAATGATTTTGTAGTTCGCTTAGCAGGGATATAACTTTAAAAATGCATTTAAATCTTGATAAAAAAATATTTTAATTCATTCTTTTAGTTAAAGAACTTATTTAAATTTTAAGAACCGTTTTTCTTTGGTTAAAAACTATTTTATAGTGCTTTCAAAATACTTTTATTTTAAAGTTATTGATTGTTCGAACTAGACAGATTCTAAATATTAAGGAATAACCAAAAGAGTATTTATCAAAATCAAAGAAGACTGTACTTAGCTTTACGTTTTTTAAGTAATATATTACTTTAGATCTTGAAGAATTAGGATCATATTCTATGGTATGCTATTGTCATTTAGTAATGTAATATGTTGTTTAATTATTTTCTTAGTTGATGAATATTCTAAGTCTTCGTTCTTCTTATTTTTAGACCTCAGTTGTAAGGATTGTTTGGATTTCTAAAAATATTAACTCTTAGAAATTTTAACAAAATTTAAAAATTGTTTTTTAGATCCTATACAATATCATAAAGTATGTTTTAATGGTTCTTTAAAACTTATTCCCAAGCCAGACGAACTACATACTCATTATTTAAGGTTCCCTGTGCCGCAGGATACTCACTTGACTCCCGCTGCTTCTCCAGCTTCCTGAGCAGCTTGTTGTGCTGCCGCTGGCTGCGCTCATCCCGGTAATTGGGCGGCGAGGGGGAGTGCGGGGAATGTGGATGGGCCTGTGGATGTGTGTGCGAGTGGGCGTGTGAGTGGGTGTGCGCGTGTCCATGTGAGTGGGTGGCTGGGCCATTGGTTGGTGCTCCTCCTGCTGCTCCTCCAGCAGTTGCTGTTCCAGGAGTTGCGGAGGTTGCTGCCACCTGCTGCTGCTGTTGTTGTTGTTGCTGCTGCGGAGGTGGTGCTCCTTGGGGCGCCTGCTGCTGTTGTTGTTGCTGCTGCTGCTGCGGTGGTGGTGGCGGCAAATGAAAGTGCGGCGGTCCATTGGCCGCAGGTCCTGGGCCAGGATAACCAGCCACCGGGGTGTAGAAATGCGAAGTGCCATTCGCGCTTATCTGTAAAAATAAACAACAAATTATATTTAATTACCCAGTTAAATATTTAAAAATATCCCGTTAAAATTACTTTAATAAGCAGCGTTTTGCCCGTTTTCTTAGGATCCTCCATTGTGGTTTCATTAAAAGATCATATATTTCTAAAAACACCACGTCAACATTTAATTTAACACGCTGGCTAAAAATATCTCGCGTCTAAAAAAAAGAACTGATAACAGCCAATTGATTTTCGGTTTCTTATCTTTCGCAAAATAAGAAAAACCAAAAAGGTACACGTTTTCTTTGCACACTGAATTCCTTAGACTTTGTCTGCTCAATTTGCATTGCCTTGTTTGTTTAGGAACTTTTTAACCCGCATAAATTTAAATAACAAATCAAACGCCTGAGACGTTTGTTTAATAAATTTTCGATTTGTGGGTGGTTTGGCTACTAGAATACACTAAAAAATACATTCAAATTCAGTGATAAATAGTGTCATTTTAAACACCACCCAAGGTTTAGATCCCAGATACTCTTTAGCCTGGACACGACCCTTTTGGGTACTATTATTTTTGGGGTGACCGTAAAAAGAATTTCATTTGGCGCGTATATTTAAAATTGAATTTCAAATGTGTTGCAAGGTGCTGTAGAAATATTCATTATATTTTAACAGTAAGTATGTTTTTAAAAAAATATTTTTTTGTTTCAGAAGAGCAGTCATTTCATAAACAAATTGGGAGTGACAAATTTGTATTTGTAGGGGCTCATTGCAGTAATAATATTTTTGAAATCTTTTTCATACCTACTTTAGTTAAACAACCTTTCTTAAAGCTTTAAAACCAGGGACCGTAAATAATCATTATTTGAGATTTTTATTTCAAAAAGACTACTGTGATATTTTGTTTTACACGTCAAAAATGACGTTCTTTTTACTCTTGCCCACAAAGTATATGCATTTCAACAAATCTGGAAATCAAATTAACTGTTACTTGTTTATGTCTATGAAGTGCAAAAAAACCAGTTAAATGGTTGATTAAAATATGTAAAAACCTCAGTAGGCCTTTTAAAATAAAAATCTCAAATAATGATTATTTACGGTCCCTGTTTAAAACGTTTTATGAAAAATATATTTTTTAGATTTTCTTTCATCTACTACTCTTTATAGTAATCATTTAAAAACCGTTAAAGTTGTAAACTAATTAAATATAATCAGTAGCCTTGTGAGAGCCTAAAAATTACATATGTATTTATTATCGGGCACGTTTAAAAATTTACAAACTAAATTCCCGATCCGAACGATTTCCCCCAGCAGATAGATCATTAAATAAATTGCCTTTGCGGTATATATGGGCAATTAGCCACGCCCGCATGCTACATATATTAACTAAAAATTGCCAAAGTGGCCCAACTGATGATTGATAATTTCGCTCCACCAATTGCTGCAAAACTGTGGCAAATGTTTTTCGCTAAAATTACTCTAATTTTACGTTTTTACATGACTTCAGTTGGCCTTATATCTAGGTTGTTCAATTTGTACGCTTTAAAACGTAGCTTTCCACGGTTCTTTTTTTTGGGATGGTCATAAACTATGAAAAGCCAAAAATATGGGTCAAAGTTAATGAGTTTTATTTTTGTTGCGGCTTTTTTAAGCTCGAAACAACAGCGTAAAATAAAGGAAAACAAAAGGAGCTAAAGTAATATATGGAAAACAAAAAACAAAGAAGATTATAACTTGTTCTGCGAGGGAGTTTCGGTTTCGCTTTCCGTTTCGGTTTCAATGGTGCGACAGATACCGTTATTTCGAGTGCTTAACTCAAGTTGCATAATGGATACTACAGCTATAGCAGCAACTATGCAAATTAGCATACAATCAAATTATAAACATTTCAACATAAACACACAAGCGGAAACTGCCATTTGTAAGGTGCTGTATGCGAATCCCTGTGTTTCGAACAGTGGCTCACGCTCAAGGGGTTGCAATTTCTTACATTTGCCAATTTTCGGAAGAGTTTCAAAAAAAAAAAATTTACAAACTTTGTTGGGCCTTTAAATTTTTTTTTTTTAGGTTCATGTGTTTTATAAAAAAATGCTGAAACTAATTCTAAGAAGATTATTAAAAATGTATAATCATTTTTGGAGCTGACTAAAAAAAAATAAACAAAATGTTTAAAATGTAATTTTTAAATTACTCTTATTAAAAAAAAAAAAATTTAAATAGCAGAAAAAAAAAAAAAAAAAAAAAAAAAAAATAAAATGAATCATTCTTTTGACTTTGGATAAATCGGAAACTGCAGGGTTTATCTTCAGCTATGCTCGAAAACCCCCTGCAAATTTTCCCAGCTTGTGCCCATGCATGTTTTCGAGTATGTTTTTCTGTTGTGTTGTGGCAGCAAATAGTTAATTAAGTCAAGGAAAATTCAGCCTCAGCCATTCAAGTCGGAATGGCGGAGTTGGGAGTAGGAGTCAGTTGAGCAGCCACCGCCGGCACTTTCATTTCACCAACAAAGCGTGACGAAGCCACATGTGTCCAAGCTGGAATGGGAATTGGAATCCGAGGCGGATGAAGTTGTTGCCCGCTGCATTAATCAAGTTTTCCACTGCGAAAACGGCATTAGGAATGGCGGGTTATGTAAAAATGTGACAGCAAAAGCAAAGTTCAGCTCAAGTGGAGTTCAATCAATGTTGCCACAAGCGTGCACCACCAGTCAGTTAAATTTACTAACTAACTTAAGATAAAACCACAAGAAGGCTCTACAAATTGTTATGCAAATCGAGGTTTTAGTCAGCATAAGGTGCAATTTTAGGAGTTGGGAAAATATTTATTTATTGTTCACATAAGTTGAATATTTTAAAATGAAAAATATTTGTTTAACTATTCCACAAATATTTAAATATTTAAATATTGGATAATTTACTTAAATATTTCAAAATGATAAATATACCACAAGTTTAACACACATCAACTTGACAACTTTAAAAGCAATTACATTTTCATTAAAATGAAGAACATGTTTTTTACTTGTCCGGTTCTTTTATTTATTTATTTGATTTGTCTACAATTTACAAATAAATCACCGCAAAAGTGTCAGTAAATAAAAGCCACTCGCCCCCGGAAAGCGCGTAATCAATGGAAATTATATAATTCACAGTGCAATTAATTCGGATTTTAATTGAGCGATTGATAATAATACAATAAATAACCTGAAGAGGGGAGTTGGGCAATAGAATTTAAATTGCGCTAGGCGCTGGTCCAGAACCGGATTTATAGTCTGGCCAAGTCACGAACTCGGATTGTTCGGGCCATCATCTCCGGCTCTTTGGTCAACGATTTTCCCTATTTTCGCTATGGAAATGAAAATATTTCAATTTTGCCCCGACTTTTTGTGTTTTTGCGTTGCCAACAATTTCTGCACATAAAAGAGATGATGGGAATGTTTATGCTGTACAATGAAATTGTTATTATTAAATTATTAGACATAAGTGGCGACGGGAGCAACAGTTGGGGGCTTGAAACGTGATGTGAATGGGTAACGCTCATCTGCTTTGGTTAACAAGCGTTTTTTTTCGTTCGTTCGTTTGCCATTTTGCAAATTAGCGAGGCAATTTAAATGGAATGCAGCAGCCAACAGAAGACTATGAACTTGGCCCATCATCATGGGAGCGAACTAGTTCCGCATGTTAATAAGCCCAGAAAGGCAAAAATAAATTCCAATGACAGTAATTTGTAGCAGTTAAACTTAAATAAAAATTGGTACATTTTTAGAAATTTTAAAATATTTAAAAAAAATATTTAGACGCAAAAAATTGAATAAAGAATTATATTTAAAGCAATAAAATCTAATCCAGAAAGTAAGAAGAACTAACTAATATTTGTTATATGTAGCAGTAATAGGTACTCAAAATGGAATAACTAGATTTTAGATAATTTAAAAAGAAATAAAATAAAATTTTACACACAAAAAAAAAATTAACAAAATGTAAAAATTAACCAATATTTTCTGATTTCATTTCTAACTTACAATTTGTATTATAAAAACGTGCTAATGTTTTATCGCTCAATAAAAATGTTCGTAATGTTTGGGAATTCCCCTCAAGTAAGTTTACTCTGACTTGAATAAATATATTTTTCGAATGGATATAACAAAGGAAAATGAAAAAATAATGTACAAATTAAATAATAAAATTAATTGATACATTTCTTCCATTTTAAATATTTTGTATATTCTTTAAGTCACCTGTCGATCAACCACATTTTCCCTTGGTAAACACCTACTCTCAACTGGCTAATTAGCATTCTTCGCAGAACGATTGTCAAAGCTCACGCCTAAATGACAGCTCGCGAAATGCAATGAAACGAATTCAGACGGCAAATAAACTGCCTCAGAATGCATTCGCCGTTCAAATATTTGCGCGCACAGTGAGTCAGAAGTTGAGCAATGCAAAGGGGGACTTTGGAATTGTGCGAAAATGGACTAATTAGTTATGCAATTTTCACACTTTCCCGCACCGCCACCCGCCCCCTCGCAAGTTTCCCCGGAAACTAGAAACTGGCGAAAGGCTAGCAAACAAAATGATATTGCAGTTTTGAAAACTAAACTTAAGCCAACCGATAAATAAATAAATTATAAATGCAAAAAGCGCCGACAGCTGGCCAACTGTTTTTCCGCTTTTGTTTTTGTTTAAACTTCACTTTAATTGTTTTTATTGTTTAGGTAAAAGTTTACCCATTTTAGCCATTGTTTCGGTCCGGTTCAGTTTGCATTATGCAAAGTCTGGCTGCAATTGAATAGTTTTCAGTTTACGGTTTTCCAGGAACCGCTGCTTCACCCGGATCCCATACGTCGACATTTGGTCAATAAATTATTTTTACAAACGCCCCCCGTTCGAAAATCGAATAAGCATCGGGGAATTATTGCTGCTGATTGCTGGTTGTTCGCTCAATTAGCTGTCAATTAATTGATAAGCGGAGGAAGTCCCGCCAATGGGATGGAAATGAGATACCGATAGCGACGCCGACATCATCTTCCCTTTCCGATGGGGGTATATATTACTCTGTAAGGCTTTATCAATTGTTTGCCATTTTCCGATTCACTTTGAATTGCACTTCAGTATCAATTAATTTATTTACAGGAATTTCTGCAGCATACTGACATATTTCCCATTTGATTTTATTTTGTAGAGAACCCAAAAAATTTTATAGGAACCTTACCAAAAACAATTTTTAAGTGTTTTATTTTTTTATAAACCGCTTTCAAAGTAACAAGTAACCAAAAAAGATAAAACACTTTGATTTCTTTTATAAGGAACTTATTGAAATACTTCCAGTAAATTATGGTTAGATATTTTTAAGATCAACTTTAATTCTTATATTAGAAAGCAAAGTAATTTTTGAAATACTGCATACGAAGCTATTTTTTTACTCAGCACTTGAGTTTGATTTGCTGATTTCTGCTTTTGAAAAAATAGTAAGTAATTTTGTGATAGGAGGAATTCTTTCCCTTTCCCGAAAAATAATATGTCGGTGTAATTATAAAGGTGCTACTTACGAAGGGCGCTGGATGGAGGTGTCCCTGGCCAGGATGCAGTTGCTGGTACTGCTGCGGCGAGAGCATCACGTGGGTCAGCGTTCCGTTCTCGTTGACGTACTGGGGCACCTGGACGGGCACCGGCATCGGGGGAGGGGGTCGGTTCTGGGAGACCATCTGAACGGCGGGACCTGCAAGTAGCGAACGAAAAGGGGGACAAATTACTTAAGATTCAACAACCCAACAAGCGGCAATATGCTGATGATGTGTGCGAGTGCAAATGTGAGTGCTACTATCTCGCGGATACAATATAGTACACATATGTATATGTGTGTACCATATATATAGTCATGTATGAGGGCACAAGTTAAAGCAGGCGACAGCTGGCGCCAGCGGGGCGACAGCTAGACAAGCGGGAGAAAGGACGAGATGGGGGGATTCCAGGACATTGCCAGGACAGCCATTGCTGCTTTATGTCAGCGGCGATTTCTCTGTGTTTGTTTAATGGATATCTCTCTCTCCCCAGCCGACTCTCTGTCTTTTTGTGGATGTGTGCAAATATATATGCACAGAGAAGAATTTATTGTTTAGAATCTTCTAGTTTCTATGTTTACAGCAATGCATAAGTATTACCTAAATTACAGAAAATAAAATAGGATGATATATATCTTTTTTTAAGCCAGTCGGTAGCCTCAAAAGCTAGTTATTCCTTTTTCTAAATTAGGTATTAGATTTTAAATGCCATTTATACACTATATTTAAAACAAAACACGAAATATTATGTACCTATATTTATTACAAATATTTTATCTATAAATAAATTGACCAGGGTTGTAGAATCTGTATATCAATTGGAATTCAACTGAATGTTATTTTTATTTTATATTTTTATTTATTTATTGATATATTAAATTTCAATTTCAAAGCCAAAATATATTACTTCTTTATATTTTTTTCGCCCAGTGCATATTTTGAATATGTATGTTTGTGTTTGCTGCAGCCAACAAAATGCTTGACAGAGTCTGCCAATTTCTGGCTCCCTCGTCGCCTCGAACTACTCAACTACGATACGCATACGCACCGTTGCCCAATTCCGATTTCATTTGCAATTTAAGTCTGCCCGATGATTAATATCCAGCCCGTTCCGATCCGTTCCGTTCCGCTCCTGTCATAGGCACTGCACTGTCCCCGTCCCCGTCTCCTCGATAGTTGGCTTTAATAAATGTGTTGGAAGCATAGAAGAAGTCTCTAGAGCAAACATTTCTTGGCAGCCTCATTTCGCGGCGAGAGAGAGAGAAAAATCGAGATTTGGATAGTGCGGAGGTTGGGGAAACGAAGTTGTTGGGGGTTCTTGGCAGGGCATCGGATTCGGAATCAGAATCATAGCCTCAGCATTGTCTGGATATGTTTCGGGCTCTGGTTTCGCCACTCTGTCATTAGGGAGAGAAATACCATGCCATTGCCATTTCCATTCCCATTTCCATTCCATCTGGGGATCCATTTCAGCTGCAACGTTGTCGCATGTCATTGCCACAGAATAAACGACAGCCGACCGCCCCGAAAGTTGCCCCCTCAAACAATTCAGATATATTTTGATTTGTGGATTTGTATTGCTTTTCAATTCTATTTCTTCATTTTTTTTTCTTCTTGATTTTTTTGGCTGCAATGCGACGAAGAAAATAATGGAAAAAGCTAAAGACTGGGAATGAGCAAACATTTGTTAACGGAAGATGTCTGCTCGAGATTAGCACATAATTCGGTTTGATAAATGATAAGCCACTGAATGTCCGGCCAGACTTGTTGATAAACCTGCATTTGAAGTGGAATAATTGAATTATTTGTGTAATACATTGTTAAATGCCATGTTAATATTAATGCGGTTGTCCCGACCATAAATCAAAGGAATGCATTTATTGGTTATATTTTTTATTATTTATTATGTATATTAAAGATTAAATTTTAACACTCACTTGACGTCCCCGCTACTTAAATTCCCACGCTTTATCACATGCACATAAATTTTTAAAACCGAACCGAATACGAAAAAAAGCGAGTCAAAAATCCATGTTCATCATAAAATGCATTCCATGTTTGCACATCAATATGGATGGGTTAAAATTCGATTCCCAGCTGCAGAATTGCACTTTGCATGCCGGGGCACGTAGAACGAAGGAACGTGGCCACGCCCACTTGTGGCCCCTTTTTGGCATTTCCCACTTCTATTTTTCATTTTTTTTTTGCATTTTCCCTGCCTTTTAGTTTTTTTTTTGTGTTGAGTTTTATGCGCCTTCTGTTCTGTTTCGCCGGCTAAACAATGCAGAGTTGCATTTTTTATGGACACCACGCGGCGTATGCGTAATGTCGGCTAATGGATTGCGGGGAGGTTATCGTGTGAGAGGCGTGCATGTTTGTGGAAAGGGGATTCCCCCGCTTTCGCTTTAACAGTTAAACTGTAAACTTAACGGTAATGCGGCTCTTAATACGCTTAGCCATGTCTCGCACTCATTGAGGCCGAAAATGCTGGGCCCCGCCGTTCAATCAGGCGTTAAATGCCATCCGCCGGCAGAAATTACTAGACTACAGACCACCGGAGTCCCGAGTTCGAGTCCCCTCTGTCCGGTGTCTCCTCTTGATCTGCTCTTAGGTGTAAAAATGTTGGTTTAGTGCGCTGACGCATAATGCGACTGAAAAGCGGAAAACCGATGATGGCTGATAAACTTTTCTCCCTTTTCTTCCTTTTCCCCCCTTTTTGCCACACACAATACCCAATGCAGTTAATCATTCTGTGAGGGGAAGGGGGTTGGGTTGCGTTGGGTTGGGTTTTTAGGGGCCGGAGAAGATTGTCTGGCCAGGAAATGCACACCGTTCCGAGAGCGAGATAGATGGCAAGTGAATTTCCCCCCAAGTGTTAAAAGGCAGCAATTAGTTGGGCGAAAAGGGGGTTGGCTACTCTAAGCAGAGGAACAGAGGAGCAGAGGGGGATGGCTTATCACTTGGCCAGCAGACAGACGGTTAAATTAAGTACTATACTTCAGCGACTAAGTCCTCCCCTTCCTTACCCCCGCGAACGTCTGCAACTTCTACTCAAACTTAATTAATGCTAAACTGCTTAAGAAGCGATCTGGGGCCGGGGTTCTTGGCTGGCGAGGTATTTTGGCCAAGGAAAGTGTAAGTTACCAAGGAGTTGCAGAGCAGTTTCCTCGGATTCCAGGGAGTATCAACTATTAGGGAAATTTAAATATTTTATGCTTCATGGACTTAAGACCAAAATGAGTATTAAAGTTTAGAATAAATCAGGAAACTTTTAAATGAGATGATTTAAGTCTTGAAGAAAATCATGGGAAACTTTTTCTGGCGATATTTGTAAAAGAAAATGTTTATTTATTTCTTAAAGATTTTAAAAATATTTAATAATGTTATTAAAACGTGAGACATACAATTACTCAATAAAATTACAGTTACGTTAAAATTAATTAATATTAAATAAAAAAAAATGATATGCAGTGACAAAACAATTGGTCGGAACTTTTTAAATTAAACAAGACAATTTTAAATGTTAATATTTATTTCTTAAGTAGTGAAACTCGAGTACACACATATCAACCCTCGCTATCTCATCATTCACTTCAATTTTCTGCCCCGATGCGTTGACCTTGTCCCTGCCCCCCGCCTAAACCCCTCTTGGCCCCCTTTAAACCACTCTCCATTCCTTCGACAGACAGTGTCAAAATAAAGTTGCGGCTCAAACGCGTTTGGGCTAATTGCAAATTGTTATTGCTTTCCTGTTGTTACGCATTGTTGAACCACTTGGCTTCCTTTCCCCCCTCCCCTCAGTCGGTCGTTTGTTCAGTTAGTCAGTGTCGAGGGTCGGGGTTTCAGGGGTGTCAGGGGTCAGGGGTCAGGGCTGTTGTCTGGAGGCTCCGATTGTTGGCATCACGCACACGCATAACACGCACAAAATGTCTATAAAATTAATAACAATTCGGTTAGCAGCCCAAAACCGAAAACTTTGATTGAGGAAACTCAAGTAGTGATTGCTATTCGGATTGAATGTGTTGTTCGATATGTTCAAGTGAGTTATTGTCGAGGAATTTATCTTATTATATGAATATTTTATATATATTATTCTCATCCACGCTTTGCTCCTTTGATGAATGCCCAGGGAGTTGAATAAACTTTCGATTGTCTTGAGCTTGATTTATGATTCTTATTGATTGGAGGATATGCAAATGATTTTTGTGTGCGAGGGTGTCAATTTGATATGGATACTATTGATTGGAAAACTTAACTCCCGAGGGGCTTTTGGTCCGTCGCTTTGATGTTCTCGATAATTACCCACCGAATCTCGACCAAATTGCGGTTAGTTGGCTCATTATACTCAACACTTTTCCTCACTTATCTCAAATTCCCATCTCATGGTAATTGCGCGACTCGCTCTTTCTCCAGATCTCGACTTCTCAGTTTCCCAGTCTCCCTACAAAACTGTCTCCCTCTTTCCCCTTAATTCATCTCCAATTAACGATGCGTGCGCAATTATCTCGATAATTATGTTGAAACACAGAAAAAAGACGAGAAACAACAAAAAATGGCTTTCGCAAAATGCAATTAGAGCAGAACACTCACGAATTCCGTCATGGAAAGCGCTGGCAGAAAATTTCTTTAAGAGTTCTCTTCACTTTGTTCACGACATCGCGCATTAATTGCGCATACGCCCCGTTAAACGGAGGACGCTTGCCCACAAATCGAAGGCAACAAAATGCTCTAAGGCCCAATTGATTGATGGTTTGTCGGGGGGTTGGAAAACCTCTGGAAACAGAGGGGAAATGTGAAAATGGAGGAGGCTATTTGGGGAGTTGGGGTGGCGCCACCTAGCGCCATTTGGCAGTCTGCACGTGTCACACGTTTTATCCGAGAGCTTCACTGAGCGAAAAAACATCTTTCAAAAATGTAAAAAAAATATGGGAGTAAAAATGAATTTCTTGTGAAGGATTGTAAACCTCCTAATAATATTAAAATTAATTAAAATATTTAAAAATAAGAATTTTTACCATCTAAGTAAAAAATATATTTAAAATATGGTCAGGATATTTGATTGATATTTTTCCAGTGCCCTGGCCCCTGTGTATTTATTTGAATTTCCAATAATTCCACAGCCTCTGTCTACTTTTTCCCCCGCGTCATGAAAATATTGGCTTTTTGTATGTCACCTAAGTGAAGTCCTCATAGACAACGGCAAAATGGCTTAACAAAAAAAAAACCTAAATGAAACAGGAAAAGCGTTGAAACAGTCGTGAAATATTTGGTGTCAGCAGCCAGGGGAAAAGTGGGCGCTTTGCGTACGAGGGCGTGGCAGCCTGCTGTGACCACCCACACAAATACACCCAATTGCCATTTGGATATACACATTAATGTCTGCATATACATAATATACATACAGCCCGTCAACACATTATGCCTTCATTTATACTTTATGATGAGTAAATATTGTTATTAAAACGAAAAATTGCGCGTTGTCTGAGCAATAAACCAAGGCCCCTCCCCCAAAATCCCGCCCTCTGACCTTCGTCTGTGACATGAACAAGGCTGTTAGTCAGCATTTGGTTTATTGGTTTTGTCTCTTCCAGCCAAGTTAAGTTCGGATGAAAGAGGGCTTCGCCTGCGCGGCCCTAAATTAATGTCTTGGCCGTATCAGGTGCATAATGTATCAGGTGGTTGGCGGTTGGTGGGGCTAATGGCGCGTATTTTCGGTTTAGTTACGAGATTTATACCGATTAGAGGGGGTTTTAGGAGGTTGCGAAAGCAGAAAGGTTGGCACTCCTAAGCCTGAGAGTTTAGAAACAATTAAAGAACGTTTAAGGGATTTTATGAGGCGGAAATTGATAGGCTCTATATTCTTTTAATTAAAGAAGAATTTAAATATTTTACATTTATTTCTAATTTTAAAACAAGTTGAAAGAGCTTATTATTATTTAAACTGATTTATTCTGGGAAAGATACATAGGCAATTACAAATAGTTTTTGGTTTAATATAAATGGTGATAAAAATATTAAAACAAAGAAATTTAATAAGCTTTTTAAGAAAATAAAAGCCTAAGTTCATGTGTTATTTTAGTCATAAAAAGAAAGGCACATACAATTAGCTTTTAGTTTAAATTGTAAAAAACAAATAAATCGATTTAGCTTTTTAAGCAAATAAATCCCCAAATATACCGCCATCGCAGTTCGGGTACTTTTACCCAAACTTTTATTTCCCAACTGCCTGCTTTTCAATTTCGGCCCCCTGCTCGACAACAATTATGGCTCCACTTAATCAGCATGTTTAATTATTTCGAGAAGTACTCCTGCTCCCTCTCGGAAATTCTAGCCACAATCGTTAACACTTTCAATTTGTTGCACTTTCGGCCCTGATCCGCACTTCAATTTCTTCACCCGCTGGGCTTTCGGGTTGTTTCGATGTTCGCAATTCGCCGTTCGCTCTTCGCATTACCATAAATGCATGCAGTGCTCCTGGCTGCTTTTCTTTCCCTCCTTGGCCACCCCCCGAGCAATTAACAATTAGTAGGGACTGTATTGCACCCCACCTCCTGCGAGGGGGCATAAGCCCCAATTCAATTAACTTGCCCACTTAAGCCGAAAAAAGAGAGGGAATGGGAAAAGCTGTATTTTTGTTGTTCTGTCCAGGGCATCGGGAAAATTCTATTAAAAATCTAGAATTTTTGGTTTTAAAAACTTAGGTATTTCAAATCAATTTAAAAAAAATAACAAGAAAATGTATTGTTTTTTACGATTAGTTATACAAATATTTTAATTGCAAAATAATTTTTTACAACTGAATCTTATGAAAATTTGTTGAGTGTAAGATTGGGTTATCGTCGAGAGTTCGCCAATTTCGTTCTGCTCTTTTATTTCGTCACCGCCTGGCTTCTCTTTCTTCTGTCCCATACCCTAACCACCCCCACAACCCATCAGAGTAATTCTTCTTCTGCCCGCTACAATGGCATTGACATTAAGAAATGCTAACCCGCAATTTGCAATTTGCCAGTGAGCGGAAAGGCAAAAAAAAAACAAAAATTAAATATTACTGCCCAGAAAGGAGAGTGGAAAAGAAGAAACAATAATAATAACAAGCCAAGGCGAAACAAAAAAGAGAAAAAAGCGAAGAAAGCGAAATCAGCGTGTGGCGCATGAAGCTCATTAAAACACGAAATGGAAGACGAATGACCAAAGCCAAAGGAAGGGGAAAAAGTAGCGAAGGGGAAAAAAGGGGCTCAAGTGGGTGGCCAGAAAAGAGTGCAAAAGTAGTACACTGAAACAAAAAATAATTCAACATAAATGGTTTACAATGCTGGATTACAATGAAAAAGTTTTATGGAATATAAAAAAAAATTTTTATAAATATATGTTTTTCAAAGTTTTCCAATAAAGAGGTATACCTCCTAAATATATTTAACAGTATTTCAGTATTATTATTCTTTAAAAAAATCTGTTCTATTTACTTCATTTTTTTTGAGTATAGTTAAGTGAACCGAAAGAAACCGGCGGAACGAAAACAAATGAAATCAAATTTAAAGCGTGCGTAATTAATTTTCCCCCGCAGACTCGACTCCATAGAACGGGGGGCGGTAACTAAGGCAGGAGGCGTGGTCATCTGGCGAGCTATAGGTTAACCGTTGTTTGCTTGTTTCCTTTCTCTTTGGCTTTTGTTTGCTTTGTTTTAACCCGTTGTTTTGTTAAGATATTTAAGCGGGGAAAGGGTCTTACAGGATTTCCAAGAAGGAGTAATTGTTTTATATAAGATTCATTAGAAACGGGAATGCCGTGATTTACTCTAATTGTTTTAAGTGAATTTACGGAATAGTTTGCTTTAAAGAAGAAAGTTCATTTTAGCAGTGGTAAATAGAATAAATAAAAATAGCAATTTATAAGTTTGTATTATTTGTTTAAAATAAAACCTATCCTCTTTTTTGACACTTTGTTTATCGTGTAAATTAACCCCTCTTCAGATGATAAATATTTGTTTGCCTCGGATAAGTAATTGTTGCTTCTAGCAGACAATAATACCTCTTCAACTTCGTCCACCGTTTCATTCGAGCGTATTTAAGTCCACGACTTTTGCCTTTTGGCGGCACTTAAATTTCAATTCGCTGTTGTTCTTGACTTTTACGGCTTTGGTTTGTATCGCTGGATTTTGTGGACTTTGCCAGCTGGCCATTTTGGACATTTTAGCCATTCTGTAGCCAACGCCAAAGCCAAAGCCGTTGCCTTTTTGCCTGAATAATTAATTTTATTTATGCCGCGACAAACGATGCTGCTGCGCTTTTTTCTTGAATTTGTTTCTTGCTGTTTTTTTTCTGGTATTCCCCTAAGCCGCAGTGCTCATAAATTGTTGAACGCATGCAAAGCTAAATGGGAGGGGGAGGGGCTGTGAGGTAAGGGAAAAAGGCGGTACAATTAGTTGGCAACACGAGTGAGCCAAAACAAAAGTGAAAAGACAAAAGCAGGCTATGTTCGCTGTTCGCTGATAGCCGAAGCAGAAAATAATTTATTTCCTTTCTGAGACAAGAAATCAAATTTATAGATCAGGTCAATATAATAGCATTCTACAAAATAAAATAAATTTATATACAAAAAATAAATACAAGAAATAAATTGCATTTAAATAATTTATTTTTTTTTATTTTAATTAAAGTCTTTAAAAATACAAACCTTTTTACCAAGTACTATTATTTCGACCACCATTGTTTAGTCACACGCATACCAATACTAATGGCGATTTACGTGCTGCGCCACTTTGTCCAAAAGAAGATTTATAAGGCCGCACAGCCACTGAGGATACTTCAAGGACAAAACATGGAAAAACTCCCCACGAACAACAAGAAAATTCAAACAGACTTAACTCAGACGCAGACCAATAAAACTTGGACAGGAAAAAAAGAAGACAACAGGAAAACAAATGGCAGCCGGAAAATCCGGGGGAAAAGGGCCTGCGAGTGTGAGTGTGTGTGTGACCCAGTACAGGTGCTAAAGAACACGAAGGATAGACGACAGAGGTTCAACAATTTGCACCTGTCACAGTTTGAGCGCCACTGAACCGCAGCCAGATCAAATGTTTGCTCAGCTGTTGAGTTCCGGTGCCCCACCTGCCACCTTCCAACTGCCACTCCCCTCGAAGGTGTCGCTTTGGATTTGGGTCAGTGGGATATACATACATCCAAAATGTATATAGACTGCCGTCTTGTGGTCATTGTTTTCTTGCCTCTCGAAAAGGTTCTCGTCCGTCAGTCACTCGCTTCGCTGATTTGTATGGTAAGGCCTTGGGGTCCGGCAAGAACATTAATCACAATAACCTTAATTAATCATCCTTTTCCTTTCTTTTTTTCGGACGGCAACCCTTCATGGAAGAAAATTCAGGCGTAAAATACAAATTAAACACGTCTAATAGAAGCCTTTTAAGCAAAAGGAAAATGCAAAGGGAATCTTTTTAAATTCTTCGTAAGCTTCGCTTTAATTGTTTTTCGTAGCTGAAAATTCTCTTTAGTTTTTTCTTATTTTCCTAGCATTTTTTCTATTTATATTTGTGTTGGTAAATATTTATGTATGCAATTATTCGTGATTGTTTTGCAAAACTTTTGTGAATTGATTTTTTGTGTTCTAGCTAAAAACAATAATTGCTTTCTCCCTTTCATCGGAAACTTTTACGTGATTTAAGCTGAATTTATTGACAGCTTGCTGGCAATTTTAACTGCCATCCACATATGTCACTTCAGAACAGCCCCCTTATCCCATCCTATCCTGTCCTATCCCTATCCTATCATCAAGATTCAGACAGACTAACGACGCCGGCTGTTACTTGTTGTTTTTGGAGTTGTTGTTGTGCCTGTCAAACCGTAAATGGCGTCACTTTGACAGCCCAAATATATATGGATATATAACGCCCTTTCACCCACTGTCCATCACCGATGTCGTCCGCATATCTATATGTTTATGGATTTTCATTTCTTTTATTTAACATATTTTATGAACGTTTTATGGCAATATTAATATTCCCTGTTGTTTTTGTCCTCACGCCCCTTAATGAACATTGATTGGTGGGAAAATGTGATCCCATGCAAACATAAATAAAAAATAATTCACAATTGACAGAGCCAATTTCGTAGAGTTTAATCAATTTGACAGATTCAATCAGACCTATTTCATGCAAACATGATAGGGTTCAAAAATTATGATAGTTTGAAATATGTATTTGCTTTAAATTCAAAGATTAAAAATATACTGCAGATTTTTAAGACCAATCTCAAAGCAATCAGAAAAATCTTAATAACCCCATAAATCCTTCGAGTATAAAGCCATTAGTTTCGACTTGATAAACAAGTATTAATTAAATTTTTTTATGACAGAAATTTTGTTTTGTAATTATTGACTGCCTTTGTCTTTGTGGAGGCGAATTCGTCGGATAATTCCAGCGAAGTTGTTTAATTATTAATTTGTTTTTGTTTTTCGTCATGGCCTTTGATTGAATGCGTTTTGGCGATTTGTTTTTTTATGCATTCCGCATTTTTATTGCATTTTTTTCCGTCTTATTATGAAATAATAATAAAAAACGTATTTATTTTTCGCTGGAATTTCAACAAGCATTTTATTCGTTCACTGGAGATTTGGCAAGTCTTTGGCAAACATCTCGGCACTTTTGGCTGCCAAGCAAAAATTGTTTAACAATCTTTTTGCTTCGATTTCTTTGCTTACTTCTGCACTTCATTGTGTTAATTATATGCTCGCTGTTTATAACAATTTTTTCCCATCTCTTTCCGTGACTTTTTGTTTGGTTTTGTTTAGTTTTTTCTCTTTCTTCATTTGCGTTCGTTGAACTCGTTGGATTTTTTTTAAAGATTTCGGAGATTTTGCCTTATTTTTTATGTTTTTTTTTCTGTTTGTTTTTTGTCTTTTGCACGCGCCTCTCGTTCGTCTTTGATTTTTTCGAGGGCCCGACATTAAAAAAAATATGCCAAAGTTGAGCGCACTGAAGAAATATTTTTGTTTTCATTGTGGCTGAAAATGTGAAAGTTGTCGATGAATTCGGTTATTTATCCGCTTTCTTGAGAAGATCGGCGGAAGAAAGGGCTGGAAAATGGTTATTGAGACTGGAACGAATGCGGCTGGTGAACTCTTGACACTCAATTTTATTAGATGGGAAAAATTACAGTGAGTTTTTTGATTTAACGAGCATAAAAAAAACTAGTTGGTTGATTTTTTTACGATTTTTATCAAATTCGGTTTGAATTTTATTTGCTTTTCAAATATGACTTGTGATATTTATTTGGTGCTCAAAATAAGCCAGTTTATCTGTCAACACGTGCGTAAAGGCCTACGCAAAATTTAATTTAAATCTAAACGATTTGAAAAGCCTCAAAGTTATGACCGCAAGCGTGTGTTTTAATTTGGATTAAAGATGTGATTCCTGCTCACAGTTTTAATCTGATACTTGGCACACTCGACTTCTTGTTTTGATTTAATTCCGTTTGCCTTCTTGCCTTGATCCCATTTATTGTGCTGGAAATGGAAACTCTTTCCATTTGTTTGCTCTCCTCTGCTTTGCTGAATTATTTCCAACTGAATTGTATATTTAGCTTTATATTTTTTTATGAAATTGTTTCTGCTTATCTCTGCATCGTTTCTACCCGGCTATTCTGTTTCTTTTTTTCATATTTATCTCTTCAATTTCATTCACTGTTTGCCTTTGCCAAGGCAATTTTCTATGGCGTGCATTTTTATTTTTATTTTTCTGTGCAAAGTTATGCGCGTTGTAATTGCAAAAGTGACAATATCCGCTTCGTGCTTAGTTGCAGCGTAAAAAAATAAAAAGAAAAATTAAAAAAAAAAAACAGAAAAGCAACAGCAACAAAAGCGGCACGAAAAGTATGCCACAAAACGGATGCAATAAACACGCAGCCCAAAAGCCAGAGCCAAGTCATGAATGGCAAAGTGAAAATGGCAGTGCCAAAGCCGAAGCCAAATGCGCAGAAATTAGCAAAACGGAAAACGAGAAAATTCCAACGGCAACGGCAGCGTAGAGTAGAGATTTTTATAAAAAGAAAGAGATTTTTCCAGCTGCGGAAAAATTTTAATAAAGCTGAAAAAGAATGTATCCACCAGATATACACACTGTATCTGTATCTGTATCCGCGCATAATTAGACGCTTAGCGGGTCAAACAGATACAGATACAATTTTATAAATTGCAGTCGCCTTGTTTATAGTTATTTCTTTCCCCCAATTGTATTTCTCTAAAATATTCAAAGTCACGTTGTCTTCGCCAAACGATCTACTCTGCACTTTTCCCACGAACATATTACCATCTGAATTTGAATTTGAATTTGAGTCCCACACACGACGATGTTTTCTGGGGGCCATAAAAAGCGTTAAAGATTTTGGCCAATTTCAACTCAAGTTGATGGATATTTTCGCAATTGACCTTGGGCTCGGTTTAAATGGGTTTTTGTTTCGGAGCTTTGGCTCGTGGATTTGCAAACTACGGATACAAAGATACTATAAATATGTCTCAATAAGCACTGGGTTAATGGTTTCCTTTGGCGTTTGTTTCTTGGGAAATCTTTTTGTGCAAAATTAAATTATTTAAATCTGAGCAATCAATTGTTGTGAAGGTTTTTCCGTTATAAAAAAATTTAAAATGCAGCCTTGTATTTTTGTTTAAAAAATCCAATCTTTATTTAAACTTTAATAGCTTTTCAAATTTATTTTCATTTAATATACTTGCATTTAATAGAGACCATAACTGCGTGTGTAATGCAAAAATAAGTTAAGCCTTTAAATTCTATGAGCTTTTCTAACAAAGGAATTCCTTTTATCTGCGCAACTTTTCCTATAAAACGCACTGGCTGATCTCATTCAGCGATTTGCCCTGCACCAAAACTAAGTATCAAACTATCCGTAGTACGCAGTTACAGTTTTTAGCAAGTATTTCAAGTATTATATTTTTTTTTCTATTTTCCTGCGCAAAATGTGGAGCGGAGTGCATTACTCAGCCGGTCTTTTGTTTTGCATTTAGTCGAGTGGCGAGTGGCGATGTGTGGGCGTAATCTCGAGGCATTGTCACTCAATGCCTCACTTAACGGCACTTAACGGGCCAAATGCTCACAAAACACGAGCATAACGAAATTTGAACTGCATCCGTAAGATACGCGCCACACACAAAAGGCACAGATACATTCGCAGATGCACTGCTCGCAAGTGGCTGCCGTCAATTATAACATTTGTGACAGTTGAAACTTTCAAATTAACCCACACACATGGGACGAATTTGTGAATTTGCTTATCGCACAGCCAGCAGCATGCAAAAATTCGACTACGTTCACCAAACCAAAAAATTTTAAATTTTAATGGAAGTATTAAATACCCCGTAAAAGGAAAAATTCTAAAATATTTTGCTGTATAATTTTTTTGGTTTGAAATATAATTATAAATTAAACTTCTTTTTGATTTGGATAAAATGTTTACTTTATATATAGGTCATGAAGCAACCTGCATATATTCAATGTAAAGTCTGTTCAACGCAAAATAATACCCTAGCCGAAAAGCGTAACCAACTGAATACGAAATACTGTCCTCACTTTGCATCAGCCAAAAGGCACTGGCTTTTTCAGCTGAAAAAAGCGGCCAAGAAGAAGTTGAAAAACCCGCCATGGCCATTAGACGACTTCGAGTGGCAGCCAAGCGGCAACGAGTGACCCAAATACTTTGGCTTCAGCTTCAGCCTCAGCTTCTACTTCACAGATACATTTGCAGATACAGATACAGGCTCAAGATTTCAGATACAAAGCACGGCTTGGGATACAAGATACAGATACAAGTGCAAGCTGCAAATGCAACTTCAGCTAACGGTAAATGGCAAAACTGCGTCGGCTGCCAATGCAGTTAACCGCATTTCGCAGGCGTGTATCTAATAGATACATTTCGCATGCCGTGACTGCCACGCCCCCCTGCCCCTTGCCTCTCTTTTCGCATGCAGGCACGCACACATGACATTCTTTTCGCTTCGACTACGAAAATTTCACAAATTTTCAGAGCTGCAAACAATTTTTTGAGCATTTTTTTTGTAAGCTGCCTTTTTTTTTATTTGCACCAACTGCAGTTGACACTTTTATGGCTTTTATTCTGCTCTTTTTTTCCGCCTGCCAGCGGCAGTTAAACTATTTTTTAATTATTTCATTAGCAGGGCGAGGTGCAGCAAGCCAAACCAAACCAAAACGAAAAAAACCAACATGAAAAGGGGAAAAGGAAAAGTCTGCCTCAGACATGTTGACATAAATACGTATGGCAGCAACTTTAGCAGGTCTTTGAACTTGAATTTAATTATGAAACTTAAGTTGGTCAGCAAAATATAAACACTGTCAAAAGTAAAAGTTGATATGCCAGGTGAGTCACTAGAGACGTTTATTTGAATAGCTAAAAGATACGCTTGAGGTTATTAATAGGTATTAAGAAAAGTTAAGATAATTATAGTTATTTGGGTCGTTTATGAATACAGCATCCTGTTTGCCAATTTTTTCGCACGCTTTAAAAATATTAGCTAGATAAACTTAATTTTATTTGTTAAGCTTATTAAGTGGAATTTCCGTTTAGAATTTAATTGTATCAAGAACTATAAAGAATTCATATTTTTATGTGAGTCACGAAGTGGAATTCACATTTTGGAATGGGTTTTAAATTTTCGCTTAGTTCTTAAGACTTTGTCCAAATTAATTCCGAGAACCTGTTAAAATTCGTTTGGGACTCGGAACCTAACACACTTAGAACCAAAAAAAGTTGGTATTTGCCATAGAAATCGAAAACTTCGATTGGATGAATCATCGTTCTTGATTTATGGTGGCTTATGAATGCGATCCACTGACGCAGTTCTTGGCGATTCTACAGAGAATTCTTTTGAGAACAGTCTTCAGGGGATGTCTATGCATTGTCGTCACTCATTCGGCGATAAGATTGTCTCCCCTAACCACACATATGTAATCTCCCCTTCGATCCACCTATTTGTGAATGGACAAGGGGCGAAATAACAGAATGAGTAGGGAGAAAACAAACGAAAGCAGAGTAAACAGCGAAACGAACGTAAATTGAGGATGTGAGTCACCCCCTGAGGGGCAGCAGCGTTTAAGTGAATTATATTTGGCGCATCTGCCGCTTCGCTTTTAATTTGCATCTTGAAGATACAACACTCGACTGCAGATGCCGCTAAAGATACAAATACGCAGCCACAAACAAACTGGTGGAAAAACAAACACTACACTATGTCAATTTGCCTGCACATTTCTGTCGTCTCACTTTTATTGATAAGAAATTAGTGGGACAAACAAAATGCCACGGGGGAAAACTTATCGGCTTAAATTGGCCTTAGGCCTTCGGCCAGGAAAATGCCCCAGGAAAATTTGGTCGATAAATTTACATGCATAAATCATAATCAAGCCTGTAAGCTCATTTAATATGCGAATTAATTAACATGCTGCAGTTGCTCAAAGGGTTCCAAAGTGAATTTAATCTAGCCGGGGGAATTTAATTGGCAAATTCATTGAATATTTTATACAAAGCTGGTAAAAGTAATTAGAGCCAAGTTTATTGAACGTTTAGAAAAGGCTGAAAGCATTTATTAAATAATTAATATCAATAACAAAATACAATAGTCTTTTTAAAAAGATTGAAACATAAAAAGACAACAGCTTAACTTTAAATTCAGTAATTTATTTTTGCCGCAATTGTTTGTTTATTTCGACCACAATTGCAAGTCAAGTTAAAAGGAAAATTTCATAATTAGCGTTAATTGCGGCTTAGTTGTGCAAATAGAACACAGGCCGAAAGAGAAAGTGGGAAAGCGGGAAAAGCGCGGGTGAATGCAAAAATGTGAAGGGTATACCCCACATCCCCCTTTTCCCCCTTTTTTGTGATTCATCAAAGGCAAATTGCAAAAGAGTGCCAGACACAAAAAAATGAGCAGGAGAAAAGTGAACAGCAGGGAAAACCTCAAGTGACCGCCATTCCAGTCTCTCGCTTTTCCACCTTTTTCCCACCGCTCCGCTGGAGGCAAAAACTTGAAGTTAATGTGGAAAAGTGAATGGCAACCTGGCCCCAGACCATTGGATAATTTGTGGCAAGTGCTGCACCGCCGCCACTCCCACTTTTACGCCCCAAATAAGTGAGTCAAACATTCGCACACACCCAATAAAAATGCCAAAGAGTTGGGCGAACCTCCCCCCAACAATACTAAAACAAAACCAACAAATAACAGAAATCAGAAATCAGTCCAACAAAAACAAAAAAAAAATATAATAACAAATATCAATTGAAATTTTCTCGGAAAAAGACAAAAAACTGCAACACAACCAAAGGGGAGGAACACAAAATGAAAAAGATATCGCATAACGATTCGGTGAATTTCAGTTGGGTTTTAATCAGATTTTCTGGGTTCGCTGACACGAATCAGCAATGCAGTATATATTATAAAAAATTTTTTAAAAATCAAGATTGGCCCTAATAAAAGTGGAAAATTTTAAGCAATTACAAACTGTGTAAATACAATGGGTTTAAATTATAAACCATTAAATTTATTTAATTTTCAATCAAACAAAAATTAATTTAATTAAAATAAGTCAGAGCTATACTTTTATAAATTAATCATAATTGTAGGTAACGCCTTTTTCAACTTTATTGATTTTTTCTCATATTTTTCCATTTAAATTTTAAAATGCTCACAGACCATACAAGTTGTCACTTTTTTCAACATCCTAAATAATCGAAAAGTCTCCCCTCTGGATTTCTCTGTCGACTGACTCGCTTTTGGGTGCGGCGTGTGCCGGCTTTTAATTGAATTGAATTGAGCGTGGCCAGAAGACATGTGAGTCTTGGATTCCGCTCCATCAGAGCGCTCTATATATACCTATATATAGCTCCATTTGAGTCCCCGAGGTCTGCACTTTGCATGCGACTGGGGGCGTTTGTGCAAATGGTTAGGGCGTGGACCTGCCAAAGTTGTTGACGTCGTTGGGTATCTTGGCTTTTTTCGGTTTTCGAATTGGAGAAAATGTACTTTTAGGGCGGCAACAAGTGCCAACTACTTGAAAGACGTTTGTCAACTACCAGTTTGCTAAATTAAAAGTTTACTTATTACTAAAAAAATTTAAAACTTTTTTATCTTCTTAGGAAATTTATGAACATTTTGCATTTTGTATTGCGCAAATTTTTTATCTTTTTTTCGAATTTATATTTTATAAATTTTTTTTTATATTTAAACTCAAATATTATCCCATTTTATTGGGTTGCTTGGGTTTTTTTTACCGTGCATGCAAATTTATTTGCCATATTCCTTTGGACTCATTCCACTCTATTTTATTGTATCAAATTATTTCACTCAAGTGACATCATCATCGGCAGCATCTTCAACTTGCAGGAGCAAGCATCTTCACCCTGACCTCGTAAAACTTTTGCCGCATTTTCGCACGTGGCCATAAAAAGGCAAAGGAAGGGGCAAAGGATGTGGGCGGGAAGTGTGGAGTGGGCGTGGCCACTGCAGGATATGCGAATGCTTGCCAAGACCCCAAAGAGATGGACTTCCTGCCTGAGTCGTGAGGGAGAAATTCTCGAAAGGATTGCATAACAGCCAGTGGCAAAAAAAGAAAAAAGTCTGAGACGAAGAAATAAAACTGAAACTTTTACGTCTGACCTTGTTGCACGGTCAGTCGCACACAAACAAACTCCTTTCGGGGGACTTAATTGAATTTGAAATGGAATTTGTCACTTGCACTTACACTTCAAGTCGAAACAGTGCGTATACGTAATCATCTTTGATGGTTGCTTACCTGTAAAAATAACAAAAAGGGTAGGCACAAATAAGTATTTTTATAAAAATGTTTGCAAATAAATATACAGATTTCTACACATTCTGGATATTCATATAATTTTTACACGATTTAAAGGGCTTAAAGTGTAACTGAAAGCCAATTAATAATTCATAGGCATCCATTGGCCATGTATGCATATTGTTTCCATATTTTTAATTGTACAATTTATAATATTGCTCATTTTGGCCTCACGTTCACGTGGCGCTTGCTTTACACAGAATGCAAACAGAGACGGAAAAAGCCGCAAATATAATTGCAAACAAAATAACAACGGGATTTTCCACTGTCGAGTGCTGAATACTCTTTTGAGGAACTCTGATTTAATTCCTCTTTTTTCCACAGAACAGTTAATATTCAGAGAAAAAACTAATATTTTTTTTTAAGTTCTTTAAATGGAAAAAAATATTTAAATTTTTAAACTCTATGATTCTCTTATTACAACTTCCAAAAGAATATTGTTCAAATACTGGCTGGCTTACAAAGTAATAATTTTCTGTGAACTGCAATTATGTCTAAAGCCAAATTCGTAAATAACCAAAACAAACATGTTCAAAATGGAATATTTAAAACGTATTTCAACGCCGCAAAATAAATTCAGAGGTGGAGAAAAAAAGGGGTGCTAATGGGGAAATTACTAAAAAATTAAATTATCAATTTTATTATTTTTCAGAAAATGTGTCATGTATTGAATTTTATAAAGTAAACAAATATATTATAATTATTTTAT
This sequence comes from Drosophila takahashii, assembly GCF_030179915.1. NCBI lineage: Eukaryota > Metazoa > Arthropoda > Insecta > Diptera > Drosophilidae > Drosophila > Drosophila takahashii. The sequence continues at coordinate 12,439,772 of NC_091678.1, read as the reverse complement.
ATTCTTAAAATGCCTGTCTCTCTATTCCACGTGAATTGTTTTTGGTAATATAATAACAAAATTCTGTAGAAATATTTAACCTCTTTTCTGAAACGACAACGCCTCTGCCAAATTAAATTATATAAATACGATTTTTGGAAATTGGTCTGGCGATTTCGTTTTTCGGCTAATGAGTCTGGGGATGGGCTGGCAAATTAATTGCATAATTTAGTTTTTCCAGCGTTTGTGCAGCATGTTCCGCATGTGCGCCAAAAAAAATTTCCAAATTTCAGGGGAATTACGGAGGAAGTTTTTGAATTTTCAGCGCGGCCTAGAAATCCATTATTCCATTTGTGGAAACAGCCAAACAGTTTTGTTTTCATCTTTTGAAGCGACACAATTTAATACGAAAACATATTTATTATTTTTTCGAGATCCCTCCAGACAACATGTGGATTTAATGCCATGTCGTCGACTGTACATATATGTGTGTGTATGCATTATTATGACGAGCCTCGACACATTTTGCGGTTTATGAGGCCAGCTGGGCGAGGCAAGGCGGAGTTTTTGTGTCTTCATTTGTTTGATTTTTTTTTGGTAAGTGCCAGGAATGTTTTTTGCTCGTTTTTACGACAACACACATCAGCATATCAGCCATAAATATTACAACATTTGACAAATAAATCCTTTGCCATGAAATTCTGTTTTATATGACTTTTTATTAATTTAGTTGTAATTTTTTTTTATGGAAGCAAGCACTTAGTCGAACTACAGAAACTTATGATATGAAATTAATTTAAGGACCGGCACGTGCGGGTAGAAGTTAATTTCAATAAAAATCATAAAAAAAGATGTACTAATTAAGAAATAAAAAATAAAAGAAATCTCATGAACTGTGAATTTTAACTGCTTTAAAGCAGCTTAAAAGAAAACAAACATTTTCTTATCAAAAGCCCTATTTTATGCCAATTACGACTGTGTTGAAGTTGCCCAGAGGTCCCATGAAAATATTATCATTTTGTGAAAACCTTTTCCATTCAGCAGCGGGCCATAATAAAGGAATACTTGGATATTTATCTGAAAACAAATTGGTTCACTTAACAAGCACGGCCAGTTGACCTTTTAACCCTTTCCACCACAGCCCCACAATTGACCCCCAGCAGAGAGCATTAACCACTAAAATCCCCTTTCGACCACAAAAGTCACACAAACGACCGGCAAACAAAGGAGCGAGAAATGGCCAGCGGGAAAAAAACGAATTGTAACCGAAACTGTTGGCAATTTATTTGGACCAGACTCTCTCGGCCATTCGAGAATCATCCAATCGAACGGAATCCAACCGAACTGAACTGAGGCCCATTTTTTTCGGGGTGGCAGTAGCAGCAGCAATTACAACAATCATAACGTGCCCCAAACAAGCAACAATAAAACGACAAAGAAATTTTTATGGCAAGTACAACAAACGATATCGAAATCAATATAAATCTGCAGACGCAGAAACGATACGGTGGGGAATTCCAATACATATAGACTTTAAGGAGGTGAAAGGTGCTTCCTGCGGTTTTTTATCTGATTGTGGGAAATGGGTATCCAATGAAAATTATTAATAAGATAAATATTTATTTTATTCTTATCAAATAACATATAACGAATTCATCAAGATTTAACGAAGACTGCCAATCCTGCATTTATTTTGCTATGAGGTAAAATAAATATTTACTAAAATTGATAAAGACTTGATATTTTATTAAATTATTAAGCTATCTTTAAATATGGAACGACCACGAATGTCAAGTGCCACAGTTATGAAACGCAGAGTTAATTTTTTCAGCAAATAAAATATTTTTAATAAATGAAGCGCTCAAAAACAAAAAGCCATAATATAACAGTCGAAACAAAATCAAGAGTAACAAAAAGTTTAGAATCAGAAAGGAGACTCCAGATAAAAGGGGAGTCCCATGAATGGCACTTAACTTGCCCAGAGATGGAAATGGCATAAGAATGGAAAAGTGGGCGAGGAAAAAGGGGGGAAAGTGGTGGAAAATGTTGGGGGGCAAACTGCTGGGGAAGGGATGAAGTGGGCCTTGAGGCCAGAGAACCAGACTGAGATAGATAGAGATGGAAACGTTACAGTTACAGTTTTAATGCGCATTGCATGTGTGTCCCCTGCCACCCTCTTTTGCCCCGCCCCCTTTTTTCCCCACCAATTGTAAGTTTCTGTTGTTTGATGCCAATTTTTTGCATTTGCCTCCCCTCTGCACTTGCCCTTCTCCCTTTCGTTGGCTTTTTTTTCGTTTTTTCGGGTGCTGTCCTAGGCGGCAACCCGATTTCCCCCCATTTCCCGACCAGCTTTCCTTTTAGCTGCATTTGTCGGTTGTTGAACCCAGTTTCTAGAAGCTTCTGCCGTCCATAAGTGGCCCTGTTGGCCAACAGCAACAACTACCAGCCGCTGAACTACAACAAAAGCAATACAAATCAAATGAAAGCTGCGCTGCTGCTGCATCTGCCTCTGCAATTTTTTTCATTAGGGCAAAAGAAAAATGCGGCGATATAAATAAAAATGTATACAAAAGGCAGTACTGCAAAAAATGTACTAATAATATAGATTGCAATTAAATGTGCGCCTAGTTGTGGAAATATTAAATGGATTAAATCTAAGGTAATAATAGGTAATTATTAAATAATTAAAATGCATAATAATATAAATTTGAATTAAAAATGTGCCAAGTTATGGACATATTAAATAGATTTTATCTTTTATTTAAAACAGAATCGTTTTAATTAATCGTTAATTTAAGATCTTTTAAGGCCAGTTATACAAATTGATTTTAAATTGGTAAAAATAACCTACGGTAATATTAATAGATATTTAAGACCTCGTTTAAGTCCCAAGTAAATTAAAAAAGTTGTTAAAATGTATTAAATGTTCTTTTAATGTCGGGAATTCCCCCTATTAGCTATATCTTTATCTTTAGTATAATCTTATCTTATCTTTAGTATCCAAGAGGCCTTCCCCGGCTTTAATGCTTTTAGCCAATAATTGTTCGATGCATAACTTTTATAATTTTTAATAACCGTCGACGGGCGGAGGACATTAGGCCACACCCCCATTCTAAAACCCGTAAAGTGTATCGCCCCACTCACCACCCACCGTCTCTGACCAAGCGAAACGACGACAGCAGCAAGTCATTAAAAAGCAATTAAAAGACTTTTTTGTTGTACGGGACACAGGCGTCTGAGGAGACACTCAATAGCCGCTGGCCATTCGCAAGGTCAACACGCACATGGTACGTATAAAAAAATATATGCAAATATGTAAATACATATATCCAGATATACATATATATATATGTATGGGAATCTGTGTATATAGCCGATGTATTGTCTGGCGTGTGTCTGGCGCGGCAGCGACGAGGCCTGTGGCAAACAAAAACATATTACGCATACGCCACCGAAAGACACGCAAGGCAAACAAACAAGAAGAAGAACAAGGCGGCCGCAAAACAAGGACAAGGTGGAATGGGAGTTAAGGGCCAGATTCTCCCCCAGATACGAAGATATATGGACTTGGAAGGTATATATATAAAGAATGAGATATCAAATGAGTTACTCGAGAAAGGTTTTTAAAGAAAGTTTACGGAACTATGACAAGAAAAAGTGCTTTCAGATATATGTATTTGGAAGGATACAAAGAATAAATGATTTAAAAAATCTATAAAGAGAAAATTCCTCTATACAAAGTTAAAAAACTGAAATCCAAGGCTAGAACCAAGAAAGAATAATGCCAAAACTATTTCAATTAGTTTTCTTAAATTTTGTTAGTTTTTATCATCATAAATCTGTGCTGGTCTTGGAATACTACCAACTTATAAACTACAGCTATCCACCATATCTAAGCACATAAATAAAGAAAATTCCACCCCTTTTCACATGAAAACTTAACTTAGCCACAAAAAAATGGCTCATTGTCGTAAGCAAAAAAGATTTCGCGACTTTTAAATTTGCAGCTTGTTTGTTTTTTGTTTGAGGCGAGGCTAACGAAACGTAGTCAGAAATTGCCAAAACGTGTTGACAGTTTTCCCTGCCGCTGCTCCAGCTTCTTTTTCATCTTCATCTACATTTTCCCCGAGTCCTTTGCCTTAAGCATGTCCTTGAGCTAGAAAATTTATTGTCGCTTTAAGTTATTTTGTCATCCTGCATTATTTCGTTTAGTTTCCCTCGCCTTTTATTTTTTTTGCCTTGATTTTCCTTCCCACTATTCTGTTGTTTTTTTTCTGTCCTTTACTTTTGTGGGTGCTTCTGCCACGCCCTGATTTCAATACGGAATTGCGCAATGTATTAAGAAAACATTTTCAAGCAATTTAAAGGCAATTTTCCCACTCCCAAAACGGCAGAGGAGAAATTTATGCGAAATTGTTTTTTTCGCTTTTATTTTGATTTCGATTTGGGGGATTGCTGAAGCTGGAGTGGAATTTATTTGGTACCCGGCAGTGATTATTTGGCCAATATTGCGGCTTACTGCGGCTTACACGGGCTTGAACGAAAATGCGAGGGCCAAAAGGTATATATTGAAAGATATATCTCTCTGAAAGAGACTCTTTTTGCTGGCCTATAAATTGCGCGTTAATAGACCTAGTTTTATTGGCCATGCAAATGTCAAACTGCCGAATCGACAATGACTTGACTTAAATGTGGGGAATTTAATTGACTTGGCGAAATATAAATGAATTTAAGCCCAGCTTTATTAAATCACAATTGGAATTGTTTGCAATTTATTGTTAGAGATTTGTTCACTGTTTGTTATACATTTGTTTGTCGAAGCATGTGGCACTCAAAGTTCAGGGTCATATTTACCGTTGGCTATGCCAAAAAAAATTATAACCATAGCTGTACACAAGTACACAGAAAGAAATACAGGAAAGAATTAAGAAAAAAGTGTTTAAAAAAATATTTAATTAAATGGAATTTTAAAAGTTATGTGGAATTAAATAATATTCATATTACCAAGAAAACTTGGTTACTTTTTTCATAGGAACTACAATCTTATTATATTAAATCAATAAAATGATTTGAAAATTACTTTCTAAGAACACTTTTATGACAATATTATATACATTTTGAGTATATTTTCTATATAAATTCAATTTAGAGCATTCTGATAAGGTTCTAATAATTTTAATGGTGACTGCGATTCGTTTTCTTTGCATGTACTACGCACGAACTCAAATCAAAGCAAGTGAAATTCCCATTTGACACGCAAAAAATTCAGCTGTTGTTGTTCTCGATTTTTGTATTTTTTGCTGTTTGATTTTTTTTGTTCGCTACTTTTGTTTGTGTTTGCTATGTGGGGCGCAGAGATTTTGCGCTTGAATATCAAACGCAGCAAAAGGGGGCGGGGCGGGAAAATCAATTACGTGTACGCGTCGCAAACGGAAGTGGCAGACTACAGCAGCAACACTAGCAACACTAGCAACACCAGCAATACCGCCAGCAGCAGCAACAACAGCAACAAGAGCAACACCAGCAACGACAACAGCAACATTGCCACTTTAAGCCGGAAATGTGCGACAACCACAAGAGCTGGACGGGATTAGACAGTGGAGCAGCTCGAGGGTCAAGCTACACCCCACTCCTACTCTCAGATCTCTCCAACCACCACGTGCCTGACATTTCAATTAAATTGCCAAAAATATCTATACCCTGGCTGATTTATACCTCGCACACACGCACCAAAAAAACTTTAAGCCCGAAAAATGCAAACGAATAAATTGCGCTCCTTTGGCAAATCCCGAATTGCAAAAAAAATAATATATATATATGCGCATGTATAAAGAAAATCGGGAAACAACTTCCGTTTGATGAGAGTTGCATAAAAATGCGGATCAAAATGGAAAATACTTTTTTGCCTCTGCCAAAAAGTAAAAAGTGTTTTCTGCTTTTTTGAACAATTGCCATGGAAAAAAAGCTCTAAAATCCAGGATTTGATTCAGCAATTGGAAATGACTTATATTATATTATATTTGTACGAGAAATGTACGTTTTAAAACCAATTGTAACTTCAAAATATAGTTTTCTCTGATAAAACTTAAATCCAATATTCCGCTTTTATTCTTTTTAATGAAAAGTAGAATTCTCATTTAATTTCATAAAACTGAGATATAAGATATATTTAAATGAGTAGCTACTGAGGCAAATGATTTACCGAAATTATATAACTGACTGATTAAATCCAGAGGCTGCTTGTATAACAAATTGCATATCAAACAGAGGCACTTGTGATATAACTTTTAAGCCCCACACGTATGCATACTCAGCGCAGCTCAAACTGTGCAAATTGCAATTAGTGCCTCGTTGAGAGTGTGAGACATTGACTAAATGAGTGATTGAGCAACTGGCAAACTGATGCACCGAGGAGCCCAGAAACCGAACAACCTCACAACCCGTGCCCGAATGATATAATTACGTTTCAATTAGTGCAGCAGTCTGGTGCCACATGCCGCAAAACTTGCAACAAATTATATTAAATGAGGAAACCAGATGCAGGCAGGCGGAAATTCCGAGGGGGGATTTTGGGAAAGCCCATTAAGGCGGTGATAAACTGACATTGATAGTGGAGTGGAGTCTAGTGTTTCAGTGAGCTGAGCAAATACCGATGGGATCTTGGTTCTAGAAGACAAACAAATGTTTCTGCAGATACGAAAATTAATTAAGCCCCACGAACGAAGGGGAAGAGCATTCAAATAAATAGAGATGTTGGCAAAAATATGGGTCAAAATGCAGAGTCAATTGTTGACGAGCGGCGTTGACGGCTCGAGTTCATCACCAAAAACTTAAAATATGAATAATATTTTTTTTGGCGGGGGTGCCACCAAAAATTTATGCCACCTCATGTCGCCTTCCCCAAACTTTTCAAAACCGAAAGCAATTTGTCATTGGGACTTTTGACAGCACCGTCGTCGTCGTCGCTGTCATTAAGCCCGCAGAGGAAACCTCCGGAGGAAAATAAATCCTCAAACAGCAGAGAAGAGCAGGAAGCCGGCATTCGTGGGCCATAATACTTCACTTCAAAGTGAGGCATAAAACTCGACGAACTATTGGGGAATTTCGAGTTTTGGCTAACCTTCGAATTTGGCATAAAATCCGAGTATCTGGGTATATATGCAAATGCAATGGGGGCTATATTCCGTGGGCCAACAATAAAATCGAGCAAAAGCGAGGAAGCCAATAAATCTGTGCCGCCAAAGCGGCTCGTAAAAATGGACAAGTTTATGTTAGAGGTTAAGGAGGAGGAAGGGGTTGAGGCTGGCTGCAAAGGGGTTAAGCAGAGCAGCTGCCATTTATTCCAAACCGCATAGCATAGCGAGAAGCTTAGCTCTCTTTTAGCCATTTCTACCTGTCGCCTGGCTGGCTGACTGCCTACAGTTTGACATCCACTGACAAGACATTTTATGCACTTTTCTTTTTATTACCCACAGGAATTTTTCAGCGAGAGCTAAGAGCTTGTAATATGACATCACAAGGGACAGGACACACAGGACCTTCGGCTATGTCCTCACTTGCAAAATGGAAATGTTTGCTTACGCCTCACTGAACAATTGTTGGGTGGTTCGGAAATCGGAGGGAGAAGCCTGGGAAAAACGTTTTATGTGCGAATAATAAGTAACAATCATTTGTGGATTCTATCAGCAGTGTTTGCACAAGTCCCTTTGTCCTTTGTCCTTTTCCTGATTTGTATTACTTTGTGACACAGTTTCCTTGGCTTTTATATAAGCAGGTGCCTTCCCTACTCGTATTACTACATGTTTGTCTTACTTTCAGTGTAAAAAACTTTTGCTCTATTAAATGAGACGGAGGAAAATACGAGTTTTTATTTGACAGCTCGTTTAATTTCCCAGGCCGTGGCATCTGTTAAACATTTAACGTCCGGAAGACAAGCCAAAAGTTCAAAAGTGCAAAGTTCATAGCCTGGGTTCTCAGCCCGTCGCTGTATAATAAGTCTTAATAAGCCGAGGGCGTTCGATGTGCGGGTTAATTAAAAATTATTACCAAAGAGATTAACCGAAAAATGGGTGCTGGCGGTATAATTATTGCTTGATATTGTTTTCCCGCTCTATTATTGGATTCCCTCCCCGATTTTCCTGTTTATCCTCATTGATTCTGATCTGTGGGACAAGTGTGGATGTAACGCTTAGATTTCCCAACATTGCCCTCTTCTATTTGCTCTCCAGTTTCACATATTTCTCCCAAGTTCATTGACTGTTCGGTCTTAATATCCAAGATGTTTGCTTTACTTGTATAAATGGGAAACATGTGCTTGGAAAAATTGGCTCAGGAACATCAAAACATTAAACATAAAAACAGATAATACAGAATTGAAATAAATTGAGTTTAAACAAAACATGAGTAGATCTTTCAGCAGTATTTAATGTATATTTAATTAGTAAAAGAAAAATTCTTATCGTAAAAAAGTAATGTTATGAAATGTGATAAGAGTAAAATAAAGTTTTGAAATTTCGAAATTCCAGACTTTGCCTCGCTTCTTACTTAAATATTGCCTACAGAATAGCATCATATATGAGAAGGAAGCTGCTCTAGATTTCGCTTTCTTCAAATGTCGGCCTTCAGCCACGTGCCCTTTATCAGCCTTCAGTTCGAATTCATTTCAATTTTTATATATTTTTTCCTTCTGCTTCCCATTTGTTTCTGTGCTCATTTGGTTTGACCGCAATGGGAATCTGGGGTGTGGGCATATAAAATAATAGGAATTATGTTGATTAGAGAGTTGGACGCGGCAATCAACACCAGTGACCACCCACATGCCTTTTGTTCCTCCAACTTCTTCGGCATATACCACAGAAATACTTCCATATCTGCTCTATTCAGCTAAATTCTTTTTTTGCACAACTAGAAGGAGAAAAAGGAAGCCAAAACAAGAGCATGCTCAGCATTCTTATAATTATAACATGCTCAGCATCCATATCAATATAGTAAAGTTGATGTCGACCCGGGCGCAAATTCCATTAGAACACACTGTGCTGGTAAGGGGGCTCCTCAGGGGTCTTCAGGGGGCAGGGGACAGGGGGAGTGTGCCCAAGTCTAAGGCCCAGCACGCACTCAGAGCCCATTTCCTCTGCAAGTTTATTCGATTAACAACAATCAGGCCAGGCCAAACCAGAGCAGGGCAAAGTCGATTGGAGTTGAGGGAAAAGGCAAAACTGTCGGAGAAATCACTGCACAAAAATGATATCTAGCTTAGAAAATTATAATCAATATTAACAGCTTGATGAATATAAAAAAATATATTACTAATCTACATTTTAGAATATTTTTCTTGATTTCTTTGTCTCAATTTCCCACGACCTAACTATCTATCTTAGAAATCATCAAAATATTTATAATTATATTTTATGTTCTCTTATTTATTATTTGTTTTTAAAAATATCTTGAAAGGAACAGAATTTTGTAATTTTGTAATCTAGATGTAACATTTTTATTTTTGACTTATTCTGTTAAATATCTCCTATTTACAATTCTTTATAAACAGCTATGTCTATGAAACATTACTTTTTGATTACGGCATCTATGCTAAGTGACTTAAAATTCTCGCAGTGTAAAGTAAACGTCTTAAATTATGATTTTCTGTTTTCATTATAGGTGGCAATTATTTTTCCCCCAGTGCAGGCATTTGCCAAATGAGCAAAGGAAGCTGGCATGGCAGGAGCGGAACAGAGACGTAGATAAGGGACGAAAAAGGGGGCTGGGGATGGGGATGGGCTGCTGCTGGTGTGGAGGTAGAAAAGCCATTTACACTTGCCCGTAATTGTAAATTATGTGCAACTTAGTGGAGAGAATACTCCCAGTTCGCTGGCACTTTGTGCCGGGTCCTCGATGTTGACATCAAACTAAGTGACAGGGTTCCTTCCAAGGGTGAGCTTTAGTGGGTTAAGAGGAGCTCTATGTGTGTGTGTGTGTGTGTGTTGGTGTGTGTGGATAACTGCCAGCCTCACATGCAAATTCAATTAGCACACAGAGGCGCACACACAACTTGCAGTCAGTGTAAGTCGGGGAATTGAATTAGAAAATGCGCCAAAAAACAATCAAAAAGAAACCAAAATTGAAGTCTCGTCTCAAGTTGCAGAGTCGATCAAGGGAGGCTCTTTGTCTCCCAACGAAACCACAATTAAGGTTAATGACATTGATAAATTGAAAATGCTGGTTATCGAGGTTTCTGGGTTGCGCCAAAACCCAAAACCGATCAAATTCAATTATATACACATATTTTGCCAGCACTCGCGGTCTGTCTTCATCTGAGTGACACATTTTAGTTCTATTCGTGTATTTATTTCCCTGGATTGGACTGCCATTGCCAAGTCTTTTGGGCTTGGTCAGAATCATTCAGCTCAGCAAAGTTCCAGTCTGACTGGCTTTCAGTTCTATGGTCAGTTTTTGGTTTGTGTGGGTGTTTCGAAAAGTATCTTGGCATTAGCATGAACACAAATGCGAATTGCTTGTTATTTAGATAAGCTACGCATATAGGGTGATCATTTAATTATTTATTTATTTTATTTAAATATTATTGGGTACTTAGTATTAAAGAAATATCTGTTGGCGAATAAATAAAAATTTATATTTTGTAGGTTTTAATCTAAATATTTTTTAAAATTTACGCAAATTAAAATCTGCACCCTGTTTTGCAAATTGGTTTTTTTCCCTTTTATGCAAATCACGAGATGGGCGTACATTGGTCACTTTATGTGTACTAAGTATAGAGTCAACGGGAACTGGAACTTAAGCTGAAGCCAAAGCTTAAACCGAATGCCATATCTATTCAAATATATCGCTTTACTCCATTCTGGATGCCATTTGGTCGCTGTTATTATGGAAATTCAAATAATACCGAGTGCATTCAGTGTGAGCACAGTAAAAAAGGCGATTTCTAGCTAATTTTGTTGCTTGACGATATTAAATGACTGGCGCAGTCGGAAGGGGGTTTTTAAAAAGGGGGAAGGGAGAAAGGGTGGCACATTCTACTCTCCGAAGAGATAAATGAAATGCAAAGTTTACTTGTTGACTTTGCGGTGGTTTGAGGTTGAGGTTTGCTTCTCAGCAGATTTAAATGCCAAATGTATACAACTTACTGCAAGGGCGGCTAGTAGAAGGAGGTGAAAGTGGGTGGGTGGTAGGGTTTGGATAGCTGAATGCTGGATGAAAGTGGGCGCCTAAGCTCTCAATGTGGCTTTCGTCTATTTTTAGCCGGCGAGCTTTCCTCCTTTTTCGCCCATTTTTGTTTGTTTGTCGCTTACCAAGTTTTTTGGCAGCTTAAGAGCCCGGCAACTGCATCATCGTGGCGAAGGCTTAGCGAAGTATCTCTTGACGAATTGAGATACTTAGCCGAGGGATTACTTTAGCTGTAATTAGCTACAGCAAGAGATGCTTAGATGCTTCACATTCCTCAGGGATATATTTTATTTTATTTCTTTAAAAAAAGTGTCATTTGGTTACCCAAGTTGGTTGGGAGTAAAGTAAAGTAATTAGCTTCATTTAATCTAATTAAATAAAAGTTCTATATGAATACCTAATAGATTTTTAGAGAGCCGATTGCCCATGAATATGCAATAAACATTTTGCAACGATTTTGTTTATTATGGTATTTAATTTTTATTTCAATAAAGATTGAGAAGTTCAGGTAACGTTAGCTTATTGAGAAGCGCATAGAAAGGCTCTCAGATTAGTAATAGATTTTGGTAGCCTCATATGTTCATTTATTTTTGCAATAACCCCTTCAGACTCACCGTATTCCGTGGACATGGCGCACATGGGCTGGTGGTGGTGCGGATGCGGATGCGGGTGGTGCGGATGCTGCGGACAGATGCCCTCGTGCGGATGCGGTGCGATGTAGTATTCCGGCGGATAGAACTCGCCCGGATACTGGATGTACAGCTGGCCCGGCGGCAGTGGAGCAATTCCATTCGTTCCGTTAGTCAGGCCATTTCCCACCTGACCACCACCGGAGCCGCCACTGCCGCTGGAAAGGCTGCTCACGCTGCTGGCAGAGGAGCCACCACCGCCGCCGCCGTTGGGCGAAACGCCTCCCCCCGAGCCACCACCCCCCGAGACACCGTTCTCATGGGGTGGCGGCATGTTCGGGGGCGCCGGCGGCAAGGGGGCGTGGTGGAGGGCGTGCGGGGGCGGCGGCAGGTGGTGGTGGTGCTGCATGGCCGCCATCAGGGCCAGCTGCTGTTGTGGGTGGTGCAGGGCGCAGACGGGCGGCACAATCTGGGCGCCCTGGGGCGGTGTGGCGGTCTGCTGCAGTAGAGGTGGAGATGCCGGCAGCGAGCAATTCGATGAACCGCCGTCCGAGGGCGAATGTTGCTGTTGCTGTGGGGCATGTTGCTGCTGCTGCAACTGCTGTTGCTGCTGCGGTTGCTGCTGCTGCTGAACCACCAAGTGCTGCTGCTGCTGCGGCAACATCACCATGGTGCAGGCGGGCGAGGCCGGATTGCTATTCAAACTGGTCGTTGAAGAGGTCGTCGAGGAGCAACTGCCACCCGCATTATTATTGCTAATTATTGTTCCGTTGGCGTTGCTTATGCTGCTGTTGCTTATGTTGCCGTTGTTGCTGTTGCTGCTGCTGTGTTGCTCTGCAACATTCAGTCGCACCATGGTATTCCGTATTCCGCTTTCAAACTCTGTCGTCTGCCACGTTTCGCTTTTTGCCTAGGCTATTGCTTTCAGCATTTTTCAGTTTAATTATTACGCGTTTCTTTGTCTATCTGCAAGAGAACACAGTGTTTGTCTTAAATTAATAGTTGCACGTAGGCTGCGGAGGAGGGCCTCTTGCCTTTTGGTTACCAATCCAAAAACGTTATCATTTCTTTGCGGCGATAAGAGCTGGGAGCAAAACAACCCACCCACCCACTGGCCCTCACCCAAGGTTATCGCGGGAATTTTCTGGGAATTCTACGCGTCTGTTTTCGAAGAATTTCTATCGGGAAAAGTTTATTAGAAATGCTTAAGAGTCTATTTAGGGCCAGACAAAGCTGATAGACTAGTTTTATAAAATCACAGATTTCTTAAGAACTTATATTTATTATTTAATAAAATGAAATTCAATAAGGATTGAGTTCAGGTCAGGTCAGCTAATTGAGAAGCGCAGAGAACGGTTCATAGAGTACTGATACACTTCGGTAACTCGTTTTGAAATTTTGAAATATAATTTAAATCATTTCCATTTTTCAAATGAAATGAAAATTTCTTTGAGCCAGAAAAATAGACCACACGCAATGTCAACACATGTTACGTGGCTTTTATGCCCATAAAACCAAATATTTATAGATCAAAGATCAATGACGAAAGACTTCCGTTCCACATAGAATTTACAGGAACATAAACGACAGCATGAAAGACGCTAAACAAAGTGAACATTTTCAATGAAATCTAGTGCGAAAATAAATCAAATTGGAATTATCTCTCCAAACCGTTGACAGCATCGCAGGCCCACGACAATTGTTGTTTTTTAGTGCTGCCTTCTGCCCAGCCAAACAATTGCGAATTGTAAGCAGAATTGCGCATTGTGTCAATTTGACAAATAATTGAAATATTTTCACAAAAGGCACAAACTAAGCGACAAAGAGTGTGGGAAACGGGGGAAATCAAGAGGTGGGGTGTGGGTGGTGTGGCCGGGGAAACACCACCCACATGCATTCATACAAAAAATAGAGAATTGCGACGGAGATAAGAGTGAAAACTAGCTAATAAGAACAACAACAACAACAGCGGTAAAAACAGTACAGCAGCGGGCACTTAAATGAAACCCCGCAAATAGCAAATAACAAACAAAAAAGTGAGGGCAAAACACGAAAAAGAAAGACGAAACTGCAGAACAAAACAACAACGGCAAAATTAAAACGTAAGCGTGTCTTAATCGTTCGATTTGGCATTCCCCAGCTCTTTTTTAGGCACTGATAAAAATATGTAAAAAAATGTTGACATTACAAAAAAAAAGAAATGGTTTAAAAATCCATAAAGATATGAAAATGTTTCAAGGTAACCAAGGTAGTTATATATTAAAACATATCTTTAAGATGGGTTTACATTTTAGGATAAAACAGTATCCCTCATCAGAGTGAGAATCGCCGGGAAAGGCGCTTTTGTTTGAAAAATTGAGGGAGCTTTTAGAACTTGATTTTAGTGTCCTAAGTATTTTTTATTTCCGAAATAAGTTCCCTTTTGTTTTTGTTCAGTGGCCACACTCTCCTCCTCCCTTTTACTTGTCTGAGGGTTCGATCCCACTCGTTTTTTCTCTGTCTGTAAAGAAATTTGATGCCTGCGCTTTGTTGTTGGGTGTTTTCATTTAGCTGTTAATGCAGCTTTACTTTAATGGGTTTCTTTTTTGGCCCTTTCGCTCGTTACGTCTGTCCGCATTTATCGCACCTTCCACCAACAACTGGCCCGAACACTTTTTTTTTGACAAAGGTGTTGGGTGTTGCATTTCTGGGGAGTGAAAAAAAGAGGGGGTCAGTGAACCCCGTTAGCCGGCAAAAATCATTTCCATTTCGGGGAGCATTGACTTTCGGAGCGAATCATTATGGAAAAGAATGTGAAAAGTGAAAGAAAGGCATTCCGTAAAAAATTCCCCGATTGAAGAAACAATGACGAATGAAATTAAAGTGGGTGGAGGTAAAAGAGTACTTTAAAAAGGCATTGTTTTAATTTTTCGGCCTTTAAGAAATTTATTAATTATCTAAGAGCTTTACAATTTCCAATTCAAAACCCATAATAAGAGTAATAAATTCTTACTTAATTAATTCAAGAAAGTGCTCGTTCTGTGATTAATTGTCTTGAAAATTCATACAGAACGTAGAAAAGTTTTAATGGCCAATGATTTACAATCTCGAAACTATGTTTCCCACAACCACCGCTGTTTTCCCTTCTCCTTACATTTCTTGGTAACTGCTTAAAGATACTTGTGGAAACCACTCCTACTGAAGATGGCAATCTGAATAGAGTTACCAAGTTTTGCAGACCCCCTTACCAACTTGCCAGACATTATCATGAACTAGATGTGGAACAATCTGTTTGTGCTTAGGAATTTCCATTGCAAATGCTTTGCGTGGGTTGCATTCTAATTGATTTAGTGCGTCTGCAGCGGCAGCAATTACCACCAAACAGTTGGTGTTGCTATTGCTGCAGTTGTTGTTGTTGCATAATGCTGTGGGCCAAGAAGAAGTGGCATAAGAACCTGGCCAAGAAGTTGAAAACGGCGTGTGGGAATAGGAGGGAGAGGCAGGGGCAGAGGCGCTGCAGTCACAACAACAGAGTGAATGAAGTGCGACTGTTGTCACCTGTCTCAATATGCACTCTCGTACCTGTCTCAAGTACTCCCGGAGACCGAGGTCTCTCTATCTCCCTCTCTTTCCCATACCGAAGACCCGAAGACCCTCACCTGCCCGCAGTTCACACCTTTACACACACACTCACCCAGCTACACGGGCACAAATAATATGTCAAATGTTAATTCAATTGGTAATGGTTAGACTAACATTTAAAATAACATGTTTTCCATAAGTCAAGATTTTCATCGCTTCGTTTGATTTTCTAGAAATGCTTTCTTGTGGAAATAGAAACAGAAAACCTAAAAATAAATGTTTACCGCCTAATATTAAAATTTAATAAAACTATTGTATGTATAATTTATTTTAATATTTCAAGAAATATTTTGAAATTTTAAAATATTTAATTCGAACATTTTTCAGAACTTTATGACTCTCTCATGTAATTTTCTTTATTATTATTTAATCAAACGAATTATATTGTATACCATAGTATAATTAAATAAACCAAGAAGTAATAAGCTAAAGAAATTTATACATGTTTTGTCTAAAATGAAAGTGATTTTATTTCAATTAAAAATCGATCGTTAAATATTTTAAAAAATAATTGTAATATAAAACATATATTTTCCCACATTTCCGGATTTTTCGGAGTGTGGCAGACAATGAGACACGCACCTCCAGCGCTGACGTCGCCAGGTGAGCTCTGAGCTCAGGTGAGAGGGCGGGACAGACTGAACTGAGACGGAGGACACCACGCGGAAATCTACGCAGCTTAGCAATCTGCTTCTTTCTGTTTCTGTTTTTGTTTTTCTTTGGGTTTTCTTCTTTTTTTCGCTATATTAAATGGCAGACAGATGAAGAGGAGACATTTGTAGACTTTTTTTCTTAACACCCGCCGCATTTGTGTCAAAAGTGTCTAGACCGGCTTCAGGTGGTTACGGAGTGAAAACTTGCCCCCGGGTTTTTATTTTGTCAGTAGGTGGTAGGTGGTCGGTGGGCTGATGGGTGGGCGTGTCGGGGCCACTCAACGGCAACGCATTTGCGACACGTTGAGCGTCTTGATGAGGCCATTTGTTGGAGTATCGGAGGAGCACCTGTCCCCCCAAGACATCTTCATACTCATCCGCCCTCTCCACATGGCGCATCCGAGGTGTCAACGGAATCTGAACGTGTCTTCAGATCCGCCGCTGCGAAGGTGTCAAATGTCTAATGAATTATTGAGCAGCCATCAGGCGAGTGTGCTGCGGCCAAATGGCAGAAAGTCGTGATGTGGCCGACGAGTCACTCAAAAGGATTGCAGAATGTTCAAGGAAATGGGGAAAACATTTGACTTTATTTTGGGAAATTTAAAAAAATTATTTCAATAAATTAACTTTATTTTGGAAAATTTTGAAGAATTATTTGTTACTGCATTTTATTAAATATAGTAAATTTAGTGTGTATCGCTTACTAAAGAGATATACAATTATTTAACCTACGTACCTATACAAAACACTGTACCACAAACTACAAACAATTATAGTTTCCTTAGAAAAAACTAGCTAAATGCATTTAAATAAATGCAATAATAAATAAATCAATTGAATTTAAAACCTACTAACGATGAATAAGACTCGTTTTGTGAAAATAGAATTACAATAATTGATTCACACAATGTTGCAGCCACACATAAATTGGGGCCAAAGACCATTAAGTTTAACCAAATCGAAGAAGCCATTAATGAAAAGGCCCCCACCTTAACTTGACTTTCTTTCCCCTGCCATGAATAACAATTACCTTTAATGAGCATAGAGGCTGTTCCAAGTTCAGAATTACCTTAAAGAGTAAATGAAATTAGCATTTCTCGTGCTCACAAATTGCAGATTGAGTTAGTGAAGGTGCTAAATATTTTAGGGCTTTTCTTTTCGGGGCCAAGTCAACACTTTCCCACTCACAGAAGCCCAAAAGCCGAAAGACAAAGCAATTCTTCTCCCACTAACCGATTCTTCTTGGCTTTTCTTCAGCTTAACAAATGGCTTACTTACTTTGTGTGCAAATAGCAAATAGCAATGGAGCAGAGGCAATTTTTCTAACGGTAATTTCTAACATTTACCTAGTTACCGTTAATAGACAAGTTGGCCAAGTTGGCGAGAGCCAAGAGCCAAGACATGGAAAAATGTCTAGAAAACTGCAGTCAATGGCGGCCATTTCACAGCTTTCTTTCTTTCTTTGTGCACTCAAGTGCGTCGTGTCTGGAAAATTCTCTAGGGAGGAGGGGGTAAAGAAAAGGGGGGCGAAATGTGGAAAATGCCTTTGGTGCGTTCTATGTCGTGGCACATTTTTGCCTGACCAAGCTCAATGACTGGTTATCGGTTCCGTTTAGAATGGTTTCTGGTTCAAAAAATCACCATTCAGGCCAGCCAGCCAGCAACCGGCAAAATGCCACCTGCAACATGCAACATGCAGCACCATAACTTAATTGCATAAGTCTCCCAAATACCTCAATAATTGCACACAAAAAAAAGGAGTCCCGAAAAAAAAACAAAAAAACACGAGACAACATTTTATCATATCCAACAAATTGGCAACTAACAACCAACATCCAACAACCTGTTGTATTGGCCAGCTTCTTCGCTTAATTACAGACACACACTATGTTAATGATTTGCTTTTTTTGGTATTTCTGGTTATTGTTTGCATTTTTCGCCGTTGTACTTTTGGTTTTATCTTCGGTTGCATAAGGCGGCATAATAAAAACAATGCAACTACAATTTGTGGCAGCGTTGGCGGCTAATTACTGGCATTGCATAAAGGCAACTTTTTGTGTGAGCGCAGGTTGATGACTCAGGTTTTGGCTTGGGATGCAGATTTTTCGAGAAGTTGCATAACAGGAAATTAAATTTTTCAGCTTGCAGATTTTTATAAGATTTTCCAGAAAGTTTCTAAATTGTTTTACATTTATTCTCTCACATTTTAAAAAGATTTTTCTGGTAGTTCCCAAAAGTGTTTATTAAAAAGGTTAAAATTAATTTCTCAGTTGCAGATTTTAAATGGATTTTTCTAAAAATTCCCAAATAATGTTTATTTATGTTTAAATTACAATCTGACAGTTTGCAGATTGTAAGGAACCTGCACTGAAATTTCCACAAAATGTTTAAGAAACTTAAAAGCCAAAAACCACACATCAAAACAGTTCATGCCTTTCCGTTTACCAATCGCTTTGGCCACTTTTCGATCCACACATATTCCCACATGTCCATTAGTCAGGGTTGAAGGACCCCACTAATTAAAATGTTCCCCGAGTGCCAAGGATATCTGTTCGCATCTACAATGGTATATCTGGAATATGCATGTTTAACACGCCCAGTGGCATGCAAAAATAATCCGAAAACGAAGTGCGATGGCTACGAAAAACCCCGGGGTGTGTGTTGTGCGGAAAATATCTAGGGGGAGAGGTAGATAGGGAAATAGACACACATGCAATGCGGTTTTTCAATTTCCCCGATAACTAACTACCAACACACAGGGGGGCGTGGCTTGGTGTTGAAAGGGGCTTGTTGAACCACACAAATGACTAAATGAACGCCCTTGGAACCACCAACACCACCCAATTTAGATGCGGGTGCAGGCATCGCATTATGACAATGCCCGAAATGCAAATATTTTAGCCGCAGCATGCGGGTCCGATAAATAGTTTTCGACCCTAATGATAATCAATTTGTTATATAAATTTACGAAGGAAAAAATAACTAACGAAATTATGAAAATAACACAACGTAGATAAGAATTTGTAATTTAAATTTCGATCTGAATTTGTTATTATGAAACCAATAAAAATGTATTTCGAAAGTATTTAATTGTAAATTGTTTATAAATGTACGTGGAAGTAAAAACGATTTTAATTTTCCTGTTCTGATCTATTGATTTAGACTAAAACTAAATATTTAAAAATTATATTTCCTGGGAAAATAATTAATTATTTTTTTTAACATAATCCACACTAACAAGAATTCCCAAATTCCCCAAAAGATTAGACACTTTTTTATGGCCCCATTGTCTGTGTGGTTCCAAATTTTTTTGGCATTCCATACATTTTAAATGCAGCAGAAATTACACTTACAGTAGTCGCAGCACACACACATGCGCAGACACTTTGGTAATGAAATAAATTATTAGAATTTATTGAAGTTTGGCGACAGAAGCGACTCGGCAACGAAGGCCATAAACTCTAAAATGTAATTTAATTGTTGTCGACAGTAAAAACTTATCTCATAAATGCAGCAATCATTGTGCCGCACACGAAAGAGAGAGAGAGAGAGAGGGGCAGAAAGAGACAGAGGCAGAGCGATGCGCACATTTACATTTTTGGTTATTTTCTGGACTATCCTCGTTTTGTGATATGCCCCTGATGCTGCTGGTTTTGGCCTTTTTGATAATTGCATTCCTTAACTGCAACTGCTTTTCCTTTTCCATTTTCCCTACTCCTCACTAATTGGTAGAAATTTCCATTTCGCCTTCGTTACAGTATATATAAAATTTCGTAATTTTGCAATTGTAGTTTGTTGAAGTGAAAAATTAAAACTGCAAACAAAAAAGCCAAATTAATTGTGGGCAAGCAGTGACGCATGTAATTAGCATCATGTGGAAAGTACAAATAGTAAAAAGCCAAGTTTTTAAAATTAAATAATTTAGCAAGAAGAAAAAATACGCAAAATGGTGGTTATGAAATTGTTGGGCATGGCATAAAAGTAAAGAGAAAAAAAAAAGAATTTATGTCTAACAGCATAGAAAATATTCAACACAATTTTGACTCATTTTACAGTGAAGATGTTAAGTTAAATTTACTTGCAAATTTTAACCCTGATTTTCTCTGCACTTTGCTAAATAATCCCCTTAGCTCAATAACTGGTTTCGGTTCTATTTTATCAACAACTTAATCAATTTGCAATCTGTTTGCAAATCTCCAACGACAACAAATGCCTTGAGGTGTATCCACATATATGTTCGTCTGGGTCTGTGTGATTCTAGGAGATTGGGGAAAATATCCGAAATTGCTGGTTGCATATGGCCAACGACAATCGTTGCAATGCAGAAAAACGAAAAAAAATAATAACATAGGAGACCCCAAAAAATGTTCGAGAAATATTTATGGAGCACACAAAAATTTCTGCAGCAATTTGCCGATTGTTGAGCTACGAGGGGTTCGTTGCAGTGCAGTTAGAAAAAAAGTGCGGCAAAAATACCTAAACAAAATTTAATCGAAGCTCGGTGAGTGAAAGGCGAGGGGTGGAAGGGGCTGCCACTTGCATTCGACGGCTGAGTTTATTAGTTTATAAAGTTCGGTTTTTGTTTTTGTGTGTACCAGTTTGGTGCATGTGAGCAAATTGCTTTGGCCAAACACATACGATATATTAAAAAAAAAAACAGCCACACAAACATTGCAAAAATATGTATGTATATAAAATAGCTAAAACCCAAACTGGGAAAACTTCAAACTTGGGTTTTTCCGCCAAGCGACAACAAAATAATAATAATAAAAAAAAATAGAAAATTGTTGCTCCACTCGCTCTCTAATTGGAAACTTTGCTTGGCGTGAGGTTTTTCCCCCAATTATAACCGAGATCTACTTTTTGTCAAGGGGGATTTACCCCACAAACCCTTTACCACCTCTGCTTTTCCTGCTTTCCCCCGGCAAACTCGTTCACCGTTTTTTGCGTTTAGTCTAAATTTTTTGATAATAATATCCACTTTTTGTTTCTGTCTTAATTTGGTTTAAAATTGTTTTGTTTGAAACTTTTATTTGTTTATTTTTTGCAACTAATATGAATACGTTTTTGTATTGTGGTGAATTGTAACCCCTTGGAAGCTGCAATCGTTTTTTAGAATCATGAAAATTGAGTTATTTTTGACTGCAGTTGACATAGTAAAAAGTTGACGGAAACTTTTAATGCAGAAAATAATTGGAAAATGTATGTCAAACAAATAAAATCAAGCACTTTCTTGTATCTTTTTGTTCGGAAAATTTACAAAATTGAATGAAAAAATTCCTGGTCAACTGAAAAACTTTAAAAGAGAATAGAGTTGTGATTTATTAAATTTAAAAAGTTAGCCAGCAACTATTTGGCTGTATAGCAGCAACTGTGTTCTAATTATATAACCAACTATAGATTCTTTAGAGTTATAAAGCTCTCGAGTACTCTACTTAAAGTGACACATAATTACACTATGATTAGCTCCCCGATTATTGTTAATCTTCTTTCGAGTATTTCTTTATTTTCACAGCCATTGTAAAATCTCGGCACGCAATGCCTATAAAAGGAGCATTTACGAGTGCGTGATTTTTGTATTAATGCAGGCTTTTCGGGAAGTATGAGTAGTATAAGAGGAGGCCCAACTGATAGCCGTCATGTGAGGCGACCGCAAAATTGGCCAGACAAAAGACGAATCAGCCGAATGGAAAGATTTCCATGACAAATGTCATAAAATTCGTTGAGCGAATATATTTTATTTTCCTTTTCGCCGAGCTTCTTTTTTTATTCTAATTTGTCATATTTTGTCATTTAGCATTATAGTTTTGAGAAGGGCACACACATATCTCATTTGGATTTTTCGATTGGGTCTGTTTGGGGGGTAAATTTGCTCAAATGCCGGCGCCTATGGAGTATGTTAGCTGCTTGACAACAGCGGAAAAGAACGGAAATGCTGCTGCTGCCTAACCGAACCACCCCGAAAAAAGAAGAAAGAGGAAAATCGAACAAAATGGGAGCGGGGTTGTAGGTTTGGGGGCTCTGCGGGTTTGGGGCTCCCTCAAACAATGAGTTTGGGCCAAGTCCATGCCAAAACGGACATGCCAGCGGCAACAACAGCAATAATGCTGAGCACATCGGCCGAACCGATGCCAAGAAAAAAGGCTAACACACATACACGGAGAGAAAACAGGCACTGTGTTTCAGTGAGCGGCAGCAAACGGAAGAGACTTGACAACATACGCAACATGGGCGAAAAATGAGTGGCGACGACGCTGGAGACGGCGCACATGGCGTATGAGTGACGAAGCTCCGGCTTCAGACTCCGCCGGGAAAGGGACAAGGAGAAGAAGAGCCCAAAAACGAAAAAAAAAAAATAAAACCGACAACTAAGGCACACGCCCCGCACAGATTTGATAGTTTTTATCGATTTAAGTGGATTTTGGCCTCACACAAAACGAGCTTGCACTGAGGCGAAAGAGATGGCTATAAAGGGGGGTAGAGAGAGAGAAAGAGACAGCAGTAAAGGGGGCGAAAAAGGGGCGGCAGGGACATCACAGATATATAGACAGACAGCCTTGGTTTTTGGCAAGCGTCGCGGCCCCAAACAAATAAACATAAAACAAGCAAGAATGTGCGATTTGTTAATTTGGTTAGGACGAACGCCGAATTACCCTTACTTTTATTATAATTAAAATATCCAACAGTTTTATTAAAAGAAATACACAAACAACATACAATTTTAAAAATTAGATTTAAGGTGGTGAAGATTTTATTCTTCATTAGAGTCTCAAAAAAATATTTAGAAGTTTCTTTACTTTTTAAACAATTGAATATTCATATAATATGGCTATTAAAGTTTTTACCAAAAGTAAGATTTATAATTTAAAGTTATATTTTAATAAATAGGGATAAAGTTCGAAAAAACTAATGAACAAATTCCACAAATAATTGAATTTTTCTTATTTAGTATAATCAATTTCATAACATTTTGGTAGCCCTTTTCGATAGACCCCCTTTATCCACAAGGGCATCCTAAAATCATTGTAGTTCGCTGATGTGCGTCTTGGCAGGCCGCATAGATAAGCGCTCTTCCGCACACAAAAACGAAAAAACGACGACCGAAAAGAGTGGAGATGCTTTGACATCCGAAATCAAAGAGCAAAGTTTTGCGTATAAAGCATAAAGCTTCGACCATGAATTGTTTAACTTTTCGCCCGGCTCCAGCATTTTTCTTTATTATTTATTTTTTTCTTTTTTAGTAGTAGTAGTTCAAGCAGGAAGTCTGTGCGTGTGCCGCCACGCCCACCCTGCTATACTGCCTCCTGCTTTTCATTTTTTTTTTATCAACACTTTTGCCGGGGGGTCCAAGCAAATGCGTAAAAATTATGCCACAGCTTGAACGACTCGACACGAGCGAAAAAAGGAAAAACGCACAACAAAAATATATAAAGGAAAAAAAAGGAAAAGAGGAAAAAAAAATGGGAAAACAAAATGCTGGGCATACGGATGCTGGGGAAACCAAAGCCGGACAACCAATTTACTTTTATTTTATAGATGCCTGCTTGAGGTTTCTGCTGGGTTTTCCTCTAATATATATGCCATATTCTGGGTCTCGAAGCGTTTTTCTTTTTCGTTTGAAAGGCGTTAAATATTTCCCTTGTATGTGCATAATTTATGCCTACCAGCAGAGCCAAAAATAATAAAATGGAGATAAAAAATGTATTTATTTTGCTCTCATATATATACGCATGGGCCAACTGAAACTATTGCCCAACAACTATGGCGATTTCGCATGGAAAAAGTGCCCGGCTAAATGCGCATAAATATTAAATGAGCTGGTGGAGAGTGTATCAATTGTTCTGGCCCCCCATCTGGACCCTCGGTTGGAAGATGATGATTTAGTTTTCAGCACTCCATTGCAATAAATTCCGTTTGCCAGGCCATTTCCAACTGGTTTTGTCAGGGCGACTCTTGTCTGTCTACTCTCCGTACTCCGTACTCCCAATATACGAGCAGCATTTATAGAGAAATGTATAAAAGTACTATATATATGGAAGGGGGATCCCTATCCCCATTCCCATCCCTCCTAACTGCTTGGCACTCAACATTATAAATTGCCGCATGAGGGGCAACCGGGGATTCTGTTTCTGTAACTGGGCAAAGTCATTGCAGCCAAACAAAAACTTATTATTTATATACACATATTTGTATGTTTGCAGCGCTCACAAAGTACTAGTGGGATTGCGGAGGGGTCTCCACTCTCCACTCTAATAAATAATTATCGTATTGTTTAAGTCTCGAATGGAATGCCATAAATCATGACTTGGCCACTAGACGTCGCGAGATATTTGACTCTGAATTATTATCATCACAGTCACATCAGACTGATAAGCACTATGGCGACAGTGCGAGCGAAGATAGGGGCGGGAAGGGGGGTGCAAAAGGATGCTGGGGGGAGAGACCAAGGGTGGTGTAACCTCAAGTAACTCGGGTTCTAAGGGTGCTGTGGTGATGAAATTTGGTACCCAAGCTGGTTTGATTTAGTTGTTCAACATAAATAAAAATCATAAGTGTTTGCAAGATGAAAGACCCCAAAATTATTTAATACAATCAAAAGCTCTAAATAGATATTAATATTCTTTTGAAAGGCAGAAGTTAATTTATACAAATCAAAAAGGACCAACAAACTACATCCACCAATTTTCCTCATAAAACTGAGTTACTCCCTCTGTAAACCATTTTCCAGCTGCTAATTTTCCACAATTTATTCAAAATTTATACAGAAAACTTGGGGAGCCCCGTTACTTGAGTCTCGTATGAATATCTAATCTGCTTCCTCTTGAAGCCCGACCGTTCAGCCGACCAAGTTGATAGGCCCACCCAGGGGCCAACAAAGTGAGAGGCACTTGTTACCAATACGCCGCTTGGCTTTAGAGGGAAAATTGCGTTTTGGCCACAAAACGTTTGCCTTTTGGCTTACGGCCTCCAGCTCTTCTACACACACACAAATAACTCAGTTTTCAGGGGGAGGGCAGCGTTATAGGGCCCCAAAGAACAGTAAACGCGTCAAAATGAGCCAAAATCCAGCCTCAAACACACGAAAATATTCAAATAAACTGGCTAAAAAGGGGAAAATTTGAGCTAACTCAACTCCCGGGAAATATAGAAAATACGACGAACTAAGGTTTAAAGGAAAAGCTTTTAAGCGGGGCACCGGCATCGGCCACATCATCATCATCATTAACATTATCGGCATTCTGTGCCCAAATGAAATGCGGAAAAGCGCAGCTAACTACACCGCAACCATGCTGCAATGTTGCGGCTTTCAATCAGCGCAGGTGGACACCCATTTTCTCTCAAATTTGATGAGTTGGGATTTTCTAACGACAAACAAGTACACACTTCAAACGTAAATTTAATAGGCGGTCAGGCCCCTGATTTTCCCCAATAACAATATATAGATTAATTTCACATGTCTGTTATAACATATTACTAAATGTTGTACTTTTCTTGCGTCTATTATTTAGTACATCCTTTTCTGTACTTTCTCCTCTTGAATGGGCTATTTTAGTTCGATTATTGGAGCTAAGTCCCTGGAGTTCATTAGTTTTGCTTTTGGTACTCCCATAATATATCTTCTGAGATTTTCTAGATTTTTCTGTTAAATCATTTGACTGGAATCGTATTTTTTTAATATCACTTTCCGGTGACTTTGCCCTGGGTTTAAATATTATTTTTCTATCATCAGTTCCTTTTAAAAGCCCCTTAGGTTTGGGTCGAACATCTTGGGTCTTACTATACTTTGGATTATGATCTCCACCTCCAGGTGGGACAAATCTTTCAGGTGATGTACCTCGCCGTTTGATTTTCTTTTTTAGATCTTCTGCTGGAATATTTTCTTTATAAGGCTTTATAAGCATGAGACACTCTCCTGCAATTTTTCTATGATACCGTCGATTTCTAGAAATTTCTTTTCTGTAATCCTCGGGATCAGGATAATTTCGTTTACTGCTTTTTTCAATCTTTTCATATTGCAGAATATTATTAACAGACTTTTTGATGTGACGTTCTCTTGGTTTGGTCTCCTTTATTGGTTTCTCTGAAACATTATCTTTTCGTCCACTGTTTATCCGTTTAATTTTAGTCTGATTCGTAGATGTAGGTTTTTTATTTTCGAATGAATTCTTTGGAGTTTTCCTTGCTGATTTTAGAGAGTTATTACTTTTTGGCATTATCATTCGGGCAATATCTTTACCCGCTGGAGAATAACTTCTTTCTCTTGTTATCGGGAATATCGGATTTCGTATACGTTCTCTATCGATTGTCCTTCTCAGCTGATTTCTCTCCATCATCTCACTCCAATAGTCAAAGCCACCCTTGGGTTTTCCAGCTGGAGTTACTCTCTTTAATAAGAGCTCCTCCCACTCCAATTTCCTCTTTTCCCCAAGAGGAAGTTTAATAGGAAATTTTCCAAGATCCTTGATCTTTTGCTCCCAGCTAACGGGTTGGAATCTTTTTGGTTCAATGGGCAAGAGGCTGCTCTCCTTGAAGGGGTTAACCAGTCTGCTAAAATTCTCATATTTATATCCGAGATCATTGTACTCTTTATATTTCCATGGGACGACATCCGTGGGAAGACCTCCACTTGGTAATCGCACCCTTCGCTGTGGATCCCTGTGCAGCCAGCTCCATGGCATTCCATTGAAATAGGGTTCGGGCATCATGAAGCCACCGGAGAATCTGCGTCGGTTTTCAGTGCAGGGTTTTACCCTTGGCTTTGGCGGTTTTCCGTCTTGAAGTAACCTTCTAGAATGTTGATTTTGTACAACTGCAGCATATAGATCCGAGATGTGCGAAATCTGAACGAGTTGAGCTGCTTGAGGGGAAAGGGCTGCCATTTGAGATCTCGCACTCGGTACGCAATCGTTGGCCAACATGGGACTTTGCAGTATCTCCTCGCAGGCCTGGGATCTCATTTCCGCCGTCATATTGGCATAGGGATTCTTAAATTCCCGTCTGGACCTCTGTTCATTGTAATAGCCAGACTGACAGGGACATCGTGCCGGCGCATAGCCATATGGTATAGACTCATCCGAGGGATAGCTCTCCAGATCGCCACCTTTTTGGTAACCCAATCGCCTGAGTCCCGCCCACACTTCGCTACCCGGTGATTTCGATTTCGGTTGTCCTGGCATCCCGATTCTCGAGAATGGTAACATGGCATCCTTGCCGCAATAACCAGGATTGTGAATATTCTGAAGACTATCGTCCTTGTTCTTGCATCCCGAACAACACTTGTTATTTCGCTTGCATACTTTGGGTAAATTCAGAAAGTACTGCATCATGGTTATCAAGATGAGCAACGTCCGTGTGGGAATGGGCTTCCTCAGATTTCCGCATTCATCGAATATCCCGTAGTAAAGCTCACACGTATCGGGCAGAACGAATGGTATCTTGAGCGTATTCCAGCCCAAAATTAAGGGATATAGAATTCTGGCGAAGAGCTGCAGGGTCAGTTGATGGAGGAACTGGCAGACCGAGCTGGTCGATTTGTTTACCATATTGGCCAGCAACTGGATCATTCCCCCGTTCCTCTGACCCCAACGCCTTTCGCTCGACACACAACAACTGGCGGCCCTTCGACCCTCCAAATATGGCCTACAACTTTGGACCCGCTGGAGGCGACTGGAGGCGAACTGCGGCAGACAGGCCATCGGATCTGTGCGATCGCTGTGCGATCTGCAGCAGCAGGAATTCATTTTGGCCCGACCGTCTTGAGGTTTTCGAAAGGGAAAGGTGATTAAAAACTGAACAATTTTGAAGTTGCCCGGATAAGGCAGTAATTTGGAATGTTATTTGTCTACGAAAAATATTCCTATGCATACTGGGCATGTTACAAAAATGAAGAGATAACATTACGAATTTATTGAATTTAATTCACAAAAGATAAATTAAATACAAAATATGAAATAAATAAAATCAAGGGATAAAAGTACGAATTTATTGTACCAAAAATAATTTAAATAAAAATATAAAATATTTAAAATTTGGGCATTACAATACGAATTTATTGCATATTATATACAGAATATTATTAATTTTTGCACTATTTTTTAGGTTCCCCAAACTGGGGTTCCAGCGACTTTCGCTCCCCGGATCTATACTTATCACTAATAGTCGAGTGAATGGAATACCGATCCGCATACTGATCTATTTGATCCTTTACAGATCCGCGTTTGATCCTGGAGGTGGAGAACTTGTTTTTGGAATTTAGGCGAGTTTGTCTCGGATGTCGGGGCTGCCAGGTCCAATGTTTCTTTGGATCAAAGGGCTCATGGAAGAGTATGGGCACCTGATCGGCCAAGTATCTGCGGGGAAGTTTCGAAGCTCTCGGCACCTTTGGGTAATTGTCACGGACTTTTCCTAGAACGAAGGGCCGTATTGGTTGCTCCGAATTTCTCTGCACAATGGCGTTGTACAATTTCGAGATCTCCACAGCTGTTTTCTTTTCACGTTTATAATCTGCTTTGGCCGTTCTTTTCCACTCTAGATCCACCTTTTTTAGGGCCTTTCTTAGATCCTCATAGGTTATATTGGTTCCCTTCTTTTCGATCAGTTCCCTGATTAGAATGCGAATACGTGCTGTCCTCAAATCTCCCACAGGACCCACATAGCTGCCCTTGAGGCGATGTCGCCCTAGGTCTTTCATCAGCAACTCCACATACTCATCTGGCTTGGCATAAGCTAGGGCCAGTTCGTCGTTGAGAAAGAGAGACTTTCGTCCGAATGTTTTCTTTTTCTTTTTTTTACGCAAGTCTTCAAGAGATGCCTTCTCAGATTCTGATTCTGGCTCCATTCTTTCCACCGTTTGTAGGTCATGATTATTAATGGTATTTTTCACCCTCTGTGGTAACACTGAACTGCCAAAGGTATGAATGATCCAATCCGAAGATTCCAAACTCGATTCTAAACCATTTGCTTGATGACTGAAAGGATATTTTGGCAAATCCCTTCGGTCATCATTCAAATAGTCCAACAGCATGGGAAGTAAACTATCGAGGGCCTTCGACTGGATGGGATTTCTTAAGTTGCCATGATGATCGAATATGGCCATATAGCGATCACAGACATCTGGAAAGCAAAGTGGCACATTGCAGGCATCCCAGCCACAGCCCTTGGGGTTCAGCAGATGATTGTAGTTCTGCAGGCTGAGCTCGAAGAGAAACCCGTCAATTTGCTCGGGACAGTAGCCAATCACCTTGGCCAATTGCTGGATTTCCACTTGGTTTCTCTGCCGCCACAGACGATGCTCCTGGGATAGGCATGTGGATCTGGTTCTGGGAGCTTGTCTCTTGCGGATCGAATCTATTCTAAGTCGCTGCGGAAATTGTGCGACCAACTCGCAATTTGTGCCAAGCATGCCTATCTTGCGGAGGATTCTCTAATTTTTTTAATAAAAACTTTGGATTTCAAGAGGAGCCAAAAATAAAATGCATTGGGGATTTGTAAATTGGAATTGGAAAAATTGGCAAATAAGTAAAGGCCAGCCAAATTTTAAATATTTATTTTATTATTTATCATTTTAATATAATAAAATGTTTAGACAAATTTAAACCACAGTTATAAAGGTATGTTGCATTTTACCATGAATAAAGCAGGTTGATATTTAGAAAAAAATTCAAAAGCAGGTAAATATACCTGTAAAAACCTATCCCAAGATTTCGGACATTAAAGACGCCCTTCTCAATCAAAAATCCAAGACTATTACTTGCTCGAAAGCCTAGAACAAACCCATTTCAAGCGGCACTCGTTGCCTAATCTATTTATAGACCACTATAGAGAGCTCACCTTGTCAAACCCATTGGCAGGTGTAAATAACCCTCAGTTGCTAACCCTCAATATGCCATTCGTTGGAGCATTGCGCCGACTGACACGAAAATTAAATAATGGTCTTCACTTTTTTTTTGTTATTTCGGCCACGAAACGTGTTCGCGAGGTAAAAAAGTAAATTTGATTATGTTAATTTTTGTTCTTGCATTCCATGTATTTTTTTATGTGGCGAACACACCCAAAACCCGAAAAGGAAATTAGGCCCAGAATGCTGATGGACAAGTGTGTGTGGGCCAAACAGATAAAAGAGATGAAGACGAAGAAGCGGAATGAGTTGAAAGTCAATAACCGCAATAAAGCGACGGTGGGATTTTCGGGCCTAAACAAACACGCAACTTGGGCCGCTAAAGAAAAGTTCACCGACCTCCGACACAGTTGGTCAGTTTTTTTTGGCCGAAACTGAGCGGAAATGATCAACAGTTAGGCGGTGCACTTGTGCAGGCAACTCTTTCCAGCGTTTTCGCCAAAACAAACTCTTCAGATTCACACGTACAGTGTGTAGTGTAGGCAAACTCAAACAGACCGTAAAATTAATAATTACTAAATTGCATGTTCTTCTTTTTTGTTATCACGGGGCATAAACAATAAATTTGTATGTCAAAAATCTAAGTGCAGATAAAAGTTTACACGTAAGCCTCAACAACAATAATAACGACATCATCATCATCAGCAATCTAAAATCAACGCTCAGCCATTGGGGAATGTTTGGGCAATTGAGTTAAATTTATTTGATGGGGATTTTGTTTGTCTAGTAAGCCTCTTATGTGAAAAGCACTCGAATAACAGGGGGTTCACTATAAAATGTATATCTCTATATCTGTTTTTTTCGCAATAAAATAAAAAGTTAGATCTCCTTGGCAAT
Source organism: Drosophila takahashii (assembly GCF_030179915.1). NCBI lineage: Eukaryota > Metazoa > Arthropoda > Insecta > Diptera > Drosophilidae > Drosophila > Drosophila takahashii. The sequence goes on along the minus strand of NC_091678.1, from coordinate 12,408,978 downwards.
CAAGTGAAAATTTGTTGACCCACTTAGAAATAAACCTGGTAAGCCTGACCACCATTTTCCATTTAAAAAACAATAAAATAGGTCAGCAGTGAGTCAGGTTAAACTTCATTTATATACAAAATCCTATCCTTTATAGTTGTGTACGCAAAAACCCCAGGACCAGCAAGGAAATAACGTTTTTGGATTTTTCAAGTATTTCTAGGCGTCTAAAAAATTTAAGACCTGTTTTAGTTTTTTATTCATACTTACAATGATGAAAAATCGGCAGCTAGTATTTTATACTTTATCCGTCCCAGCAATATGCATTTAAAGTTGTTTTATAATTGTTTAGCAATTTTATATTTTTTAAAAACCTTGGCGCTTTATAAAATGTTTATTACTTGTTTAATGGTTATTCTATAAATTTTATTTTATAACAATTTAGCTAATTGGAGTTTACAAAGTATTTAGTTGTATTTTTGATTAGCGCAAAAGTATTTAGCAAATATCTGTTGACCTTTTAAAGGCTTTTAATTTTTGTATACGATTATAGTTATTATTTAAATTGCACAAAATTGTTATTGTTATTTTTTAAATGCTTATTAAGTTTAGTCGTAGTTGTTATATGTATTTAATGTTATTGCTGACAAAAGAGTTAATTCAATTTGTTTTGCGTGATTTGGGCAAATCTATTTATGAACACAGCTTATGTAAATATTCTCGTTGATTTTTAGCTGGATTTATTTGTATTGCACTTTGATTGTTAGTTTAATTGGAATGCTTCAGTGTTCGATTTTTGTATTGCACTTTAGCCCACACAGACTGAAAAATAAAATTATGCATTAGGTAAAAGTTTTGCTGTTTTTAGACCCAAATTGAGGTTACTCGGGAATCGCTTGTTTATAATTCGATAGCAGCAAGTAAATAATTTTTAATTGTTTATTATACCCCTTCGGGAGTGATTTTTGTTGTTTGTTTGGGGCTGTTTCTTTGTATCTACAAGCACTTGTATCTGCTTCTCGCTCGCCATTTTTATCTATCGATAGAAAGCTTTCGACTCTATAAATTCTAGAAACTTATGGCGCCGCCCCCGACCAAAATAATCTAAAAGTTCGCCATGAGTAGAGCGATATATTCTGGTGAAATTTTCCATGTTAATTAGCTGAAAGTTGGGGGAGTGGAAATCTCTCTGAAGCTTTGACCTTTTTTTGCACTTTATTTTCCTTAGAATTGGATTATGTTTAATCAAAGTTTTGCGGCCTTGAAGTTTCTGCACGTTGAAAAGTTTTCTATCCAAAATTGATGGGCAGCTTACTTAGAGTATCTGCAAGATAGCAGAGTTGAAGGTCTGCAGGTTTCGGGAAATATTTGCCTGCAGTCCAACTTGAGATTAGGTTAGGTCAGTTTTTGGGTCATAATTCCTGTAGGCAAACTTTGATAAGCCAATTACAGTTGAAGTTTCTTGCAGATTATTGGCTGGACTCCATCGGTAATTGGTTGTTACTGAGAAGCTTAGCAAGTAATAAAAGTTGACGATAGTAAAATATATTGATGGGGCAAAAACTTAGATTTAAATGTTTTTCTGTGATTCGAAGAAAAAATGTAAAGTGAAAACATCAAAATGAAAATAATTTCTGAGAACCGCCTTGCATTATTTGTTCAGCTGAGCTAGAATTCCCAGAAAGCGTTGAGTAATGCAGCTAGAAACTAGAAACGGCAATATATTAATTACCAAGCACTAGTTAGCTAACATAAGTTCTAAGTACATATTTTAGCATTTTTAAACGACCCATAAAGCTTTTGCCTGCAATTTTTGAAAATGTTTAAATTGGCAAGCACAAAATAACTGCAAAACAAACAAACAAAGTATAAACAATGTTGTTTAGATAATTATATGAATGTAAAACATTTTTTATGATGACCCCAAAATGAAATGGTTTTTTGCGAATTTTTATGTAACCTCAATGTGGGCCAAAAAAAAAGTCAAAAGTCGACTATAAATTCAATAAACCAAAGGCCATTTTTGCACTTTTCTTAGGACTGTTTTTTTATAGGGCTCAGTTTTCTTATTCACACATATACACACACACGAGCACGTTGTTCTGGGCTGTTTATGTTTTTTTTCTGATTTTCTTTCTTTTCCTTCTTGATTTTCTCTCCCACACTCGCTCACACACACAGTCCCACACAATGCACAGTGAAATTCCGCTACACCGGAAATTACAATTGAAAAAGTGGTTGGTTTTGTTTGTTGTTTATTTTCTTTATCATTCTCTTTTTTTGTTGAACATTAACTAAAACGTCACACGAAATTTGTGTTATTATTTATGATTATGGCGACTGTGTTGCTGTTTTTTTTTTTATTATATAGCGTTCTTTTTTGCACAATAGAACAGGATGCCAGGCGAAACAACAATAAGGTTGTGTAATTTTAATTTTCAGTATTAATTTTGAATATTTTTTTATTTTAGATTAAATTTTTTTTTTGAAAATGTTTTCGATTGTGGTTTTAAAATTGTTGATAATGTTTTAAGGAAAACATTTTACGTGGAAGTTTTTATGTTACTAAATTTTTAATTCTTTTTTTTTAATTTTTTTGTTTTTGCACCACTTTTTTTACACTCACTTTTAATTGTTTAACTTGTAGAAACAACTATTGTTTATTGCAGAAGGAGGATGAAAACACACGACGCGCTGCCCTTCCTCGATCCCCTCTTCGCCGCTTTTCCTCTTCAGTTTTCCGCTTTTCAGCTGCGCTGCCAAACCGTACAGTTTGAGAGTTAATATCGGACTGCCAGCAGCCGCCGATCCGAATCGGTGCACGACTGGAGCGAAGCCCGAAGTCCGTTCTCATTGGAACCGAGACCGAAACCGAACCCGAATAGTATCTCAAAACTGGAAGGCGGTACTGGAAGATACTTTTTCGCTCGGGGGCCCCGCATATGTCATTTGTTGTTGGGCGGGCGAGCAAGTAAGGAAAACGGAAAAACAACAAAAAATACCATATAGACCCGCAGCACAGCTGAGCGGAATATTTACTACACACAGGCGGGTAAGAGCGATTTATCTGAGAGATACAAAAGCGAACGAACGACCGTCACCGCAGCGTAGTAAGCACACAGATACGACTCGGCCACGCACACACTCTTGCCCAAAAACCGGCATTCCTCTCAGTGCATTTTATTTTATTTTATTTTTTTGTTGGATTTAAAGAGAATTTACTGAAGACCACAGATTTAAAGAGCGCCGCTCTTAAAAAAATATCACAAGAGCTATTTGAGTTGGCAGAAATTTGTGTGATTTCCCGGTTTTGCATATTTTTTCCAGTTTCAGCAATTTTGAAATTGATTTTCTGAACTAGTTTTCGCTGTGCAAATATTTTTAATTGCATTATGTCGCCCAAAATTTGAAAACTTCTGCAACAGTTGTTCTTTATATTTGTTTTTCTTCTTTTTTGAATACAAAATCACGATTGCTGAATTTTCATGCGAAATTTGCATTTCTGGGCCATAATTAACGAGTTTTGGGACTTTAGCTTGAAATTGGCAAATAATTTGAAGCATTTAAATTTTATTAAATTGTTGAATTTTTATTTTTCAGATGTAAGTTTACTACAAAAATGTTGTAAAGACCTTTTTAAAAATGGACTATATATAATTTAATTTTTAATATATAGACAAATTTACATTTTTGTTTGAAAAAACTGAAAGTGAAAAAAAATTAAAAACTTTTATTAACTGAACTAAATAAAAATCAACCTTTGAATGAATAGCAAAATTTTAATTAAAATCTGTAAAGCCGGTCTGAAACATTAAGTAGCAGCATAATTGATAACCCCAAGGAAACCCAAGACAGAAGGCAATAAACGAGATTTTGGTTTTCTGAGTGATAAGATTTTGAACTTTGACAAAGCGAAAACCAAAAACAAAACGTAATTGGACACTTTGAGCACAGGCATTTATGTTAAGGCAATAACTCAGAGCGCCAAGTCAGAGTCGTATCAGTTTTCCGCACAAAAATAAATTGAAAACTTTTGAGAAATAACCCAAAGTAATAGCTGCAAAATAATAATAATGTGTGTGGCCTTTGAAATGCGAAACGTTTTATGGTTGTATGTATTTTTTCGCTTCTTCTTCTTTTTATTTTTTTCTTCTTTTTTTTTGGAGCGAGTAAAACACAAAAGCCATAAGCTAAAATGCAAACTAAGTAAGAATTGTGTTAGGTCGCATCATCATGAACGCGATGATGATGATGACGATGCTACACTACACTCTAATAAAATTTACGACAATGCGAATGACTACGGCGACGACTCAGTCTTAGTCTGAGAACCAGATGGAGATGCGGAGTCGGCGGAAGCGGGGTGTCTTGTAAGCCCTGCAGTCAACTAACCAAAACTAGCAAAGACCAAAGGCCCGAAAAGTATCTATATAGCGCCCCCAAACCCACCGAACCCACCTCTACTTATACACAAACATATATATCTGCTCTTTTGTCTGGCTCTGGTGTGGGAAAGAATGCAGTGAAGGGAATTTCCAAGTCAAGACTTGGCAAGCCATGGCCGTAATGTGTAATGTATCTCTTGGATACATTTTTAAATTGTATGCCATACGCTGCTGGGGCTGTTTTGGAACGTTGACAATGCAACTGTATCTGTATCTGTAACTGTGGCTCTGTATATCTGCATCTGTATCTGTATCTGTGCCCCAGCCAAAAGGCCAACAGCATTTGCATTGGCCATTGCCAATTAATCAAAAAAAAAAAAAAAACGAAGAAAAAAAGCAGCAGTAAAACGCTTAAAAAACCCGAAAAAGAAACCTGCAATTGATTTCAATATTTCAGCAGCATTGTATCTTTCACACAAAAAGCGCCGTATATCGTTGCGTAAATCAATATATATGCAGACAAATAGTATTGCCTTGTTTTTTATTACTCCGCCCACTTTCAAAGGCCTCTCGAGTGCCACGCCTAAAAATGGCCCACAAGTATCTGAGACATATAAATGGTTTCAAGTACAAAAAATTTACAAAAAAAAAATTTTTAAACTTGATTAAATATTTTAATTATTCATTATTAACATTTTCTGTATTTATTTAAAAAAAAATTATTTGCATAAAAAAAAAACATTTTGTAACATATTTATAAAATTTTATATTCTCTAACTAAAACAATAGGTTGAATTTTCTGTTATCAGAAAAGAGTTTGTTTCTCATTTGGTATACTATTTTTCTGACCACATTTGTATCTTTGAATTTTTTCCGTCCGAGTGTTTACCTTTCCCTTGTTGCATGCCTCTTGTTGCACTTTTCGTGCAACGTTTTCAATTCGATTCGATTCGTTTCCCTTTTCTCGATTTCTCGCCGCACTTCCACCGTTTTCTCTCTGGCTTTTTGTGGGCTAGGTCAGTTCAAAGTTCACGTGTTTCGCCTCTATTGATTGAATCACCATCGGAATTCGGGCATTTTTGGTCCAGCGCCAAAGCAACCTGTTCCCTGGCAACTAATAGTTTGGAAATTGGGGGAGTCTTGCCTTCGCTCGACTGCATTGTTTACTCCCTTTGACTTGGCTGCCATTGTGTACCTCATTAATTGTGGATGGTTGCAGTGAACAGCGCCCAGATTAGTTCACTAGATATGCAATTAAGCAGTTGGTTATGCGAATATTCGAACGGAGAAGATATAGAATTGAATTGCCGAAATTTTGGTGAATGGAAACCAATCATGGAAGAGCGAAAGGAAATAGAAGAAGCATTTATTTCAATTATGTGGTATTTTGTGGCTATTAACACGAGTTGGTAAGCTAAAATGATTGGTTTAATTTGAAAGCCATCATTTTCCTTGATGAATAGAAGCAATTTGAGAAATTTCCCTATTTACAAGCACATCATACAAAGTAAGAAGAACACTCCATAAAAATATTTTGTAAACTAGAACCATACAACCACATCACTCCGCAATTCAGGTCACTCCGACAACAGATGGCGCTGCATGCGAAATATTTTTGCACCAGGGCATACGCATAATTTCAATTGCTAGCATCAAATGTTATTTTTAAGCACAACAATTTCGCTTCAGGATGGGAGGCCAGTTTGTTTTTTGGGGGGAGCAAAATTCTGGGTGGGGGGGTAGCACAGAACTCTTGAATTGTTGTTCTGGGGCAATAAATTGAAATGCACAAAAGAGCTGGGGGAAAATAAGAAGAAAACCCGTGCTGGAACAACTGAGCAAAAGGAAGCCGGGTCTTGGTCTGCCCCTTTCTTTCCAAGCTCGTTTTACAGCTGCTGCTGCCCTACACTGTAGAAAATAGATATTTTTCAAAAAGTTGGGTGATCAATTGAGGATAAATGCAGCCAAAACCATAAAGAATGAAGTACCTATATTTAAAGATATTGACTTCTTTTATTATAGTAATGCCAATCTGCATTTTTTGTAAGCTTTTTATTTTTGCACTTGTAAGCAATCTTTTTTTGGTGACATATTTTTCTTAGTGTACTTGTTGCTGTTGCAACGATTTAGTTGCGGGCCACTTGTCATGCGAGAAGGCAGCATTCGACATTCGGCATCCAGCATCAGAAGCAGTTCTGCAACTGGTCGCCTTGCCCGAGTCTTCAAATTGCCAGTTAGCCAATCTGCCGCTCTCTCTTCTGCAGCAGCAGCAGCATCACCGCCCCCACCCCCTTTCCGCCTTCCGACCCTCCAATACCCCTCAATAAAAACAGAAAGCCCCTTCGAAAAAAAAAAGAAAACCCCCCCTCCCATCATCAACACTTCGCCTGTCCACATTTTTGCAGTAGTCGAGTGGCTTTGTTAGCGATGCGGCGGCGACTTGCAACTTGTTCTGAATTGCGGGCCAGGGGGTGGTGATTTAAGGGGGTGGTAAAGGTGTGCATAGCGAGAAAATACGATAAAATTAATGAATTGCTTTTGAAACAGAAAAAACTGTTTCAAAATTGCCCAATTGTAATTCTATAAACACGCAGTTCTAAAGTATTATAAACATTTCGATTTAGAAACTTTTCAGGAAATGAATTTTCAGAGACCTTTAATAATGTCACATAATAAGCATCGTTAGTTTTTATTATATTAGGTTATTTTTACTAAATTACAAATATTTCTTTAAGCCTAAATTATGTTTAAAATATTTTTCTCCGTGTATCAGTGGAATAAATCCGAAACTGGCCACTTTAGACCGAGAAAGAGACAGAGAGAGTTAAAGAGAGGGGAAAAGAGAAGCTGCGTGTAACCAAGAAAAAAGAAGAAATGGCAATGGGAATTGCAATTTGAGGCGCAGCATCTGTGTGTGTGGGATTTTCCAGTTGCCGTTTTTTGTTTATTTGTGCTGGGTGGCATTTGAAATAATTTGAGCTAATTTCTGTAAATGTAGATCTTATCAAAAGGATTGTGTAGTGCAACGAATTCCAGGGATCAGCATGGAGTTCAAAACGGAAACAACTAACAAGTAAAGTAAATTAAGTAATTTAAACCAAACTGTTGCTTGAGGATTTGTGGTTCACATAAATAGCAAATTGTGGTTTGAGGGAAGATAAAATGTGTTTAATTTAATATTATGTAGCTTTAAGTTTCAAAGGAAAATTTCTTATTTCTTATAACTGCTTGATTTTTCAAATGTATATGTAGGAACTAAGTGTATTTAATTTTAATTTATTCTTATAGTTTAATCTTAAAAAATAATCAATACCAAATTTGTATAAATTTAATTCAATGAAAAATTGGCATTCAAATCATTTAGAAACATTTTCTCATCCTCATGTTAAACTAAGATCTTAAAACATTCTAAGATATACGAACGAGAAAACGCCCTTAACATATTTTGAACGTACATCTTAAATTTAAAGGTAAACCTATGCCATCTTACCCATAAAATAAATCACTTTGCGTCAATCAATTTGTAATTGCATCTGACATTACCATATGAATTTGTCAAAGGCCAAATAACCGCTAGATCATCAGCTTAAATGTTTGTAACGGAGGAACCGAACCATATGCACTCACCTGAAAAGATATGCAAAGTGAAAAGCATTAGTATAAATGAATAAATTCCATAAAGATCAAGGTCAGGATAAATCCGATACCCTCGAACGGAAATCAAAGTAATCGCATCCTTTTCCGAGCCAATCTCTCGACGTCTCTTTGAAGGAAGGAGGGAAAAAGCGTTTGCCCCAAAGGCAGGAAAACCGAAAATAAAAATAGAAATAAAAATAACCCGTGACGATGAAGAGGGGAAGAAAGTTAACCCAATTCAATGAACGTATCTATGTCAACGTCTGTTGTTGTTGTTGCTCTGTGGCTCTTATCAGGCCATAAATGTTTTGAGTGCAAAAAATCAATGGGGAGTGGAAAGGGGAGTTAGAATCTTTGGAAGTGCAATGCAGACTATCTATATAAAAACGGCATTTGAAACTAGTCTGGCCAGATATTAAAGTATCTGTGTGGCCAAGCGGGTGGCTCTGCATTTGTGTCTGTCTGTAAGTGCATTTGTATCCGTGCTGGACCCATTTCGAGTTCAAGATTCTTTTGTGACTGCTGCTTTTGCCTTTCGGGGCGACATCGAATCGGTGGCTCTCTGTCTCTTCTAGTTCTCTTCTTTGGGATTGGGTTCCTTTTTCATATACCCCTGTAATCGTAGAGCTTTGGGTATACAAGATTTACCAAGAGGTCTCTATAAATACTCTCTTCTACAACCAAGTTTTACTGAGGCCAGGTGCTATATTATATGAACAACAAAAATATATTTTAAAGAAAAAAAGTTTTTAACGAAATTTTAAAGAAATACCTAATATTAAGTATTACGTTTAAAGTTTCTTTACAAATTTAACAGTTATCTGGGTTTACCTAAAAGTATGCTTCTTTTATTTCTTTTCTAGAACTCCAGTGCTTACCAACATTATTTTGTCAAGGAACCTAAACTTTAGAACATATACATACTTGAGTATTTCTTGTTTTATCTGCCACTGCACAAGAAAAAGAGAGAAAATCCCCGAAAATGCTACTACTGTATGCATTGTAAAGATTTCAATTTGAATTGCATTTGATGTTTGCAGCTTAGTTGGATTTCAAAAAGTGGGAGGGTTGGGTTCCCTCTAGCTAGTTCTAGTTGAGGAGAATCCAAAGCAAATGCTGCCATTCATGTCGCTCGCCTGTCCTCGTTCGCTGTGTTTGAGATATTGCAATGAAACTGCTCACAGAAATACTCAAACTCACACATGCACTGGGGAAAAGTGTCAACATTACTGGGAATATTTGGAAAATTTAAATATATATTAAAAAGGAGTCACGTCGCCCACTTTTTTTGTTTAAAAGCCCCTACTTAAAGCATTTAAATGGATGCTTTAAAAGAGATATATCATTTTGGAGCATTGGAAAATATTTTTTAAATAAATAATACTATTATCTTTAATAATTAGTTCTTAATTTCAGTGTAATCTAACCGCATCTAACCGAAACCAAACCAAACCGATCCAAACTGCACCATCTATCGCCTTGACTTGAGTTGAGTTGGAGATGGTTCGTTGAATCGGCTTGTGCCACATATTTTGATGGAATGTTGGTGGTCTTACCCTCCTTCCTCATCGTCAATTCCACCAATCCCACCAGCAATTCGAAGTTTTTAAAGTTTCAGCACACATCGAATGTTCTTGCTGTTATTCTAGTTCTTCGACTTGTCCTGTCTCATCCAACTAAGCCGTAAAGTGTTTTTGGGGGGGATTTTATTGCGGGTTTGTTGGTGAGGACATGGTTTTATTTGGAGAAGTCAAATATAAGGGGTTAGAATTTGTCGGTTAGATATTATATGGTTTTCCTCAAAGTTCAAGCTTTGATGGTTGAATTTTATTTATTGACATGGCTTGAGTGCGTTCTAACTTTAAAAAGTTATCCTCTTAAAGTACAGCTTTTATTTTTATTTTTGTAAGTTTTTAATTTTGTTGTACTTTTTGATTTAGATTTTGATTATTATAATTAAAAGATATTTCAATCCCCAGAAATAAGTATTAAATATTTGTATCTTACAAATAATAAAAAAACACTTCTTTATTTTTAGATCCATCAGTGCCACATTTTTAAATTAAAATCTGTCCATTCTGAAGGAAGTCTGCTAGACAACCAGAAGAATTCGAATCAGTGTCACTTCTTGGGTTCTTCCCTCCGCTCTGAACTTGTTTTTCTTTTTTTTTATACCCGCAGTACCCGCATATTTATTCGCTTTATGAAGCGATGGAAGGGCAGGAACACTTTTCAAGGTCCGAGCTTCGGTCAGAGCAAGTAAAGTCCAGTAAAAAGTGGGACAATTAAAACGTTGCAGAAGTCGTCATGGGACGAAGATCGGGTTTTTTCCACAGCCCTTGGATATCGGTTACAGATCCGTCTTCATCTCCGTTTTATTCGCCCTATGCCTGCCCGACTTGTTTTAATTAAAGTTGAGTAGAGGCTGCCAGGGGAGGAAGAGTCCTGGAAGAGTGTCAATTGGATATCACTCATAATAAGATGCATCTCAGTGTTTCTGCATCTGTTGTTTTGTGTAATTATTAGTTTTTATATTGATGGTCAACGAACTGCATCTTGTCACTCTGGAAATACGCGGAATTCCTGCCTTTGATTCGGTTAGGTGTACTCGTTTTATATCTGCCAGATGCATCTTGGATATTTTTAGCTGCCGTTTCTGCCTTGCCTTGCCGTCTCCACTCTCTTTTTTCTTACAGTCCCGAGGCGGATTTTACCTCATTTAAACGTGTTCCTCCTCCTCCTTTTTTAGCTACTTCTCTTGCGGCCGCAGCTTCATCTGGTTCCACCTTTTGACCAGCGTAAGTCGGCTGTCTTCCTCGTCTACTGCCTTAATTCGTAATGATAGTGGACTTTATACGCAAGCTTACAGCTCTTTGGAAACACCCTTAAAAAAAGTATACCCTTTTTAATATTTTTTAAAAATATTATTTAACGCAGAAGAAAACCAATTTTTTTAGTGGTTTAAAATTTAAACTTTGAACATTTATCAATTATGTATAAATTTTAACTAAAATTTTGACATTACTTTTTAATAATGGAGGACTATTATTAAAATTATAAAGTAGAGCAGGTGTATTAATTTAGAAAATTCGTGCCAATAAAGCATCTAACTAGTAAATTATATACCGAGAGGAACAACGTTTTAAGCGTGAAGATCGAAAAGATAGCATAGAGAAAATTAATAATATGAATGATGTACCTTAACATTCAATTAGCAATTATCATTATCTTTAGACAAATAAAGTATATATCCACACGCTTTATGTCAATAAAAAAAAACCACATAAGGAATACAAAAGTATTTCGAACATATTTTACATTTTTAATATTTGAGTATTATAATAAACTCGTATAGATTTTTAAGGAAGTTATTCAGGAACTGTAGTCAAGAAACTCTCAAAGGCGATTCTGTGCTCCCAAAAATGTTCATCATTTCACCATAGGGTATCTCTGCATCTGGGAAGGCCTTTCTTTCTGGTTTTTCCCCACAATCTTCATCATCATCATCACGTGATCATCATCGTCGGCATAAGCGTCATCATGCCGTAATTGTTAGACTGTAAAACTTTGGCTTTTGGTATGCGCACTTTCTCCTTAAATGCTATTTTTCGTTAACATTGTTTTCGCCGTCAGTCGACAAGTTCCCCTCGGTTTTAGTTTTTCGTTTTTCCCTCACCAAAAGATTAGGTGCAATTGGAGGAGTTTCGTGTATATCTTTCAACATCTAATTTGTGGCTTTCCTCGACTCGGTTCCGTCTTCTTTGGTTTTCGTTTCTCCCTCGCTTTTCCGCGGCTTGTTGATTTTTTTGACATTTCTCGCGTAATCTGTAATTTCTTGTTTTGGCCACGGCGAAAATTCCCAATGGTGTTTAATTGGCATTTTTTAGTGTCGCAATTTTAATGATTTAATTTTCACTGCTCGTTCGTCGACTGATGTTGTGCAAATTGCAGTTGCGAGTTTCAAGAGTTGCAGGTTGCAGGTTGCAGATTGCCGTTTGCCATTGCTGTTGCACTTTTTCATGGGTGTGTTGACATGCGTCAGCCACTGAAAATCGGACAATGGAATTGGGAATGGCAGGGAAATGCTAATGGTAATGGAAATCGAAATGAAAATCAGCTATTTCAGCTCCGGATTCCGATTGTGCGAAGTGTCTGAGCGCAGTTGGCATTGCTAACGACTTGGATTTTGGATTTTCAGCTTTCGAGTGAGCGTGATTAGCAATTGGAGCAATTTGGCTAGAAGGAAAAAGTCGGGTTGGGGAGAGGAGATGGGGGTTCTTGGTCTGGTTTCGTTTGGCGAGTCGGATTTTGGGGGCCGCAAAACAGTGTCGGTATATGGAAATGAGAGCCCCGGCACTCGAAAGGTGAAATAGCAGAATATGCAATGATGGAGATTCGCATATCAAATGACTCGGGGATCTGCACATTCATTATGAGGCGGAGCTTGAAGCATCCAGTGATTTTTTATTTACCATTACATGAGAGATATTCCTTTGCTTAATTAAACAAAATAATAATAATATTACCAAAAATAATTAATAATTAAAAGCAAATAATATCGTTTAAAAACCGGGTTACGTGGCTTTATTTTCGGTTCATAAATTGAGCGATGAGTTTATCTCGAACATGAAGCACCTTTAATTGGTGCGGAAGGTAAAATGTTTTCCCCCCAAATTCAATTGGGATATCAGTAACCCAATTTAGCCGCCTCTCGAAGCCCTTCAACCGATTGCAAGTGGAGCGTGCTCCAATTTGTAATCGATTTCCCCTCAATGTATCGCATCCGTATCAGACAACAAAATTTCAATCAAAATACTCGTATCACTTGCCACTCTCGGCACTCCAGCCACAAGTTGCACTAACCGCAAATCGCTGGAGGAGCCCAAGCAAAAGGATGGGAGAAAAAAAAACGTTTGGAAAATGCGGAAAAGTCGGGAAAACGGTGTAAAGGGGCGTGGAAATGGGGGCTGAAGCTGGGGGGCTACCAACACCTAAGGAAAGACCTTGAAAAGCATGCGATGCGATTGCAGCTCACAACTTTCACCATGTTGCGTTAATTTTTCATGTCACAGTCAGACAAACGAAACGAAACCAAGCGAAATAAAGCCGAGTTGGCCCAATCTGATACACTGGAAGAAAACAACCTTACGCCCTTCCAATCACAAAATAAAAAATACACACTGATTTTGAGTATACCCCTTACGAATATAAAACACAGATTTTAAACGTATTTTATATGAGAAATATTTTAACATATTTTTTTCCAGTGCACACAGATTCCAACTTGAAAAGGAAAAAAAGAGAAGGGGCGATACAATAAAAGAGAGACAGACAGACAGGTAGATATCCAGATAGAGTGAAGTCTCCTCCACAAGTCGGCATCATCATTACGGGTCTTATCATCGCCGTCACGAAATGCAACCGCAAGGCCTACCCACTCAGCCCCCTTCTCGGCAAACATACTCGGATTGTCTTGCCATATGCAATTAATGTTTTGTTTTGTCTTTCACCTTAGCATCACTGACAAAAACATGGGACACAATGAGACATTAAAATTCTCATGATTATGTAGTCCGACTAAAGTAGTATAATATTTTCTTATATTAAAGTATCGAGTTCTTTAAGTAATTTTAATTTTTACCTTTATGACAAAGCAAATATTTATTTTTCCCAAAATTCCATACCGTAACTACCCCAAAAACCTATCTAATTTATGAAAAAGGGAATACAACAATTTATTGCAACCAATAAATCAACATCATGAACATCCTTTCATTATTTATTTTAAGAAAAAGGTCGCGCAGTTTTTTATCGAATTTTTTGCAGCATACTTTTAGACTGACTTTTAAGTCATTTAAAATCTCCCAGAACTTATTAATTTGGTCTATTTTCATAGCGAAATAATTTTTAGAATTTTAATAAATATATACGTGTTTTTTTCTCGCCGTGTGCAAAGTGAAGCCAAGGCGAAAAGGGAAAGAACTCAAAAGGGGGTCGCGTTCTAGCAGCATCTTCTTCAAGGCAGCGCCGCAATATGACCAACCCATCCAATCCAATCCGTCCAACCGGAGCTGTTGCATCTTGCACTTTGTAGGTAGAAGTTGGTGACCCACACACACACGAACCTGTGTCTATGTGGTAGTCGGAGCCGCTGCAAATTGCATATTTTTCCTCGGCTTAGCTCACGTTTCTCGCTCGTTTCGCAAGCTGTTGAAAAGTTCCCTTTGTCTCGCGCCCTCCCTTCCCCCGATCACGATGTCTACTGGAAGCACTCGATCTATATGTATATATGCGATACAAAGCCCGCTCCCTCCCTTTGAAGTTGCGTTCATTTTCTTGCAAGCTGTGGTGCATCTTTTTTTTTGCCTCAGCCAACACGGCATATGCAGTATGAAATTGGTTAAAAAAATTAAAGACAAACTTTATTGTGTTTTAAAAAAATCTTTAAAACACAAAGCGATAAATATATATTGTTTTTTATCAACACCAACTAATTTACACTCATTTACAACAAGTTAATCTTTTTTCTTATCACATCTTTCAGAAAAAATATTATATTGCATACTTTCAGTGACTGATTCAATTGAAATATTTACCAACTAACTTTTATTTCACAACTTTGAAGCGGTTTTATAATGATTAAAAAAACATCCATTTATATTTTTCGATTGGTAAATTTAATGAAGTTAAAAAAATATTTGTATTTTTTTTTATAAATTTAATATTTTTTTGTAAAACCTATTTCTAGAGTAATTTAATCCGCGGTCTGCGTAGCTCACCTTCCTCTCCGTTTTTTAATAAAGGTTGCCTTGTGTGGTTGCGTTGTTCTTTTTTGCCAGCTGTTTGCTTACTAAGCCCACCGATTCCCTCTCCACAAGAAACTCCAACCAAACTTACAACTTAACCCCCTGGTGCCCCCGTTCAAGTAAATCTGTGCTGAGGGGATTGTCGTAGGACCTTGGGGCGCGATGAGCCCAGAACCGAACAAGGTGTGCAACAGTTGCAGCTAAATTCTTACCGATTTTTTCCCCTTATTTTCTCATTCTTCATTCTTTTCGCCTTTGTTTGTTTTATTTTATTTTGCGCTTTTGCTCTCGAACTTGTTGTCGGTTTTTTTTTGTGTTTTGGGGGATTTCCCAGTTGTCTATCGTAAGCGATTTATTTTTATTGTTACGGCACAGAGAGACTGGGCCAGAGATTTATGCGCTTACCATACCGATTTTTATACATTTTTTACGAATCCATATTATAGGCGAATGGAATGCCAATTTTATGACAAAATTTATTAAAAGTGATTTTTTATGGAATTTATTTTATTAATATACGAGAGCAGGGCGCTAAACTTACTGGTCGGATCAAGCTGTGGTTTATTTTTTTGCAACAACCCGTCGAATACAGGATGCACTCGAATATAGCACAAACTTCAGGCTTACACAAAAACAGCTTTATGGATATAAACTGTATATTATACAGATTTAATGTGATGAATATTTGTTCAAATATTTTTATATTTTTCTTAGCAAGCCTCTTTTCCATCTTTGCTCCTATTGACATTTGTTTGATGTTAGCTGCTCGATTGCATCGCCAACAATTTAATGTAAGCTGTTCAAAGATCAATAAGAAAACTAAAAAAAAAACAAAAAAAACAACCTATAAAATTTAAAAAAGTTTCTTGCACATTTCATAAAAAAATGTTTTCCTAATAATACTGATAAAACTTAAAAATAAACTACATTTATATAACCATTAATTTTTGGTTTAGTTTAATTTCTTAAGGATTCTCGACTGGAATGGAGCTTACATGAATTTTACCCTTTAACCGTTAATGCAAGACGTCAAACTTTTGGTATGCAGTTTCAACTTAAAGACAACTCTCTCACACACTCTTGTTTGCTTGTGAGTGGGCAAGAAAAAAAGGAAACTGCATTGAAACTCATAAATCGAGTTTTTCCAATTTTATCCCACTGCTTCTTTCCCACTTCTTTTTCTTCTTTTCACACACACGGCAAGGCGACGTGTTTTTCTTTTCCAAGCAGATTTTTCCTCATCGACTAATTTTTCTTTTCCAAGCACACACACACTCACATTTTCCGAGACTTAATCATTATTTTTCCAGTGCTTTGCTTTCATTACTTGCTTACATCCACCAGTGTCTTTTTTTTAGGTTGTTGTTTGTTTTGTTTGGTTTTTTTTTTTTGGACGGTAAGGGGGAGGAGATGAGTGCTTCTTTGGGGTTTACCCTCTGCTTCTTCGTGTTTCAATGTACTTGTTTTTTAGCACTCTTCTGTGTGCATTGATTTCTTTGTTTGCCAACAACAACAAATAACAAATGCATCCAAAGTAAGTTGGTATCGGTATGTGTGTGTATTTGTGAACCGCATCTGTATCTGGGAGCTGACTTGTTGACTGCTCAGTTTGCTTGATTCCATAGCAAGAACATCTACAGTGGGATTACTTACCTTGGTCACAGGTTCCGTCTACCCATCTCTTCTTATTTTTGTTAAGATTGTATTTTTACATAAAAACTCTATTTTTGATCCCCAGAGAACACCGTAAACAAAAATATTTATATGTATCTCAAACGAAGATTTTAAGTCTGTAAAGTAGGTAATAATAAAAACTGGTTTTATAATTTTGAAGATATTTTTATAGAAATATAAATTGATTGTGGAAAAATATTATCTTTAGAATTTATATAAAATGTTTACTTTATTTTCTTTTCCCATCCTTACATAACCTTTCTTTCACGGATTTGGGTTTCAGTTCATGGTTTTATTTTTGTTGTTATTTCTTTGTACCTCTCTTTTACTCTCTTTCTCTCTCTCTTTCTTTTTGTCTCCTTCTCTTTCTTCCTGCTGATCAAGTGCTCAATTATTATTACTTGTTGTTGTACTTCTTGGCTTCCATTGACCATTCCGTGATTCCGAAAATCGCATACCAAAGCTTCCAGTGAAACCAATTCCAGTTTTCAATTGGAACAGCAAAAAAAGAAGAAAAACCATCGAAGATTTGAGTCTCTCTCTCCCTCCTTCTCGGTCATTCTCTATTTCCGTCTCTGTCGCGGGTTCAGACACCCGTAAAGCAGCGCTGCCGACGTCGCTGCCAACGTCATCGCACTTGTACCGCGCATTTGTATCTGTGTATCTGTGAGATCGCATTGGAGAGGAATTTCCAATTAGAGGCTGCAGAGCGGTATAAGAGCGAGTGGGAGAGTATAAGAGCGGCGGCTTAGAAGAGAACCCCAATTGTGTGGGTGGCGAACATTATTGGCTACTATTCGGCCACTAAAAATTCTAAATACCCTTTACAAAAAGTCTCAGCTGGTTAATTTTTTTAAAAATAATTTTTTAACTGGTTGGTAAAGTATTCCTACATACCTACTTTTTCATTTCAATTCATAGATTTGAACGAATAAAAATTAATTTTGATATGATTTGAAAATTTGATTTACAATTAAAGGTGACATAAAAATTTTAATTTGTTCGGGTCACACAAAGTAATGGGAAATATTTTTATTCTAAGTATTAATTTCAGTTCTTTAAACCTTATTTATCCTTTTAAAACTGAAAATTTTTCTTCATCTTTCTACCTTAAAATCGTTACTACCTCTGTTTTGTATTTAATTTTTGGCATACCTTTCTAACATCAAAGAATTATTCCTTTAGCTTCCGTTTTGACCTCCAGACATACATTAACACTGCAATTGCTTTTCCCAGCAATTAAACCGGAACCGAAGTTGTACAACCTTCTTTAAGTGGCGAAACATTAAATCGAAAGTGAATTTTAATTTCGTTTTTTGTCTACCCTAATGAATTACTAAAATTTTGATTACTCCTTAAAGTCGAGCCCAGCAAGAAACCGTCGTAAAAAGTTGAAAAATCGTTTGCCATAAAGCCAAACCCTTTATTTTTGCGCGCCAAACTGACGTAAAATTTAAAGAGCTTTTAAAGCTATATTTTTGTTGTCGGTTACGAAAAATGTGTGTTTATGTAAATAAATTACTCGAGCTACCGCAATCAATTTGCGTGCTAATGAAAACTCATTAAATGAAGTGCCGAGGCTGTGGCAATCAGCAGAGATGCAGCCTTCTCCGTTACCTTTGTCATAAATAAAAATGAAGGAAAAACCTAGAAAAAGAAATCAGAGAACCCAGAGAGCCAGAAACCTGGAAAGCCAAAACAAAAACCATAATAAACCAAAGGCGTGGGCGGAATATCCATTCCAAAAAGGTCGAGACCTTTGACGTTTACTGGGGGGTGAGTGAATTGCGGCCAGTACTATTCTTAGTCGGTTCAACTCTAGTTGAACTCTCTTGTCTGATCTCCGCCTTGACACATTTTCAAAACAAAACGGATGAAAAAAATCCACCAGATGTACAAGAAAAAACGAAAAGACAGAAACTGCAATTGAAGAAACTGCACAAAAGGCTTAAAGTTTGTCAGCACTTTGACATGTTAATTACATTTGCGTTTGCCCACACTCATAAAAATTAATTTCTAAATTTTGGAAATCTCGCCATTGAATCGGCCTACCTTTGAAAATAGAAAAAAAATTTCTTGTTATTAGAAAATTGGCCTTTGAATACAGAAAACCTTTCTTGATGGAAAAAATTCAAGAAAGAATTTTTCTTAAAAATAGAAAAATGAAAATCTCATATGTCTGTTTTGCCGTCGCAGCCAAAACATTTTTGTACGTATTTTAGGACAAAATCACCTTTGAATATATGAATGAAATGACCCTAGAATATAGGAAAGTAGCCATTGACTTCCTTCGGCTGCCGAATGTTAACGACAAGAAAAACGAAGTGGGACGAAGGGCCTACCCGGCTACCGACTTCTCTGATCCCCCGAGCGTCAGTTGTGAAAAAAATTCGTGAGTGATGGACGTGATTTTCAAGCGGATAAGAGGTTAAGCCTTTTTCCAAATATTCAAAGGTATGTAAATATATAATTTTTTGTATAGCGGGCGTACAATTGTATGTATGTAATTAAAGGATAAATTTCAAATCTCTTTACCAAGCGTATACCAATTTAGTTGAATGGTTTTTTAGCTAAGAGCTACGTACATACATACATTTGTATATAAATCTGTGGGTGTAGAGTTCTATAATAACTTTATCTTATTACTCGCATTTTATTTATTTTTCAGAGTGAAAATACCTGCAGTTGCATCAGCCAAATAATTTGTTTAGCGAAGCTGTAATTTTGTTTTAAAACATTCTAAGGTAAGAAAAATATGTTGTATTTGTTTGACATACTTATGTATGCATGTAAATATCTATGCATGTACGCGGCTCACCCGATCTGAAACCCGATTTTCAACCCTTTCATATTCTGCTCCTCTCTCTCGCTCGCTTGACCTACGCGTCGCGACGTTTCTCTCTACTCCTTCTTAAAATTGTCATGATCTGACCTGCTTACATTCGGTCTCCCTTCGCGCAAAGGACTGTATGTAAATATATATTTATGTATGTGGCTCTTTCTGAAATTAGATTTTCAACCCTTCCTTCTTCATTTTCTACCT
This sequence comes from Drosophila takahashii, assembly GCF_030179915.1. Taxonomy (NCBI): domain Eukaryota; kingdom Metazoa; phylum Arthropoda; class Insecta; order Diptera; family Drosophilidae; genus Drosophila; species Drosophila takahashii. Next base: position 12,389,455 of record NC_091678.1, on the reverse strand, counting down.
GTCTTGCTCCTCTCTCGGTCGTCTGACCAACGTGTTTGTATTTTGGCTATTATTAACATTACATTATTATCTATTATCTAAAAACATCTATCTATTCTTATCTAAAAACAAATCATTGATATCCCAATAACTCTTTTTTTCCAGATGAGGAAAGCCGAAGAAAATAATTTTTTATGCCTGCAACTACATATTTGGTTATAATAATGTTTTCTTAAGCCAAAAATTTGTTATTTAAAATTGTTTAAATGTTCAGTGTTAAATGTTTTAAATTTAAATAAATAAAATATGCAAAAGAAAAAACCAAGTTACATTTTATTTTTAGGGTTTCAGTGTTAATATAAAACTTCCCTTCAAGAAATATTATTTCTTAAATCAAGAAATAAAATTTCTTGAAAGGAAATTTAAACAAGAAAGAATTTTTCTTGTTCAAAAGGTGCCTTTCTAAAAAACCCTTTCTTGTTTTAAGAAATTTAATTTCTTGAAACAAGAAACAAACCACCTTTGAAACAAGAATCGCCTTTCTTGTTTTAAGAAATATTTTTTCTTGTTTTTATGGTGGCTTTCTAAAAAACCCTTTCTTGTTTTAAGAAATTTAATTTCTTAAAACAAGAAATATTTTTTCTGGTTTTAATGGTGCCTTTCAAAAAAACCATTTCTTGAAACAAAGGTGAGGTCGCCTTTGGCAAAAATTCAAGAAAGAATTTTCTAGATTTTAAGGAAATTCTTCGATTTTTTTTTATGAGTGCATGATCATAATCAACGTCTTGATGATGATGACGATGACGAGGTGACAGCCCGCATTGGAGTGCCCCACAACCTACAGACTTGACAAACTGACTAAGTGACAAACTGAATACCTGACTGACGGTCAATTTATCTCCACACCCACTGATCAAATAGCCAGGTAAATAATACAGCACCTTCTTAGTTGAGTAGGCTGCTTATTAGAGATGGGTAATTAATGATAGTATAATCGTTAAGATCGATTAAAAATCGATAAGCCTATAAAACCTATAAATTTAAGCTTTTGAGTAAAAAATAATTTAATCAATAGATAATAATTGTAAAAAAAAAGTAAGATTGATATATGAAATGACACTTTAAATAATTTTTAGTGAAAGTAACCCACATTGTTTTTCAGTTACGATTCCATCTCCAAAATGCGTCACCTGCTATCAGTGACAAATTCACCCAAGATCGAGTGACTGCTGGAATCTTCTGGGTTGGCAAAACCGAATCTTGATGGATGTTCCATCAGAAGGGGGAGGAGGCCGGGGCAGTCGAAGGTACGTACATACGTTGCCACTCGATGTCATCGTATGATATGCAATTTAAGCAACAATTTATGATAGCTGCCTAAGCACGACTGCCACAACGATGATGACAGGGCAACGTTGTTGTCGGGACAGCAGAAAGTCAGAAAGTCAGCGAATCCCAAAAGGTTGTCCCATGAGGAGGCGGCTGATTGAAAGAGATAAACCGTAAGATTCAAATCCATGCCGTTGGCTCTTTCCGCATTTTAATGCACTCCAATGTGGGCCGAGGCAAAGTTGACAATTGTGTTGTGACATTCAGCGGACTCAAGTTGGCCAAGTGCACTAGAAGAATTATGGAAAATCAAGATGGGGAAATTGTAAAAGCTCTTCTAATGGCCATGGCTTCTGCTCGAAAATAGTCAAGAAAACAAAATCATTAAATTGAGCTCTCAGGAAAATCCGCCTGTCGCAGACATGACTTCCGAGCTGCGCTTCATCATCAACAAACTGCATTTTTCCAGACAGCAAAAAACACAACCCAAGCTGTCACACGAATGAACCAATATAAGCTATACACAATCGCGGTCAGGAAAATGTAACAATGAGTTTCACCTAAAACAGAATATAAAATAATAGCAATCAGATAAAGTATATTAGGAATTATTTTTAATTAAAAAAAAGTTTAAAATATAAAACTAGAATAAATTAGATTTCAATAAACTATTTAGACCAGACAATTAGACTAGGTTAACACTTTATTTGGTCGGTTTATTCTTTATTAACAGACCTCGGAATTTATGAGAAACCAATTTTTTAAAATTAGATCTCCAGCCACATTTCTTTATTTAAAAATGTTTTTTGAAAATCATAATTAGTTTGAAACCAAATCTAATTTCGGTTTATGTTTTCAATCTATAACCAACAACATATTGCTAAAATTCCGTTTTAAAAAATAATACAAAAATTCAACATAATATTCATGTACTTTTTTTTTGAATGCAGGTGTACATTCGTCTATATTTATTATATATTTGTACGTCCCAGCATGTGAAGGGGGATATATTAAACTAAATAAGTGTGCGTCACGTACAGGACATGTCTTCGCCTTCGGATGCGTTTCTCTATGCTTAAGGGAAGTCTCCTTTTCTTCACTTTCCCCTCTAAGAAGGGTCCTCTTTAGCTCGTTAATAGTGGCGTGGTGGAAGGAGGGAAAATGGGGCCAACGGAGAGCGATGGCATCCATACATGTCAATGCCAGATGCCATTTTGTGCCACTTATCAGCTTAGTGACAGCTTCAAAGATACTCTGCCTGGAACTCCAAGAACTTCAGCAAAGCCATTCAGTAGACAATTAATTTTGAGTACACTCAAAAAATTTTTTTTCCTAAATTTTAGAAAATCGCCATAAAATGAAATTTATTCTTAATTTTAGAAAGTTTTCTGAATTTTAGAAATTGTTTTCTTGAATCTAGGAAAAAATACCATAAAAACAGAATTTTATGAAAAACCTTTCTAAAATTTAGAAAAATTATTTTTTTTCTTAAATCAATGGTGTTTTTTCCTAGTTTGCTCTCCAAAAGTTTTCCTAAATTAATGGCGATTTCGCCATTAAATTAAGAAAAAATGTACTTCAGCCCTTCCTATAATCTAGAAAGTCGCCATAAAAAATACGGTAAATTTTTCTAAATTTTAAGAATTTTTCTGAATTAAAAAAAAATGTTTTCTTGAAAACAAAAAAGTAGAATTAGAAAATCACCATAGATTTAAGAAAAACTTTTTGTATTTCTTTTATGCTTCTCACTCTTTCTTCGAAACGAAAAAGAAGAAGACAAGGGGTTAGTCCGCGGCGCGTTGCGACGACAGTTTTGGCGTATGTATGTATATGTTTATGTGTGTTTGTGCGTATGATCGAGAATTTTCTTGTGCGTAGCTGTAACTTTTATTGCGTTGTTGTTTTGGAAATGCAGTCTCTCGCGAGAGAGTTGCTTGCGTTGCGCTGCATTTTGAACCCTTGTGCTCAGTTTTGGATGAGCATTCAAAGTAATAAGTTTGTGTTGAGCCCATTTAAGAAAGTTAAAGTGCGATCCCTCTAAGAGGCAATTAATAGGTAAGCAATTTAAATAAATTTAAATATAAATTTGGTAAGTGTGTGAAAATTTATGGTAAGCAAAGGCCATACTATTGCAGGCCGCAAATACTATCCTTCTCTAATATTAATTTTTATTTTCGATTGCAGGAATAATTTCAATTTCAGGTATTGTTGATAATTTGGCAGTAAGTAAATTTTAATAATAGGTAATATATTAAATACCTACTTAATATTAATATTAATAATTTTTATCTTTTTGTTTTCTTTTCTTTTTTCTTTTTTGTTTAGGAAATATTTAAAATGTAATTTTTATCTTTTTTTGTTTTCTTTTCTCTTTTCTCTTTAGGAAATATTTATTATCTTATTTTTATCTTTTTTGTTTTGTTTTCCTTTTTTGTTTAGGAAATATTAATAATTTTCTTTTCATCCTTTTTATTTTCTTTTCTCTTTCTTGTTTAGGAAATAAAATAGTAAAATAAATATGTATACATTTTATTAAAATAAATAAAATTTTCTGAAAATAAAAAAAGTCCTTTCTTATTTTAAGAAAAAAATTCTATTTTCAAGAAAAGTACTTTCTGGATTTAAGGAAATTTTTCGCAAATTTATGTCAATTTTTCTTGATTTTAGAAAAGTATTTCTGCTTTTCAGAAATTTTTTTCTAAATTTTAGAAAATTCCTTTCTAAAAAATACGGTAAATCGCCATCGACTGAAATTCATGGCGAATTTCTTGATTTAATGGCGATTTCGGGCTGTTTTTTTTTTTGAGTGTACCATTAAGAACAGTTTTTAAATCCCTTATTATATTATATCAATATTATAACGTCTGACTAAGAAAATCACACAAAATTGACATTTTAAACTATTGATGGAGAATGCTTAAATGGAAATACCCGAATCGCTCACTTCAATAAGCTGAACTGAAACATCTGTTCCAAAAATATGACGTATTATCCTCGAAGAGATGTCAAACGCTGTGTTGGCTCTCAATTAGTTGCATCCAAGCTCGTTCTTGTCGCCTTGTCCCACTTAAGATATATAGTCATATTCTCCTTTCCTTTTTGGTTAGATTAACTTAAAGCTGACAAGGGCAAAGTTTATTTTTAGCTCGGCTTAACTTTAGAGCTGGCAATTTTTTTTATTGTCGTTGCCGAAAATACCTTGAGCAGGAATGAGCTGCTTTTCTACCCAAGCACAGCCATCAACTAGGCTGGTAAAAAAGGCTTATAACTTCTTAAGCACTGAGAAAAATTAACGAGAAATAAATCAAAATAATAAGAGTGAACTAAAACAAAACCAATAAATTTATCACGTTAATTGAGAGTTGAACAAAACATTTGTAATATTAAAATATTAATAGCAATTATTATAATAAGTTAATCCCTAAAACGTGTTATATAGACATAATTTTCAAAAAAATGATTTAAAATCATTTGTGAATACAAAAAAGTAATTCAAAATATTTTAAAATAATTTTTTGTTGTATAATAAAATTTGTAATATTTTGTCATAGTAATAGTGGGTGCATGGGGACGGTGGCAAAGTTTTTACCACTTCAGAGACTTTTCACAGCCCCCCGTTTGCAACTTTTTTCCAGTGACCTGACCAAAAGCCTCGAGGAGGAAGCGCAGTGACAAGAGATTTAGTTGACTTTTGTTTTGCTACGGAAATGGCAAAATGGCATGACAAAACGAGGAATGCACAAAAGGCATAGGCGGGTAGAGCAGGTGGAGCAGGTGTGGCAGGTGGGTGTGGCATATCGGACGTGCAGCTCTCTCTTCCTTTTGTCTAGTGCATTTTTCTGTCGCATGTCCCTTGCAAATTGCAAGCAGGCACGCCATGAGGATGACGACTACGACGTTGATGCAGAATCTTCGCTCTCCATCCGCCCAAAAAGAAGGTAAAAACACCCATCATCCCACCCACCTGAAGGACAGCCAGGGACTTGCACGTGGGAGTGGAATTTCAGACTACGTGTAGTCCCAATGATGGTGGCTTATCCTCAGCTCAGCAGTATAGGAATTTCCTTGACATTAGACATATGCCGGAGAAATTAAATGGAATGGAATGGTGTCGGAAAACAATGGCTATAGAAAATTTTATTCAAGGTTTAATACCCAAATAGCAAGACAAAAATTGAAAATATTTATATGCTAAACAAAATAGCACCAAACATAATATTTTATTTTCACATTCATGAATGAGTCAACAATTTAGAGATTAATAATTTAAAGTCGAATTCCTTTGTACTTTGGAAATGCCAAGAGAAATGATTTCTCGGATCCAAAAACCAGTTTAAACATTACATCTTACTGTTACTGTAAGTTATATATTTTATTTTATTATATCTTAAAATATTATTCCGTTTGCAATTACAATTTAAGCTCCTTTGTCTGGACCAGCAATTAATTATTAGACAATTGTGTGGAAAATTTAAGTCGAGCCTTTATACTTAAAATTACTTCCACTGCCGGGCATCATAATTTTAATTAAAGCGTCTAATTGAGACGCAAACACGTAAAAATGTCGTTATTAATGCAATTAAATGTTTTTGTTGGCCAGCTTGGCTGCCAGAAAACGTCTTTATGCGTTAAGCAATTAATTGCGCATTAAATTTATTAAATATAAGTATACATATATTAAGGGAAAAAAGTTGAATAACTTCATTGGCGAAGCCATTTTGCCATATAATTAATTTTAATTACTTTCTTCTTTTTTTTTTGAGCCAACTTTGACGCACTTTGCCAGGTATGGCAAACACTTTGACACATTGCCAGGAAAATTGAGAGCTCAGAGGGGAGGTTGTGTGAAATCTAATTTTCGTTTGCCAGCGCTGGGAAATTTTTCCCCAGGCTACCTTGACACACTTCACAGTGTATTGAAGAAACTTCAATTTTCCCAGATAAAGTTTATTATCTAGATACATTTTTCTTAAAAGAAGAACAAATTACCTATAGGCCAAAATATACTATGAATTACTTATCAAAACATTAATTATTATAATTTGCATTTAATGGTAAATATACCATTAACAATTATTAGTTTTAAAACATATGTTTAATAAAGGTTTTAGTAAAATTATCTCCGGTTCCAGAATTCCCCAAATCCGCATTATAACTATAAATACTTGCCGAAAGGCAACTATCGAACCCTTCAGATTGTTCAATTAAACTCCATATTTTCTCCTCAGCTTTCAATTATTATCCCCATTTTGAGCAATTAATTTACACAGCCCTCAGACGAGTGCATTGCAAACTGCAATCATGGAGGTTTTTAATACAATTACATCGGCTCAAACTGTGTGAGTTCCAGTGGCTCCCAAACTGTAATCAACGTTTCGGTCACGTCAAAGCCGTAAATTGGGCTCTTTAAACAGCCTCTAGCTGTTTTTGGCCAACCCAAACTGGTCATAAAATGAGCGAATTTAAATCCCACAAAATACGAAACACAGCACAAAATTAAAGTCAATTAAATAAAGGCTGGCAATAATTAAAGCAAGCAAACAACAACCGCAGGAGAACAATGTTAATACTCTTAAACCCCAGCCCACACACCCAAGGGCGGTAAAATGCAACAATTATGCAGCCACGCCCACCAAAATAAATGGATTGAATGGGTGGATTAACCAAAGCTGTTTGTGCTTATACAGTGACGAGAACGTTACTATTTTATTTTTAACAAATAAAGGTATAAGGTATTTTTAAATCTATAAATAAATATTATTTATATATAAATCGGCACTTAATGAAGTATAAAATATTTAATTATAAAAAATTCAGAGAGGTTAAAAATTTAAACATTTATTTTATAAAATTTATTATTTGCATTCATAGCTTTAAAACAGCGGTCGGCAGCGTCGGCTGCTCACTTAAGCATAGGAAATTGTTCTGCTCAAGCGCTGCCTCCACGTATACTGTAGAACAGCGGTCTGCGCACACACACTGTTAAGCCGCCCCGTACAATTTACTCACACAAATATAAAACAAAATGTAATTGTATGAGTGTGCCGACCGCTGCTTTAAAATAATATTTAAACCAAATAAAATTTCGATACATAATTATTTTATGCTTAAACTCCGAAAGATTCTCCTAATTGCAAAATCTTTAATGAGTTGTTTAAATCTAGTGAAAATACTCCCTATAGAGATACTGACCATCACTGAATGAGTGAGTTAGTGGAGATTTCCAGATAAGGAGGCGGAAAGGGAAAAGCTTTTAGCGATTTATGGCACACAAAGTTCGTTAACCAACACTTCCACACATCTACATACACACCAAATGCTCCTATACTGATGCAATATCATAAAAACACACACACACACAGACACAAGCTGGGGTCAGATTACCAGCAAATTAGCGGTTTATTAAAGCGCCATTAACACTTTATAATTTAAAGCCCCCGAAAAGAGCATACACACACACAGAGCGTAACCGCCAAAAGGCACAAAAGCAACGTTGAAAAAAGGGGCGGAGATGGGCGTGTCCGGAATGGGGATGAGTTTTTCAAAAGGCGATGATCTAAAATGCAGGCGGCCGAAAAAATGTTTAAACCAGGGGGCGTGGCCCGCCAGCTAATGAAGTGGAGTTAAAAACTGAGCCTTTCACAGCTCAGGAAAATTAAGTGAGGAAAGGGAAGGAAAATGGAAAGATAAGCGGTCGCAAAAATCCCGGTAGTTACACTGAAAGCTTTTTTTGGTAAAACAATTAAGAAATATACAATTTATAGTACCTTTTCCCATATTTTGTATCTGGTATTATTAACAGCTTAGCACAGAGAACCAAAATATTTTCTGTGTTTTTATATCCAAATAAATTTGTATTTAGTTGTCTAATCCTTCTCTTTACTTTATAATATAAGCTAATAAAATATAATAATTATTATAATGGAGTAAAAGTATCTAAACTTTTTATTCGTGCACAGGCCGTAGAGTTACTTATTTATTTATGATGTATTTGCAGTGCACAGGTTCTAAAGAGATGAAGGAAGCAGCAGCAGAAATCCGAGGAGATGATGGCTCTGACCTCAGATTTAGTGTGAATGGCATATATATGCTTGTGTCAGTGTGGCAGTGAGGTGTGAATTGTGGGGTTAAAGGGCAAACAAGGCTTGTCTGCGGCTAAAAGCTGCCTTCAACCCATGGGCCATAACTTTTGAAGGTTCTATGTGAAAAGATTAAAGTTGAAAATATTTAAGGCATACGGCAAAAGATTAAATGCCCATGCTATCACCATAAATGCCACTCACTTCCAGCACTCAACTCCGCTCAATTGGAAATTCATTTGATTGTGATTAATTTCATATAATTTAAGCACATAAAATATGCAACTTCTGTTGCCTCACCGCAACCGATAATTTGCCCACATTTATATGGCCAGCATAAAAAGCCAAAGCATTATAGTGAACATTATATTTTGTGGGCAGTAATAATCAATAAAAAGAAAAACAAAAATAAGACGGCAAATTACATGGTGGCAAAAATGCCAAAAGTCCGAAAGCAACAAGCAAAATGCTGTAAAAATAAAAAAACCTATTTAATTTGTTGACGCTTGTGATTTATGTGCAATTTAAATGCAAAGGTCAGGAATTCAAATCTGTGAGAAACAGGGACTATTGACTATTGAATAATATTTGGTATTAACACTATTAAAACTAAGCAAACTAATTGCCTTTTGAATGACAAATCAAAAAAATATTAAACAAATTGCCACCACCAAATTGGCTGCTTTATTTTTACAGCTAATTCATGCTTATTCATTTAGCTGAATATCCAATTAGTTAGGCAAAATTGCGCACAATTTTAGTGGCTAGCAGCACAATACACATGTCGTATACGCAATATTCTCTTATTAAATTGGAAGCGCCCGAAAGCAGGCATTAAAAAAATACAAAAACTTTATTTTCTCTGTTCTAAATACTGCAGAAATATTTCACAAATTGATGGCTTTGTTTTGTTCCGAAAAGCGCTCAACTTAACTCAACCATTTAAATGCAAACATAAAATGAGTAGAAAAAAATGAATTTAATATCGAATGCTGCATGCATTTCATTTCGAGTCTCGCAATTTACCGCCAAATTGCTCATTTCTAATGCGATTATAGAAAAAATGCAAACGGAAAACAGCCAATTCAAAAGCAAAACCAATAGGACCATTAAATCGCCTTAAAAAATAATATAGGGAAAAATATATATGGCCAAAATTCAATAAGTTAAGCATCTTAAAAAATCCTAAGCGACTTAGACGCCTCAAAGTGAACCAAAAAAAAACATAAATACTCATTGACGACCTTGGCCCAATTCCGAAATAAAGTTTCCCTCCAAATAAAAACTTTTTAAATCTTCAATTTTCAGGCAGGCAACAACGTAAATACCTATAAATATGCGCATTACACAATTCATTTCAACTAGTTTCGCCAAATTCATTTCCATGCAAACTCCCCAAAGTTTTCCGTCGATATTTCCATATTCCTTTTTGCAGCGCTTGTTGTTGTTAACTAGCCATAAGTACTTAAGTGGCCAATTTACGATGCCGAGGGACGCAATTCAAAATTATTGTCAAGCTGCAAAAGTTTTTGCGGCAGATATAGAGCGAAAGGATTTATTGCAGAGTGCATTTCCTGTTCGTTAATTAAGTGCTAATTGAAATTTTCACTAGTTCGGTGGCAACAAAAAACCATGCAAAAAATAATATCTTGAAACCCATTAGTTGTGTTAATTGTTGGTTAGTCAATTTGAGTTATTTTTTGTATTGTCCATTATAATGAACTGCACATTAAATGCTTTGATTTGCTGCTTTAAATTAACAAAAAAATTTAATTTGAGGTTTTTATTCCATTTAAGAAATTTAATATTTATGTCTTTAACTTTTTACTACATTTTCCTGGCTGCTTGATTTTTAATGAAAATTAAATCTGAATTCATAAAAAAAAGTTTGATAATTAAAAGCTTAAAACCAGAACTGGATTTTGATTCAGTTCTGCAGAAATTCTCCTCAAACTGATGTATGATTTCCATTTAAAGAATGCAATTTCCACTCCTAAATTGACCGCAATTTTCTGGCTCTCTTCTAACCATTTGAAGCTCACAACCAAGTCCTTACATGCAATAAAAATTAAACTGAAATTTGTGCTTGCCCACTTTTCCATCGAGCGTTTTTTCCTTTTTATTTTTGTTTTTTTCCTTCACTCCCTCTGCAATTTTCCAGCATTTTCTCGGACGCTTTTCGCTTTTGCGTCTGTGACAAACGTGCTGACATTTTTCGCTCGACGCTTCGCATCAAATTAATGCTCGGAAAATATGCATATGCATGTCGGGTAAACGAGTATATTGTAAGCAAAATATTTGCACACGGGGGGCGTTTCGGGCGTTGGGGGCGTGGTGGCAACATGCTAACGAGTGTCACTAATAGCAGCAGTAGCATAAAATGTTTGCTTAACAATGAAAATGCATCGGAAAACTGCGTGCCTTAGTTTCCATCCCTCCAACCATCCATCCATCTCCACCCGCTCGCTTTTCTCGCCATATTCTCATTCTGCAGCCCTAAGCTGAAATGCATGTACAAGCTAGCTGATGGGCGTGGCAAACAGGGGCGTCTGGGTTTTAGGGGGGGGTTACTCTAACTGACATTTAGTTGGCAGTCGGAGCGGCCAAGGCATCACGATGGATGGGAAGCCGTGGCTCCCGCTTTTGGCGCCAGCTGCAGGCAGCTTTTAGCCAGGAACACCAGAGACCCAAAGCCTCCGTTCCTTTACCATTTCTCGGAAATTTTCACCCCAACAAAGTGCGTGCTTAAACTCACAAGAATTTACGAGATTTAACATTAAAATATCTACAGGCTGCCCATTAAATAAGAAAAAAGCCACAGAGTGAAGAAAAAATAACGAAACAAAAAACATTAATTTCTACGGAATTAAACATATGTAATTTATGGAGGAGTTTTTAGCCACAAATCTAGATTAAGTTGTTTCTGGGCTACAATTTTGAAATTAAAATCTTTTTCTAAAAATTATTTTAAAAATATTATTTTTTAAGGAGGTAAACATATGTATTTGTGTCACAAATATTTAACCACAAATCCACATTTAAATATTATTAAGCTTTCATTTCTTTCGTATTCATTTTATAAAATAATCATAAACCATAAAAGGGAAACCCTTCTCTTCACATGATATGCATTTGGTGTAAATATTTTATGAAAGTTGCATTTGTAATGAAACCCAAACCATTTTTTCCCCCTAAAATTATTTTTCTCATTTAGCATCGAAAAAAATAAAACAGAACTGAACTTTAATAACTCTTTTTTACGCGACTCCAAAATATTTCGCAGTATATTGCACATTATTTATTTAACGGCAAATTGATCAAAAAGCGTCCAATAAACATACAAAAATGAAAAGAAAAACACACACAGCTGAATGAGCAAAACTTATTTATTCCCGAAACGAAATGAGATATAAAGCAAAGTGAAAACAAGAACACAATTTGCAATATAAGTATGCCTTTTTTATTTGACCTTTTGCCGTAGAAAAACATGATTGGGTAAAAAGAAAAGAATCAATATTTTTCATTGGGGTTGTTTGTTTTAATCAAAAAGATTTCCCAAAAGTCAACCGAAACCTAGTTAAAAAAGCAAGCTTTAAGTTTAGTAAGTAAACCATGCTAAGCAATTAGGATAGTTTGTTGGAGGTCAGAATGTTTAACGTCACGCAAGACTGGGAAATGCAATTTCAATTAAAAGTGATGAAAATTGCTGCATACTTTGGTGGACAAAGAAATTACTTTACTAAATTTATCAGCAACACTAGTCACAGGGGTTTGGTTTTCTTGAAAATAAGGATCTAACTAAAAAAAAAATTTATAATAAATTTCAAAATAAAATTGATGTTGCATATAAATGATTAGGTAAACATTTAATTAATATCTTTACGTAAAACAGAATGTTTTAGGCACTAAAAGGCATAAAGGTATAAAAGGTATAGTACCTATTTATTACCTATCTTATAATTTTTCAGCAAATAAATTTACAACACAGTGTTTTATGCATATTTTAAAAAATGTAAAAGGTATTTTAATATTTAAAAATATAAAATGTATACTGTTTCAATGGATCATTTTTAAAAATATTTCCTGCATGTGTGCAAAGTGCAATAAATGTTCGTTTCTTAAAAATAGGGTTTTCTTCAGAGATTTTCCGTTTGTTTACTTTTTTGCTTCCTTTCCCATGACTGCTCACATAATGAGCTCAAAGCCTGAAGCCTTTTGCCACGTTGGCGTGACTGAAAGACTTTTTCTTGTTACACTTTTTTTTGTTTTTTCGCGCTAATTGTTTAACTACGAGGGTGGTTATTAAGTTGCAGGAAGAACTGGAGGCATATAAAACACAGGAAAAGCCAACAGCGGTCGGCATCTGCAGGAGTCTTGATTAAGACAAAATGAAAGAGAGATGTGATACATTTAATGTGCGAGTTTCTTGATTATAAAATAACACTGTAGGTTAAATTTTTAAATTGAACTAGAACTACACAAAATTAGTTTTAAGCTGAAAGTCCAACCTTAAGATATTACTTTAATAGTATTTCCATTCCCGTTCCAAATATCCTATGTATTTATGCTAATTTTGACCAAATTGCTTGCCTAATGCTATTCAAAATCTATTTACGGCATACAAACAAACCTGACAAATTGTGTAGCACCTGAAACAGCCAAGTAAATATCAACAAATCCCCCATGACTTTGTGCTTTTTATCTTAAAATAAATCCTGGGGAAAATACGAATTTCACACCAATTTTATTTCAAAACGGAGGTGTGGCTGTGGCACTCTTAAAATCAATGGCAAATCAACAAAGTCAAGCGAAATAATGCTGTTGTTTTTACGGTACCGACTTAACTATACCGCAAGATAAATTTTAATAACTTAATGAGCTGAATCACATTAAAATAAAATTGTTTATAAATTATTAAGTCTGTCAAATAATTGTAATATATATTTTTTAAAAAATATTTATTTGCTCTTTGATCAAAAAAACATTTTTTAAAACCAAGGAAAATGTATAAAACCATTAAATTGTTCTTTGATCAAAAACATATTTTTTAAAACCTAGGAAAATTTAAAACACCATTACGACATAAGTATTTTTTGCGTATATGAAAATAAGTAGGGTATTCGAAAGCAAAAACCTTTATTAGCCTTTACCCAAAAGAATGCAAAATTGTGGTGCAAAATCGGTGGTCTTATTGAATGGAGCTAATCAAATAGTTGAACCAGATTCGCAGTTGAACGCTTCATTAGTTTTGACGCAAGTTGGGCCGCATCCCGAGTGTCGTGGACAGGCGACAGCTTTTGCAGCAGCACAAGAATTGAAATAAATGCGCACTTTCAAAGTCATTTGCAGGCAAATAGTCGCTGCGGGACTTTCCGCACCCAAACACACACATATATATATATAAGTATAGTGAAAACTTATCCCAGTGCGCTTGGTATTTTTCAGATTTTTCTTAATTTTTCCCCCTTTTGCCACTTTTTGTGCTTTGCTGAGCGGATTTTCCGCACTGTTATTTTTGTCAGGAGGTTTTCACCTCCCTCCGCGCGCCCTTTAGCAATTGTTGCTTCGCCTTTCCTTAAACTTCATTCGTGACATTTATTTGCGGTCTTTTTTCTTGAGTTTTTTTTCCTTACCGGGCTTTTTTCTCTGGCTTTCCATTCAAGTGAGTTTTTCTCGTGGCGCAGACTTTTCCCTTTCGCAGCGCATTCAAGTACATGCAACTTGTTTTGGGGTACACCCTCGGTTTTCCACTTCTCCTCGGACTCCCAGTTTTTCACCTTATTTTAGCCATTATGATAAGCGAGGCAACGAGGCACCTTTCGCTTTTGGCCTGCTCCTGCTGCGAGAGTATTATGATTTTTATTTAAATTAAAAAATTTTAATTACAAAAAGTAGGTGTTACAAAATAAAAAGGAATTATTTGCAAGGGTAAGCAGCCACAAAAAAACTAAAGACAAATTACATTTTACCTTATATTAAAATTAAAAGAGAATTTATAAAATAAGTATTATAATAATCATGAAATATAATTTTTGAAATATGAGCTCCATATTGTTTTTTTATATTTTATTGACAAAGTTATGTTTAAAATTCTATACCAATAAAATGTGATGAATTATAATACATTTTAGAGGATATCAAAGAACCGAGCTTCATTGTTTTTTCTCCTTAAATCTTGAGCAAATCGTGCACGCGCCTTGCTTTGAGGTAACTTTCAATAAATAAGGAAAGGGGAAGAAGGTGGGGCGCTCTGACCAAAAGGGGTAAACCTTTTTGCATTTTGGAAAGTAAATTCATATCCCAGCAATGATTCGGCAGAAAAGCAATATACGAATTTTTCTTTTAATAATGCACTCGAACGCTTTCGCTCCCGACAACTTCATACTTGGATGATGAATGGCTTTTCTCGTTGCTATAATTTCTGTGCGCTCTATTGCAGTTTTATGTAATAGTCTCTTGGTAAATGCTTGGCTCTTGCAATTCAAAAAGGGGCTTTTTTTAAGCCCTTGAGACTGTCATTAGGTTGTCACAATATTTGAGAATTAATAGTTGTGGTGATTTAAAAATAACTACATTATTATACTTTAAAAATAGCGATGTTATTATTTTCTATGCAATTGCTTTATTATTTATTTCTTAATAATTTGTAATTTAATTTAAATTTATATTTATTTTTAAAGCTTTAATATGTTTGTATAATTTGTGAGTGTCTTTCTTTTATTTGTATCCAATCTACAGTGAATTCACGGCTTATATATATTTTCTTAAAAGCAAATCTCGGCTTTAGCCACTTTTCGGTGCATTTTCAAGCAGCAATCTGCTTATCTACTGCCATTTATTAGCCCACACACGAGCACTCCATCATGCTTCTATCTAATCTCCATCATTATTCCATATCCCAAGCCATTTTGGAAATGGTTCACTTGGTTCTCCCGGAGGACAAGCTCCACTTCTTTTTGTACAAGACCACCGAGCAAATGGAAAAGCATTTCGATTACCGTTCACCTCACAAAGGTGCTTCAGGAATATCAATTTATTATCTAAGTCAGTTTTTGAGGTCGCAGGGGAGTCAGTGAAAAGAACTTGCCACAAAATGAAAATGTTGTAGCCTTTTACGCATTGGCAATCTGCTATCAAATGAGTTGCCTCAAGCTTTAAGCACACTTGGCTGCCACCTATCCTCTTTTCCTTTTTTTTTTGCCAACTCAATTACAGTTTCAATTGCAATTTTAAACATTCTCCTATTCATTTGCATTCATTCCATTCGCCGGGTAAACTCCGCAAAAAGCCAACAGCAAACAAGAGTCAAAAAGCTCATCATGTGGCACCCACACAGATGTTTTGGGCCCACACACAGATACTCCGGAAAAGCCACAGATACACAAACACACTCATCGGCTGAGCTCCATTGAAGCAGAAGCTTAAGCTGATAAGGCATTTGAATTTTTTACACTTGATTTAGCCGCCCGAAATGAAATGAGACTTTTCACCTGTTGCCAGCGATGAAAAGCTGTTGGAAATTTTGTGGGAATAACGCCAGCCCACAAAAAGCCAACGAACGCGTCAAATGAAGCATACGCCATGTGGGCCGGCCAAAAAAATATATAGGCGCCAGATAAAAAAGGGACCACCATGAAAAAGGGTAGAAAGATAAGCCACTCTAGCTAAATGCCAAAATGTAATTAGGCAAACTTTTGCATTAAGTTCGCATTAATGATGCACTTACAAAAAAAAAAAACGTAGCACAGAGAAACAAAAAATCCTCAATTAAAGTTGCACTTAGCCATCCGCCACTTTCAGTCGCTCCTTTCTGGACTCCTCGTTTTATAATCAACTTTTCCCAAATCGTTCGGACATTGTCAGTGTTGCTGGAGCAGCTCTTTTACAGCCAAAAGGTTATGAAATAAAATTTTAAAAATACCTTTATAGTTTTTTTTTTCAACTGCACATATTAATTAAAATAATATATGACCCAAAGTTAAAACTGGACTGTGAATGCAATATCTTAAAAATGGTAATGCATCTTAACTCAATTTAAAATTAAAAGCTTTTTGATATATATGGTAAAAAAAATAGTTTTATTTAATTTTATAAAAAAAAGTCTTATACTCTGACTTCAAAATATATTTAGTTCACCTTTCTCACATCTCCGATTTTTTAACTCCAATTTGTATTCGCCAACTCTATTTATCGCGAACCCCCTTAGATTCACTTCTCCGTTGTTGCAGTCAAGTTTGTGCAGTTTTGAAAAATTGATTGCATAATGCGACACAACAACTGAAGTTGATGAGGAGCGACAGCAGACGAAACAAGGGTATGATGGAATGAAAGGCAGGAGGTGATGCAGAAGAGCCAGGAACAGAAAACGCGATAGATGAACTGACCACCATGGACCAGGGACCAAAAGGCTCCATTCGTTCACAGAACGATTATGCGAGAGGAAATGACACGAAATTTGGAGTTTTTAAAAGGTTTATTTATTTAAATTAAAAAAAAAATTTTGAGAATATGACCAAATAAATCTTAAATTCATAAATAAAATTTTAAAATTAAAACTCAAATATGTTGAAAGCAGAAGCTGAATTCGTTATTAAGAAACCATAGAGAATAGATCTGCCTTCCCTCTGCCGCACACATACAATGTAGAGCAGTGTGCTGACAGTTGCTTTAAGTTATTTGTTTAAGGTTTTATTTATTTAAAAAGCTTTCCTTAGCTCCAGAAGAGTGCCCTGTCATTGCCATTTCATAATGTCAAAACTAACCGCATAAACCTCATCACTACAGCGAGTTTGCGTATACACCGACCTCATATCGCTGGTTACAAGAGAAAAAAAAGAAGCATCGCCACCTCATCATCAGGCAGCGTCATCTTCTGTCATGTTCGCGCAGACTTTGGCCGCGGTCGATGTTGCTGCTGTTGGTGTTGCTGCTGTCGCTTACAGCAACAACGTGACAGCTGTTGTTGCAACTACAGCGAACTGATGCACAACAGCAACATGCAACAACATCGCGGATGGCAAGTGGTAGTCATAACAACAATGCCGTCGACACCAAGCGCCATTCGCAGCCTCTCAACTTCATCCAGCCCTTGGTACTTATTATAGTTGCCGTTGATGTTGCTGTTGCTGTTGCTGCTGCTCTTGGTGGTGTTGCTGCTGTTGTAAGCAACAAATTGCAACAGTCTGTAGTCTGCAAATTGCCACAGAGACTGGGAAATCAGATGGCAGCAGGGAAGTCAACATGAAGAAAACTCTTGTTTGCCAATAATGAAATGCAATATATTTGCATTCCTCGGAAATCATTCGTTGGGCAACAGGAATTACTTATAATTTCAGATGAAAGTTAAATTAATTGGAAAATATGCGTGAAGCAATTTATAAAGTTTAAAACCGAAATTATATAATAACTAATAAGTTAAATGTTTTATTTTATGAAAAGTAAAAAGCTATCTCTTCTAAATCACATAAACGTGATTTTACTAAGCCTTTTTCCCTCTCCTTTTCCAAAAACAAAATCACTTCCCTCGATCGTTTGGCAGAAAACCATCAGCCAGCAATTTGGTATCTCAAGCACTATCAAATTTAGCCATTCAACCCACAATTGCGATTTCGGGGCAGCCAACAGATAAAAGCATCAATAACCTTTCACTCGCCGTAGGAAACGCCATCAACTTTTCATTTTTGGCCATCCAAATAATTGCCAACCGAAAAGCCTTCATCAGTCATTTTTTTGCGCCCCCCTTACTTTGTGAACTCTTTTTGCGGCCTTTGTCTTTTCCTTCAAGCAATTTGTAATGCAACACTTGCCGACCGAAACTCATAAAATCGGAAATCCAGGCAAACCCTAAACCAATAATTTCCATCATGATGATGCAATAACAACACGGGGATGACTTTCCGAATAATTGCTGTCCAGCTATACAGAAAAAATAAACAGGAACATTTCGCCAGCATACAAATTGTTTGCTTAGCAACCGAAAAAAAAGTAACCTTCAGGCCGAATCGTCTGTCAGATTTTGAAGATTTCTATTTTCTGAGTTTTTCTCTTAGGGCAAATTTAACCATTCCGGATATCCAAAGCAATTACATACCCATCTATGAGGTGGATTGTTCAGGCACTAGACTCCTGCATGAATCTATTCAAATTGAATTATACATACTGCACAGTATTAACTGTACTCAACATTTACTGTAAAGTCTACTAAGTGTGTAGTGTACAGTGTCAGGCAAACTGAAATGAGTACACCTTTTTTGAGTACACCTTAAAAATGAATGCTACGATCATTCATCGATTTTCATGCTGTACACCTCATAAAAAAGGTGTTCAGTAAAAATTCCATATGAACAGTAGTGTGCTTACTGTCATTCACAACAATAATATTGAAACTGTATGAAAATAATTTCGTAAGCATGGAAATGGAAACCGTAAGAATATTTATCAAATTTTGTAGGATTGATGGTTAATTTTTGTATTTGCGGTACATTTAGCTGGAATTGTCTAAGACCGAGATGGCAAATATAAAATGTAAAATAATTAGTGGAGAATACACCGTGACCAATAAACGAGGAAGCAGCAAGGTATGGAACACCTTTGGGAAAATTGATGACCATAACGGACAAGAGTTAAAAAGTGTTGTGTGCTGCAGAACTTGCAAAAATGTTTATCGATTTAAAAAAAGTACTTCAAACCTTGTAAAACATAAGTGCTACATAATAGATAATACAAAGAGGACAGCTGGGCCAGAAGAAGTGGAAGTGGATTTGGCAACAAAACATTACGGAGTAAAAATTATAACGGAATGGACTTTAAAAAACGGACGATCTTTTAATATAATTGACGACTCAGGACTAAAAAAGTTAGCGCAGTTTCTCATTAAAGTCGGTGCCACCTTTGGGGAAAATGTAAATATTAATAAGTTATTGCCCCATCCAACCACTATCTCAAGAAACATATCGAAAATTTATTTCGACTACTTCACGGAGATAAAAAATGAAATTCTGAAAAATAAAACTCACGGCTATAGCATAACGACAGATATTTGGACTGACGACCATTTAAAAACGTCCTATTTATCGCTTACCATTAATTTTATCAAAGAAGGGAGTTTAGTTAACCGATTATTGGCAATAAAATCAATGAAGGGTGAATCTTGTACCGGTAAGTAAAAACACAGCAACAAATTTGCTTTAACAAAGAATATCCATAGGCATAAGAATAAAACGAAAAATTTCCAAAATTTTGAACGAATTTCAATGTGACCTGGAACTAGACGAACCTATCATAGTTACAGATCGAGGTTCAAACATGATATCGGCATTTCGTGGACTACCACATATATTTTGCATCAACCATTTGTTGCATAATATAATTGAAAAAACAATAAAGGAAGTTCCAGAACTAGAAGAATTGGTTAAACGATGCAGTAAGCTCGTAAAATACTTTAAAAAATCTGGAATGAATTCAAGCTTGGACATTTCCCTTAAAAGTTTTTGCCCAACACGGTGGAACACCGTATATTACCTGATTAAATCGATAGAAACAAACTGGATTCAAATTCTAAATATTTTAAATGACAAAAACCAAATGGAAAAGGTAGCGGAAATAAGTTTGAGCAACTTAAGGGAACTTATAAAATTACTGTCTCATTTTGAAATGGCATCCAAAAAATTAGAAGCTACGAAGGAACCAACATTGCATTTGGTCATTCTACATATTAATCATTTACGAAAAATTTGCAGTTTAGACACAGATGATCCGGAAATTATTCAAAATTCCAAATTTAAGTTACTTACTCTTATTCAAAGTGTAGTTCTCCAAAATTTAACAAAGTTCCATAGAATGGCTTTATTTCTAAACCCACAAACCAACAAGTTGTCACAGTTTTCCGAAGAGGAAAAAGAGGAAACAATTGGCGACATAAAAACCATTATGAATTTGTATGCTTCTGATTCTTTGGAAAACCATATCCCTTCACCCGACCATGAGATCGATGCCATATTTTCGGACTATTTCTCAACCAACGAGGACCGCAATACTTCGGAAAAAATTAATAATGAAATATACTTATACGGAAATGTACGCGAAAGGATTCAACTCCACATTTGACATCCTTCAATGGTGGGCCACTTCAAAGGATCAGTTCCCACTGCTTTTTAAAACAAGCTGCAAAATCTTTGAGGCTTCTGCAAGCAGTGCAGCGTCGGAAAGAGCGTTTTCCATTGCAAAAAATTTAATTTCGGACAAACGTTGCAAAATTGGTACAAATGAAGACATGGTTAATCAAATTATGTTCTTAAACTACAATATTGACACAATAAACATAAATGTAGACACCGACACAGACAATAAAGATGAATGAAAAATAAATTAATCAATTAACCAATTTCAATTTACTAATTTTTAAATTCTCATATCTTTATCAATTACACAGGTCAACAAAATGGACTTTATTAAAAGGTGCAGGCCTATTGGCATTAAAACATGTTAATATAGACGTATATAAGCATATCTGCATACTTAGTTTTCGAGTTTAACGGGTGGTATTTGTGCAATCGCGGTTTGAAAAAAGTAGCAACATTTTATATTTTTATTTAAGATATCTTCGAGGGTCTGTGCTCAGTTGTAATAATACCTATGCCAAAAAATTGCTTAGATGCCCTTCTACATTATTGCACTTAAGGTTCCATCATAATTTGAGTCAATCACAGCCTATGAGCCATTGAAGTAATTTGTTCACCTCTATTCCCAACCAACTTGATGCGGTGAACACGCTTAAAAAAATACAAGGAAAAATATATGCCCTAAAATATTTTACAGGCATCTAGAGGCATCTTTCACCGAATTTTTAAGACAAATAAGACCATTGTACGTCGAAGGATGGAATTTATAGAATTTTTTCCGTAAGAACTTAAAAAGTAACAACTATTTTTAAATCCCATTTTACATAAATATCTGACACATTCGTAAAAATGTGCCTTTCAATTTGGTTAGCAGTAGGCGCCGAACATAGACAAATTATATTTTTAAGGGGTTAATATGCCTTAAAAAAAATCCCCACCACAATTTTAAGGCGACGCCACTGTTATCTTTAAAAAGCCTACTGTGTAAAATCACGACACACTCCTTACGTAAGAGTGACTCTAAAATACTTGTTACTTTTCCCATTCTTACGGAAAAAATTCTATAAATTCCATTTTTCGAAGTACAATAGTGGGACTTATCTCAAAAATTCGGGAAAAGACGCCTTTAGATGCATGTAAAATATTTTAGGGCACATATTTTTCCTTGTATTTTTTTAAGCCTGTTCACCGCATCAAGTTGGTTGTAAATAGAGGTGAACAAATTACTTCAATGGCTCTAAGGCTTTTATTAACTCAAATAATGATGGAACCTTAAATGCAATTATGTAGAAGGGCATCTAAGCAATTTTTTGGCATAGGTTTTATTACAACTGAGCACAGACCCACGAAGATATCTTAAATGAAAATATAAAATGTTGCTACTTTTTTCAAACCGCGATTGCACAAATACCACCCGTTAAACTCGAAAACTAAGTATGCAGATATGCTTATATCCGTCTATATTAACACAATTTAATGCCCATAGGGCTGCACCAAAAACACTGTTGGCCTGTGTTATAATCGAAAAATGGAACACCGAATTTATCAGCTTATATGTGAAAACATGGTTGTCCCATATGGTCTTTTGTTTAAGATAAAAGTGTGGCTTAGAGGTAAAGAAAGTTAAAGAATTCAGGATTGTAGAATAAAAATCAATTTATAACTTTTTGAATCCAAATTATCAAAAAAAAATTTTAATATCATTCAGTGTACACTTGGAATACTGTACAGCAATAATACTGTACTCACAAAAAGGTGTACAGTAAAATTGTGAGTGAGTACACCATTTACACAAATATAAAAATCATAGCATTCTACAACATTCACAAAAAAGGTGTACAACAAAAAATGTACACCTTTTTGGGGAAAATGATTCAAAAGGCCTTATGAATGTATTCATGCAGGAGTCTATCAGGCACTGAGAAAAGTGAAACTTAACTTATAAATTGGGAACTTTTATTTTTAAGTGATTGTTAATATCTATTGTGTTTTCTAATTGAAAAAAAAAAATAAAAACAAATGTTTTAAAATGTTTTATAATTTATTTCTTAAAGTTAATACAAATATTCAAGAATTACAATGTGTATTGAAATTAAACTTTGATTTTCGAGGACATCGACATTTTCTAATAAACCGAAATGTTAAAATCTACTTTTTTATACCACTAGAATACTAAAATCTTTTCTAAAGGCGCCTTAAAAAATAGTGAACGTAGATTTTTAGAGTCAATTTAAATTGTTGCCTACTTCTAGACATCTTTATGGGTGATTTAAATTCCATTGATACACACAGCACCTTGTAGATTAATCCCATTTTTTGGTAATATTTCCCTGAGTGTCTCGATAGCCGTGCTGATAGCTATACAAACGGCACCGCTCCGCTCCGATGATGATGAGGATAATTCAATACCCTCAAGATGGCCGCAAGTGTTGCACTTGACGACACCAGACGCACAGACAAGGATACTTCGTGGTAATGGGGATGGGAGGGGGAGGCACAAAAATCGGGCTGTAAACATGGCATAAAGCATGACAGGGATAACAATGCCGATGACATAAACACGAACAATGGGCGGGAGCTGGGGTTTTGCCTTTCAGGGACTGCGATTCGGTTTGTGTCCGATTCATCTGCCTGAATGGACCAATTGTCTGCCTCCTGTCCCGGTCCATATTTCTGTCCGATATTCCATTTCCCTTGCCGCTCCTCGGTTTGTCGGATGAAACACTTTCCCATTGAAGCTAATGAATGTCATGAACAGGACCGAACAATTGGACAGGCCAACGTGGGCAGCGCCTGGGGGGTTTTACTTGTTGGAACGGTAGAAAATCCTGGCAAATATAATATTGCCAAGCAAGGACCGAACAGGACCGACAAAAGAATTAAATAAGAATAACATCAATTTAAGTTTAATTCGATTTTATTTCTATTCCCTGACATTATTTATCAGGTACTCAAGCCTTAGTTTCATATTGATCCCTAAAATGTCTTAAAAATGTACTTTAACTTCAGATTTATTTATACACATTTCATTCAAATACAAATTCATAAAATAAATACTCATAAAGTATTTAATTAAATATCTAATAATTAATTATTTCTTTGAATTCTTATCCTCATTCTATTCTCTAATAACTGCCCTCGCTCTCACATACTGCCAACCATTATTCTCTTGACGATTATTATATGATAATCATGGCATTCGATTTTATGGCCAATGGTTTGCGAAGAGGCTTTCTGTCACAAGACGATATAAAGACCTAAAAAAAAAATTATAAAATGTATCATTGCTTTATTTATGGACTATTGAAAAAAAGGATTATGGGGGCTGACACAGAAATCGCTGTGTTTAAATCACTTTTAATTTAAAAGGGGCAAACAATTCATGTAAGAAGAAGACCATCCTGTTTTCACTTCAGATTTTTAATCACGTTTGAACTATTGCCATATATTTATTTTAATAAAATGAGTTGCATTTTAGAAAACTTCTATGTTTAAACGATTTGTTATTTAAATTGAATCAAGGCAGTCCTAAAACATAAAACATAAATATATTATTAGATTATATTGGCTTTTTATTAAATTTCGATCCTTATATTTTCCTGTGTAATCAGTGCATTCGTTGAACAATGGAAAATGGACAAGGCTAAGCCGATGGGACATTGAACATTGCTCACCGCACGATTCATGAGATCGGGTGTAACATATATCCCCCGAAAATGTCAGGCTTGTCCCACTCAGTGTCTCGGTATTTGTGGGCCATTGTGGGTGTGCTTGTGTGTGTCTGTGGGCCAAAGTGTTGGCCATGTCAGAGAAGCTGTCAGAAAAGCAAAAGGGAGGCGGTTCGAGCCATGAAGGTGGCTTCCACACGTCACGGGCATAATTGAAAATTGACAGTTTATTGCCATAGGCACGCCCACTTTTGGCCTGCTGGCCTTGTTGGCCATGATTAAAATAACAAAAGCACGCAAACACACACACACACCTTATTTGGGGACGAAAATGTCAGTGAATGAGCTTTAATTTCGACATAATAGCTGGCAAATTTGGCATTGTTCGTTGCTGTTGAGTTGGTGGTGGAAATTCGGGTGGTTTAGTGGCCAGCAAAGTGGGTGGTATGTATGCAGGCCGCTCTATTATTTTGCGGTAATTGGTTCAGTTTTCGCAATCTCAATTGTTGTTGCTGTTGGCGATGGGATGTTGCTGTTGTCGTTGTTGTTGCTGCTGTTAATGTCTGTGGATATTACTGATATTGTTTGTTGGCATTGCTTGTTCCTTTAATTTTAACAAATTTAACCTATGTTTTTGATGTTGGCTATCACGTTTCTGTTTCATTCAATGCTATCAATGTTGCTGCTGTCGCTTTGATGCAGTTCTTGCTAACTAATACTTATTATATTTTTTTATAGGGATAAGAATGCTGTTTTTAATTAAGTGCTGTTTTTAAATTGCTTCCCTTATTCAAATTATAGTACAATGGCCAATGTCTAGAATTAATTGCTGCTTATAATATAGATTTCTGTATTTATTTTAATTTATATTTTAATATTCATTTTTATACCCGTTACTCGTAGAGTAAAAGGGTAAATTAGATTCGTGCAAAAGTATGTAACAGGTAGAAGGAAGCGTTTCCGACCCTATAAATATATTCTTGATCAGGATCACTAGTCGAGTCGATCTAGCCATGTCCGTCTGTCTGTCTGTATGAACGCTGAGATCTCGGAAACTACAAAACGATTTTAAAATGTGTCTGGCGCCCACACCTTTAAAGATTTCCGTGAAGTATAAATGCAATTTTATTGTGCATATTTATACCTATCGAAATGTAGAAGACATTTTTCAAATCGGACCATTCAATCAAAAAAAAGTTATATGTCCATCTCCCTCGCACTCCTTTTAGCCGAGTGACGGGTATTAGATAGTCGAGACACGAACCCGACTATAGCGTTCTCTCTTGTTTATTTTATTTTCATTGTTAAGAAAATACATTTATAAAATGTATACTTTTTATAAATATTTAGATTAGTAGATTAAAGTCAAAAGTCAGTGCAAAAGAAAAGCTCTACATCTTTAAATGCTTTTTCAATTGCACAACTTTTTTGCGTTGCAACGTTGTGAGCTTTACAAACATTGTTTCGCCTGAATTTTCCCTTTGTTATCCCAGGGGTGGCAACTGTTGAGCCGCTTTTGTGCAGACCACAGGCAACCGCCCACCTTTTGAATATTTGATGTTCTACTTAACCACACCGGCAAACACACAGGCCCCAAAATCAACGCCCAAAAATTTATTTGCGGACAGGTGTCGTGTTTATGGTTAAACATTCGCATGGGAATTGCAATTGTAATTGAGGGCCTTTTGTTCGGCCTTGTTTGTAGCTACTAAAACATATCGGGGTAATTGCTGGCTTATGACATACAGGGAAATTGAATTACGACAAAAACACACACGTTCTTGGGACGAAAGTTAAAGGATTAGCTTGATCAAGGACTTCAAGTGGTGGTGGTCAACTTTTCGTTGCCTTTAATTTACAACTTTCGAGTTCGAGTTGCCCTGTAATCATGGCCGGCGAAAAGAAACTGAAACTCTCCGACGAAAAACTGAAGAGGAGGGCGAACGAAACGAAAAACTTTGGCGCCAAGACGACATTTTAGGCCAACGCAAGGAAAAAGTTTTCCAAAAGAGAAAACAGACAGGCCAACAACGGGGGTAGTGGGGTGGGAAAACTAGGGGCAAAGAAGCTGGGAGATGCCCCCAGAAACTGTAACATATTTGCATAAATTTTTGGTTTCCCCCCAGCGCATTCAACTTGAAGCCTGTCACAAAAAAAGAAGCCAGGGGAAATGGCCAGGCTCGGTGGGAAATTTCCTATCTAACAAGTTTGAAGTTTCCCTTCTTTTCTTTTTTTTTTGTTTTGTATTTGAAGGTGGGTACCAAAAATTAGCAAAAGACGCGACTTGAACAAGTGACAGCAGTTCAAAGTTGAAATCATCAAAATTACTTGGCGAAAAAGTTTTGTTTTGTATTTTTACCAACTTTTATTTTGCCTGGTGAAAGGTGCGAGGTGATGAGTTGGCTACATGAAATTATTTGTCATTATGCATTTGTGAAAATGTTTTCATTTTACATGTGGCATACCGACAATTTATTTATTCCTCGTGTTTGCTTTTGTTTACCTGTTCACATTTTTTAGGCTTTCGTTGGGGCCTTTGATTTATGCATTATGTAAAAGATTTTCATTGTCGGGCCACGAATATCATTTGTCATAGCAACGAGCGAGATTAACATTGCAAATTGATTGATGAATCGCTGCCGACATCTGGAGGTTTCAGATTAACAGCAGGTTTGGGGTTAAATTGGAAAGCCAAGTTATGCGGTTTAAAACGAATTTCAAAAATTGTAGAATAACTCCCAAGTCTCAATCAATTTTGAATCAGATATTTTTAATTTTTACGCAATATCCAACCCACAAAATCAACTCAACCAAGTCTCAACTTCTTGGTTCTTAACCCTGTGAACAATTTTAGCCCACAGAAACACATCCAGGCAATTGACACAAAAACTGTGTGACAAGTGCCGACTTAGGACAAATCAAAGTCAGCTCAGCTCAGCTCGTCTCATCTCATGGAGCATTTCAAATTGCAATTAGCCACAACAAGTCAGAGTGATTAAGCCATGATTTTGATGACTTAAAGGAAGAAAGAGACAGAGATTAGGGAACAGACAGAATGAATCGGAGACAATGGACGAAACTATATCTAAATGGAGGTAATAAACGTGCGATTACTAAACTCCCTGCAAATGTCGACGTCGAGAAATTGTCGCATTGGCAAACTCAACCAGAGCTAAGCACGCACATGTACTGAGGAAAAAAATGGTATAATTTCTATACTTGAAAATAAATATAAGTTAAATTAAACTAGGGAATCAAAATCATATAAATAAAAAACAACTTCTAAAAAAAGTGTATTCTAACATTTTGTTCTCAATTTCTTTAATTGGAAATATAATTTGAAAAACTAAATTAATAATATTCCCGTGATTTAAAATCACCCAAAAAAGTCCCTGGAAAGTATGCAGTAATTTATTTTATTTTGGATAACATCTCGTAATTTTTGTATACACTTTTGCAGTAATTTATTTTATTTTGGATAACATCTCGTAATTTTTGTATACACTTTTGCAATCCAATTTTAAATCACCTTTTGGGCTTTTAAATAAACCCACCAGCGAAATGTTTTTCCGGGTGTACATAAAGATATAGAAAGACCGAGCTAAAGAGGCAGTGGCAACTGCGACAGAAGGGGAGATAGAACATTAAACAATTTGTTTCACATTTGTGGAACCTTTCCCTCGCCATTTTCTCTCTTTTCCCTTGGCCAACATGAAAACTTTTGCCAGACTTCGTCGTCTTGTGCCTGTGTATAAAAATATCCATGTGTGGAGTATCTGTGTTTTAAATATCTGTGTGTGAGCGGTGTAGCCAAAAGTGTGTAAGGGTATGTGTTACTTGTATAACATTACAAAACGGTACACATGTGCAATCTGTCTACGGTTAAATTTGTTACGTTGCACGCCATACGAACATAAAAAGTGCATTTCCAACTTGGCACCATTCGACACTAAAGATTGCATGGAGAAAATCGTCGTCCCCGTTTTCCTTTCTCGACCCCTTTTCCCCCAACTCGTATGCTCGCTTTCCCACACCCTTTCACCTTTTCCTAGTTTCGTATGCAAATTGTCGTTTAAGCTAAAACACGTGACCCTTGTGCGACAATCGCTTCATAGAATATTTAAGAACAGGGATTTCATTTACAGCTAGCAAGCTGAAAATTAGATTTTTGCCAGTGAGACTTAAGCAGGAAAATAATTTTGAATAATTCTGAAACTACGGAATTATGTAAGGAGACTTAATAATACATATTGTTTTTGAATGAATATTTTTTTATTCAAACAACTTCAAATCATTCCTTTTTTTATGATTGTTATTTGAAGCTAAATTTTAAAAAAGGTTAACTCTTAAAAGTGATACATTTCTGCAAATCTATTATTTAAAACATTTTTTTAGTTTTAAAATACTTATTCCATAGCAGTGTGTTAATGTGTACCTAAAAACCTAAACAGGATTTTTATGAATTAAGCTTTTTAAATCCCAACAATTCTTAACAAGTTGCAATAATGATTCAATAATTTCTAGGAATGGCATTTGAATAAGTATTAGCCAGATTTGTAACTAAGGCTAATGACCAACAAAATTCCGAGAACCAATTACTAAATCGTTTTGTATCTGCAAGAGCAGCCACAATTTAATTTACAATCCTTCGACAGATGGGATAGGTGCATCTTTAAATTGAATATAAAATTCTGCTAAATTGAACAACGGAAACAGCTGTAAACGAGCCAAGGAATGAATCCGAGAGTTAAAGTTACATATGCATTCCCTCTGCGTTGTTTCCGTCTCTCTCCCTGTCTCTATTGCCCTCTCTTTCCAACCCCGCACGTTGTCGTCGTGTCAAACTGCCAACAGCTAAAAGACTTTGGCTAACTGGGGGAAAAATCGCGAAAAAAACAAGAAGCAAAAAAGATTGTCATTGGGAAAACGAACTGAAAATACCTAGTAGAATTTCTGAAATTTAATATAAACCAAAAACTGAAAACGCAATGAATAATTCGATTCCCAATCATTTCAAAAGGTGTTAAAATATGACTTGTATATATTTGTATATATATATTACAAGTTAAGTAGTACCTATAAATAAATATTAATTATTATAAAAAAATATGTGTCTTATTATTATTGAAGAAACTTACGAAATATTACATTTAAATAGAATTAAAAATATATAGTTTAAATTGATAAAAATAATTGTACATTTTACACATAATTTAGAAGGGTAAAACCCCGTGGAGAGATGAATTTCCGTATAGAAAATACAACAAAAGCCAGGAACTACAAAAAATATGTGAAAAAATGGCGAAAAAGGGGAAAACTACTGCAACTGTCAAATGCATTATCATGGCATCTTTTAGCCAAAAGTTCAGAAGGTAAAAACCAAAAGGAAATGCAGTCAAGTGCTTAGGAAGTAGAAGTACCACTCTGATCTGAGAGAACTTATTTAAGATTAAAGGTGTGACACAAACCAAACCTCTCATGTTTTGGCAGTTGATGAAAGTCACTTGAAAAATGTAATGCAAATTTGAATAACAGCTGGTTATTATTAAAAGATAAATACAGGTGTGCGTATAAAAGCTACAATAACAGAACCATTTAATTCAATTACCATAATAATTGTGTCTGTTTTACTTTCACGCGTTTTAATTGTTTCAAAATTACATCAAACAGGATTAATGCGAATAATTAAATTAGTTATTCATTTACAATTGATTACACAATACTGTTTTGTTCTCGAAATAATTTACTTTTTGGTTGGCTTATCGGGAATTAAATGTATCCATTTAAAGCAGCATACGATTTAATTAGTCATGGTTCGCCAAAGGAAATAAATCGAAATTATATTAACTTGTTTGTATCCACATAAATTATTGAAACCTTAGCCTTTATCATAGTTTCCCTTCCTGCTGCTTAAACTCAAACAAATTAAATCAATTCCCCATCACGCATACGCCACGTAGACCGTAAATTCCATTCCATGAAGAAAGTAACATGCATGAAAACGTGTATAGGTATATAAATATATATAGACTTATATAGATATATGTGCAGCAGCATCAAGTTGCACTACACGCCGTGGACAAAGTAAAGCTTAGTTAGTAGTCTGCAAATTTTTTTCCTGGGGTTTTGTTTGGGGGTTAAGCATACACGGTTGTGGCGCTTAACAAAGTTGAAGGCAACCGCAGGTTTTCCAACATTCCAACATATGCGTGTGTGCGAAAAAAGAGGAGGGTTAGGGAAAAGGAGATTCCACTACAAACTGCACTTTTCCTTTGGCAGCTTCAGAAACTTTTTGGCCATGACTAAGAAACTTTTGGTACCACCCCGAAAAAGACAGCAGGAAAATTTTCAATTGTTGCACTTGCCAGTGTCTTGGAGCCATCCCTATATCTCTGGTTTTTCCCCCTTCGGGCTAACAATTAAATCTGCGGCCAGACTGTGCGGCAATTATAAAAGCACATAATTTTGGTTCAAGTGTTTTTTGGCCTTATATTTTTTTTTCCACCCTGCCTCCCTTCATTATTATCCGCAAAAGCTTTTAAAGGGTGAGATAAATTTCACGCTTAAATCTCCACCGTTTTGAACCACTTCCTGGGGCCACAAATTCAAACAAAAGCACGCAGAAGTTTGCTTGTTTGTCGTGTTTGGTTTTTGGTCTACAACTCTCCAATTTGTGAAACAATCCGACCGTAAATGTCGGCCTCTCTCTGACAACTGCAGTCCTTAAAGCGCTTTAATTAAGTTCGACTTGAGCCGGTTCGCTGGAACAAGTTCCTGGCCACAAGAACCCTTTCCCCAAAAAATCCCAAAAAGCCGATTGAAAGTTGCGAAAATTGGTGTCAACACTTGGCCAACATGACTGGCAAGACAACCACCAACTATACCAATTCGATTCTCTGATTTTCCTCCTGCTGCAAGTTTTTAGTGCGGGTATTTCATTAAAAACTTTTTCGACTGTTTGTAGTCATTTACCGTGTGTGTCGGTTGCACAACATTGTAATTGTAGTAGTTTAAACTGCAACAGGAACTGCGCTTTAGGTAATTAATTCTTTTAAAAATACTGTAATAATAATATTATTTTATAAAATATTTTAATTTACAAGGCTTAGATTTAACGAAAAACAAAAAATATTACCTATTTGCAACGTTAAAATGTGTGAAAAGTTTAATTTTTTTAAAATTGGTAAATACATTTTTTCAAAGCAGGGTTATTTAAGGGTTAAGGTTTATTTTGTAAACAATGCCTATCGGCGCGGTTTTCGCTTATCAAATAATAGAAAGTACTTCTGGGAATACTACAAAGCCCCTTAATATATATAAATTAATATATATACTGATTTCTCAGGGATTATACCAATCTAGCGGCAAATAAAGCTTATCAGCAATATTTGCTCATAGAACGCCCGAATCAGTCATCTCAGAATAGTCACCATATCTGCAACAAACAAATACGAACACATCGAAAGAGCTTATAAAAATAGTCTCTCATAAACGGAATAAATCAGTTGCATCTTAAACTCGATCAAGTGAGCAGTAACTACATAAAGAAAATGCATAAACGGGCAATTGTTTTGTTTTTCACGCTTATTTCTACGAATTTCAACGAATCTGTGGCGAATTCCCTGACATCAACTGGCTTTAAGACCGAATGTGATGATGCCTGCGTAGAGACACTCAAACCCATGATGGATCTTATTCAGAGCCAGCAGGATCGATTGAAGACCTGCGAGAGGAGCGATACGAATGCAGAACAAATAAAGATCGATGGCCAACTGGAAGATCTGCAGCACAAAATCGAGGAATTCCCATCTATCTACGAGACCATCGGCTCACGATTGTTCTATATCGAGAAGAGACGTAAACAGAATTGGTTTTCAGCCGCCAACATGTGTCGCCAAAAGGGCGCTTACCTCGTCAGCATCCGAGATGCCGCGGAACTTGCCCTAATCTCGGCCAGACTCAATGAGGACACTGAATTTTGGCTGGATATCAACGATTTGTGCAACCAGGGAGAGTACATTTCTTCGTCCTCCGGCCAGGTGGCCACCTTTATCGATTGGCAAGCCGACGAACCGAAATCCACTGAGAAGTCTGAGCGTTGTGTTTCACTTGTCAATGGAAAAATGAAAGTTAAATCATGTGGCTCCAGTAATTACTTCATTTGTCAAGCTGATGTAGAAAATTAGTATACTATCTATAAGAAAAACTCTATCGTTCGTTTGAAAATTATAATTTTAAATAAATTTAACCTAAATATAAAAAGTTTCTCAATTTTTAAAATTATTCTGTGATCTCTCTACTTTTTTTTCTTAGCATAATAAAAAATTTTTATTAATAAATTTAATATAAAAATAATCCCAACTTTGAATACGTAAAATATTTATTGTATATATTTAAAAACTGTTCATCGGCCAACATGATATTAATTAAAATTGTTGACTCAATTCCTATTTGGTTTGGCTTGTCCACATTTTTAGAAGAAGGTGTAAATCTCTTTTACATTACTCATTAAAAAAAAGTAAATTCAATAAAAATATATTTTTATAAAAGTATGTGTTTATTTTATTTAAAAATTAACATTGTTAATTAGCCTGGCAAATAAAGAGGCATTTGGTTTCACAGTGGCTATCGTAGTACCATCCGTTGTACAAAAAAATGCAGTGCTGATAGTTTTCATGGTTATCGGGTTCGCCGTAGCCCCAGTTTAGAAATTTCGCCGGTTGGCCGGTGCTCGTGTGGACGAACTGGCCCTCGGTGGCCAGATCCGTGGTATCCAGCCAGTAGACTTCGCGATTGACGAGATGATCCTCGATGGCGGACTGTTCGCTGGAGCTCTCGATTCTCACTAGTTGGGCGCCCATTTGGCGACAAACGTTGGCAGCTCCATACCAATTCTGCCGGGTGTCCTTCTCGATGTAGTAAAATTTCGAACCGATCTTTTGAAAATTCGATGGTATGGTTACGTTCTTGGAATTGGGCTCCGGAAAATTTCCAGTGCTTGATAGTTTGGCCTGCAGATCCTCTAGTTGATTTTTAATATTTTGTTGGCCCCTTTGAGCGTTATTTAGTTGGCTTCTTTCGCAGGCATCCCACTCCAGTTGGTGGGCAGCCACGTGATTCAGCATCGCTTGAAGCGCCGTAAAACAGCATCCATCTAATTGGGTTGGCTGCTTACTTAGGGAACCTGCTAAATTCGGACCCTCAGTGGTCAATGCCAATGATACAGGGCTACTTCCAATCACAGCCGCGAAAAACAAAACTATTGCCAGCAGAGGCATTTTCAGTGTGTAAACTTGGAAATGCAACTGATATTGCAAGCCTTTGTCATATTGATTTTATACGATCAACCAATGTGTTGGTATTAATCAGTACAATTGCAGATTAGCCGGCTATTCTAAGATAATGATAAGCTCAAGCTTAATCCCCTGCTCTCTCAAATACTTATATTCTTGATAATCATGTACAATATAGAGCGTTACTAAAAATTACACTTTTCGTGCGAAAGCTATTTTCTCCGAATCTATCAATTAATTACAAGTCAATAAACTATTAAATAAATATTAAAAGTATTGCTATCAGCTGGTGCATTCCTAAGAATATTTATTCCTTGAAATCTATATTACTTAGAATTTATATTATAAATATTGAAATACGGATTAATAACACTATGCAGCATCAAAAATTTACCTCGATGGATGCTATATTTTTGGATTTGTTACAAATTCCCAAGTTAAACTGCGTTTTCCAAAAAGTTCCCCGACGCAAGGATTCTTAGCAAAAGGACCTCAAAGTTCGAAAAATGGTGAAATTGGCCTACTTTCGAGTGCTCTCAGAGGCAAATGGATGCATGGTTTGATTCGATGTTAAAGTTTTTTAAAAGATACACTTTTTTTCTTACAAACCCCATACTTAGAATAATTTTAGGGTTTTTTTTAGGGCAGAAATAAATTCCAAAAAACATAGTCAAAAAACTAAAAAACTTACAGCTGCGGTAAAAATAGTAGTAGTGTTGCCGCCCTGTGTTTTTAAAAGTTTTTTTGTTGTCACTTTTCTTATCCAATTAGTCTATTAGTACAATTATAATTTATACAATATTACCAGGAGAAGATAAATTACAACAACAAACCTTTAAAAACACAGGGCGGCAACACTACTACTATTTTGACCGCAGCTGTATGCTTTTATGTTTTTTGACTATGTTTTCTAAAATTTGTTTCTCCCTTAATAAAAATCCTAAAATTATTCTAAGTATGGGGTTTAAAAGATAAAGAGTGTATCTTTTAAAAAACTTTAACATCGAATCAAACAATGCATTCGTTTGTCTCTGAGAGCTCTGGAAAGTTGTCCAATTTCAGAATTTTTCGAACTTTGAGGTCCTTTTGCTAAGAACCCTTGTGTCGGGGAACTTTTTGGAAAACGCAGTTTAACTTGGGAATTCGTAACGAATCCAAAAATATAGCATCCGTCGAGGTAAATTTAAAAAGCACTAAAAATGCTGCACAGTGTAATTTATTTATTTATCAAATTTAATTAAACTAAGTTATGTTGTTAAATGATGTTAAATATTCAAAGAAAATATTCAGAGACATTTCGAAGACCCAAGACTGGCTGCATTTTGGCCAGCTAGATAAATCTACCTACATAAAGCCACATAATGCAGACACTGCATGACTAATGCGAATAATACACACATAAGTGCTGCTAATGCACAAGAACATGCAGTTCGGCTTGAAAATGGGAGCGGGTAAATTTTCGGAAGCTGAAACTTGGGAAGGGGGAACAGAACGGAACCGAGAGCATTGTCGCAATATGACGCATACGCGTATATTTTATGGCCAACAGATATGGCAAAAAGCGGGGGGCGGGGCAGATAACTATGACTTCATTATGAGCTCATGCCCGTAAAGTGCAACCAAACCAAACCGAACCGAACAGAACTGAACTGAGCTGAACCAAACAAAACCAAAAACCAAAGAGCAGCCCAGTGGAGGCCCGACAACTGCCAGCATAAGCCAAACATTAATAATAAACAACTTACAAGCCATAAACCAATGGGATGCCGACTACCAACTACCGACTACCAGCAAACAGAGGCAGCGGCAACGAGCCTCAAATAAATTACACCATGAAAAATAAACAAATTCAACGGAGGCAGTGCAACAAAAAAAAAAGAATCAACCAGAGAAAATGACATTAAAAGCGTTGGAAGGGGTTGAAAACGCATTTCCAGTTAAATAAAAAAAAATAGTAAAAAAAACCGAACGCATAGAGAGTGCTAAAATTATGACAACAGGCGGCTGATCCTGCACTGGCCATAGCCCAAAAAAAATTCGAAAAAAACAAAGAGTGAGAAAAATGGAAAAAGAAATCCGCTCAACTGGCAGCCAAAAGGCAATGGAGATGGTACAAATTGACACTGGACATGGGGACATCGAAATGGACATGGATGTGGATGCGAGGTTGGGTTCGAGGATGAGAATGTGCAAAGTCCAGGGGATGTGGACATTGGCGACAGTCGACTGACGGAGAAAAACGGAGGACAGTCGGCAAGAATGATGCATGCCACATGCTACGCACTTTACTCTCACCAAAGAGCCAACAAGCCAAGAGATTTTCCCATTCCAGGAAACCAATTCGGGCAAAAACGGCGCTTTTTAATGCATACTTTTAAGCACCTTTATAAATTAATTAAAAATTTACTAATTTACGAAACACAAATCATAAGGGTTTGAAATACTGTCACTTTAGGTGCCTTAAAGTCTGAGGTGAAGTAAGAATTCACTTAGAAAGTAAGTTAAAGTTTAAAATATATTGTTGCCTATTTTAGACACCAAAACTATCACAAAACGTCTTATAAGGCCAAAGAAGGTTATTTTTTAAATTAATGTTTTTAGTAATCGAAAATAAAAATAATCACTTTTCAGAACACCCTCTAAAAGAAATCACCAAAATAGCGACAATAGACAAATGAAACCCATCACAAAAAAGGGAACAAACAGAGAGAGAGAGAGCGAACCAGATTGTGAAGAAAGAGAGATAGCTAAACGGAGATAAAAAATGTTTTTGGCAAAAAGCCTGGCTTGCAAAAAAAAGGAAGACCAATAGTTAAAAACTGAAAAATTCGTATGTGTAAGTGAAAATTTGCGAAAAAGCGGCGCAGCAACAAAGGGAAATGGACACCGAATGTCTCTGTGCGTGCGAAAGAGCCGACCAAGGGAAATGGAGACAGAGATGCGAGATTGCATGGAGAAGAAGGCAACAAAGTTGCATTGGGTAGCTTCAAACATAACCAAAAAAAAAATCGAGGAGTCCATAAGACCACAGCGTGTGGCGGGCCAGTGGAAAAAAATTATATATATCTACATGCAAAATGAGCGGAGCTAAAGGGGAAGAGCACTTCCCCGGCAAACTTGGCAGTGGAACAAAAACAAAACAAAAAAAGGCACTAAAAAAAGGGGAAGAATCCGGGGACTCTGGTGACACAGTGTCATCTGCATACACACAGCTGGATATGGTCAAGTTGGCGCACAAAATTGCCTGGGAGTGTCGCCAACTGTGATGACTTCAATATGCACTACACTCGATCCGTATACGGCGAACCCGAATAGATAGGTGCCCAGGCAAATGCAAATTGAAACACAGCTGAAAATGGCAAAAATGAATCGGATTAGATGTAGCCGGATAAAGTCGACAGAAGACGCAGCCAGCAGTCATCTCTGGAGGCCAATTGCCAGGTGTCGAACCGAACCCAGCGGATGCCGTTGATAGTCGCCAATGGAAAAGGACAAATAGTTCAGGATTTAAGTCGAGGATTGCCCTTTGATATGTGGGTAGGGCAAAGAAAATGTTTGAATAAGAGATACAGAGAAGTGAGAATTAGTTCCACAAATATACTTTGCACAGTAAATAGAAATACGTATATAATAGATACCATAAAATAAGACAATATATCAATAAAGATTTATCTTTAAATTTATTTGGATTTAAGTTTAAGCTAATTTAAAATATTTTTTCTTTTTATTTATTTAAACCATTTTAAGGTAAATATTGGAGCTATAAAATCATCGATTTTTTTGATATTTTCACAATATTGTTTCGATTACATCGATGAAAAAAATATTAGATATCAAAATTTTAATATTTTTTTAAAATTCTAGTAAATTTCCTTTATGAAAAAAATTTGTTCTTTAAATCTTCAAATTAAAAATATGCCTTATTAACAAGAATTTTTCCTTAAATTTATTTACATTATCTTTTAAGAAATATCCCCAAATATCCCTTATTAAACCATTTATTTTACACACATCTCCTCCACTTTATTAATTATAAAATGCTTTAGCTTTGCGGCTAAAACAAATACCTCTTAATTTGCATTCACCTTTGGCTCTTTCTATTGTCAATGGTCAACACACAGTCCAACCTGCCTATGTCAACTGATGCCGGGTCAGGAACTACTTATTGCTTGGCCAAACAAACAGATTATTTGGCAAATAAGCCGAGCAAACAAGCCAAGAACTTGGCCATTGCTTTCGCTACCTCAGATGCGGCCAGTCGAAAGGCAAACAATTCGAAAACACAAAGGGAGCGCCCAACGGTTTCGAAATTAATTTTAACCCTGACCAAAGCAGCGCACACAGTACATACTAAAGAGCCCAGTTAGTCGGCCGAAGCTGGCTCAGTTAGCTTTGCTTAACTGATTAAGTCCCTGGTTGGTTGCAGACGGCGGCCCAAAAGGATCCTGCGAGGGGAGGGGCAGGGGGTCCGGAAATGGGGTCTCGGGTTGCCCATGTTACTCTCATCCTACATGTGGCCACCATGAATCAAAGCGGAAAGTAATGGCCAAAGTTACTGGGAAGACACTTTAGATCGTCCAGACTCTATACATGGTCAGTGCACTGAGAGAAATAATCCAGTGTATTGGGTAGAATATTTTTTACCCCCAAGGATCAGTTTTTCTTTTAAATATTAATAGATAATAACTTTAGCAAACGCTAAAAATATTAAAAAAAAAATGTATATTATGCTAAATATTATTAGTACTAAAATTATTTGACATCGTATTATAAATGAAATAATTTTGTAATATTGGCTTTTCAATTTAAAAACTCGATTAAAGTTAAATTTATCAAAGAAGTTACTATAAATGTTCCAGTATAATTAAAATTCGAATTTTAAAAAATTCTCTCACAAATAGTTTTAAAAAATAAATGTTTGTTAAAATTTATTTTAAAAGATGATCCCAGAAAAGGTAACTTTTAAAAAAAAAAAGTTTTATTGAAATATATATTTTTTTATTTATTTTATATACTTGTTTATTTATGATATATATATATTTTTTATTTTATATATTTATTTTTTTTTTAGATTCACACTTTTCTAACCTTTTAGAGATCCCATTATTTTTTAACAGTGCATGGGCCATTCCTTGGACAAACTATATGGACCCAAATAGCCCCAGGCATCATGGACAGGAATAAAAACTGTACAACAAATGTCATAAAACGGCCACTCACCTCGATAAACTTTGCTACGCTTGCCAGCGGCCACGATTTGTTGCTGTTGCTGCTGCTGTTGTTGCTGCTGTTGCTGTTGTTGCTGTTGCTGCTGGACAGTTGCTGCGTCCAGTTGCAGTAGCAATCTGGGAGCTGAGGCTGCTGCTGCCGCCGCTGCCTGTGCAATATTTCCATTAACATTTGTCACCGCCGTTGGCGTTAAATGTTGCTGATGCTGCCCATGTTGCTGATGGTGATGATGAAGCTGCTGCTGCTGCTGTTGCTGTTGATGCTGCTGCTGTGCGTGATGGGTATGTGGATGAGTATGGGGATGCGAATGCGAATGCGAATGGGGATGGTTGTGAGTGTGGATGTGAGGATGATGGGCAATGGCGCCA
The DNA here is from genome assembly GCF_030179915.1 of Drosophila takahashii. Lineage (NCBI taxonomy): Eukaryota > Metazoa > Arthropoda > Insecta > Diptera > Drosophilidae > Drosophila > Drosophila takahashii. The sequence goes on along the minus strand of NC_091678.1, from coordinate 12,350,391 downwards.
TTTGGGGCTGCCACTGCCGGCGGTCCATGTGCCGGGCAAAAGCTGCGATATTCGCCATTAATGTCAATGTAAATTGGCGCCTCCACAAGTGGCCAAGCGGCGCCAGTCAAAGATGCTGCTGCTGCTGCTGCTGTGGCACCACCCGCTGTTGCTGCTGTTACAGCCGGAGTTGCTGCCGTCACAGTTGCTCCTGCGGCGGCTGCTGCTGCAGCAACTGCTGCTGTTGCTGCTGCTGCAGCAGCTGCTGTTACTCCATTAGGTTGCAAGGTGATCAACTGCACGGGCAGCAGTTGGGCGCCATGAATATGCGGCAAGCCGCCATGTTGCGCACAGTGTTGCTGTTGCTGCTGCTGCTTGGGTGACAACTGTTGCTGTTGTGGGTGTTGCTGCTGCTGCTGTTGTTGCTGCTGCTGAATTTGCTGTTGGTAATAAACCGTTGTCTGCTCGTAGGCGGTATAACCCAAGGACGTAGTTGTTGTCGTCGTAACCGACGACGACATGTTGCCGCTGGCCAGCGACGATTGTTGCAGCTGCTTGGCCTTCAAGGCGGCGGGCTGAAAGGGCGGAGCCAGAGGGGTCAGATTCGATTTGTAAGCCTTTATCAAAGCACTGCTGGTTGATGATGTTGCTGCTGTGATGTTGCTAGTGCTGCTGCTATTGCTGCTGTTGTTGGCAATTACAGATGAACTGGTGGTTGCCTTTTGATTTTGATTGCCTTGCTGTCCGTTTTGCACTTTCCGGCCAGCCTTTGATCTTTCATTAATAGGGCCACGTCCATTTGTGGCTACTTCGCTGCTCCGATTGTTATTATTGTTGTCCACCACCGACAACACTGCCGGCGGTTCACGATTATGACCTGACCTTTCGATTACCTGATAGCTTTCACCGATGAAAGTCACCAAATCCTGGCAGGCCTGCTGCAGTTCCGCCGATGTTGCTGCTGTTGTGCCAGCTGCAGTCCCATCGTTTTCGTCCTCATCATCACTTTCGATAACATGTTCGATAATGCGCAAGTTATCGTAGTCGATGATGCGGGCATAGCCCATGCCCAGTGCTAATTCCGTAAGTCTGGCCACATCGTCGATTTCCTCTTCATCCGAGGACTCAACAGGTACCGGTTCCACCGGAACAACCCTTTCCTCAATCGGAGGTTCTTCAAAGACATCATCCTCGGTCTCCTTTGATTCCCCACCGTTTATCGCGGCTTTCCCATCACTATCGTTATCGTTATTATTATCGTTTCGTATACCATTTGTTTTCACTTGCATTTCGTCCTCTTCTTTGATTGCTCCCTCCACTTCCAAATCCTCCTCAACAATTTGACTCAACCTGGGTTTCAGGGGCTTTAGCTCCGATTCATCATCATCATAGCCATCGGTTTGGGTACTGTTATCGATAAATATCGTGTCCGTTGAGGCAAAATAGTCGCACTCATCGCACACCAACTCCAATTTGCTTTCATTAATCTCCAGAACAGCTGCTGCCATTTTGTTTTATGTTTTGTATCTTCTTTGTTGATTAGTAATTATTACTGGTTATCATTGCATTAATCAGCGATTGCAAATTGAGATTCTGCTGTGACAACAGCTGGAATTTATTGGGATTGCCTTGGCACATTCTCGACGAAAGTGTCATGTTGCTGCTAATCAAACGAAGTCACTCAAGCCGAGCTTGGATAAGCATAAGGGCCAAGTTTTGGGCCTCAATTATTTACACCTTTCTGGACTGGCAATGCCTGAAACGAAACGGAAAACAGAAGGAAAATTGTTTAACTCAAGGAGTTTTTCACTTTCAATCAACTTTTTGCCCTCTCAAGTTCGAGGCGAAAGTTTGACTTGTGTTGTTTTTTTTTACCCTTCAGACCCTTTGCTCCTCTGCAGAGATTGTTTATTGAAAGCCATAAAATATTTATTTTAATTAAAAGGAAATCATAAATGCAAGTAGAAAAGGAGAGCGTTGACTGAAAATGTTTGCACAACTTGTGGAAGGAGTTCCCTTTACTTTGTTTGAAAAGCATAGTTTTGTTGGTAAAACGTATACAGGCCAAAGAGCCAAGAAAATAAATGAAAATAAATATTTTTGGCCAACAAAATTTACTGAATTGTCTATCATTTAACCAACAATTGGTTGACCAATTATAAACAAATTTAAATGATGGCCAATCAAAGTGAAATATAAACCCGTTAATAAATATTTAATGCCGGTAAATAAATTTGGATTAATCTTAAGCACTTTATTTAAATGCATTTTACTTTAAATTTATTTTGCCACAACGACAATCAAATGAAACCTAACACACACGAAATAAAGTGCAAAAAATAACATCGAAAGCAAAAGGCAAAATCAGCTAAATCTGCACAAATGCAAATGAAAATCTATTCAACAACTTTTTGCCACATGCCAGTACACGGAACAGAACACACGGAGATTGGTCAATATGCGAGATGTGTATGTGTAAATTGCGTTTTGGTCAACAATTTCAATATTTTATGCGGCCGACCTGGCGTATGAGCAATGTGTCCGGCCGGCAGACACCAGAAAATGTGCTGTGCGAGTTCTTGTGGCCAGCCGAATCAATGAATAATACATATAATATACCGGAAGTTATTTTCTATTCAATTTACAGTACTTAAATATGTTGGAATATTTCGAGAGACTACACACTAAGCTCAGGCATCAAAGGTTCAATGGCAAAATAATGAAAATTCTGATTGGATTTGTATGCAAATATTTTCTGCTTTTCTGCTTGTAGAAAAATGTGTTATTTCCCTTCGACATATTAAGTAGGCTAGATACAATTTAAGTCATTTGATTTGATTCTAAAGATTTTGTCATTCAATATTTAATATTCTTTTTTTTTCAAAACCAATTACATTTAAAATCCTTTTATTTTTCAATTAATTTCAATATCTATTTCATTTGAGTAAAATACCTATTGTTGACTTTTTAACGTGACTTAGGGAAAACTAATATTATTCTTTAGATTACATCTTGCTAATTGGTCAAAGTCAAACTAAATCAAATAAAATTAGTTTTCCATAAATTTTTAATCAACCCTTTCCAATGTTTGCCATTTATTGGTCAATAGATGGGCAAAATTATAAATATTTAATATGATTAAACAGTGCTCATTAAAGCAAACCAAACAAGGCAACGTTAATTGGTTGAACTTGCTAAAATTGTTGTTTAGAAATTTTGCGCTTCTCTGCAAACAAACAAAATGTTTTTATTTAAATTAATTACATGGAACTATATTTATGCTCGCTTAAAAGCCGGCCGCAAAGCAAATATCATAAACCAAAGTGAAAACAATTGGAAAAATTATCTAAATGTATTTGATAATATTTCAGTGCATTTCATTTGCCGGGAAAACTGTTTACAAAATAGCCGCAAAATTTTTGTGAGCTCATTTCCATTTCCAAACGCGCGATTTCATAATTGAAATGCAGAAACATTTTCAAATAAAACCAATATTTGCACAGTCCAATAATTACACAATCAGTGGGTGCGAAATTTAGAAAGGGGGACAAATTATAAAAAAGGGAAACCATAATTAAAGTGTTCCCATTTAGCTAAACTATGCGTGACCATAAAATAATTTGCAGAAATTATTTAATAAGCACCTCTTGCCCTGGTCATAAATGAAAGTCAGAGTCATTCAACTGGGCGTTAGTAGGTGGGTAGTATCAATAAAGCCGAGCTGCGGGGAAAAAGTTGCAAAACGATGCGATGCGCTCTCCGCAAACTTGGAAAAATGCAATTAAGTTGGCAACGCCAAAGGAATGATGGGCAAAGGGTTTGTGGAAAGGGGGCTCAGATACTTTTACTATCTGTGTGTGGCCATGTCCTTGTGCGCCTTTACGCTTCGGTGTGTGAGTAAGCCAACAAATTTAATTAGCGCCGCAAGATGGTAACAAAAAAATAATAAAGCAACAGCATAAGTAAAGATATTGCTGCGCTGAAGACCCTCCCAGCCAAGTCAACAAGCTTTACGGGAGAACGGATAAGTACTCATTTCAAAACACTATGCATAATTAAATTGATTTCTGTCCTGGGTGCCAATAAAAATCTAATATAATTAAAATATTTTCTTTAAAAGTATCAAAATATTACGTTATGAATTAGACTAATAAACTTCGTCGAATTGTTGGAAATTCCTTAAATAGCCATTTTTATATTAGGTGCCTTTTCATGGTATAGCTATAAATAAAAAACTTCCGAAATAAAACTTTCAACTTAACTACTTTCTTGAAATTTTAAACCAATTACATTTTGAATATACTATATATTGAATGTATATTTTTGGTAGGAAAACATTTGGGGGGCTTTTTAATCTTCATTTAAAATTCCATGTGACAACCAACTCTTGTCAAGTCTGCCCAAAAGATGCTTTCTTTGGACTAAAGATTTTTTGGTACATATTCAAAAAAATGGCAGCGCCAACTTAAACTCAGGATTTCATATTTGCGCTCAGATTAACACTTAAACCCTCTACAAACTCTCTGAAATGAGTAATTTTCCAAAAATTCTCTCTGCTTTTCTAGAAATCACTCTCTTGCCTTCTCTCTCTGAGGACTACCCACTCTCACGACGCATGAGTGAGCGTTTGCCCGCAGGAACTATCGAAAAACAGAAACCAATTTCGAGCTTTCAGCTCTACAAACGCAACAAGTTAGACTTGAATTTTATGACCACCGGCAAAACAACATAAAAAAAATTTAAAAGGTTACAGAATAGAGCTAGGATCGTCAAATACCCAATAGTATTTTTATAAAAAGTACCAAATATTTTCTTTTATTTTCTTTTAAATTTTCGGGTTGTTTTTATATTATTTTTATAAATTGAAACACATCTTATCATTACCAACATTTCCGTCAAACTAATATGCCCTTGAACAGTGGGAAAAGAACACCCAGTAACCCCAAATAGTAATAACTAGAAAACCATTTACGACTCCAATTTCCATTTGGACTAGGAATCGGAAATGAGAGATGTTTGAATTTTGCGCATTGCTGACCCTTTTGATGTTTCGCATACTCTTTTCGGCCTGCCACTTCTTGATCTTTGGCATTTGGGTCCCACGCGGCGTATAATTAATATTAGTATTAATTTGTTTTATTGCTCATACGCCGCGTGGTCCGGGCTTATCTTAGATGCGGCCCAATGATAAATTCGCTGCACGCTCATCACGCCCCATTCACATGACATGACGTTTGACTAATGACAGACCACCGCCCCCTCAACCCGCTATCCATCCCATTCTTGAAAACTTTAACGGCTTACCTTTAAGCTAAGCAGGAACGCGAACAAAAAAAGGAGATAAAATATAACAAAAAGGGAGCAAAAGAAAAAGAAAGGAGCATAAAAGTAGGCAAGACATAATAACATAGATAAAATGTTGACAACTTGCTAACAAATGAAATGCAAACATGTTGCAGCAGGTCCTTGAAGACAACGATGATGACGACTATGCGGAGGACGAGGAGGATGCTGATGAAGGAGCCGCACAAAAGGGAAATTTATATGTAGCCCCACGAACGCTAGCCTAAGCCCCACAACTGATAAGCACGCGGAGAAGGGCTTTATAAGCCGAAGAGGAAATGCTCTTGTGGGATCAGAGAGTAACATAAATTTTATAATTTACAGGGCAATACAAAGTTTAAGGTTCAAATGTAATTATTTCAATTGGCTATAGAATTTTAAAAAATGTGTATAAATATTGGAAGAAAATATTTACTGTCAGTGTTAATTTGTTTAAATAATTTTGATTTAATTTACATGTAAATTATTTATAAAAATTATATTAATCCCAGTATGTAAACCTTCTTCTTAAAATCGAAATGTCGTGTTTTTTGGATAGAGTATAAAAAGCGAACTCCAACCAAATCAGCGAGCACCTCTTAGCCCAGATTCTTATGGCTGTGTGGGTGAGACAAAAGCGAAATTCTGATAAAAACTTTTAGTTCGGAAACTATACGAATACACCATATACCCTTAAAAGAACACTTTTAAACAAAATCAAGTTGGAGATATCAATTATTATCATCATTCATTATTATCACAACCTATTTAACTGAAATAAAATAAAACGGGGTAATAGAAGTTTTAGTTATTAAAACGCTTTGGAACTTAAAATGCAGATTGTTAAACATTTAAAAATATCAACACACAATCTTTCAACAAATACATTTCACTAAATGGCCCTATAACCATCATCGAAATACCCTCGGCGAAGATAGGAAACAAATGTAGAAAGCGGCTTGCAGACAGGCAAACTGTGAAAGGAGCTTAAGGATTTAAGGCGGAACACGGAATGGAAACGCACGGAGTCCGGAAAAGTCGGGTGAAAATGAGGAGCAACGGAGGCGCACCAAAATTACGGTGTGAGTAATTAAGACGCAAGTGCGTAGAAGTTGCCCGCATGAAAATGACGCAAACGCTCAGCGTCAAACGAGACGCTGGGGGGAACCCCCCGAAAGGAAGCAGAAGAAATGGCTTCAATTAATTGACTTAGACAAAAAATTTAGGAGAGAGAAAAATTGTTGCTGCTGGTAAACATTTAAAAAATAAAACAAAACATTTTGCATACTTTTAGGCATCACTGGGAAAAAGCCGTTTAAATTTAAATAATCATATAATTCTGGTTAAGCAAGCAAAAGAAGACTTAAATCCAATCAAAATGTCTTAAACAGTGTATCTTGTGTTGATACTTAGCCTCACTTTAATTCTTGCGAATCTGTGAGTCAACAAAATGCAAATCACATTTCGCAACAACAGATGGCCCGTCTGTTTTGCAATGGAAAGCAAGTCAATTAAAATTGACAATCTATGGGTATAAAATTTCCAATTGGCCAGGGCGGCACGTCCCAGACATAAAACAAAATTACAAAGCCCACAAAACGAGGATGGCGCACACACACACATGGACAATAAACAAAGTGCAATTAGTTGATATACGAGATACCAAAAGGGTGTATATGACACACACATATACCTTCATAGGTGGCACATACAGGTCAAAGTTTATTGCCTGTAGTCTCCCGGTAGCTGCAAAATGCAACTCATATTTTACCAAGGCCAAAAATGTCTCGCTGGCTGCACATAAAGCATTTTACTTGGTAAAACCCAAACTGACACTGATGCTGACACTTCCACACAACTCATCTGTCTCCCCTTATTCCCTTTGCCCCACCATTGTGCATATAATTTGTCACTTGCATGGTCTTTATACACCGAAAACACGGTCAGCAGACACAGTCCACTAGAGAACACTAGACACGAACAAGAAATTCGAAGCAGTTTAGGAAGCAATTATCTTATAAACACTAATATTTATTATTTTACAAAAAAAAAATTGAAATCTATATTTTAATATAAATAAAATGGCAATATAATGCCTAGAGGATTCATATAACAGCCTAATACAAATTTAAATATTTCTTAATCTTTGTTGAGCAAATAAAACTGTGAAAATATAATTTATGAATTAATCGTTTGAAATTTATAAGAATAAATACTTTTAATAAATTGGTTTGGAGAAGATGCACCCTTTAAAAATCTATCGATTTTAAATGTACATTACAAATGAAATAAAAGTGAATTGAAATTAAGGTAACCCTTCGAATAAATCCTATTTTTTTTTGGTGTAAAGACACAATAAAGGAAAATGAGGGAAGGGGCTGCCGGACAGGTCATCCTTTTGAATAAAACACAGCAAGTATGACTGTCATCCTGCAGAAGCTGTCGTTTATCACGCATGTACATATACTTTCCGCACGTACACACACCTTTGGAGCTCACTGTGCAACTGCATATATGTAGGTTGACTCTGTATAAATGTCAAAGAAGTTGTGTCATTTCACGAGCCACTGTGTTTGCTTGTTTGATATAGAGGATTTACGTTCAATTGGGCATATTTGATTAAGGAATTAAACTTAAACCAATTCAATGAATAAAAAGGAAATATTGATAAGGTAGGAAGTATATTAAAAATCTTAATTTTCAGGAATTATTTTAGATAATATTGGTAGTTTTGGGATATTTTTTAATTTAACCAACCCCATGGATAATATAAATGGTTATTGCTTTTACTTTAACTGATTTATTATTTTATTCTCCATAAGCATTTATTGCACTAAAGCTAACTCTAACACTATTACTTTTTAATAAATTCTTGAAACCATCCTTTCCGAATCTATAAATATTCGTGAAATACCCATAAATTCCTTTCCATCATCCCCATTGTTCGAAAATTCAACTTTTCTCATCTGCCATAAATAATAAGAGGGAAACGTGTCATTCTAAACATGCCTTATGCTTTCACCTGCCGACTCCATAAAACAAAACGCATTCATGGTTTGTTTCTGTTTCTGTGCACACTGACAAGTGTTAAAATAACATTTGTACTGCATTTTAAATGGCATTTTCAGAAAAGAATTTCCTACCGGCAATGTGTTGCTTTTTTTGGGTAATTCCTTTTTTATTTCTACTGTGCAGGAACGCTGAAACCAAACAATCAACAAACGAATTTCCTGGTTGTCCGGCCATTTGCTTGTTTTGGGTTGGAGTCAAAATGCTACATTTAGCCGAGGAAAACATCAAACATGTTAAATAAATGTTCGCTTTGGGCAGATAGCTGTCGACCCTGATTTTTCGACGCTTCTATTTTTAGGCACCCAAAAGCGGAAATCAAATAGACTTTTAACATACTTACAAAAGCCATTTTTGCATACACACATACTTATAAAAGGTTGGGGCAAAAATTGTAGCACACTTTTTAACGCTGCCCACGAAAAAAAATTCGGGGATTATTAAAAATTAAAATTGTAATGCAATTGTAAACTAGCACATTAATTTTTAACTTTTACGGGCATTTTTTACAACGATAAAAATGACTTCTTAGCTTTTTCTTTTAATTTAATAATTTAAAAAGCTTAAGGCCACAGAAGCTATAGCTACTATTAAACACCGAGGTTATAGGCAATTTATAATTTAATAATTTATATTTTAAGTAATTCAATGTTATGTATATAATTAGCTTGGACATATTTTACCTTTTTTATTTAATTAAATTAGTATCCAAACTTTTTTTTCTATTAGCAACTAAAAACTTGCAGTTTAAATACTGGCTTAAAATATTTTATGAAAGTTATGTTTTTTGTTCAAGTTTTTTAATTGAATATTTTCTGTTCTTTCATATTTCTTAACTGTTTTTTATCGACGACCAATAAAACGCTTCAATGCCTGCCATATGGCCATCTCTGACACTTTTTGATTAAATTACCATTGACTGTCAATAACAGGGATAAACAAAAGCGCTGCATTTTCCCAACTGTCCTTTGCATCCTTGCAACTGCCATATTTTTGTTGAGCTTCCAAAGTAATAATATTATTTTAACTTTATTTAAAGCTTTTTCGTTCAGCTTTTCCATCACTTAAACCAGAGATGACGACGATGATGCATGAAGCATTGACATCTTGGCTTGTCAGTTGATTTTGACAGATGTTAAAGCCTTAATTGCCACTATAAACATGATTGATATCGAAAACTTTGTCCTTTTGTGTTTTGTATATAAACATCTTTCTTTGTTTTTTTTCTTCTTTTGTTTGCTGTTTTTTGTGCACAACCGAGTTTAATTAAACCTCCATATGGTATATTTTCTGGGGGCGATTACCGAAGAGTTTGCGAGTGGGCGGTCAGGGATTCTATATTTAGCCCACGCTGATTAGGAACAGCAGTGTAGTGGCAACAGCGAAAAACGTCAGCACAAAAGGCGTCCCTGATGTAAATATCAGAAGCCAATATTGGACAGCACTGTGCGGGAAAGTTTGTTCAATTCTTTTGCCACTCCTGTTGTTATTGGTCGTGGATTATTGATAGATATGGCTAACTCCCCCTGTATATTGGCCAGCCTCTGTAAGGGCAATAGATAAACGCTTGACGTCGGCCAGTCGACGTAAATCTTGTTACCAACTGGATGACGATTTAAGCTTGGCCAAGGTTTCAGATTACATCTGGCATTAAAGGAAACTCAACACTTTCCCATCGGTGTTACATTTAATTTCATAGATGGGACATTTAAAATTATATTCAAATAAATAACACTTTAAGCTCTATTATTCTTTTAAAGTAAATAAAATATTTGACAAAAATTCGTCTTTAGTCTAAATACATTTATAAAATTTATTTTGGATATTTAACTCATATTTTATAGCACTCACAAAGACAAAGATTTCAATTTACAAATTAAATATTTAGGGTGTTCAATTCCGTTGCAAACTTTGTAAAGTGTAAATCAAATCCAACAACAATTTCTATACAGGGCCTAACAAGGCCTACTTTTGAAAACTATTTTGTATAGAAATTGTTGTTGGAATTGATTTACACTTTTACACTTTACAACGTTTGCAACGCAATTGAACACCCTAAATGTTTTTAAAAAAATATTTCTGAAAATATCATAGCAATCTGAGAATTTAGTGTGCCTAAAATCGAACTTCTATCTATCCAGTTTAATTTTGTGTTTCGCCCGTAGCTCCCACTTCCTCGTAGCTCCCAGTTCTTAGAATCGGTTTTAGTGATAGCACACATTAATACAGTATACATTAGTATCATTAAAAATCGAAAATATGCCCAACTTTAATGGGGCTATTATAGTACACACGCTTCAGTTGCTGAACGCGCCGGCGACACTGCGCGAAATCGTGGTGACCATAGCTAAAAATACCGAATTGCCGCAGGATGAGCTGAAAGTGCCTGTGAAACAAACCCTAGAGATGGGCCATCGTTTGGGATTCCTCCAGAAGTTGGATGGTGAGATATGTTAATAATATTATTGTCAATTTTTCTTAAAAGTTTTTCATTAAAAAGGTCGTTATTACATGGTAAATATGACCTTCGACACTCTTATTAATGAGATGCATGCCCTGGACAAGGAAGAGATCTTAGAGAAGCCTAAGATAGTTAAAAACAAAAAAAAGTTAATGCAGAAGAGTCCCTTAATATCGGGTATGGATAAAAAAGTCACTAGGAAGATTGTCAAGTCCTCGGAGCCAATTGGAAATCCAAAACCCGCTGAAAAATCTCGACTCCAGGGCACTTCCAGTTTATCCACCATCACAAAACAATCTTCATCTATGCTAGCGAAGTCCAAGCGTTTCAAGTAGCCCTATCACAAAAAAAGTATCTCCTAAAAACCAACAATCGCAGTAAACCCATATACCCAGATCTTTTGACAGAGGACCTCCTCTTTGTGCTTAAGGACAATGTGAAAAAAATTGTCTGCTCTGTTATATAAATATTTGGCAGTAATACGCAAAGTATAAAATTCTTTATAAAAGTCGCCGAAGTTGTTTCTTTACCCATACTTTTCAATATTTTCGAGTAAACAAATAAAGTTCGGCTAAAATAAATGTTTTTAATAATACTTTAAATTTAAGGAAATATTTTTACTAAATAAACAAGTAAAGAAAACAAATCTGATTAAATGAAGTTTTTTAAGAAGCTAATGCTAAAACTTTAATTAATATGCTCGTAAAGCCATTTCCAAAATTTTTAATAACTCCATTAGGAATAAATTGATTAAATTACCAAGATGCAATCGGGAATACACACCATTGCTTTGTGTCTCCTAATTCCCTTGGCCAATGAGAGGATGCCTTTGAGAAATGACTGCTCATTTGCGCAAGTTGACAAATGTCTCAATTAGCGGAAGACGAGTCCTCAAATGCAAGGGAGGTGAGGAATATATATATTCGGTTAAGTTGGGTGGCAATGAGACGCCCGCCGATGTCGCGACGCATCCTATTCAATTTGAAAAGCAAATGAAGCGTCGCCTCTGCCAAGTGGCAATTTGCTCTGTGCATTGAGTTGACCATATGGTTGGAGACCCACCAAAGGCGCCCCACGCAATGGCAACCAACCAGAGCCCTACGAATAGTCAGTTTCTGCCAACCTACGATGCCAGCACCCCTTAATTTTCCCAAAAAAGCTTTAATACACTCAACAAAATTAACCATATTAATCAAAAAAGTATATCCCAATTAAAAAAAAAAAAATGTTCTAAAAAAAGACTTAGTATCAAAAATTAAAACAAAATATGGTATTAAAACATTTATGGCCATATGACACTTGCCTATTTTCGAATAACTAAAAAAAATTACTTAAAAAAAAACAGTAACCCTAAAACTAAATGATTTGTTTATATATATTAATTAATAATAATTAAATTGTTTTCAAAACAATATTTTGAAAGTCATTAGTTTTATTCTAGGTGTAATAGTGGGTTTTGAACATAGTTTTTTCTCGCTGCTTTTCTTTGACCTTTGCGATGACGTCGGACCGGCGACGGTTACCTCAAAAAAGAGAGCAATGTAAACAGAGAAAGAGAAAGGCGGAGAAAGACCGACAGAGAGGCCCCGATTGAGAGAGAGGGACCGTGAAAAGCCTGGTGAATATACCGAGCATGGTGAGAAACGAACGAATTCTACACGAAGAGTGCAACAAATGTTTGGGAGACAACTTCGGGCCAACAAGGTAAATGTTGGGGCATACACGGTGGTTGAGTGGGTGAGCTCTCCTTTCGGTGGGTGGTTTTTAGCGGGTGGTTTTAGTGGGCGGCCGGGCGGGCTTAGTGGGAGGTGGCTTTTGGGGCACATGACGCGTGGGCAGCGACAAAAGCGAGTGAAGTTATGTCTTGCCCTTTTTTTCGGCATACTGGCATACATAGCACAGCGAATTATTTGTGTGTGCAGATGTGCAAATGTACAAAATGTGTGCCTCAATGTAGGTTTATAGCAGGGTGCATCGAAGTTGAAACTAAAATATTAAAAAATTATAAATCAAAAATCAAAGCAATACATTTCATTTCCCTGGTCCTTATAAACTAAATGCAATAAAATCCTTATAAACTAATAAAACATTTACAATATTTTGTTTGCATTACACCTGAAACTTAAATTAAAATAGTTTTTTATTTCGTTTCCTAATTTAAATTGAACACTTATTAAAAGGCTATAGAATACGAATCGTTATTAGGATTTTACATTGCAAGAAAGTACTAATAAATAAATAATTTCACTAAATTAAATAAAGAGCTTACAATTATATTTGGACTTTTTAATTAGGCAAATATATAAATTACAAATATAAATCTCTGAAGGCTTTTATTTTTTAAGTTCAAACTTATTGTTCCACCCTAGTATTGCAAGATCCCTTATGGGAGACTTGGTTCGAGATGAGCGCGTGGCCAGACAACGAAATGTCAAAGCAGCCTGCTTATTTTTTGTCCGTGCTTCGTTGTATCCCTAAATGTGTGTGCGATTTTTGGTTTAGCTTTTTGGCATATGGTCGCCTTGCTGGGAAAGTGGGAAACCGGTAAGAGGGGTGTTTTGCCCATGTTGTTGTTCGGTGGAAAAGCTGTTTCGCTTATTTCCCTCTTTTTACTCGAGGTTTTCTAGTTAAATATTTTGCAACACCGCATCGCATTTCCATGATTAGCAGATAAACATATGTTAAGTTGCCAACTTTGCGGAGGTGGGGTGGAGAAGGTTGCAGAGTCTCTGCGAAGTGGGTGATATATATGGGGCGCTGCGACTTTGATTGAGCTTTCAAGAGGACCAAGTTGAGCACAGAAATGTTTGTTTAGGATGCAACAGCTGTCGAGCTGAGTTGGAAAGTTGTTGGGAAAAGTGTGTCCCGAAAAATAGAGGCTTTTTAAAATATTTACTTTTCCAGCTAGAAAAGTAAACTATTTAAAAAAAAATAAATTAAAGATGAAAAATATTTGTAGAATAATAGTTCTCTATAGTCATGATTTATTCGCTCAAAACCGAAATGTTTAGAAAAGATTTTAAAATTTAGTTTCTTTAGTGATAAGAAAATAATGTTTGAAGAAAAAATAAAGGTGACAAAATCTGAATAATGAAAATAAAATTATTAAAAAACAATCACTCAATAGATTTCGCACTAATCACAATCCTTTTATCTTTTCACAACCATAGTCATTCCTTTTGCTAAGAACATTACGCCAGCCCTAAATTCAATTAACTTTAATGAACCAAATTATAATTGCAAATAAATTATCTCATTAAAATTTCGCACTTTGCCTTTTAGTAGCACAGAAAGTCTGGAATCGGCGTCAAGGCCAATTACAAAACTTTGTCCAAACATCTCACTACCAAAAAGGGCGAAACTGAGACTTGTGGATCTGTAAGAGCAGATTTCCCCTTCGCAACAGCCGCCTTTCTGGTCGACGGACTAGCATATGCCTAAGTAAAAAGCTTACCAAAGTCAAACTCGATTATAAATGCATAAATGCAATTAAAAGCAAATGGAAATCGAACGAAACTCGCAAAAGCTTTGAGCGAAAAACCCCTCGAGGTGGTAGAGCAAAAAAGATTACACTTTAAGCAAAATGTAGGAAGTTCGGGAAGTGTGTTGTGTTCACTTTAAAAGGATTTATTTAGGGTATTATCTAAAAAAGATTTTTTTTCATTAAATAATTATGTTAAATTAATGTATTATCTTGACATACTTTAATATATAAGAAATAATTTTCCTCAGTGTACGAAAGCAAATCTTATAAAAGATATAAAGACACAGACGTGCATCAGGGGGACCAAGGGGTAAAAAGGGGTGAGGCAGGGAGTGGGCGGTGGGAGATGGGACACCCAAAAGGCGCGACAAGTGTCGGCTGAGCTTTGTTTGGCGCAAAGAGAGCAGCGAAATGCGAAGAGCAAAAAACGCGAAGCCAAAATCCAAAGACGACCATAGTGAATTGCTACGTTTATGCATTATAAATCATGAACTATTTGGTGGACAAAATAAGTCACAAAATGGTAAGTAGGTACACTATTTTAAAAATATAGATTGAATTTAAATAAGTTTGTTTAATTTTGTCTATAGGTATTTTTGTGGCGCTTGTTACATTTTTATTAAAATTTTATAATTATGTATTATTTTTATTACTGATTTATTTAATTTTCAAATTTAAGAACAATTTGTAAACTTAATTTATCGTGAATTTATTTTGCAAACGGGACCACGCATAAACCTTGTAACAGTAAAAGAAGCCCTGACCATGCAGTTGCGTCAATGGGTGCGAAGGAGAAGGAGTGAGTGTGGGAGCGGAAGGGGAATACTAGAAAGAGTGAGAGAGAGAGTGGGATCGCGAGAGGCACTGGTTGAGTTGGTTTTGCTGACTGCACTTGTTTTGCCATCATTGTTATTGTTGCTTGCAACGTTTTGCTGCCACTTGGCCGCAAAAGCAACAAAAACAAACCCACACTAATACACGTGCGCGGTATTGCCTGAATGTGTTTGTGAGTAAGCTAACATATTGTAAGCATTATTTCATATTTCTCAATGGAAAAAACAACTCCAAAAACCGTTAAAATAACTCTTAAGGCTAACTTACCATTTTTGATAGAAAAATATTTGAAAAATATAGAAATTGGTATGCAAAATAATGCAACATATGCTAGCACACACACACAAGCACACTCTGAAATAATCAACTTACTTTGCAAGTATTTTGCCTTTGATTTGGATTTTGCTTTTGTTTTCTATTTATTTATTTGTTGCTTTTCGGTTTTAATTTTTTTGCTGCACTCAACCACACAAACACACACGTACGCGAAAAACACGAAAAGCAGCCAACATTTAATTTTTTTTGTTTTGATTTTCACTGCTTTGCATTTGTTGTATTTTTTCTTCAAAATGCGTAACAAGTATTTTACGAGTGTTTAACAAATAACGAATAAACGAACGTAACGAAATAACGGTAAACGCTCACGTTGCAATTACGACAATTTTTGCAGACGCAAAAAATCTGCGACGAAATAGTGAAACTGTGGGGGGAAAAAACTAACAATTGTACCTGCCGAATTTGTTTTTAAATGCTCGCCAGCTTTTCTGATTTTCCGATGCGAACGCGCGCGCTGCGAAAAACCTATTCAAAGCGAGTCGGAGGAGCCCCTCTATATAGATTCTCTCTGGCGGTTTGGAGGCATTTCGCATTGAGTGAGTGCAAAAACGGCTGATTCGGTCGGCTTTCTCTCTCTCTCACGCCCCCAGAAAAGCTTCGCGCCCCCAATGCTCTTGAGCGCTCTTCTTCGGTGCTCTTTATTGCCCCCCAGCCGCTAACGCTAATTACATCGGTGATTTTAACGTTAAGCTCAGAAAAAAGATTTTTTCAAACTCACTAAAAAAGCATATTTAAAAAACAAAGACGTTCCTGTTTAGGAATCACAAAACTTTGAACTTTAAATAAGTATTATAATGTTAAATTTAAAAATAATTATAATTTTGTGTTCACTAGCCAACTTTTTTTAATGTGTAATATAGCAAATACAAATTTTTCGAGTGCAACCTCTTTTTCTCTTTCAACCAGTTCGGCTCTTCATTTTCAATTCTGCGTGGGCGTCCTGAGTCTTTGCCACCCACTGAAAGTCCTGGAATTGGTTCGTGTCCATACTGAGTTTGTTATTCAACAAAAGTATCAAAAATGAAAGGAAGATCATTTAATTTACCAAATGCAGCTGTAAAATAAAAATATTCGTTTTTATTATTCTGATAACTAGGTACTATTAAATTATCAAATTATAAGTTAATCGCATTAATATAGCCTCATTCATACTTTTTACTTCCAATAACCAACCCAGTAGTTAACCGGAACTTTTAACTGAAGCTTCAAAATAACTTAAGATTGAAATATTATATAATCGCAGCAATCCCAATTTAAAAGTCGGAAACAATCCCTGGTTAAATAGTAGGGACATTAAAAAAAAACTAACTTAGTAACGACGTCGACTGCGCCGCTTTTGTCTCTGCCGCTGCATCTGCTTGGAAAATCGCACGCGTGGGCGAGCGGTAAAAACCGCAATGAGAGAGTGAGTGAGCGAGCTTGTGGAAGTGAGTGGGTGGCATGACCGAATTCAAATTGAGCGCTTTTCCGGTCCTGCAACCTGTATGAAGACGACGGCTCAAAGCACTCAAACGAAAGCTTTTCACGGGAGAGATTTGTTGATTTTGCCTAGCCGGCCAGTTATCCAAACAGCTGTTCACAACAAAAGAAACAGAAACAAATAAAAATTAATTATTTAATAAGCATTAAGTAGATTTAAACTTTTTGTAAAAAACATAACTACCATACTTTTATACTTTTTACTTTTATTAAAGACTTCTTGAACACTACATTTCCTTTTACTTCTCATCTGAGTGAGGAGGAATTCTAACATGAGGAGGAATTATTACATATAATAATTCAGCCTCTTGGCTAACTTTTTGACATCATATGTATTCTACAAAATTTTAAAAATAATAGTAAAATTTTATACAATTTTTTATTACCTTTCTCTGCAAAGACCATAAGATCAATTTCTCCGAATGTTTGAAAAAAAAAAACTAGAGTACATTGGGGTGGTCCAATAAATATAAATATCTTCTTTTAAGTATAGTACATTTAGTGCAGGTACTACAAATGTATTTCAAACCTTAAAAATGCTCTTTTAAAACGGTCTTAAAATTTTCATAAAAAATTACTCATACGACACATAAGCCAGTTCGAGTATAGCTCAAAAACTTTGTAACTTTTTGATTAATAAATTAAATTGTTGTTATTGTTAATTGTTGTATAAACAACACAAATAAAATCTACGCCACGTAAAATAAAATAAAGTTTTAATCACAGACAACAGTACGTATGAGTGATAATCTTTGAAGCCATTGCGCTGACCCTAGGAAGCATTTTTGTTTAAAAATTTGAGAGTAGGACCGCCCTATTGTTCATATATATATGAATAATTTATTTCAGTGGTAACATAGATGTGGTGTACTATGTACAATGTACATATGTACTAAGTGACGCTTAGAAATTCGGCGAATATATTTAATATCGGCTCTTAGAAATTCGGGGAATATATTTAATACCGGCTCTTAGAAATTCGGCGAATATATTTAAAATCAGTTCATCGGCAACATTCGCCGTCCGCAGTTCAGCGTTTTTGAAATGTACAATTTCGGAATTTTTATTTTCTTCGCCTTTCCCGCCTGCAATCTTTACGGTATGGCTGGATCTCAGGATTATAGGCAGCTGGATGGACAGGACATTAATGAGCTCCGCAAGCAGTTGAATATTCAAGATAGCCATTTAAACGGAAAACTTGCGTTCTTGGAGACAACTCAAACACACATTCTGGAGAAGCTGAATAAAATTGGACGAGGGTCAAATGTGCAAACAGCTGATGAGGACAAACTATGTGTTGTCACCGATGCCCCTAATCAATGTGGGGCATTCTGCCTGGCCGCTCAAAGGCCATTTATCGATCAAAATCACTATTTTCACAAGCAGTTAAATACGCTTGCTGAAATTTTAAAAGAAACTCAGACAAATATAAACACCTTTCAAAAAGAAAACCTAGAAAGGCTGGAAAGAATAGAAAATAAAAACTTTGAAACTCTGAAAAATATGGAACGAGTTCGAAAAGAAACTCTGGCATTATTGCAGTCTAAAACTGTAATTGAGAGAATAGGTAAAAGATACTTTTCCATTTATCACGATGTCAAAATATCTTGGACTGATGCCGAAGTCTTCTGTCGGGAACAAGGAGCTTATTTGGCTGTCATCGAGAATCAAGATGAGCTCGCCGCCATTCAACTTAAATTGAGGAATGATTCACAATACTGGATGAGTTTCCTCCTAAGGTTAGAGCCGATAACAATTGAGGACGAACATTTCTGCCAGTGCAATAAAGAGCGCGCTAATGGGGGTAACTCCCCCTACTCTTTATGTAATTGCGATTCTTCTTTCGCTCCCATTTGTCAATTACATCCAGCTTCTGACAAATATAGCGCTATTATAGGTAAGCCAGTTCGAGTATAGCTCAACTTTGCAACTTTGCAACTTTTTGATTAATAAATTAAATTGTTAAATTGTTGTTATTGTTAATTGTTGTATAAACAACACAAATAAAATCTACGCCACGTAAAATAAAATGAAGTTTTAATCACAGACAACAGTACGTATGAGTGATAATCTTTAAGCCATTGCGCTGACCCTAGGAAGCATTTTTGTTTAACGCTATGATTACAATAAACAAAAAAATGCCGCACAAAAGTCCCAGCAACAATAACCGATCCCTGCCAGTGCCAAGTTTTAAACTTTCGGCTACAGTGTTCTATAAAAAACTAAAATAAATTCACAACTAGCTTTAAAATACTACTTAAAAATCTTCATTATAATTATTTTTCTCTTTTAAATAAAATGTCTTCAACATTTTTTTCTTAAAAGGCGTGCAAAACTTGTTCCATTAATACCATTATTTATAAGAACTTTTGCATCTAACCAAACCTATGCGGTTAATATCCATGCTAAAAATGTAAAGTTCAGCTGGGAAGTTTGCGATAGGAGTGTAAACTAAGAATTTTTCCATTCTGAACATTCTATTACTTTTAACGGGAATGTCTGGCTTATCAAATCAAACCGTGACCTTCCAATTATCCGTAAGTTGTACTAAATGTATGATTATATTTTTAAGATAACATATATGAGATTTACAAACAGGCGGCATTTCAAAATTAGAAGAGTAACAGATACAAGTACACTATTTTACATGAGCTTCTAAAAAGCTTGAAGTCAACCCAATGCGGTTTATGTCCAGGCTAAAATAAAAAGGTCGCGAAGGTTTAAGAGTCCCAAGTTCAGTTCCGAAGTTTTTTCTGAAAAAAATGCATAATAATGATTTATTCATTAAAATTATTTTCCAAAATTTAGTAGAGCTTCATTCATAAGTTAAATAATACTTTCTCACAAATCATTAAAAATACGAAGATTTGGATAATTTAAGACCGTAATTTAAAGGGTTTGCAAATATTTTTATTTTTATATTAATCATTTCTTTTAAAGAGTGATTGCGTTACATTTCATTGCTGTATTTTTTTTTTTCGGTATCATGCCCCAACCTTGCAGAACTTTTTGGATGTTTTGCGCAGTTTTAGCCACCACTCGAAGTCGTTCTTGATATATTTCGCTTTGACAGCGCGTTCACGTTGCTGGACAAATTTGTCGCGATCGCGCAGCCAAATCCGGGCGTATTCCCAGCCCATTAGGCAAGCCATCGATACAGGAGTGTACTGTAAAATAAATACAAAAATTAGGTATATGAAAGACATTGGGTCCTAAGGTCATAAAAGGTAAATTTATTGCCTACTTAAATGGGCCCTCGCAAGAAAATTGTATCCTTATTTTGTAGTGTCTAAGACTTTAATAATTAATTACTAGAAATAAAATCTTTCTTTTAAAGTGAAAAAAATTTAGCTTGTTCCTTAATATTGCACTGCATTTGAAATTTTTCTGTATAATTACCTCTAGTTCGCAGGATGGCACAAAGCGTTCTCGTTTTCCCGCCTCGGTGGTAAGATTATCCTTAGGCTTACAAAGCCGAGCTCGAGACCATTCTTTGGTCTGTTTGTTCATTTCACAATATCTGTTTGTACTTAGAATTTACTTGGTTTATTTTTCAGATACTTAAGATTTTGAAAACACATATCCGAATGTGATAATATTTTCGGATCTGACGATGAAATCTATTTGAAGGAAAATGCTTATCAGGTATTACAAAGTGTTGGATTTTTCAATTTTTAAAGTTTTAGTTTTAAAAACACAAAAACTCAACATTCTGTGTTTTTAAATATATACATAGATGGTCAAAGAATGTAAGGGACAAAAGTTGTCGAAAAAAAAACAATAAAATAATATTAGAATGGAAACCGCCCCAGAACAAACTTGGTGAAATACCCCAAACCAAAACCATTCGAAGGACAAACACTGAAATGTTTCGAAGGCGTTTCCTTCAGCCAACAAAGCCAACAACAACAACATGTCCAGGACGATGGAAAAGCAGGAGAAGCGTAAATAAGAAGCAGAAATTGAACCTGGAACTGAAAGACAAAAGGCAAAGAAGTATAACAAACTTTAAGTCAATACACCTACACAAAATACAACAAAACAGGGCGAAAAAAATAAAACAAAATTAAATAGGAGAAGAAAAACTCGCCACTTTTCCCCCATCAGCCGAATAATAAAAGAAGCAGCACAAGAAAAACAAAACACGGCGACAGGCCAACAATTTGAGGTGGGCGTTTTTGGAAAGTGGGCGGGGCAGTCGATGGTTTGGGGTGACTCAGGTTCTAAGTAAGGGAAAAGCTCTCAAAACACTCAAAAAAAAGTAGCATTGAAAATGACTATACCATGTGAAAAAACGCAATTACAATCATTTTTGTGTAAAAAGTGTATTTATTTTGCCATATTTGATTTAATAATAATATTTTATTTTAGCTTAAAACTACCTTTTTTTTAAGTATAAAAACATTTATGTAATACCTCCATTTTCTTCAGTGTAAATGGTACGACCAAACGTAAATCAAACAAAAATAAAACAAAGCAAAACAAATAAAATAAACAAAACTACGCAAAAGTAGCAGACGACGAATACGAATATACGATGACGATGAGGCAAACAAGGAGCTAAACCAAACAAGTGGAGCCAAATAATTAATGGATGTTGTAAATCGTCGAATACCCTTTACAATTAGAATAATATTAAATAAACTATTGTGCAATTAAAAAAAAAAATTTCAAAGTTTATTATCAGCTTGAAGCTTTATAAAATAAAGGGAATCTATAATATTAAAGTAAGTCCTAATTTATTTTACAAATTACTAAATGCTTGAAATATCACTAAGACTCCTTTAAAAATGAGAAAATAAATCAGAAAGAACTCTAAAGGTGAATAAATATTTTAGGTAATTTAAAAACTGGCAGACCTTAAATCGTTATCAAAAAAAATTCTTCTTTGTGGGATTAAAAGTAATATTAAAACTATATAGTTTTTTAATTATTAAAATTTAATTATCTCAAAGGATACTAACCCACAAAGCGAAAGAGAAAGTGGAAGCAGAAAAACGAGAACAAGTAAGGGCATAGTAAACGAAGGAAGCCGAGAGAACCCTACAAAAAAAAAATAAACAAAAACAAAGACAAATACAAAACATCATGATGATGATGATGTTAATTTCCATGATGATAATGATGAGAAACAAACGAAGCATTTTCCGTTTTCTAAAACAAACATTTGCAAATGTTCTCAACAAACTTTTTATTTGGCCAAAAGAATGAGGGAAACAGAAGCCAGACAGCTGTGGGTGGTTGGGGTGGTAATGGGAGGGAAGGTGGGGGTGATGGTTGGTGGGTGGTTCACCGAAGTGGGGGGAAGTTTCGAGCAAACAAACACACAATTACAGTTACAGTTGTGTTTGTCTCTCCGTTGCTGTGCGCACTGCAAACAAAACTTCCTATTTTAACCCACCGCCCCCTTCTCCTCTTCTTGGTCCGCCCAGCCAAACACCCCACCCCCTGGGGGGCTGTTGCTGTCTCACTCGCACTCAACTGTCGACCGCTCACGTGCAATTGTATGCGTAAATAAGCATTTTACTATACAACACAAACTGTTTCTTGTCCTTGTCGTTGCTGTTGTTGTTTTGTTGCCCATTAGCTTGGGATAATCTCTGGGCATGATTGGCTTTAAAAATACCTTTTGATGAAATAATATTTTTGCCCTAATTATTATTATATTATGGCCATGCAACTTCAAAAATCTTGAACAATTATTTTCTTCTCCGTTCTAATTATTTAAAAAAAAATATAAATAAGATTGAAAATTTAAAAAGTACCTATACATAAGTCCTTCCGGTTTAATATTAGTTAGAATTCTAAGAAGATACTTCTTGATACTTGAAAAGATACTTCATGATTAATTAAGTTTATCCGTAGGGGAGTGTAGGGTAATTTGACGAGTAGGGTAATGTGACGAACTCGTCGAATCTCATATATGACGTCACGACAAAAATTCCAAATAAATGTAGTCGTCTCCCCTTATCGTGTCGACAATGTATTTACAGTAATATTAATAAGAAGTCCCGTAATTTGTTCGTGAGGTAATTTTCGCTAAAAATGTAGTGCGCAAACTAGCATACCTATTCAATTTACTTGTGTTTCAGCAGTGCCAGAGCAAAGATGAGTGGAAAATTAAATCAGGCAAATATATGCACGTATACATGAGATCTTTATCAACAGTTTTTGGTACTTCGCGTTTTTTTCTTTTGAGCCGTTTGAGAGTGACACCGTTTTTGCTCCAAGTCTACCTTGTAGGGTATCGTGACGAACTTTTTGTAGGGTATTGTGACGAACTTTTTTTATTCAAGAATTTTAACTGTTATCGTTGATTATTTGTAAAAAAAATATAATAATACCAGATAACACTTACTGCTGCAGTTTTATTGTTGTTTTTAATAGTGACGTCAATTTAATTTAATTTAAAAAAAAATTTGCACTTTGACCATTTTTTTTTTTAAGTTTGGGTATTATCTTATTACTTTTTTCTTTTCCGTATCGAAAATAACCTTTCCGTAAATAATATATAAAAAAATGTATTTTTTTGTTTGTAAAAAGGATGGTTTACACCAAACGCTGTGGGATTTGGCTACGTTGAAATTTCGAATCCAAATTTTTTTAGAAATATGCTCAGTAAATGTAAGCAACTTTCTGCTTTTACACTTTTAAAAAATATTGATTTTTGGAGAAGTTACATTAAAGAACAAATCGTTCGTCACATTACCCTACAACTTTTGAAAGTGCAAAAAAAGTAGGGTTCACGACAAACGCTGTGGGATTTAGCTGCATTGGAATTTCGAATTTTACAGGGATATGCTCAGTAGATGTAAGCAACTTTCTGCGTTTACACTTTTGAAAAATATTGATTTTTACAAAAGTTACATTCAAAAAACGAATCGTTCGTCACCTTACCCTACACTCCCCTATTATAAATGTTCGAGCTAGAATGGTTTTAGGTCTGGTTTCGGGTTTTTCTTTTAATTTTCATGAAAATATTTACATGTTCTACGAGCCTTTTAAAAATAAATCAATCTTTTTAACACATAAGTAAAAATTTAAAATGACTTACGAACCAATTGAAAATCAAATTGATTGATAACTTTTTTGTGAAAAATTTGATATAACTTATATTTCACTAATATATTTTTATTTTCTTTTAATTTTCTTGGTAAGACTAGATCAATTCGATAGCGAGGTATTGGAAATTCGAAAAATACGATTATATCGTTTCTTACTTGGTTTTAGTGCTATTTGTTTATTTCAGGGGGTGGCAATGGGAGAGGGGTTGGTGGACGACTACGGTATTTGATTGTCAAATTCACCCCCTCAATCCGCTGCCCACTCTTCTTCTTCTTCTTCACGTTGTTGAGCTTCTTTGTTGTTGTTTCAGTGCTCATTAGTCGCATTCGCATTGGCTCCTTGTTGTGTTTGTGTGTTTGCCCCTCTGTCTATGTGTTTGCATTTGTTTGTTTTAAAATTTTATTGTATTTCATTCAGTTGTTGCCTCGTTTTTGTTTTATTCCCTCGTTGTCGTTGGCCCTGCTGACTTCGTTTGCTTTTAACCCCACATCGCCCCCAAGGATTATTTGCCCACCTCCTCTTTTTTGTTTTTCCTAGCGCAACTTGCTTTTCCACTGGAGTCTCGTAAGCATTTGCACTCCTCATTTATCGGTGTCTACATAACGATAACGAAAAGTATACAATTATTTTAATTGTAAAATAAAAACGAATTGTTTTAATTCCTTGGAAACCTTTCCAATTTAAAAGTAATAATTGCAATTGCTTTATTTATTTATTTATTAAAATTTATTTTTTAAATTTTTAATTTTAATTCGTTGACATTTTATGGAACTATATGGGTTTTATATGTTTCAAAATTTTCGGATTCCATATAAAACGTTTCAAAATAAAACTATTAAAATTTAGTACCAGTAAATAACTTTCCAAACTAAAAGTTATTAAATTTATTAAGTAATTAAATGTATTCCATTTGTGACAAACAGAAATTCCTGCTTATAAACCAAACCATTTGTTTAATGGAATTCCCCAATTACTAAGTAGAGAACAGTACTTTTCTTGGAAGACTTACTTTCATATATCGCCAGGTTTAGCGTTGTTTTCCTCCCTTTTCAATTACATTTCAAGGCATTTTAGCGCGTCGACAGCCATGAAAAAGTGCACTGAAATATTCGACATATTCCAGATGAGCAACAACTATGACAACTATGCAACAACCACCAAAATAAAAAAATTAAAAAATAAAACAACGACCGAAGCCAAGAACTAAGGCTACAACATAAGCAGACAGATACATTTCTACACCCAACCACCCACAAAAAACTCACGTGTTGCCAACGTTGGTTGGTCAACACCAACAAAAAAATGCTTAATTAATTAATTTTTTTGCATTCGTTTGTTGTTTAATTTCTGCTTTACTTTTTCGGTATTTCCCTTCTTTTTTTTAATATATCTTTTCATTTTGGTTTTGCTTTTTGGCATAGCTGCGTTGGCATTTTTTGTTGCCCCTGCGGGAGTGTTTATATGTCATTGTTATTGTTAACAGCTGTACTTTTGAAAATTTACAGCAGTAAAAGCGCAGAAAAAAAAGAAACAACTTGCACATAAAAAACAACGTAGCAAAACAAAACAACCAAATAGAGCCAGCAACAAGAACAAAAACAACAGGAGCTGCAGAAAACAAATTTTGCTGAATGCACACGAAAAATCAACGAAAGTGGAGAGACCAAAACCAAAACGAAGCGAATGCACAGAAAATTAAGAATATCGGATGACAGAAAATTTTGTAAAATATTTTAAAATAATTTGAAATATTCGTGTAAGCCCTAAAATAATACAATTTAATAGAAAAACATTACATTTGGTGTAAAATATTATTTATTATTAAACATTGTTAAAAAAGGGAGCTAAAAGCGTTTTATCTAAAATGTATAAATTTAAAATAATTAAAAGTAAATTTTTTAGAATTTATATTCATCTACGGAGGAATTGTGCCCGAACTCAAGTTTTATAACATTTTCTTTTTAGTGTTTCGAATTGCAGCGGGAGCTCTGTGGCTCTGTTATTGTTGTTATTTCTGCCGCTGCTTCTTGTTATTGTTGCTAGCCGAATAACAAAAAATACAACACAGAAATAAGCAGAAGAACAAGAGTAAACAATTGCAACAACAACCAGCTGGCTCTGGGTTAGTAAATAAATGCGACAAGCGTATTTTTTCCGTTGAGCAAAACAATGTCAACACGGCGAAAACATTTCAACCGAAAATATAAAAACTACCAAAAGAAAATACCACACCCGCACAACATTTTTGGTAGCAGCACTGGCCGAATAAACATTTTTATCATAATTATATTCAGATGAAGTACAGTTGTGTTTCAGTTAGTTAGCGATCTGCAATTAAGTGTTGCATACCGAGAAGGGCAACCTTATCAAGTGTACTAAAGAAAATGGGAAAAACAGAAAGCCAAAGGGCGATGAAAAACTAAAGAAAAATTTGTTTACTTCCGCTTGAAGTTTTGCCAAGGTTTGCGATTTGTTTTCCAGCGGGTGGCAATAGAAATCAAAACAAGGCAAGATATTACTTTAAGGCCTCATCCCGGGTATTTGCAGAGTTTTATAATATGTTCTTTAATTCACCTTAAGTAAAAAAACTGATAAAAAAAAATGTATTTTTTTTTCAATATTAGTTTTTTTTTTAATATTTACCTTTATTGGAAGAGAAGACTATTTCAACAAAATTCAGCTAAAGAATTCGCGTTTACTATTGAAATGTGTTCCGGGTTTTCTGGTGAAAGTTCTACGTCTAGTGTTTATTTCCTATAATAGTAAATGACCAAGGATATTCCGCTACAAAGTAAGCCTATCTGGCTTGTCTGAATTTAAATATTTAATTATTTCCTTAATGAAATTATTCTTACGAAAGATTTGATTGTTTAACACCTGTACAGTGGACACTCTTCCTGACAAAGACAGGGATAGACAAAAGTAACAACAACTAATTAAGTTCATTGCTTCTATTTGCGTATTTCGCTGCCTTGCATGCAAACGTATTTATGTGCAAACAGTTGGGGTCAAAAAAATAGGTTTCTAAACTCATACCGAAAGGAAACATAAAAAAATACTCATGTTATTATTATTATTTACAACAATTTTTTTTAATGTTATAATATGTTTTGGTCACGTGTAAAAAAATCATACAAATTATTAAAAACACCCAAAAACCTTATTTATATCTTTCATTGAAAAAATATTTTTTAAATTAATTTATTTAATAAAATCAACTTTTTGCACATGGTGCTTCAGTTTTGACCCCAAGTGTAATTGAATGTACATATGTATGTATGTGTGCACATATTTCTTGTTGCCTTTTTCTGTTGCTGTTGTTTTACTGTTGTTTTAGTTATTGTTGTTGCTGCTTTGCATATTTTTTGCAGTGGAAGCTCAACAACAAAAGGCGGCCGAAAACAAAACAACAAGAGCAACAAAACTCATCAGGCTCATCTTCATTAACTTTGCTTTCTGTCTTTCTGTCCGTTTCCCTTCTTGTACACACCCTCTTCATCCCCCCGGAACTTCTTCTTCTTCTTCCCAGCCACCCCCCACCCCCTTCTTTGCAATTTTTCTCAACCCAACTTTCTTGCATTGTCTCTGCAAAATGCGAAAAACAGAAGAAGAAAAAAAAAAATACTTTTGTTTACTCTTATGCCTTGCGTTGCCTTTGCTGTTGTTGTTGCTCTGTCGACTTCGCAGTCGCCGCTGTTTACACAATTCCACAGCCGAAGTCCACCAACAACAATAACAATAAAAGACAGCCCAAAAAACAAGTCAGAATTAATTCAAAGTCCAGATACATAATTCGATCGAGATACATATACCCTAAACTTGAGATAAAGGAAAAGGTTAAACTTGTTTTTCGAAGACAAATAAAATACAAACATAAGCAAACAAATTTTTTGTATAATATTAAATATCTATAAGATGTTTTAAGACAAATTTCTGTAAACATTAAACTAAGTATGTAAAGTTATTATTTCATTAAAAAATAAATGCTTTGATACATCCCCAACCCAAAATACCCCAAAAGTGCAACAAAATCCTAAAATATAGCGATGATGATGATAAACCAGGAGCAAAAGCGACTGAGAAATGCGAAATGGATAACCTTCAGTTGCGGCGCTGCCGACGTCAACGTCTCAGCTGGCAGGGGGGTTGTGGGGCGAGGGGTCAAGAAACAACACAACTTAATTTCTGGTAGTCAGGGACATTATTCCGCCGCTCTCTTTCTCTCTTCGCTATCCCCGCCCACGCACAAACATTGTAAACAAACGGAATTGCTTCCTAGTTGTAAATTCGCACGCAAACATACGCAAATGCACTGAAAGAAATTGAGTTTATAAAGTACAAAGGTATACATATTCTTTACCTAAAAACTGAAGTAAATTATTTAAATTAAACTGTAGTTATTATCCGTGGTATAGTCTAATTTGAAAAAAAATATTTTAAATTAAGAAAATATATTTTTTGTTCTGTGTAAAACATTCAACGCTGACTGTGCGCCTGCTCTCTCTCAGTTTTTCCATATCTTTTTTTCGCTCTCTGGGAAAGAGAGTTATTTTCCTTAATGCTCTCCCGTTCTCCTGTGCAAACAAGTGTTTGTTTGCTGCGTCGCCGTTGACGTCGGCAGAGGCAGAGACAGCGGCAGAGTGCCCCTCACCCTTAGAGAACACCACCCACCCCCACACCCTGTCGAACTTTCTTATTTGATTACTGGCAAAAAAAAAAGAGTCCCGCTCTCTGTCAAATTGTGACAAACGAATTTGTACTAATTAGCATTTCTCATGCGGCCTTCACAGTGGGCCACATTGATTAAAAATGTGCCCTTTAAACGATGACTTGCCATTTTAAGTGTCGCGCGCGCATAAAGTTCATGCAGATTAAATAAGTTAATCGTCGATGGACCCTACATGTTATCAATATGATGGGTTACAGTTCAAAAATTATGGCATGATGTTTAAAGATTTAAGAGGGCTTTAGCCTATGACTAATAGTTGATAAGATTAAATTAGTCCAAAATGCGTTACCAAAGTGATTTTTGTATTGGACATTGTGTTTTATTAACTAATTTTTTTGTGAATAAAAGCAGTCATGCTCTAAGCTTGATTGAAATTAAATAAGTAATTAGATTATAATTTTAAAAACTTTTTAAATTTAACTGCATTTTTTTTAATTATCCAATTGTTTTATTATTAATTATTGGTTTACTTTAATTTATTTTTATATCCATATTATCCATTGTTTTCAATCGAGTTTTGCTTTTTGCATTCCACTGTGGTCGCCAAAAAGTAACGGGACAACAACAATTCGCCCAAGAATAGAATTCTAGCACAGAACGCGCGAGGGAGAGGGCAAGACAATAGCTTATAGTAAAAAGGCAAGAGAAAGAAAGCAGGGGGCGTTGGAGGAGCATAAGGAGGAGAGAAGAGAACAGCACGTGAACTGAGAACTTGCGCACGAGAGAAAAACAACAGTAATAAAAACAAAAGCAAAAATACACCGCCCACGCAGCCACCAAAAACGCAATGCACTTTGACTGCGGCAGAGGAAAATACAGCGGCTGAACTGAGCCGAAGACAAAAGAATATCTTGCAAAAATTAATTAAATACAGGTGGAGAAAAAATTAAATATTTGTGTACAATTTTATATTCAATTACCAATTAAATAGTACAAATTTTATCGTACAGACGCACAGTAAAAATTTGGTACATAACTATAAAATATATTTATTTTATGTTTTGGAACATAAACATTTTTCCCGGCGCACAACTGCAATCCTAAGGCAGGCACAAAAAAAACAAAAACAAATATAGTGCAACTACAACTCAAGGCAAACCATTTAGGCAGCGCTGCGGCAGAGCGTGGGCAGCGACGCCGGCAGAAGACGGAAATACCAAGCGAACGATGACGAACGTAAAAACTACGCACCAAGCACAAAAACAACACCAAAACACGCCACGAAAAACAAACAAACAAGCAAGGAGTGCGAGCGAGAGGTATAGAGAGAGCGAGCGAGCGAGAGAGATGAAAGATGGGAGTGGGGTGGGAGAGCACCTGCCCCCTACTGTACCGCCCACTCGGCTAACGAGCAAACAAAACTAAACAAAAATAAATAGAAACCGAAACAGAAACACAAGAAAAGCAGCGAAATAGAAAAGCAGGAAATATTTCGAACTTATCAAGTGGGGAGAAAAGTGAAGACTTACAGCTTTGCATTTCTATTATTAATTAGTTTCAACAAAGCCCATTTGAGTGCACAATATTACCAAATTATTTTTTAATACACTTTGAAATTAAGAATCAAGAATAGCATTTAAAGGAGTAAAAAATTTAAACCAGTTTTTAATGTGAAACTTTACACATTGAAGAAATAATCGTAACTAATATTATTTTAATAAATATGTGACTGCTCTTCAAAGTACATACATATTTCGCGAATTCACACTCATAAAAGCATTAAATAAATAAGACAACAAGAGCATTTCAGGAATGGTAAACTCAATTATCTTTGTCAAATTTGACGACCGCTTTCAATGAACTTTCTTTTGTTTTTTTTTTTGTGGCTTAGGAATTGTACTACGACGTAGTAGAAATTTCGTTTCATTTTGGCGCGAAGCAGCTTGTGATTATGGTTTTTATTGTCACCTTTTATTTTTGCTTTTTGTGTCGACCTCGGTTCGTTCAACTCGGTTTTTTCGCTGAACCGCTCCTGTCTACTTGTTTGTTTAATTTTTTGCCATTTCTGCTTCACATTTTATTTGTTTGTTTGACTCGGCTGCGCGCGTGTCGTTGTGTGTGTGTGCGGCCCAAGAAGCGGTCCCCCTCTCCAGTCATCACCCCCTCCCCCACCGACCATTCATCCCATCCCATCCCCCCTTTTGTTGTTGCTGCCGTGTTTCTTTTGCTCTTTATCAAAACAACTGCGCAGTCGACGTCAACGCAACGTCGCAGTCAGCCTTCATACAGCAGAGGTCGCAAAAGTAGCACCAAATACCTTAATTGTTATAAAAATTCAAATTAGGTTTCTTGGAAGTCTTAACGAAGATCTAATGGGTAAGCAACAAATCGGATTTAGCAGTTTAGGTTGAGACAAATGAAGACATACACATTAACCATATTTTAAGTCCTTGTTTACATATCTGAGTGCATATTTATTTCGATTAAAACGAAATTTTAAAGGAATATTAATTAAAATCATCTTGAGTACTAGATTGTTCTTCTTTGACCGCCACTGTGTGTCTGCTAGTGTTTTTTTTGGCGCGCACTGCTCTCTCTCCAAATCTTACTAACTCTCTCCGCCGCCTCGGTCGCTCTCTCTCGCTCCTCCGCCTCGTCCCACCTCCTCGCGCAATTGTTGTTGCTTTAAGCATGACAAAGCACCGTAGAATTTCACAACAGGCCAAAGAGAACTTCATTACGATGTTCGTTTTGTTTTTCCACGAAACAACTGTTTACTCTGCCTCTGCCGCTGCCGCCTGTGCTCATTTCAATTCCTCTGCCGCCGTCGCAGCCGGCGTCGCTGTCGGTGCGTTTACAAATCGATGCCAATAGGTTTGCGACTGTTTGCCGAAACAGACGCTAACAGACGGTGCTCGCGAGCGGTTGTAACTAACGGTAGAGCTATAGTACGCCTATTGCGCGCGTAACGGGAAAAGTACGGAGCAGTAAAAGCGCAACAGCGCCTCCGAAATAGCGGTAAATATCGCCAGTGCGTGAGTGTGAGTGTGTGTGAGGGAGAAGTTTGTTTTCGCCGCAGCCTCCTTTTGTTTTCCTTTCCTCATTCGTATTGTTTGCTAAACAAATAGCGGAAAAGCAATTGCCAGACGCAGAAAATGTTCGAAATATTTTTCAAAAAGGATACTACATTTTTAAGCGATGTATCAGTGGAAAACAACTCTAAAAGTGTTTTGGAAAATAATGTTGAACTAATATTGACTGAACTAAATGTTTTAAAACTGTGTTGAAAAGTGAAAAGTTATAAAAACGTTCAAAACATGTGCAAACGATTTAAAATACCCAAAAACAATTGAATATTAAAAAAAAATTTTGAAAAGGTTAATATCAAAAATAATTGATTAAAGTTGTGTGAATAGTTACATAATATTTTAAAACCCTTATTGTAAAAATAAATACAAAAAGTACAATTTTATTTCCGAAATACGGACATAAAAACCAAGTAATAATGAAAAACTAGAACAAAACTGTTTAATAAACACATTTCATGGTAAAAATTGATCAAATATTTTGAAACACACTTAAAACCCTTGAATAGCTTCAAAAGCAAATATTTATTTGGGTTTGATAACGAAATAGCAAATAGGCCAACAAAAACCATTTTTCAAACAAATATTTCACAAAAAGTGTTTTTAAAATTTATTTCAATAACATACAGCATGTGCGTTCGCTGGTGTGTGTGCGTACGATTGTAAATTGTTTTTTATTTCATTCCGCGCGCCTTGAAATGTATTTTTAAGTTTCTGTGCTCAATTTCGCTTTGGATGTTGTTTACTTTTTGCGTTGTTTAATTTGTTTTGGCCCGTGTTGTTTCTCTCCCCCGTCTTCTTCTTTTTTTATTCAAAATGACAAAAGGCGAAAACAAACTAAATTGTGGATAACATGGATTTTATGCAAATTCAACGTTTTCTGATTCAGACCTTTTATTTTGGCAGCGATTTTAAACGAATTCAAAATGGTTGAAGACGGCTCAAAGAAATCTGTCAAATAAAGCAGGGAATATAAAAATCAACACGAATTAAAATGCTAAAAAAAACCGCAAACTAATTGATTACGTAAGTTTCAGTATCAAAAAGTGAGACCAAAAACTTTAAAATATTTTACAAAGTTCCAAATCAATAAAAGTAAAAGAAAACCTAAAGAAATTGCCAACAACACATTTAATTTATAAATAAACACCCAATAAAAACTGCCAGGCTAAGCATTTCCGCCGTGATTCACATTACAAGACAATAAAAACGGTGACATTTAGAAATTCCTGATAAAATCCGCATACAGTCCCCGAACATATTCTCGTTAATCAAACAACAAATAAAATAAAAGCTACGAGACATGCAAATTAATTTTTAGCGCAGAAAAACCCGAAATCTATAAACACAATCAATAAACGGAAAAAGTACAAGAAACACAACCAAATATAAGACCGATTTGACCGCAGAATTCCTAGAAAATCCCTCAAAACTGTGCTACTTAAAAATAACACGAGGCCGCAGACGAATTGCGATGGAAAAACCGAAAAAAAACAGGCCCAAAAACACATTTAAAAAATTTCCAATTTCGAAACAATAACGGAAAATAATTGGAAAATCACTTGAACACAAACAAAGAGCGAAAAAGTGCGTAAAAAAGGCATCGTGGCGTAAAAAACAAGTTCTAAAAATAGACCACAATGTGTCGCGTCTAAAAATTGACGCAGAGTGTGGCGCAAACAACAAAAGCAAACAACTAAACACAAACAATAAAAAGCACATGAAGACTGAACTAAAAACAAATTAAGGTTTTATCGCTCCGTCTCTTTCCAACTCTGCCTGTGCGTGTGATTGTGATTGGGAATGTGAATGTGTGTTCCGTGTGCGAGTTTACCGTTATGATTCATCCAGCTGGTTGCGCAGCGTCGCAATCTGCGCAAAAAGAAATACTTCTCGAACTTTTGTCGGGGAGACAAAAACCGATTACTAAACAATTTATTTTATGAAATTATGTGTGCTAAATCGTGTGCTAAAACACAAAGACATTTATTTACTTGTAGTCATAGTTGCGGTCAGTAGAATAGCTCCAGTTGTCAAAATCCCCAAAGAACTTTACAGTTGCTATCAGTAGTATAAGTTCAGAAAACAAAATCTTTGAGGATTTAAAATTATTTATTGGTTTCATGTTTGATATGTGGTATCTAATAAAAAGATACTATTACTATTACTAACTATTCAAATCTGCAAATATAAAAAAAAACCCTTTTGATTGTATCTTTTAATATCATAACGAATTGAGATTGATCCTCTGTTCTCTCTACGATCACAGATTGTTTACCAAAACTAAATATCCCAGATAGTATCATTAAACTATAAGTATTAGAGACATTTCATAGAAATCAGTTCGACTTCGAAATTCGGGTGTAATACAAATCCCACGCGAAATCCGACTGAGGAGATTTTGAGAACATGGTTCCTGAAAAATCTTAAGACGCATTCTTCAGAACTCTTCGTTAGCTTCTGGTATTCCGTAATCCAGTGCTATTATATTGACCGCTTTTGTGCTTCGTAAATACGTACGACAAGTACTAAAACGTAAAGCAAATTGCGCTCGTCGCCAAAACCAGGAAGCGAAAATCTACGTTCGACAAAGATTGATGTAAAAGCGAGATGCCGCATAGTATAAACCCCATGCGTTGGTGTTGGTGCGAGTGAAAGCGCACGTGTCCCTGGGTGTAGATTGTGTGTATGAGTATGTGTTTATACTGTGCGAAATACACTTCCGTCTATTGTGAATGACGAGGCGCGAGCAGTTGCCTTGCCATCTTTGTTATCGTTTGTTGTTGCTTCTGTTTCTGTTGACTTGTGACATTTACACACACGATTACGAAGAAAAAGAAAAGGAAGCAAAAAAACAACATTACCACTCACGCGTTTTTCTTGGCAGAATTTTCTCCGCTAACAGAAACTGCGACATTTTCATTTCCACATATAAAAAAATATCAGTTGCAGGTTGTAAAGTCGCCACTAAAACATTTTCCTTAGGCCTTAATTTAGGTCCTTAATTTTAACAGGTCCTGGGTTCAAACCTCAGTGGTATAGAACATATTTTTTTTATTTAAATCCATGCAAAAAAATTGTATTGATATAATAAAAATTTTAAATACTTTGGGACAAGCATTGAAACATTCGAGAAGATTTCAAATATCTTTTGAATTAAGTAAATTATCATAATCATATTTTTCCTAGTGTAAAAACAAGTTGCACGTCAAAATGCTAATGCCGAATAAAATCTGCTTTATCATCCACTGCGGACTTTATTCCACTGTATAATGCTATACCGAGCTATATACTATATATAGTGCCACTGACCTAGGCAGACGATGACGTGTTCTGTAAAAGTGATTATAAAAAATTGCTGCGGATTTATAACAGGGAATTTGCTGAATGGAAAAAGCTCGTTTCGATTGTTTTCACTGTTTGGCGAGATTAGAAATGTCGATCAGTTAAAGATCATATAATGGCGATCGTTAGATAGATCGTTGAAAACAACGCAATATCGGTTTTTGGTTTTTCCCTACACTGAGATTTCTCAAGAAGTTATGGAATTTCCACAGCATTTCAGGTGACATTTAAATGATATGGCTACGTCACGGCTACGGGTAATTTCATAATTTTGCGTCACATCATGGTTAAGATAAAATTTCGCCTAATCTACCCTTGGAGACGTCCCCGATAAGCACGAGGTCTGAGTTTATTTTTAGTTGTTGGCACAGATATTATAATAAGTTTTTTTTGGGATTATAATGAAGCTAAACAGGGTTATGGGACTATTTATATTGTGAAATTAGTTTGAACTAATTTCTGAAGTTACTGTGTTAATGTCCTCATGTTAAATTTATAGTAGACTTTAAACTTAGAATACGTATGGGAACTCAGAGCTTAAAGCGTACTTTAAATTTCATGAATTGTAATAGTCAACATTTGCCATTTTTATTCTCGAACCAATTACAAAAATCTAAGCCAAATGTTAGAGTGTTAAAATATTTATTTTATTTCCCCTTTCCGTATATAAAATTCCACTCCTCCGTTTACATAAAATGTCATTCGAAATTTATCAATTAGATGTCAAATCAAATAATAAAAATGCCAGCAATTAGCAAGTTGACTGCCACCGGACTTGCGACTATAGCAGAGGCCTATGATGATCGCTTTGGGTCTCCGAGTTTCTGGCTGTTAAGTTTGCTTTTGGCCATGCTTAGTTGTTGGCCTGAAAATTTCCCATTTCTGATTAACACCTCGCGACGCACAAATAAGTTAACAGAGAACCCCGGGACCGAATGAAATGGAATAATAATAATACCAATGACCAATGGCGATCGCGGTTCGATTGCACGTATTTGGCCGCAAACAGTTCGCTGAAAATGTTTCGAGTGGTGAATGAGTGTGTAGACTGAATGACTCATGGTTATCATTCGACTCAGGGACGGAATGTTTGACGTGCGGGAAAAACCCGGCGATAGCGTAAACAAAACGATAAATGCCGAAGTCAAACTTGTTTTCATAGACTTTAAATTGAATATTATTTAAGTTTGTGCTAAGGGAAAGTCGGTTCTAGCGTATTAAAACATACACAGGGAGAAATGATAAAGTAAAATGACGTTCTTAAATTGAGTATTTGTAGGATATGTAAGATAGGAATTTTGAGTTACAATTGAACTCATTTTCTCCTTGTTTTTCGCTGGTTTGTTCCCTTTTTTAAAAAAATTAAAAAATTTTTTTTTTTTTTTTAGTATTTTAAAGTGAGAATGGATGTACATTGTTGCATTTTCAGTGCCAAAACTCTCAATTTGAGTTTAAGTAACTTTCTAAGCTTACTCAGTGTAGAAGTTATGTTCATAATACAAAATTATTCACAAATATAATATTACTCTACCTATAAAAAGTGTCAAATTGACTAATCGTCTTGTTCTTTCTTATCATTTTAGTAAATGAAAAGTAGTAAACAAAGTGCTAAATGAAAGAGAATGAGACCCAGTCGACAGGACCCAAGAAGACGATGTTGATTGAGTGCATTTCACGTGACATTCCCTGAGAGTTTTCTTCAAGAAGAAAAGCAAAGCTCAAGTAGAGCTCTTTGGCTACTTAGATATAGATAAAGCAAGCACCCAACCTACCGATCGGCGGTTGAGAGGCGGTGTGGCAACTTCAATGAACTTCAATCCGGCCAGCGTGGTAGCCGCCGCAGCAGCAGCCGCACATCAGACCTCCCACCACCATCATCATCATCACCACCACCCGTATTTGAGCCACCAGCAGTTGCAGCAGCACCACCAAATTACCACCCAACAACAACAGCAGGTGATTCCACTGCCAGTGGGAGGAGGAAGTTTACCAGTGGGTGGTGGCAGTAGTGGTGGCGGCGATATATCGCCCAAAATCATGGAGTGGACCAACGACGATGCTCTGGAACTGATCGAGCAGTATCGCTGCCATACAGAGCTATGGAATCGAGCCGATCCCAAGTACAAGGATAAACTGTGTCGATTTCGGGCTTGGTCGGAGATAGCCGAGCGTTTCGGTTGCAGCAAGGCGGAGGTGGAGCGAAAGATGAATGTCCTGCTGACCCAATATCGGCGGGAGAAACACAAGATGTTTGTTAAGATATACCAGGGCATTCAGCCCAATCCGTCCAAATGGTATGCCTTCAAACGATTCGATTTCATGGAGGCGGGAGGTGGCAGCTTAAGCGGTGGTTCCGGCGCACCAGGTGTGAATACCTCGAGCGGTAATCTGGTTCCCAATCCCGTCTCCTCATCGGCCGCCGCTGCCGCCCACAATGGGCTGAACGGACTGGCGGCTGCAGCGGCAGCCTATGAAAGCGGTACGATTGCAGCGGCCGGAAATGGAGGAGCACCACCCGGTGGACCAGGCGTGGGTGGAGCTCCCGGTTCACAGCCCGCCATGCAGCATAGACGCATCAAGACCAAAGAGCTGAAATATTTCGGAGCGGTAAGCAGTATTTTAAATCAAACAAATAATATTTTAAATCAATAAACAGAAAACCCCCGATTTGATTAAATATTTGGAATTGCCCATCCAACATTTTCGGGTATTCCTCACATGCTTTCATTTCGTATTTTCTTATCAATGTTATTTGTTATTTAAAACCTAAAGAAAAGTATAAAATAAGCAAAAGAAAGCACATTACCTTCAAAATTTATGGGAAGACAGAGTTTACTTTAAATTTAAAATGTGAGCGATAAAACTTCCAAAACTTTTATAAAATTCTTACATTATTGTCTTTGTACAATATTTAAAATTTGAAGTATTATGTTTTCAGTTTGCCAAAAGTCTGAATTCGTAGATCTCATGCTTAAAAATGTATAAGACCAACAAATAATGGAAAATATATGTACTTAATTGTTTGACAAGACATGTGTATTTGTGTATGCCTACCTTAATAATGGTTCATAAATACTTCAAATTTCATTGAGTAGAAAACCGGCCTTATCAAATAGATTAAAAATCAAAGTCCAATTTCAGAAATGATGAAAAATTAACCAGAATTTAAACACATTTTAACCCTAGAAAGTCAAAAAGGTGAGAGATTAAGCTACGACCAAAATGTTATCGGTTTCTAGATTAGCAACAAATTTTTTGAAGAAAATACCAAATTGAAAATTTCCGACTAAGAAATAAAATCATAAAACTTTCCAACTTGGTAAAAAAAAGTATTATAAAGGGAAATGGCATTATCGTAGTGTTTTTGATTCCAATTAAATTTTAATTCATTATTTTCTTTAGAACTCTTATCAAAAACCAATTCAAAAGAAACGTTTTTATAAGCACACGTGTGAGCAATTTTTCGGCTTGGCAACCACTATTATTTATTTTACTCATTTTGTTTCAAACTCTTGGAAGCTAATCAATTTGAATATTTTACAGGCAAATAAAAAATAAAAATTTTGTAGTGCTAATTTCAATCAAAACAACGGCTTTGAGTTAACTGTGAAATGAGAGCGAGAGAGAGTTGGCAAAAGAGAGAGCCCCCACTCTCTTTGGCGCTCAGGCAAACATGTGCGCAAGTGACTTGCTGTTTTTGCAATAAGAGCGGCCCCACTCACTCTCTCTCTCTGTCTCTCTTTCTTGTTTGTGCTATTTTTTGTTGTTGACGATCAAAACAGAATTAAAATTTTACGCATAAATTTTTCTTAGAAATGCGCAGTCGTGTGTGTGTGAGGCATTGGCCCCAGCTCTCTCCCCCTCTACCCGTCTCTCTCTCTCCCACTCTCGCACTGTCTGTCTGCTTGTTGTTGGTATTTTTGTTGCTTTTATTTGCGTTGTCGCGCCAGGCAAGCAAAAAGTGTGAGGTGGAAGGGGGGGTGGTATGGGGTTTGGGGGGCCCTGACATTTCGTCGCCGCTCTTCTTCTTCTCCTTAATCTTCTCCTTCGTTTGTTGTTGTTATTATTATTGTTGTTGCTTTTGTTTCTCTGTATGATGAAATGTTTGTTTTGCACGGCGAAATGTGTTGGCGACTGCGACGTCGGCAGAGACAACGCAGCACTTGCTACGGGTATTTTTTTCGGCTTCCATTTTGTTCCGTTTGTTAGTTTGAATGCCCTCCCTCAAATGTATAAATACTTTGATGAAAAGTTTGTAACAAGTTTATAATCATCAAATCTCCAGTTCCATTAAACCTCTCAATCTCGAGATCTGCAAGGGCTACGAACACCATTTTTGGGATGCAGGCGCAAATATAAATCCCCAAAACATTTTTGAAGTTTCCTTAAGTCAACTATTAAATCATCATCAAAGTAAACCCAAAAAACATTTTTAAAATTTCCAAAATCAACTAAAAAATCCTGTTTTATAATTTAAAAATTATAGAAATGATAATAATAATTTACCATGTTTTTCAATTAAGCAAAAATCGTTTGCTCAGCATGGGAGAATATTTTATAAAACAAAACTATTAGTTTTTAAGTTTTTATTATTTTGAGGACCAATAATAAAGAATATTTAAGATTTATTAATTAAATTAAATATTCTAATTAACCCTGTATAACAATTTTTGCAGTTATTTTTCTATATCATATTAAAATCTACATTGGACTAACTAGCAACTTTGGGTCTTGAAACTCCTTTGTTTTACTGTTGCTGTAGTGACGTTTTGTTTTGTGGTTACCCAGTGGACACCGCACCCCCTCCCCCGAGTTTCCCTCCTTTTGCCCGTCGTGATTCGCTGGAAGCTTTTGTTTTTACTTGGCTCTGTTGTTTGTCAGACTTATCAAAACAAAATGCCAGGAGTTGTTGTTGCCGTTCGCCTTCTCTTCTGGCTGTTTTCGCTCGTTTTTTGCTGCTGTTTCTAGAAAACAAATGAAATTTTTGCAAGGAAAAGAATATAAAACTTGGCGCCTGGACTTTTTCTCAGTTTGCTGTGTGTGTGTGTCTGTTTTTTTTCGAGGTAGTGGGGAGGCATGGGGAAATCGGGGGCGTGGCCCAGCTAAATGCATGCAACTTGTTTGTCCATGTCATGTCACCTTTGGTTTTCTGGTTTTGTGGTACCCGTAACATATTTTGGTATTTACGACCATTAAAATAGTAGCAGTGGTAACCAGCTTTGGAAATAAACAAAAAAGTTTTTTCATACAGCTTATGATGTTAAAACATTAAAATACTTTTTATTACATTAGAATTAAATGTTAAAATTTTCAAGAAAGTATAATACAATTTGTTACCATGGGTTATTATAGGCTATTATTGCAGAAATAATAGCCATTAATTGATAAAATTATATTAAAAGGTGTATTCATTGTATAAAAATTGTATTATTATATATTTTTTTGTCCGGTATTTTTTGTTGTTATTATTCATGCAATATTTGGTCTAACAAGTTTTTGCTTATAATTTAATTCGTTAAATCACTGGGTCTGCATTTTTTTTGATTTTTCTTTTGCTCACTTTTGAGAAGACAAAATCTTTTCACACTGGACGTGCCTCCCCTAAGCCACCCCCCATAACCATTTTTTTAAAAAATGGTTTTTCTGCTACCGTTGTTTTCTTTAATTTTTTTTTTGTGTTTTGGTTTGGCTTTGGTCTCGTGTTGTTTTTTCTGCTCCTGCGTCATTATTATTTGCGTGTGCAGGCACTAACAACAACGCCCACGCCCCTTTCCAGAACGCCCACCAACGGACAGAGCTCCCATCCACCCAACGCCCCCACCGCCCACTTATTGTTATGTATTTTTGTTCATATTTTGCAATTGTTTTGCTCTGCGGTATTTTCTTCAAGACAAGTGAACAATAAAGACAAAAACAAGATGAAGCCGAAGACGAGCTGGTGTTTTTGTTTTTGTTGTTGTTTCGCTTGTTGTCCCGCAATGTTGTGGCTAGCAAACAACTCACGCACTGCCTCACATCCACCACCCGAGTATTTGCACCACATAACCCGCAAAACACCTGCAAAAAACAAATTATTTAACAAGTTATCAGCTTTAAATTATAATTTTAGTTCCAGAAATGAGCAATGTATTAAAACGCGAATTCTTCAGTTTCAAACGGTCAAGCACAACTATTTTAAAATACAAGTTTTATAAAGTAGTGAAAATGGTTAATTAAAAAGCTCCTTATCCGTTATTTTTCTAAAGGTCATCTCGAATTCTTTAGAATAGCACAAAAGTTGCACATAAAAATCAATTTTTGGTAAATGAATGATATTTTAGAGATGCTTTTAAATCATATACTAAAAGTATATTTAATATTTAGATTTTTAATTTACAAACAAAAAACATCAACTACACTTACTATTTAAAAAAACGTTTTTTTAGTGTAATTTTCTCTTGTTTGTGTTTCCCATTGTTGTTGTAGCTGGAGCGGCAGTAGCGGAGTATCAAGCTGTTGTTGTCGTTGTTGTTGTAATTCGCGTTGTTTTGTTTTCCCTTGCAATGCCTATAAACCACCCATTTCCCACCCCCGCGGTGGCGGAATGAAAAGTGCATGGCAAATAAGCAGCAACTGCGACGCCGGCAGCGAAGTCAACGTTTGTTTTTGTTTACTCATTCATTGCAAAGTTGTTTAGAGCCAAGCGCGCAGCGTATGGTTTTTTTCTGTTGTTGTTTTATACATCATGTAGATGATAATGATGATAGTGATGATGATAGGGTATAGGGTTTAGTGTTGTGGGAGGGAAATCTGGGTGGTATGCGGGTGGGGCGGAAAGCCTAGAATTCGGTGTACTTCCCCGCCGTCGAAAGTTAAGCAAGAATTTTGGAGTTTTGGGCGCATTTGGGAGTGGTAGACAAGGAAAGTTGAAGTTCGAATTACAAAAACATATTGTAAATATATTAACAATTTTGGCAAAATATTAACTTCTATCTGAAAAGATATTTAATTTAAGAAATTTGATGTGTTCTTTTAAAAAATTGGCAACCCTGGAATGCTCCCAGATAAGCGAAAACATTCTTTTTATTATTTGTACAATATTGAATATTTCGGAAATCGCTTGAAATCGCTTCCCAGAATATATGTAGATGGCAAAGCTTTTAGGGGATTAACTCTTAATCCGAGACACTTGGCAACCCTGGAATTGGCACCTGCCAGGTGACAAAGCCATCTCAAACTCGAACACACACACACCTGTGCACACCGCAATGCATTTTCAATTGCAATTTGTTCCACTGTTAATTTTACGACTCCCCGTCCAGTGTAAATCCCCCATTTTAGAGCGGGACGGCAGATGAAAGGGGGATTGGGGGTTTTGTGTGCGGCGCTTGCGCTTGCGGTTTTCATGGCAGTTTCATTAATGTTAGTGTAGCAGTTACCGTTGTTGTTGTTGTTGTCGTTGTTACTTGCGCCGTACTTTTTGTTGTTGCTGCGGTGTATGCGCTTTTGCGAAAATATCGCCATCGTACTTCAAAAACATTTGGGTGAGCAGCAGATATAGGATACAGTCGAACTTTGGTAACTTGAATTTCTTGAAATTCTTCCTTGGGGAGAAACGTGTTTTTTAAAATACCATGAATTTTACGATGTACCTATAAGTTTCATAGTTTATAAATTATTTTTATATTATTTTATAATATTCTATTTTAAAAAAATTTAATTTGAGAATTTAGTTTCATATAAATATTTAAATTATTTGAAATAAGTTATTCCTTCTGGACTTTGTAAATTTTTTTTTACTTAAAAAAGTTTAGGGTCTAGGGTCCGGATGTGTAATTTAAAGTAGGGATTAATTCAGAGTTTAAATTTAACATGAGGATGAGAAAATTGCTTTTAATAAAGCGGTGATCTATTTATGAATTAATAAAAAAAATATTTCTTTTCGATATTTACTGTGTCAGTGCAAAAGAGGTAGCTCGCGACAATTGTGAATGGGCGGCGGGCGAGGAGAAAGGGGGTTGGTGTGGAGAAAGTGGGCGGAGGAGGGGCGGTGGTGAAAAGGGGGAGGGCAGGGGCGGATTTCGTGCCAAAGGAGTAGAAGCAGCGACGACGCGTAGTTTGTGTAGTGTGTTATTTATTCATTGGATTGGATGATAATCAGTTTGTTTACATTTTTCAGTTGCACACACAATCCCAGAG
Organism: Drosophila takahashii; assembly: GCF_030179915.1. NCBI lineage: Eukaryota > Metazoa > Arthropoda > Insecta > Diptera > Drosophilidae > Drosophila > Drosophila takahashii. Next base: position 12,307,084 of record NC_091678.1, on the reverse strand, counting down.
AAAGAGAGAGAGTGAGCGAGCGGGCGATAGAGAGTGGGTGAGAGCGAGAGAGTGCGAGTTCATTCTCTTGTCTGTTTTATTTTATTTGCCTTAACAAAATAATAATACAGACATGCAAACACGCATATAGCGTACTCGTGCACATACACACACACAAACACTCTGCTCTGAATGCGTAAACAACAAAAGCAGCTGCAACAACAATAACAACAAGCGGGAAAGAGGCGGCACTAGTGGGGTGGCGGAAAGGAGGGGGAGGGGCCAGCGGGGCGGCGTAGTTGAGGAAACTTAAAAACAGCAGCGGAGGCAACAACAAATAAACAACCCAGGTTGAACTCTTATTCTCGGGATGCCCCAATAAACAACATTCGAATTTTGACATTTCTTATCGTTTGATGGAAAATTGTGGAAATCAAACTCGAAAAATCAAGTGGGTTAAGAAAAAGTTTTAATATTTCTAGATTTTTTAATTAACAATCAATCACTGTGATTCCAATAACTTTATGGAATTTTGTGTTTAATCAAGTGTTTTTTTGTAAATAACTTTAAGAACTTGAAGAATACGAAAAAAAAATTGATATAATATTATATGGATATCAAAAATGATCAAAGAGCCTTCTGGCTTCGTCTTTTCCGATCTTTTCGGTCCTCTGCGTTTTTGTCGCCGCTTTTTGATGGAAAGTTCTAGGCGCCATAACTCAGACAGACAAAAAAGGCAAAATCAAAGAGATCGTCGCCGACGGAAAGGGATGGCAATACCCATTGAGGGGCAGAAAGAGAGGGTGGGAGCGGAGCGCCTACTTTGATCGCCGTTGACCACATTAAACTTTTTATTGTAGTTGTTGCTGAATTATTTTCGTGTGAGACTCAAACGTGGGGTAGGTTAATGCTAATGCCGTCTCGCCTGACCATTAAAAGCCCCTCTCTATTTGTATCTCCCTCTCTGTCTGACCCGCTCTTTTGGTTCTTTCGAAAATAAGCATTCTTCAGACATTCTCTTTCTGGTCGGAAGGCGACTCTCTGCCAACTAATGCTGACATTTGCAAAAGTTTTCACAAAAGACATCGAACAACGTGGGATATTGATATTGAATCGATTTATTTTTATTGTCTTTCGATTTGATGCATGATGTAATGCTGATTCGGATTTCTATATTTCTATATTGTTAGCTTGCTGTCACTAAATCAATTTAGTATATATTTTAATGTCTATAGGGTAACTTTGTTAAAAAATACTGAATCTAGATACAATATCTTTCGTTTCTATATTTCAAAAACATTGTTTTTACCAATAGTTTTTGTCCTTTCTAAAATATCTTCTACACTTCCGATCAAATAACAGTTAATTTCCGTTTTATCTGTCTCTTAATGAGTCACCCACACAAAAACAAACAGAAACCAGATCTCTTAAAGCTTTCTCTTAAAATCTTGTCTCATCCACTCTCGCCCTCTCTTTTGCTCGGTCGCTCTCTCCCGCTCTCACACGTTATTCGGCTGTTCGAAATTTTTACTACGCCGCTAGAATAATTTCGGACCAAAATATTACGAGTTCGAGTCGCGTTGTCGTCGCTTTCGCACACACAAAACAAAAAAAGTCCAGCAACAAGTGTAAAAATACCGATCTTTTGAAAACACGTTAATCAAAATGCATTACCACAATAGTAATAATAACATAAATTTGAGATCCCCAGGGATTCCACATAGAGTTCCCCTAGAATCGGTAGCAACTACAAACACATCCAACGTAAGTTCTCTGCTTTATTTGGAGTAAAGGGTTTTTTTGGTGGGGGGTTTGTTTGGAAAGTTCGCGCACTTTGCCACCTGTATGTGTGTTTTGTTTATACCCTCCCCAAAGGTATTGTAATTTTAGTAAGAACTTTGGAACAGGTATTTTATTTCTGCTTTGATGATAATTTTATTAAATAAGACTGTATTCCAAAAAATAGATTACAAAAAATAATATGTATTCATTTATACCAACTTTAACTGCAAGGGCATTCAAAATTTACTGAAGTTAACTTTCTTTCTTGGTTATTTTTGTTGTATTTGTTGACCTGTCTGTCTGCGTGCGTGTGTCTGCTAATTTGTTTTGATCGCTTCGTGTGTTTGCCATATTGGTATCTTAAAACAAAAACAAAAACCAAAAACAACAATAACAATAACACGATCTGAACGCAGTCAAATTATTATTTATTTTACCATTATTATCATAATTTGGTCTGACTCCGCGCTCATTCGGCTTTAATTTATGTTTAGGATTTACTCAGAGCATTGACAAAAACAACTTTTGGCGGGGGGTTTGACCGGCATTGGAATGCGGTGGGAAAAAACAAAAGTAGAAAATTCTAAATAATTTCAACTCAATCGGAAATACGCCATACAGGTGTATGTTTTTGGTTGATCACAATTAGCATTATTATATGCAAATTGCTTTTGACTTTTAACGAGATATTGCAGGTATTAAGAAATACAAATAAAGTAGTCTGGATTGGGGTTTAAAAAGTGGTAATTAATAATAAAAAAAAAGACTAATTGTTTCAGGTTTAAAAGTAATTCGCTTTGAAAAAATTCAAGAAAATGTGAAGGTTTGGGAATATTATAAATGGTAATGGTAATTGTAATTTACCAAATAATAATGTTTTATTTACTAGAAAAAATATGTTCCAGAAAATTCCAACCTAATTTCCCATTTTAATCAGTTAATCTCCTATCAAACTCTAACGTGCTTATCCATCATGATTTTCCAAAAATTTGACACGAGACATCAAATAGAGCTTAGTCAGCATGATTGTATAAAATAGTCATCATTACTCTTTAGTTTTAAAATCTATTTCCTCTGCTATCTGAAGAATTTATTCGAATCACGCTTTTAGCACACATTTTAGGCCACTATCGGGTCTATTAACAGACTCCCATTCGATAAGAGATATGGTGGTAAAGATAAACAAATCTGTGTATATACAATAGGTAGTTAAATAGACACTAACGTGACCCACATTTAAATATTTATGTTGGGTCTATTAAAGCTGATTATTTTTTATAAAGAGAGAGAAATTATTTTAAATTCTATTCTTTAATATTTAAATGTTTTATATTATTATTGTATTCATTTTTAAATTTTTAGTTTTTTTGTATCTGTAAAATTACGGTTTTTTAAGTATTTGGTTTTTATGAAATTCTGAATTTTAATCGTTCTATTGAATATTACTTTTAGGGATTTTAATTTAATCTATTTATACCCGTTACTCGTAGAGTAAAAGGGTATACTAGATTCGTGCAAAAGTATGTAACAGCTAGAAGGAAGCGTTTCCGACCCCATAAAGTATATATATTCTTGATCAGGGTCACTAGCCGAGTCGATCTAGCCATGTCCGTCTGTCTGTCTGTATGAACGCTGAGATCTCACAAACTACAAAAGCTAGAAGGTTGAGATTTCCCACACATATTCTTTGGCTTCCTACGCAGCGCAAGCTTATTTTAGCCGAGCGCCACGCCCCCTCTAACGCCCACAATCGCCCACTAACGATTTTAAAATGGGTCCTGCGCCCACATCTTTAAAGATTTCCGAGAAGTATAAATGCAATTTTGTTGTGTATATTTATACCTATCGAAATGTAGAAGACATTTTTCAAATCGGACCATTCATTAAAAAGTTATACGCAATCAAAAATTATATATCTATCTCCCTCGCACTCCCTTTAACTGAGTTACGATTATTAGTCGGGACACCAACCCGACACAGCGTTCGCACTCCCTTTAGCTGAGTGACGGGTATTAGATAGTCGGGACACGAACCCGACTATAGCGTTCTCTCTTGTTTTTTTTATCAGTTTTACATTTTTCTTGGTTAGGAATCTTAACATTTTTCGATTTAATAAGTTTTTATTAAATTCTGAATTTTGAATATATCTCTTAAATAATATTACTTTTTAGGAGCGAAAAAGCTGCTAATTAATCGCTTTCCATTTAGTAATTTTATGGGGTGATTATTAGTTCTCAAGTAGTCAGTGTCGTGGAGTTTCTTATCTTGATGGTCCAATCTTTTGGACTGCGTCACGATGACGAAGTTAGGAACCTTTGAACACCCAACAGCCTGAGTGTGCCACCTTATCACTAACCTTTTTTTCGTATTCGTTCCGTTTTGTACTTCCAGATGGGCCTGAATATACCCATGCTGATAGCGAACAGTCAGACGCTGGACAGTTGGAATACGGCGGGTCAGTACTCGCCGCCGATATCGGGCTCAGGCGGTGGAGGATCAGAGAGAGGAGGAAGTGGTGGTGGAGGTGGAGTGCCCCCTCAGCAGCTGCGTGTGCCCCTGCCCATGAGCTATCATGGCGGAGCTGGCGGCAGCAGCAGTAGTGATTTCCAGCAGAGTCCCCTGAAAACCATGGATACCTCGGACAATGAGGACAACAATAATACCAAGGAGGATGTGGCGGCGGCAGCGGCATTGGGACAACTGGCTGCTAAAGTCGAGCTAAGATCGCCGTCGAGAGGAGGAAATGGAGGAGGAGGAGGTCCCGGTGGAGGAGGTGGCTCCTCCAGTAGTAGGGAGCCCAACGATCCAGTGGCCAGTGAAGCCATTAAATCGGATAGGACTCTAAGCGAAGCTGGCAGCAGTCCCATACCGAATACCAACATGCACGAGGCGCACAAGAATCACCTGCTGAACAGTCCGGCTGGAGGAAGAGCGGTTACCCCCCGGCAGGCGCACGAGCAGATGCAGATGCACCACCATCAGCAGCAGCAGCACCAGCACCATGTTACTCAACAACTGCATCATGGCCACGATGAACTGGACATCAAGCAGGAGTTGGTGGACTATTTCCATGGCCAGGCGGTTGCCGTTGGTAATCCCGCACCGCCGCCACCGCCCGAATCGCATCGTTCCTATAGCTCGGCGGGCGAGGAGAGTCGCCTGCAGTTGGTGGACATGGCCCAGGATCTGAGGGTGGCCCAGGCGAAGGCCAATTTCGGTGCCTTCGTCCTGCCGCCCAGGGGAAGTGATGCCAGCAACACACCAGCCACAACAGTCGCCATGCCCTTGAATATGCGAAAACTAAGCGGTGCCGCGAGTGCGGGTCACATGCTAATGAACTCGCTGCTCGGCTCCAGGGAGAGCATGTCGGATGGCGAGGATCCAGATCCGGATGCGGATAACGATGAGGCCACCGAATCGGCCAATAGTCCGGGTCGCAACATTAAGAGCAGTGTTTCCGCCCAGGCGGCCGTTGCGGCATCCGCCTTCTATGCCGACTCCCTGAATCGAGATGATTGCGATTTCATTGGATCAAATGTTTCGCTGAAGCTAAGGACCATGGATCGCACGCAAAGGATCATTGCGGAGAAGCTGATCAGCGAGGTCTTGTACTATGGGCAGTTTAACGAGCTGGAAAGATCGGCCAGGATACAGCCAAAGTGACAGTGGCGCCCCAAGAAGTGGACGGCTGCATTGGGGAATGGCAGTAGTAGTGGTAATGGAGCTGCAGGAGGTCTAGGCATCGGGGTGGGTCTGGCCAGGATCAGGCTGGGCGGCAGGAGCCTCCTTGCCCCGCAGCATGGCAAGTGAATTCCATTTGAAAGTCATAGTCAAAAACAGAGACAAACATAAAAAACAGAAACCAATATAGAAAACAGTACAACTTACTTTTAGTTTGGCCAGGATCGGGGTCACCACACTTGTACAAAGCTTGGGCGGAAAAAGGTGGCAGCGTTACTTAGGCGGAGAGAAAGTGGAGAAAGGGGAGAGCACAGACGAGCTGGGAGAAAAGTACTTACATACATGAAAGGGGGAGAGATGCGCGTGTTTGATTTATGATTTTAATAATTAAAATTGGAAAATGATTTATCATTTTAAAATACCTTCGTAAGTTTTTCAAAGGATTTTGTTATTTAGTACCAATTGCTAATTGAAAGGGTGTTTAAAAAATAGAGTGAAAGACAAACAATTTCCGTTTTTTAAATTATTTTAAATATTGTAAAATTAATTGCTAATAGATAAGAGGTTTAAAAAATACAGGGAAAAACAAAATTTCTCCATTAACTATTTCAAAATTTTAAGTTTTCAAATTCAAAAAAATGCATTAGCTTTAAAAAAAGTGAAAATCTGCACTGTGCAATCTTAAAATAATCATGATGTTTTAGTATATTTTTAAAAGAAAACTTAAAAATTCAAAAATGGATACAACGGAAAAAATTTTTTTTCTTTAGCGAAAGTATAAAAATCTTGTTCATACCACCATCTCTCCCTTTGAGTAAAATACAAAAAAGGCAACATAAAACACAAACCAAAGTTACTTTCTATTCTGTTCGAGAAGGGCTGCATAAACAATAGTTTAGCCTTCGTGTCCACAACTTCAATATTAAACTACATAAAATACATATAGATACTAGATAGGTTAGAACGGGTCTGGGAATGGGGTCTTCTTCGACACACCTGAGACATCTAACTAGCAGAATCTCAGTATTACTTATAAAATACACACTACATAGACCATAGAAGCCAGCAAACAGAAAAAAAAATATAGAAATGAAAGCATTTGCCATAGATCGATTCCTTGGGGCCGATCGTCCACTTCTTGGTGTTATTCTAACTGCTGATTGTTCCAGCCCGACTTTAAACCTCGCTGTAGAGCAGAAATACAAGCATACAAGTATATGTAAGAGAAAAGTAAGCAAAACTATTGTAAAGACAAGGAAAAGCGGCTGCTAAAAAGTCAAGCTCCAATTTGGGCTGAAACCACTGAAACTCAAGTTCCCGAAAAGCTAACCGTTGAGAAGGAAGGGTCTTGTGAAACCTATATGTTTTCTATAAATATCTGCATATGGATATATAATATATCATTGTACCTTATTTTGAAACAGAGATGTTTTCTTAGTCACTTAAGTCTGGTCGCCGAAAAGTCACCAATCCAAAAAAATAAACCCATCAACTGAAAGAAACCAACCAACAAACAAACAAAAAGCAACCGCAAACTTTTACCTATATATTATACAAATACTGTCGTCACTAGTTCGTTAAAGAAACAGCAAAAAACAAAAGCAAAACATTATTGTACATTTTCGTGTTTATTTTTTTTAGGTCCTAATGATTTTTGCATAATATTTAAGTAGTTTTTATTTTTATATGCAACGCAAAGCAGAGCAAAAAAACAGAAACATTGAATTAATTTATATAAAAATATATATATATATATAAATGTGTACGTATACCTAATAAAAATATGGGCAAATTAGTTAGTCACATAAACGAGAGAAAGAGATAGATGATGGTTTGAGTGGAGGATGATTATGAAATGCAGCTCGGCTTTTGCTGCTGCGTTTTTAGCCGTAGTTTTTACCGTAGCCTAGAAAAAATAAATCAAAAACCAACCAACAAAAGTCCAAACTGAAAAGAAAAGTCATGTGTAAAAAAAGTGGAAAATTAGATGTGAATAAATTAATTAATTCTGTAAAATTAGCGACAATTTGTTTGGCATCGATGTGCAAGCGTGTGTTCGTGTGTGAGTGCGTATGGAATGTAAACCAAAATTAGTTTTTCCTGAATGTGTAAGCAGCAGCTAAAAAACATAAATAAATGTGTGTACCTATTTGTCTGACAAGCATTGTAAACGCCGTGTTTCTTTTGTGTGGTTACTTGATAGTAAAATTAATTTGTAAGGGTCTGTATTTTATATTTAAAGAAGTTTTATGAGAAACAGAAATTTAAAAACTTTGAATTTGCGTTATAAAGGAGTTAAAGGTGTTTTAAAAGTTTTACAAAAATGAATTTCAAGAAGTGCGCCAAATATATCGATTGTTTCTACACTGAATCAATCGGTCATATTCTACATTAATTTGACGCAAATTTTACATTCTCCCCAAAAACAGTCTACACGCTAGAGCTTCCTTAAAATTCCGCCTGATGGCGCTTTAACTTTGGGCGCATCTGGCAACGCCGCGTTAACCCGCTGTGATTCAAATTCCTGAAAAATTGGATATTCTTAATAGCATGTTTAATGAAATTCTAAAACCGCAGTGCCAAATGAAATCTTTTTGAATGGAAAGCTTAATAAGAATGTTTTCTGTGATATCATGATGCTTTTATATTTAATGGATTGCAGCTTGGTTTATCTTTTGTTGCCCCCACCTAAAAGTTCTAAAAGTTCTTTCTAAAAAAATACTAAGACTTCTCAACACTTTCTTTGTTTACTAATTTTACTTGATGTTTTTTCTTCACAATATAATCTTTATCGTTTCATTACACGAAATAAAAACTAAATCGCATGCGTTATTGATTTTTGATTGATTTGTGTTTTGTTTTTTTTTGTTTGTTTGTTATCTTATTTTTTGTTTGTTTTTATATGTAACTTAGAAAAGAAACTTAAGTGTCTGGCTTAATGAGTAGAAATAAAATTGGTTATACAATAAGGCTACGCTTTCATTAATCATTAATTAATCAGTTACTCCTCTAAAAATTCTGTACGAACGCGCGCAGGCGCAGGATTCGCAAGGCCGGCGGATCCAACAACAACTGGATATAGCAACTTGACTTGAATATATATATAGGGATATATTTTCGTTTACATATTTTTTTTCATGATTTATTCTTCTTGATTTAATGCCGCCGAAAAAAGATGTTTAAAAACAACATTTAAAAGGTGGAGAATACACTAGAAATTTGTCGCATAGATTTGCATAGAATTTTTGTCTCATTCTTGAACATAAACAAAATTTGTATTTCTCTGGTTCGTATGAAAAAAAAATGCAAAAAGGTTTGAAATTTGTGCGCTGCTGTGTTGGGTCGCGACATTGGCTTCCGATGAGGCAGAAAGTGATGATGAGGGAGCGATGATGATGATGGTCTTCTTCTCTGTGGCGATGGGGCCTTAGAACTCAAAGTTGAACGAATTTCCACGGCCACCGCCGGCGCCGCCGCCGTTGAATTGAAAGAACGAGCGGAACATTTGATTCGGATCGAAGTCGGCTGAAGAAATAAAAGTAATTATTAATAATTTCTTTTATAAAATATAATCCTATGTTAATTCTCACCCTGCTCCTGTTCCTCAATGTCCTGACCGCTGTCGTAGCGCGCCTTTTTGCGAGCATCCGAGAGAATGGCGTACGCCTCGCCCACCTCCTTGAACTTCAGTTCCTCCTCCTTGCGCTCCTCGGCACTGCTGTTGGCATGCCGATCGGGATGATGGACCAGCGCCTTCTTGCGATAGGCCTTCTTGATCTCATCATCGGTTGCACTGCGCCCGATGCCCAGTATCTTGTAGTAGTCCTTTCGCTTCGACTTCTTTAGTGCAAACTTGGCCTCGCGCAGCAGTCGCTTAATCTCCGGCGTCTTCTCCAGCTGCAGCGCCGTCTCATAGTCGGCCACCGACTCCTCGAACTTCTCCAGATCATTGTAGCAGCGGGCGCGCAACAGCAGGGCCTTCAGATACTGGTTATTCAGCTCCAGCACTCGATTGCAATCGGCCACAGCCTCGCGCTGATTGCCGATACGTGTGTTGACCAGCGCCCGATTGTAGAGCAGCTTCGAGTTGATGTCCTTGTTGTGCTCGTCGATCTTCAGGGCGTCCGTGTAGATGACATGCGCCTCGCGATACCGGCCCGATTTGAACAGCATGTTGCCGTTCTCCTTCATCTCCTTGAGCTGCTTGCACTTGCTGCGCATCTGCTTGGACTTGTAGTGATCGGGATCGAGGGTCAGGGCGCGCTCGAAGTGCAGGATGCCCTTCTCCAGGTTGTCCGTGTAGTAGAGGCACAGTCCCCGCACGTAAATCGCATCCGCCGATGTGGTGTCCAGCTTCATTACCCCGACGGCAATGTCCAAGGCCTCGTCACAGCGGCCCAAATAGGCAAGGCATTCGGCCTTGAGCAGGCGGTATCTGGACAATTTGATTGGAAATTGGAGTTTTAATATAATACATATTTTTATGGGGGTTTCGAAATCACTTTTAAGTGTCTAAAAGTAGGCAGTGAATAAAAGTGAAAAGTAGTATAATTTTTCCAAATGTATATATATATTTTTAGTCGTTTTCCTGAATGAAATCATTGCACTTTTGAGTTTAAAATATAATGTTGCATACTTTTAGACACCTTTTTTGATTATCTGAAAAGTGATTTTAAAAACCCTGCGATTTTGTGGCACCCCCTATTTTATATTAGAATTTTTCAAAATGTATACATATTTTTTTTTAGATTTTTATCTCAAGCCCCTCTGGGTAATTTTGGCTACTTGCCGTTTTTTAAGGATACACTTATATATTAGTGTGGGATTTAATATCTCACCTCAGGCAAGCGGGTGCCAATTTCAGGGCGCTGTCCAGGTAAAAGACCACATTGCGATAGGCTTTTGTATCGTAGTTCGTCTGGATGGTGGCCTCCAGTTGGCGCAACTTCTGCGAAGCCGTCTGTTCGCCAGCCACAGCAGTGCTCTGCGAATTCAGCTCGGCGACCATTTTGACCGCCTGTTCGGTGCCAATGATGTCGCCCAGGGCCAGACAGCACTTGGCCACCCGGACGTAGGCCTTCTCGAAGCCCGGATCGATGCGGATGGCGTGGCGGGCGTCTGTGAGGGCGCTATTATAGTTGAGCAGCATCATGTAGCAGGCGGCACGATTGCCGTAATAGGCCGCCGAGTCCGGACACAACGAGATGGCGTCTGTGTAGAGCTTGAGCGCATTCTGATAGTTCTGCGCCTTGTATTGGTCGTTGCCCAGTTTCTTCTTCTCTTCGGCGATGCTGCAAGAGGGAAAAACAATTTTCTTGGTCAATCCTTGAGGGCTTAGCTCACATTGCACACAAAAGGATCTACGTCCTTTGCATAGTCTACATAATTTGAATTTTTAATTTCATGTCGTCAACCGTGGAGGCGAAGTAAATGCCGCGGGCCAACAAGAAAAATATACAAAACGACCGGTATAAAATGGCACAAACGAAAAGCAACAGGAAGTAATCCGCTTGCTGTTTCACCAGACGTCTTTTCAAAATGCACAGTGACACGAAAATTGGGGGAAAAGTCAAGCGGAAAATGCATGCACTCATAGAAATTTTTACCTAAATACTAGAAAAGTCGCCCTAAAACCGCGGTCGCCCTAAAGCTACGAAAAATTTTCTTATTATACGGGTGGCTAGCCCTAAATATACGAAAAATCGCCATGGAAAATATTTTTTAGGGTTAGTTTTTCCAAAAAGGCCAATTTGCCCTGTTTTTTAGGGCGAAATTTTATGACGCAATAAATGGATACATACATGTAAAACATGTTATGTACATGTGTGTCAAGACAAGTGAGTAAGAATGGGTAGCCCAGCGGTCTAAGCACTCGCACTTTCAGCTTTGCTGTTTGAAAATACAGGTCGTGGGTTCGAATCCTGTGTGAGTCAACACTTTTTTTTTTTTATTACAGTTTTTTTTTTATTACAGTTTTTATTACTAATTAAGTTTTTTCGTCCGCGTGTTAAATTTAAAGTAGTCTTAAAAACCTAAATAGATATGGAAATTCTGAGTTTAAAGACTAATTTATGTTAAGCATGCGAGGAAACGGCCCGAAGTATCCCAGTCACCAGCAAAAAATACAATTTTTTGTTTGTATAACTTAGACCGCAAGAAAATAAGATGTGTACAGGGTTTGTACGTTGCATAGCGCGATGGGACTGTGGTGCAGCGCTAGACCGTTAGACTCCAACTCGAGAGGCCGTGGGTTCGAACCCTCGTAGAGACACCTAATGTTTTTCTCAAGTAAGTTGTTTTTTCTCCTTATATATATCTCCTTAATTCGATTACAAAGATGATTTTTCAGTTATAACCGGCGGTTATACAAGTCTGCTGCCTCCTGCCCCCAACAGCATCGTCCGGTATAGCCGACAATTCAAGAAACAAATTATCTGAAACGATGTTCGTGTCTGTGTGTGTGTATGTGTTGAGTCCAGTTCCCAGGAAATATCAACCCACACCCCCCCCCCCCCCCATCATCGAAAAATTAATTGATTTTTTTTTGCTTTTTTTTGGTATTATTTTTATGGCGATTCGCCCTAGATTTGTTGCCTAGTCGCCATTGACCCCCGTTTTAGGGCGATTTTCCCTGTTTTTAGGGCGATTTTACCGGAAAATTTCTATGAGTGTGGTTATTTAATGTAGTATTAAAAGAATAAATTGTATTTAATTAGGGTCTGTCCATATATTACGTAATCACCTAGGGGGGGGAGGGGGTCAACCAAATGATTACTCCAGTGCAAAAAATTTTTTATTTGTATGAAGAAATGATTACGTGGGGGGGGAGGGGGTCAAAAATCACCAAAATTGTGATTACGTAATATATGGACAGCCCCTTAGGTAATTAAATGATCTATATTGAATCCTTAATTTGTAGTATTTTGGAACTGCCTAAATAATTGAATGCATTTTATTTATGGTATGGTTTCTCCTTTTTTACAAAAAAAATTATATATTTTTTTTAAATTTAAGTCCATATATCACAATAGATTAACTATTTTGACACTGGATTAGTCACATAACCGGTTTGGTTTGATTTACGATCCAGCATTTATTTAAAAGATAAGAATGAAAAACAATTTTCATTTGGTAAAAACCAAACACTTTTCCCGCAATAAATAATTATGCTCGTTAGTCTGCCTCCGATCAATTTCCACTCCCATTCACCCGGCTTCCATCCCACTTTTAACCCACTGTCGCCCCACAAATCCCCGACTCCGCTTTTTTGCATTTGAAGGAAGTGCAACAACCTGCGCCAAGCTCAAATGGGCCAAGAAATTATGGCATCACAATGGCCGCCAATAGGGCGACACTAATGCGGACGCCAAAGAATCCCGAAAGCCAAAGAAATTCCTATCCCTATTTCCCCCCACTACGAACAGCAAAACCCACTTGGAGTTGTGCCAGGCAGGGTGTTTTCACTGTACTAAGAGAGCATTGTCGCCAGTATTACGGGGGCATAAGTGCTTTATGGCTGGCTGTCGGTTGTTGATATTCTCGATTTTCACTGGGTCTGCTCTTGTTATTTATTTGCTTGTGATTTCGGTTTCCTTTTTGCCTATTTATTTTTTGCTTCTGTGTGCCATTAAAAATACATTGGGATATTACAAATATCAAGGGGGTATGCCCCTCCCTCTATGGGAACTGCATAGTAACAACAAGAGAGAACGCTATAGTCGGGTGCCCCGACTATCAGATACCCGTTACTCAGCTAAAGGGAGTGCGAAAGAGATGGAGAAAAACTTTGATCCGCCGTAACTTTTTAACGAATGGTCCGATTTAAAAAATTTCTTCTACATTTCGATAGGTATTGATAAACACAATAAAACTGCATTTTTACTTTTCCAAAATATTGAAATTTTTAAAATCGTATATATGCGATTGTGGGCGTTAGAGGGGGCGTGGCACCCTTTTGAAACAAACTTGCGCTGCGTAGGAACTCCTAGAATCTGCATGCAAAATGTCAATCTTCTAGCTTTTATAGTTTCCGAGATCTCAGCGTTCATACGGACAGACGGACAGACAGACAGACAGACAGACAGACAGACAGACAGACAGACAGACAGACGGACAGACGGACAGACGGACATGGCTAGATCGACTCGGCTAGTGATCCTGATCAAGAATATATATACTTTATGGGGTCGGAAACGCTTCCTTCTACCTGTTACATACTTTTGCACGAATACAATATACCCTTTTACTCTACGAGTAACGGGTATAAAAACGGTTGGTTTAGGTATGTCTATTCAATTTCGGAAGACCTACTTCAATAGCAATTATTTATTTTTACAGGCTTCCAATTGAGTTTTTCTTTTATTTAAAAATGTATGTAAAAAAAGTTTTATATTAATTTAAAAAGCTTTAGTACTTAATCTTCAATTTATTATTTCACCAGCCTTATTTTGATTGGAACTTGTATTAATTTATATTAATTTAATAATCTTTCATTTCCATTAAATTTATAAAACTTAAATTAAAATATTTTTTTAAATTTTACTAAAGCCTATTTATTTTTTCCTTTCTTTCTTTTGATTGGAACTTGTAAAACGATGATTACAAAAAATGTGTGTGAATTGCCTGCGAATAAGATACGGCGGGCAAACAAAAGATGTTAATTACTACTAAAAAAAAAGAAGAATGATTTTCATTGCTCAGAATTTTTTTTCTTGTCTCTCCAGCAGACAAATAGAGAAAGGGCGGCAAGTGGGTGGTTTTGGGTTCGTTTTTTTATTTTTTCAAGTGCTCAGCACAAAACTTTTAATTGCTGCCATAACTTGCCAAAGCGGTCGCGGCCCGAACCGCATAAATGGGGCCAAAAAGGGGGTTTCGGATATCTTAGACGGAACGCGAATGGGGCGGCAGGCAACACTCCAGTCAACGGCAGCAGTTTGCATAACAATTAGAGAAACCCATAAAAGTCAAAAAATCGCTCTCGCTTGATTGGGCAACATTTTAGAAAGCCATTTGTTAGGGCCTCCGTTTTCCTCGCGAATTTTCCCCACCCCAAAAAAGTAGGCAACGCGGTTTGAATTTGCAATTCAACTTCAATAAAATACAAAAAAGACAAGACGTGCGGAAAACTTCAGCAGACATTATCTGAAATGCAAAAAAAAAAAAAAAAAAAAAAATTGCAACAAAAGTAAAGAGCTGATTTAAATTAAGTAGTGGGGAAGGAAAAGGTGGGGAAATGGCTGGCACGCCCAAAAACATGAAAGCCCGGGCTAGATAAATAAAGCTCAAAAGGGAACCGCCACCTGAATGGCAGGAAAAACAGGTAACAAAAAATGGTAAACGGAAAGCGAACCAAAAAGAACCAACAAGCTGAAAGCAGAAGAATGAATGCAAAGCATGCAATGCAAATTTAAGCATGTATAGATTACATTTGCGGTCAGAATAGTAGCCCTCTACAAATCAAAGCTTCCCAGAGGGAGCTAGCTTTTGTTCCAATATTTATTATCATTGGTTTTAACACACAGCTTTTCAAAAGGGCTTCCTATCTTTATGTTTTCATTATTTATTATGTTTATATGCTATCAAAACTATCGTTCTATAAAAACGTGGGTTAACGTAGGTTTAATAATTTAATTTTTAGTATTTTAAAAATTGCATCCATAGCTTTTAATATTTTCTTCTTCATATCTCATCACAAAGTTAATATTAATAAGGCAGTTCATCTACCAATAATTAAGATAGCAAAAAATATGTATTTTACAAAATTCAGTAAAAAAAATAGTTTTCTAAAATTTTGAAAAACTCTCTTAGTTTTTAATTTTTTTTTTTCTCATAACTAGTTCTTGTTAATGAGCAGTAAACTCGTATTAAAAATGTTATTACCTACATTATAATTTAATGTTGCCGCCGTTGGTGCTAAAATCTTGACCCCCGTTGTGTGTACGTGTTGGTCTGCATGTGTAAATGCCTGCAGGTCACAGTAAAGTTCAATGCGCGATAAGCGAAGTCAATGGTAGAAGAACATTCGAGGAATGTTACGAGCGTAGTGGGCTAGTGTGAGTTGGTCGGAATAATCATTCCCTCATGAATATGCATAGTTCGTAGAGCAAAAGGGGAAAAAGGGGGTGAAAAAGAGTGGGGGCTTGTGATGACAAAACTTTTCGCACAGCCAACGAAGGAAACTTGGACGTCGTGTGACATGTGCTGCAAGAATCATGCAAAGTAGATTGTCAGGGTGTCAAATCTATCAGTTAACTGAAGCGATATCTGCGACGCACAATTGCTACAGTGGGACCACTTCAATCTCGAGTAGTTTTTCCCAGTAAAGTTTTACAATCTTCTTGATTACTTTTACAAACATTTACTCAAGTTTTCCCTTGCGGTATAAACTTACTTTTCGTCAAAATCTTAGTATTTTCCTTGAAGGATGAATGAAATGTTACCGAAAAGTCAAAGTAATGTAATTAAATAAACTATTAAAATTTAAGTTTTTGGAATATTTTATGGGGAACAAAGCCGGCATTTTGAAGTGTTTTATATTCATGCTAATTGAGATACAAATTTCTTAAAGGAAAGTTTTAAACGTTGCCAAAATATCTAGTAAAAACATACAATATATTCTGGAGGCACTTTTGCTTACAAATTTCACTGGCAACTGCAAAAATATATACTTCAAAATTCAACATCTCTACTTTCGCAATTTCCGCACAAACTTTTCCGCCATATATCAAACTTCCCAGTGCACTGCCATTAGCATTCCATTAGCATCCTGTCGTATCAAATTGGCTTTGACAACCAAACAGCAAAGGCAACAAACTCTTATTTTATCCGGCATTCGGCATTTCTACTTACCGCGGCAGAAATGTAAATTCCTCCGAACTCATATACAATTTATTGAGCATTGGATAGAGCGGAGGATTCAGACTTTTAGGGTTATTACTTTTCGACATATGAAAAGCGGGGGTTTACAATTTTAAACACCTCCCATTAAAGTGGCCTCAATCAAGTGGCGATGTGGATATTATTGTTATGATCTTTGTACACTACTAACGTCAAAAACGACAAAAATATTCGAATATCAAAAGACTATTTTAGCGAACACGTCGTTATTGCTGGTGGTCTCTGGCAGCCAACGGAAGCGACTGATGTTGATGCTGCTACTGCTGCTGGTGTTGCTGCTGTGCTGCTGATGTTGCTGCCGTGCTGCCTGCATGTTGCTGCTGCTGCTAGCGATGATTTTAATGCAACGGCACGTCGAGAAGCTTGAGAACCGAGTAGTGGAAGTTACGAAGGCAAAAATACGACCATGTTGCCGGTGTTGCAATAACAGTCAATGATATTTAAAGTAGCAACAGCACGTGGAAAAATATTACATATTTTAAGAACTATTTTTATAGTTCCAAATTAAAGGTTTTTTTTAAATATTTATATTTATTAGAGTTTAGGTTTTTAGACACAAAAAAGATGAGAATAACCTTGATCATATTTATTTTAAAACATACTATAATAATATGCATTTGTTTTTTTATAAGAAGTGTCCTTATAAATCGAATTATTATTTTAATACTCTTGTAAATTAATTTTTTGCCTGCACTGTGCTTGCAGTGAGAGAGGAAATTCTAAAGAGAGACCGCAGAAAGCATTGCATTGTGCAGCGCGCATGTGAGAGAGTTAAAAGTGAAGAAAGGGGCAGGAAATGGGGAGGGTGGCAGCCAGTGGGTGGTGAAGCCTCTCTGCAGGTGGCTTTAACGATACGCCAGACAATGCCACTCGCCATCTCACAGCCATTTGTTGGTCAATAAGAATAGGAAAAGGTTTAGAAAAGAAATATGAAAAGAGCGAATACCCTTAAAACTTATTTTAGATTACTAAAACATTAATATCAGGTTAAATTTCTTATAATATAAAGTCTAGAAACAACTTTCTAAATTCTTTTAATCAACTTTTTTATATATTTACAAAATAAATTCAAATGTATTTTTAAATATAACAAAATGCTTAAATAAATTATTAAAAAATTACTTCAACTCAATAAGAAAATGCTCAAATAAATTAAAGAAACTTTAACTCAATCAATAAACTTCGGAAAAATTAAAAATAATGCAGACATTGCAAGATATTGCCCTTCGGCAAAAGTCAATATTTTATATCATTCTTCCTTCCTCCCCGAAAATGCCCTATAAATTCCACTTCAGTTAACGCTGCGCAAGTCAACAAACCCTTTGCGAAAGCGCATATCAAATAGTTTACCCGTTTACCCATCACAACACGCTTAGGGAGGCGTGGAAAAGTGGGCTGAGAAGCGGGCAGCGGACATGACCTGCCACAAGTTGAAATTGCTTGCCACAAGACCCGAACCCAAACGCACACAGATACTCACACTTATACGCACACAGTACTTGCCGTAGTACGGTAGACATTTTCTAATTGTATAAGAATTTTTTTATCATATTCGCACTATTTAAAATAAAATAGAAATTCCAAGAAACAGAAGAAGAATATTAAAAATATTATTCTAATAAAACCTTATCAAAAAATCGTTTACCCTTTTTAAGGATTTAAGTTTAAAAAGAATATATTAAAGAAATTAAAAATAAAATTGACTTAAAAATCTGTATAAATAAATTTTAGGTTTCATTAATTTTATTAAATAATACAAATTGCTTTTCAACTTAGCCAAGTTCCACTGTGGCTTATACTGATTCACGTGGACCACGCACAGTAGGTCAATGCGGGTTCCGAGCTTGTGCTTGTATTTGTTTTTGTGTTTACCCCCAACTGCGTGAACCGGAAATGCTGTGCAGACATAATGGCGGCCGAAAATAAAGGGAGCGGAGAATAAAACAAAAACACTGTTGGGCGAAGAGCCAAAGCAGTTTGGGCTTAAGTGAATAAGGAGAAGAAGTTTCCAATAAATAAAAGAAAAGCTAGCTTAAGAACGGGGGGAAACTTCAGGGAAATGTTCGAGGCAGAAGGTATGTATTACAAAGTTAATGAACCTTGCCAAGAGTCGGTGCTCCGAAAGTTTAAGCCAAATTGCCGGAGAAGTTTCTGGGGAGCTAAGTAAATGAGCAGACATTTTGAGTAAAAACACAATGCATAAAATCTGTTAAATAAAGAAAAAAATCTATTTATTTACTGCTTTTGCATGTCAATTAAAAAGACATAAATTATCTTGAGTATATAAATTTATTATATTTTAGGGTGAAGCATGCCCTAATTATTGAAAATAAATCATAATTTTGGTAATTTACCATTTCAAGGGACTAGAAATTTTCGTACTAAGACAACTTTTCCTTCAGTGAAGAAGATATGAGCTTATTGTCTGTGGGTTGAGAACTAATGCCAACAATATAAAATACATAATTGATTGTTGTCTCGCAACCGCCTCCATCATCGTCATCACCATCGTTATAGAACGAACACTTGTATATGGATGAGCTTGTGTTCTATTGACACTTGCTTCAATTGAATTTATGGTCCCCAGTTTTGGGTCGTTGTCCGACCCATTATTTCATGTGTTAGCTTGAGGGGGAGGTTAGGGGCTTCGGGTTCAGCCAGTTGTCAGTTGTTTGCTATTTATGGCACACACAATACGTAATAAAAATACACACCGTTGGTTGTACATATGACATCGGGATTTATGACGGTGCTGAATGTTTGCCTTTAACTTCATGCGACATATCTATTAGATACGTGCTTAATGTTCGATCAAATTGGTTATTGACCAATACACAGAGTGTGCCAATTAGATAAGAATGATAAATTGCAATGGGAATTGAAAAGTTAAATATGGTAAATTTATGACAAAATATAATTAAACAATAATATTAGTACAGAAAAGATAAAAATCAAGCAATATTTCAAATATTTGCATTTTAAAAAACAATTTTGTTGATAATAATAATATTGTCTCATATTTGACATTAAAAATACAATCTGGAATGCTACACATTTTTCCCATCTGGCACGTTGGGAATTTCGAATTTTCTCCAAAGAAAACGAACCGTAAATCATAAGGCGGGAAATGCATTGCCCCTTGACACAAAGTGGCCCATAAAAATATGTTCAGAGTGTGCAGGCTAAATTGCGTCTCCAAACATATAATTTTAACAATTCCCCGAGGAGGCGGTGGCATATTCACAGACAGGAGCACTCCACACACGACAATGGCCTATAATTCTTGACCGAAAATGCATTTGGGGGCAAGAGTTTTCGGACTGGGATTGCGGATCGGTTTACGGTTACCCATGTGAGTCATTTGTTTGCCTGCAACTGCAACTGCAATAAAATGCATGCAAAATTTAATGCTACTGCAATTTAAAACGCAATCTGAACGCCCACAGCAACAAAAATTGCAACTGCAACAGCAACATGAGCAGCAGATACAACAATAACAACAATGGTCGGGCATAAAAACATTTATGTCGGGGCAATAAACGACACACCCAGTACGAAAAAATAGCAGAAAGCTAAAAGACAACACAAAAACCAAAATTATAGTGCGGTAGCAATGCATTGTACATATTTTCCCCATGCTGCACTTTTTTTTTGTGTTATTTTTTTTTTGGATAAGAATTTGCGCCGGCGACCTCAATGTGCCATATGCCAAAGCTTTGGTACCCAAAAAAAAAATACAAAGTTGGGGCCAACACATGTGCCAAGAGACCCAAAAAGAGACCCCCCGAAATGCTCTCCTAGGAGAAAGGACTGAAAACTGAAAACCAGAGGGTAAAATGGTCGAGAGCCAGTGCATTTGGCAGCCCAGTTGGGCTCTGACATTTTAAAGAGATTGAGAAATGTCGAAAAGATTTGTGTCTCCTCACAGAGAAAGAAATAAATACCTATTGATATAGAACTAAAATAATATTTATTAGACAAATAAAATCTGAAGAGTTTTTGAAACACAAAATGTTTTGTGACCTTAAATCTGCATTTACCATTTACCAAATGTCCTTTGTTATTTTTTCTCTCAGTGTATTGCTTCTATTTTCTTTTTTGCCTTGATCAGAGATTGGTCAATGCTCTTTGCTCGGGAAAAAAGTGTGTGAAGGGCAAAGGCTGGCAGAAAAGTCAAAGTAGTAAAATGAATCAGCTTAGCGATAGATATAATGGTGTTGCTCATCTTTAAAATAGTTTATTTGCTGTTAAGTAAAATATCTTTTGGACTCTTTAGATAACAACAATATACTGCAAATTTTCCTCTTTTGTTATTAATATTTTGGAAATTTTCCTCTTTTTTTATTAATTACAAAATTGTTATTGATCAATTTATTCTATAATATAAACCCTTATCAAAATATCTATTTATGGAAGGTATAATAAAATTGATAAATTAGTTTTTCATCGGAAAAATGTCACTATTCTTGTAGACATTTCTTATCGTGATTATATTAATTTTGTCTGAGTATTCCAGGAAACCTATCAAGTATTTGGGTTAGGCTGTCTTTATACCTTTTTACGAAGACAATTTAATAAACTTGTTATAGTATTTGTAATTTCTTATATACTGGCATTATTCTTTTTGTTTGTTCAACTCATCAACCGCATTATTCAACCCATTTTAATGTTTGATTGTATCAATTGATTTTCAATTTCAACGCCTCTGCACGTGGCTACTGTGAGACAGAGAGGTGAAGTGCGAAACCGCGACAAAATGAATATGCAAAAAGACACCCAGACGACACCCAAAGTCACAAATATAAATATATACATAGACGCACCCGATTCGAGTACAAAATGTGCATACAGTTGCGGCCAAAATAATACAATTATTTGCATGTTTCTAGTTCAGTTAATAAAAAACTTTTTTATATTTACTTAATAAATAAAAAGAGTGCATTTTTATTGAACACTTTTAAAATAATAAATAAACAAATAATTTAATAAATATTAATATATTAGAAAAAAAAATGAGAAAATTAATCAAAAGTATTTGCAATTTAAACATAAACTACTATTTTAACCTCAACTGTGTATTTAGATGGGTCAACGTCGTTTTATTTTTGGTTTCTTCTGTACTTTGGTTTAGCATTTAATCGTTAGTTAGCATTTAATCGAATGTGATAAAAAAAAACTTACTACAACATTTTATTCACCGCTATGTCGGATCGTTGTGGATTTATAAAGATACAGTTGCCTTTTCCGTGTGGTACAGGTCGACTATTTTTATGCATATGGAAAGGGAGGACTTAATAGCTTGATTTATGCTTCTTTTTGGTTCACTCGATCTTCTTATTTCGGGTTGTTGAATCGAATTCGTTTTAAGGCACTTTTTATTCATCACAAATAGAATGGCTCAATTTGATCGTATTATTGACAGCGTAATTTTTATTTTTTTTTATTTATTGACAGAGCAAACAAGACAAACAACTCAAAGCGAAGAGAATTCTTAGAGCTTTGTTTCTTCTTATTTATTTAGCAATTTTCCCTTTTCCGCGAATTTTCACAATTTTCGCGACGAGCGCGCAAAACGACGTCGATCGACGCACTGCTGCAACTGCGACTGAGTGGGCAGAGCGACGATCCCCTCTGCGATGATCCCCTCTGCCGACAGCGAAGAGAGAGAGAGAGCGAAGACCAGCAAGCAGAGGAAGAAAGAGAGCAAGCTTTGCAGTGCAAAAAAACAGGTACACATCAAAAAGATTTCAGCAGTCTGATAATAAAATGGGAATTATGCTTGTGTGATATAATTAATTTTAATTGGGGTTCAGGTTAAAAATGTGTAAATTAATGTGTAATTAATTACTAACAAAAATATTATTTGTGAAAAAGTGTTTCAGAAAAAATAATAATAATTCATATTATCCGAAATTAAAATATGTTTCTTTTACATTAATATTGCAATTTAAAATTCCGTTTTTTTTGCTTAAACTCTTCCTCAAAATAATTGAAAAGTTGTTGCACTCGCTCTTTCCTTGTCCTCGCACAATTTCATTCGCTTTGTTTCTGGTAAACATTTTTTATTTTGCTCTTCTCCGGGCAATTTTACTTCCCGTTGTTTCAGAGAAAACACACATTTATAAATGTAAACATCTATAGAGACCATATATAGTATATCTACCATATAGCACGCAAAGTGAAGGCGTGTCATGGATTTTAAATGAGACATGGAAAAGATATCGTCTGCTGGCTGTCAGCTTTTAATTAATGTTTTTTAATAAAACCGAAAATGGCAAGACAACAAAAACTGTATAACGATATGGGACAGGAAGAAAGTTGTGGCTTTGTAAAAAAAAAAGTCTTGGAGAATATGAGAATGCAAAAAGAAACCACAAAATATGCCCAACCTGTTGCTCTAGTTTACTATCAAATTGGAGCAAATCCAATTGTAATTCAGTGCACATTCCGCAGCAACAAGTGAATTACATTGCAACTGCAATTGAAACTTGCAAAAACACAAAAAAAAAAAACTGCAACTAAAACCAAGTGAAAGTGCAGACACAAAGCAATTAAAGCCACCAACCATTGCCATAATGAATGCAAAAAATGAAACAAAAGAAAATAATCCACAAACAAATGGGAAAAAAGCTTTAAAATTTCCAGAGAAATTGCCACAAATTCCCGAATTAACTAAAAACAATAAAGCCACAAAAAAAGATAAAACTTTTCAGAGTAAAAATTTTATTACCTACTGTTGCTTTCAAACTGTAATGGCGCCATCTAGTAAAGTGCTAATTTACAAGCTGCCAACACCTACAGTTTGAATCTGAAAATGGAAATTGCTTTTCCCCAGCCCAAGTGCACTCTCTCTCTCTTTCTCCCGCTCGCTTACTTTGTGGCTACACTGCAAAAAATAACAGAATTTTATAACGGAAACATGTTTTTTAAAAAGCCCTGCAAGTATATTAAAAGGTTATAAGGTTCTCCAAGAACAAAACTAAGCTTTATATTTAGATAGTTTAACATGATTTTATTTTGAATATTTTTATCGCTGTGTAAGAGCTAGCTTTCAAGTCGTTAGAGGCGGCAGACTGGCTAAACTGGCTCTTAGATTCGATCCAGACAGATAAGGGAAGACAAGACAAGAGACTCTCATGGGTAGCAGATGACAGCTGCCTGAGCTTTTTGACATGATCTACGAAAGATCGGGTTTTTAACTGCTGGCGGGGAAATTGAGCAATTTCCCGATGCATTTAACTAAATGTTTACGATATGATAAGACTTGAGTGACAATTTCCGTCGCAAAAAATATTAATGGAAATAATCTTTAACTCATATTTATTTTGGCCATTTATTATTTTTATTTACTAACATTTTTTTATTCCTCACTAACCTTACCCAACGTCTTAAAGTATAGCTTTTGCGAATATTCGCACACTTTTTAGACATAAAAAATCCCATTATATCATCATAAGCTCAATTGAAAAATTACCTGACCAAAAAAATTTAATTCGCGCTTGCCCCCACAAGTTGGGAATTACGTAATTTTAAGCTATTATGCTATTGTCTTCAAGTGAATGCCCCTTCACAGAAACCCACAACATCCGTTTGAGTTTGGAGCTTCTCGAAACAGTCAAGATCTTGAAGATTCAAAACCAAAATCAAATTGTTTCGCCCGTGCTACTGATTTTTCTAATGTTTCTTTTTGCCTATTGTGTGTTCTTTATCCAGCCTCGTGCCTCGTGTCGAATCAATAATTTAATTGACCCACTTTGACTGAAGTCGAGCAATAACATTTCGAGGGTTACGTACGTACATATTTGGAGGCTAATTGCCCGAAGTTATAGTTGGCCAAAAGTTTAGCCAAAGCAATGGCAACATTGAAAATAGAAGAAAAAGTAAGCGCATAACAAAATTGGGTCGAAACTAGGTTGAATACGTCTGCACTGAAAGCGTTAGAAACTTTTTGGTGGCCAATAAAATAGAACAAAGTGCTGCCAAAACTGTGCTTAAAGATAAGTTTAGCGAGCAACAGTTTTAGAAATTTAAAAGTTTTTTATTACTTATTTACAACCTTGAAATGTGAATTTAAATGAATTCCAAATCTGACCTAAAGAGAACCTTAGAAGTCAAAAGCTTCTTAACAGCTGTTTTTAAGTAATTTTCTTATCAGCTATTTAATAAAACCATATTTCAAGTGCTGAACTTAATCTTATCACTAATGTTGTGCTCAAATTATATTCAACTTAGTAACTAAACAATAGCTTCTTCTCTTCGAGTGAATCATAAAATCTGTAAAGCTACGAGTTGAGGGTTGTTCGGGGATTATAATAATTTGACATTTGCCAAGTGCCTTATTCAGTTTTTAAGAGTCTCTAATTTATCTGATTGATTGCCGCTTGGCTTCGATGATTCTTGATTGGTGACCATGAATCACAGAAGTTGGTCAAAAATTGTCAGAAGAAATACTACTTCTATTGGTTATTGGTTACAAAAGGGAAGATAATAACACCTTCATGAATTTATAATTCTGTCTTGCAACACTGCTTACAAATTTTAGCAGTTATGCTTTTTATAGATTAAATAAAAACTTTTCTCTTTGACCTTTTTCTGACACACCCAAAACGACCTTGAACTTGACAGGGCCAAAATGTCGAACCGGCATCTATAAATATGTAACAGACCTCCATTCCATTATTCTTTTTTCAGGGCGAATAAAATCAATAAGCTGATGCTGTAATCTCTCTGCATCGAAATAAAATAAAATTTCCCCATTTATCGGGGTCGGCATTTCTAATTTATCAACAGGTTGACTCATAGTAGACGTGCAAACGGGTTCCCTCAGCTTCTGCTCTCTTCTTCCCATCGTCATCATCAAGTTTCCAAGTAAGTGCAAACAACAAAAATCATAATAAAAGTTTTTATTCCGTGGGGATGAGTCAGTTTTTGGCCAGACAAGAGAAATTTTTCCGGCTTTTTTTTTGTGCCCAGTCCTTGAACTCTATAAGGCGAAACAAAATTACTAATGGAAATAAGAAAAACGCTGAAGGTAAGCGGCGTATTTTTTTGCGCTTGGGTTCATTCACATTAAGTTTGGACAACTTTTTCGGTGGCATGTGTGTAGGTTGTCCCCTATATTTTGGCATTGTCTTTGTTTCGCTTTTGGTGATGACTGTACTTGACTTTGAAACATGATCGGGTTTTAGTTCTTCACACGAAATTCAGGGACAAAAGATTGTATCCCCCATTTTAATCACTGTCCATGCAAAAATCTTATCTATCTACTATGGATTTGATTCTGCATTATTTGCGATTACTCACGGGAAACAACAAAAACAAGTGACGCAAATTCTAGCGGAAACAACGTAATAAACACCAAAACAATTGCACAAAGTATATCAAAAAGCGCATAAACGCCAAAAATAAACTGGAATTTCCAAATATATACTACTTTTTCACCCCATTCAAGTGTCAACTGCGATTATCCAAAAACACGGAAATAAATAAAATAGCGTACATATATTTGAATGCAAATAACAATTCTTATTTAGTTTCTAGTATTGTTTTTCTTTCTAGGTTTTGTGTGGAATTAAGGAGAAAGGAAAATAAACACAAATGAAGCGTTTCGAGTACGAATTTATAACTGTTTATATTGGCAAATTAGCAAAAATGTGCGCAATTCAATGAAATTGGGGTAAGGAGCTAATTAAATTTGTATCCCAATTTTCTGGTTATTCTTTCATAAATGTCCAGCTGACAATGACTCTTAAACTGTGGCTTTAATGCAGGCTTGTGAAATCAAAGAGTCTTGAATTTCAACATTTAACGTGCCCACACACACACTAACAGGAATTGAAAAACATTGGGCGGCAAACAGAAAGTAAAACCAGTTTCCAACAAGAACTAAACAAAGCGCACCTAGCAACAACAAAGGCCAAACAGTAGAACCTGGCTAACTGAAAAATGCTAAATATTCTTTAATTTTATTTTAATGAAATTTTAATTTAAAATGATTTTATATATATTCCAAGTAAATTTTTAAATTCGGAGGTTATTTAAATTCTTTTGTGAAAACCCTAAAAAAAAATGGTATATACAAAGCCTTAGACATTTTAGATATGTAGGTAGATCCGATTTAATTTTTTGACTTAAGGAATATTCACTGTAAGTGCAGGGCGTGTGCGTTGGCGTCGCTGACGTTGTGTATCTTTGTTTTCTATATTTATTTGCTACGTTTGGCTGCTGCCCATGACCATGTCCAATGGGCGAGACAAGGAGGGGAAATGCGGGAGGGGGCGAGAGTGGGACAGGGGCAGAGAGACCCCGGGCAATAGATTACATAAAACAGCAATGCAAACACATACTTTAACACCTTGCTGTTATCGTACAGTTTGGGATTGACTGTAATTGTATGGTTTTGAATATAAAAATAAACAAAACAAAACCATTCCAATTAGAATGCATAAAACTGATTGGATAAAAGGGATTTTAGTCAAAAAAAAATTTAATTTAATATGGATTTGGAACTTTACATTTTTTTGTAATCAGTTGCTTATCTTATCAAAAACAAATTTGGCTTATGACTTTTTACAAATTAACTGCGCATAAACTAAGTTTTAGGGGATTTTTGTAAATACGTTTGTGGATTTTACACCCAAATTGTCTGGTTTTTATTATAATCTTACGATCTTTTATCTATAAACATAGCTACAGTTTGAGAGACACATTTTCAGGTGTGCTGTTATCGTTGGTTTTGGAGTGACTGTAGAGATTCGCCTGTTTTTTTACTTACGTTGCCGCGTCCTTGGGCACAATTTCCTCTGCCGCTGCGACGTTGGCGTCGACGCCCGGCTGCTCCACCGTTAATTCAACGTCCATCTCGGAATTCGATGAGGTTTCCTCGCGTTCGCTATCGCTAATCTCGATGACTTCGTCGTCCATGCGTGGCAATTTCTAAGCAGAAACAACAACAGCGACCAGAATCCAGTGCTTGCCAAACGTTGTTATTTGTCAATTCCCTTTTTTTCACTGTTTTTCGCTTTTGCGTCAGTGGCGAGCACGCGTGTGTTTGTGCCTGTGTGTGTGTCGCACGCGCGCAGAGATAAAAAGTTCCCGAACTTCTGGTGCTTTCTTTTGGACCGCTTGCTGTTGACTACTCTTCCGCCCCTGCCTCCGACTCAATTTAATTGCACGTTGCCTGGCTAATAGGTTGGTAATTTTGAAATTTATATTTCGAATAGCCAAACGACGGATCGCCCGAAAGCAGACGGAAAAAAGCGTGCGATAATTAGGGATGTCAAAAATATATCAAAATATCAATATATCGATATTTTTGCAAAAAAATATATTTATATCGTGATATTTATTTAGCCAAATATCACAATATCGATATTTTATTTTTCGATATTATTTGATATTTGCATATCTTTCTCTCATCTGTGCACACAAAAAATGAAGCGTGTTAAAATGTATTTCGGTGAAATTAATAAAAACAAACTAAGTGAAAACTTTGTTTGAAAACTATTAAAACAAGTGGGAATACATCAAATATGTTATCCCACTTGAAAAACAAACACTTTTATGTGTGGGACTAATAAAATAAGAAATTCAATAAAACGTATTATATTGTTTATACTTTTCTAGTGCTTTTACATTAATTTTAGGGAAAAAGTTGTTAGTTTGTTGTTAGCCTTTTTACGCGGCTAAAATTTTGAAATTCAACTGAAAAAAAATATCAAATGTATCTGATATATCGATGTTTTTTTTGGCGATATATGTATGTATGTATCATATTGATATTTTTCTTAAAGAAAATATATCAGCGATACGATATTTTTAAAATATTTGACATTCCTAGCGATAATTCGCCGAATTGGGGATGTGAAAAAATATCAAAGTATCAGCACATCGATATGTTTGAATAAAAATAAATATTTATATCGTGGACATCGGTGGTTGGTTTTTGTCTTCGCTGTTTCGGGCCAGTTAACATTGAGTGAGTGCAAATTTAACAGTGCGCAAGAACTGGATTTGAAAGTTAACAGTGCGCAAGAACTGGAGTGGAAACATTACCTTTATTATCGATGTTTTATCGGTGTGTGGCTGCGGTGGAAAGTGTCTCCGCTGTGGCAGAATGGTGTCTTCGCTAGGCGCTTGTTTTGATTGACAACGCCAATCAGCTGATCTTCAAGCGGCGTTGCAGTTTAATTCCAAGAATTCAACAGCTGATCTAATATTCTGCGCAATTGCACTCATTGCATTTATTAAAGTGTTGTTTTCCCGCTGCGAATGCACTTCAACATTGTTAAAAGTGTAAAGCAATAGCTTCCTTCGATCTACTAAACTGATTTTCAATTTCTTATTGAGTTCGTGTCAAACCTGTGTTAAAAGAGCGATTGAGCGGATTCTGTGTATAACGCAAAAGGTATTATTATGTTGTGTATTTACATATATATTTTGAAAATAGGCCAAAACTTTTTAAAAAATGTGTTTAATTCTTTGCTTTAGAAATAATATAACTGTCTGTGTAAATACATATGTAGATTATAATTGGCTTGAGCCTGCACACAAAAAAATTTGCTTGGTAAAATTGACCAACAAAGATAGTTACGTAACTATTAAAATAGTTACGTGTATTTTGTTTTTGCTTTGGGTTTGTGTCTTTGCTAATTGTGTGTATTTTGTTGTTGTGAAATGACAATTTACTTAGTAGAATTGACAATTTTACTGGTTGGGGCCTGTTTGACAATTATTACAGTTGATTTTACCAAGTTTTTTTTTTGTGTGTGGCTTATAAAGTTTTGCTAAAAGTTTAGTCTCGAAAGAGGACTGAAAAAAATTTGTTGGTGGAAAAGTTTGGAAAAACCTCTAGATACCGGATCGTAAATAATGAATATTAAAATATAATACAGCTCCTGAAATATAGTCTACTGATTTTTGATCAATGATTAGAAGGCGTTCGCAACGGAAATTTCGTTTCAGCAAGGAAAAACTTGAAGTTTGATTTTCTGCTTACTTAAGTGATCCTCTTTAAAATTCCTAATTTACAGATAAGCATTGAAAATGGACAATAATGGAGAGTTTCTGCTCAACGGAGACTGCGTCTTGGAGATAATGCAATACGTAATTGAAAATTGCGAGACTAAGCCCAAAAGCTATAGTGATTTAAAAAACTTTGTGCTGGCCCATGAATTTTTCGTTCGATTGTTTGAGGATCACCACAAACGCCTTTACGAGGATCTTGAGTTGGAACTTGTGTGTAGAATAACAAAGCTGGTGATAGATCATCGAGTTAATAAAAAATCAAAAGAAGAAAATACATTTTTCTGGAGATCCTTCCTACAATCAATCAGGGGAAAAAATCCGATTAATGGTGAACTGTATTTTTACCGTGATTGCGTAACCATTTTTATAAAAGGTAAGTCATTTACTTCATATACTATGGTGTAAACTAACATAATTTAAAAATCTTTTTTATTTTAAGGTAAAAAAGAGGTCTGCGGAAAAGAAGAGACGTTAGATTTATACTTTAAGATTTCTGCAGAAGAATTAGATGACATATTCCGCTCAAATGAATATTTGACAACGCTGTCCCTTGAAGGCCTAGAAATCATCTATACCGAAGTTGTACCCCATTGTAGTAATCTCCAGGAATTGAGAATTAATCTAACAGCGCTAGATGATTCAGTCCAATTTGCAGAGTTGGCAAAGTGGCCCAATTTAAAGGAAGTTTTTATTGATAACTTGTACGATTTCGGTTTGGAAACGATGTTTTTTAATGATTTACCAAAATGGTGCAGGCCCAAGAGTCTCGGACCTTTGAAACTGACCATCGAAGGTTCTCTAAACGATATAAAGCTACCTCTTATATATGCGAATTTTGACTCATTACTAAGTTTGCGCACTTACAAACCCTTCCACTTCTCCAATAACTTCCACATTTTGACATGTAGTGAAGCAATTAAAGCAGAGTACGATATATCTGAAATGTCGGAATGCAGCAATTCATTAGAGAAGTCTCTCGTATCCATAACTTTGGGCGAATATGTGATAGTTAGGTTCGACAGGAGTAAAGAAGAACTTGAGTTAAAGATTCGTGAGAAGTCGGACGTAAGTCAAATGGGTAATTTATCGAAGCTGCCCAATGTAAGTCGTTTGATCATACAAAATAAATGCCGTCGTAGTGATTATCCCGAATCTCTTGCAAAATTCCTTCAATCCATGGCTCCAAAAGGAGCATTTGCTTTAAAATCTTGCACAATTAATTACGGAACAATCGGTGAACGAGAAT
The DNA here is from genome assembly GCF_030179915.1 of Drosophila takahashii. Taxonomy (NCBI): domain Eukaryota; kingdom Metazoa; phylum Arthropoda; class Insecta; order Diptera; family Drosophilidae; genus Drosophila; species Drosophila takahashii. Next base: position 12,276,474 of record NC_091678.1, on the reverse strand, counting down.
GCACAGAACTTGCAAAAATAGAATCACTGCGATATCTAGGGTGTCAGATATCCGAGTGGAACTTGATCAAGAGTTTAAGCCAAATACCTAACCTCCAACACGTAATGATTCAAGTCCGAGAAGGTATTAATTCCGATACCTCAATGATGATTTTCAATTTACTAACAGCGTGCCAAAAGAAAGCTTCAATAATTGGGGACAAATTTTTTATAACATTTGGAAAATGTGAAAAGAGGTTACTAATTCGCTTTTTTAATTTTCCTCACAATGATAATTCTGATGTCAATGTTCCGATATCTTTGGCGCAACTTGAAGGCGTTAGAACCCTTCAGGTCCTAGGACTCCCCAGTGCTCCATCCCTAAATCCATTTTTAAATGCATTCCCAGGAAATATAAGCTCGATCCAAGAATTAGATTTATCCGAAATGTACGATAATCGTACAAAAGTGCGCTTCGAAGATATCTCGAAAGTGACAGAAGTTCAATCTATTAGGATACTAAAGTGCTGTCTATCAGACATAACTGGCATTGAGAAATTGGCCGACATGAATAAACTGGAGGAGTTGCAAATATACTATTCTGGAGAAGGAAACCTTTCCCAACTTTTCAAGGACCTGGCTGAGAAAAATATAATTCAATGTATTCGCACTCAAGAATTGAATTCCGAAGAAGTGTTAAATGTTTCCCGAATAAGGTCGTTGAAAAAACTGGAGTGTGAGTTTACCGACCCAGAAGATCTTCCTTCCTTGTCAGAATTAGCTAACTCGAGTATTGAGGAATTAAAGTTCAGTGTACCAGAATCAAGTCATTCTCAACAGAAAGTTTTGGCTTTATTTTCCTCAAATTGTAAAACTAGACTTCAGCACCTAAATGTGTGCAATCTTGACATGACTAAAAATTCTGAGATTACACAAATTAAAGGTCTAAAAAGTCTAGTTTTTCAAAATAATACATTCAACATTTTGGAGCTTAAATCAATGCCCAATCTTCAGAAATTGGAAATAGATTACAAAATTGGCTTTGACGAATGTAAGAACATTGCTGAACTTAAAAGTTTGGAGTCCTTACGTTGTTCTTTGCTTGATGAGCCGGGCATTCAAGTTTTAGCAAATATTAGAAATCTTAAAAAATTAAATATAAATAGTGATTCATATAGTGATTCGCTAAGTGAACTTTTTCGCGCTTTTGCCCATCGAAGCGATTCAAAGCTAATGGAACTCCACACACCAATTAGATGCTCTGATGAAATCCACGAAATATCGCAAATTAAAACATTAGAAACACTAAGCCTCGATTACAAAATCATATGTGACAATTTATCAGATCTTGGCCAACTAAAAGAACTTAAATCATTGAGTATTTTATCACTACGTTATAAATATGCCAGGTATCATTATCATGCGCCTATAGATAGTAACAGCATTCTGGTGATTATTCAAACTTGTCAAAAACTCGATGGCGTCACATTAGATTTCACTCAAAGCGCTAAAGTGTCTACAAACTTTGTGAGGGATATTAACGCAATTTTGAAATCTGTACGGAATCGAGCTCTCCAGAGACCATTAAATCTAAACCTGATTCAGGAAAGCTATTTCCCAAAATTCCATGTAAGTAGTTATAATAAAACCAAAACGTTATGTAAAATGTACAATTTTTTTCATGCAGTTAGAAGCCACCGATGACGATTACTTAAACATCTCCTATTCTTATATAACATCTGAAATCAGTTATAAGCCAGAATTCTTTGACGACGGTCCGGAATCTGGCGACATTGACAAAGTTGATGAGTATTGAGGATAACAAAGGAAGTTTCAAATGTTAAATAACAATACTATATCTAATAGTTTTAAATTTTATATATGGGCACTTCCAAAATGTCGCTCGGGACATTTGCACACCTTTAAAGTTGAAAAAAAATTATAAAACAATGGATTTAAATTTTAATTATCGGCTTTTCCTTTCACTCTTCCCAAGCTCTATTTTTGGTAAAAATCTTGATTTTGTACCACTTTTAGTTTTTAAGATATCGGTAAAAAACTGCCGTATTCGCTCGGGACAAAAATAGAAGTGGATTTCGGGGAAGTTCAAACAACACCAAAAATTAGCTAATTCTGATGGAATATTTGAATGCGATTTTTTTAAGAATGTCGTTCAAACATGTCGCTGTGAAATGCTTTTGGTTTTACTCAAAAATTCTTTGCCGTTTTTTTTTATGCAGTTTCAACCACATTCGCTCGGGACATGTCGCTCGGGACATTTTTTCCGACTGTTTTGTAAAGCGGATTTCTTTACCTCTATCCCTCAATTGCTGGATGTTTTGCTTTTAACTTAATAGTTTAGCATGTGAATGAAGCATTTAGTACAGAAAAATGTCACATATTAGCATTTCTATAGGATAAATTTACAACAGAAGATAGGTCCAAAAAATAACAAAAAAATAGCCAAAAAGTGATTTTTGCGTATATTGGTGGGGTTTGTCATAAAAATAATCAAACTGTACTCCAAATTTTTAGTTAAGCTCAGTATCCAACTAATTAGAAACTAATATCGGGGCAAAATCATGTGGAAATATGTTTTATTCAAGTTTCAAGGTTTTTGGCTTGGTGGACTTTTTTTTGGAAGTGCCCATATATTTCTTACTTCAGATTAACTAATGAATATTATACATAATTGACTTGTATATTTTACTTTAAGAGAAAACGAACTATAATTTTGATTTTCCCATTTAAAGCATCTTAGATACATAAGTCAAAAAATCTTTGAAGATTGCAGTTCACAAAATATGTTCACACTTCTTATTAAAATGCCCAGTTTTCGAATTCATCATTTAAACCGTTTTAGTTTCTTGTTTTTGAAAATTTTGCACATATGGCGTATGATTATTTTTATTAAGTATACGCACAGTTGAAACAACCACCATTCGGTCCCGACGGACATGGCTAGATCGACTCGTTTACTGATCGTGATCAAGAATTTCTAGAGTCGGAAACTTTTCCCCGAATACATATACCCTTTTACACTACAAGTACAGGGTATAAAAACAAAAGGGCATAAATAAAAAAAAACAATTTGCTACCTAACTCGGCTAAGGAGAGTGTACCCGCTGTGGCAGGAGGGTGTCTTCGCTAGGCGCCTGTTTAATCTGAAGATATGGCAGCGCCAGTATGCAGGATCAGCTGATCTTCAAGCGGCGTTTTAGTCTAACCAAAGGAATTCAACATAATATTCTGCGTAGTTTTACTTATTTCACTTGTTAAAGTGTTGTTTTCCCAAATTTAAAAGTGTAAGCAAATAGTTTCCTACTGTCTACCATTCAGATTGCCGAGCCGCTGATAAGAAAGCCAGTAAACGGAGTCCGGCTAGGACGCAAAAGGTATTATTATGTTGAAATACTTACATATGTCCATATGTATTTACATTAATTTTCGAAAGAGTCCAAAACTTTTTAAAATATACGTTGTTGTATTAATGTTATCTTTTACAATTCCTTGTTTTATAAATAATATAACTTAATGTCTGTCAGAAGTAAAAGACACCCTTTCGGTGCCTATAAAGTATGTTACATATACATATATATGTACTTATGCACATTGGGGCGGTCCCAAAAATGAAATCTTATTTTTACCGCTTTACAGGAAAGATGACTGTTTGCAAAAACTTTATTCGAAAACTACAAAATTTTATGTTTTGACATTTATATTACCTAAGTTACCTGTACGGTCTTAATATTTAACTTAACTTAATAAATATTAGGTTTCGATACATTTGGTCTTTTCAATTTTTTAAAGACTAGAAATCCGAATTTGATTTTATAATAACCTAACGAGCTGCAACGATACTCGAGGCACTCTACAATATATTCCATTCAGTTCTCCTGATTTTACTGATTTGTACAGCTAATAATAATTGTAAGGCGTTCGCGCCTATATGAATATCCATAACGGAAATACTGTTTCAACAACTAAAAGCAAGAAATTCGATTTTCTGCTTATTTAAGTGAATGTGAACATCCTCTTAAAAATTCATAATTTGCAGATCAGCATAAAAAATGGTCGAGAATGGAGAGTTTCTGCTTAACGGCGATTGTGTTTTGGAGATAATGAATTACGTAATTGCTAATTGCAAGGCTAAACCCAAAAGTCACAAACAAGATTCTAATGATTATGATGACTTAATAAACTTTTTATTGGCCCATGAACTTTTCGTCGAATTGCTCGAGGATCATCACAAACGCCTTTACGAGGATCTTAAGTTGGCAATTGTGTGTAGGATAACAAAGCTGCTTATCGATCTTCGAGTCAATAAACAATCAAACGAAGAAAATACATTTTTCTGGAGATCCTATCTACAATCAATCAATAAAAGAAGTCCTTTCAATAGTGAACTGTCTTATCACCCCCCTTACGTACACATTTTGATAAAAGGTAAGTCCTTAAATTCATATTTCATAGTGTGAACAAACTCAGCTTAAACGTCTTTTTTTATTTTAAGGGAAATCAGTGGTCGCCGAAAAAACCGAGACGTTAAAGATAAACGTCAACATTTCTGCAGAATCATTAGCTGACATATTCCGATCAAATAAATTTTTGACAACGTTGGCCCTTGAAGGCCTGGAACTCCTTGGAAACCTTTCCGATGTCATACCCCATTGTGGAAATCTGGAGAATCTGAAAATTAAGCTAACATCGGGAGACTCAGCTGATCAATTGTCACCGTTGGCAAATATGCCCAATTTAAAACAGGTTTTTATTACTGGCTTGTACGAATACGGTTTGGAAACGATATTTTTTAATGATCTAAGAAAATGGGACAGACCCAACAGCCTTCGACCTTTGACATTAACTATCGAAGATTGTCTAACCGATAGAAATCGGCCTGTTACGTTTGCGACTTTTCCCTCATTACGAAATTTGCGCATTCACGAACCCTATGAGTATAATCCTTATGGTGATATAAAATGGAGTTCATTAATTAAAGCAGAGTACGATATATCTGAAATGTCGGAAGACAGCCCTTCAATACAGAAACCTCTAGCGTCCATAACTTTGGGTAAATATGTGAGAATTAAGTTTGATAGGAGTAAAAAAGAACTTGAGGTAAAAATACGTCAGGAGTCGGACATAAGCCAAATGGCTGACTTATCAAAGCTGCCGAATCTAAGTCGTTTGATCATACAAAATAAATGTCGTTGGAGTGATTATCCCGACTCACTTACAAAATTCCTTAAATCCATGGCCCCGAAAGAGGCTTTTGCTTTAAAATCTTGCAAAATTAACTATGGATCAATCGATGAACGAGAATGCACAGAGCTTGCAAAAATAGAATCACTTCGATATCTAGGGTGCCATTTGTCCAAATGGAATTTGATCAAGACTTTAAGCCAATTACCTAACCTCCAACACGTGATGATTCAAGTACGGGAGAGTATTAATTCCGATACCTCAATGATGATTTTCAATTTACTAACAGCGTGTAAAAAGCAAGCTTCAATAGTTGGAGAAATATTTATTACAACATTTAGAAAAAATAATAAGAATTTACAGATTCGTTTTGATGATTGTTCTTATCACTATCATTATGCCGATATTCCGATATCTTTGGCGCAACTTGAAGGCGTTAGAACCCTTCAGGTCCTAGGGCTTCCCAGAGCTGCATCCCTAAATCAATTTTTAAATGCACTCCCAGGAAATATAAGTTCGATCCAAGAATTAGATTTATCCGAAATGTACGATAATCGTACAAAAGTGCGTTTTGAAGATATATCGAAAGTAATAGAAGTTCAATCTTTAAGGATACTAAAGTGCTGTCTATCAGACATAACTGGTATTGAGAAATTGGCCGACATGAATAAACTGGAGGAGTTGCAAATATACTATTCTGGAAAAGAAAACCTTTCCCAACTTTTTAAGAAACTGGCTGAGAAAAATATAATTCAATGTATCCGCTCTCGAGAATTGAATTCCGAAGAGGTGTTAAATGTTTCCCGAATAAGGTCGTTGAAAAAACCGATCCAGAAGATCTTCCTTCCTTGTCAGAATTAGCTAACTCGAGTATTGAGGAATTGAAGTTCAGTGTACCAGAATCAAGTCATGCTCAACAGAAAGTTTTAGCTTCGTTTTCCTTAAATTGCCAAACTAGACTTCAGCACCTAGATGTGGGCAATCTTGACATGACTGAAAATTCAGAGATCACACAAATTAAAGGTCTAAAAAGTTTAACTTTTTACAGACAATCCTTGAACGTTTTGGAGCTTAAAACAATGCCCAATCTTCAAAATTTAGAAATAAAGTACAAAATTGGCTGTGACGAATGTAAATACATTGCTGAACTTGAAAATTTGGAGTCTTTAACTTGTTCTTTGTCCAATGAGCCGGGTATACAAGTTTTAGCAGATATCATAAATCTTAAGAAATTAATTATCAGTGATTCAAAGGGTTCGCTAACTGAAGTTTTTCGCGCTTTTGCCCACCAAAGGGAGTCAAAGTTACACGAACTCCATACACCGATTATTTGTTCTGGTGAGATCCACGAAATATCGCAAATTAAATCATTAGAAACACTAAATCTCGATTACAAACTCATATGTAATAACTTATCAGATCTTGGACAACTAAACGAGCTTAAATCATTGACTATTTCTGAACATAGTATTCACGGAAAATCATTTCGTTTCAATGATATATTTGATAAATGCAGAATAGATAGTACATGCGTGCTTCGGATTTTTCAAACTTGTCGAAACCTCGATGGCGTCACATTGGATTTTGGTTTTAAAGGTGGAGTGCTGATAAACTTTGTAAGCGAAGTTAACGCCATTTTAAAATCTGTAAGGAATCCAGTACTCCAGAGACCATTAAAACTTAATTTAATTCAGCAAAGCGATTTTCCTAAATTTCACGTAAGTAATGCAATTACTAACAAATTATTATTTAAAATCAAAAATGTTTTTCCTGCAGGTAGAAGCTACTGATGACGCTTACTTGGACATCTCCTATTCTTATGAAACACATGATCAGACTTATGAAGCCAATTTCTTTTCCGATGGTCCAGAATCCGATGACAGTGACTGTTTTGATTACCCTCAGTTCTGACAAAAAAATATAAAATAGAGGTTAAAAGAAGACCTCATTTTATATTTTATATTTACCTTAAAGATAACATGTTTAACATGTACTACATCTATATTTCTTACCTCAAATAATAATGATTATAATTTTACCTAGTTGAAGAGAAAACTAAGAAATTCTATTTATAATTTTGTTTTCCTCATTTAAAAAGTGGTGTTGTTCTTGGTGGTGGCTATTGGCATTGGCGAATGAAATTGAAACATTTACCTCTATGGATGCCATTAAATTGTATAATTTAAATCCCATACTCAAAAAATTTGTACGATTTTTTAGGCAGTTTTTTGTTTTTATTTTACATGGCTAGATCGTATCTTGTGTATGTTAGGAGAGTGTACTCGCTATGCGTATGTTTAATCGAAAGAGGTGGCAACGCAAATATTCCTGATCAGCTGATCTTCAAGCGGCGTTACAGTTTAACTGCCGGAATTGAATCTTATATTCTTCAGTTTCTGTTTTTGATTTGAGCGAAGTGCTTTTTTTTCACTTATTAAATGGTTGATTTCGTGATAAAACAATAGTTTTCTTCTGTAAACCATTCCGATTTCCAATTTTTGTGTGAGTTGGTGTCAAAGTCGGTGATAAAGAAACGAACACACAGAGAGAATTACTTTGAGTTGAAAATGTTCTTGAAAGTAGAACGATATTTTTTAAGTTACTTGGTCAAATCAGTCATCTAAATTTATAAAACTTTGTTCTTAAATTGATCTCATAACGTGCTTACACGGCTTTCAAGAACGAATGATCCCTTGCTTACACGAAAAAATGTGGTTTTAAGAACGAGTGTTCTCAATTTTACTTACATTTTTCTGTCTATGTATGTATGTAATTATATTTTTTGAATATAGTATGTATGTATGTATATTCTTTATCAACATCATAAGCCATCATAAAGCCATGTCCATGAGGTCCGATTCTGAGCAAACGAATCGCTCGGTTCTAAATCTACTTTTTAATCGCCAATTCCCCAGGGTACATAAAGAACTTCGCTTTTAATGATTATTCATGCATCATACAAAATACTGATATATTTTATTGACGATTGAGTGACAAACGAGGTCTTTTTATTAACAAAAATGTTTAACACCCAAAACTTTCGAAATTTAATTCCGGTCCAGTACCCTAAAGTTGAGTATTACATTTCTTCAGATTTTACTGATTTTTGACTGCTAACAGTAATTTTAGGGCTTTCGCGCCCACTTAAACTTCCATAACGGAAATACTGATTCTACAACTAAAAGCTAAACATTTGATTTTCAGCTTATTTAAGTGACAGTAAAAATCCTTTTAAAAATTCATAATTTACAGATTAGCATAAAAAATGGAAGAGAACACAGAACTTCCGCTCAACGGCAACTGTCTTTTGGAGATAATGAATTACGTAATTGCAAATTGCAAGGCTAAACATAAAAGTGACCAACAGGATACTACTGATTATGATGACTTATTAAATTTTGTGTGTGCCCATGAATTTTTCGTCAAATTGCTTGAGGATCATCACAAACGTCTTTATGAGGATCTTCAGTTGGCACTTGCATGTAGGATAACAAAGCTGCTTATCGATCTTCGAGTCAACGAGCAATCAAACGAAGAAATTATGTTTTTCTGGAGATCCTACCTACAATCAATCAATAAAATAAGTCCTTTCAATGGTGAACTTTCTTTTTACTACGATTACGTAACCATTTTGATAAAAGGTAAGTCATTTACTACATATACCTACTATTGTATCTACTATTGTAATCTTACTTAAAAACGTTATATATTTTCAGGCAATTCACCGGGCCCAGAAAAGAAAGAGAAATTAAAATTAAATATTAACATTTCTTCAGAAGCGTTACATGATATATTCCTCTCAAATGAAAATCTGACAGCATTGGCCTTTGAAGGCGTAAAAGTTCTTGGAAACCTTTCCGATGCTATACCGCATTGTGGTAATCTCGAGGAACTAAGAATTAAGCTAACAGCGGGAGACGTTCCAGACCAATTTGCATCGTTGGCAAAGAAGCCCAATTTAAAGCAAGTTTTTATAACTGGCTTGTACGAATACGGTTTGGAAACGATATTTTTTAATGATTTAAGAAAGTGGGATAGGCCCAACAGCCTTAGACCTTTGACATTGACCATCGAGGATTGTCTAACCGATATAAATCGGCCTGTTACGTTTGCGACTTTTCACTCATTACGAAATTTGCGCATTTACGAACCCTATGAGTATGATCCTTTTGTTAATATAGATTGGAGTTCACTAATTAAAGCAGAGTACGATATATCTGAAATGTCGGAAGACAGCAATTCAATACAACAATCTCAAGTATCCATAACTTTGGGTAACCATGTGAGAATTAAGTTTGATAGAAGTAAGGAAGAACTTGAGGTAAAGATCCGTGCGGAGTCGGACCTAAGCCAAATGGGTAATTTATCGAAGCTTCCCAATCTAAGTCGATTGATCATACAAAATAAACGTGATTGGAGTGATTATCCTGGGTCACTTGCAAAATTTCTTCAATCCATGGCCCCTAAAGGAACTTTTGCTTTAAAATCTTGCAAAATAAATTACCAAACAATTGATAAACAAGAGTGCACAGAACTTGCAAAAATAAAATCTCTTCAATACCTAGGGTGCCATATATCCGAGTGGAATTTGATTAAGACTTTAGGCCAATTACCCAACCTTCAACACGTGATGATCCACGTCCGGCAGGATCTTGATTCCGATACCTCACCAATGATCTTAAATTTACTAACAACATGCCAAATCCAAGCTTCCATAATTCAAAGAGAAATTATTACGACCATTAGAAAAATTGAAAATAATTTACAGATTGTTTTTGTTGATGATTTTGAGAATATTGACGATATTTCGCCATATCTGGCGCATCCCAATGGCATTAAATCCCTTCAGGTCCTAGGAAGCGCCAGTACTGCATCTCTAAATCCGTTCTTTAATGCATTTACCGGAAATTTTAGTTCGATCCAAGAGTTAGATTTATCCAAAATGTTCGCATTTGGTGAACGAGTGCGTTTTGGAGATATCTCGAAAGTGACAGAAATTCAATCTATTAGGACACTGAAATGCTGTCTATCAGATATAACTGGCATTGAAAAATTGGCCGACAAGAATAATCTGAAGGAGTTGCAAATACAATATTCTGGTAAAGGAAAATTTTCCGAATTTTTTAAAAAATTGGCTGAGAAAAATATAATTCAATATATTCACATTCAAAAACTGGATTCCGAGGAGGTTACACATATTTCCCGAATAAGGTCGTTGAAAAAACTAGAGTGTCACTTTACCGACCCAGAAGATCTTCCTTCCTTGTCAGAATTAGCTAACTCAAATATTGAGGAATTAAAGTTCAGGGTTCCAAAATCAAGTAATTTTATACAAAAAGTTTTGGCTTCATTTGCCTTAAATTGCCAAACTAGACTTCAGCACCTGGATGTGTGCAATCTTGACATGACTGAAAATTCTGAGATTACACAAATTAAAGGTCTAAAAAGTCTAGTTTTTCAAAATAATACTTTCAACATTTTGGAGCTTAAATCAATGCCCACTCTTCAGAAATTAAAAGTAGGTGACAAAATAGGCTTGGCCGACTGTAAATACATTGCTGAACTTGAACATTTGGAGTCCTTACATTGTTCTTTGCTTAATGAGCCGGGCATTCAAGTTTTAGCAAGTATCAAAAATCTTAAAAAATTAAATATTAGTTATTCAAAGGGTTCGCTGGCTGAACTTTTTCGCGCTTTTGCCCATCAAAAAGATTCAAAGTTACTGGAACTCCATACACCAATTATTTGTTCTGATGAGATCAACGAAATATCTCAAATTAAATCATTAGAAACACTAAGTCTCGATTACAAAATCACATGTAACAATTTATCAGATCTTGGGCAACTAAAAGAACTTAAAACATTGTGTATTTCTGAACATAAGGTTCACGAGAAATCATCGTTATATCGATTTAATGATATAATTGATAAATGCAGAATTGATAGTAATTGCGTGCTGCAGATTTTTCGAACTTGTCAAAAACTCGATGGCGTCACATTGGATTTTGCTTTTAAAGGTGGAGTGGCGACAAACTTTGTAAGCGAAGTTAACTCCATTTTGAAATGTGTGAGGAATCCAGCACTTCAGAGACCATTAAAACTTAATTTAATTCAGCAAAGCGAATTCCCTAAATTTCATGTAAGTAATACAAATAATAATTAATTATTGTTTAAAATCAAAAATGTTTTTCCTGCAGGTTGAAGCCACTGATGACGCTTACTTGGACATCTCCTATTCATATGAAACAAATGATCAGACTTATGAAGCTAATTTCTTTTCCGAGGGTCCAGAATCCGATGACAGTACCATGTTTGAACCCCCTCAGTTCTGAAAAAATATGAAATAGAGGATAACAAAAGACCTAAACCGAAAAAGATTTAGAAATTCCATTTTTTATAAATTTACATTTTATATTAACTTTAAAGAATAACATGTGTTACATGTACATTAGGGCGGTTTTTTATAAGGAATTTTTATCTCACCCTTTTAAACACAAGATATTTGTGCAAAATAGCTTAAATAAAAATCCAAAAAATTTTAAATTAAGTGTAAGGGCTTGCGCAATGGTCTCAAAGTTTCCAAAAAGATTACTCATACGGCACGTAAGCCAGTATGAGTTTTGGGTAGGCAAATCTTTTCCCATATCTAGACTTGTCAAATATTTGATTTCGTTCAAAATCGTTAACAAAATGGAGAGCATTTTTTTTTTTGGTTGGAAAGCTGAATCTGAATTCAAATCTGAATGCAATATCAATCAAAGCGCCAGGAGGCATTCACCAGGCAAGGTGGATGGCCAGAGCCATTTATTCCATGAAAATACTTATGTTTCAAAGGCAATTTAACATTAGCAACGACGAAAAATAGCTCTGGAAGACATTTGTGTGTTTGTCGTAACGGAATATTTAAAAGTGTGGTTTACCTGCACTATTGCTAAGAAATCGCCGTATCTAGATTTTCAGTTCATCGGACGAATGAAAAACTATGAAAAAATAGATCAAACTGCGTCTTCAGTAGCATTAAAAAAAATGTTAAACCATTTATGGTACCTTACAGATGAAACGGCTTCGCTTGCGTTTTTTGACGAAGAAAAAAAGCTTGCTTAAAAGCTTGCAAAATGAAGAGAACTCGTGTGAAGAAAAGAATAACACGGCTTAACAAGAAAAGACAAACGGATGTGGCTTGATGGACTCTCCTGGTGATGCTCATCAAGAATATATATACTTTATAGGGTCGGAAATGTCTCCTTCACTGCGTTGCAAACTTTTGACTGAAATTATAATACCCTATACCCTATAATGCAAGGATATAACAAAATAAATAAATTTATGAATTTTCGGTACAATTATATTGCTTTGTTTGTTTTTAATTATTGTTACCACTGTAATTTAAATTGTTAAGCCTGCCGCCAAATCGAATTGCCACTTATGCGAATATGGCACTACCAACATATAGTATGGCAGCTCTACTTGAGAAAAAACCAGCGAAGCAGCAACACAAAGTTTTTTAAAGCTCTCTATTATAATTTAAAATTTGATTTAAATAAAGACCGCTACATAAATTTGTCAACCCTAAACTGTTTCACCTATTATTAACATCGGTGCCACGATACACTCTTAAGAGGGTCACCCCATGTTACTTCTTTTAAAAATATGTTTATAGCTTTTTATCCACATATTCTGCATATGGCTTGGGGGCGATAAATTAAAAAAAAATTTTTTGATTCTGTGGTGCGACTCCCTTAAATATTGGAACTTATATTGTCATAGCAATTTTATTTTTCTTTACCCGTTTGTAAAGGTGACAAGGTTACCTTTATGTTTAGACTCAATAAGTAATGACAAGTCTACGCCACCTATATGAAATTAAAATTTTTGATCAAGGGCAACAGTACGTATGAGTGATAAACTTAAAGGTCAATGCGCAAGCACTAAATCGCATTTTTTTAAACTTTTTCTTTTTGGTATGTCTTAAATGCACCAATGCGCAAAGTATAAGGGGGTGAGAGTAGGACCTTAGAATTTTTCATACAAAAAAAAACCACCCTAATGTACATATATTTCTCACCTTGAAGCATTTTTAATGCTTTTTAAATTTACCTCGATGGATGCTATATTTTTGGATTCTTTATGAATTCCGAAGTTAAACTGCGTTTTCCAAAAAGTTCCCCGACGCAAGGATTCTTAGCAAAAGGACCTCAAAGTTCCAAAAATGCTGAAATTGGTCCACTTTCAGGAGCTCTCAGAGGCAAACGGATTCATGGTTTGATTCGATGTTAAAGTTTTTTAAAAGATACATTCTTTATCTTTCGAACCCCATACTTAGAATAATTTTAGGAATTTTATTAAGAGAGAAACAAATTTTAGAAAACATAGTCAAAAAACATAAAAGCATACAGCTGCGGTCAAGATAGTAGTTTTTTGTTTTTAAAGGGTTGTTGTTGTAATTTTTCTTCTCCTGGTAATATTGTATTGATTATAATTGTACTATTAGACTAATTGGATAAGAAAAGAAAACTTGAACTGCGTTCCCCAAAATATCTGAGAAAAAGGACCTTAAATTTGGAAAAATTCAGTAATTTGCCAACAAGCAAACTAACTATGTTTATTTTTCTGTCAAAGCATTTTAAAAATGTCACTGTGTGCGTGTGTATCTTTTGAGTTTCATACTCAAAATAATGTTAAGTTTTTTTTTAAGAGTCCTGATATATATAATTTATGTGGTCGGAAACGTCTCCTGCACTGTGTAAAGGGTATTAAAACCATGCAGGCAAAAATTAAAAACGATTTAGTACGTATCTCGGCTATGCAAGGAGAGTGTCCTCGCTATGCGTATGACCAATCGAAAAGGTGGCAACGCATATATTCCTGATCAGCTGATCCTCAAGCGGCGTTTCAGTTCAACTACATGTATTCATCAGCTGATCTAATATTTTGCAGAGCGTGTCTTTTTGTTTTGAGCGCAGTTTTACTTATTTTACTCATTCAAGTGTGGTTTTCGTGTGACGTGCTAAATCAGTTAGACATTAATTAAAGTGGAAAACAATAGCCTTCTTGCTGTCTACTATACCGATTTTGTGTGAGTTGGTGTCAAAGCCGGTGATAAGAAATCGAGTAAAAGGAAGCAACAGGTATGTATGTATGTATATAAGTATACATACATTCTAGGCAAACGAATCTCTCAGTATTAAGGCTTACCTGCTATTCAATCATCAACAATTCACCGGAATTTCATCAAAAAACCTTGGCATTTTGAATTTTCGAAAGATTTCTGAATTACAAAGTAAATATTATAAAAAACTAAGGACTTATTATATAGCTGATAGATAGTTGAGAGTGTCAACTTGAGACACTCAACTATAAAGTTCGATCTGTTTTGTTTTTTTTTTTAATTTTTTTTAAATTATAGGATGTTAAAAAATTGGAAATATAACCTTACTAATAAAGTTTAAAAATACTAATAAAGTTTATCCTGATTTTTGACAGACTACAATAATTTTTTGCACCCACTTGAACTATTGTTTCAACAATTAGAGCTTGAAATTCGATTTTCTGCTTGTTTAAGTGAAAGTAAACATTCGTTTGGAAATTCATGATTTAACGATCAACATAAAAAATGGACGACAACAGAGTGTCTATGCTCAACGGCTACTGTGTCTTGGAGATAATGAATTACGTAATTGCTAATTGCAAGGCTAAGCCCAAAAGTGACGAGGATGATCCTGTGGATTATGATGACTTAATAAACTTTGTGTTGGCCCATAAAGTTTTCTTCGGACTGCTTGAGGATCACCACAAACGCCTTTACAAGGAACTTGAGTTCGGACTTGTGTGCAAGATAACAAAGCTAATGATAGATCATCGGATCAATAAAAATTCAAGGAAAGGAAATGACATTTTCTGGAGATCTTACCTACAATTAAACACAAAAAAGAGTCCTTTTAGTGTTGAACTGTCTATTGACCGTGCTAAGGTAAACATTTTCCTAAAAGGTAAGTCATTTTATTCATATGCGATTATGTTTCAGTTAACAATCGTAGAAGACAAAAACTTTGTGATCTATGAAGGGCTTATGTACATGCAACCTTAGTCACCATAATGGTTAAGACCAATTAAAATGTATTCTAAAACTTTTTTTATTTTAAGGCAATTCATCAGACTGCAAAAAAACAGAGAAGCTAAAGATAAACTTCATCGTCACTGCGGACGCATTAGCTGACATACTACGCTCAAACAGTCATTTGAGTAAATTGGATCTCAAGAGCACAAAAGTACATGGCAATCTTTCTAATATCATACCCCATTGCGTTAATCTCGAGGAGCTAAGAATTACTTTGGATGCAAGACATGATGCTGCCCAATTTGCACCGTTGGCAAAAATGCCAAATTTAAAGAAACTTAGTATTACTGGCTTATTCAAAAAACGTGTTGAAACAACATGCTTTAAAAATGTTATAAAATGGCAGAGACCTAAGGGTTTTCAACCTTTGACATTGACCCTTGAAGATTATCTAGATAGAGATTATTATGAATCTGATTCAGATCTAAATCCGGATATGGATTTTATTACGATTGCAATAATTCCCTCATTAAGAAATTTCACGATAATCAATTATGACTTTATTGCCGTTTATGATATTAACGAAACAACGAAAGACTGCAATTTGGTGGAGGAATCTCTCGTAAACTTTACATTAGATTTAGGTGTTAATATTCAGTTTGACAGGAATAAAGGAGAACTGGAATTAATTATATTTGAAGGGGCAGACACATGTGAAATGGGAATTTTCAGTCAATTACCTAATCTTCAACGCGGGATATTCGATACCGAAAACGATATAAATTGTGATACTACAATTATGTCTTTCAGTCTGCTAACAGCATTTGAGGTGGAAGCTGCTATAATTGGATTCGGATTTCGAATTACCTTTAGAAAAAAGGAAAAGCATTTACAGATCATAATATATAATGGTAATAATATCGATATTCCGCAATATCTAGTACAAATTGATGGCGTTAACTCCTTACAAATTCTGGGACACCCCAATACTGGAACCCTTAATACGTTTTTCGAAGCTCTCGCTAGCAATTTAAATTCGATCCAAGAATTGGAATTACCCGAATCAAAAGAAATTTCTTTTAAAGAAATCTCAAAAGTGTGTGAAATTCAAAGCATTAGAAAACTAAAATGTTCCGTAGCAGATACAGATGGTATTCAGAAATTGGCCAACCTAAGTAAACTGGTGGATTTGGAAATATACATTACTGAAAAGGGATCTCTTTCTGAGCTTTTCACGAAACTAGCCGAAAAGAACATAATTCAGTGTATTCGTTGTGGAAAACTCAGTACCGAAGAGGTTCTAAAAGTTACCCAAATAAGGTCCCTAAAGAAATTGGTATACCGTCTTTCCTATACGGGAGAACTTCATTCGCTGTCAGAACTAGCTAAATCGAATATTGTAGACTTAACTTTTATACATCGAAAGCCCAATTTTGGCTATTCTACAGATACTGTAATTAAAGTTCTTTACACGGATATTCCACTGCAACAACTTAGCTTTGCAGAAACAGTTGATGTTACCAAGATAAAATCTCTGAAAGAGTTAAGGTGCGGATTCTTACATCCACAGAGTGTGGAAATTTTGGATAGATTACCACACCTGGAAACCTTAACTATCGGCTATATGAATACATTTGATAATACTTGTTTACAATTTCCATTGAGGATCTTAGCACTGAAATCGCCAGCAACTCTTAAAACATTGGATTTGAACAACGTAATTGGCTATAGCGAATGCAAATATTTAACTGAAATTGAAACATTAGAATCTTTAAAATGCTCATTGCGCAATGAGCCAGGCATTCAAGTTTTAGTCAATATAAAAAATCTAAAAGAATTAATTATTAAAGACCATTTAGGTTCACTCAGTGAACTTTTCGGTGCTTTTGCTCATAGAACTGAGTCAAAATTACAGGAGCTCCATACACACATTAATTGTTCTGAGGAGATCCGTGAAATATCGCAAATTAAATCATTAATAACACTGAAAATTTTTAACGAAAGCAAATGTGATAACTTATCAGAACTATGTCGACTAAATGAGCTAAAATCATTGAGTATAGTGGATAAATGTAATTCCGAAATAGATAGCGAAAGTGTCTTGCCAATTTTTCAGTCCTGTCAAAAGCTCGAATGTGTCTCATTGGATTTTCGAGGAGGAGTTTCCCTAAACTTTGTCAAGGAAGTAAACGCCATTCTAAAATCAATAAGAGATCCCACTCTTCATAAACCTTTGAAACTCACCATATTTAATGAATCCGTATACCCCGAAATCCCTGTAAGTATAACAAGCAGAGGTGACACAAAATTTATTCAGTAATTAAAAATTGTATTCTTACAGGTAGAAGACTTTGATAAGGAACATTTGAACGTGTTATTTTTATACGAAAAATTCCATTACTCTGAAACAGAATCTGAAGAGGAGGTTTCAGAATGCTCTGAAACCTTTGATTATGATTGGTGGTAACTAGTTTTAGAACAAGTTATAATTATTTGAAAGAAAATATTTAATCTCAATGCTTAATGGTATCAGATAATATATAAATGCACATGTATGCTTTGTGATTCGGAATTAAAAACTTTGTCTTATTTTGTATACCTAATAAATTTATTATTATAGTTTTTTAAAATATTTATTTTTCAAAACTTTACATTACATTAAAAATCAAACTGTTTTGATATATTGAACAATATAAACTTATTTTTTGAATATTATGCATTATGGCTTTAAAACATCTGACAATTTTCGAGCTGATTGTTATTCCGACGACATCCGAAGGCCTTTTCGAAGGGTTCGAACCCGTCCAGAACTTGCTGCAAACGCACCTGGTCATCTTCGTACTCAACGTTGAAGTCGCTATTGCCGCAAAAGAACTGCCCCAAATTGAGGAAGAATATCTTTTCCGCTGGCAAATGGGTGAAGTCAAATTGGTTTCGGTTCCTGGCATTTTTAGAGTACGCAGAGTACGTGAGCTCCAAACCGGCATTATCGGCAATGCGTTCATTGATATTTCGTTTTCCATCGCGATGCAAGCAATCGACGACTTCATCGTACCTCTGTGAGTTGAATTTGCGATCGTTACCACTTCTGTCGATCTTAATGCCCTCGGTGTCGAAGGCGTTCATTAACTGGTGGGCCAGGGTGAATCCCATCAGGCTGTACTTAAACACAAGGTCGCTTTCGGGAAGGAAAAATGGTTCCTGAAGCAGTCCAAGTGGCAGGATAATCACGTTCTGACGCATCACATAGTACGAGGTGGAGGCTATGGCCCTCTTCGGTTCGGGTAGGTCGAAATATTCCTCTCGTCTCGTTGTCATTTTATGGATTTGTTCAGTAATCTTTTGAGTGCGAAACTGCAGCAACTTGAGATGCTCACGATGGTAATCAAGGTCTCCAGAGGATAACTCCAAATCAGCGTAGTGCCGACTGACGAAATTGCGCAGATCATCGGTTTTCGGAAGGTTTCCAATGTTCAGGATAATATCCTTTGCCTTTCCATCGACAAATCTCTTCTGCGAAGCGGTTAACTCAAGGCGATTGTGTTCGACTTGCAGAAGGAATTCGCGGCGCAATTGTTCAAAGATATCATTAATTTCCTGGTTGAAGGTCTTGAAGGTTGAGGTTTCCAGAAAACGCTCCTTATAGATCCAACTCGCAGCCAAATTCATGTTCCGGCGTATATTAGCAATACACTCGATTGGCTCTTTGCCGTCAGTCGTTTCCTCTAGTAGGTACATTCCAAATCGCATCATTATATAGCTGGCAACAACCTGGGCTTCGTCCTGTTTGTCCATCAGCTCCTTGAGGGCGGTGAAGTATCTAAAGTCCTGGGCCAATAATCGAAACTGCGGTGTAATACGACGGCCTAGTATTATCTCAAGGAAAGGCTGCAAGTTGATTCCCGTTTTTGCTTCCAACTGTTGCAAACTGATAAGACCACTTTCAATATAGTCGAAACCTTCGGTCAAAATTTTCACCGACAATTCCAGCTTTCGTATTTTTCGCGCTAGAGCTACAACATCACTTGAGGGAACCTTCATGATGTAGAGAAGGGCTAGTGTTTCCACAAAACTGTTCAGACGTTGTGATTCCTCTGCAAAACTAGGCTTGCTAAGATCGAATCGAAATTCACTGGCGTTATGGGGATTCGAAACGATATCTATGCTGAGAAAAACATTGGTAAGCCCATAGCGGTGCAGATGGGCGAGGGTCTCCAGCCAGTTGAAAGGTTTCTGGGGCCAAGAACTTCCATTCGGGGTGAATTGGGGCCAGGTGAGTCCTTCGCCAGGGGGAGCCAGTTTGAGGTACTCCACTAAACTGCTCATATTTCGCGGAACTTCACTGCAAGTGCGGTAGAAACGAAGGACCTTGGCCTCCACACTGGACTCATTAAAGTCCCGCGACTGAGAATTCTCCTCCAGTTCCCCCATCAGCTTTACTAGCTTCTGGTTCATCTGGTGGTCCAGCATTTGGATGATATCGTAAAACGAGTCGTCGATGTGCCGCATGTTGTACTTGCCGCACGCAAAATTGTAGAATGTTCCACAGGCACTGGCCTCCTCGTCTACATGGCTAAGGATATGATTTAGCAGTCTTGTATTGGAACTGCTCGCCACAAGTGGGACAAACAAAAGGCAGATAATCCACATAATAGCTGCGAGCACACTGAACCCCGAGAAGACATGCATCTAGTAATGAGTGGCCAGCGAATCTCGCCTTATCAGTTAGGCACTATATGGTACTCAACCCCACCTACAGCTGATAACTCAGGGAACAGGCCCCAAGACAGTTTGTATTGAGGTTGGGCAAGAATATATACAAAACAGACTTGCAGTAGCAGTCGCTTCAAAGTCCAGAACGATGTGATTCTCCTATATCCAAAGTATTAGAATTTTTTTATTATTATCCGTTATCAGAAAAATGCTACTGTTGAACTCATTCACAGCAGTAAGGTCTTATAAGCATCGAATAATTTGTAATTGATTACAAATATTTTGTAATTTGTACCAAGCAAAGAACTTAAAAAGTGTATTTTTAATTTAAAACCAAAATCAATCTACAAACCAGGTCAGAAAATGGATGAGAACGGAGAGTTTGTGCTCAACGGCGACTGCCTCTTGGAGATAATGAATTACGTAATTGCTAATTGCAAGGCAAAGCCCAAACGTTACAAGGGGGATCCTGTTGATTATGATGACTTGATACACTTTGTGTTGGCCCATGAATTTTTCGTCGAATTGCTTAAGGATCATCACAAACGGCTTTACGAGGATCTTGAGATGACCCTTGTGCGCAGGATAACGAAGCTGCTGATAGATCTTCCAGTTAATAAACAGTCAAACGTGGGAAATTCATTTTTTTTGGAGATCCTACTTGCAATCCATTAATGAAAGAAGACCTTTCAGTGTTGAACTAACTTTTGTCTACGATCACGTAGAAATAAGTATAAACGGTAAATACATTTCTTGTTAACTATTTTGTAAATATTATTTTTTATTGATAAATATTTATATTTTAAGAGAAATCACTCGACAGCGCGAAATATGAGACTTTGGACTTAAACGTTATTTCTGCAGAAGCATTAGCTGACACATTTCGGTTAAACCGACATTTGAGGAAATTGACATTTGAATATGTTAAGACATATAAAAGTCTTTCCGAAATAATTCCCCTTTGCGCTAATCTCGAGGAATTAGAAATTATGATGCAAGAAGAACACGATGCTGCCCAATTTGCAATGTTGGCAAAAATTCCAAGTTTAAAGAAAATTATTATATGGGGCTTATTTGAAAGCAAAGCGGAATTAATACTTTTTAAGGATTTTAGAAATTGGTACAGACCTACAGGCCTTTAACCTTTAACATTGACCATACAAGATTTTGAAAACGAAATATGTCGGACTCCTATTACGCTTGCAATGATTGACTCATTAAGCTACTTGTGTGTAGGCGAAAAAAATGAGAACGACGATGAAATTATTAAAGCAGAATACGACATTTGCGAAATACCCGGAAAAAACTATACAATAGAGGAATCTCTCGAAACCATATCTTTAGATGCATTTGTCAAAATTGAGTTTGCCAGGAAAAAAGCTGAATTGAGATTAAAGATTCGTCAACAGTCGGACATACGTCAAATAGGCTACTTATCAAAGCTGCCCAATCTAAGGAGATTGGTTATACGCAGTACTTATGAAGATTATGATGATGTGTACCCACTTGCAAAGTTCCTCCGATTTATGGTCCTAAATGCTCATGCTCTAAAATCTTGTCATATACCGTATGGATCAATTGGTGAAATGGAGTGCATCGAACTTTCAAAAATAGAATCACTACGATATCTGTGCTGCTATTTGTCTAGGTGGTGTCCGATGAAGGCTTTAAGTCAATTGCCCAACCTTCAACACGTCTTAATTCATATCGACTGGTATAATTCTATAAAATTCAAAACTTCTATGATGATCTGTAATCTACTAACAGCATGTCAGGTGCAAGCTATAATAATTGGAAGTGCATTCAGAATAACCTATAGGAAATATGAAAAGAACTTACAGATTTATATGTCACACGATTGTGATCCTGATATTTTGACATCTTGCAACTTGATGGCGTTAACACTCTTCAAATCATGGGACGACCGAATACGGCATTCCTTAATACACTTTTCCAAGATTATGCTGGCAGTTTGTGTAAAATCCAAGAATTGGATTTATCCAAGTTGGAACCAATTCGTTTTGAAGATATCTCGAAAGTGTGTGAAATTCAAAGCATTAGGAAACTAAAATGCTCCGTATCACACACATCTGGAATTCAAAAATTGTCCGACCTTAACAAACTGGAGGATTTGGAAATATACATTACTGGAAATGGATCCCTTTCGGAGCTTTTCACGAAACTAGCTGAAAAGAACTTAATTCAGTGTATTCGTTGTGGCAAACTCAGTCCCGAAGAAATTATAGCGCTTTCCCAAATAAGGTCCCTTAAAAAAGTTGGTCTGCAGTCTTTCAGACACGGAAGATCTTCAATCGTTGACAGAACTGGCTAACTCGAGTATTGAAGACTTAATTGTCTTACATCAAAACCCTTATCACATCGATTCCATTTCTGTGTTTTCGTCAGACTCTATGACCAAACGTCGTCACTTGAATATTCAGCTTAAGCAACTTAGCTTTAATGAAACCATTAGTGTTATTCAGATAAAAGGTCTAAAGAAATTAAGTGCCGGATTTTTAAATTCGGAGTGCGCTGAAATATTGGATAGATTATCGCACCTGGAGGATTTAAGTATTGGCATTATACAAAAACCGGAAATAAATCACCGTCAACTCTAAAAAATCTGGATTTATATAACTTTATAGGCATGGCCGAATGCAAATGTTTGACTGAAATTGGAGTCTCTAAAATGCTCACTGCGCAATGAGCCGGGCATTAACGTTTTGGCGAATATAAAAAATCTAAAAGAATTATTTATTGATTACCATTGGGGTTCGCTCAGTGAACTTTTCCGGGCTTTTGCCCTAAAAAGTGAGTCAAAATTACAGGAACTCCATACACAGATTATTTGTTCTGAGGAGATACGTGATATATCGCAAATCAAGTCATTAATAACACTACACATCTATTACGAAAGCGAATGTGATAACTTATCAGACCTAGGTAGACTACATGAGCTAAAATCATTGAGTATAGTGGATAAATGTAATTCCGAAATAGACAGCGATAATGTTTTGCCAATTTTTCAGTCCTGTCAAAAGCTCGAATGTGTCTCATTGGATTTTCAACGAGAAGTTTCGATAAACTTTGTAAAGGAAGTAAACTACATTCTGAAATCAATAAGGGATCCCACTCGTCTGAAACCATTGAAACTCACCATATTTAGTCGATCCGTATTCCCGGAATTTCACGTAAGTTAATTATAACAACATTTGGTTCGTAATTAAAAATTTTATTTTTGCAGGTAGAAGACATTGATGAGGCTAACTTGAACGTGATCTATTTATACGAAAAATTCCATTACACTGAAGAAGATTTCATTGAAGATTTCTTAGATAACTCTGACTCCTTTGATTACTAATAAGTCTCTTTTCCAATAAAATATAATAATTCAAAAGGAAATACTCCAACTTATTTTTCTGTTTTTGAAAATATGGATGAGGCACGCATTTTGATACCTGTGCACTTTAAAAATAAAAAAAGTATAGAAATGCAAATTTTGGTATACTGAGGGCTGCTTTTTCCAGTATTCATATGCTGCTGATAACATACTGAACGATAAAACGTACCAATCTGTCTTTCTCTATACAAATTGTAGCCCGAGTCACTTTGTTGTAACTTTTTTTATCCAATTAGTCTAATAGTACAATTATAATCAATACAATATTACCAGGAGAAGACAAATTACAAAAATTAACACTATTACTATTTTGACCGCAGCTGTATGCTTTTGATTTTTTTTACTATAATTTCTTGAATTTGTTTTTCCCTTAAAAAAAATTCTTAAATTATTCTAGGTATGGGGTTTGAAAGACAAAGAGTGTATCTTTTAAAAACTTTAACATCAACACAAACCATGAATCAGTTTGCCTGTGATACTTCCGGAAAGTTGGCCAATTTCAGCATTTTTCGAACTTTATAGCATCCAAAGAGGTAAATTTTTGATGTTGCATAGTTTTAGACTAACATTTTGATTGCAGTTCACAAAATCCACATATTAAGTTCACACTTATTACTAAAGTGCCAAATTTTTTTATTCATCTTTTAAACCGATTTTAATTCTTACAATGAAAATTTTGTACACATGGCGTATGATTATTTTTATAAAGTATACGCACAGTTGAAACAACCACCATTTCTTCTCGTTTAAATTTCACAGTATAAAGTAGAAAACTCAACGAATTTTACATTTACTCACTGACGAAAGGTGGTTGCTTTCCAGCTCACTGACAATTTCTGAGCTAATAGTAGATATAATACGGTTAGCTTTTTATACCCGTTACTCGTAGAGTAAAAGGGTATATTGTATTCGTGCAAAAGTATGTAACAGGGAGAAGGAAGCGTTTCCGACCCCATAAAGTATATATATTCTTGATCAGGATCACTAGCCGAGTCGATCTAGCCATGTCCGTCTGTCCGTCTGTCCGTCTGTCCGTCTGTCTGTCCGTCTGTCCGTCTGTCTGTCTGTATGAACGCTGAGATCTCAGAAACTATAAAAGCTAGAAGATTGGCATTTTGCATGCAGATTTTAGGAGTTCCTACGCAGCGCAAGTTTGTTTCAAAATGGTGCCACGCCCCCTCTAACGCCCACAATCGCTTATATACGATTTTAAAAAGTTTAATATTTTGGAAAAGTAAAAATGCAGTTTTATTGTGTTTATCAATACCTATCGAAATGTAGAAGAAATTTTTCAAATCGGACCATTCGTTAAAAAGTTATGCGTGATCAACGTTTTCTATCTCTATCTCCATCTCCCTCGCACTCCCTTTACCTGAGTAACGGGTATCTGATAGTCGGGGAATCCGACTATAACGTTCCCTCTTGTTTTCGTTCGATTAAGTCGTTGTAATTTTATTCGAATATTTTCGGTTTAACAATTTAATTTAAATTAAATGTAATATTTTAATAACTATTATTTCAAAACAACGAATGTATTATCTTTTTAGAATAATTTTTTTGTTACATACTTTTTAAATATTCGGAATTCAAATGTTTAATATCGTATGTTAATGACAATAAGAAAATGTTGTTTAGAAAAATAAACAAATAAAATGATTAAAGTCAACTATTACTTATTTCAGATGTATAAATAATCTAGTAATGAAATAACATTATTTTCGATTTTTTAAAACCCCTTTAAGATGTGATAAGCCTGATGAAATAGAATTTAATTAAAATCTCTTGCAACTCCACATTTGTAATCAATTTAATATCAAATGATAGCTGTCATCTAAGAGACAGAAGGAGAGGAAATCCACAAAAGAAAAACCCCAAACGAAACGAACAAGAAAAATCCATACGTCATGTGCAAACACAATACATAAAGTCGTATTCCATTTGCCATATAGAAAGATATATATACGGAACTCTCTCGAAACAAATGGAGAGAACGGAATGCGATTGGTTCGGCGACGGAATGGAAATCGTTATGGAGAAGAATCGCAGAAGGCGAAACGAAGACAAATAATAGAAAAATGACCGAACTCTCTGGCATACATTGTACATAAACATATAGAGGTGGCAAAGGTGCGAGACCAGAATTTATAAGCAGTGCTATTTATAAGCAGCCGAAAAACGAAAAACGAACGCCCCCGGGCAAAGGCAAAAAAAAGAAAAACCCCATTATCGTATTTTACGCAAGTGCGACTGCGATGGCCTGCCATTGTGCTGCTCTCCTCTGAATCAGCAACACAAAAAGAAGTACAAATAAACGGGACTCGAATGGAAACGAATGGGAAACGGAAAACAGTTGACAAAAAATCAAAGCTTAAGCCAGAAAGAGATAGCAACAGTGCCCCGAAAAGTATAGTTCGTTGAAAGTTGTCATTTACTTTTTTAATTGAAATTAAAATGCTTTTTGTCCAAGACAGCTGCGCAAACTCGAAGTAAAAGCAATTTTTATTTTCCCATTTTCTTCTCTTGCAATGCATTTATTTTAATTTACTTTGCAACAGAAAATGCCAAAACAATTGTCATTTGTTTATATAAGGCGTCGTTCGTGAGAGTGAGCGAGAGCGCAAACATATACGACTGGCTATGCAAATATGCTGCTCTCTCGCTCGCTCGTGTTTATTGGTTG
Source organism: Drosophila takahashii (assembly GCF_030179915.1). Taxonomy (NCBI): domain Eukaryota; kingdom Metazoa; phylum Arthropoda; class Insecta; order Diptera; family Drosophilidae; genus Drosophila; species Drosophila takahashii. The sequence continues at coordinate 12,250,444 of NC_091678.1, read as the reverse complement.
CAGCCCACCTGAGCGTGCGACAGAGATGGCGCGAGAGTGTGAGAGAGAGGGCCCGGGCTGAAACGAAATGAAATTGAAATGAAAAGAGTTTTTTTTTTGCTTTTATTGGGGATTGAGCGAGAGAGAGAGAGGGAGGATTTGAAGACGCACAAACGAATTGAAAAAATAAATAAAACGAATGCGAGAGAGAGAGAGCGATTACGTTTGTCATTGTATTTTTCGGGGTTGCACACAGAAATGAAACACAACACAGATACAGATACAAATACACGGCGATCAATCGCACATACCACTCCCCTTTTTGGCCTGGTATTGGTGTAATGCGAGACGGGCCACAGACATTCGCATTCGTACTCGTACTCGTATTCGTATTCTGGTTTTGCTTTGCACAATCGCAGATACAGATACACCAGCCCAGGTCGCTCTCACAGATGCATACATACATACGGATGGGGGGATATACATATACATTCGCCTCTGCTGGCGTCGCTGCCACGAAAATCCGAAAGGAATCGAATTGAAACTCGCCTTTCATTACGAATTTGTCATTCGTAAGAGAAGGTAATGCAATAAAACTTTTGCGCGCGCATTTCTCTCAGTACATAACGGTAGCGCTTCGTGTGTGTGTATGTGTGTGCGTTTGTGTGGGTGGGCTAAAAAAATAGCACTCGATTGGCGCTTTCTCGCTCGCTCCCCCGCCACAGCCGCCTCTCGCCATCCCGCTCTCAGTCGATTCCCATTCGAATGCAATTCGTTTCGTTGATTTCTCCGATTCGCGAAAGAGAGGGGGAAGAGGAATCAGTAGAAGTAGCAGAGGCCGAGGCAGCGACGCCAACGCCGTCGTCGCAGCGGAGTAGCTGGCATCTCTCAATCTCTCAATCTCTCAGTGACAATCCGTCGGTACGGTACTCGAAAACGGACACAGCTCCGGTTTCCAAAATTCCAGTACGAAAACGGTAATATTCGAACTCGATAACAATACACGGGCAATCGGAATAAATCACTTGAAATATTAAAAATTCATAATATTTCACGACGAAATTCAAAGCGAATTATATCCAATAAACAAAGTGCGCGAGTGTCTTGTGACAGTGCTTTTCAGTTTTAGAATTACTTTTAGACCTCGTTAAAGGTAAATCTCTCTTCTATTTCGAATCACTTTCAGAAGGGCTAAAATAGGTTGATTTATGCAAATCGCTTTTTATTATCTTGAAAAGAGGTTTGACAATTGGAAATTTTTAAATTCTTCTTGAGCAATCTTTCACATTTTCTGAACCCAAATTATACGATTCAAACTATATATTTTTTTGAATATCAAACTTGAAATGTATTTGCTCATAAAATCAATAATTTGAAAGGATGGTTAACGATTTTTGTATTTTACCTGTTTTAAACGGAAGCCGGGCAAAAAAATGCTCGGAGCTTTATTGAAAATAGTCTAAATTATTACAAATCAGGCAAAACCTAACAATTTAATCAAATATTAAATTTTACCAAGATCTGAAATAATGGAAATTGCGAAATATTTTTTGAAATATTTTCAAATATTTAACTTTTAAATCTAAAATCACAGAAATGTATAAGAATGTAAAGCCATTAGTTAACGGATGTGAAAAAACGAGCGCCGATCAATTAGAATTTGCATAGAGAAGCCTAATAAATAATTAAAAATGAATTAAGAGTTCATTAATTATTTATCTCCCTCTCACCTCAAATCTTTTCTCTAATTCTCTCTGTCTAACTTTGTGTTAATTTTTTGCCACGATAGAAATTAAACGCAAATTAAGAAACCGATTAAATAGTAAACAAATCAAAAGTGTTGGCCATCATGATGAAGTATGGATTCTGTGACAAGTGAACAGAGTGAAAAGAATAACAATAAAGCGGGCGCAATAAACAACAACATTTGTAGTGGTATTGAAAGAGCCGCGGGCAATATGAACACCACCGCCATGTTGATGCACCACCAGCAGCAGCAGCAGGCGGCCGCAGCAGCAGCAGCTGCAGCAGCCCAGCAGCAACAGCAACAGCAGCAGCAGCAGCAACACAATGGACGCGACGGCAGCAACAGTTCGCGCGGAGCCAACGAGGATCGTCCGAATGGCCGCAATTCGCACACTGGACGAGGATCAAGCTGCTCCCCGGCCAGTTCACCGAGTCGTCATCCCAGTGCCGTGAGTCCTGTGAGCTCCCTCAACCACTCGATGATGCAGCAGATGCAGCAGCAGCAGCAGCAACAGCAGCAGCAGCAACACCACCAGCTGAGCCCCCCGCCACATGGAATGCCATCGGGCAATGGACTGCCGACGGGTCTGCCACCCAGAATGCCCCACGGACTGCCGCCCCATTCGCTGGGCCTGCTGAATTCCCTGCAGATGATGCACCATGCCTCCCCGCTCGAGCTGATGGCCGCCGCCCATCACCATGTGCCCCCAAGGTCGTACAACTCACCGCCACCGATCTCCACCTCGGATCCCAGTGCCAATGAGTGCAAATTGGTGGAGTACCGGGGTCAGAAGGTCGCCGCCTTCATAATTAGCAACGAAACCATGCTCTGCCTGCCGCAGGCCTTTGAGCTCTTCCTGAAGCACCTGGTCGGCGGTCTTCACACGGTCTATACGAAACTCAAGCGACTGGACATCGTACCGCTCGTCTGCAATGTGGAACAGGTGCGCATATTGCGCGGATTGGGCGCCATCCAGCCGGGCGTCAATCGCTGCAAGTTGCTCTGCTGCAAGGACTTCGATGTCCTCTACAGGGACTGCACCACGGCCAGGTACGAACGAAGAAAACAAATGGGGGAAAGTCCTACACGCAATTGGGGGTATTTTTCATTTCCCGTTTTTATTTTCATTTCACGGATCTGAGCTTTACGGTTCTAGTTCCGTTTAGTTTATCGCTTTAAGTTTCACACTCAGGGTCTACTAAAAGTAGTTGTAAAGTCTAAATTATTATGCGATTTCTTGGTTAGAGTTTATTTATTTTTTCTGAATAAAGAACAAATTTTTTTAAATAAAACAGGGTTTTACATTTGTAAGGAATTCTTGTTCTATTGTTTCTCAAATTATTAAAACAATTTTAAAACAAGAGAGAACGCTATAGTCGGGTTCGTGTCCCGACTATCTAATACCCGTCACTCAGCTAAAGGAAGTGCGAACGCTGTGTCGGGTTGGTGTCCCGACTAATAATCGTAACTCAGCTAAAGGGAGTGCGAGGGAGATAGATATATGTTGACAATTTATAAAGCGTATAACTTTTTAATGAATGGTCCGATTTGAAAAATGTCTTCTACATTTCGATAGGTATTAATATACACAACAAAATTGCATTTATACTTCTCGGAAATCTTTAAAGATGTGGGCGCAGGACCCATTTTAAAATCGTTAGTGGGCGATTGTGGGCGTTAGAGGGGGCGTGGCGCTCGGCTAAAATAAACTTGCGCTGCGTAGGAAGCCAAAGAATATGTGTGGGAAATCTCAACCTTCTAGCTTTTGTAGTTTCTGAGATCTCAGCGTTCATACAGACAGACAGACGGACAGACGGACAGACGGACAGACGGACAGACGGACAGACGGACAGACGGACATGGCTAGATCGACTCGGCTAGTGACCCTGATCAAGAATATATATACTTTATGGGGTCGGAAACGCTTCCTTCTAGCTGTTACATACTTTTGCACGAATCTAGTATACCCTTTTACTCTACGAGTAACGGGTATAATCATTCTTACTTTACCCATTCAATAAGAAATCGTTTTAAAAAAATATATTTTTTAAACCTTTTGATTTTCTGGATTCATTATTAAAATACGATTACCAAGAGATTGTTCCAATGTAATTAAATCAGATTTCCAATTCCAATTGCTTTATGTTTTTCTAGGTTTTATCTCTTGATTTTGTCGAGTGCATTTGCCCAGTTAGCTGCATTTCTAGTTCGGGGTTTGCTCTGCAAAATTTTCTCATTTCCTGTTTCCGCTTTAGCCAACTTACGCACTCAACTTGCACCCGCCAGCCGCCACCCCCAGTTCTTCACATTTGCAACGGGCGCAATGCAAATAGTTTGTGCATCGATATCGATTAACCCGGGCAATCAAAAAACTTTCGTCTCGCATTTCGCCTTTTGCCTTTTCCGATGACATTTGGCGGAAATACGCAATGCAAACGTAACGCTCCCTGCAACTGCAACGTAACCCCTTTGCTAACTATCCAAAAAGCTGCGTAATTCTTTTGAGCGCCTCTAACAATAGTTGGTGAAACAGTTTTCCACCTTGTACAACTTTTCCTCCTTTTCCATCCGATGTTTTTCTGTTTTCTGCATTCGACATGTGCGGTGCCCTGTCAGCTCATTTCCGTTCGAGTGGAAAAAACGACAAGCAAAAACATAGCAGAGAAATAGGTTTTTGTTTTATTTTTTTTTATGGGGGAGATCTATGAGTTAGTGGGTCTACAGTTGTTTTACGGTTAAATGTTATATTACATTCTAGGAAAGGCTATTGTCCTGGGTTACAGAAAGTTTTGAAGTCTAGTTAATATTCAAAGTGTAAGAAACTTATAATTTATTTTTACATATAATTTTAAATAATTTTTACCAAATAAAATGATAGAAAAATATAATTAAACGTTCTAAAGACCAACTTAATTAAACGCTTATATTCCGAAACCCAATACTTTTTGGATATTTAAACATCCCCCGTCCGAAAGTTTTCCCAAAACATTTATGAACAGAACTGCCCCGGCATTGAGACATCAACAGTCGAAAAGTTTACAACCTTGTATTTCAATATCCCTTTTTTATTCTTCTCGGTTGTATTTTTTTTGTAAGCCGGTGGAGAGTCCTGGGCTTTTGTTTACAGTTCCCGGTTACAGTGAAGAACGGGTTGAACTGGCCGCTGACCACAATGCAGTCGATGGAAAACCATCTAGTTAATTATGGAAAAGGGCTGAGCCTCATGTATGGAGTGTGCTCCAAAGTGCACATGCGCTTTCGGCAGAGAACTCAGTACACAGAGAAAAATTGGGAACGTTTGGGATGCCACAAATAAGATCAAAACGCAAAGACTGACTTTTTTGATAATTAATTTAAAGTGCCTTAAAGCCATTTAATATAAAATAAAGGGTTCAGTACAGTATAAATCTTTGTTTGTTTCAGATGCAGGTCTTTTGTCCATTTTTAACAAATAGAAATTTTAAATTGTTGAATTTTCAAAAAAATGTTTTTTTTATAAATAATTAAATATATTTTTCTCAATGAAGAATTGAGCGGAGAACCAGAACAGAAACGGATACCCAGTCTAAGTGCAATTCGAAAACCGAACCGGACCCAACATGAGGAACGGTTAAAAATGCGGTTAAACCTATTATTAGGTTGAAAAAGTTTTGCACTAAATTGAAACAAGTTGGGAGAGCGAAAGGGGAAATGCGAGACCGTTGAAGGCAGCGCTCTCTGGGGATAATTACAAATTGTTTGGCCAGTGGGGGGTTAAAGGGGGCTGGAGCTCACAGGGCGTGTGCATTTTCACACCCGCTTGCCCGCCAAAATGCAAAAGTCCAACCCATCAATGAAAAACTTCCCTTTTTGTACCCCGAATTTTTAGCCAATATTTCTTTCCGTTTCGTTGCAGTCCTTTTTTTGTATTAAAGTTTACAACACAACGTTTAACAATTTTGCCTCACTTGTCTCTTCTTCTTCTCTTTTTAATTGCAGATGCCTATCGATCAAGCCACCAGAGAGGTAAACACACAAGTATAATAAAAAAACTATGGCAATAATTTCTCTCCTCCTTACCTCTTTTGTTTTTTTTTCATTATTATTTATTTTACGAAGGAAAAGAAAAAAGAACGCATCGTATCGATACACTTGAGAGTTTTTAGAGCGAAAAGAATTTGTTTATTAAATTAATTAAACTTGAAGCGAAATTTTTGGGCGAACGTTGAAGGGCGGAAGTCGAAAGGATACGCCAGATAAGAAGTGCAAAAAATTCAAATAAAAACTGTAAATAGAGCGTGAAAAAAGGGGTTTACATCGGATAAGAATTTTCGGATGGGCATAACGGTGTTAACGGTAGTCGGAACAGGTGTGTGGATTGATTTTTTGAGATACCATATTAAGGGAAATATTTCGACAGACTAAAAGAAATTTAGGAAAAATGTTATCGTTTAATAAAAATGGAAATTAATTCACGAGGAATAAATTTTATAATTTTTTTATAAAGCCTAAGTAGTGGTTTTGCAAACAAAGATCCTCACATTTTCACTCTAAAACACTCTTGAGCTCATCCAATTGTATTCTCCTTTTGTTCAAATCAAAACTTACGTTGCAATAATTTTTTATTATATTTGTTTGCCTTTTTGTGGGGCTTCTCCTTTGGCAGCCAACCATAATAATGAATTTTTTTAAATATATAGTTGTTTTTTTTATATGAATACCACGCTCAATGCTCATAATTACAAGAAATATTGACACTGACATTTCATGGGTTCGTATAATTTTGTCAGCATTTTTGTGTGAGTCGCGCGCAGTTGGTTCAGTCAATTTGGTTTGGCAAATGGCAAACAATTGATTTTGATCACAGTTGACAGTTCAGTTCGGTTCGGTCTCCACTCCTCATGTCTCTCGCGGCATTTTTTCACCTAACTTGGCTAAAACGGCGTTTAAGCGGCATCCAACAAAAAGGTAGAAAAGCCAGAGAGGCAAAGGCGAAACCCCAATGAGCCACAGCAACGTGTTGTGACCGAGCTGGTGGGCACACCTTTCCACTAAATTGGACTAAAGCCGTACTCCGCCGAAGACTTACCAACCGATTGGATCCGATCAGAGCCACGGACTTGCAGACCACAACTATGCAAATTGCTCGGGCCAAGTGGAAAATGTTGGACAAAAAAAATTACAGAAAAAACGAATTTAAAAGCCATCGATTGATTTGACTTCATTTGAGTTTAATTTGTTGTTAAATTTGTTCGAGTGAAGAATGCGCGGGGAAGGAAGCGAGTTAAATGAGTGGGAGAGTTTGTGGGAATTACAGGGAAGATTGTTTATCTGTAGACCCAGAGTGGTAAAAATCTATTAATAGAAAAATTTGTTTTACGATAATTAAATTAATGAGAAATGTTGGATTTATAGCTAGTTAACTAAAAAAAAAATAAAAAAAGAAAGTATAACTTTTTAAAATATTTAAAAACTAATAACCTAAAGCACTGAATTTAATATTATTTTAGGATGATACAAAATAATTGTTAGACTTTTAAAACTTTGAATTTTGTCATCATTGATAAAAACCTAATATTTAGAAAGACAGAAAACCGGATAACAACTATCTGCCATTTTGTTATAATAAAATTTTCCCATAAATCTTGCGATGGTGAGAATTCAAATTGATTACAAATAACTTAACACAAATTACGACAGCACATTGATTTATTATGTGGATTTCATATGCACAGCTTTGTTGTAGAGACAGACTATAATTTATGCTACCCAACAATAGCGGCGACTGTCGAATGTCTAATCACAAATGACTGACTGACAATCAAGAGATCAACTCAACCAACTCAACCGAACTCCTCGGGCTGTCAAATTTGAGAGGCGGAAAAGTGTTGCAAAGAAAGACTGAGGAGGTAAAAATAAAAATAAAAAATATATATCTGTATTTAATTGTATTAAATTTCTAAAATAATTCGAGTCTATGATTTTTGAGGTGTGAGTTTCATTTCGGCCCATTTGCATTTTGCAAATTCAGCTTAATTGAGTGTAACCGAATAACAAAAGCAACATTGTGGCTGCCTCTCTGTTCAATCTAAATGAGGCAACAATAGTTCAATTTATTTTTATAATAATTATACAGAGCCTAAAACAAAACTGCACCCAGTGTTCATATAAAGTCTGTATGGTTGGGTATTCTCTCAGCATCATGAGATGCGATATATAGTCGGTCTTAAATGGAGGAAGGGGAAGTAGGGGGCGATCTTGGGTAGCCATCCCATCCATTGTTGGTGTGGCATGTTTGTAACTACATTTTTTGTTGCCCCGTTGTTCGGTTTTTTGTTTTTTTGTTGCGAACTAAATGAGTTATTAGCACGCCAATTGAAATTGAAGTAAGTGAGGAAAAAACAAAGTATGCAAAAACAATTGCCCAGAAATCTGCATTAGTGCACTGCCGTTGGTCCGGGGGAAATCGCAAGTCGCGTAGAGGAAATTATATGGCTATAACTTGGGGAGGAAAGAAGGCCACCCAAAATTGCTAATTACCATGTGATTTTCATTTGAATATTTGACTTCGCAAGACATTTGCATAGTAAAATGTCGCACAACTTATTTTTTTGCTTCCTTAACATATTCAGGCCCATAAATTTGCCAATGATGCCAATTCTATTAATTTCTTGACGACAATGATGCCAATGTGGCCAAAATATGGCTTAAAACCTGTCAATCAGTCTAGCTAAGCAGATTTTCGAATTACTTAATACAAATCCAATTCCTTTTTATTTTTGGATCGTTTAAAACCCACATACCAAACTAATACCCCACTTGATTGAGAGCTCCCAGACCAACCTAGTTAGTGTTGTATAATTTTCAATTCCAATTGCCAGTGGCTCCCATTAAATGTTGTACTTGATCATTTGGAGAAGTAGAGGGCATAAAAGCAAACCCACAATTAGCCTGAAAATATTTCCCTGAGACTTACCCTGGGCAAAAGCCTTTTGCGAATGCCATGTCATTCGTACATTTGCATGTCATTTAACAATGAATACGAAAGTCGTCTGAAGTCAGCGTTGTCTTTGTCTCTCGTCGTTGGGCTCAATGCAAATTCCAATAACATTTATTGTTAACAGCGAAAGAAATTCGAGCCAACTTCAAGCGCCAAGCCAAAGGGGGTATTCTTTCGCGGCTTCTTTCTGGGAATTTACTATGTATATTGTCGTTCTTACGGCGGCTTTGAGACAAATCGAGAGACCCGAGACCCAAGTGGCATTCGAGGGGCGAGAATCAATTTGAGGCTATGGATTCAATTAACATTCTGCTCGGCGAGCAGTGCACTCGGCATTGGTAATTGCAAATATGGAAATTGTGTTGCAGGCACACATTTAATTGTCGGTTGCATTGGCTTTGCATTGATTTAGTTGCCGGCAAACACGCTCTGCAGCGGGCACAAGGTGGCAACTTGGCCATAAATATAATTGATTTGCCAATTTGCAGCTTAGCCCCAGTTTCTGGACTGAATCCCCCTTCGGCAGTGGGCTAATAATCCCAGGCAGTGTGGATTCGCTGACAAATGCAGGGAACGCCTCCTGAAACTATTCGCTTTGATTCAATTCGATTCGATTTATGCAACTTCCAGTGGAGTGCCACATTTAGCACAGTTTGGCGCATATTTTGGCGGCTGTTTCTCAAGCCACAAGTCTCCCGGCCGCAAGTCAATAATTAACAACTCAGCTATCCCTTGATTATTGAAATATATACATATGTATGTAGCTATGTAGGCACGATCGTCGAGGAGACGCAAGGAGACAGCTGCAAACAGGTTCGCGAATTGTGTGGCTAAGTTTACCACCAACCGGTTCCTCTCCTCCGGTTGCTATTATATTGTTTTACTTGTTTTGGCAGGCATTACCCACAGCGACTATTTTGACAAATTGTTGTTTATTCCTGACTAAACGTTTGTCCGTTGCGCGAAAAAAAATGCAAAATGACATTTGCGGCTAGTGACAACGGTGCATAAATTAGTAAAATGGCAGTTGGTCTGGTCGAAAAATTGGAATTCGGTCTTAACCGTTGGAAATTGTATAATTCACAGAGTATTTTGGAAAATTTGGGTTTATATCAGATTTTTCTTTGTATATAATATATCTGACAAGGTCCTTTCCAAGCTTAATATTATTTATTTATGTCAATGGATAAATCGTGTTCTATATACAATCAATTTCTAAGAAATCTTTTAAAAATTTTCCGAAAACATTAATAAGTTATATTTTTCATATCAAAAAAGTTAAATTGAGGTTATTACCCAGATAAGCAATTTTCCTTTGAAACTGCAGGTCATTAATAATATTGCATCATCATGTGACCATTACGTTTTTGCCTCAACCCAATTATCCAATCTTATCCGAACCCTAGGCAAAAGACACATTCTAGTGAAACCAAACTTTCTGGACAAGACAAACATGTCAGCTTCTGCAGAGCCGAAAAAACTTTCCAATGAAAGTGTTGCCCTGCCCGCACAACCTGCGAAACGAAACAAACCAAACCGAACCGAACCGATCCGAACCCAAGCACTTCCCACATAATTCATTCAACTTGACTGACAGACGCACGGGTCCCGGGATTTTTGCACGTCATAGCCGGGGGAACGGCCTTCCGATTCCGATTAGATCCCCAGAACAGAAACACTTTCGCTCTCCACAGAATCATTGTTTTCATTTCTCAGAATGATTCATGGCTAAAGAGTCTCTTTATTTGACCCAAAGGGGCCAAGACAACAACTTCAGGTTTGTTTGTCGTTAAACGTTTAATGGAGCACAATTAAAATCCAGCCGCAAATATTGTCTGTGGCAATATGTAACTGTAAATATTTGGAAGAATCTTGGTTATCCGAAGAACGCACAATTACAAATTGTTCAGAGTTTCGCCATATATGTAGGTATATATAGTGTAGTGTGTATGGTGTGGTATAATTTATATCGTGCACACGATCATTGCTACCTGTGTTTATTTGCCATCGTCTTTGTCTTTGGCTTCTAAAGGGGGGACACCTGTGTACCAGCGGCAAACATGGAATGAAGATTCCATAATTTAATTGCTAGGCAGAAGAACCATCTGGATTGGAGACCCCGGACAGCTGGGCTAGGGGTCGCTCTATTTGATCAAGACCCCGGTCTCCCCTTTTGTAGTATTTGCTGCATTTAGTGGAATTCGGGCCCCCGGGTTTTATCTCTTGTTTGTCATAACTTCCACCCGCTGCGCCAAGTTGTTTATGACTCTTCGGTTAACTATTTAGCTTAACCTGCGTCAAGTATTTGCCCAAGACTTGTTTAAATATTTAATATACAAATAGCAGCAATTGCGGGCATAAATTACGAGAAAAAATAGTTGAACTCATTTTTTTTTTGGTTTTTTACTTTTACCTTTTTATACCCGTTACTCGTAGAGTAAAAGGGTATACTAGATTCGTGCAAAAGTATGTAACAGCTAGAAGGAAGCGTTTCCGACCCCATAAAGTATATATATTCTTGATCAGGGTCACTAGCCGAGTCGATCTAGCCATGTCCGTCTGTCCGTCTGTCCGTCTGTCCGTCTGTCCGTCTGTCCGTCTGTCCGTCTGTCTGTCTGTATGAACGCTGAGATCTCAGAAACTACAAAAGCTAGAAGGTTGAGATTTCCCACACATATTCTTTGGCTTCCTACGCAGCGCAAGTTTATTTTAGCCGAGCGCCACGCCCCCTCTAACGCCCACAATCGCCCACTAACGATTTTAAAATGGGTCCTGCGCCCACATCTTTAAAGATTTCCGAGAAGTATAAATGCAATTTTGTTGTGTATATTTATACCTATCGAAATGTAGAAGACATTTTTCAAATCGGACCATTCATTAAAAAGTTATACGCTTTATAAATTGTCAACATATATCTATCTCCCTCGCACTCCCTTTAGCTGAGTTACGATTATTAGTCGGGACACCAACCCGACACAGCGTTCGCACTTCCTTTAGCTGAGTGACGGGTATTAGATAGTCGGGACACGAACCCGACTATAGCGTTCTCTCTTGTTTTTCTTCCTCTCCTTGTGGCTTTACAATTTTTTATGGCACATAATTAAAATGGTAGCACGTTTGCGTTCTTCTCGTTTTTGGCTTTTTATTTGTCTCAAGTCAACGGGGTGCTCACTAAAGTTGGTTAAAGCTTAATTAGGCATTGCAACTTGTGGGCGAGAGGCAGGGGATACGACTTCAAAATGGCATTCTCGTACGGGGGAAATTATTAAACAGCGAGATTCTTCAGAATAGTTAAGCCCGTGATGGATGCGTTTATGGCGAGACAGGCCATCAAAAAATTATAGACACTTTTTGGCGAAGGCAATCCGCGCTTTTTACAGAAGCAAATAAAACTAAAGAATTTACAACAATATTATTTTAAAATATTCTGCACGGTCTGGCATAAATAAATCATGGACAAGGGCTATAAATTAGCTTTAGATATTTACCACGGTTTTGTGCGGAAGTACCTAGGTATAAAATTTTACTAAAATAGTTATCTTTTTTACTTTATTTACTATTTAATTTTATTTTTCCAGTATTTCCATCTTAAAACTCTCAAGTGATTGTTAAACACCTATTCATATATTTTTTGTTACCACTCAAATAAATAAATCAAATAATCAGCGTGAAAATGCTGCAGCACAAGGAAGAAATTAGCATATGATCTCCACCTACTTACTTACCCCCCCATAAACTTGCTGAATTGTGATCACAGTGCTGAGGCATTTGGCATTTTTTTGTACTGATACCACGGATATTGTCCATTGCTTTCAACCCAACAGTAACTCTCTGCAATTCCGCAGTTCCAGACCGGGTAGACCGCCCAAAAGGGGACCCGTGGGGCTCTCCCTTCCGCCCACTCACCTATCGCAGCATCCGCAACTGAAGAAGCATCGCCTGGACAACGGGGATTATGCCTATGAGAATGGGCACATAAGTGGTGAGTAATCGAATACAATGTAGCATATACACAGGGCAAAATTTAACTTTTTGAAAAGATTTAATGTGACCGTATCCTAAACGGATCTTTACAAAATACGTAGTGAGACCTTCGTTTAGAAAATAAGGTAACATTTAGGTTGATTTATACACATTCAAAATTTGTTTAGAGATAATATTACAGTTATTACAAATTTAAAATGAATTTCAACAGCCATCAATATTTTTCCTGTGCACTTCAAATTCCCACTTGCCGCTGCCAATTGCAATTCTCACACAATTGAGTGGCATGGCCGCAGGGGGCACGAATTCGCATTCGAATGGTAATGAAATCATTCCCAGATTGGCCACAAAACTTGCTTTCGGGGCTCGGCGGCTGTTGTGCTGTTGAGCTTTTTTGTGTTTCTGAGTTTCTGTGTTTCTGTGCTTCCCCAATCGATCGATAATCGTCGCTGCCGCCATTTGTGATTTGTGGTCGCTGCTTGTTGGCTGATTACAGCTTACAGCTCAGCCAAACGAACAAAAACGAAACGGATACACAGCCACAGATACAGATACTTTGGCTCTACGTTGTTCCCAGCCAAAGCCAAACTCAAAGCCAACAGAGCCACAGATAAATGGCAGCCAGAGCCACAATCAAGTCGAATTCCACACTGTGATTTGTACTGGCACAGGAAATCGCATTCAGCTGGAAAAAAACACTTTTTCGAATTGTATCTGTGTGTCTGTAATTATGATAAGTACAAGCGGACTCACATTTAATTGATTTTTACATATTTCTCTAGGAGCGAGAGCGATAGAGCCCGGCTGACAACTTGGTCAACGCCTCTTTCTATTAATGTGTCCGAAACGCACAATATTGAAAGATACCCGCAACAGCAACAAAAGCCCAATCGAAAGAAATCTCAAAATCTGTTTTTCTTTAGAACCATGCGCCGCCGGCGCCTTCTGAAACGAAGATGGGTCTCAAAAACTGTTGGCTTCTTTTCGCCCCGTCATCCATGGCCATAAAGAAAAGGTTCTTTGAGTGAATTATGGGGCGTTGATACTTGAGTGATATTGCATTATTAACAAAAAAGTGCACGAAGGCATTTCTATAAATTTTTAACTGCATTTTCACATACCAACGACCATCGTTTAATTGCATTCCGAAGCGAACGAATTTTTGCCAATTTACAATGTGTGCACTTTGGTGAATTTTAAAGCATTTAATGGCCCACTAAATTGTCTAAATGCATATGGGCTTGTATATATCCAAAGCAAACAAATGACAGCCGTAGATACACACGCCAGATACAAAAGTATCTATATGTACATTTACCCTGTGCGTGGGTGCTTTTAGTTGTTGTGTTTAGTCTGCCCGCTCAGACAATAGACATGCCATATATAGATATATATATATAATAGATATAGAATATATTTATATGGCAGACGCAGACAGGAACAGGTGTCAGTTGGGCGAGCCATCAAAATTAAAGGCAAATATTGTCGAGGATGGGCCAATGGCCGAAGTGAATATGCATTTTGCAAATTAAATATTTACCAAGGTTCAGGGCAAATGTGTGGTAATTATTGATTAACGTTTAAGTGGTTATGTTGGAGGGTTATAGGGTTAAATATTTCATTTAAATATGTTAAATTTTGTTATATTTTAATATAATTTAATATTTCCTTATTCTATATTTTTTCAGATATGAAGTCTCCGCTTTTGGCTAATGGTTACAATCCGCCGCCCATCAATCACATGGCCTTCATGCAGATGAATGCCCACCATCCGGGAGCGGCGGCACTGATGTCGCCGGGAATGCCACCCCATGGACTGCACGCCCGTCCCGAAAGCCAGATGCTCAAGGCCGCTGCCCAGAATGCCGGCATGTCGGCGGCCAATATGGACGCCTTGGCCAGGTCGGGAATCTGGGAGAATTGCCGGGCGGCCTACGAGGATATCGTCAAGCACTTGGAGCGATTGCGGGAGGAGCGGACGGACGAGCGCCAGCAGGCGATGGGCGTGGGTGGAACGGTCGTCGATCGGGTCGGAAACGTGATGGTGGCCGAGCACAAGCCCAGGGATCTCAGCTCAAGGAATTGTGAGTACTTAAAATTAAGAAATTTGTATTTTTATTTCAACAAATTAATATATTATTTTATCAAAAAAATATATATACAAAACTAAAGTCCTTCAAGCTGAAAATAAGGCAAATTGATATAGAACTTGGTTAAAATATAAATGTACAATATAAAAAAAGTATGTATAAAATGATCATGAAAGGAATTACATTATTAAGACAATTTGTTCGACATTATTTTTTAGTTGAAGGAGAATTGAATTTAACAGAAAGTAATCTGTTAAAACTTTTTTCAGATCTACATTTTTAAAGTCAGAAAACTTTAAATTATGAAACATTTTAATTTAATTTAATTTTTTTAATTCTAAAAATTAATATAAATACAGTCATGACTATCATTTAACTAATATTTTTGTTCTTTTCAATTTTGTTAGGCTCCCCCACTCGCCAAAGTCCGGTGCTGAATCTGAGCAAGTCCGGCGGAAATACGGACCACGGCGGCAGCAACTGTGACGCGGGCAGTGAAAGGAGCGACTGCCACTCGGTGGCGGGCTCCCCTGGGAGAGGACGAGGCGGTTCGCGCAGCCTGGACGAGGGCAGTCGCAGTGGCGTCGGTGGGGGCGTGGCCTCCCATGTGGGCGGCGGAATTATCGGCGTGGAGGACGACGAGGAGGAGGAGGAGAACCTGAGTGACGAGAACCAATCCGAAGTCGATGAACGCTGCCTGGCCAAAGATGACGAAGGTGAGTGGACTTTACATTGATTCCAGCGAGTGAGAAAGATGCGCGATAAGCGATAAGCAACAGCACAATGTGCGATAACTGATAACCGATAACTGAATTGTTGTACTCATTGTGACATATCTGACTGACTCCGTTCGCAATTTGTGGTTTTTTCCTGACAGATTTGAGTGACACGGAACGTGATAATCTGTCCACGGGCTCGGCGGCAGCTGCAGCGGCTGCAGCAGCAGCAGCAGCTCACCAGCTCCACCAGCATGCAGCCGCCACGCACCACCACCAAGCTGTGGGTCTCTCCCACTTGGGGGTGGGGGTGGTGCCACCGCATCAGCGGGGCTCCCCCTCGTCGGCCGAGGCAGCCGCTGCCGCCCTTCAGCACCAAAGAGCCTTGAACTATTCGCAATTGGCGGCAGCTGCAGCAGCGGCAAATGGGGCTGCAGTGGGCGGTGGTGCGGTGGCCAATGGGCCATCCGTGGGTGGTGGTGGAGCCCTGACCCCCAATGAGGCGCTCTTGGCGGCCAACGATGCGGCCGCTCTGGCCGGAGGTCTGGCCCTGGGTCCGTTGGGCATCGATGCCCATGCCGCCGTTCCAGCCAGCTCCACCGAAACGCTGCTCAGGAATATCCAGAGTCTGCTCAAGGTGGCGGCCGATAATGCCAGGCAGCAGGAGCGGCAAATCAGCTACGAAAAAGGTGAGTTTCAAATATTCTTAGGCTAACATTTTAAAATTAGTAAAAAAATCCCAGCAAAAAAGAATTTAAACTTAATTTTCACGATAGGAATCAATCCAAACAACAAAGAAAATAATATTATATATCCATTATTTAAAAAAAAATCCTGTTTGTTTTTCTAATTTTAGCTGAGCTTAAGATGGATGTACTAAGAGAACGTGAGGTTAAAGATTCGTTGGAACGTCAGCTTGTTGATGAACGTAAACTGAGAGGTGAGTGACAACAATTGCTTAAATTAATAAACTTTTAAAACTTTTAAGACTAGATTAGTTTATTTAACTTGAAAAACAATATGAAAAATTAAAAAAAATAACAAAATTAATACTAAATGACTGTATGTTTATGTTGAAAAAAGTTAATAAATTATTTTAAGACCAAAAATATTGCTAGGATCGAAAACTTTATAAGCTTAGGGATTTTTCCTGTTAGATACGAGTATGGTTTAATTTTGTTTTTCAATTCTCTTAAACAAAAAACCGGTTCACATTAACGTCAGTCCACTGTGAGTGGCGGTCCATCCCTAGTTGGCGCAGCAAATCAGTCCTGACAGTGCGCCACATCCACATCCACATCCACGTCCATGTCCACATTTAGCTCCAGATTCAGATTCAAACTCCGATCCCGGCCAGCTCCTTCGCTCCTTGGCTCTGCCTATGCCGATTCCGACTCCAATCGGGCGCACTTAATGCAATCTGACTCAAATGACAATGACACCTGATATGCCGACTGTCTGCGAATGCCCCCCTCTTAACCCCTTGGGGGCCCCTTAACCCCTCCACTCTGGTGGTCGTCGCCAGGTTGCGAGAAATAAGAAAACAAAAAAAATAAAGGGTTTTAAGGCTCAGGCTGCTGTTCTGTCTCCGGGCCTTTTTCAACAGAAATCACAATTCAAATGAATTTAATATCATTTCATTATTTAGTTACACTCGAATGATTGGCAAAAAGTAGCCAAACAAAAAGGGGAGTGAGTTGGGGAGCTGGAATCTGAGTTGCAGAGACAGAAATCCTTTAATTGGTTGTTGTTCTGGCGTTTCCTTGTGATGACTTCTTGAAAAACAAACCTTAAAAGGGTTGACCGGGGGTTAAGGGTTGATTACCTCTAGAGAAGGCAGCGATGGAGAAGAACTAAGCCTAATTGAAGGAATTGAAGTTTAGAAAGCAGAAACCACTCAGCCAATTAACCAAAAATAAACAAACTTTATTATTATTATTTTAATAAATCCTTAATATTTTCACAATAAACGTGCGCTTTATAATCTTTTTTCAATGAATAACTTTTTAACAAACCTAAATATTTATAGATTTTTGTAAACCTTTTTTCGTAAATCACTAGATCAAAATAAAAACATTAAAAATCCATTAAATTGGATACTTTATAGTAATTTGGTAAGGCACCAATTATTGGCTCTTGTACTCGATAATTTTTCAATTGCATATGCACAAAAAATTGATCCACATATTGGCCCCAAACTCGGCAATCAATCGCAATTCATTAGGCTTACGACTACTGCAGTTTCTCCTGCCCAAAGGCAACCCTCAAATTTAAAAGCCGCCATTGAGCCACCCAAAAAATGCAAGAGCTCCACCCAAAAAATACAACAAAAAAAGAAAAGAAAAAAACCGAAAAGAGCAGAATTACAATGCGAAAACAAAGGGAACCAGGGCACGGACTATAATTGCCCACCGACTGACCGACCCGGCCATAACTTAATCTCCTTTCCCCTCAGTTTGTGGGAAAATTATGGAGGAAAAAGCAGTACATAAATCAGCAAACGAAAACCGACAAAAATTGCATGCAACTATGCAAAATGCCACACAGGCACATAGACATCTAATTGCAACTAATAATAACGCCGGCGATAAAAATCGCAGCCATGTACGATTTAGAGTTTGAGTTTCCACTTTTCGAGTTTCGAGTTCAGAACATGGCAACAATTGGCCATTTGCAACGCGAGAGCGTGGGTGCTATGGGATTTAGCGAAATATCGAATGGAAAATGGAATGGAGCTGCAGATATGGAGGGCAATGCCATCGACCGATCCTCGCTGAAATTCAATATGCCTGCAACAGATTTGGATTTGATTTGAGGTTGATTTTATGGCTCCACCCTCAAAACGGCTGTCACCACGCTTCATCGCATCCATCCACATCGAGATCGTCGATCAGAGTCACTCGAAGAAATATTTTTGAAATGTTTTTTTAAATGGCAAAGAAATATAAGAAATATATTTCATCATAAAATATTTTGATAGGTTTTAGTGGAAAATATAATTGGCAAATAATTTGGAAAAATGTTTTAAAAATAACATTTAAGGGTAGAAAATAGTTTTTCTAAGTGCAATACATTTTGTTAGTTTTTCTGTGTTTTTTTCTATGGCTCGCGATCTGGAATGATTGCAAGTCAGGATCAATAAACATAATTGCGCCCACACACACGGCCGGATGCGCACTTGAATTGGCACAGGCAACAAGCCAGAGAACTAAGGCCAGATCGAGAACCAGAACCAGAGAACCGGAGAGGGCCAGAATCGTTTGAATCGATCAAATTACCAGTTACCAGTCCCAGATCGCCGCACGATCTATCTATCGCTCAGTGGGCTCAGTATTTGCAATTCTTTTCTGTTCTCGGGGCCTGAGTTGTTATTTTTGCCTATCTCCTGACATTTCCGTGGAAGGAATTTCGTGTTAATGTTCGCATCATGATTTGCGAAGGTGAAGATCAGTGGGTCAGTGATGGCAAACCATCAACGTACACAAATATTTAAAATGTAACCTAAATATTTTCAGACGTTGAGACTAATATACGAAATTCGTTTATATTAACGAAATTTATTGATTTAACTTTGGAAATTTGAGTTGTTTTTGTATTGGTTAATTTGTGTTAAAGTTTTTATTTTTAGTTTAATAGGAGGTTCTTAAAATAAGATATTTTATTGATTTATTTGAATATTATTTTTTATAATACTTTGATCAAATGTTTTAAATAAATTTCTTCATGTTTTCTGTATTTTTAGTACTCTACCAAAAGCGCTTCCGACGGGAGCGGAAGATCCGCATCCGCTATCAGCAGCAGCTGGGCGGAGGAAGTGGGGCAGCGAAGGGCAGTCCGAATGCAAATGGCAGCGGAGGCGGTGGTTCCGGATCGGCTTGCAGTGAATCGGAGGCGTGTGGCGGTGGGGGCGGTGATAGCAAGTGCAACAACAACAACAATAATAACAACAATAGCAACAGCAGTAGCCACGGCGGCGATGTGGAGACGATGAAAGGTGAGTTTCGGGGTTCAAGGACACGCACAACGCATGGCTAACAGATCCCCAAAATCCCAAATTCCCCAAACCACCCAAACCATACTCCAAACTCTACACACCCCTCTCTCCACACCTCTTCCAATCAGATATTGATTACGAAAATGAGATAAATCATTTATAGAATAGCCAAAGATCAGGAAGATTTTTTTTAAGTCTGTAAAAAATATCCATAATTAATATACTAATAAAGATGATCATCAACCAATA
Source organism: Drosophila takahashii (assembly GCF_030179915.1). Lineage (NCBI taxonomy): Eukaryota > Metazoa > Arthropoda > Insecta > Diptera > Drosophilidae > Drosophila > Drosophila takahashii. The sequence continues at coordinate 12,230,706 of NC_091678.1, read as the reverse complement.
AAGTAAGAATAAATTCTAGTTTATTTATCTATTAGGCCGTACATTTTAAACTAATTTAACTTAAAAGGAAAATACTGAAGAAATATCTAAATAAAATTGAAATGAGGATAAAATCAAAACATATACATTTTTTTTTGATTTTGCAGTTTATATAACATTTAAAAATTAATTTAATTTCTTAAAAAGATGTCTGCCCAGCTACAAAAAGTGCCAAAATGGTTCCCAACACCAATCCATAAAAAAAAACACCTCCTAGTCCACCCCCCAAAAATGCCACCCTACGCTTTTTAACCAACACAGCGCCCTCTTCTATTGACCATCTTCCGTAGAAAACGATGCTGGCAGTGAAAAATCAGACAAGTCTCTGGCCTCCAATTCCTCCTGTGATGTTACCGCCGGACATTCGGCTGGCTCCGTTTCCGGTTCCATCTCCGCCGGCCTCAACTGCCCGGATTCCCCCACCCACTTCAAGCGGGAGCCGCACTCCGATCACGAGGGCTCCGTCGAGCGTCAGCCACGTTCCTCAGCCGCCGAGGAGGATAACACTAAAAGGTATTTTATAGATCTATTACCCACACCCTATATCAAAAGACTCTTTTTATCAAGCTGAGTTCTGACTTAGATAGTAGCGATAAAAAATAACTTCCATATATGAATATGTGTTTATTTATGTTCCAAGTTAGTATCCGTTTTATTACCTTAACACCAGGGACTGGCCTTTACGCAATTTCCGCTGAGCCAAGTTTTCCAAACAAGGGCTGGGATAAACCGAAACCATTTAGTAAAAGGGGGTTTTTTCTTCAATTAACAAGTTTATTGGTTTTGCGTCCGATATTTAAAAATGCTTTGAGATTTTGTAGGTAGTTCAAAAAGAGATACTTTAAAGACGACTTGCTTGCAAAACCCTTACATTTTTATATTTATTTCTTATTTAATCTATTTACAGGTGTGGCAGTCGCGATCGGGATGAGCGACCGCCCAGCGGATCAGCAGCTTCTGCTGCCGCCGAGGGCAGTTTGGCCGCTGCAGCAGCCGCAGCAGCAGCAGCAGCGGCAGCAGCAGCCAGCAACGGAAAAGGTCCTTGGAGCTATCCAGGAATCGATCTGATGGCCACCGGCGCCTTCTGGCAGAACTATTCCGGTGAGTTGGGAACTAAAATATAGTTCTTAAGTTAGGAAATGTTAAGTTAAATATGTTAGAAATAGAAAAATTTAAAGTGATATAACGTAAATAACAAAATATGAGTAAAACTATAAAAAGTAATTTTAAAATAAATATTTAATATCTAAAACTATTTTCGAATCGAATAAAAATGTAGAATGTAGAGTCTGAAACTTAAGAAAACATATTAAAATTTGTACTAAGATTTGTTTTTATTATTTTCATTTATTTCCCTATAGAATCCCTGGCCCAAGAGCTGGAGATGGAGCGCAAAAGCCGTGCCGCTAATGCCGAGCGGGACGTGAAGAGTCCGCTGTCGGAAAGACCGACGGCCTATTACAAAAACTCGGTACTCTTCGGCAGCGCCAATTAAGTAATACACCTGGGCAGGTGAGGTGGCGAGGATTTATTTGATCTCAGAGTGCAATCCAATCCAGCGGCGGCTCTTGAGTGGGAGTAAAGTTTATTAAAGTAAAGTGTACATACCTAAGAAAGTTACAATAGAAGACAGAAAAGTTCGAGTTTTGTGAACGTTGCAAACGTTGGAGCGGCCATTTTGTATATAGAGAAAATATAGTGAAAAGATGCAGAACTTCCGATATCCCTTATAGAGTGCTTAGATCCAATAGCGTACAAGCTTAATGTAACGTTGTATATAGAGCAGCCGATACGAAAGACTTTTTAATGAATTGAAAAACGATAAGCTGAAAACCCGTGTAGGCAGTTGGCATACCTAGCATTTAACTTCCCCAAAAAGAAACCATTTTAGCATTGCTTATAAACATTATGATATAGCTTCAATTCGAGTATATAAATGTAACAAAAATATTAAATATATGAAGTAAAAACGTAGATATTTAGGAAGTAAAGAATAAATCTTACGAGCCGCTTTTTAGTGTTTTAAATGATGAAATGATGGATAAAACTTTGATTTATTTTACGAGGTAATTTTTCTAAAGCTAAGATTTTAATTTATTCACTAGCCTAGCAGAAGTGCAGTAAGCCCTTAATACTAAAAATAGCATATAAAAACAATTAACTTAAAGTATTTCACTTGCCTAGGCGGTAAACAATAATTCATATTATATATATCTAATAATAAATATTAATAATGAACGCTAAACAAAACAAACTTGTATGCCCGTTACAAAAGCAAAACAAAAAACATAATGAAGGAAGAATGATCAAAAATTGACATTAAAAACTATTTAAACGCTTCATATGCTATTATATATACACCCTATAAATATACACACATTAACTTTAGTCATAACAATAGTCAAAGAACAAATAATTCCGCGAATCAGCAACAACAACAATAACGGTTCAAAAATTGTGCAACATTTCGCCGCTCGCAGTAAAAACACAGAAATTATTATAATAAATACGATTAAAATAATACAGCAACCGACAGCAGACAGACAAACAGCAACACCAACAAGCAAGCGAAAAAGTTTAAAAATAATATATAATAATAAATTATTATTGCAAAAATAACAAGGCCACAAAGTGTATTTTCATTTATTTTTTGGAGGTGTTTGCGGGCGACCAAAAAGTGGGCGACAATTAAAGCCATTTAATGCCTGTTTAAATCGGTGGAAATATTAGTATAGATAAAAAAATAATAGGCTTTTTTAAGCTTGAAAATATTTTATTGGAACTTGAACGAATCACGGAGGTGAGTACTTTAGAATTATAAAATAGAACCATTTTAAAAAATATGTAAAATTCTGCTTGTATTGAAAATTTTTAAGAAAAAAAGATTAAATAAGGGCAAATAATTTCACAGCTCTTGAGCAGATACCATAACTCAAATAACAGGAAGCGCTATTATGGTTGATTTTTTGAATTAATGATCCGAAATCATTGGCATAGGATGTATCTTTGTTTAATTGCTGTCTATACAAAAGCCTTTATGCTTCGCAGATAAATTTGTTGTGTGTTGGGCCTCAATTTGGTCTAACATATGCCGTCTATGCGATTTTAGCATTTAATTATAGCACCCAAGCAGACGTTCATCAGAGGAGCGTGAGATACGAAAACCAATCGATCAGCGACCCGGCAAATTCTTGTTTCTTCTTTTTTTATAATTTTTTATGGCCATCAGCTGCGAGGCGCGCGTTTGGACAGTTATCGATCCAGAATCCATAAAATGTATACGCCAGATGATGATTTATGCGTCTGCGTCTGGGCTCAAGGGGATCAAATCACTTTGGATCAGCTCTCAATCTCTGATTGGCGAGAAGAAACCACGCGGATTCAGAATCGGCAACAGATTCAGAAACAGAAACTGCATATTGTGATTATGATTATTGGTAAATTATATTTAATTTACAGTTAAACGATCACGTATGTACGCCAAAGGCCCCGAAAATGTTTTCGCCGGATAGCCCGATCTTGCGATCTCCAAACACACTCCAAAAATACCTCTCCGACGACCTGACCTCAATTATCGATTTAACTTTATTATTGGTTTTGATTTGGACTTTTTGATTTTCTGGGCGCATCTCAGCAGAAAAAAGTTGAAATTAAAAGGAATGCTGTTGATTGCTATGTTCGTCCCGATCAAAAACAAAAAAAAGGGCAGTACAAGAGGTATGGGAGATACATATATGTGTCGCTGGATCTGGAGCATTAGGTGGGCAGGTCGCTTAATTCTCGTTAATTTCTCACTGGCAACGTGCAGCGTTTAGCTGATTGCGGGTTTCCCAGTCGATCGCTGCTCCTTTTCACGTCCATTCCCTTTCCAGTCGAGACTTAAATTGTGGCAATCATATTTTGTGTTAAATGCATTAATTTTAAGTTTTATTGAAGGCTCCCTGCCCATATATAACTGTTATTTCGCCAGTTTTGCTGGAACTGGTTGACAATAAATCAGATTTATTTGAGGGGCGGTTTTTTGGGCCAGTTATAACTGGGTTAATCATGGGAACAAAGGAGAAATCAAGTATAAGGTCAGGTCTAAAAGATAAAAAGGATTTAAAAATTTCCAAGGTATCTTCAATAACTTTATAGATTGTTATTAAAAATTATACAGGACTAACTTAATAAATGAGAATGCTTTCCGTCTCACCAACATCACCTGAACCTCAGTCTACAACTAATTTACTAATCCCTCTCGTAAGAACCTTTTACATGGCCGCCCATAGATCATCTGTGGAACATCTAACAGCTCTTTCATTGTAGCTGTTGTCAGGCCTCATAGATCATGATTCTCCTCCCGGATCGTGGATCGTGTATGCTGTTGACAAGCAACTGTCACCACCAGCGGCCCAGGCGCCATATTGTTGGGGCTCCACTTCGACTTCCACCTTTACCTTTTCCCCCACCTACATCTTCCAGTTCCGAATCCATCCTTTTACCTCGGGCCTCCTTGGGGCAGAAGCACAAACTGCATGGCAGGCAATTTCCACACACAAATAAGCCGCCAATTTGCCCCCTCTGAAGGGCGGATAGTCCGTAGCCCAGACGACCGAAACAAGGCAAGCGAAACCCGCCAGACACTACGTCAACTCCGAAGACACGTGAACAAGAGTACCGTGGGATAAGTGCTGGATGCTATACATAAGTACAAAAAAATTAAACAAGAAAAATTATTAAAAAATAATTTAATAAATGAAAAACCTTTTAACTTAGCATTTCTTTTTCGGTTCTTTTTATTTTTAATTCGCCAACACTTAAGTTTACCATACACTATTATTATTTATCTTTTTTATTATTTAATTAGCAATTGATTTAACTTTTTAAAAAATATTTCCATATTTTTAAAATAAAATAATTGTTCTAGTTGAAAGTTTTCAAATTTATCAAAAAAAAATAATATTATTGGGAAAAGCTTTAAGAAATAATATTTATTTAACCCACAGTTATGGCTTGGAAAAAAAGCTAGCTCGGCCGCATCTTCCTCCGATGAGTCCCTGGATATAAATCAGTTTGCGCGGCTTTTAATAAATTGTAATTGAGTCGCGAGTCGCGACTGCAGCTCATAGATACATTTGTATCTGCTGTTTAGGTGCTTAGTTCGCCGGGGCTTGTATCTTTAGCTTTTGGCTGCGATTGCGATCGCGTGTGGGAATGCAAAGGCGAAGACTCGCAGGCGAATCTCGAGCTTCGAGCGACCCATACCCATACGAACGATCCGATTTGAAGGGATCCTTATAAAGCGGGCTGCTGTTAAGTTAACCCCTCTGCACGTTGTATACATGGCACTTTGCCGGCTGTCGCCACTTCGGTTGTTTGGTTGTTCGGCTGTTTGGTTGTTTTTCGTTGTTCGGCTGTTCAGAATCCCCATCCGCCCCTTTCCCTCATCCAGCATCATGCTCGAAAATCACGTAATGAAAAATGTTTTGTGCGCAATTTTTCTTTTCATTTGTTTCGTGCCTCTCCAGCTTGCGAAAAGAAAAAAAAAACGAAAAAAGACTGTTTTGTTTCGCTGTTTGTGTGTGTCGAGCAGCAATAAAACCCATTGAACACGAGTTGCTTTCGAGGCAACATGAACAATTAATGCAACATATGTTAGCGGGCCGCAGAAACCGCAAAGCGAGATCTGCAGCGAGATGATCCTTTATGCATTTAATGGCCTTCCAAACAAATCGAATTAGTTGCCAACGCTCGGGGCTGGCAACACGCGAGCGGAACTATCCAAATAGAACTTTGGAATTTGATTCAGAGTGAGTCTGAATGCCTTATAAGATCTGTTTGGTACTCTTTTGAGTTTGAAATGTATGATTATTTCAAGATAAATGTTATTATATAGTCCTTATAGTCTTCTATATCATTGTTAAAAAAATGATTTGAAATTTCACTTTAATTTGATTTAATTTATTTGTTTTAATATCCCGATGAAGTAAGACTAGACTTTAATTATATGATCTTGAGATAATGTAATGTAATATATTCAAAGCAAGATTATTTTAAAAATATTTCATTTATTTATCTATTTTTTATTGACATTACAAGTTTTATTTATTATCTTAAATTATCGAAAAGATTTTCTAGAAAAATAAATGTCTCCCTACTTAATAACATTTTTTATTAACCTTCTTTAAAAAGAGTACTCAAAATTAATTTCGTAACAAAGATTACCAGCTACACCCCCAAGTCGAAATCAACTCTCATGCTTCCCCGTTAACTTCGATATCCTCCTCTAATAGTTACAACTAGACTTTTTTCTAATTGAAACTTTTTTTGCAATCGGCCAGCAGCAAATGGTTCGATCGATTGCCAAGATACGAATTAACCCAACAGATACGCAGGTTGCAATCACACCGATTGCCAATGCATATGAAAAATTGTACTTTTAATTGTATCTTCAGCCCCGACCCGGCCCAATCCAATCCATTCTATGGGCCATAGGCTATAGACCAGCGTCCCAGGTCCCACAAATCCCAGATCCCAGTTGCAGCCCTCCTCATCGCTTCTTTAATTGCTTCGCAGTGGAGGCGAGGAGAACTCTTATTTGTTTTGAGACTTTTGGGCGGGCAATTTATGGCTTATCATTTTTTGCGCTTTTAATTTCTGTTTTCCTTTTCTCAGGTGGGTGTGATGAAGGCGGGGGAGGGTCGGCAGAAATGGAATGGGTTGAGATTCCTGGTAAGCAGGTGGATTTTCGTGGGTTATGGGTCAGCAGGAATGGCCAACGGTAATGCTTTAAGGTATGTCAGATTTTAGTGCGATAAAGCACTAGGAGAAAGATGTACACAACTAGATTTTAATGACTTTAAATTTGTTGAATTGCTTTTAATATAAATTATTTAAATAAGAAATATTTTATTTTTATACAATTATTCCTAAGTAAATTATCTATTTAATTTGTAATTGAATATTTTAAAATCCCTACACTTTAATAAGAAATATTTTAAATATAGCACAATATTTCCAAGTACCAAAAATCAAGAACAAAATATTTATCATTGTCGAAGAGTAGGATTTAGAACAATAGAGCTTAGAGATTTTCCCTTAAAGACATTCATATGTATAATCCCCTCTTAATAGGGATGCCCCCTCAAACAGCAAGACATCGACAGGTGCTTCTGTTGCCGTTTAATTTACCTCCATACAAGCGTCTTGCAAATTCTTTGTCAATTCGAATGCAATTTTAACAGAAAAAACGAGAACAGAGGAAACCCGCAGAAGCCGCAACCGAAATCCGCTGGGCCCAAACAAAAAACGATGGTTCTTTGTTGCTCAAAGGCAGAGTATAATGGGTAGTAGGGGCAAAAAAAAGAAGGAGAAAAATTATTTCATAAATCCTTGAGTGGCTCTTCGGCGATTCTAATGCACTCAGGCAAGAAACGAGAGGGGAGTTCTTGGCACTGCCTTTGTGTGTTATTGAAGGGATAACTACTTATAAATGTGGCAACAACATGCAACTATCTCTCGAAAAAAGATTAGCGAAAGGCTTACATAGCATACGTGGATGCGGTTTGATTTTTTATTCTCGCCGGCAGCTGACACAGATACAGATACTTTGCGAACTATCCACCGAATGATTACAACAATCTTTGAGAATCTTTTTCGCTTGAAGGAGCGCCAGCATGCCGGCTGGCAATTCAAGTGGAATCTTTTTTTTCATATTTCTTTTCAGTTTTCTCCTTTCTTGTAGTAGTAGTAGTTGGCCCAGCGGTTATCCGATATTATTTCGCTAATTCGATACTTTTATTTCGAGAACACGGTTACCTACCCTCTCTCTTTATCATTTCCTTGCATAATTTCTCATAATTTTTCTTATTATGATAATTTTGCTGGCGAAAAAATATAATATAAATTTTATGTGAATGCAATCTGATCCGTTATTTATGTGCCACATAATATGTAGCGAGGTCTGCGGGTCCTTGTACCGAATATAAACCGTTATGTGGGCGCAGACCACACATTATGTTAATCATAATTTCACTGCACTGCTTGGCATGGTCTTTATTTTTCATTGGCTTTTATTTTTGTGATTTACAGTTTCTGAGGTCGCAGACAGGTGACAACAGCTGTCAGTGGGCAACAGTTGGTGGGAAGATTTAATTAAGGCTGGGGAAGGAAGATTTATTTAAGGATCCTAACAAGCAGTTTCGGTCAAGATTATAGCACGAAGAGTAAAATCTTTTTAATAAGTTGTTAGTTGTATTTCATGTTGTATTTTTATTCTGTTTAAGTTTTCATGCTCTTTCTTTGTTACTTCAATACTTTATTACCACTGTATGCCCGCATGTTCCAAGAAAATTCCCAGATTTGCATCCGCTAAACTCAGACTTCTGAATTCATTCTCAGCCTCTTCCGGCTCAAGAAAACAAACCGCAACTTGTGCACGTTTCCCTGGCATTCATACTCCCCCTCTATATCCCTTAGCCCCGGATTTTTCCTGTTTAATTTCGCAGCAGCACAATATCCATATCCTTCCTGCTTAGCCGCTGGCTTGTGGGTGGAATATTGGAGCGGAGATGGTGGCAGGCCGTGAGGATTCCTTGCCAGAGAAAAGAAATTGTAAATTTTCTTAAAGGAAGTTTGAATTACGGGCACTTTTTCAGCCTTTTGTCGGAGGAGAAGGTCCCTTCCCCACTTGCTCCTTGCAGTTTTTGTGTCCTGCTCCATCAAACAATGTCTATAACTAGATGTGTGGCAAGTGTGCGAGTGTGTAATGTATATGGTTTTCACTTGCTGAACTCTTATAGGTGGGAATAAAGTCTGCGCTTGCAGGGCATACAGGGTGATCTATAGATCGATCATTTAAAATGTTTTTGATTTTTTCCAATTTTTAATTAGTATTTTATTTCTAGATTAATTTTTGAGTTTAATGATAATAAAATATCAATAAATAAAATTATTGGTACCTTTCCTTTTTGCACTTTAAGAATAACTAATTTTAATCATGTTTCTCAGAGTTTTTAAACAAAACTTTTAAGTTATCATTAAAAATCATCTAAACTTTTTCTTATTGGCTCCTTTCAATTTCCAGGATCCTGTATAAAACTTCCAACACATCCAAACATCTTACATCCTTGCACACCCATTGTCGAGTAGCAGTTAGTTAGTTTTTGTTTGAGTAAAATCAACGCCATATTGTAGACATTGTTAAGGTTTTTGAAAATTTTATAATTAATTTTCTGGTTAACATGTTTTTCATATGTGTAAATATGCGCACAATCCATACAATACCCCAGTCCTCTTCCCCCTGGTTGATGGGTAAAGTTCAGGAAGTGTGTTTACAAAGAAAAGCCTTTTGTACAAGTATCAGATTCCTGTGCTGATTAAAGAAGCACCCAACAAAGGATTTGGTAGGGGGATTGGGATTCGTGATGGTACGCTAGATGGGGCTAGAACATCTTCCTATGCGAGAATATTTATTAAAAATTTAAACATTATAAATGATTTGCCACATGCTACTCATTGCCACGCTCATATCCTGTTTAGTTTTCCTGGGGGTAGGGGGAAGGGAAAAGGGAACTGTTCTCTTGTGGCGCCATGACTTTACAAGATCCCGAGACTCATTGCTATATTAACCATTAAGGCATTTTAAATCCAGACGCCGTTCTCCTCCCCCCTCGCTTTTAAGTTTTCAACGTCATTTACTTCGTTTCAATTCAATTTGAAATTCAAACTCTTTTTGGCGGCTGCCGCTGCTTCTGCCGTTGATGTTCCTGACTCGGGATTTATAAACTGAGTGAGTGACATGACCATGACGATATGGTAGGTAGCTAAACTGCTGAATCACCGAATCGGCGGGACTGCCAAATGGCATTATTGTAAATATCTGGAAGATGTTTTTCTGTTTTCGGTTTTCTGGTTTTTCTTTTTTATCCATTGTGTGCGAGAGTTCAACTCTTCGATTCTTCGCTTTCCTCCAGCAGTTGTCCTTTTATTTTTTCTTGCCGTCATCCAGTCATGTGATCCATCTTAATTCTTTCGGCATTCGACATCGGGAGTTTTTTATTTCGGTATTTTGGAAAATCCATTGAGCCAGTTCCACACTTGGCTCTGCATTTTAATTTGTCAGCGATTTTCTTTTCAATTTTATTTTCCTCAACTGAAACTCTTGCGATTATATTGCATAGCATTGGGCGCCCTGCCAGCTTCTGATCGATGACGTTTTTATTTGCCATATGCGAGTGAGAGTGTGTGCGTGATGGATGGCTTCCGAGGGGGCGGGGGATTCACTGAAAGGGGAAGCCCCTCTTTGAGCTTACATTTAATTTAAATTGAAAATGTTACAGGCAACTGAAAGGCCAATAAAAAATATGTCAAAATGTCTGGCTTGCAAAAAGGACAGAATAACTAATTTCCTTATGGTTAAAAAAAATAAGTTTATATAATTCAATAACATGTAAGGACTGCTTATTAAACTTTTTTTTTAAAAGGTTGTAAAATCACCAAATCCATGAATATATTTTTTCATAATCAAAGTTTTGTCGGGCTTCAATTTCTATTATGTGATTAATTTTTAAAGCTAGAACACGTATGTATTTCGTTGGTGATTACATAATATATGGGCAGCCCCAAAAAACTGTTTTTAAAAATTTTCATATATATATCATATATCTTATGATTTCTAAAGCTTCGGAACAAAATGAAATTAAAAACAAATTGCCTCCCAATCTATACACATCTTGTACTATATTTGTGACTCTTGGGGTCAAGCTGCTTAGTTACCAATTCATTGATTTCGATTTCGTTTGGCGAAGGCGAACCTTATGACTGAGACAAGACGAACTTGCAACTGGGCTGCGTGCCAATATATCACGATTATGTCAGTCGCTTGTGTTTGTTACTCAGCAGGCGGTCACCTTTAACCAACTGATGAGTGCGAAGAGGGGTTCCCAAGAGGAACAAACTCCAGTTGGGGACTTAAGATTTGCGTGCGCACGCGTACAGCGCCAAAACGAATTAAATCTGATGCACCAGCAAATGATAATTCAATTTTTTTGTTGTACTGCCGAGGAGGGTCTATAATACCTGAGAATCTGTAGATTCAATTTGTCCAACTGTTTCGCCCCACAAACCAACAACACACACGCACTTCAATTTGGCAAGTTGGCAGTTCGATTTGCGACCAAATGAGGAATCTCTACAGGACACGCAACCCAAGATTAAATGGGGGGATAACCCCCTACCAAAAAGAATCAGAAACAGAAACTGACGATGTCAAAGTGTTGCAGTTGCTGTTGATTTTGATTTTCTGGCAAATCATTGCCGTAATCTCTCAGCTGCTGTCAGTTGGCCAACCGATTGAATGAATAAAGGATAAACATACACACATTGCGCAATTGTTAGGCAATTTATGCAAACAGTGAGTCCCCTTTTCCCATTCGGTTTCCTTTTCTTTCGCCGTTTTCGCCTGTCAAATTTGCCAAATCACGATGACGTATCGCTAAACCACGCTTGACATTACCGTTTTTTGTTATCAACCCGAAAGGGTTGCATACTAATTTTTTGAGAAAGAAATAAGGGTCCATTTTCCTATGGCTGCCATGCGAAGCGAGAGATAAGAATGCGTTCGCACTGATTGATGCAAGAATTTGATGGGACTTTTAGGTAATGGCATGAGGTTTTATTTTGGTTGGAAAGTTATTAGGCCAGGGATAAATCTGAAAATCGTTATTATATTTTTTATAATTATTTAAATTGATTATTGCTCACCTAAAACTTATTAAAATCAAATGAAAAAATGAGCTCTTTTCCGTGTTCATATCATTTGTAATTCAAACAATCCAAACAACCTCTCCAAAACGAAATCTCTTCCTTTTCGTAAATGTTTACAAACGAAATGAGGAATTGCCTTTGGGGGGACGGATGGTTAATGGGGCGATATTTAACGATTGCCCGCTTAGTGTTTATTTGTGCATCTAAACATTTTTAATGGCAAATCGCAAGATCCATTCGAGAACAGTTCCAGTTCCTTCCTCCCATGAAGTCCAAATCAAAATCCCACCCAGCGTGGGTGATTTTTGATTTTAATGATACACGGGCCAAGTATTTTTTGAGTTATTGCACATATAGTGCGCACAGTGCGTAATAAAAATCCTCGTCCCGTTCGCTCGATGTGTGCCATAGTGTAGTTTTTATTGTTTCTCTGACGATTTAATTAAATTTCCAAAGCGTGCCGACAGTCGATGTTGATGCTGATGCTGTTAGTTGGCCATTTAGTTGCAGCGTTTTATTTGTTTGCTTTAGGCGCGTCGTCATCCCCGTCGCCCTCTTAATTCCTTTCGATTCGTATAGCCCATTCCAGTTTTTGTCTCGTCTCTAATATAATTTCACACGTTTCCCCTGGAAAACGCAGGGCGTTTTGATTTTAGTGCCGCAATCAAAAGTTTTGCAAATGTTTATGCACATTCCTCGGTCACCACAAGTCTTTGGCAATTTGTTTGTTTTTCCGGTAGATGTTGCCATTTTTTTAGGTTTACAATAGAGTCGCATTCTGATTTTCAGTATTTTTATGGAGTTTCCTAATGATTTTTGGTAACAGATAAAATGTAATTAATATTAAAATATTATAGTATAATTAAAAAGGCAAATTTAATATATCTGAAATAATACAAATATTTATTATATCATAACAACACGTTTATAAAAAGGAGCAAATATTCACCTTTTATCATATATAATTTTGCCCACTCATGGTATTAACATATCACCTTCTGTTTCGATCACTCTTCATCCACCTCCCATCGAAAGCCATATAATTCATAGAGCCACACACGTTTCTTCATTAAAATCCACGTGTTTATTTGTTTAAACTAACCTTTTATGGGGCAGTGGCGCTACATCTAGCCGCAGACACACACACACATCACTGAATATATGTCGAGGCGTCGGGGTTATCTATATCTAACACATCGGTCCATATAGAGTCGCCTCTGCTGCTGACAGCTAATTGAATTTAATTGGTGCGAACAGAAATTTACACAAAATATAAACAAAACTTTCTTGTTCTTGTTGCTGTCCTTTTTTGTGTAGCATAATTTTATGAGTTGTTTATTTCGTTAAACAAGAATAACCTTAGCTTGTTATGGCACATTTTTATTGTCGCTTGTTTATGAATAAAAACAAAGCATAGGCAGAACAGAAACGAACAGAATGGCGAACAAAAAGCCGAAGCCTTTTATTTTTGGTATTCAAAATAATTGTGGTCAGACGAATTCACGATCTGGGCGTTAAAAATCTATAAACGAATGTCGGCTCTGCACGATGCTGACTGAGAATTTCCTTATGTACTCTATAAAGAATGAAGGGGTATATTTGCAAGGTGAAGATGGTATTTTAGGTGGTGCCTAATATGGTTAAAACAGTGATAGTCGGAATTAAATACTAAATAATAATAATTTTCTATCTATCTCTTTACTCTTAAGCTTCAGGGAGTAATAAAAATATAATAGAGATCTGTTAAATTTTTAAAAAGACTTATGATAAGCTGCTGTAAAAATTTGATTGCAGTAAAAAGCATTATTGAAATGTAGGGCACTCAGAATTCTTTAGGCTTACACCTTGGAATTATGTTACCAAGTTCTCCCACAAGACTCACTCGATGTTGTGGCGCCACTTGGCCATCTTCCAAGCCTCGATGATCATCATCTGTAAATCATTTTGTGTGACAACCCGCTGACAATTGGACGAGAACGATCTTCAAGAGGAACTCGAAGGAGAAGGAGACAGCTTAATTCGGATGGACATGGACCGGTGGCTCAAGTTCTCAAGTTCTTGAGTTCTGGAGTTGTCTAACGAAGTCCCTTAACGACGACGACTGCCTTATACGGACTCATATACGAACATAAAGTCGCGTGGCTTATTTAAAATTAACAAAGCAATAAAAATGCAAACTCAAGGCAACCAGAGGACGATAACAATGTGGGAGAGAAAAAGGAGAACGAGACCCGGGAATGGCCTGCAGTAAAATAAGTTCATTGTGGGGATAAACCTGAGATACTTAGTCATTCTAATCCCGAATGAAAAAGCGAAGAAAAAACTGAGGCAACTTTCCAAGGAAATCTTTATCGATCCCGGCCAGCTTATCATATCGGTGGCTAACAAACCCAAATCCCTGACCAGTCCGCATGCATTCTCTTATCCCAGCCATCATCGCTTTTTCGGCCTGGCCAAAACAATGCAACGCGCAATCAGCAACACTTCATCGGCCACCAAAAAAAAAAACGGAGGAAAGTGGGGGGAGGTGAGGCCACAGCAAATAAACAAAAGGACACAGCGCGTAATGAGGGCGAAAATATCTTTATTTAAAGAGCCAGAGGCTGGCTTCCTTGGAAGACAACAGAAGTCTGTGACTCCGAGAGTCGGAGTCCCTGGTGCAAGGCAGCATATTTGTCATTCGCAGGGAGCAAGAGCTCCAGGCGGCGATATGGCCCGGGGCAATAATCATGAACAGATCTTGTAGACGCCGCCATGGACCAAATGCTCCTTAATTAGATGAGGCGACAAGCCGAAAACCCGGGAGCTCTTGCCCGCTGCTGTGTCCTCAGTCTAGGAACACGATCAACGATATATTCAAGTAGTTTACACTTGAAGAAAAAGAATATGGGAGACTCGGAAAACTATTTAAATTAAAAAGAGAGATGTGTTTAATAATAGTTTTGCCTTCAATTACTTTGAGGAGTTAATTCAATAAATTGTAATTTGTATAATTGTAATTGTAATATATCGTATTTGCATTTCAAATTAGAACCACTAATATATTTTTTCGAGTGCAGTACGACGTTGATTCTGTTTTGGGGTATATATTATGGAACGGTGGCCAAAACAATGCCGTGTTTACAACTTGTACGCTATGCAAGTGGCATGCTCATGCCCACTCCCTCCGCTGCCCCAATCCCATATCCCATATAGCCATCCATGCCCTTTAGGCCCTTAACTCGGCGGAGTCTGGGAAGCTGAAGCTGAGTCTCGACTTCTGCCACTAATGGCATATTTTGCATTCCAATAAGGCATTGCGCCAATTGCAAATAATTTCCGAGTGTATAGTCAGCTTAATAAGATCACGATTCCCAGATAAGCTGCCTAGATAGCAACTAGGACTTGCAGCAGACTTCAAGGGTTTAAATTTGGTTAACAGTGGTTATGGTTAGAGTGGGAGATTCAGACACACAGCATATTCATAAGAGCGAAATTCTCCAGTTGCCCAGAGATTATTAGATAAATATAGAAGGAATTTTAAGGTAATTAAGTTTGGGGTTGGTTTTATAATCACACATATCAATAAAAAGTTTTTTTTTTTGCTTTCTAAACTAAGAATATTAAGAATAGTTTTAGGTAGTCATAATTTTATTTGTTATATTTTTTTTAATATATATAAAAATTACTAATGCAATTTTTTTATTATTACATTTCAATGGTTATTTTAAAAATATTAATTTTATAATTTTAAAATAATAATAAAATAAAATTAAATTTAAAATAAGCAGTTATACGTTTTAATTCTTTGCATTCAAATATTTATTTTCCAATAGAAGAGTATGGCCAAGCCATTGAAGGCCTGAGGTTTGCCCAAGAAACAATAACTTAATTTAGTTGTCTTACATCGTGTCGTTGTCGTCGCCAGTCGAGGCAGTCGGTCCAGACACCCCGATCCGGGTCCTTGTGGCCACAGTTCACTGTAGTGGCAACCTTTGCATGGTGGTATGTCAGTAATTCTGTAAACAGGGGACACGCGGTCCACGGGGGGAAGTCCAGTCGATGGTGGAGTACGCATATGGATCGCGGTTCGGTTTTCGGGTTTTTCGAAGTCGCGTATGTAGCGCCAATTACACAAAGCCAAGTTAAGTTAAGTAGTTCCAACTCTTTGGGTCTCTGTGGCGAAATCTGTAAATCTGAGCAGGGGGCACAAAAAGAGAGGAAAATCGGCAGAGAAAAAAACCACCGCAAAATGCCATTTGACCAAGATGGGTTCGCGATGATAAAGCTACCGATTCGACCAGACGTGGGCGCCAAACAATTCAATGCAAAAGGGGCAATTAAAGCAGAGGGAATTAAGATGCTATACATAAAAAAAAACCTAGGCTATGAGATGATATTTTAAAAAATGTTTTAAATAAGTTAAAGGAACTAAACACTAAACATATTCTAAAAAATTTGAGTATTTTAAAGTGTTTTAAATTAAATATTTTCTGTTATTTCATAATTAAATTTTGTTAGTAAAATAAGAAGAAATAAAATATAACAAATGTTTTAACAAAAATAAGAACTCTTACACAATTTTAATAATATTTAATTTAGTAATAAGATGACTGAAACTTCGAAACCCATTTTTCCTCTCAGCGTATTGTGTTGCCCCTCGTTCCCCTCATCCTTTATAGACCAAGCCCATCGAATTAATTTGCGGTGCATTTTAGTTTACAACTTTGTAATTAATTTGCAAAAAGGGACAGACACAGAAGAAGGCCTTAAGCCGCCGATCGTTCGACATTTGTCTTTTTTTCTTCCTCCCAACTCCTTCAGCTCCAGCCCCAATTTTCCTTGTGACATTTGCGTGCTGCCTGTGATGTCTGGATTATGTGGTCTGGAATTGGATCTAGAGTCTAGAGAAGTCGGTACTTAATGGCACGCAGCATGGGGAAGCGATCGTTGGTGCATTGGCCACGGAAATCGTCTTGGGTTAGATCGAACAGGGCCACTCCTCCCAGATTCCTGTCCCTGGCATATTTAGCTTTTCCAGACGCCGAATCCGGATCATCGTAGCTGATCCACAGTCCATGTTCTCCGTTCTCATCGGCGGCACGGAAAGCGTAGCTGCCATAGCGTTTTGTGGGATCGATAACCCTTTTCACCGGGGCACTCGGTCCACGGGCATTGGAGTTACCCGGATTGGGCATCAGCTGGCAGATCTCCGCCCAGTTGAGAAGTCCCTCCTTCTTGCTCTGAGGTCCGGCTGGAGCGGGTCCTTCGGTGGCAGGAACCACCGGCATTCCAGAGTCGCCCGAATCCTTGGTCATCTTCCACGACCTGCCATAGGTGGCAATGCCGATGTTGATCTTATTCGCCGGCACTCTCTGGAGCAGCCAGTGTTCCATTTGGTAGTTCAAGTTGTAGTGACCCAGGCGATTCTGGCCGACGGCCTCGTAGGTGGGCGCTGAAAAGTCCGCCTCCTCGGGATTACGTTGCGGAGTCAGGAAGTCAAAGGTTCCCAGGTTAATGAAGTCCAAGCTGGGAGCAATTGAAGGGGCGTCGTAGTACCCTACAAGAAATATAAATAATAAATATTAAAAAATGTTCTATCTTTCTAATAATCCTATTAATTTTCATATTTTATTATTAGAAGTTTAAGAAATATTACGAGTAAATATTTAAATATTTACAATTCTCTAGTACTGTTACAAAAAATAAACATCCTTATATAGCGCAAGATACAGCTGTTTATAAAGTGATCAACAGCTGTGAATCAATTAAAAAAGTTTGTTTTATAGGGGCTTTCATCGGTACTCAATGACGTAAATAAAACGCATTACTGACTCATCAAACTACCAGTTAGTCGGCATAATTAAAATAATTGTAAATTATATCTGTACTTACAACTTGAGTTAACATTTGGCAAAACGGTGAGACTCAACAGCAGGTCGTTTTGCTTCAGGGCGGCATTCAGGTCCTTGATCAGGGCAGTCACCTGACCCTTGTGGGTTTCCGATTCGGTATCCACGATATAATCGCCGGTGAAGAACTTCTTGAAACTCTTCCACGCGGAACCAACATCACCGTGAACTTTGCGTGGCTTATTCCTTGGCAGTTGGAGGGCCAAGTCCAGGCCATCGAAGTTGTAACGCCTTACCAAATCGCGAGCGGATTCGATGAAACGCCTGTGACCTTGCTGTCCCGATTCCAAGAGCTTTATATACTGGTTCCCGTCATTTAGATCGGCATCTCCACCGACACTCAAGAGGAACTTGATGTGGGGATAGCGCTCCTTCAAACTGGACACTTGGGCCAGGTGACGCTGCTCGAGATCCAGTCGTTTGTTAATGCTCTGCATTTCGTAGTTATCGGCATTAACGCCAGCATAACCGTAGATCAAATGGGTGCAGAATTGCAGGGCCAGCTCCATATCGGGTATCGAAAACTGAGCCAGGCCTATATATGGGGGATTACACATTTGGAAAATTTTACAATTTAAATGGGAAAACTTACCCTGTCGCTGGAAGCCCTGAGAGTCATAGAAACAAACCAGATTAGAAGCGGCGCTCACTTGGAATCGAGCCAAAACAGCCAGACTCAGTGCCAAACTGAGCCACAGAGAGCCAGTCATCTTTGCAGAGAGGGAGAACGCGAGCGATAGATATAAACCCAGAGAGCTCTACGAAATCAAAATAAACACTCTGGACCTTGGGAGGTATTATTTTGTAACAGTCCGTCGCCGGCGAGATGCGAAACCAAACTGAATTCGAAATGACACTTAGCACTGGGAATTGGAATAAATATGGGCACCGGAGCTTTTCAGCGGAATCACCGCCGCCCGATTCCCCGTAACGAACCCAAAACCCCGGACCAACAATAGCTTACTATCAACGAAATTCAACGAAATTGTTTGTCTCAAGTGGCAGCTGACATCGGGGGTTCAATGAGATCACCTCTCGGCTCGGTAATTTACACAAAATAAAAAGAGGAACAGATAGTACTTGCTCGAGATAATACCCACCGACTCATAGTTTAAATAGGCTAAATCTACGGCTATTTATGGCAGCACCCACTGATAAGTCTGCAGTTTATAAGGTGTTGGCGAATTAGCAAGGTCGCTACTGCTCGTCGTTACTCATGCCCAAAAATATGTAAATATCTTGGTTGAAAACGATTAAGGGACTTTGGAGGAGCTTATAAGCGGATTATTAACGATGTGCTTTCAAGGTCCAATAAAGGTAGGCACTTAGCGAATAAGTGCAAAATAAATACAACTTACACACAAAAAAATTTGCTTGGTAAAATTGACCAACAAAGATAGTTACGTAACTATTAAAATAGTTACGTGTATTTTGTTTTTGCTTTGGGTTTGTGTCTTTGCTAATTGTGTGTATTTTGTTGTTGTGAAATGACAATTTACTTAGTAGAATTGACAATTTTGCTGGTTGGGGCCTGTTTGACAATTATTACAGTTGATTTTACCAAGTTTTTTTTTTGTGTGTACAAACAGAGGCGGTTAAGACGATTAATCAAAATAAAAAGCTTTAACTGTTGAAATTATTTAAAAATCCACAAAAATTGTTATGTAAATCTAATGGAACACCGAAAAATTTCTAACCAAAAATATATATGGCTGTATGTTTTTATAGCGATAAGAAATTTAATAAATAAATTCATTCCTTCAAGATAAATACTTTTCAAATCCAAGTTGGCATTATAAATCATTTATTTGAAGTGGTTTTTGATATAATATATTTTTTTTCATATTTATAGACGATATTTGACAGCCCTTAGGATGGGATACTTGTCACCCGTGCACTGCCCACGGAAATCATCGTAGCTCAGGTCGAACAGGGCCACGCCTCCCAGGTTCTTGGCACGGGCGTAAGCAGCCTTATTGGAGGCTGCATCCGGATCATCGTAGCTCACCCAAATACCATCGGTTATTTGGCCATCCACTGGGCGATAGGCAATGCCACCGAATCTCTTGGTGGGATCGGAAATTCTTCGCAGTGGCGAGTCGTTGCCCTTGAGGAATTGATTTTGGGGATTGGACAACTTGCCGCAGATCTCGGCGTAGCTCAGTATGCCGGGCTTCTGCGACTGGTGGCCCTCGGGAGCTACTCCCTTGGTCTCGGGCACCACTGGAACACCATCGAGTCCCGATCCGCTGGACAATTTCCAGGCATTGCCATAGGTGGCCACTCCCAAATTGAGCTTACTCGATGGGAATCCCTGTTTCAGCCAGTAGTCGACCTGGAAATCGGCATTGAGATGCACCAAACGATTCTTCGATGCATCCGGATGGTAGATAGGAGCAGTATAGTCCGCCTCCTCGGGATTACGAAGAGGAGTCAGGAAATCAAAGGTAGCCAGGTTCACGAAGTCCAACAAGCCATTCAGAGCGGGAATGTCAAAGTACCCTGAGGTTAAGATTATTTTAAAATTAATTTACATATTAAATAGGAATATTTCCCAAGTACTTACAAGTAGAGTTAACATTGGGCAGTACGGTCAAACTAAGCAGGAGTCCATCGGGTCGCAGGGAGTCCTTGACATCCCTAACAAGAGCGGTAAACTGTTCCTTGTGCAGGGCCGACTGGGGATCCACTATGAAATCTCCAGTGAACAGCTTCTTGATACTCTTCCAGGCCGAACCCAATTCACCGTGAACCTTCCTCGGTTTATTCTTGGGGAACTGATAGGCCAGATCCAGGCCATCAAAACCGTAGGTCTTCACCAGATCAAAGGCCGATCGGATGAAGCCAATTTGACGAACCTTCTCGCCCTCCAGCAGCTCGATGTATTTATTGGGATGATCAATGTCGATGTCACGATCACCGCCCAAACTCAGCAGAACCTTCAGATGGGGATACTTCCTCTTGAGGGCGGTCACTTCGGAGAACTGGTGCTTGTAGATATCCAGATTCTCGTTCAGACTGTACGCCTGCAGGTTTTCACCCCGAAGTCCCGCGTAGCCGTAGACCAAGTGGCTGCAGAATTGCAAAGCGATCTCCAGATCGGGATTGAGCAGCTTGCCCAGGCCTGGAAAATTCGCAGTTTACATTCAGAAGATGACATTATTCATTATATCCGAGATTCGGAGAGGGCATTGTTGTGGGACACTACTATTAATCGGGGAACCGAGATCTGACACCCAACACTCTCGCTCTCAGCGAGATCAACGGGTCTCCCCCTGACTACCGCCTCCTGGAGACTGATCCATTGTCTCGCCGACTTCAGTGGCTTAATTGAACGCCGACAGTGTGAGCCCAGCGAGCGGTTTATTGTTGATCGACTCGGGTGCGGGGCACAGTGGGGCGGGATGTGTAAAACTATATAATAATTTAATCAGCATCGATAAAAAAAAGGAAAGGAATATCTAAGCTATAGAAAAAATAAAAAAACACAAAGATATAAACTTTTTAAATAATAAAAGATCACTTTATGCATCTAATTATTTCATACAAGATAAGTCCGACTTTGTTTTTATAAATTCATTGAAATAATTAAAAATATCGCTCAGAAACTAAAATTCTAAGATTTTATCTAAAACCTTAAAAAAGTTAATAAATATTTAAATCTAAACATCTAACATTTAATCCTAGCAGTTAATAATATTTTTGGTATTATATCAATATTAAATATAAAGAAATATATTTTTACCCTTTCAGAACAATTTTTTCTTTTTGCTTTAATTAAGCTACTAATAAGTTAACTCTATGGTTTTTCTTCTTCACATTAAGTGTTGCATATTTTGATGGAATTATTATTTTTTGCCTCAGCTTTCCTTATTCTAAGAACACTGTGCGGCGCTGCTGCGTCACTTGGTGCTCTGCTTGCCACTTGTTTGGATCGCTGGTGGTGCCAAGTCAGCGTCCGCTGGCGAAGCAGTTGTCGTGCTGGACTCGCTGTGTGTTGAACGCTCTGGTTTTCATTTTCATTTCGAATGCGTGGGATCGGCTCTCTATCGACTTAACTCAAAATAATCCAATAATTGCCATATTTCGGGTGTTCATTCAATAATTACTTCTCATTATTGCTGTTTTGGTAAGTTAACTTTGCACTAATTAGCTTGTTAGCCAGAGAAGCTGGATATTTGAGAAGGTTTGTGCGGTGAAATCTCTGCGGGAGAGCCAGTCTCTCTGCGTTATTTTGAAGAAAAAACTCGTCTGATAAGCCACTGACCTCTATAGAACTAGCTTTGGCTCTCTTTATCCCTCTGTTTCTCTCGCCAAGCGATAAGCACTGCAAGCTGAATTAAATTAAATCCGAGTTTTGTTTTGAATCCCATATGATTATGTAACTTGATTAGCATGCTTTTGTTTTTATTCGTTTGTAAATTTGGCACATGCTAATCAAGAGTTGTGCTAGTTTTAAGCGGTTGTTTTGTAGTCTTTATTATTTGAATAGGCTTACTTGGACATAAAAAACTACAAAATACAACATTTAAATATATTTCCGTATTAATGTAGTTTTAATGGGTGTTTTTATAGGCTATAGTTAAAAAATAAAAACCGGCTTTTATGGCATGGAATTATTTACTATCTGGTTTGTTTATTTATTACTTCAAACTTTACTCAGTAAAAAAAATAGGTAAGGTAATAAATTAAACGTTTTATTAGTCTCACTTGGACTTCTCTACCTAAAGCTAGTGTATGTAAAAATCTTTTTTTGACAGCTAAAAACAATTGAAGCTGCGCTTTTCATTCATTCAAAAGTTAACTTCTGCTTAATTCCGATCTCCTCACTCACCTTCTCTTGTGTAACTTGAAGAGTCATAGAAGCAGACTAAATTGGAGGCGGCTTCTGTGCTTGCCGCAAAGAGACACGCGACAAATGTAAACCAGACCCAGGCCTTCATGGTGCCGGGGATATATACAAAGAACTCTGTAAACACAACCGCAGAGCAGATCAAATGAAATCGAACTGAGACTGAAATCGAAATGGAAACCGAAACCGAAACCAAAACTCAAACTCAAACAGACGACAAAAAGCTTAATGCGAGCTTTAAGAGGGGGATCTACTGAGATCGGAGACCAGAGTCGAGCTGAAACCGAGCTCATTGTTGGTTTACTTATTCCCGCAATGACTTAATTGTGTACACACAAGTTAATGACGATGATTGCGACGAGGCAGACGCAGGGTCAAGACTTCAAGACCTCCAAAGCAAAAAACAAAAAAAACAAGAAAATAATCTCAAAACATTGAAACGCGCTCGCTGATTAGAATTCAAAAACAGTATTTCAGATTGATTTCGCAAGTAAATATAGAACTCAATGTGGTGGAAATACCCGTTTACCACATGATATAGTTTATCACACGCACTTAATCAGTTTTGATTTGCAAATCGGAAGTGTTTGGTAGACGTACACTGAAAATTTGGGAATTTTTCTAAAATTTAAAGATAAAAGTAATGGTTTGGGGAGGTTTTTATGTTTTAGTATTTGTAAGATTTTAATATATTTAACAATGTTTCTCCTTACTAACCGATTTGTTAAGGTTTAGAATAGGTTTTGACCATTCGGTTTTAATTGTGTATTAGAGTATTAGTAGTAACTAACAACAGTAACACTAATCTATCCCATGAAATATTTGATCGATCGCACAATGGGGAATTTCTGGCCAGTGCAAAGCCCCCGAAAATCATCGTAACTTAAATCAAATACGGCAATTCCTCCGAGCCCTTTGCTTTTGACATATCCTGCTTTTACTCCAGCAAAATCAGGATCATCGAAGCTCAGCCAGACACCATAGTCTCCATTCTCATCCGCAGAACGAACGGCGTAGTTTCCGTATTTCTGGGTCGGATCCGTGACCTTGCGAAGGGGCGCATTTTCTCCTTGAAATGGGGTAGATGCATTGTGCCACAACTTGGCGCAAATCTCTGGCCAACTTAGCAAACCTTCGGCACTTGAGATTTGAACACCTCCTGGCGCTACTCCACACGTCTCGCGGACAATTGGAAATCCACTCCTATCAGAATTCTGCGTCATTTTCCAGGCCCTTCCATAACTGGCTATCCCCAGGTTTAACTTCTGGGCGGGACAATGGTTTTGCAGCCAGTAATTAATCTGGAAGTCAACATTTAAATGAGGCAAACGAATCTGTTGGTCCTGGAAGAAAATGGGTGCGGTAAAGTCGGCCTCCTCGGGATTTCGCAGGGGAGTGAGGAAGTCGAAGGCAGCTAGGTTTATATAATCGAACTGCGGATGCAGTTTTGGGACATCAAAGTACCCTGAAATAGTTTAGGTAATCATGGTTAATTAAAAACTTTTAAAGACATATTTAATCCTCTACAAAAAGCTGAACTGAAATTGTATTGGGAAAAACTTATACTTGAAATTGAAAAATTTCCCCATATTATCACATTTGAATTATACTTACAAGTGGAATTTACATTGGGCAGCACAGTCAAAGAAAGCATTAGATTGGCAGAACGGAACGCGTTCTTAATATTTCCCACGAGATCGGTGAACTGTGACTTGTGCTGTTCTGCGAGGGGATCAACTATGAAGTCGCCAGTAAAGAGTTTCCTGAATGACATCCAAAAGGTGCCAAATGATCCGTGGAATTCCCTGGGTTTATTGCGGGGAAACTGAAAGGCGAGATCCAAGCCATCGAATCCATTTCTTTTTAGCATTATCATACTGCTATCTATGAAACTTTGCTGCTCCGTGCGATTCGCCTCCAAGAGTTCTAAATACTTATTGGGATGAGCCTCATCCACATCGCGATCTCCGCCCACACTAAGCAAAATCTTCATTTGGGGATACTTCTGGCGCAGATTCGTGATGTCCTTGTAATAGAACATGTCCAGATCTACATTCAAACTGAACAGCTCGTGGGTTCCGGCCTTCAAACCTGCGTATCCGTAGACCAAGTGGGTGCAGAATTGCAGGGCCAAGTCCAGTTCGGTCGTACGCATTCTGGCCAGACCTTGTCGCGAATACGAGGACGAGTCGTAGTAACAGATCAGATTGCTCGCTGCAAGGGCCAAACTTGACACACTAAGCACGCTCAATATATAAAATAAATTGAATCTCATCTTTCCGTAGAGAACACGTCCTGACTTTACGTCTGATAATTAGCAACTAAAAACTCATTCAAAAGCTCCATAGCTCAGCTGCTGAATATCGCTTATCTCATTGTTCTTTAGATGTCAATTGTCGATTTTCTTGTATAGGTTTTTACCAATTGTTATACATTTTGTAATTCCAGAAACCAGCTATAAATAAAAGTTTCTAAAAATCTTGAATTTATTTTAAAATTTTGCATTTATTATTATTATAACAATAAAATACACTATCCCATAAAATATTTGATTGATCGCACAATGGGGAATTTTTGCCCAGTGCAAAGTCCTCGGAAATCGTCGTAGCTTAAATCGAATACGGCGATTCCTCCGAGTCCTTTGCTCTTGGCATATCCTGCTTTTATTCCGGCAAAATCAGGATCATCGAAGCTCAGCCAGACACCGTAGTCTCCATTCTCATCCGCCGGACGAAGGGCGTAGTTTCCATATTTTTGGTTCAGATCTGTGACCTTGCGGAGGGGCGCATTTTCTCCTCGATACGGGGCAGATGCATTCTGCGACAACTTGGCACAAATCTCGGGCCAACTTAGTAAGCCATCGGCACTTGCGATTTGAAGACCTCCTGGCGCAGCTCCGCACGTCTCGTGGACAATTGGAAGTCCACTCAGCTCAGAATTCTTCGTCAATTTCCAGGCCCTGCCATAACTGGCGATACCCAGGTTCAACTTCTGGGCGGGACAATGGTTTTGCAGCCAGTAATTAATCTGGAAGTCAACATTTAAATGAGGCAAACGATTCTGTTCATCCTGGAAGAAAATGGGAGCAGTGAAGTCGGCCTCCTCGGGATTTCGTAGGGGTGTGTGGAAGTCGAAGGCAGCTAGGTTGATATAATCGAACTGCGGATGCAGTTTGGGGACATCAAAGTACCCTGAAAATAGTTTAAGTAAATCATGGTTAGTTAAAAACTTGTAAAAATAATTATTCCCCTACCAAAAAATTATATGAAAAGAAGCTATATTTAAAATTTTTAAAAATTATTAATTTCATAATTTATTTGATTTATACTTACAAGTTGAATTTACATTGGGCAGCACCGTCAAAGAAAGCATTAGATTGGCAGAACGGAACGCGTTCTTAATATTCCCCACGAGTTCGGTGAACTGTGACTTGTGCTGTTCCGCCAGGGGATCCACTATAAAGTCGCCAGTAAAGAGTTTCTTGAATGATTTCCAATAGGTTCCAATGGATCCGTGAACTTTTCTGGGCTTATTGCGGGGCAATTGAAAGGCGAGATCCAAGCCATCGAATCCATTTCGCTTTAGCACAATCATGCTGCTATCTATGAAATTTTGCTGCTCCGTACGATTCGCCTCCAAGAGCTCTATATATTTATTGGGATGAGCCTCATCCACATCGCGATCTCCGCCCACACTGAGGAAAATCTTCAGTTGGGGATACTTCTGGCGCAGATCCGTGATGTCCTTGTAGTAGAACATGTCCAGGTCGACATTCAAACTGAAGAGCTCGTGGGTTCCGGCCTTCAGACCCGCGTATCCATAGACCAAGTGGGTGCAGAATTGCAGGGCCAAGTCCAGTTCGGTCGTACGCATTTTGGCCAGACCTTGTCGCGAATACGAGGACGAGTCATAGTAACAGATCAGATTGCTCGCAGCATGGGCCAAACTTGACACACTAAGCAAGCTTAGTATATAAAATATATTAGATCTCATCTTTTCGTAGAGAACACGTCCTGACTTTACGCCTGATAATTAGCAACTGAAATCTCATTCAAAAGCTCCATAGCTCAGCTGCTGAATTTTGCTTATCTCACTGTTCTGTCGATGATGCCACTATCAGGTTTTCAGGCATTACGTAGTTCCTGCCAATGTTTTCCGAGTTTATTGCGTTTGTTTGTCAGTTAAGATTGTTTACGAATCGTCATGACTCAACTTTCGGGGGTATTTTTTACGAAAATATATTTCACGTTGTCCGTGAGTGTCTGGGACTTATAGTAATGGCCTTAAAATATATGCGAGACATACATAGGTTATAATAATTATTTTCAATAAATAAACTGCTAAGAGTCAAGCATCAGAAAACTGTAATAATACATTTAAATATTTAAACAACTTTTAAAAACCATTTTTATTTATTAATTAAACACTAGACCGCTTTTAGAATGTACCCAATTTGCTCCCATAAGACTATCTATAAATGGATTCACAATTAGGAACTTAATATCTTTGATACCCGTAGCTCTTAATGCTTTGCAGTTTTTCGTGACTTACTTCTATTTGCGCCTCATAATCATCGTCGTCATTAGGCGGTTGATGAAGGTGAAAGACTTTTATTAGCTGACCCAGAGCCGTAGGATCCGTAACTATAAGACCCGACTCTCGAATGGAGGACAACCTGCTGGGCTGCCGAATCTTCAGCAGCTGTTTTGGGTCCGCGGGGAGGCACTTAAATCAGGAATCAATTGAAGCATTAAATACCCCAAACAAAGCGGCGAAAGATGTTCCTTGAGCCAAAGTCGAAATGGGACAGGACGGCTAATGACAACAGTCACAACAATGCGATGGGGATGGATCCGATACGATCCGAACCGAGGCAAAGTACCCTGTGATGTACTCTGTCGTATGTGACACAACCAATTAGACAAAAGGACGTGGCGGGTCCTTGCAGAAGAATGCGAAATAATCCTCACACGCTGCTTAGCGTTGACAATGAAAATCAGGAAAACCGGGGGAGAACAGGGGGCGGGGCTGAAAGGCGTGTTCGTGTTGAGAGGCGGCATTATCCTTGAATGTCCTCGAATGTGCGAGTTTTATCCGCAGCCATATCTGTATCTGTGTCTCGCATTGTTGTTTGATTTATATCGGAGGCCCGCTCATAATCATCTCATTGTTTGCCCCATTCCTCTATATCTTATATATCATTGTGCCCCAGATTAAACCAACCAAACCATTTGTGACCTTTGCCCATGTCCACTGTCTATTAGCCACAAATCCCCGTTCCCATCTACAAACTATTTGCCTTCGTCTTTTTGGGTCGTTTTGTGTGCTCATTTAGGCCAGTTTCGATATCATCAATCAGTCAATCACTGCTGGGCAAATAGAAATCAATGCCAAATAGCTTAAT
Organism: Drosophila takahashii; assembly: GCF_030179915.1. Taxonomy (NCBI): domain Eukaryota; kingdom Metazoa; phylum Arthropoda; class Insecta; order Diptera; family Drosophilidae; genus Drosophila; species Drosophila takahashii. The sequence goes on along the minus strand of NC_091678.1, from coordinate 12,202,772 downwards.
GTGTGAATTAATGTGCTATATGGGCATACTGTATTTCATTTATGAGCTTCAGTGTTTATCTTTCATTTTAGTATTTAATAAAACTTTATTAGTTTGGATTTATTTTGAGTAAATACTGTAAAATAAGAATAACTAAATACATAATTTTATATATTTTTATATTTTTTGACTTATGAATTATTTAATAAGTTATAATATAAAAACATATATATTTTGTTTATGTTTGGCTTCAAAGACTTTATAAAATTTTGATAAAATGCTTTCAAAAATTTTGTTAATTTTTTCAGCCTTAATAAATACAATACAATAATATGCAATGTTTAAGTCCTTTGAAACCCCTTCGTAAATAATCGAAAGCACTTCTATAATACCCATCAAGTTTTTATTTACTTTCCTCCCGAGGAAAACTTGAAATTGGTTTCCATTATGGGCATTCTTTGGATCCCAACTTGGCTACAATTAAGTCCAATAATAATTTAAACAAATACCTTTGCCACCCCCGGGCTTTCTTTCACCTTCAGCCTCTCATTATCTCTGGCAGCAGGTGCAGAAAACCGCGAAACATTTGCCTCATTTCATATTTCTAATTAGACAGCCGACGCTTTTCCAAAGTTTTTTGTAACCGGGCAGACAATGCAATGCCCGGAAGTACAGAGCAAAATTCAATTTTCACAAAACAATTGCCATTAGGCGAAGGTTTTTCTTGGCCACCCAGGAAGGAAATACGAAATACGAGTGCTCTGCCCAATTGATGTGCCTAATCAGTTTATCTAAGGCATTTTTTTGGGGGGTTGCTGGCCAGCAGCAAATTCATCATTGTCAAATGTGCGGCTTGACATTTTCCAAAAAGGGGGCTTGGAAAAAATGTAAACTTTTTTGAGGCAACTTTTGGCTTTTTTTTTGCGTTTTGAGGGTTGTTTTTGGCGGGCAATATAATTAGAAATTCATAATGAATTTTATTTGCTTTGGCCACAGAGCGAAGCAAAAAAAAGCGGAGAACGAAAACAACACGAGGCAACGTCGCCTTGTCCAAATGAATTTTTTTGGGTAATATTGACGCGCATTTTTGTGCAAATAAAATTAAAGCGCCCCCATGCCATCCGTCGCCCTTATGAAGCCACCGCATAAACAGGCCGAGGCATATCAAATTATCAGTCAAGGGCTGGGCAGTAGTCAGTCATTCAGTCAGTCCATCAGTCGCAAATTCTGGGTCGAGCCTTGGATTTTCACATTTTTTCGGGGGAGGCATTTTGGTCTGGGGGATTTGGGGGTGTTAATGCGGCGTGCAGGTATCAAAGCGACGTTTGAGAAATGAAATTAAAAATTCTTGTTGATTTTAGCGAAAAAAGAAATGGATAAAGCGAAAAAAAGCCAAAGGAACAAAGCTAATTTAATAGGCGAATATTATATACACTTCCGGAAGATGTAAGAATCAGAATCGAAAATATTACAATTAGACCCGTTTTTTGTCGTACCTTTTTAAATTTAAAGTAGAGACTAGAGCCTATTTCTTGTGTACATATTAAATTTAAAGTAGGCTGATGTAAGAATCAGAATCGAAAATATTACAATTAGACCCGTTTTTTGTCGTACCTTTTTAAATTTAAAGTAGAGACTAGAGCCTTTTTCTTGTGTACATCTTAAATTTAAAGTAGGCTCTAAGGTAGGTAGGCTGAGAAAACGGCCCAAAAACCCTAAATATGTATAAGAATTTTGAGTTTAAAGCAACTTTAAATTTAATTTTTTGCAATTATTTTCACAAATGTAGTATTTTAAAGAAAATCTTCAACATAGTCACAAAACCCGATATTCATTGCTGTCGGAAAGTGAAGCCAAAGAATAATATAGCTCGCCTCGAATTCTAATTTTTTAATGAGTCAAAGAGCGCTTCTTGGGCTATCCATGTCCAAGGAGGGGGGCTTTGAGGTTCATTCCATGGAGTCAGTCGGTCCTAAAATACCCCTCACTATTCCCTGAACTGTCATTCATTAGGTAAAGACATTTTGTTGCTGTCTTCATTAGAGCCTGGGTCTCTCGTTCTCAAAGTAGGTTTGGAATTTATCTAGCTTTCAGCTAGGGTTTCCTGCTTGTTGCCGGGTCCGGAAATTGCTTTGGTTTTTGCGGATGACTACTTGGCGCCACATGTTGTCAGCAATACAGAAAAATACGAAAAAAAAACCGAACAGGACCTTGAAGGACTTCTCTTTGGCAGCAGAATGACCTTCGGTGTGTTGCTCATATTCATTATAAGCCCAAATAACTGTTGTCGTTGAGTGGCAAGTGTCAAAATACCATGATGGGCCCAAAAGGATTGTTACCATCTCCTCGATGGCGCCTTCTGGTTTTCTGCTCAATTTGTTCTGGCGTCGATTCGGCCAACTCCCCCCCTTCTCCTGATTTTCCACTCCTTTTTGTGGGCTCTCGAGTTACCAGTTGCAGCTAACTGACTGCTTATTGGCCTGGCTTTTGGCTCGCCACTTGGCCCGGCTCATGTGTGATTTACCGGGGCTCCGGTGCTCAAGTGTCAGCAGAAGCTGAAGGGAAACCTTAGTGGCGACTCTCGACTGAAGACTGGCGACTGGCGACAGTTGGCCCTGGCTCAGCATTAAGCCTCATTTCTGGCCAATTTTGCCCCACACCTTCCGATAACTGTTGCCAGTAAATCAATATCGCCGCTTTGTGGTCAATCACAATGCGATTTTTTTGTAGTCGGACAGTTAAGGATATCAGTTGGTGAGTTGGTAGGATATTATAGGTACAATTTATGGTTGGTTACCAAAATATATTTTTAGAGCTAATCGATTAAATATTTATATTCTAATTGTTCCAGGTTTTTATCTTTTTGCAGTGTATAGTCATTAATTAATTTTCTGATATAAATGAAACGCCTTTTTAAACAAAAGAAAGTCGTTGCGGCATTAATTCATTGAAAAATATAATAAAAATCGAGTGACAACAACAATGTCATAAATAATAATTAATGCCACTTAATTCATACTACCAACAACACTAGAACGGAGAACAGCGAAAAAAGTTAATATAAATAAAAATATTTAAAGCAGAGCAGAAATCTCATCTGAGAGAGAGAAAGCAGAGACAGAGACAGTCATAAAAATGGTTTATAAGTCCATAAAAAGCAATTGTTTGCATTGTCCGTAATTGCATTAAAAAACACAGAGAGCCATGTGGACACTCCAATAAATATTGATGGGGAATTGGTTAACAAAAAAAAAAGAGAAAAACTGAAAATCTGAAATCGAAGCGTATGCATTTTTAATTTCGGTCTTAACGTGGCATATAGAATGTAATTAAAACAGAATCTGATTAAATAAAAACAAATTAAGTGGTTTGTAAATAAATTGAAAAGCAAGTGGGTAAGCAAAAAAAAAGAAAGTAAATAAATTTGCGGCTTTTGTTATTGTTACATAAAATGCATTTGCCATTTTTTATTGCCTTTGATCACAAACAATACATTAATAACATAAACCAACCGCTAATGATATAAAACGAAGCGCTCTACTAAATTTTATTCGTTATACAGAAGGCCTGTCTGCGTTTCCAATCGTTTTAGAGAACTTTTACTTAAGGCTAAAGTTAAAATAATATTGTGACAGGACCCATCTTTCAAGTCTGGGCTTTTCCCAGCTGCAGGCGATATTCACAGACCATCCACATTTGTCTATTTTCCTATGCAAATCGTTTGATTTCCTCGTGGAAATGGAAATTCTGGGCCAACCTGGAGAACAATCACAACCCCTTTTGCGCATTATGCGTAATTCGGAAAATGTTTTCTTTTGCTTTGCTTATTTTTTAATTGCTAAGTTCTTATTTCCACCTCAACCCTTTTTTCCGTTTGGCCAAAGCCTAAATCTTTTTCAGCCTTTTTCGACTGCCAAAAAGTTCACCGAAGTGTGTAAAGTTCTTCTCTCCGCTGAGGGGTTGGGGTGAGCTGCTTTTGCATTAAATTTGTGTAAATGGATTTTGCTAATGGATCCAATAATTCATTTACAATTTTACTTTTTAGCCTGGCAAATGTTATTTGCGCCAAGGTAAATAGGAGTCAAGACGACTTGGCCGCACTTTTCTGCGGTCGCCGTTTGGGGAGGAAGACAAGAGTGGTTTTCCTTAGCTTTGGCTTGGCTTCTCGGTGGTTTTGGTTTCGTTCTTGGTTGGCCCAAGGTGGAGGATTTCGTACTTATGGGAAATTCCTCGGCTGAGACTTCTTTGGTGTTTAAGAGCTTACGAGGTACTTTTCCAGCCCTACTTTCAGCACCAATTAGTCGTTAGTTGGTTTGAAAATGGATTGTGTTTAAAATATTATTCAAGTATACAAAAGTTTATCTATTTTTCGTAAGCATTTATTTCGCGGAAACACAAAATAAAAAAACATTTTTATGTCCAATAAATTAGTATTTCATTTGGTAGATTTTATTATAATTCTTATAAATTTAAGATTAAATATTTTTATTAATTCATTTCCCTCCCGTAACATTCTGAAAGCGCTATCGCTCCTTTATTTCCCGCTTTTCCCCTTAATCCCGGTCCTTTGTAACCCCTTGCGAGGAAAACAATTCCAAACACACAATTAAATATCATTTTTTACGCCCAATAAATTTGTTAAAAAATGCATGAGGCTGCGTGAGGTCCCTTTTGTGGGTGAGTGTCTGCTTAACAATATGAAAAATAAAGCTGACCATTTTTTTCGCACGACAGACACGCAAGGATGCGGATCAGGGGATATACATGTGTATGTATATATAATTCAGTTCAGTTGCGCTGGCGATGTGCTGCGGATATAATTTTTTTCATATATTTATGATGTCCGCAGATTTATTTACAGAGCGAAAAAACATATCTGCGGAAGCTTTGGGATGATTTACAAATATTTATTTAATATCCACTCTTTCTTTTACTAAAGAATATTATTAAAGCATCACAAATATAAATTGGATACAAGTTTTAAAAGAGTTTATCTTCTTTCTCTATCTCAATTATCAGTACCACATTTTTTTAAAAACGTTTATTATGTTAAAAGTAAAATGTTATTCTGAATTCTTATTATAATTTTTTGTAGTGCACTCAAGTGTAAATAACCGCAAGCGCGTCGTTTAAAAATTGGTCAAAAGCTCGTCTAATGGATGGCTCATTTTGTTTGCGGAGAATCAGTTTTCCCTAGGAAAATGCGGTGAAAGGGCTTCAAAAAAGAAGAGTGTGTTGTGTGGGTTGTGGGGCTCTCACCTTTCAGAAAAAATATATATGCTGAAATTTCCAATTCCATAAACCGGGAAACGCCTTCGAGATTCCAGTTTTCCCCTGGCTCGCTAATGTCTTTTTTCTGCAGCGAATCAAATCGAAAAGAGCTGAAAGCCATGGCAAAACTTGGCAGAAACTTCCAATCAGACTCAATTTGTTCCAAGCAGAACCGCAATGAGAAGACGAGATGGAGATGGCCAAGAAGACGAGAACATGGCTCACATGGAGCTCCTTGTCTCACCTCGTCCTTCGTTTCCGCCGCCTTGGCAATAATAATTTCAAAATTACAAATTCACAAAACGTACGCGAAATTATGCGCAATGTCTGAACCTTGGTTTGTTCCCCCTCTTTCCCTTCCTTCCCAGAAAAACCTCTTCCCTTAAACCCCCTCCCCCCACAACGCCCCTGCTCGAGGTCTGCGCGTCATCATCATCCTCATCCTCCGGTGCCCTCGTGTATCTTTGTATCTTTGCATCTTTCAGCTGCCATCTGCCGCTGCTTCTGCTGCTGAAAAAGCTGTGCCGCGCCTAAAGCACTTTTTATATTATATATATTCACATTTTTATATAGCTATTGATGTGGCGTATATATTGGGTATATATGCCGCCATGCCGTATCAAGGATTACATGTTGCGCAAGTCGGGCCACATCCACATCCTCACCTCTGTCTTGGCACAGTGGGAATTTTCTGGTTCTTTTTTTTAGGTAGAAGAGATAAAATAGATCAATTGTAGTATTTTCTATTTTTTATTTATTCACCCCATAAAGAAATGTATAAAGTTATACATTATACATTAAAGTTATTAAATTACAAAAAAAGAATTATAATTAAATTTTATTTAAATGTACGTTAAAAATAACTCTTACGAACGTAGTGAAAATAGATATACCTCAAATACATCAATATATATTAATAGATAATAAACTTCCTCATTTATGGTTTCACCTTTATTGCGTACTTAAATTATGAACACTCAAATTTTAACAGCAATAATTAAAAATTAAATAGTTTTATCGACCATCCGATCCTAAATGTTCACCATTAAAAAACTGACTAGTTGCTCCACTGTGTCTCGTCTCCATTTTCGTCTTGTATAAAATGCATAAAATTCACATTTAGATGCTGCTCTCCGGCCTGCAACTGCGACTGCCGGCTTCCATGTTTCCATGTTTTCCCCTATCCGATCCGATCCGTCTATAACTGGCATTCATCATTCATTCATTGCCTCCACTATCCACTCCAACGTCAGACTGCGATTTTTCATAGCAAATATGGCGAAGTCGCGAATCGCGCGAGTTGCTTGTGCGGCTTTTCGAGTCTGCGAGTCTTTGAGTCTTTCAGTCTTCGAGTCAATCAAATGCCCCAAGTTCATTACGAACTGCCAGAGTGGTTGGGTGAGTAATAAGTGTCGGGTCTTCTCTCCATAATAGTTGGCCTGCCTATCTGTCTGCAATACACAGAAAGAATATTTTATATATATTGCAGGTTGGTTTTATCATTTAAGTATGGCTTCTGATTCTGATCTTCAAAATAATATTCAGTTTATCATTCCGGGAAATGCTATATCAACTTATTTCCATTTTGATTATAATTTTCATCAACAAAAAACTGCTTAGTCTAATTGCCATTATTAATTTTAATGATAAATAACGAAATTAATATATAGACTTTCAAATATGCTATTTTTATTTAGTTATATTTTTATTTTATTTAAATTTTCTTGGTTATCTTGGCTTTATTTATGGAAGCCTAAGATCATAAGTACATATTTTGATCATATCTTTTTTTCTCTGTGTGGAATAGTTGGCCAAGTCTTGGGCATAGATCAGGTTAGTTCGCTGCCACCTTCGTCCATTTTCGGCTGCTACTTTGTTGGCTGTTTGGCTGTTGGCCTGGTCCGGACTTCGGAGTCGGGCTGCTGTTGTTGCTGCCTCTGCTGATGGGGATGTTGATGGGCTTGATGCATGTTGTGTTAGCTTCTGTTGTTGATTTGGAATGCAGTTTGGCGGTGTGGCCCGGGGCCATATTTCCTGCTCCTGCATCCGCAGCTCCGCTTTTTGCATTTTGATTACTTTTTATTTTTGTTTTTGCTCGCAGTGCAGTTGGAAGTTTCGATTTAGTTTTTGTGGCTTATAGAGAGAGATGTGCAGATATTTTCTATAGATGAACATTTTCCGTTCGCTTTGAAAAGAACCGAAAATTCAGCACTTTGCCAACAATTGGCCAAAAAGGAAAACTTTTCGACTAACTTTTTAATGGCCACGAAGAGGGAGAGCTTTTAACTGTAATTAGGAAACAGGCAACGTAACCACATTGAAAAAAACCTTTATATTAAAATACATTTTAAAAGACAAAAATATTAGGAATATTAAAAATATTCACAAAACTACAATGAAGGGAGGAAAAATATTATATTAAGTGGTTAATAAAAAATTCTGATAATTTTCTTTGAAAAACAAAATCCGGAAACAATGCCCTGTGCAGCACTTCCAAATATATTTTCTTTTGCGCACATTTAAAATTCAGTATATTTATGGCGAAAATAATAAGGAAAAATTCAGCTCAATTTTCATGAGTTCCGCTTGGCATGCAATTTGAAAATTTTCGCAATTTCGCTTCTGGTTTGCTGTTGCTGTTTTTCCTCCTTTTCTGTTTCGAGCAATGACATAAATTTATTTGGGTTTCTCGTGTTCGCTCGGCGCACAAAAGTTGATGCCACAAAATGGCGTCTGGCCGGGGGAAATTGTTGCATGCATTTGCATATTTTCTGCATCGGCTTGGCCCGCAAAAGAGCGAGTGCGCGACATTTTATTCGGAAAAGTGTAGGCCCACTCACTCCTCACTCTGCACTCCGGCAGGCCAAAAAATTTTCCCTTTTTCCTGGCCATAAAACATCGCCAGCCCTGTGCCAACATGGCCAAAATGGCGTTGGGGAAAATGTCAACCATGTGCAAAAAGGCAAACATCACTGGGCGAGGGGCCGCCAGTAGCAAGTACCAACCGGTTGAACTACGACTATTTCTCAGAGCACAGTGGTACGGTAAATATTGGATATTATGTTGAGAAATCCATATTCATGTATCAGTAATCAATGAAAATCACAGAAATTTTACATTACCATTAAAACAAAAAGAATTCCTTGTTGTAGAACTTCGTTAACATAATTGTTAACTTGTTTACAAAAAAAAATCTAATTAACTTTACTGAAAATATATTTAAGATGTGTCTGAAATGCAAATATGAATAATTACATATATTTCAGCTTAAACAAAAAGGAATTAATGATTATAATTTAATTTTAAAAATAATTTTTCGGATACATTTTTGTACTTAACCTCTAAGAAATAATTGAATTATATGAAATGGTCAAGATCACCATCTGAGACCACTGTACAATTGGGCGGGCAATCAGCCAACCAAAGCGACGGCCATGCGATGTCCAATGCCCAGGCCACCAAGACCGCTCCTCCTCTGCCGCCTCCCAGACCCTCCCCCCTCTTCAAACCCCCGGCCTTAACCCTTGGCCAACCCCGCAGTCGGAGTAGAACCCGCAATTATGCTGTAGACCAAAGCAAAATAATTACTTTGATCGTCAAATGATATTATTTTGTCGGCCATGCGGTGTCTGTGGTGCAGGGCGGGAGTGTTGATGGTGGGTTGGGGTGGGGTGGCTGGGTGGCTAGTTTACGGAGGAAAGGGGGAGGGAAGGCCGCCCCAGTGGGCCGAGTGGGAGGCGTGGCTGGGTCTGCATGCAATTGAGCTGGGTGTGCGAGTGTGCCGTGTGTAAGTGTGTCTGTGCTGGCAATGGCCGTCGCAAAACAGTGGGTTACTTGTTTTTATATATGTTGGTCTAATAATTTTTTTTTGGTATTTTATTCCATTTTATACCTTATTTTCGATGATTCATGTTGTTTTTTTTAGACAATATTAAAATATTGAATGATGTATAATTTAACAATTTGTTAAATTCCTTATATTAACGCTTCCTTATCTATGAGGGTTCAACCAACCTTAATTACAACTTAGAATTTATTATTAGAAATTATTTAGTAGACAAAATATTAAACATAAATATTAGTCAAGTGGAAGCCAACATTTAGATTAAACGATTGATTAGAAATCCAAAAAACCTGCATTTCAAACTAGATGAATGTAGTTTTTGTCTCTTAATGTCATTTTTAATTATTTCGCTTAAGAAAATCAAGTGCTTGTTAAAAACAATGGATTCCAAATATTTATATCTGCCTCGTTTTAATATTTCTCCTACATTTAATTTATATAGTTAGAGATTCATACCACTGTTTTCCACTGGCCTGCCACGGTGACGTCGACAATGGCCGCCATTAGCTGAAAGTGCAATGTGCATTTGGCCAAATTTGCATTCGTCGGCATCCCCGCAACACCCAAAAACCCCTTTTAGCTGGCCCAGCCCCACAAGTTAATTACTTTTTCGTACATTTTCGATGGCGCGTTTCGCACTGGAAATTTCCTCCTTTTTTTCCGTCTTTATTTATTTCACTGCAAATGAAGCCTCCGCATGGCCGGGATGCCTCCTCCTCGTCGTACCCTATCCCCCCATCCATTATATATGGCATCGTGGCCCCCGAAACCTCCCAAAACCGAAAGCGAAGCTACAGCTCCATTTGCAGTCCCAGTTCTCAGTCCACATCAATATCCGCGTCCTGCATTTCGCTCCTCCTTTCGGTCGTCGTTGTTAGTTTGAATGCGTTTTCGCATTTATATGCTAATTTTTTGGTTTGCATGCAGAAAATATTGCTTTCGACAAATGGCCGGAGAGCGGAGAACGGGAATGAAGTTGGAAGTTGGAACGATGATATAGGGGGGTTTTTTCAGCCAGTTTTCGGTGTGGTGTCCGGGGAAAAAGGGGACGATCCCGGGGCCACGGAATTGGTCGGCGAAATTGCAACGAGCTGACCAATGGGCGGCATCATCATCATCATCACCGTGAACCCAAATGGGAACAACCGCAAAATTGGAATGGAATTCAACCAGGATATATGTTCTCGGTGTTCCAAGGGGTTTAGCCGCTAAATTATAAATTATTACTCATAGGTGGATAAGTTATCAGTAGTTAGGACATCCTAAAACGGAAAATATTTCAATTAAATTTTATGAGAATATATTTTCGAAGCTCAACGAATAGCATCGTTATTCTTTTTAACAAAAGGAGTCAATTAAAAAATCTCTAGACCGAGCAAACTGACAGATTTCACTCATATTACAAGTTTTGCAACTCTTTGCCATAATGAATATTTTGTTTCATCTTCCAAGAATCCCTAATAGAATTCTTGTCTGATTGGCGCAAGTAAAGGAAATCTTCCCACACATTAACTTTAACCTTTTGTCGACAGCCCAACCTCCTTTGGCAAATTAATAAAAAGGAAAATGTTTCAACCGGGCTGCAGATTTATGGCGGTTAGAAAATGTGCAATTAATGCGTGTATAAATTACAACGGACAATTAAATGGGGCCCAGACCTGCTGAAAGTAGTCTGTTACCATCCGCAAATTATCCACAAAGAGCCACAGAGATACATGGCATTACACATACGCCGCGTGGGCGTCGACATCGCGTGCTTAGGGAGTGTGATTTATTTTTGGGAGAATCGTCTGGATGAGCATTCATATGAATGAATGCGTTTATAATGAAGTTCCGATAGCACATACGACTAATTATGCGCCAGGAAGAGACCAAAGTGATGCGATATGAAGTAGACTAGCCTACATACTCGAAACCTGGGGAACAAGGACTAGAAAATACTCTATTACTTATTAAATTATCATTCTCATATTAATAAACCCAATAGAATTTTCATTGATTTCTTAATAGAACGGTTTTTTTAATATTTTAAATATTGAATGAAATTTTTTAAAATAAAAGATCAATTTCTTTTTATATCACACCTTGTACCCTTTCTCTTTTCTTTACTCTTTTATTCCACTTACCCCGAAAAGGGGGTTAGCTGCGTAATCTACAGAACGCAAATTGAGTTGTCTATGTGCAATGGACAAACAGTATACCCCCAGTCCCATTCCCATTCTCAGTCTCAGTTCAACCCCCTTTGTACTCCGCCCGTGCTTGTGATCCTGCTGCAATGCAATTCATAAATTTCAACAATGATAATCGAGCAACTGAGTTTGAAGAGGGCGTTGCAAGATTGCTGACTGCACTTGGGGGAGATTACAGGAGGGGCTGGGCGAAAGGATGTGGATGTGATGGGATGGCAGCATCCAGCCGGCAAGTGTAACATATTGCACATGCACACTCGCCTGCCCATGTGTGCTGTGTGCATTGGTCCTTTTCGCCCAGGACAACGTCCCATCGCCCGATTGCGAAGCCGATGCCATCGTCGCCACCCAAACAAACACTCGACGCTTTTGTTCCTGCTGATGGAATTATTTGTTCGCACATTGTCAACTTGCCACTCCCCCAAAGCCCCGGGGCTCATCGCCCCGCCCCCCATCCTTAGGGTGTGCGTGCACTGCAAGAAAAATGTACAAACATTTACTGCTTTAGTACTGTCATTCAGGCAAATATAGGCTATAAGAAGCAAAAAACCTAACTATATTTAATTAAGTAAGATTACGTTATAGTTTGGAAAAATATGATATGATGGCTTACAATATATAAATTAATTTAAATTTATATTAATATTTTAATCATCTTTGGATTTCCATCTGGATCCATATTGTTTTTGGGCATAAATTAAACAAATGATCGAAAAGCGGTTTAATTTTGTATTTTAAAAAGCCAATCACAAAACTACATATTTAATAATAATACTTTTAGATACATTTTAAATTCATAAATTGATTACTTTTGTAGTTTGGACTATAAAGATTTTAGGGAACGTTTTAAAGTTTTTTTTTTTTTGACTAGGAGTAAATTGGTGATACATCAATATTATGGATTATTTTCTTTCCGTGCACCGGTGGCTGGTGTTTCTCATTGCAAAATGCAATTTGCCGCCACCCGAAAGGTTTTTCCTCTCCCCCATTTCGGTCTTATCTTTGCTTTCATTTCATAAACCAGCTTCCCCTCCGCCAGTCCAGTCACAGTTTGCAACACTTTTCGACCGCAAAACGAACTCAAAACTGAAACAATGAAGACTCGTTGCTGCAACTGCAATCCATTCTGTGGGCAGACTGCAGTCGCCGGCACAATGTATCATCAGTTGAACTTTTGTGCGGCTGTCATAGGCAGAAATTGGTTGCATGCCTGGGTCTCAGTCTCTTTCTCTGCCGAAAAAACCAACACACATTTCCCCGAAAAAGAGCCCTTGCAACTTGATTTGCAACTTCATTTGCAATGGTCCAGGGTTCAGGATGGCGGGAAGGGGAATTGCATGGAGGTCCAAGTCGAAGGCTTGTAAATCATCTGGAATCGGTTTTGCAAAGACAATGTGATTGGATTTCATATTTTCGTTCAGGGTTTCGGGATAAGATCTCAAGGCTTGGCTTTCGGTTTTTGAAAAGGGGTTGGGAGAAATACTTCGACAATGGCATTTTAAGGGACCGTGACTTAATAAGGCTTTGTCCCTGGGAAAGAAAATATATCTCTGGAATAGCAAAATAATTGTGTTAGATAGAAGTGATGTATTTTTCTTTAAATCATTTTTTCTGACATTTTCATTGAATTTAAGAATAAAAATATTTTTGGCTTTAAAGATTTTAATAGATTATTTTTAATCCGTCTGAAAAAATGTATCACTTATTCTACAAAAAAATACTAAATGCTATTTTGTTTTGAGAAATATTACACCTTAAATCCCCTTAGAATCTAACTACATTTTCCCATGACTTATTTTGGGTTTTCCTTGCCCGAAGCTACCCAACGTCTCTATAACCTTTTCCATAGTTTATTTTTATGTGCTGCTGCAATTTAGTAGAACAGCAGGGCCCGAGGAGGTGCTCAGTCTGCACTCTGGTTAGTTTCCGAAGAAGACTAATTGAAGACTCTCAACACCTCAGCACTGAACGGAACAAGCTGAAAGCTGTGGCTGTGAGAGCCTAGAGCCACCTCATATTCTCAAGTATCAACTGGCCTTAATTAATTTCTCACCCATCCAGCGGCAGAAACTACGCAGCTTATTTAAATGTTTATTAAAATGTAGTACCCTCCCTCGGCTGCCTCCTTGCTGCTTGTTTCTCGGACATTGTTGCGCCTAATTTCATATAAAATATATGTATAATATATATATTTATGTGCGGCGTTATGGCGAGGCAGGCGATTCCCTAACAACGCGCCAACATGCAAATTGGCAATTTAGTTTTAATTTTTTAATAGCTTCAAAAGGAAAACTCAACACGTTCCGTTGATTGTTCAACAGATATACATATAAATTGTATTTCGTTTGGAAAACTCAAAAGCGGCTACCGTTTTCTGTACATAGGAAAGTCAGTTTTTTTTCGTGTGCACTTTTCGTCCATAATTTTTAATTGCGAAATGCAGAATATTTAAAAAAGTTTCAGTCAAAAGGGGCCAGTAATTGTTTCCCGAGTGCATACAATATCATGTCAAGCAGGCATTACAATTCAATTAAATTCTTTGGCCTCTTATCGAAAAACTTTTGCGGCAACAACTTTTCAGTATTCCCAACCATTTTTCCACTTAGCAAAAAGAATGCATAAATTAATTAACCAAAAATGTGTGTTTGAAATTGTAACATCCCAATACCAAAGTGTACTTCTATATAAATCTGGAACTGATGGAAAACAAAGACATAAATCGATTAAATTTGCTGTCATTTTAAATTTGACACATGAAACAAAATGCGTTAAAAAATCCCCACCCACGGCCTCCAAAAAAATATAAAAAAAGAAGGGGAAGTTTGTTCCTGTCACATGTAGCTGGGTGTGAAAACAGCAACAACAACAGCAGCAGCAAGGGTAACATACGTTCGAAAAGCTTTTCAGATTTTCCCTCCCCCACATCCCCACCCCCCATGGGGGGTTTACTTACGGGAAAAAGGGTGAAAATCTGATGTGGAGGTGGGGTTTTCTGGGTGCGCGACGTTTATGCAAATTGTCAGCCGTTTGACTGTGAAAACATTGTGTAGCCATTTGAACTTTCGGGCAACAAAGAGTTGAGTAGAGGGCTTTTAAATGGAGGCGAGGACATTTAAAATTAAAATAAATCTGTGGAGGATGGATAAATAATAATGAAAAATAAATGTTGGTTATTTTGAAATTATAAAAATTGATGAAATTAATTTTGTACTATTGCAATCATAATATCCTAAATCTTATAAATTACAAATTGTATTATTTTCATTTTTCTAACCATTTTATATACTGTCTTATGGTCTTTTAAAAAATCTATGTTTTCTTTCTATAAGTACGTATAACCTACTATTAAACCTGTCTTGTTCTTGCCTTCAGTACCTGTTGTAAGTGTCTTGTTACTTCCTGCAATTACATATTCATATTTCCAATCAACTTCCACCTCAGACTGCTGTCTTTTTTTTTAGAATCTTTTCTCATTAGATATTTGAAAAATGGCAATTACAAGTGGAACGCGCTTCCGACTTGTGTAAGGCGGCACCGGGCAATAAGTATGCGTCTTTCAACCCACAACTCTGACTTTAACACTTGCGACAACTTAATTCGCGCCAAGCATGCGAGCAGCTTTAAATGAAGACTCTTCTCCGCTCCACGGAGAGGCCCAATTTAAATTAATCAAGTTGGTGGGCTGCACAACAGCACCCATTCAAGGCCTTTCGTTTTACCACCCACTGAAGAGCTCCTCACGAACTCCCGATAACCTCAGCTGTTGCGTGTTCCCGACTAATTTTCATGTGCGTTCTAATGAACTTTTAATTGTTTTCCAAGGAAACATAAAAGATTCGATCAAAAGACATTCTGAATTGAAAGTTCCTAAGAAACTGGAGTGGGAAAGGTGGGAAAATAAGGAAAATTGGATGGGAAGAACTTTTATTAATATACCTAGATCAATTTAGTAAATTCTATTTCATTTAAATAAATAAAATTGTAGAAAAATATTTAATTTTTTAGATCTATGACCTCTATTGATTAACATTGCCAAAAGGTAACTCATAATTCAGTTGAAGGTCCTTCAGTTCAATTCTTCTTTTCCGAGTGGCCAACCACACGAAGCCCACATAAATAAATTGCCAGCAATTACGGCGTTAACAAGTTTTATTGACTGACTAAATGCGCAAAGCCCCCAACCGCCGACCCCCGAAATCCATGAAGTAAACCTTCCACCAGTAAATGTCCCCTTCCAGCCGCCGCCTATGTCCAAAGTAAAGTCCAGAGATTTTTTTCCGTAGCCCTTCGTTCTCCCCCCTTTTCGATTTTTTGGGCAAGGACATTTCATGGGCTTGTACAAACGTTTAACCGAGTGTCTGCCCCCCTCGAGTTTTCCAAACCCCCCCTCACTCTTTTTTTTGGTGGGGGTGGTAAATTTATTTGCGCTTCGTGGTCGTCTGGTCAAGTTTTTGTTTTTGACCAAAAGAAGGGGAGTTTGGTGTCGAGGGAGAACAATGAATAATGTCCGCAGTCAGCCAGGCGCAATCGCTTGTTTCCACTTGCCGGCCACCCACTGGCCCGCCCCCCATTCGCTACCCACCCCACTTAGGCGCCCATTCATTCCGCTAGATCAATCTTCGTTGCACTTCTGTTGGGGGCCCTCCCCCTCCTTTCATTTTTCGCTCCATGTCCATGTCTGTCTATCGATTCGACACTTTGTTGCATTTGAAATTTATTAGCCAGCTCTATTCCACTCGTACACATGGAAAAGGGTCTGAAATCTATAGATTGAACATAACGTGCCATTTGGATTTTGTTAAACCCTTAAAAATATGTTTTTTTAAAGGTTAAAATAATAAGAAAAACTCTTAACACCGTCAAACTTTTTTTTAAAATTTTAAAAATAGTTTAAAAGATAATAAACAGTATTTTTTTGAGAAAATATACTTTTTATATAAAAGGTATATTCTGAATATTATATTCTGGGGTATTATAAGGTGACCCTTACTTTGTATTTTGTGGATTTTTGATTACAAGAGTTTTTTTTTTTGGAAATTCATAGCCAAATAATAAACTCCAAAAGAATATTTTTTCCTGTGCAAAAATACACAGATAGACATCTTCTTCGTACTCATACATATATATCCCCAGCATATTTCTCACATTATAACTGTCAGTCCACAATTTACCTTTCTAGCTTAGCATAAAAAATGGCAAAAAAAATAATCATAAGGCGACATTGATTCTGTGCTATTTTTTTTGGCAATGGCAGCCAATAAAAAGATAAAGCCAGCAAACCATATCGCCTGGGGGGAGGTTATAGCCATGTGTCTTGGTCTCGGGTGGTTCGTTCCCCTCGGGAGGTGGTGATATTGGTTTTACTGGGCAGGGGGTGTTAAAGGGAGAGGGGCGTGTGCTAGGCGCTATCAGCATATGCGGTTTAAGTTGCGGTTGACATTTATTTCACGCACCATTGCACAAATAAATGCGTTGCGGCTTGCCAATTCGATTGGAGGGGGTGAAAAGTATATATTTATATGGATTGGTATCGGGTAGGGTAATGTACTGAAGTATTGCAACTCTGGAGAGTGGTTTAGGAGACTTTACAAATAAATTTTGATAATAAAACGTTTCTAGAATATTAAAAAAAAATTAGCTGGGGGAAAATGTAAAAAATATTTTGTCCAATATTTTGAATTTTAATAAGGGGTTACGTCAAAATTTTTTGAATTTTTGGGGTTTGAATTGATTGGGATTATTATTTGCTTATATAATTATTTGCTTTATTTCGAACAAAATATATTGGTGGAACTCTATATACTAAGTATATAAAATAAAATCTAATAATAAGTAATTTTAGCAATTTGATATGCCTTTTCGGGGTTGTCTTACCTACTCAGCTTAACTTTCATATTTTTTCCTCTTCCCCAGTAAAGTTTATATTTAATCGATCATCCGAACGTATATCAATTAATTTATCCATCACATCTTCAATTAGCAGACACACAGAGAAAATCGAACCGGGAATCGTTTTGGGAACCCAGTCTCTAGCAAAACTTTGGCGGCCAGAGATCATCTCCATCACCTTTTTGTGGGCCTGGAGACCCTTTAACCCTTTTCGTCGCCGGTGCAACTTCTGGGCCACGCCCCCAAAAAGGCAAGAACAAGTCCCCTTCGAGGGTCTCGGGGTCACCTCAACCAACTTCCTCCACACTTGTGTTTCAATATCGTTTAGGATTTCTTTTTCGATGTGTTGCCTTTTTTGGTTTTTTTAATTTTACGCTTCGAAATTTTATAATTTCCACACTTTGTGCTAGGCTGCTGCCCCTCTTTCTTTATTATTTTATCCCTCTCGTACCGTTCTTGGGGCCTCTTGTCTTGAGCTTCAAACATCAAAAGTAAAGTTTTGTTTTCCATTATATTCTCTTTCTTGTGTCTTGTATTTTTGCTTAGCCGCACTAAAAATTCCTGTCACGTACACAACATTTTAATTGATGCCATTAAAAGGTTTGGGTCACAAGAAGTCTGGGAAAAATAACAAAAAATGTATATTTTTAGAGCGCCAGGAATAAAAATATGCAAAACGATTACTTTTAAAGGCTGATCAATTTGAATTGGAGGTTCTACAAAAAAATAGCTCTATCATTGCAGCTTAAAATGTAATATAGATCTGATAAGGTGTTTGGCTTAAAAATATATATATTTAATAATAATATTTATAATATATGGGACGCTCCATATCAACCCGGCCACCCCCCTTTTTTTTTAATTTTCTATGTGGAAAGTACCACATTGATTGCAAAGCCCCTTGCTTCCAATATTTTACCTCATACCCATTTTTTCAATGTTACCACTCTTTCGCCGTATAATCGCGTAAAAAAGAAAACACAAAATCATTTTTATCCTGCGAACGAAAGAAACAATTGGCATGGTTCAAAATCAGAAAAACCTGTCTTTCCATAGCCGGTTACGAGAAAAATAATAGATTTTATTAGACCGTAGATGACCAAGCGATAGCGTTTTTAAAGTCTAAAAGTAGGATTTCGTCCAAAGGGCCAGTCTGCAAAAATACCATTATATTTTTCTCAGAAAGCCCCATATTTAACGGATTTTATGCCACTGATTTCAAAGTGGGATCTCTCTTGAGGAATTAGCTATGAATTCTTTTGTACGTTTTTGTAGTAGTTAACTGTCAGAAAAAGCTAATAAGTAATATAAAATAATCGTATATGCTTTGGAAAAAATTAACAAATCAATGAAAAGAATTCATAGCTAATTCCTCAAGAGAGATCCCACTTTGAAACCAGTGGCATAAAATCCGTTAAAACTCGGGCCTTTTGAGAAAAATATAATGGTATTTTTGCAGACTGGCCCTTTAGACGAAATCCTACTTTTAGACTTTAAAAACGCTATCGTTTGGTCATCTACGGTCTTAAAAAATCTATTATTTTTCTCGTAATCGGCCATCGAAAGACAGATTTTTCTGCTTTTGAACTATGCTGATTGTGCCTTTCGTTCGCAGGTTAAAAATGATTTTGTGTTTTCCTTTCAGCGCGAATATACGGCGAAAGAGTGGTAACATTGAAAAAATGGGTATGAGGTAAAATATTGGAAGCAAGGGGCTTTGCAATCAATGTGGGACTGTCCACATACAAAAAAAATCAAAAAAGGGGGTGGCCGGGTTGATATGGAACGTCCCATATATTTTTTCCAAAACGATAGATTTAAATGATTGGACCTAACACGCTAACTGAAGCTTCAATTAGTGGCATGATTTAGCGAATTTCGGTGAAGTGGCTCATGAAAGTCAGAGATAGTAAATAATCCCCTGCAGCCTTTATACTTGCCGACAGTAATTAATGGAACTAACGCCACTCACGGCTCTATTCGCAGGATATCTAAATCCTGAAACTTTTTAGCTGTGTAAGTGAGAATTTTAATTGTACCCCAACCGCTTACACACACTACTGCGTACTTCCCCACCACGTGTGTTGACTTTAATTGTGTGAAAAAGCAAAAACATTCTAATTTACAGAGCTGCGCGAAAAAGGATGCAGGATTTGTGAGCTCTGAAGTTTCCCCCACTGTTTATGTGTGAGTGTGTGCTCGGAATGTGATAGTGTAATTATGATGCGGTTTTGGGTTCGCTTTTCAGATCCTGGCAAACAATTGCAACCGAAGATTAGTCAGCTCAGCCCTTAGCACACGCCCTCTTTTTCCAGCATTTTCCATGGCCATGTGTCGCACGTTGCGAGTCCTTTTTCGTGCGTCCTTTTTGCATACTCCATTCGATGGACAATGGCAAATGTACTTTGTACTTTATGCAACTCTCCATTGTTTGCCATTGTAATTATGTTGACAATCCATCATCATACATCATCATCATTGGTTGATGTAGGGGGAATTACTATATATTTCTGTAAAATTCTGTTGAGGTTTCTCCGATTGCGATTGTATATTTTGGAAACGGCGCTTGGCTGCCTTTTGTGTCGCATTTTGGCTAATTTGTTTAATGAATGCATATGGAGATGGAGATTCGAATTGGACGCGGTTGGCATGTGATGAGTGATTGAGGGGTTGAAAGTGTGGAAGAAGGGGTTGTTATTTATTTATTGATACAGCTGAGAAGGCGATGCAACATTGGGAAATTTTAATTGTAATGAGTTGTGAATTTTTATTGAAATTAATAATTATAAACTATAAAAAATCATAATGAATTTCTTTTTAATTCTCTTATAAAATATATTTTCTGTTAGATATGAAATATATATTTTTAAATTTAGCTGTCGTTATCACCAAACCTTTTTTAATTAATACCTATCTACAAATAAGTCAAACTCAATTTAGTTGGCAGCCTAGCAGCTTCTATCAGCTAATCACTCAAACTTAAGACCCAAACCACCAGTCCAAAGTCAACCCACAGTCTGTCCGTCAATCGCAAGAATATATGTAGGTTTTATGAGGAAGGAAAATACTTTCCCATCTCTTACAGCAAATAAGACAAAAGTGGAAAAAATATTGCGAAGGAAAAAATGTTCTACGCTAGTGTGTGAGGGAAAGTGTAACTGTGTTTAAACTCAATTAGCATAAAATGCAATCCATCATGGAAAATGTCAAAAACTGCTGAGCAAAGTTGCCACAAGTCGGAGCATAAAAAAAACGAACGGAAGAAGCCAAATCAGGGGTTGCAAGCTGAACCGCAAAAAACAGTATGAAAAAGAAAAGATGTGGAAAAAAATTCTAATATATTAAACAAATATGATAATAAAGTTGGTGGGGTGGGCGAATGGCGAAAGGGAAGTGGGAGTGGCCAGGGCATTGCCAAATGCAGGAAACTATAAAAAACCAAAAGACGCTGATAGAGAAAAGAAAGTTGTGAACTTTGCATAACTTTTTCAACCAAGGATTTCACATCCACTCAGGTATTTACGACCCAACCAAATGCGATAAAATGTCCCACCCGAAAAATATAAAGTAGATTTCAAAAACCAGCAAGTTAGCCTAGTAGTGCACTGAAAAAACAAAATTAAATGGTTTTTATAATTATATTAAAATTTTTTAAAAATTGTGAAAAAATAAATAATAAAGCTTATCAAAAATATAAAAATTTGTTTAAGATGGTTGAAGGTTTATGCTAAACATTTTGAAAGTAGTGATCAGTAGCATTTAGAACAATTTCGAATTTTCAAATAATTAAGAACATACTAAATTTTGGGGAGACATTTTTAAAGACTCTTATATGAAACTAATAAACTGAACTTTATCATTTTCTGCAAATTTTAAGAGTAAAATATTTTTTAAACGTAAGATAGAAATAATATCAAAGTACTAGTAGTTTCTCAAAGTGTTCGAGTAGCTAAGGGTCAAGTAGTAGCTCCAGGATGGGAATGGGTTAAGCAGCACGAGTCGGCCATAAATTTCCAGGTGCTGCTGGCTTTTGTCCTGGCCTGCCTGAATTATTGTCACGGGCAACAATGATGTGGCAGCATCAGCGTCAGGAGCTGAGAAGTCCCGAACGGAGGATGAGCAGGAAGTCCATAAACCATAGGCTGAGGGAACTTTTCCACGGGGTTCGGGACCCCCTATATTCCACTCCCCCGACAAAAAGTATTATCGAAGTGGGGTAATAAAAAATAGGAAAATATGTTTGAGATTTCGGGCTCTTTTGGTTCATATCTAAATTACGCTCATCCGCAGACATATCCTGCATGGTTTTCAAGCCAGCATTAAATGTGGAAACTTTGTACAATTTTCGTAGCATACTTTGGGGAAAAGCGAGGCAAATCAGACAAAGACTTTGGGGGTAAATGCTCCTCCTATTTCTCCGAGGATTCTCAAACTCCCAGCGTTTGGGGCGTGGCCACCACAAAGATCCTGGCCACCACATAAATCTGCAGGATGTCTTGGCCTGGGAAAATGCAATGCCAAGGCGAGAGGAATTAAAAAGATGGCAAAGAGAGAGGAAATTTAGCAGGAATGATAAAGGAAGAGCCAGCAACTACAAAAGAAACGAAGAAATTTTCGCTTGCCAGCCAAAAGGGAAAATTGCATTACGCAGATGTTGCCAATTTCAGGGGGGAGGGGTGGGGGAGGAAAATGCAAAGGGGGCTGGGAAAATCCAGTGGAAATTCTTCCCTTTTGTCCCGCCCAAGAAGTGCTAAAGAAAAAGTCATAAAATGCAAGCAAGAAAAGAAAATTGCAAATGAAATGTCGAGAGTTTTGCGAGCTTTTCCGGGGTTCGAGGGGGAAGGACGTGGGTGGAAAAAAGGGGCGGAGGAAAAGCAATAAAATGGCGGATATAAAGAAAAGCGGTGCCCAGAAGCAGGGCTTTTCCATGTACATACATACATACCACGGTCTGTACATAAACTCCCCTGAATAAAGAGATTTAAAGGAAGAAAGTATACAATGAAAATGGTTTGCCGGAGATACGATATTATTTTTGCATTTCACTGGCAATTAATCTTTCAATTTTCAAACACCAAAAGATAATTGGGGAAAATTACTTTGCCGGCGAAAAATGGAAAGAGGGTGATATACCGACATATTTGGTTATTGGTGGAAAAAACAAAAACCACGGAAAGGGCAAAATAATTAAAAAAACAACAAAAAAGTTATGAGTTTAATCTTAAAGTTAAAGTAAAGTAAAGTTTAAGTAATCTAAAGTTTTGACTGACTTAGGTGAATCTTATAAGATTGGACGATCGACGTTGGTTGATATGGATGATACATATATCAGCTCCCACTCGCGTAAAAAATTAAAGGAATTTTGGTATTCAAAAAGTATGCAACAAAAAAATTTTTCTGATATCACCCCCACAAAACAATTAATATATCTTATCTGTAAACCAAATCTTAAACCATTACAAAATAAAATAGGCCCACCTTTTCCTTCAAAACTAAAACCAAATTCCAAGTTGAAATGTCCTTTCCTGAATGCCCGGAACCTCTTTGAAATGAATTGTTTATGAAGAAATTTACATACCGCAGAAGTTGCGCAGGACTTTTCTATAAATAACCCTAGTTGGGGACCCTCTTAGCCACCAAAAACTCCACCCTAACCTCCTTGTTGAAAACTACAACCGACAAAATGAAATTGCCCAACGAAATTTGGAAAACATAAATTTTAAATTAGTGCGGGCCAAAGGACCCGGCGAACCCTTAACCCCACAAGGGCCGAAAATTAAGCAGAGACTAAAGCCAAAATATTGTTTTTACCTTGTAAGTAAAATATTTATTCAATATAACAATATTTCTGATTGAGGGATGGACGAGGGAAAGGGATGGGGATAGCGAGGGAGCGAAAGAGAGCGGGAGCTAGGGGAGAGAGGGAAAGGGAGAGCGAGAGTGCGCAGTGCTGAAATTTTGCACAAAGGAAATGCCTTTAAATTGTAAAACGAGACGCATAAACAAATGCACAAACGCAAACTCAAACCGAAAAACACACAAAAAGTCGCCTGAGTAAATAATAAAGTAAAAAGGCAAATGAAAAAGCAAAGCAAAAACACTAAAACCCAAAGGCAAAGGTAAAAGCAAAAGCAAAGACAGAAAGCCAGTACATAGCGGAACGAATGGCAAGTGGAACACGCTCTTGGGGGCGGAGTCTCAACGATGGAAATGAAATCGCAATCTGAATTGAAATGGGAATTGAAATGGAAAAGAGCGAGCCAGCTAGAGGGGGAAAGAGAGCGAGCGATTCGGCGAGCGAGCGAAAGAGAACGGGAGACACACACACACACTCGCGCAATGAGAGAGCGAACCCTGTAGTTCGCCGGGACTGGTCCCGAACTAGCGAAATCGCCATACACCGGGGGCTTGGGACTAACTCCCGTTCATACCACCCGCAATGTAAATTTCTATCCACTTTTACCACGGCATGTCCTAGGCGGTGGTCATATGGCGAAGTTCTGCATTACCTTTCGCCACAAAAGGGACCGATAGGTGGTCCCATATTATACCCCTTTTCGACACAAAAGGGGCCACCTATCGGACCATCTATCGGACCACCTATCGGTCCCTTTTGTGGCGAAAAGGGGTATTAAATGGGACCACCTATCGGTCCCTTTTGTGGCGAAAAGGGGTATGAAATGGGGTTGGTGTTTTCAATACCAAAAAAGCTGAATGCTATGAAACTTCCCTAGAAAAAATACTTTTTGTTAAATTAATTTATTGTATTATAAGTAGACAATTTTTCTATTTTTTTAATTTATATTTATTGAACAAATTCCTCTGCTGACACGTTTTTGTTGAGTGCCTCATTGTTGTTATTATTTGATTTGGATTTATTTTTAAAAAATCGTTTCTTTTGCAATTGAATTGCCTTGGGAATCAATATTTCTGCATTACCAGATTCTGAAACAATATCTAAAAAAAAATAAGATTTTAGTGTTTTAAAATAAAATGAGAACAGAAACTAACTTCGGCAAGCCAAAGTTTTAATACCCTTGCAGCTTTCAGGAATAAAATTATGACTAGAAAAGCATAAATATAAAATAAGAATAACCAACAGTTAAATGTAGACTTATTTCACGCTTTTGAAACTTGAACCGACAGACAGACGGACATGGTTAAATGGATTTACTTTATAGGTTTGAAAAGGTCTCCTTTACTGCGTAAAAAACTTCTGGACTAAATTATAATTCCCTCTGCATGGGTTTAAATATATATTTTAAGATTTTGTTATACAAGCCTGTTTACATCAAACCATGTTTTAAAAGTGAAAAGCAGAAAAAGACAGAAAGAAATAGGATTAAAGACAGATGGCATTCTAAGTAAATAGATTGAAATTGAATCAAGAAACTAAGTGTATTATAAAAAATACAGTTATAAAAATAACCTACCGTGAAGTGCACCATAGAAATGTGTAAAGGAGTTTACGGCTTTTTTTTCCAGAAAGGCCTTTAACATTAAATCCTACAACAAACTCATCCGTGAGAACCCTCCGCAAGTTTTTTAAACCCCCTTCTGGCAGCAACAACGATCTCATGGCTTTAATCTAAAAAGGAAGAAAATTTCACTAAAATATTTATATCAAAGAAAAAAGACTTACGTCGGAGTCCTTTGCACCACTATTTCTCCTTCTCCTCTTTAACAAATCGACGAATGTGCCTGTTGCTGTTCATGGCTAAATATCACACATTATTAGGTATTTCACTTGCACAACTCATGGTGTTACTCACCTGTTGACGACACTTCAGATCACAACAAAATATAACACTTTAAATGCACAATAAGACAAATTAAATACATGTTTACAAAATTTGGCGCAAACGTTGGGCTAGTGATGGTAGCGGGGTTGGGTAGTTATGGCAATCCGTTACGATTAATATTGCGACTACCGATATCGTATAATCGATGGCAATAAAAACATTCGCTAATATTATTTTTGTTTAGTTCTATGTATATAAAATTAGGTACTTATATATTTATTTTATATATCTAAGCACCAATAAAATCCGCTTGTTATGGAAGAAAAGAAAACGTTTTGCTACTGAACCACCGCTATTGTTAAAAATATTGCTGCAGCTAAATTGCTCATTATTAAATATAAATACTATAAAAAGCAATAAAATTCTATCATTTATTATTTTATTTTATCTCATTATCAAGTTTTTATTTTATTATTTTAACTTTTTTTAAATTTGTTTTTTATATAAACAAAATAAAGTTGTATTCGTTATTAAAATCATTATATACTTGTCAAAAATTTCATTTTACAATTTTTTTAACTCATATAGAAGTGTTCACATAGAAGTGTTCACTCTCCGATAACTCTTTTGCTCTTGTAAAAAATACACACGCCACCTATTGACCCTTAAGGGACCACTGGGTGGTCGATCCCTTTTCTACCCCGAAAGTGCCACCGGCCCCCTTGAGAACTACAGGGAAATGACAAACAAATACAAATGCACACAGTTATTGCTGCGCTGCCGACGTCGACGTCGCTGCTTTCATTTGCTCCCCTTTTCGCGCCTCTCCTCCTTGCTCCGCTCCTCCTCGCTCTCCTCTTTCCTCCTACGTCCTTGTATTTGTTGTGAGCAGAAGCAATCCCCGAAACGTGTTCAAAACAAATAAAACAAATTATAATCAAGCAAAGGAGAAGAAGAGGAGCAAGAAGAAAAATAAGAGGAGACATTTTAGAAATTTTAGAATTTTCTCGCAATTCGATTAGAAAGATTCTGGGCGGAGCGACAAAAGGACAGGTAAGCTAATCTTGAATATGGTTTAAGTTTACTTTTGAAATAAATGTATTTATAAATTAAAAGAAAATTCGATATTAAAGAAAAACCCGACGGCTTTTAGAATTTTTAAGCCAACTTTATTTTAAATAATTTATTATAATTAAATTATTAACAAAAAAAAACGTTTTCTTATACCAAACTGTATTTATTTAAGAACATATTTAACATTCATTTGTAGTAATTATGCAAAAACAAATTTATTTTATATTTTTTAGGCATTGAATTCATTAAATGTTTATTATGTGATAAAATACCATTATTTTGTGATTCATCGTTTAAGTTATCTTTATTTCATTCATCAAAAAATAACAATAAATATTTTTTGGCCTATAGTAAATTTTTTATTTTTTAAATAAAATAAGACTAAAAATAAAATTTAAAAATAAAAAGATGATGGAAATTCAACACTTCTTGACGCTTACATTGTTATCGGTGTAGCTGTTGTTGGTGGCAAAATAATTAACCCACTGCTGCCCCCTCAGCGAGGTTAGCCCCTCTTTTTGCTCGCTCTTTGGGCCTTGCATAAAATTATCAGCTGCAGAAATTATAGCAAAATGCTACAAGTTTTTGTTGGTTAATTTGCATCTGGTTTTGTATCAGACGTTTTAATTACAAAATGCTACAACAACAGGTTCGTTTCGATGTTTCAGTCGAGTTGTTTAATTACCTTTGATTGCCGGTAGAATTATGGGAAATGTGGGAACTAATTGATGAACTCCAATCATAATTTTCAGAAAAATTTGCAGTCTGGGATCCATAGGCATTTTAATTATGCAAATTAAGCTTTATTCTTTAATGAGAGGACTATTTTGAAAGGCAGTTATCTAACAATGTTTGCTTTTAAATTAAATATATTAACTATCTTATTTTATATTGCAGATTTAATTAAATGTTAGGAATTCGGTAGAACATTTGAACAAACAAAATATATTATATAAAAAAACTAATTGAAAGAAGTTAAGAAAGAAATAGACTTTACGGACGAACAATTCAAATTAACATATAATTTTAGTCCTTACTTATAGGTATTTTTTGTTTGTTCGTTTTCACTTATAACTTGTTTTCATCTAAAAATGCAGCCATTAAAACCACACCAACTACGTACATTTTACTGCCAATTACGTTAGTCAGCTCACCTTACCTTACGAGGCACCGAGGACTCTTTTCAACTGCCGCTGGCGCAAGGACCCTCGAGGCAGGACCCATTTCCAATTCCAGGAGCGACCATGTTAGCTGCCATTTTCCCCCTTTTATAAGACGGGAACCCCGGAACCCAACCGAAATTGAGTTGAAAATGCTTTCTTACAACTAAATCAAATGTTTTGATAAATTGCCCGGCACACGCAAACATTTCGTTTGGACAAAATGGCCGAGAGAGCTGTCGACTCGAAATATATGGTTGATGCCTATCTGGCCATTAAAACAAGGCCAAGACATTGTAAAAAAAACGAAAAACAATTGCGTGCTTTTTAATGCGATTTTCGTATTTCGCTAAAGTTTTTCCCTGCATTTTGTTATGGTCTTCTGTTGATCTTTCGTCTTACTTTTAATCTATATAAATATTTACATTTTGTGTGGCTGCAGTTGTCAACACAATTGAGCAATTAAATGGGGGATCTCCGCCGAGATCTTCCCATGACTTATCAAGAAAGAGGTTCGGGTTCTTCTCATGACTCTTACGCTGCCGCGGCAATTTTCATTTCAATTTCTGCGCACGCGCAACGTTTCAACCTCCTACTCACGTTCGCCGGGTTTTTCTTCTCCTTTTCTTATAAGATTTTCCCCCTTTGGTTTCATGACTTCCACAATTTATCTGTGATTCCATGTGATTCCATCTTTTGCCTGTGCAGTTTTTCCTGTCATGAGCTAGTCGATGGGATGTTTTAGGGTTGTCATCGTCTCGCTGTATTTATGATTATT
Source organism: Drosophila takahashii (assembly GCF_030179915.1). Classification (NCBI taxonomy): domain Eukaryota; kingdom Metazoa; phylum Arthropoda; class Insecta; order Diptera; family Drosophilidae; genus Drosophila; species Drosophila takahashii. The sequence continues at coordinate 12,174,846 of NC_091678.1, read as the reverse complement.
GTTATTACTATTTCATCTTCTTCTACTCCTTTGCCCGTGTCGTGAGCTTTGAACTTGAATCCAGCAACTTCAATCCATAAGAAATTATTGAATTCGAGGTTGAGGTTACTCGGCGCAAGAAAATTGCTGGCCGAGAGGTAAGTAATTTAAGATTCCTTTTGCCTGTTCAACATTTGTCTTGAAAATGATATAACTTTCAAATGCCCCGCAGAACTAATTCGAAGCTTCCAACTCTTTTTAATAACTTCAAAGTACACTCAACCAGCAATTTTCATATCCATCTGCAGTCGCTTTTCTAATGGGTTAAGGGCCTCGCATAGGCCTGTGGTTCTGTTTTTCTCTCGCGGCGCTTTCTATTTTTATATGGCGCGTGTGTGGAATCAATGAAATGGAAGATAATTGCACACACCCAGCATTTCCATTATTATTAACATTAACATGAGGAGCAAGGATAAGGGGCGGGGCCAGGTGGGAGAGGAGAGGAGAAAAGTGGGAGGCAGGTGTGTGGCAGTAGCAAGCAACACGTGTGAAAATCAAATTCCATGGCATCACCTACGCAAATTACAAAATGAACACACGCAGCGTCGGCAAAGGGGGGGCCTTCGGGGGGTTAAAGAGCTGGCCTGGAGGGGTTAAGGGGGTCGAGCGCATGCCTGAGCACCAATGGGTTAAGCGCGTTAATCATTTTAAGCATTGACCGGCCTCAGCTTCCTTTCAGTGATGCCGTCAACAAGTAGCTAAAACGTTCTTTAAAAATATTTAACATGGTTAAAATGTCTAGTGTTAAATATTTAACAAATATATAACGGAAATAGCTACTCATAATTTCCGTAAAATTTTCAAAAATCAAAATATTTGAGTCGACATTAAATTATTATATATTATTTTTGTATTATTTGCATTTAAAATTGTTTTAAACTTTAAGGAATACCCTTGACTTAAAATTCTTAAAAAACTTTCAAATTAGTTATAGTAATGAAAGTTAGAAAGAATTTTAAAATATCTATTATAATAGCCTCAACTTGGCGAGAAAATAGCCAAAATGATAACACGTTCCCCTCTCTGTATAATTTTCACTGGCTTTCTCTGTTTTCCTCTCTTACCCATTCATCGATGATTATTGCGTTAATTATTATCCTGCATCCTGGTTTCCAGAAGTCCATGGGGCTATTTCGAAGGCATACTTGTGCGTAAACTTCAAAAGGAATCTCTGTTATTTTCGTATGAGGTGCCTGCTGCCCGGCTTAACCCCTTGCTGCCCCCTTTTGCGAGGTCTTTGTCCTGTTCACTGCCTTGGGCTCGGGGCTGCCTTGGTTTGTCCAGCTGCTGCCTACTTGCCACTCCCACTTTTCCTTTTCCTCGGCCTGTCAGCAGCAACTGACCTAATAATCATTTTCAAAGCGAAAAATTGTTGCTGCCGTGTTGGCCTAACTTATTTCATTCACACTTTGTGCGAGCAGGGGTTAAGGGGGGCGAACTGGTGTTAAACGCTTGGGGAAAACATTTTCCTTTTTTAGCCTTTTGTTGCTGTGTGCATAGCGCCTATTGCGTAGAGTTTTCCGGATTGGACTTTTTGGTTCCAGCCTAATTTGGGCTGCTTTGATGAATGTTTTGAGGGATGGGTGGATTAAGTAAGTTTTAATGGGAATTTGAGATCTGTAAATGTGTTTATGTAGCCTTGAAATAAAAAACAACAGTTCAGAAATATAATATTATTTAAGACAATTCAATCCCCCTCCAAAACCCATTCTTATACCCATTCAAATCAAAAGCTTATCACTAATAGACCATCCCGAGGCCATTTCTCATGGGTCAATCAGTTGGTTTCCCAAAAAAAAAGTAAAGCGAACCAGAAGCAAATGCATTAGAAGATTTCTCTCACCTTTTGAACTCCCAGCGAAGACAATTTAGTCATCAATCAAAAATGTGAATCAAATGCAGTCCAGTCCAAAAGTGTGATTGCTCTTCGAACACGAATAATGATCAAGATATTCAGCTGCCACTTGGCAAAGATAAAAAACCCAAAGAGTTCCGATCGAAGATCAAGAAATTCAGGGGAGAATTCAACAATTAAGGTGAAGCGTTCACCATACTCATACAGCACATCCAAGTGCCAATTAGGCATTTTGTACATTTTTCCTGGTCGAAGGCGACAATTACCAAAGACAAAGTATTGACCACAAAACATTTGTCTTTCCATTTGTCGCTTTATTTGTATGTCTCACTGTCTCACCGGCGACTAATCGAAATTAAATGACGTGTGAATGTTGGCAGCTGCTTTCTGTTCTGTTGGCTTTCCTCCTCACCGACGCTGTGCTGTTATTATTATTGCATAGCTTTCGATTGCTGTCAGTCAGCAGCTCCCAGGTTCCAGGTTCCAGACCTCAGTTCCCGTTCCCCCAATTGCCACCGGCTTCGTTTCAATTGGTATTTGTTATACCCTTTAGTTTAGGAGATATGGGCTCTTCAATACAGAAGTTCATCTGTAGAACAATATTAATATCGATTTTTACTAAATAAACTTTATTTAAATCTTTATATACAAATCTATATTATAGTTTAAATCATTAAAAACATTTTTGGATGTTTGAGATCTAGTAAAACAATGGTGAACTACAAAATTTAAAAATCAAAATAAAACCCATTCTGTTTTTTTAAGCATTTATTAAATTTTGAAAGGTTAAATCGAAGCGCTCTTCAGAAGTAAATTAAAAAAATATATATATATACACTCATAGAAATTTTTACCCTAAATCGCCCTAAAAAACTGACTTTTCGCCCGTGGATTTAGAAAATCGCCCATAAATCGTATCCGCTGGCGATTCGCCCGTGTATTTAGAAAAATTTTCTAAAAAATCCCGATGGAAATTTGGTTTAATTTAGGGCGATTTTTCTTAAAATAAGAAATATTTTCCTGACTTTAGGGTGATTTGCCCTAATTTTAAGGTGTATGTTTCTAAAATTAAGGGCGAATTTTCTGTTTTTATAGGCAAATGCCCTAAAAAATTAGACAAATTAAAAAAAATCGTGTTTGAGCATGCTTAACTGAATTTGGGTTTTGTTTTTTTTTTTAATCGTCTATATTCTGGGAACTGGGACTGCTTTAATTAAACAACACCGGCGGAGGACACCGATTAATATTATTGTATTGGTGTGTAGCTTATATGGGAGCCGCGTTAAGAGGGGGGCCCGATCTATACAGCACAGCCGTTAGAACTGAAAAATCATGTTTGTAAATGAATTAGGGAAATAAATATGAGGAGAAAAAACAACTTACTTTTTTTGGTCATTGCGAGAATCGAACCCACGACCTCTCGGTTTAGAGTCTAACGTCCTACCGCTGCACCACAGACCCATCGCGCAAGACGACGAACAAACTCTGCACACATCTTATTTTCTTGAGGTCTACGTTATAATATGACTAAAGGCAACTAAACCGTATATTTTTTTTCCTGACGACTGTGACAATTAGTCCCGTTTTCTTGCCCGCAAACACAAAGTATGCTTTTAACTCAGAACTCCCATACGTTTTTAAGGTTTAAAGACTACTTTAATTTAAAATTCGGACGAAAAAATGTCCTCAGTATTATAATGTTTAAAAAAAAAAAAAACATAAAAATCAAGTTGAATCACACAGGGTTCGAACCCACAACCCCACGACCTTAGTCCTCATATAGCAAAGTTGAAAGCGCAAGTGATTAGACCGCTGGGCTACCGAATTTCACACTTTTGGAGTGATTTTTAAGGCGAATCGCCCTTGTATTTAGAAAAATTTTAGAAAAAAAAGTAGGGCAATTCGCCGTTGGATTTAGAAAAGGTCAAAACGAAGCAAATCGAAAAAAATCGCCCTAAATATTAGAAAAATAGAAAAATTAACCCTAAAAATATTTTTTTATGGTCACCTGCCTTAAATTTATGGCAAATTTGTCGTAAAAATAGAAAATTTTTCTCAGTTCAAAGGCGAAAAAATTTTTAGGGCGATTTTCTAAAATGTAGAAAATTATTTTTATGAGTGTAAGTGTGTTATCTTATAGCATTTGCTCCAAATCTTTCAATACTTAATATTTCAGTCAAGCATTCTTTTTAAAAATTCTTAAAATAAAAATGTCATTTTCTTTTTTTAATAAGAGCATACGGAGGTCGACTTTAAAGGGCATACCTTAACAATCTGCTCCCGTTCTGTTCGGTTGATTGTCGTATGTCGCTTTTTGTGGTTTTTATCAATTTAGTTGTTATGTTATTGGGCTATTTGAGGAGACCAAAGCCAGACCAGAAGGACCCATAAATTATGACGACTGTCAGTGGATGATTGCAATTGCGTTTGCGATTACGACGAGCTTGTCGATTACCAACTGGCGTTAAAATGTTGTGGCAGCTTTCATAAATTTCGTATAGACTTTCACGCCTGATATTTGTGTGCCACTCATTCCCATGTTCGGACATTTAATTAATGTTTAAATAAACCCGGAGAGTTGGCTTCTTGGCATTTCGCCTCGAGTGTTTTGTGGATCAAAAATAAACTGTGAGAAAATTGGAAAAAGCATCAGACGATCTGCGGAGTGGTTGTGCCACTTATGTTTGATTAAAATTTGTTTAATTTATGATGGCTGACCAACGATGAACTTGTCTGTAAATTGTACAATTTTATGCTTCATTTGTCACGGCCGAGTGGGATTTGTTTTGGTCTGAAATATGGGATGATATATGTATTTTTCCATCAATTTTAGGTTCGATTCGACGACTGGCTCAAAGTTGAGCTGCTCAATCTGGCTTGCAACTGTCATCAAATTGCACTCAGCTCGTCATTATTTACAGCTTTGTGCTAATAGTTGCCTTCTTCATTCAGCAGATGCCTTTTTGTTCTCCATCTCACCGAGCTGGCTAATTTACATATAAATTAAAACTAGAAAAAGTAAGAGATGTGCACACGCATCACAAGGAGGTCTCTTCAGCTGGCAGTTTGTTAACCTCCCAGCTAGTCTCGTTCTTGTATTTTGGCATTAGTTGTCTGGGTTTCGGGTTTCTCAGGCCCCGAAATTCCTTACGAAATTTCATAAATGCCTGGCAATAAGCGACCCAAAGCGGCAGGATAAATCCCAGCGTAGGATATCATGTAAAAAACTCGAGCCACATATGCGACACTTTGCTGCACATGTCCTGCCACAGGACACAAAAGGCATCTCGGGCACAAAAAACCGCAAAATACTTAAATGTCTTTGATGGCTGGCTCTCAAACATCCACATGAACCCCAACCCCAACTTGGTTACCAATTTTAGTTTTCGGCTTGGCATTTTGTGCGCTCCAAAGAATTTCGAACGGATCGAATCCGAAATATTTTCCCAGTTCAAATTTTAATCTGTGCATTTTACAACTAGCATACCATTCCTCAACCTCTTTGATCTGCCAGCCGATTGATATATCAGATCATTAATAATAGTTCGTTTCTTCTAGCTTTTTCCAATCTCTTTGGTTTTTTATTCGGCGCCTACTTTCTTGGCATATTATTTGTTCAATTTCACGGTGTACATACTTAGTTATAGTTGTTATGTTCTCTGGCTTCGATTCGCTTTGGCCACTCAGCTGAAAACATTTGAATTATCATTTTGTGGCACTGCCTAATGATGATTGTTTCGCATTTAATTGGTTTTTCATTCGGTTGGTGGTGCATGACTGGCAAAATCTGTAATTTCAGAAGTTGTAGGGAATTGTAATGAGTTTAAATGATTGAAAAAAATCATTGGATTAATGGTAGTTTTTGTTCTGTTTTTTAGGAGATGATAATTGGAAAAGTATAAATCTTAAAATATATTTATGAACTATAGAATATATAGTCTTGATTTAATTTCCGTATATTTTCACAAACCGAATCTTTCAAAATAAATCGTTTTTATTTCTTGACCCTTTCTAAATGTCAATTTCATTCACTCTACCCTTTTATCCACTTTACCACAAGCCATTACCACATATCATCTTTTCGTCTTTAAGCAAATCGAATCCTAAGCCACTCTAATGGATTCCGAAACCCGACGAAGAACATGGATTCCATATTTCAGTCGACCCAATCACCAACCCCACAACCTCAGAATACCATCTAATTGCCATAATCCATTTATAAGGTAGCATAGTCGCACAATGCACAACAAGGCGAAGCCCGGGGAAAACTGTGGGGAAAAGCGAAGGAAAAAAGGAAAAACAAACAAAATAAGCCAGACAACAGGCAAAGTAAAAAAGTCAGTTGTTGCAATATGACAGGGCTAGTAAATAAATAAGGCGGACAGCCCCCAGAAGTCGTCGAAGCCCCCAGACTTTGGAACCCCCGTCGCCTGCAGTAAAATGATACAAAGAAATGCGAGACGACTTTTCAGTACGATTTCCCGACGTTCGAGGAAAATCCTTTTTATTAGTGCGATAAAAGCCGGCGAAATGTGGAAAAAGTCTACGGAAACGAAACGAAGAAGGGAAATAACAAAAATTTGCATTGCCTACTTGGCGGCGTCTTTTATTTATGAATCTTTTGCCCGTTTTTCCAGCTGTACGGGGAAAAGCTGCGCTTATTATAATTTCCCTTTGTGCATTAGCCAGCCAATCCCGAGCCCAAACCCAAACCCCTTGCCGTCTGCCGCCCACTGTGCACAGTGGGCCTAATGGATGTTTGCTGTCGCTTGTTTTTTACGATTTGTAAGTGCAATCAGTTGTACAAATGCAAATCTCCCATTGGGTTCTTCTGTTTTTTATTTTTCCCGGGCTCAAAGTCATCTAAGTCGTTTAATTTTGTTTAATAAGATTTCGCGGTATTTCCCCGCACGTGTTGCTTTAATAATCCGGCATCAACCACCAAAACAAATTACCCCAAAAATCTCAAGAATTTTCTACGCATTTTTTTCACATTTTTACTCCCATTTGGTTTGGTTTTTCTTCTGTCCCGGGGTTTCACTTTCGTTTTGGGCTTAAGATTTTGATTTGTGTGTTTATCTTTTGAATTTTTATTAGCAAATAAGTTTGCTTTCCGTTTTGAGAAGGGGCCCAAAAAATTTAAATGAGCGGAAATGATGGAAAATAAATATCCGCTTACAATTAGAAGAAGAAATGAGCCGAAACCTAAACATCTGTTGTGGAAATTGCAATTTAATCGCAGGAATTTTCGATTTTCAGTTGGCCACCAGAGTACAGCTGTTGATTTGAAGCATTTGGTAAATAGAGACAAAAGTTATAGACTACTGATAAAGCGATGTTTGCACTGTTGTAGTTAGATTTGTCTACTCATGGGTCTGTTTACCTTTGGCTAAATATATCGAAACATGTGTGCAATCCAGAGCTTATCATGTGGCCGGGCTATCAGCCACCCAATATTCCCACCCACTCTCAATTGTCAATAAAATAATATGTGTGTCTGGGCGAGAGATCTCTTGGGGATACTACAATAGTTCTCTAGTTTTAGAGCTTTGCTTCCGCAACAAAGTCGCCTTTGTTGGGTCCTTTGAAGTTGACCGACCTGAGCGGGGCTTTCAATTAGCTTTACACCTTTCCCGACTTCCAACTTAAGTCGCGAAGAGACCGCACACAAAGCCAGTTGAGGGATGAGTTCCACAGAAATACTGAAATACGAGATAATCGTCAGGGATGAGAGAGATTGAGCATGGGGCGGTCGTGACTGGCGAAACTCACTTTCGCAGTATTTTGTAGAAATGAATTATATCATAAAAAGAAGAATATTATACTATACTCTAAAATAGAAGAAAGACTCCAGAAGACAAGCTACAAACGGTGCATAAACAATTTAATATTTCCAAAATATTGTTATGCAATTACACCCATACATATATCTAAATATTTTAGCAATTAGAAATACAGTAAACTTTTTTATAAAATTAACTTAATAAAACTATTAATTCATTGTAATTTCCAATATCGACTCACGCGGCCACCTTCACAATAGTGGGTTTCTACCGTGTTCATTTATTGATCGTTAAAAATGATTTAGACCTGACAATGAGACATTGTTAAGAGCGACGAGGAGCTCGTAAAATGCTGCGGTTTTTTCGGGTTCTGTTTGCCACTTTTCTGGTAAACCGTTTGCAGTTGAAAAATAAAATAAAGTGAGCCCGAAAAATACTCAAATTAAATAATTTTTCTTATTGTTTGCCATTGGGCTACTGTTCTCTCTTTTTGCGGTTTCTGCGGCCGCCAACTTGTTGAACGACTGAGTTTAAGTTTTAGCTCCTAAAATTCCCAACATGTTACCGACGGCAGAAGAGACAACAAATTAATGTTGTCGAAACACGAGAAAACCTTGTAAACTGTCGACCGTCGAGGTAGAAACCCTTTTTGATTTTTGGCAGGGCCTAAACCCGTAGAAGAATCGCTGGGAAAGAAGCTCCACTCTAGAGGGAAGCTCAGCACGCACGGCAACAACAACCAAGGCAACCAGAATAAAGCAACAACGACGACTTCTTCTTGGCGGCTTTTGACTTTGGCCTTTTGCATGTGGACCTGGTTCTCGGTTGTTGTTGCATTTGTTGCACGCTTAAATGTCTTCTAAGTGGCGTAAATCTTAAATTGTTGCCCCAGGCCCTTCGGCTCTTTCGCTTTTTATGGTTTCAGGACTTTGATTTGCCTTGGCAATCGTCGCAGATTTGGGGGATTAGTTTTAGTCGGTGATTTGGCCGACTTTTTTTTCGTTTGTTCTGATTTTATTTGGTATGCAAATTTTTGTGAGAGTTGCTGATCTACTTTAAAGGAAAATACATTTAATTATGTTTTTGGCCAGACGATTGGATCCAAATTTGTCTGGCAATAGGAGTTTTTTTAACGTCTTTGATTCCTTTTTTTAGACTTCTTTAACACATCTCAGCAAATTAAACTGTAGATCTAAAAGATCAAGTTAATATTTCACTCCCATATTTAATCTTCAGAAAAAAACAGATAAAAGGATATTAAAATGTTCTATCCATTTCGATTTAAAAAAACCAAGAGGATTTTTATTAACCTGTATTCACATATTAATCACCGGTTATTTATTTTATTTTTTAGTCCACTCAAGGGGTGGTAAATAAACCGCTAAAATAAAAAAATAATTAAAAAATCTCCTCTAAAAGAATTTTAATTACTTACCTAGGCAAATTAAAAAGATATTCAAGATATTCATGTTGTTCCTTAGAGTTCCAAGTTTGACTCCTTATTGAACCATTGTGCCGAAATGGAAGGTTTTTATATGTCAGCTCTACAAATCAGCATTAGCTCCGGAAAATTTCGCATTTGTTTTAAAACGAGTATTTTTTCAAACATTTTTATTTTAATTGAGTATTTGTGTTCTCAATTTGAGTATGTGTCAAATTGAGTGTAGGCTCATTCCACGGCAAACGTGACAGGGAGTTGGGGGGTCTTTCCGAAAATATGGAAATAGATATTGTAATATATAATAGCAACTTATCAACTTTCCAAATACTCCATTTTAAAACGTCAAAATTTTCTTGGCTTTATACCCCAATTACTCATCTTAAAGAATAAGCAAATAAAAGGTTATTAAAGAATAAGCAAATAAAAGGTTATTAAAATGTTCGATCCTTCTCGATTTTACAGAACCGAGATGATTTTTAATAACTGTATTCACAAAATAAAATCCGACCCTTTTTTTATATGTTTTGTTAAGTATTTATTTTATTCATTCTTCATACCACACGCCCCTGGGTGGCATGTAAACAGCTAAAAACAAAAACCAAAAATACATTAATCTCCTCAAGAAGTATTTAATGTACTAACCTAGGCAAATTAATAAGACCATTGAAATATTCATATTGTCGTTCAGTGATTCAAATTTCCTCCTTGCTTAACAATTTTACCGAAATGGATTGTTTTTATATGTCAGCACTAAAATTCAGCATTAGTTTTGGAAAATTTCGCATTTACATGGAACCATTTCTAATTACTCCAGTTGTCGACATAAATTAATTTGTCACATTAAATTAACAACTAAGACGTAAAATATTTCAAATTAAATTTTTTTAATAATCGCTTCCTTATGTAAGTAATTGTTTTTCTTTTCAAGGTCATTTAGCTAGGGCCCCTAGTTTACCAGATCTACGACAAAAACGTTAAAAAGGTCATGTTTTTTTCATTAATCCATAAAAATAATTTTCCTTAAAAAACGTTACAATAAATTAACACATAAAAAATAAGAATATTTTTGTTATTTTTTCGAAAGTGTTCAAATATGTAAAGTAGTTCCAAATTTCATCCCGTTTTGGCTGTCGAGTAATTCATCTTTTTTTACTTTTTTGGTACTAGTAATAGGCAGTTTTATCTTATTTTTCCAAAACTCTCCATACAGTTTTTTTAGATTAACTTTTATTTACCTTAGCCAACCATTCGACAATTCTCAGGACAACGACTAGCGACCTTCCCCTCAATTTATACATGGGAAAATGATTGATTGTTGTCAATAGGAAGCTTCCAAAGAAATTAACAGTTCAAGTGTTGCCTAACTCTCCCCCTCTCGAATCGATCCACCGCGCAGCTGTCAAATTCGTAGCATCATATAAATGACATGGAAACAGTCGAAAAAAAAACAAAAATATAGAAGCATTTTTGTCACGCAGCCAAATCGATGACGTCGCAGCAGAAGGCAGAAGGCGGTGTAATCAGTTCCGCTTAGGCAAGTCACAAGTCACAAAAGTAGCTGGATAAGTCGGAACTACACGGCCTATCTGGAGGACTGATGACTGCGACTGCTCTGCTCTGATGATGATGACAGCCGCGTGTGATTGACAGGGATTTATGATTGTTGCCTAAGCAGTTGAAAATTCTGTAAAGTCCTTCTTGGTGGAATATTTCAAGGAAGTGAGGGAGTGGAAGAATTGCAGACCCCAAGTGAATGACCTGCTTGCATTTTGTCTTCGTGTCAATGAATGGCAAGAAAAACACAAACAAACATTTATTCATTCAAATGCTGTGAAAATTGCATATTATGTGGACAGACAGTGGAGGGCCAATAACTTGGAAAGGGCTTTATTACAAACTCATATAAACAAATATTCTTATTACTCTACATTTTTGAATAAATAAAATCAACTACTAATTATATTCGACTTGTAGGTAAATAGTGTCAGTTTTATTCATATAAAACATACTAATAATAAACTATACTAGTTACAATTACAAAAGGTTAACATAAATATATTTTGTTACATTTGTTTTAAAATCCTAAAAAATGTACGTTAATATAACTGTCTTTCCTTAATATCAAAATATTCTTTTTCTATATTAATTCTATTTTGATTTCTTTTTTTTTGTCCCCACTGTACTTGCAGTCATCTTCGCTTTTTGGTTCACTCACCTCGCCTTGAGTAAACATTTTTTGCGGGCAAATTTTTCAATGCGCATTGCATTTCATCTCTAAGCGAGATATGGGCACCAGGACGAGGACGCGAGTCCTTTTCAAGATGATAGGCGGGCAGAGCAAGCGAGATGGGGCTATGTGCAGAGGGAGACGGGGCATAGATGTCTGCTGTGTGTATGAATATTCATGCCTTGTTTATGCATATTTGCGTGTCAAGTGATGCCGCCTCCTTTCGTTTCCCTTCCTTTCCAATCCCTCGTCCTTCGTCCTGCGTGATTCCCATTTCTCTGCTCATTGCTCTTATTCAGCGGCCTCTTCTTCTTCTTCTCCTATATTCTGCACGTGCATCACGACGTATGCGCAATATTTCCGCTTATGCTTTTCGGTTTGCTTTTCAAGTTTGTTTACCATTGCACACGAGTTGGATCAAAAAGCGGGGAAAACTGCGGGGAAAGCGATACCCGAGCTGTGTGTGAAAAATTTTCTGTTTATGCTCACATTTCATTTGAACGTGAGTTTGTTTGTTTGCCAATTTGAAGTGCTAAAAAGTCGGTGGCTGAAGAGGGCCAAAGGGTTGACTGGACGGAGGGGAGACTTTGATTGCAATTTGTGCTGAGTGTGCGAAAAAGAAATGTCTGAAAGGAGGTTGCGCTTCTGCACTTTCAGCCTGGTAAATGGGCAATGCTTCGGAGAGAGGATTAAGGATGGGGACGTGATCCAAAATGGCGCGAATAATAGTAAAAATTACGATTTTAATGGAAAATAATGAATAATAGGACCAACAACATTTAATTGTTTTACCAACTCCTCAGGTAATAAAACCTTCAACTAAAAATTTGTTAAAAAAACATTTACAATTTTTAAAAACATTTAGCTAGCTAGCCACTGTCTCTTTCTGTCGATTTATTCATATATAATATTTTCTTCTCTGCCAACCCACTCGAAAGAAATATGTTCACATCAGTCTGATTTCCCCGGCGTGTCCATGACAATTGCCCAGTCAAAATGGGGCGTAACCGGGCATGTTGCACCGCGTCTTGGTCTTCAACTGCGAATTGGCCATGGCCCAGACGGAGATGATGATGATGATGATGGATACTCGATACTTGATACTCAGCCCGAACACGAGCAGAACAAAAGCTATATAGCGATGCCCTTGAGTGATCTATGCAAAGCAAAAGGCGGGGCTCAGGACCCGGGATCGGAGGATCGCTGGTGATCGTGGTTATGCGGTTGGTTACAGCCAAATGAAAGGTAGCCGTTGCCAGTAGCTCTCTGGTAGCCGACTAGTCATCAAAACTGGGAAATTAGCATAGACAGTTTCCAAGCCAGCCATTGCCAAAGTGCGTAGAAAATCATGAAAATGGCTACTGGAGTGGCCAACAAGCAAGAGCCAACAGCACGATGCAGATGAATATGCACACAGGAAAAACGTAGTGGTTGATTTAAAAGTTGTTTCATAATTAAAACTTATAATCTTAATAAAATGATTTTAGAATTTTTTATGTATGTTTGATTGAATATTTAAGTGTGCATTTTAATATAGGGGAGAGTGGGGGAATTTCGTCACAGGGGCAATTTCGTCACCTGCAATATCTCGGAATCCATAAGTCGTAAAAATATATAATTTTTTTGTTTTAGTCCTACAAGACGGCCAGACACAACCAATGCATTTGTTTTGCACAGAAGGCCAAGATAATTAAGCTATAATATTAAATGTGTTTTAACAGTTCAAAAGCTACATTTAGTTCTCGACGAAATTTTTTCTGTATGCCACAATTCAAAAGGAATAAGATACACGATTTTTTATATAATACACAGTGCTATAATGTGCATTTCTGCGTCAGTGATTTTTAACTTCGCGCCTAATTTCGCAAGAAAAATAATTATTTCTAAAAAAGTACGGTCTGGGGAAATTTCGCTAAGGGTAAATTCGCACCTATTTTAAATACATATTTTTATATTTGACGAGCTGGCTAACGAACAGACTACCAGCAGCAGCAACAAATATAGGACGTCAACAAAAATGGTACGCTTGATCAGTGTAGCATATTTTCAGGCGTTAAACTCCCTACATTTTTCAGGTGACGAAATTTCCCCAGTTGTGTGGTGATTTTACCCCCCTGTGTGGTGAGATTGCCCCAGTATATTGGTTTTACATTTTATTTTTTTATAAATCACCAAGCTAATTAAAAAAATAGGGGAATGTCACATTTTAAAGCTTGGTGCTAACCGCATTCAACAATAAAAATAGAAATATGATAACGTGTCTCAAGATGGACAAAAAATAGCTTTGAAAAAATGCTGACGAAATTCCCCCACTCTCCCCTACTAAAATATGAAAATTCAACTTAACACCAGATATCATTGTAAACATTCAAGGTTTCTTTGAAATTCGAATTGTTGTCATTTAAATAAGTACCTATATTATTTAGAACTACTGAACTACTGATTTATAGTTCAAGATACTACTCTTTTCTCTCCGTGCAAATGACTCGGCCTCAAAGCCAGCGGCATTAATTTCATACAATTAATGGAAATTATATGAAATTATGAGTGGAACATTGAAATTCCTTGTGAACATCACCCGGGACAACAACAATCCAGGCGAAATTCACTGCCCGCCTTCAAACGGAAAACTCATCGCCACTAACTTGGGTGGCAATTTCCATTTAGACACAAGACACAAGCGCAGGCCAAATGAAAGAAAATTAAATTTTTCACTGTCTTCTTAATTGAAACATTAGCCAAACATTTTAGCCATCCCCATTCCCATCCCCATACCCTGAGACTGCTCCACTCCTCTGTTCATTTACATTCAAATTAACTCGTAATGAAAACGAGTCGAGAAACTTTGACTTTGTCTGGTTGTTGTTTTCCGTGGGGGTTGTGGCATTTAATTAGTTGCTCTGATTGTTGCTTCTCCGTCGTCCTGTTATCGCTTTCCCCTGTTTTATTACTATTTGTTGGCCATTTCTTCTCGGCTTAGTCAGTTAAATTATCCACGCCCAAGGATCTCTGTTTGTTTTGACACTCGTTTGATGTTCGTTTGCTGCCATTTGATGGCAGTTACCTATTCGATTGAATGGATAATATAAACTGCGTTGTTTTCCACCCCTGACCTTTGGAAATACAGAGAAATAGAAAACAATGCCGTCATTGCAGTATATTTTGAATAGTTTTTTTATAAGGGTAAAATAAGTAGTAAGTTGTTGTGTTTCTAAAATAGAATATATAAAATAAATGTCTAAATATTTCTCCATATTGGATAGGTACACTCAAAATAAAATTAACCCTAAAGTCAAGGAAATCGCCCTATTTTTGTCTTCAAGACAAGCTCGCCCTAAATTTTAGGGTCACATTTTTCTATATTTTTGATTTTTTTTGACGTCATATTTCTAAATTTTAGGGTAATTTTACTAAATTTAAGGGCAAAAATTTCTAAAAATTAGGAAATTTTCCTAAAAAATAGAAATTAAAAGCAAAACAAAAAAACATGTTCAATCATGATTTTTTTTTGTATATACGTTTATATTATGTACTCCTCCCTATATACATATGTAGGCGTTGTGTGTCATGTATATTGTGAATGTTAAAGGTTATGTATTTATTATTATGTATTTGCGCTTGGATTTCTTATCTAACCAAAGCCAAATGTGGTTGTAAATGTAGACTACGGGACTGCGGAAGATTTGGAATGTAGAAATTATGATTAGTTAATATTTTATATTCATGAAAAAAACTTACAATTTTTACTTGTCCGTCGTGAGAATCGAACCCGGGTATCCCGCGCGAGGAGCGAACGGCCTACATACTGGGCCATTGTAGCACTTAAACTTGCTGTGGCAAACCGAGCATTGTATGTAAAGGGTGAAGCGGACAACACATTTGAATACTAATTGCATAATTTTGACCATTCGCGTTTTACTTATTTACATACGTATATACATATGTATATATTTATGCTAACGCAATTTATATTATGTGTAGTATATAGTAAATAGCTGAATATAAACCTAATTATTTTTAGTTTACCGCTTGCCATCAATAAAAAAAGGAATAAAAAAAGTAAAAAAATAAATAAAAAGAAAAAAAAATAAAACAAATAAAAAAAAATAAAATAACATAACATAAAAAAAAGAGGTTAAAAAATTTTGCTCTGGGACTCGAACCCGCGTCGATTCGATTGCTAACCAAGTGCTTTAACGGTCTGCGCCACGAGTACAGCCGGCCGGCAGCTGACAAGTTCTGGCATTGAACATTTTGGTGTGCCAGAGCATGTGAAAACAAATATTTCTATTTTTTAGAAAAAATTTCTACTTTTTAGAAAATGTTTCTATTATTTAGGGTTGGTTTCATTTTAGGGTTAGGGCACTAATTTTTAGAAAGGGTGTTGCCAAAATATTTTATTATTTTCGTTTGCCTTTCTATTTTTCAGAAAATAATTTCTAATTTTAAGGGCATTTTTTCTAGATTTTAGGGTGATTTTAGTTCATGGTAACCATTTTCTACATTTAAGAAAAACTTCCTGGATTTAAGGAAAACTTTCTTGACTTAAGAAAAATTTCCTTAGATTTAGAAATAACTTTCTTGTATTTAGAAAAAAGAAATTTTAATGGCGATTTTCTAAAATTTAGGGTTAAATTTATTTTGAGTGTAGGGAAATAAAAAGTAAATTAATATTTTATTTACTTCTGTCTTTTTCCGAAAGCCTTATTAATTTTTGATGAAATTTCAGGGTTGTCATTGATACATCTCTAGATTGCACTTGCCACAACCCGTTCCCACCCACTCCCCAGGAAAAACCACACCTTACAACCCCCAGCCCTTCGCTTTTTCCCATCACCAATTTCTCGGGGCGCAATGTTGCCGTGGCAAAAAGAAAACAAGAAAACAGCAACACGTGCCCCTTTTAATTAAAATAAATAAATAGGCGCAAACACATAAATAAACAGAACACCGAGCTATAGAATGGAACTACAATACCAAATAGAGATTGTTTCTCTGTCAAAAATTTTCTCTATTGAGCCTTCTGTAGTATTCAATTTCATGCATTTATTTGTAAGAGCGGGTTGTGCCCCGGGATATAAAAGGAGTTTCGTTGCTCGGGAAGGGGTGAGTTCTACCCCCATCATCTATATAAGAAACTCACGATTTGGGGCGCCTTGAGCTATGTTATGACTTTTTTCTGCTCTGTTTTCTTTGTGAAACGTGCGCATTTGAATTTGAGCCGAATTATTATTTAGTCGCGGCGAGACGCAAAACGTTTCTCGGAATAAAACATTTCCAACAACTTAATTTTTGTATACCGCAATTTGCATGTGGAATAAATCAAATGTAAGGCATAAACGCATAAAAGACTCGAGAACACCCCCCAAAAATAGCACAGACATGAGTTATGGTTTAAGGTGGAGCAGCAGCAGGAACAAGGAACAGTAGCCATTGTCTGGCCAGGATTATGACCATTTATTTGCCTGTCCGTCCTGAAAATGGTAAATACTCTTGTGGCAGTGGTGGTGGGGCGAAAGTTTCGGCCTAAGGCGATTTTCCTCGGCACAAGAAATCAAAATCAATGAAGATTTCACCGCACAATGGAGCGGTATTAACAGAAAGAGTTGGAGTAACCTGCACCAGTTTGGTTTCCACTTTCTGAGGATTTCTGGGGACGAGTCCTTGGCTTCCTGAACTTTGCTGCTGCCCTTTCATGGATTATGCATCGCTTAGCTCGAGCAAAACTTTTCAACCAACTCAAATTATTTATTACTAATTGAAGGAGCAGCATTGGCAAATGGAAGAATGACTTCTACTTGGCTTTTTAATTTGATTATTTTTCGAAGAACATTTTCCACCGACCCGACTTCAATTTGTCAAAGTTAATTAAACCGAGTTAAGAACTTTATTGAGCATTTCCTGCTCGCAACAAATGAAAACCAATCAAATTTAATGCGAACTTAGCTCGGTGGCAGAGGGAGGAGAACTGAAATATCTCTGGTGCAGCCATTGGGCAAGACATAATAATAATTTATGTTATGGCAGCGCCAGAAGATCTGCAACCGATATATTGTATGTATGATCCATGCCCACCGACATTTTATATATACCCTATATCTAAAGCGGGTTAAACATTTTAACGAACGTTTTAAAAATATTGCAGTTTATTTAGAATGCGTTGAATGAATGCGTTATTGAATGAAATAGATAAATGTATAATTATTATAAAGAATATTTTGTTAAGCAAAAAATATGTATTGTATTTTTTGTATTACTTAACTTTTAATTTAAACGCCTTTTTTTACATGCTGTAGATAACTTTTATTTAAAATCTTTCAGCCCCAATCTGCAATTTAAATATTATACTAATTTTTTCATTCACTTCAGGGTATTCATTCTTCATTTTTCTTACCGTCCCAACTTCTTAATATTTTTCATATAAATGCACAAGTTTTTGATTGATTCAATCAAAACGAAGCAAAACGCAAACGGCGATCAAGAAGTGGACTTGAAGCTAAAGCCAACGCCAAGTTGGAGGCATCAGGTTTTCTGCATGCCTGTCACGTAATTTATTGATTTAGCTCTTGGGAATACGAGAGACTGTTCGTGGATCGTGAAAAATGAAATGTTTGCCACTGCCAGCAGCAGAAGCAGCAGCTAAAAAAAGAACACTGTTCTTTAGTTCTAGACTAAGTTCTTAAATAAAAATTAAATTCAAATTATTAAGAATAAATTCAATAGGAAAAATAATATTATTTATTTACAATTTTCTTTTCAAATAGCATTGTATTAAATTGAACTCAAAGAACCGAAATTACATCAATATTTGTGGAGGTTTTTTCTGAAGACTTTATGCGTCTGATTTTTCCCTAAATATTTCTTTATATTTTAAGTTTCACCATAAGTTTGCAGTTCTTATTTAAATTGAAATAAATAAAAAAATTCTCTGTGTGCACATGAGCAGACTGTGCAAACTGGCATGATGGCTGACCGAACTGGACTGGGGCTGATTGGTTGTCGATCGATTTGGCTGCCGGCCAGACAAATTCAAATGCATTGGCCCCGATCTGTGAATGCAACTGCTCCGGGAGGCAGGAGGAGGACCGATCGCTGAGGGGGGTGCGGGGATCGAAGGCACTTACGCATGTACGCCTCAAACGATACACAAAACTTGATCATCGGCGGCCACAGCGATCATCGATCAACAGACAGACAGACTTCCCATCCCATTCGATTCCATCCCATCCTATACCATACCATCCTGGGTCTCTGAGATAATGGCCGGCTTGCCATTTTGCATTTTTGCATTTGTAATGAAACTGAAAACCAGAATGAATTGTAATTTGTTCGGAATCGAGCAGAAGCAGCCAGTCCGAGTCCCAGTTTTGAGCATAAGATATAAGATCAACAGCATGCCAGACTGAAATTGCACTTCAGGATGTTTAAAGTGGTTGGGGATAAGGTTGAGGTTGAGGACGAGGTGGAAAGAGTCCGATAGGAATAAACTTGGGTATGAGTTACAGTGGGTTGAAATTTACAAGTATAGAACTGAGAAACTTTTCAGAACATTTTTTTTAAACGCCTCTTTAAATAAGAAAAAAATTCTAATTTGATTTTCGTTTAAATTTATCAAAAAAATCTCTAATAATGCTTATTTGCACACAAAAAAAAACTTGGTAAAATCAACTGTAATAATTGTCAAACAGGCCCCAACCAGCAAAATTGTCAATTCTACTAAGTAAATAGTCATTTCACAACAACAAAATACACACAATTAGCAAAGACACAAACCCAAAGCAAAAACAAAATACACGTAACTATTTTAATAGTTACGTAACTATCTTTGTTGGTCAATTTTACCAAGCAAATTTTTTTGTGTGTGCTTAAGAAAGTAACTTAGTTTTTCCTTGCACATTCAATTAATTGTAAATATTATTCATTTTAATACCATACCATTTAAATACCTTTTTTTCACCATTATCGAAATTATTTCTCAATCTTATGTAACTAAGTGATTTTTTGCCAATACACTTTCCTACAATGCCCAAACCACTGTGCAATTTTTTGCAGTCTTTCCCAGATCGCTTCCATTCGCTTCTTCATCTTTGGACTGCGATTCGTATGCAAAATCGCGCATTTTCAACTGTTATCAGACCCACTCTTTTGGATTCTGGCCGCTGCATTTACATACAGATCATCTCACACTCCCCAAAAACCCCCTGAGTTCTCGAAAACTAAAAGAAAAAACAAAACTCCTCCGAAGGCAACGCAAATGGCTATTTAAGTCATTTTGTTTGCAGTTTTTTTTTTTGCTGCGTACGATGTTTTTGAGTTTTGAGTTGCAAGGCGAATTCAAAATGGTTTAATATTATGCACAAATCGGGCGAGTTGCGTAGTAAATTATGGGCCATTAAGCGAACAGGTAAAGCGAAAAGCGAGAAAGTCTGCGAGGGGTTTACCTGGGTAATCAAATTTGTGTGCAAAAATGGCAGCCGGCCTCTGGGTGTAAAATGGGGGGCGGTGTCTTTGGCTAGAAGGAAAACGCAGCAGCTTCCAGGGAAATGCGTGCTACCTGTAGGAAATCCAGACCGAAAGAGAAAGATATATGATTGTAAAGTAGCGATGCTGCTGCCTTTGGGTGCAGCTGTTGTATCGTAAACTAAACTAATTATAAAAAATCCTCTGCCTTTGCCTTACAGCGATCAGTCTGCTCGGAAGTTTAGCCTCAGGATGTGGTTGCTACTGCCTTTGCTGGCCTTAATTTCGCCCTCGTGGCAGGAGAATGCCACAGTGATCAACAATAGTTATGTGACCAAGGCAGGCTGCGAGGCCCTGGTCAAGGAGCCGAATCTCTGCGAGTGCCAGGATCAGGAGATCAAGTGCGAAAACCTCCAGTTGCACAGTGATAATCAGCAGCTATATGGTATTGGATGCAGCATCTTCGATGCCAGAGGATACGGGTATATTCCGCCTCTTCAAGTGGGCAACATTGGATCCCTGATCGTACAGAACTGCGCCATACCAAATGCCCAGAGTATCAAGTACCTTCTCAGCAAACTGGGTGTTAGCAACTACACCGAACTGGAGATCTTCAACTATTTCGATCCCAAGAAAACCGATCGCGGAGAGGTTCTGCAGCAGCATTACACAGATCATGAGGGTCTTAAAAAAATCTCTATCATTGGCTTCAAGTCCACGTTGCCGGAGAATTTTCTGGAAAACCTGCCGGCCCTCAAACAACTCTCTCTAAAAGGAAGCAGCGATTTGCCCGGCACAATTCTGCATAATCTAAAGAACCTAACACATCTGGAAATTGTGGTCAAAAATCTGGGCAAAGTATCCGGGGATATATTCGCCAAGCAGTCGAAACTAAAGCACCTGATGATCGATTGCGACGCCAAGAATAGCAGTGTGGAAATGTCTGCCTTTGGACCGCAGGAACTTTGGCACATGACCGATCTTCAGTCGATCGAGCTGTTCAACTGCGGCGACAATGTGCCCACCGAGTTGTTCTGGATGTCCGAACAGTTGGCCTACATTGGTATCAGAAGTAACATCAGTTACCTAAGCAAGGACTTCTTCAAGGTGCAGAAGAAACTACTCACCCTGAGATTGGAGAGGAACAATATTGCCCGGCTGCCCGATCAGCTGTTTCGTAACACTCCACTGCTTTTGGAAATACACTTGGCATTCAACAACTTGGATCGCATTCAGAGGTGAGTTAAAATCTTTATTAAATATTTAATAATCATGTTTTGACAAAGAAAGAACAATAAGAGCACATCGTTCTTAAACTGAGAATAAATATCTTAAATACCGCCAATTCAACTTGATTCAAGCATACTAACAAAATTATCAACTCAGACGAAAACGTCACAATTCTCTCTGTGTAACTATTTTATTTTCTTATGCTAAATTAAATTATTACTAGTTTTGTTAGACTTTTTTATAAAATAATAAATAAAATCCCAACCAAAATTACCCTTTTAGCGGTCTCTTTGACAAGTTAAAGAACCTACAGGTGCTGAATTTGGAGCACAATCCGATAACCACAATCGCCCTAAATGCCTTCACCCCCATACCAACTGCCCATATTTACGTGGGCAAACTCTTTAAGGCGGCCAAAAATAATGCCGACTGGGCTCGATCCACAAATGCCACCATCTGCGAGGAGGAGTATATCTACGGGGTGTGCATCTACTGCAAGCGAGATGAGTATCTGGACCATTTCGCCGACTCGGAGAACTGCAACAAGCCGACTCCGAAGGCCAAGGATGTGCTGGCCAAAAAGGCCTACGAGAATAAACTGAAGGCCATGCCCACACACTCTTGGAAAAAGGCGAAGGAATGTAAGTAATCCGAAGATACAACTTTTATCCTCATTCCAGTGATTTTTGCAAATAATTTATATTAAATTTGACATGCGACTTCCCTTTGCCAAATTGAAAACGAAATAAAAAGCAGAAGAAAGCGCATGAAATACAAACAATATTAATATTTGTAGCTCGCTTTCAACGCCGCCGATGATAAGGAAAGGAAGAAAAGTTTGTAGGTTGGTGCGAAGTCAACAAAACATTTTTATATATAAATCATAAAGGAAAACAATTTATCTTTTGATTTGTAGCCAAGGGGTGGGTCGCTACGAAAATGAAAGAAAACTTTTTCGCAGGGAGCAACATGTCAAATGTAATAAGGCCTAATGTTCTCTTCCTTTACTTTTCCCGTTTTTCGGAGGGCTGGAATGGATTGCAAGTGAAAGTCGGATGAGGAAAACCAAGTGAATTATGCGGGTTGCGAGGGGGAAAGCGAAAAACATTTCAGATTGCTATCATTTATGATAAAGAAAAAAATCAAAAAAAAATCCAGTGACTGACGGAAGCAACAGGGAAGTAACAGAAAGTCATGAGCAAATGTTTCAGTGTTATGCAAATTACATCTGACATTTCTTATTGTTGATCTAACATGTAACTTGGGATAGGGGAGAGGGGGTCCCACTGAGCCGACAACTCATAAATGTCAAGGATATCACATGTTGAACTCTGTGGGTCGCCAGCGATGAAAGTAGATTGAACAGCAATCAAATGTAAATTTCTATAAATGGAAAAGGAGTCCTTTGGGGTGGCATAAGGACCTCTAAGCGATCTAAATGGGTGCTTAAAATAATCCAATTGAAATGTTTCCTATCTCAATAAGGGGAACGCGAATGGAGTTTTTCATATTTTGATATTTAAGAATATGTTTAAGGACTTTAAGTTTATCTTAGTTCTGTAACTCCCTTTCTCAGTTGTCACCCATTTTAAAACCCTAATGGGTGGCACTTTGGGATCGGGTTCCCTTACTATGTATATTTTTTACACTTTTCTGAACTCACTTTGATGCGCTTTAATGCAGGCCATAACTCATGGGCTCACTTACTCAGTCAGTCGTCGGCGGGCTTCTAATCTCAATTTGCTGTTTGAGTTGCCACTAATAAAACGCACGACAAACTGACACCACTGGAATCGAATCGAAGTGAACCGAACCACTGGCCACTTTGGACGCCACCGAACTCCAAAACGACAACGGCGATCCACATGCATTTGTGCTGCCGTTGATACACGACATTGGATTTGGGTTTCTTTATGGGTTCCTTCTTTTTTTTTTGGCTTTCTGTGTTTCCGATAGACATAATTTGTCGGGCATGAGGTGACACTGACATATGCCGAGGGTCTAAAATAGCAGGACTATTGACGTTCTAGAGATGGGATTTTTTTCTGAGGTGGAATTTATATTTATATTTTTGTAATTTAAATTTCTAAATGATTTTTTTAAATTTTTACTTTGAAAACATTAAAATTTCATATAAAATGCCTATAATAAATTTTAATTATACAAAGTAAATATTAAGGTATACCATTTTCTTATTAAATCTTTTTCCTTAACGCCTGGCTTATTAATGGAGCCCCCAAACATTTCTTACAGCATCCACTAGCCAAACTAATTTACTCAATATTTTTTCACACTACTCTAGAATAGCGTACAACCAGAGCCGTTGTAAAGGAGGTATTTCAAAATCTAAAAAAAAATCTAAATAAATGATAGTACAGTGGATTTAAAGCATATATAAGAGGTATTTAGCTTCGTACCCTCCTTGAAATTATTCAACGAGTACACCACTGTCCCTTAACTGACCAGCGACAACAACTGGACAGCCACTTGGCCCCAGACTGCGACTGGCTCTCCACAAATGCAGCTTTTGTACTACTCGTATCTGGCGGATACATTTCAAAGCAATGCCAACTGGCCTGCGTTTATCGCCTGGTAGCTCAGCGAACTCAGACTCCCCGAGAGTGTGGGGCCAGAAAACAAACAGGGGGAAAAGAGTGAGGACCGTATGCGAAATTTATGGGCATCAACGTTCGGTTTGAAGCGGGATTGGGATCCCGATCCCGAAAAACCTGGACTGCGGACCCGCGCCGACTAGCTCCAGTGGCTGGCTTGGCATTTGTAATGCCTAAATGCTTTGGCGAATTGATTTTTGGTGTAAACGATGTGCAATTTTAATGGATTGTGCTGCCAGATAAGAGCCAAAGGAGTCGGGGATACTCCGTATATCCGTGCTTATAGAGAGGGGACCCAGCGCAACTTGGATGATCCCATACGAGCCGTGGCTTGTCGTGTGTCGTTTAATTGAATTTGTTTTGATTAGTTGCCCGATGTGTGTGCGGGCATTTTGCAAATGCAGCTTAAAGTGTTCTCCTCCCGGAGTATTAAACCCACAAAACAAGGGCATACCAACAAGGAGAGAGCAGGGTATAAAAAACCTTTGGGCCTTCAAGGCATCCCAGCTAAATTGACATTGTTCATAGTCATAACATGACGGAAAAATGTCAATTTAAATATTTGCAAATATTTTAACAAGGCATGTGGCCCGGCAGCGCTAATTTCGCATGTGCGAAATAAAAATTTTGCACATTTTTTGCGCCAAAAAATAAAAGAGAGCCCGAAAAAGGTGCAACAACTTTTTTAATTAATTAAGGGAATGATAACGAGAGCGCCAGGGGGCCAAAGAAAATATTATGCAAAAATTGTGAGTCAAGAGAATGCGAAAAATGTTTGGGTTGGAAAAGGTTAACACGACGCGGTAGAAGGTTTAAAAAGTTGTAGGAAATATAAGCTTCGTTGAAAATTCCTTTTTGAAACATTTATAATATTAAATAACACAGGTCAACAAAATGGACTTTATTAAAAGGTGCAGGCCTATTGGCCTTAAAACATGTTAATATAGACGTATATAAGCATATCTGCATACTTAGATTTCGCGTTTAACGGGTGGTATTTGGGCAATGGCGGTTTGAAAAAAATAGCAACATTTAATTTTTTGATTTAAGATATCTTCAAGGGTCTGTGCTCAGTTGTAATAATACCAATGCCAAAAAATTGCTTAGATGCCCTTCTACATTATTGCACTTAAGGTTCCATCATAATGTGAGTCAATCACAGCCTATGAGCCATTGAAGTAATTTGTTCACCTCTATTCCCAACCAACTTGATGCGGTGAACACGCTTAAAAAAATACAAGGAAAAATATATGCCCTAAAATATTTTACAGGCATCTAGAGGCGTCTTTCACCGAATTTTTAAGACAAATAAGACCATTGTACGTCGAAGGATGGAATTTATAGAATTTTTTCCGTAAGAACTTAAAAAGTAACAACTATTTTTAAATCTCATTTTACATAAATATCTGACACATTCGTAAAAATTTGCCTTTCAATTTGGTTAGCAGTAGGCGCCGAACATAGACAAATTATATTTTTAAGGGGTTAATATGCCTTAAAAAAAATCCCCACCACAATTTTAAGGCGACGCCACTGTTATCTTTAAAAAGCCTACTGTGTAAAATCACGACAAACTCGTTACGTAAGAGTGACTCTAAAATACTTGTTACTTTTCCCATTCTTACGGAAAAAATTCTATAAATTCCATTTTTCGAAGTACAATAGTGGGATTTATCTCAAAAATTCGGGAAAAGACGCCTCTAGATGCATGTAAAATATTTTAGGGCACATATTTTTCCTTGTATTTGTTTAAGCCTGTTCACCGCATCAAGTTGGTTGTAAATAGAGGTGAACAAATTACTTCAATGGCTCATAGGCTTTTATTAACTCAAATAATGATGGAACCTTAAATGCAATTATGTAGAAGGGCATCTAAGCAATTTTTTGGCATAGGTTTTATTACAACTGAGCACAGACCCTCGAAGATATCTTAAATGAAAATATAAAATGTTGCTACTTTTTTCAAACCGCGTTTGCACAAATACCACCCGTTAATCTCGAAAACTAAGTATGCAGATATGCTTATATCCGTCTATATTAACACAATTTAATGCCCATAGGGCTGCACCAAAAACACTGTTGGCCTGTGTAATATTTAATTAAAAAAATTTATTTATTATTATAAAAAGTTAAAAAAAAAACATTAAATAAAAATTATATTAAATTAAACAAAGCTATAAGTGAAATGTCTAAACGTGCTTTAAAATTCTTTAAGCTTCTGTAAATAAGTAAAAGTATTATTTCGATTTTCTGTGCATATTTACCACAACCGTAATTGGCTTTAGGAAAAATCCCATTTAAGCCCCTGCATTTCAAATTTCAGTGCCTGGACTTTTCCTTCGGATTTTCAATGACCCCACACCTGAGGCAAATCGAATTCCGAGCTCCATTCACAAGTCAATTAGACAGTGAGAAACCAAACACAGAATGGCATACAGTCCCCTGGGGGGTCAATTCGCAATCTCCATTTGAATGACAGGCGGCAGTGCAGTTAACTTGTTGATTTTGCACCACAGAAAGGGGGTCAAGTGGGGGGGTTAAGGTAAGGTTAAGTCCCAGCCGGAAATCTCGGTAGAATTTCAATTGTTTATGTGTAAAAGTCAATTTGTGAGGCGAAACTCGAGAGTCGTAGGCAATTTGTGTTGGGAGCCTGATTAGAATAAGATTGACAGCTAAGCTGGTGGAGTGGGTGAGAATGGGAAATGGGACTCGGAGCTAAACAATGGGGATATCCTTGTGTCCTCGTATCAGGCACTTGCACTTCCACTTGCACTGGGGCAATGCACTTGGCTTGTGGTTTTTCGAATTTAATTGAATTTAATTGATTCGGTTTAGGAACTTGGGGGAGTCTGTGTGCGCTCACATTTTCGGGGTGGCTTTCAATCGGGAATTATACGGCGGCTGGACTAGGGGATACTTTAAAGTTGGACTTCACTTTGGACCCCGTTAAATGTTGCATGACTTCCAGAGGCTCGCAGTTTGGTAGCAGTGAAAAATTGCAGCTGTCAGCGTTGGCCAGAAAAATGATTTGTTGATTTTGTTTCTGGGTTTGAGGAGCTCGTGGGGTTGCATAAATCATAAAACGCTTTACATATTGCATACATATTGGATGGCAGCTCGCAGCTCGTACTTGCTACACGTATGCAATTAAACTTAATATAAATGTCTGGTAATTATTGTGTCTGGCTTGCATGAGCTGCAGCGACTTTAACTTATGTATAATTGACTCACTCAACAAGCTTACCGAAAACGTATATAAATTAATAATCTTTCACTTCGCAGATCCCGAGAAGGAAGAACAACTCTAGGGGCTCCGAACGCTTCACTGGGATTTTACGCATCAGTACTAACTAGTATGTGGATTTATGAATGGTTTATATCTACAACTATAATGAGATTAAAATAAACTGAAATTAGAGTAAGCAAAGAGAGCAAGGTGTTTAATCTTTCTTAATGTTTCGACTTTTATGCAATTTTGACTTTTGTTCAATTTCAATTAATTCTTATAATGCAGATCTTTCAATAAGTTTGAACTATTTTTTAAAAGGTTTTAAATAAAAGAATAAACGTATATGAATCTGACTTTTTATTTTAAATAAACACCTTCGATTACGGTTCAAAGTAGACCATTTGGAGAACTTTAATTTATATAAACAAAAATATTAGACAAACAAAACAAAATAATTTTAATAATAAATGTCGCAGATACTTTAAAATAAATTAATCTTCTAGAATTTCAGACATCCATTTGTATTCCTAATAATACCAGTGTAACTATCAAATAACTCCCCAAACATCAGTGAATATCTCCCTGCAATCACAGCTATTAGCCCTGCAGAAAACCAAACGACACACAATAGCATTCCATTTGCTCCATAGTCAGGATGGCAGGAGTATGGAACTAATATTTGCCAAAAATGCCAAAACAGAACGACTGGCATAAAAATCACAATAAAACAAAACAAAACAGAGCAGGAACAACAGGATCCTGGAACCCGAAGGCGAAAGGCGACTATTGTACACATGTGTAGCTTTGGCTTTCGAAATGGTTAGATGGGTGGGTGTGAAAGGACAGGGGAGATATATAGCTGGTCGAGAGTCCTGAAAGCTTTCTTCTCCCATATCGCGCCTTTTGTGTGCGATGTGTGTTTACATGGTGATTTTTTGTTGGCACGCGATATCCTTTTTGCTGGCTGTTTACCCACACCCCGATTTTATTTCCCCCCGTGTTTGCTCCTTTCGGGCTGTCTGTCATAAGTGAAACTATGAAATGGCTGGCAAACATTCAACTATTGTTTGCATTAGATGGTCCTTTTCAGCTTTTCGGTTTGCGTTTGCTCAAATGCTCCGCATAATTGTTGCCGCCGGAATTGTCCATCTAACAATGGGAAATCATCGAACAACACAGGCGGGAATAACAACATTTGTCCTAAGTTATTTATTTCGATTTATGACCAAGTCGCTAAGGCAATATAGTTAATTAGGGGGTTAATCGAAATAGTACGCGCGGAATATCGACATAATAAAATTATCTTAAATAATAAAACAATGCCGAACACTTTTTTTTGTAGAAATGGAATATTTTATATGCCAGTTTTGAAACTTGTGTATTTTAATAAAAATCTGGATAAGTAAGATTTTAATTCCTGATTAAGAAAATATCTAATTTAAACTTGTAATATATTTATAATATGACTTCTAACTTTGTTTAATTTAAACTTGTAAACTTTTGTATTATAGGAATTTTGAAAATGTATATTTTCTTTTTACTACTTTAAATAGCTTTTTCTCTTTCTGTCTTAAATGTAATAAGTCCCTTGCCCATTTTTCAGTTTATTTCATTCTTTGAGTGCTGGCTGCACCTGAAGGGCAGTGGAGTATTGCAATTGCAGGCGGTGTCCTCGTTCTCTGTCGGTGTCATGTCTTCATTGCTGGATGCAAACAGCCACGGCAAACAACGAAACAACCAAACAACCGAACAACCAGCTGCTGTAAATTTATGCACGCACATGCAGCTGGCTGCATTTTTTGCAAGGCCTTACTGTTGCACGTTGCCGCCTTTTTGGGGCGTTTTTCCGCAATGTTGCGAATGTTGCAGGTGCAACGGAACACCAACAGCACGTGGCATGTGCAACAATGATGTCAAACAAAATATGCAGTTGCAGATCTAAAGTGAAGTGGGTTCGCGGGGTGCCCCAACAGATACATTTCAGCCTTGATTGGGTTGTCACCACACGCGTTGTCGCCGGGCCCAAATGAAAAACTTCAAATGGATGTCGGTGGCATTTTTTTGTAGCTCAGGAATCCAATGAATATGTTTGACTTGATAAAAAGTTGTTTAGTGTTTTGTTGCTGGATGGAATATTCTTAAAATGTCCAAAATCTATTTATAAACTATTTCTAAGGTCCTTAGATTTGTTTTAAAAAAATGTCTTTCTAATTAGGTTTGTATGGTACTTCATAGTAATAATACTTTAATTTAAGTAGAGTTTAGTTTAGTCGTAGTTTAGTAATTTATTCATATTAACAGAGATTTAAAAAAAAGGGGAACACATAAAAACCATTAAAATATTTTTAAAAGTGATCTTTGAATTACATTGTTTTTAATATTAATATTTACAAAATCTTAAAACACAATAACTAAAAGTAAATAGCGATTTTACTGTATTCCTTTAATAAAATGGTTTTCCCAACTTCTTTACTTTTAAGTCCATTTGGGTAACAACTCCCCCAAGACAAATATTCCGCATTACCTCGATCCTCTAATATTGACTTCGGCCCAACCGCCGCGCCACTTAGCCGGGCTTTAACAAATAGCCCAAAGGACAAATGGCCCAGCCATCGAAGAACGACAAAAACACATGAATAATGCAGGCTATTTACCACGGCGACCACGCCACGCCCACTCCGCCAATCATCAACGCCTAAGTATCGAAAATTAGCGCAAACAACAATTAAAAATGCTTGAATGCATTTAATTATTTTGTTGATTGTTTGTGCAAATATGTAGGTTCAAATCAGAGAAAACTAATCAAAAATGCAATTGAAAAATACATTTTGCGCAAATTAATTAAAATTATCGAGGCGAACGGACAAATCAACAGCAAAGCAACAGAAAACAAGAGAGAACGCTATAGTCGGGTTGTTGTCCCGACCATCTAATACCCGTCACTCAGCTAAAGGGAGTGCGAACGCTGTGTCGGGTTGGTGTCCCGACTAATAATCGTAACTCAGCTAAAGGGAGTGCGAGGGAGATAGATATATAATTTTTGATTGCGTATAACTTTTTAATGAATGGTCCGATTTGAAAAATGTCTTCTACATTTCGATAGGTATAAATATACATAACAAAATTGCATTTACACTTCTCGGAAATCTTTAAAGATGTGGGCGCAGGACCCATTTTAAAATCGTTAGTGGGCGATTGTGGGCGTTAGAGGGGGCGTGGCGCTCGGCTAAAATAAACTTGCGCTGCGTAGGAAGCCAAAGAATATGTGTGGGAAATCTCAACCTTCTAGCTTTTGTAGTTTCTGAGATCTCAGCGTTCATACAGACGGACAGACGGACAGACGGACAGACAGACAGACAGACAGACAGACAGACAGACAGACGGACAGACGGACATGGCTAGATCGACTCGGCTAGTGACCCTGATCAAGAATATATATACTTTATGGGGTCGGAAACGCTTCCTTCTAGCTGTTACATACTTTTGCACGAATCTAGTATACCCTTTTACTCTACGAGTAACGGGTATAAAAACCAAACCAGGAGTAAAATAACAAATGGCAGAGCAAAAAGCAACTAATTAATGAGTTGATTAATAAACAATTAGATGTCGGAGCAGGGGAAATAGTTGCCAAATCGATGGCAATTTATGAGCTGGTAATTGACGCCCACACACGAAAAAGCGGGCCCATAACTCAGCACTTTTGGCCAAGTGGCGACTGTTGTAAATCAAGTGAGCCTGAGCTGAGGCCGAGCCAGTGAGCCAACTTGTTTGCTCTTTTTTCGTTTTAGTTTTCTCATTTTTTTATATTTTATTTTTGGCATGCAAACTTGGCCCAGCTGGAGTTGAAAAGTCTGGAGAGGCAGGGTGCCCACTCTCAGATCCCCCAAGCCAGATACCCGAAAATTTTTTAGTTAACCTCCTCTATATCCTCTATACCAAAGCTGCCTAGGCACAAAAGTGGGTGGAGCAGCTGGGATCCCGGTGGCAGCCACTGCACTTGGCTTCTGCAGTTGCAAATTTCTTACTTCGTACACCCGGCCACGCCCACTCTTTTTTTTTCTGCAGCCCGGGGTTCTTTTTTTTTGGGCTCACACACACACAGCAACTGCAAACTGATTGTTCAGATACAGATAAGTGGGCCCACGACTTGACTATGCCTTTGGTCGCGGGATTACAATAGCCGTATTGGTTCAAGTCTCAAGCGCAAATATGTTAATTGCAGCAGCGCTAAACAGAAGCCAAAATTGGCTGGGTTTGGGCGGCCTCTCATTTTCAGGGAGGTGTATCTGATAGTCAGAGTTCAAATAGCAATTGAAATAAATGTTCCGAAAGCGTTAATTGCTTCATTAACAAGCAAATTACCATACAAATGAAGGCTATATCGAAATAAAATGGAAAAGTGTAGGTACTTTATAAAATATCTTGACTCTTATAATTATTCATAAAAATAAGATATGCCTATAAAATATATCAAACATTTTATACTGTTTTAATGTGCAATTTATAAAATATTTAACATATGTTTTGAATCTAGATAAAATACAAATAAATGGTATCCATTTTTACCTACGAGCTTATTGTACAGTTAATATTTTTTCAGTCCCTTAAATTAAATTAAAAAAATATTTTCAATTGTATTAAAAACTTCGGTAAATAATTTCACTAAAACAGTTATAAAAGAATATATTTCTATTAACCATTTGAACAATTTTTCTAAAAATTTCCTGTGCCCAAAATGTATTTAAAGAATTCGTGAAATTTCAGCAAATTGAAATTAATTTAAAGACACAAAAAAGCGTTAATTGAACAACATTAGAGCCAACATTTGATTGCTTAATTTACATGAAAATTAACTAAACCAGAAGCTGGGTGAGAAGGCGAAATCAGAGAGCAGCCGGAATGCTAAGGAAAATGCCAAACTAGAGCCAGAAATAATGGGTCAGGACTCAGGAACCAAGAGCAGGAGTCATCCCTTCGGTGGCGAGGACAGTGCGGAGTTCATAAAGATGCAGACCATTAAGACGTTTTAATTCTTGATTTTACACCCTCGTCGCGGGAATTTTTCTGGGGTCCGGTATGAGGGAGTCCGAGAATGAGAATTCGGTCGTGGCTCATGACCCACGAGGACTGTCAATTTCTCTGGGCTTTATGCCCTCGTCTGTTGTCGTTTTATTTTTAATTTCGTCTGAGCGCGAGCCTTTTTTATGCCGTCGAGGCTCATTAGATTTGCAAAATGTTTCGCTTCTCTCCGCTGGCGATGGTGGTCGTTAATGTTATTAGGTTCTTGGTTCTTGGTCCCTGAATCCTGAACCCAGAGCCCTCGAGTACTGTCCGAATGCAATTGGATTAATAAATGCCATTAGGCATTGCAAGTGTTTTATTTTTATTCCATTTTTTGGGATGGATAATTTGTATTTATGCTGTAATTTTATGCCCCATTTAAGTCGAGTTATGATGGAGGACAGAAAGAAGATGTTAGGGGGAGAAAATGGTAAGGGAATTTTTGATGGCATGATCTGTAATTAATTTCATTCCTTAAAAATCATATTTTTAAAAATTATTAATCTTTGAATTATTTTATTTTATCACTCATCGAAAAGCTTTTTTTTTTGTAAGTCGTGACAAAAATTATTAAGGGATGTTCATATTATTTGGCAAAAAAAATGGAATGTTTTATAGGAGGTGGAGGATATGGAAATGGAAATAAGACAAATGTCAACAATCGCTGGGTTATTTCAGCATTTCATGGGGTGACTTTGTGGGTGTGACCCCGACACTTGGCAAACACATTTACCAACAGCAATTAGACCAGCGCGTTTTTTATTTTAATATAAATGAAGTGAAATTAAAAGGCAACTGTTGACAAAGGCCGCAGAGTCGAGTCAGTCACATGTGGTTTGATGGAAGGAGAAGTTACCATACAGTCGAGTTCGACGGTCATCATCAAAGCGGCAAACACACGTGTCTGGGCGGTCAACTTGGTCCAGCGGCAAATGCTTTTGACACCTTTCAAGCGAGCGGGTGTGAAAAAAGCCCTGAATAAAAGGTCGCACGGCCGGACAATTGCAGAGGTCGCTGTGGTCGGGGTCACCAAAGGCCCCCAAAACCCTTTGGCTGACAGCAGCAACGCCCCCGAGTTCATAATAATCAAAAATTCCTGGCCACTTGCTAATGAGCGCGTTCAGGAGGAGCTCAGTGAACCCGAAATTTGAGGAACTCTCAAGTAACGAAATTTCGGACGCATCTCAATAACTTCCAGGCTGACACTTTTTGTGTTCTCAGGTTATCAGGTGTTTTGGTCAAGAAACTAAGGTCAAAGTTAAAGAAGTTTACAGAAATTGAACATTTAAATTAGGGATATGTGTTTTATTCGCACCAGTAAATAATGAAAAGTCACTTAAATTGAATATCATTTTTCTTGGCCGCCTAAAAGTATGTACTTTAATCGTTTTTAAATAAGTAACTAGTGATATTGATTTATAAGATTTATTACGTTGTTTATTATACCCGTTACTCGTAGAGTAAAAGGGTATACTAGATTCGTGCAAAAGTATGTAACAGCTAGAAGGAAGCGTTTCCGACCCCATAAAGTATATATATTCTTGATCAGGGTCACTAGCCGAGTCGATCTAGCCATGTCCGTCTGTCCGTCTGTCCGTCTGTCCGTCTGTCCGTCTGTCCGTCTGTCCGTCTGTCCGTCTGTATGAACGCTGAGATCTCAGAAACTACAAAAGCTAGAAGGTTGAGATTTCCCACACATATTCTTTGGCTTCCTACGCAGCGCAAGTTTATTTTAGCCGAGCGCCACGCCCCCTCTAACGCCCACAATCGCCCACTAACGATTTTAAAATGGGTCCTGCGCCCACATCCTTAAAGATTTCCGAGAAATATAAATGCAAATTTGTTGTGTATATTTATACCTATCGAAATGTAGAAGACATTTTTCAAATCGGACCATTCATTAAAAAGTTATACGATTTATAAATTGTCAACATATATCTATCTCCCTCGCACTCCCTTTAGCTGAGTTACGATTATTAGTCGGGACACCAACCCGACACAGCGTTCGCACTCCCTTTAGCGGAGTGACGGGTATTAGATAGTCGGGACACCAACCCGACTATAGCGTTCTCTCTTGTTTTATTTGTATTTAAAAATTAATAGGAGCAATATAAGATAATTCTTGCAGGACTTCTAAAACTTTGTTGTTCTTCAAAAATTCTTAAATAACTGACTTTGCTTATTTAATAAGACAAAGCTAATTATTTGTTAATCAACACATACTCCAAGTATTTAAACACATATCAGACTATAATTAAATTTTTGGCCTTTCCCCTGGGATTAAGTCTTTTGAATATCCCAGTCGTCAGAAATTCCGCCGTCGCCCAAGTAAATTGAATTCTTTTTCGGCATACGAAACTAAACGAATTAAAAGTGTTCGGCTGCAGTCCTCTCCATTCATATATTCACATAGATATAGAGAG
Organism: Drosophila takahashii; assembly: GCF_030179915.1. Classification (NCBI taxonomy): domain Eukaryota; kingdom Metazoa; phylum Arthropoda; class Insecta; order Diptera; family Drosophilidae; genus Drosophila; species Drosophila takahashii. The sequence continues at coordinate 12,140,483 of NC_091678.1, read as the reverse complement.
GGAACGACCACGCCCACAGGAGGTGGAAAAAATAATTAAATGATAAACTAATTTACGCCCGAGCCTTTAATAATCAGACGCCAAAAAGGAGGAAACGAGAGGCCAGAAACTGATAGAGTTAGAGATATTGGGGGTCTCTGTTTTTGGGGGGAAAAAGTGGGACCGAAATTGGGTGGATATATATAACCGACCGGGTGTCCTTGCTGGTTTCGCCGCCTGGGCAAATAATTATTATTTTTCGAAACTATAAATCTGCTTACAAAATATTTTCGTGCATTTTTCTCCAGCTACCCACAGCGCAGGGGGTTAAATGGTGGGGTAGCCAGGGGTTAAGGCGGGAGGAGGAGAGTCACCAGACTGCGCCAGCCTCGGCAATGATATACAGTTTTCAATTAAAAATTATAGTCTAATGAAATTTTCCAGCATCGCCGGCAGCTGAATTTTCTGAGGTTTTTATTTTCTTTTTCGGTTATATGGGATGGGGTTAGAGGAAAGTTAATTGCCAGTTTCTGTGGGCGCAAGAACCTTTAAAAGGTTTTGCCAAAAAGGGTTTACCAATCACCTTTAGTTTGTATTATGTTCGCCCCACACTATTTCCATTTATTTTCAGGTTTTCCTGTGGCTCAAGCATTTTGTCATCTTGTTGGCACTCTTTTGATTTATGCTATTTACTTTTTATCAAACTGCCGTCTGCACTGGCTCAAAAATAATTACAAAGCTGGGTACTTCTCCCTCTGCCATCCTCATCTGAGCTCAACTCCTTTTTGGCTACATTTTTCGATCAAATTTCTTAGTTCACAAAAACTACAGGCCACAGACACTCACACACACAGAGCCCAGCCACAAAATATTTTGGTATGAAAAATGTCCAAATTGCTAACCGAAAAATGTCCTTTAAAACTGGGGATATGGTAGAACAGAGCAGAATTGCCTGCGATGTAGTTTGCTTTTTGTTTGCTTTCTAATAGTTGCTCTCCCCCGCCACAAAAGTGGAAGATGAGGACGATGAGCACCTGTCCCATAACTGGAACCCTGTCCCTTGCAGAACTCAACCCCATCCTCGTATGTAATCCGAAACATTGTTGGTTTTAGTTTTTCCGGGGCTATGGTCTATAGTTTGAGTAATTTGCTTTTAAGCGGTTTTTAATATCAAAGTATTGCCGAAATATTTCCTAAAATACGTATATAACCAACCCCCAGCGCGACACGAAACTTTTCATCCCGAAAATGCGTAGAAAATCTGTTTGAAATTGTTATGTCATTTTTATGCAAAATATTTTCAAAATAAGAAAAACAAAAATCGCTGAGCTGGACCTCGCGCCTTGTGACTGTCATAAAAAAAGCGGGGAAAAAATCGTAACATTTAAAAGCTGTTCTCATGAACGTAATGGGATAGGGCCCAGAAAAAAAACCAAAACGAAAGTGAAGAAGTCATCAAAATGTAACTCAAGACATTTACCGAGACTAATTTCTGTTCAGTCCAGGTTTTTCGTGGGCTCATTGTGCCATTCGCTTCACTTTTTTGTTTTCCTTTTTTTTGTTTGTTGGGGCGGCTTTTTTCTCACCCCAACAGTTCATTAGCCAGAATTTACAGTCACTTTTAGGAAATGCAACCGAAATGGTACACGAAATGTAGGCCCAAAAAGGTGCTTTGTTTTTGAGGGATGTAGATGTACACTGTAGATACTTTGGCCCAAACATCTGAGGTCCTCCTCGTCCACAATTACCATGAATATTAAGCCACAATAAGAGGCCCAAAGCTGCAAGCTGAACTCGCAATTGATGGAGCCACAGATGTTTCGGTGAGGTTGTGGTTTTGGTTTGTGGGGTTTTAGCCTCACCTTCGACCAGGTAATTGAAGGGGGTGGGTTCTAAATGGAAATATTCCCGAGTAACAAATGCATTTTTAATGAAATTTCTGTTTGCATTAGTTAGTGAAATGGAAATCTGCGATGAAGTAAAAGGGCGTGGCATTGTAGTTATTAGAAAGTTTATTAGTAGAATGGTATTATTTGTTTAAGTATTATTTATTATTAGAATTCCAGCGAACTTTGTTAAAATCAAATTATTTTTCAAAAACTAAAAATATTTTAAAGTTTAAATCTAATTTGGAATTTTTTAAAATCATTTAATTGAATTTTTAAAATAATATAATCATAATTATAATATAATCATAGCATATAATCCAATGTCTAGTCATTTATCAACATAGTTATTCAGATAAATCAAAATCTATTTTCCTATACAATACCATCACTCCTTATATTCGCTCACATACCATAAATCAATTACGCTACCATTTCCGATTTGCGTCAAAAAGGAAAACAAAGAAGTGGTTTGCAAAAAATAACAGCGTACAGAAAACATTCACATTTCCTGGCTAATCAAGTGAAGTCCCTGGAGAAATGCGCATTCATTTCAAAATTCCAACCGATAAGTTACCCGTGCGGAAGACTTCCCCTCCCCAAACACCCATTTTCCTGATGGCCTGCATCCCGTGGAACTACCCATTACATACGCAGTTAACTCAATTCCTCGCCTTTCTGTCCATTTGCAATGTTGGCAGCCAAATTGAATTCAAATTCAATTTGAACTTTTCAATTTCGGGACCAGCAGAGGGAGGATAACAACGGCAGAGCACATTTCAAATGCGTAAAATGTAATGAAAATTATGAGTTGAACCTGAACCCAGGACCTTAAAAGCGAAAAAAAGTGAAAGCTAAATGAAATTTTACAAACCAAATTGTTCATGCACTTTTGAGCAGCACTTTCAGCGTTAAAAGGGCAGACAGAAGGCTCAGACAGTTGGCCAAATGAAATGAAACATACTCGTAACTCGCAACTCGAAAATTTAAATTGAAATTGAAATACGGCAAACTTCAGACGTGAGTTGTGTGTTTTTGTTGCCTTTCGTTGCCGCGGGCAGCGTTTTTGTAGCTGGGTGTGACATTTGACGCCCAACGTGGGGCATTTTCTTCGTTTTCCACCCGGGTCGCCCCTGAACATCCACTAGTTATGACAGTTACAACTTTAATCAGACAACCGCCCATCCACCGTTCGGCGCATTCATAACCAGCGAAACTTTTACGAGCCACTTGGCCAGTTGACGAGCTCTGGAGCTCAGCTGTACCATCCAGGTATATACGCACAGATGAGGTCCTGGACGTTCCACAATGTTGACCAAACATAAAAAAGATGTTCGCCGTCAAGTGGGATTTTGTGTTGCAACTCGACGGAGGGATACCACTTAAAGAAAGATTGTGCTTTTCTGATCTAAAAATTGATATTTTTAAAGTTTTAATTGCAATTATATTATGATTTAAATCTGATTTTAAAGGAAATATTTTACAAACTTCCAGATCACTTTAACTTTTATAAATCGAACCTTAATCTATTACCAAACGTTTTTTATTTTATTTTATTAAGACTTCAACCTTGTAATATAAATTCATATTGCCATTAAAACTTAATTATTAATTATTTATAGATACTTCAAATTATTATTTTTTATTTAAATATTTAAAAGCACTGCAGGGTATTTATATTGATATTACTCAAAGTCGAATGCCATCAAATGCACTCAATGCAGACAGGACTACATTGCACTCCTTTATGTTTAGTACCCACAAAAGACTGCTCTGCACCCAAAATCGAACCTGAAATCCCGAATAGGACCAGACACATTCCCAACTGCCGTCGAAAAACTCTCCGGGGCAGGCCGACAATTATTATTTTACAAATTGATATTTATGAAGCAATTTACAAAATGTTTTTACGCCAAACGACTTTTGCAATCGCCGGAGTTTGGTGATGGCAGTCTGAGGCTTGCACAAACATTGCACAGATTGCAGTCGAGAGACCAGGTCCTGATTTCGTCCTGGAATGGACTATGGACCCTGGACCCTTGGGCCGTGCTGCATTGGCGTTGCAGTCGGGGCAAAAAATGTCATGAATTTCATTCGGGAAAAGGAAGAGGAGGATGAAGAGGGCGGCACCACAAAACGGTTGACTTTTCCCCAGCGAGGCCCCACAAATGTTTATTAATTTTATTGAACAATTAATTAAATGCGGGCAAAATGTTTTGTCAGCGGCATCGCCAAACGACAGCTGCAAACGACGACGACGACGGCCTTTGGGATTGGATTGCACTGAGCCTGCAAGTATGCAGCTCAATATTAAAATACCACAAAAACGTAACTTCAAGTCGAGGGTCAGGGGCTATGGACATATAGAAGAATATTTGGGATGTTCTCGATATCTTTTTTTAGCTTTATCATTAAAAAATAGAAACTTAACTATTGAAAATGCATAATTTTTTAAAAGTTAAACACCAATTTTAATTAAAATTAGTAATATATAAAAAATATAACACCCCAAAAGAAGAGTAGGATTTTACAAAAGGCAACATATAGAAGCTATTCCGGATGCTCTCAAAATCAAAAAAGGGTTATCATAAAAAAATTCAAAACTAAACGACCAAAAATTATAAAGCCTACTGTATTAAAGATTATACAAAAACTCAAATTTAAAAGCTTAGCTCAAATTTGTATTACAATTAATGTAGAATCAACAATCTTTCCAATAATATCGGGCTCAAAAAGGTTACAGAATAGCGAAATCATTTATCGGAACACTCCGAAAAAAAGAGTACGATTTTATGAAGTGCAACAGCAGTTGCAACAACAATCAAAGGGCCGTTAGCACTCAATGCAAATGTTGCAGTCACAAATTGTTTTTATTGAAATGGGCCCACCCAACCTGCCTTAAAATAAAGAAAATTGCCAAATGAAAATGGCTATTGTTTAAAAATATATGTTCCGAATGTTCCTCCCCCCGTTCAAAGCAAACCAAATGCAGGCCATAACAGTTTTGTTGTTTAATGGCAAATTTATTTGCATATTGTAGCACTCGCAGTGGGTGGAATGGGGGGTTGCCCAAGGAAAATGGGTGGGGAAATTGAAGGAGGGCGAGGGCGAGCAAGCGATATGCACTTGACACTCAAGTGGACGCTACACACATGCCGAAATCGGGAGAGGGTATAGGTATTATTCTCGAGGGTTGCTCAGCATTCAAAAAAGGTTTTTCGCTTTTCGCACACTCGCCGCGCGCTTAAGTAAATACAAATTTACATTTCGCTGCCATAAACACTTTTAAATTTGAATTTTATTCGTTCTTTCTGTTTTTTGTGCGCGCCGCATGCAAATTGAAATTGATGCCAAGGTAAACAGTATCTGTGCGGAAGCCAGACAACTGGCCAAAAGGTCAGCGCGTTGTTCCATCCAGCTTTTCAGCTGACCCCATCCTCGGATGAGATGCCAAAGAGCTTAGCCTGGCCAATTGCGTTGACAACTCCGGTTGGCCAAGTGGCAGAGAGTGGGAAACCCTCGAGGAAATGTCTTGGCCATAAGTCAAAGCCACTTCACAAAACACTTCCGGCTCACTGGGACGTTTTGGGGATTTTCTATTATCCGCTTGTTGGACTTTTCTTTTGTCCTTGAGGTTTTCTTCTGTTCGCACATGATTAAGTACAACTTACGGGGGACATTCCCTGTTCACCAACGATTGTGGAACTGCATTTTTAAAGACGGAAAGTCAAAATATTTTTATTTTTACTTATAATAATGTTTAAATTCTGCAAAGAAAACTAGAATAAACAGGTTCCAATAAAGTATAGAAATATATTATAATTTAGGATACACATTTTATTCTATTTTACCAGTATTTACTTGCTTTGATTCTTCATGTAGAGAGACTATATAACTTTCATAAACTATTTTCTACACAGAATACTTCCCGAACTCAATAGGAGTATATCAGTAGAAAGCCAAGATTAGCAGTTCGATTATTATTATTATTTTATGTTTATTTGCTGGATAATCAAATGACGTAAACTTAGCTCCTTTAGTTTTTCCAAGCCCCTTAGCTTTTCAAAAATTTCCCACCCCTTCCACAAGTACAACCACAAGTAGCTTTGTTTCTTTTACCCAACACTTTACTCCTTTTAACCAATTTTCCCTTTTATTTCTGCTGTCGGGGAGCAATTGAAATGGTATTTTCATTTCCAAGTGTACACTTGTTGCTTGAAAACAGAAGTGAGTGGGTGTGTGGCTCGACGAGGGTTTATTTTGGCAGTAAGTGTAAGCCCTCTGTCCCCGCTTTTCGTTTGTAGTTTCCCGTTTGGTGGTTGCTGCCACTGCCACTGCCACAAAAGACCCTTTTTCGCCTGAACCACCGCAAAAAAGCTGAGGAAAATCGTCGCATAAAAAGGGGCGTTTAGTGTGTAAAAAGAAGCTGGGTGAAGAGAGAGCCCTTGTTGTTTTTGTTAAATTTTGCAGAAAGTCACCAAAAAATCACCACCCACACACCCTGCACGGGGATCCGCTTTCCTTTTTGTGTGGGGGTGCGTGTGGTTTTCGCTACCGGGTTTTTTGTTTAGCCTTTTGGGTATTTAAACTAAGCGGATTGTATGGGTGACATGAGTAGGTGTTAAGTGGCTTTGTCACTTTTCCAAAGGGTGGGAAAATGTGAGTAGAGTTCAGGTACTCCGTGTTTTTCGATGGAGAAATACACACTCTCCCATCAGTGGAAAAACCCAATCAGTTTGTCTTGCACTCAATTTAAGCATTTAATTGCTTTCTGCAATCATTCGAAAAACACTTTCGCAAGCCAGCCTCTCAAATTGTAAAATCTCACAAAATTAATCAGTCCACTTGGGGCCCGAAAGTCAGAGCAATTAATCCAACTCAAATGACTGACTGATTCTATCGTTTTGCCATCCGCATCGAGAGACGGAGATTTTCCAAGGCAATAAATCGTTGCCTGCTGCTACGGCTGTTAATTTGCAATTCCGATTTCAATTTGAGCACAATTTTTGCTCCGAAAAATATGGCCATCGGGCAATTGTTCAGCAATGCCGGTCATGCACTCGAAAAAAATGTAGGTAGCTTGTAAATATTACAGAACATTAGGCTTTCAGTGGGCTTAAATCTTTTGAATTGAACTTACGAATTTAGCAATTTTAGAATCTTTTAAAATTAAAATTTTTGTTTTCAAACAATATAGTTCGGCTTCAAAGTGTATAATTAAAAAGTGCAAGAATGTTTAAATTTTTTAATATAAATCCTAAAACAGTACTTTAATTTTAAGTTACTCGCAAATAAGTATTTGTTAAATATATGTTTTTTTCAAGTGCCTCATCCCTTTTAGATCCCTGAGAGAGTGATGCCCCCGCAGTAACCGCAAACATTTGACCAGGAGCCCTCAGGGGCTGCTCCTGTTCGAGTTCCAACTGCAGGACCTCCCCTTCGATGTGGATGTGGCTGTGTGGATGTGGCTGTGGTCATCCTGCGTCCGTTCGCACGGACATGCGTCCGTTTGTAAGCCATTCATTTGTCCAATCATTCAACCGGAAGCTATACCGTTTGACACACATATACCCGTAGAGCGTAGAGCCCAACCCATCCGGAATTTGCCGGTGGTGCTGGAACCCGCTGGGTGTCACACTCGGACACTCGCATGACACATGCAAATTTTCCAGCCGCATTCCCCCCTCCCCCCGAAAACAGCCACATCCGCATCCACATCCACATCCGCATCCGCTTCTGGTGGCAATGTGTCATGCGAGTGGCAGTCGCCACTTAATTCATTTGATGCCGTAATTTGGCAATTTCTCGCAGATTTCCACAGTCTGACATTCGGATTTGATCAATTAATTTGAATAACACCGGTCATTTATCATGTCGCGGCCCCAGAGTTGCGAAAGGGTTGCCTGGCTGGCTGTTAGCTGACAGGATATCCCCAGGTCTAGGATTGCTGATTGGAGGCAACCGACGAAGTTAATCCCCCACCGAGTAACTCCAGTTTGGGTTCGTTTTTTCGCTCAACTCACGAGGGATTTGAATTGTTTTCATTGGGTATTTTTAGGGAGGGTGTCATTTGAAAAGTTTACTTAGTTATTTAATTAAAATAAACTGGCAAACCGACTTGCACTTAAATTGCTTACTTAAAAATTAAGTAATTCCAAAATATTATATTTACTTACTTATTTAACTACAGATTAAATTTAAATAATTATCATAAAAAGTTTATCATTATTAAGTTAAATGGAAAATGTAGGCCTTTTTTATTTTATTTTAAAAAATACTTCTTCAGAATGGTTGAGGCATTTTCCATTCCTTCAAATAATCATAATAAATGACAAACAAAATGCTTGAATTATGTTTTTAATAAGCACAACAATACTTTATGGCATTGCCGCAATACTCCCTGTTTCCATACCCATATATCTTTTCTTCCCAGCCAAAGCAAGTCACGTAAAAAAGTAAGCAAAAGTGAGTGGAACAACAAAAGAAAAGGCCCTGAAAGAAGACACGGCTGCTTAGATAAATGAATGCGAATTATGAGCAAGAAGGGGAGCATTTTCCGAGGGAAAACTCAACTTCCAGTGCCACATACTTTGCATACTTTTCTGGGAAGCATTCGAAAAACAAGCGTGAAGCCGCAGCAACTGTGTAAAATTTGTTTGGGAAAAATCTCCCGAAAAGCGCTGAAAAAAAACAAATCACAAAAGCCGAAAAAATTATATACAAATGACTTTTTATGTTGATTTCATGGACGCAGCTGTTGCGGGGGACTCTGTCCCTGTTGTTGCTCATAATTTATTATCCTGCACGGTTTGTTTTATGAACTTTAAATAAAAATTTATTAGCAGGCAAGGGAGACGAGATAAAGTCGAACAAGTTGTGCGGCATGTGGCTGTCGCAAGACAGTTTGCATTTTTGATTAATTTTCATTTCGCTGCTATCGACGATGCATCAATCAAAGTTTTCAACATTCTGTCCGTGAAATGAAACAAAAGTCCTCCCTTTTGGCAAAGGAATTTACCCTCCTTAGGCATAAAGTTTGATGTATGGGCCTATCAATACATTTGACAAATACAGCAAGTGGTCAGTTCATTTAGAGAGCTGAGCTTGTGTTTAACAAAAAAGTTAAAATTATTATATTTGATCTTGTATTGATAGTTTTCTAAACGTAACTGCATATAAATTCAATTGAAAAATATTTTTAACATTTCTAGATTTGCAATATAAATAGGAAAATGGACTTACTAAGACTGACACCTTTTGGAAATATTTGAAAGATATGCGTTTCTCTCTTTCCGTTCTTTCCTCAGTCGACAGTCTGATTTTCTTCCCCTAGACCAGCTCCACCATTCATTTGTTGACGTCAGTCTGATCCCCTGCCGCTTTAGCATCCCCAAAAAAATCCGAACAGAAATCTTAATCCAGACTGTTAGGGGGGAAATGTAATACAATCTCACAATTTAACGCTACTTATGCACGGCGTATGAATTTCATGCCATTTGTAAGCCACTCCAAGGCATCGAAGGAAATTGGCCCCCAACAGGAATCAACAGAATCCAAATGAAATATAGACAAAGCTATTCAGACATACTGGTGATGGCTAGTAAAGACGAAATTCCGGAGTGATGATTTCCAATATTTGGTTTCATGAAATAACGATTTTGCACCATATTATTTTTTTATACCAGCTCCTAACTTTTTTTTACAAAGACATTATTTAACTTTTGTTTGTCCTTGTCATAAAAAAATACATACCTATTCTTTATAGAGTTGAAAACGCTTCCTTACTCTTCGAGTAACAGCTATAAACATTTAAACACACAAAGGTATTATTTTCCTGGTATTACGGTGTATATTTTAGCAGCTTTAAAAATATACACGCATTTTCCGGAAATAAGATTTGTCAAAAATTTATTCTGAATCAGCCGTGTCGGAAAATCGTTCAGCAATAAAGTTAAAATCTTGCATAATTGTTCCCCAAAGTGGCATATGGACAAGTCGATTTTTTCGAGGGTTGTCTTCGGGAATTATCTCGACAGAGAGACCGCGAAAAAAGAACGCAACGCGAATATAAGGTTGTACACCAATTTTATTAACTGCAAATCTTATTTGCATGTTTATTTTGCATAATGTGCCGAAAAACAAGCGTCAAGTCAGCGCACACACCCCTGCAAACTAGGGGATGAGGGTAGCTTTCTTTTATTCAAATATTTTCTTATGACTTGCCAGAGCGCGACAAAAATTCGATTTGAGTGTCTGTCAACCGCCGAACTCCGCCCAAAAAAAAAATGAAAAACAAATTTCACGCTTAACAACGCGGTTTCGTCCGTTTGACGACGATTTGCATACGAAATCGGAGAAGTCAAAAAAAGGGACCTGTCGAAGGGTGGTTGCAACAATTACATCTGTTATTTGGCCTCTCGATTCAAGTGGCTTTCGTTATTTTCATATTTTATGCATTTTCCACGTGTCAAATCGCGCGTCAATCAATCGATGCGCATCAGGCATTTTTAATTTTTTCGAAAATTTTCTATCCACTCTGCTGTTCTACTGCCTTTTTATTTGTTTTTCATTTTTATGCCCCGGCACACCCCACGAAAATATAAAAAAATAAAAAAGCGAAGAAGGTGCTGGTTTCAATTTTACGCCGATTGGTTTTCGGCAATCGCCTGTGCAAATAAGCTGAGCGAGCGATAAGCCCAAGGTCCAAAGTCCACGCTTGTCTGGCTATATCTCACTGGCCGTATGGCCGTATAGCCGGGGCTCAAATTTAAATAAATACAAGCAAAGTGGAAAATAAAATGCTCACAAAAGGTAGTCAGGGGTATTTTCCCCTTTGAACGTAACGAGACAATTTTTACACCGGGCCAATCTGTAATTGGATTTATTAGGGTACTTTAGTAGATAAACCCTCGACACTTACTGGGTACTTTTTAGAAAGTATGGCTAGATATTTAGAGCGAATGTACTGGGAAATAGTTGCTTATTTTTATTAAGATTTAATAAAAATAATATAAATTCTTAGGTACAAATAGTTATAAATTATAATCAGTAAATACTTAAAACTACTATAAAATTATGAAAAACTCTTTAAATATAATTTAATTAATATGTAATAAATAAAGGCGCAAATGGAATTGGGAATAGGATTGGCGAAAGCCTAGCCAATAGCTTAGCAAAAATATTTGTTATAAGCCTGGGAAAAATCCTGGAAAAATGTATGAAAAAAAGGTCGTATATAAAGCCAAAGTTTTGTTTCAAAATGTTATTTAAATTTTTATTTTGATTTTAAGTAGTATTCTTCGCACAACTGCTCAACAACGTTCTCAAGCTCAACTTAAATGTTTGGTTATTAACCCAACCAAATATTAAAATGTCGAAATGAGATGTTGAAAATGTTGAAACCAACTTGGCGGATCTTATTAAAAATTCAAGTATTGCCAATTTTTGGACGTCAGCCCGAGAGACAAGGAACCGTAATGCGATACAAGAACATAGCCCTCTTCCCAGGAACAGGAACAGATGAGAGCGTTGACAACGCACGGGGAAAAGGCACTTACAACAATGGAAATGATTTTTGCATAATTTATTCGATGATTATTACAAAGAAGGAGACAGTTTTTGAGTGCCACCGTTGCCATCCGTTGGGCGCCAGTTAATGTTGCTTTTTATTACAATTAGAATGTTTTGGGGATTGTAAGTTGACGCCGCGGCTCCTTGGTCCTTGGGTTCCCTTTACTGGGTTCTTGGTTCCTGGTCCTGTTTGTGCTTGTGCATATTCACCGGATTTAATTTGACTGTTGCCGGCAAAAGTGATTATGTGCCTTTTGCCAGCTGCAACATTTCAACTCCTGTCCCCAGAGTGTCTCCGGATTGCCGTTCTACACATGAGCCACCTCTCTCAAGTGGTTGCTCCGGATCTTTCATTTCGACTTCAATCATATTTCATGCCTTCTACCCGCCCCGTCGACCCCTCGACCCACTTGGTTTATGTTTATTGTTTTATCCGGGCTTTCCGCCGTGTGCCAAGGACTCGCGCACACACTCAGACATAATCAGAAAAGGTAATCAACATAAAGTTGAGCGTCGTCAGCAACAATTCTCGTTCCCCGTCGGCACTTGTCACATTCACAAATGAATGAAGTGCCAAAAGCACAACTGAGACGGGAAAACTCCGGGAAAATTATGATACCAAGGAGCTGGGCCCAAGGTGTAACAGTGTATCTAGTTATTAAGCCAATCCCAGCTAGAAAAAGGTGAGTTAAGCCGTTTTCCAACAAGTTACTAAGCTTAAGAAAATATTATTTATTTTTATTAAAAACAAAACAACAGTCTGTTTAGTTTTGCCAATTTTTTTTGTTTCAAGCATATTAAGATGCAAATCCTATTTAATTAACCAAACAATTTTAATTCGATCTAGTTGGATAACATCTAAGTATATAAAGCGAATTTTAACTGTTCATTAGCTAATCATGTCTGGCATTATTTATTTCATATGTGTAACTATTATTGCTGTTTCGCAATACTATGGTAACTTGTTCTTTATTTATTTAGATTTGGCTTATGTATGTATTTTATTTACCAGATCCCCTTGCAAATATGTGGATATTTTTTTGGCTATAAATGTTTTTTGAACAATAAGTCGAATTAAAAAATGTTTCCTCTGTAAAATTAATTTAACTTAGCACATAAAATGTGAATCATGATATAACAGAATCGAATTCCATTTTCCTCTTGCAACTTTTTTATTTAAAATTTATTTTTACTTCATTTGTTTTTTACTTTAACCCACTGTTTAATTTAAAGGCGCTGCGCAGGTAATTAAATTCTCTCTCGTTTCCTCGTGTCAAAAATGTACACTCAAGTCGCCATATCTTACTCATTTCTCATATCTGGTTGGTCTTTCCATCAAAACCCCCAAATTGATTGATCAACTCAATCGGTTGTGCATTTGAGTTTTGTGTTTCGCCAAGCAGAAGAATTCAATTATTCAAAAGCCGAAAACAACCTGAAGGTGGGTTTAATGTGGGGGCTTAGGATTAGGGGCAAAAGGACGTGGTCGAATCATACTCGACTGGAAGGAATATGAAAAAACTTTTTTTTTAACTCTTTAATCAATATTTTTCCTTTTTTTGAAATGTCCAAATGTTACTAGAAAATTAGTAAACGAAAAAAAAGAGTAAAAAAACGGTGAACCTTAATAATTTGATTGATGGTTGAATAGTCGAACCCTTTTTTGTTTTTACCAGATGATGGTCTCATGATAAATTGCTGATATATTTATTTACCTAAAAATTCTATATGCATACCGCCCCCTGGTCAGAATCAACGAACTCCCTCATTATGGACGGGCGACTTAATTAAATGAGCTTCTCTGGTCATTTTCTGCCCGCAAAGAACGTCTCGAAACCAAAATAAACACTCCATCGATGGATGCCACCCCTAAATAGCTGGACCTCAAACCACAGAAACCCCAACACTTCGAACACGGCTCATTTTGCGGTCTGCATTGCATTTAATTAAATCATAAATAAGCATAAAGCGAAACGCATCTCCCGACAATTAAACAAACATAAAAACCTACCAAGTGACAATGCCACGCCCCCTTCTCCTTCCCATCCACACACGCACACACGCTTATTTCGCACTGCATGGGGTAAACAGTAAATTGCGCACTCAAATGACCGAAAACGCATTGAAAATTGCATTTAATTAAGTCAATCCCCGTGCTCGCCTTTGGCCACAAAAGCCGCAGCATACTTTCCAGCTTCGTTGGGGACTTTAATTATGTCCCGTTTTAAGGGCGAGTCCTTCTAGCACAGGGTACATCATCTATATGTTTCACTTGGAAAAAAATAATTATAAAATATCTTATGATATTAAGATAAAATCCTATTAAGAGTGAAAAAGGCCTACATACAACGGCAAAAAATATAAAATAAAATTACTTATGAAATAATAAATATAAAGTAAAATTCAATAATTAAATCAGTAACTCATTAACTTCAGTTGAGATGGTTTCAATGTATTTCTAGCTAAATAATGCCTTGGGTTTACAGTTGTTTCTTAGTTAGATTTAATATTTTTCAAAACCCAACTCCTAAATGGTAGGATGCGCGTAAACAGGGATGAGTCGAGATCATCACTAGGTCCCGCAATGGAACTGATTTTTATGCCCACCAGATAGAAGTTCCTCGGCTTGCCGTCGAACACCTCGAAGGCCATCAGAGGCGATCCCCAAAGAAAATCGTTTCCGGTATCGCCCACCGAACACATATGATTCTCGGAAAGTGGTCGGTTCCAAATTTTCGAACTGCAGAACTGCAGGCTGGCCATTTGCACCTGTTTCTTGACCCGCCACTCACTAACTAAATCCTTCAACTGAAATTGGTCCCGCCAGTCTTGAACCAAATCTTCTGGCCTATAGAATCCGGCCTGCTCCAACCTCTGGCCAATATGTTTGTCCTTATCGTCACCTGCGGGTGGCAAACAGATGGGCTGCACAAAGTACGAGAACTCCACGATCCCCTGCAGTTTGGCTAGTGCGATATTATAGTTAAGGCCTTCCAGAGTAGCAGCTGATCTGTATTGGGGATGCACCACCAGTTCCTCAATGTCCAAAGTCTGTGGCGATATGCTGCATTGGGTTAAGTCCTTCACTTGGCGACAATCCCCGTCAGTAAAGTTTCTTTGTGCCCGCCAGTCTCCAAAAACTATAAATGAGGCATCGGCCTTCGGTATGTTTAGCACACAGTGGGCGGGAAGAATTGCATATCGCTGGTTGATCAGCACCGCAAGACAATGAAACTCGGTGGTGGCTTCACCTGAATTCTCATAGCCCACTCGCCCAATCCAGGTGTACTCATCCGGTGACGTTATCTCATTCCGATCGTAGAGCTGACTTTCCAGCAGTTTTCCGCATTCCTCGTGTCCCTGAATTGCTGCAAAGATTTTCCATGTTAACTTGTTGTTTAAAAGAGCTAATAATGCCATATATTTATAATGAAAGTGATTAAACAACTATGTAGTTAATAAACATTTTTGTAACTTTTTTATATGCTCACTGAAATGTACAAATTAATAATTTAAATTCTTTAAAACTTTTAACTCACATGTTAATATCCCGAATATAAAATATAAAAATGTTATACCGCCTAACATCTCGGTGTGAATTTTCAACGGAACTAATTCTCAATTCAACTAATCGAACAGGTTTGTAGAATTTATCAAAGCTTTTTCTTAGTAAATTTCATTGCACTTAGATGCTTCAGTCTGAGACGGGTTTTTTGTTTATTTCTCGCATAATTGAAAACGGTTTGATCAGGTTTGTTCGATCGCGGCCGAACTTGTTTTATGTTCACCGGGCGCAGTACAAGAATAAGAAGTCGGCTTTAGAATGTAGTTATAAATTTATTGGGAGAAAAAGCGGCGCGTGATGTGCGTCGTCGTCGAGAGTATTTCAGTAGTGGACTTTGAGCTTAGAAGCCACGTTATGCAACACTAGGTGGGAGTTGCAACGCGTTAGCCCTAGCTTACAGAGTTGCCATACAGTTACATTGATTTAACTAAGTTTACGTTATATTCAAATGCTCCTCCGACATACTCCCCTCGTTGAAAGAACGCAGATCTTTCAATTACAATCAAAAGGAAGAGGAGCTAATTTATGAATTGCCCTACGCAGGGGGCCTTTAGCGGTATGCAGATCCACGACTCGTACTCGGTGGTCTCGTCCGTAAGTAACTCCAGTGACTCTTGCTAGGTTCCAGCATCGAGGAGGAAGGTTGTCCTCGTGCACGATGACGAGTTGACCGACCTGGATGTTGGCTTGCGGCTTGGTCCACTTGCCGCGAACTTGAAGAGAATGGATGTAGTCCCTTCGCCACCTGCGCCAAAAGTGTTGATTGATGAATGTCACGCGTTGCCATCTGGTTAGATAGCGCAACTTGGAGTCGTCGTCCTCCTCTGTTGGGTTATAGAGAGATTCATCTGGTGCAGATAATAAAGCTGACCCAATTAGGAAATGGGCCGGCGACAATGCAGCTCCATCATTTGGGTCGTCCGATACTGGCGCAATGGGGCGTGAATTCAATATGGCTTCGACTTCTGCGAGGACGGTCAGGAGCTCTTCGTATGTAAAGTTTGCTTCTGCGATGTTTTTCATCAGGAGCGTTTTAGCTGATTTGACAGCCGCCTCCCAGAGGCCGCCGAAATGTGGGGCTCTGGGAGGGATGAAACAGAATGAGAATCCCTTGCGAGCGCTGTATGACTCTAGAAGACTGATGGATTCAGGCTCCAGTAATGCAGTTTGGAACTCCTTCATTTTGTTGGCAGCTCCCACGAAGTTTTTTGCGTTATCGCAGTAGATGCGTTGCGGTAACCCACGCCGGGCAATAAACCTTCGAATGCAGGATAAGAAAGCATTAGTTGTAAGCTCGGAAACTAGTTCGATGTGGGTAGCCTTCGTTGCAAAGCACACAAATATTGAAGCGTAAGTTTTGTACGGGGACTTGCTTCGAATTTTGTATGAGGTCAGGAAGGGACCGCAAAAATCGACGCCTGACACCAGGAACGCTCGTTCGCCGACAAGTCGATCTGGAGGGAGATTTCCCATGATCTGGGACATAAGGCGAGGCTTGTAGTGGAAGCAGTGAGTGCATTCCCGTACCACTTGACGCACTAACGCTCTGCCGTTGATGACCCAAACGTTTTCGCGAAGTAAGGAAAGCAAGACTTTCGGTCCTGCATGTAGGTTGGAACGGTGAAGGAACTCGACGTATAGCCGTGTAAAGCGATGCTGTTTTGGCAAAATGGCTGGATGCTTAGCGCTGTATGGCAGATCGGAATTATCCAGTCTTCCCCCTACTCTCACCAGGATCAGGATTGCATTGCCGATATGCATTTTGTCTAAATACGGAGTCAGTCCTTGAAAGCTAGACTTTAATGGCTTGTCATTCAGTAATAAATTGATCTCTGTGCTATATACCGTTTGCTGAATTTGTGCTACGATTCTCCAAAACGTTTGATTTAGCTCGATCGCTGGCACGTGTACTACATTTTGAACAGTTGAATGTCTAGCTGCAGGGACCCTATTAAATACTCTAAAAATGAAGGATAGCGTACGCAGGATACGAAAGTATGACGATGACCGCTCGATAAGATCATCTAGAATGCTGGGTACTACAATAGCACTCGAAGTTTCGACTATCATAGATTTGGGTTGCATCTCGATTGATGACTGGAGGGGTGGATTTACTGGATTAGGCAGACAAGGCCATTCGCTTTCCGACCTTTTCAGGAAGTCGGGTCCAGTAAACCACATGTTGTGCTCAAGATCCTTTACTGAGCATCCTCTGGATACGATGTCCGCAGGATTTTTGCTTGTTGATACGTAGCGCCATTCAACATCTTGTGTGTACGACTGGAGCTCAGATATCCTGTGAGATTCAAAAGTTGGCAATTGCGACGAGTGTTTCCCAAGCCACTGTAGAACGGTCTTCGCATCGGTCCAAAAGTATACCTTTGAGATGTAAGGCTCGAGTTTGTGTTTGAACTTTTGATATGTTCTATTAAGCAGCACGGCTGCAGAGAGCTCAAGCTTTGGGATTGACAAGGATTGAATTGGAGCGACTCTTGACTTTGCAACTAATAAGCTGACCTTTACTACACCATTGATTATGCTGCGAATGTAAAGGCAGCAGCCGTATCCTCGTTTGCAGGCGTCCGCAAATCCGTGAAGCTCGCTTTGGTATTGTTGTGAGGTTGATACATATCGTGGAATTTTCACTGTGGATAAGTTTCGCAAGTCATTTTTCAAGTTGTCCCAGACGATTCCGAGATCGTTGGGAATTGGCTCATCCCAAGAAAGTTTGCGGATAACTAAATCTTGAATGAACGTTTTGCAATTCATGAGGACGGGCGCGATAAGTCCAAGCGAATCGAATATTCGTGATACTTCTGATAGGATAGTCCGTCTAGTAGAAGTCGAAGAAAACTCGAATTTGAACTGGAAAATGAATACGTCGTCTGATGGCTGCCATGCTAGTCCAAGCATTTTCGTTGATTTCAATTCCTCCAGCTGCATTGAAATTTCGCCGTCTGATGAATTACCTAGTGTGGGTGAATTACTGTTGAATTTGGTCATCGTCAATCCAGCCTGACTTAGGATTTTTGAGACTTCCGTTTTCTTCTGTAGTGCAGTGTCTATATCGTCTGCGCCTGTAAGAAGATCATCGACATATAGATCAGTTCGGAGTACTGCAGCGGCGAGAGGATATTCTAATTCGTTTAACTTGGCTATGTGAAACAGACTCCGAATGGCAAGGAAGGGAGCTGCTGAGACACCGTAGGTCACCGTATTTAGTTGGTAGGTCTGTAGAATGTCTGTATCGTTTTCTCTCCAGAGAATTAGCTGAAATTTTCTATCTCGCTCGTCAATTACAAATTGGCGATACATCTTTGAGATGTCACCTGATAAAGCGTAACGATTGAGCCGAAATGAAAGCAATGTCGTGATTAAATCTTGTTGTATTGTGGGTCCTACCATTAGAATTTCGTTTAATGCTACGCCGGAAGAAGATTTTGCGCTGGCATCAAACACTACTCGTAGCTTAGTGGATAGGCTCTGGGGCCGTAACACGCAATGGTGGGGAATAAAGAAATGGGGCTCACTTTTGTCAACGTCGTGTATGAGTGACATGTGACCTGTTGTGATGTATTCGCGCATGAATTGAACATATGATTCCTTTAAGGACTGATTGTTATTTAGCCTACGTTCGAGTAGGGAAAAACGTTTGGCGGCGCTGTCGTATGATTGGCCTAACGTTTGGGGTGATTCCTTAAATGGAAGTCGAACGGTAATGCGACTGTTGGATCCAACAGCAACTGTGTTCTCGTAATGCTGTTCACATAGCTGTTCTTCTTCGGTAAGAGTTTGTCGTGGCGTTTGATACTCTTCCACTTTCCAAAAGTGTGAAAGGATTTCATCTAGAGATGGTTGATTTTGAACGAAATTGCATTTGTAGCGCTCAGGCTCAGTAGGCATCATCGTACTTCCACCAACTACCCATCCGAAACTTGTATTGATGAGCGTGGGCATTTTCGTACCCATTGTGCATTTTCCAACTCGGATGGCTTCGAAGAATCCTTCAATTCCGATCAAAATGTCGATTTTGCTGGGTTGAAAGAATGTTGGATCAGCTAGTACGATTCCTTCTGGCATATTCCATTCAGTTATGTCAACGCCCTTACTAGGTTGTTGAGCACAAATGGATGCGATCACCGCGAAATTGGATGTCCATTGAAAGTCCGAAACTCGTGATTTTAGAGTTGTATGTACGCTGTAATTGATTTGCCTTGAGGTGTCAGAAATACCACTGATCGCTTGGCTGACGCGGCATTTTGATAACTGCAGACGCTTCGCAGTCTCCTCCGTGATCAAGTTAAGTTCCGAACCTGAATCTAATAACGCTCTGACTATCTGAAACTGGCCGTTTCCGTCCTTGATATGGACTACCGCTGTTGGTATGAGACTTCTCTTTGCGGTACGTGCTAGAAGAGAAATCTGTGGTGCCTGCGGTGCTGTTGCTTGACTCTGATGTAAAACTGTTGACCGACCCTCGATGGATGCTACCTGCCCTTGATTTCGTGAGAATTCATGCAGGAGAGTGTGATGCGCTGTTTGGCAGACTCTGCACCTCGAATTAGATGAGCATTCGGTTGCAGTGTGAGATTTCCGTAAGCAGTTGAAGCAGAGGGGTGTATTTTTTGCGAAATCCTTCCGTTGAGCTAAGTTTAATTTAGCAAAGGCCTTGCAATGAGATATATAGTGAGTGGCTGACTCACAGTAAACGCAACTAGCCTGTGTAGTAACAAATGCCTTCGGCAATGAACTTGGTAATGACTTCGGCTTCTGACACCAATCACTTTGGCGGTTCTTGATTGCGCTCCGGTGACGACCTTCTAGGAACTGGCATCGGTGTGTAAGTGTTTTACAAAAGTCGTCCCAATTGGGTAGCTCGTCGAAAGATTGTTTTTCATCGTAGCTGAGACGAGTATCTGCGTCCACTTTTGCCAGAACCAAGTTGATCATTATCGCGTTCATAATATCATCCGCGCTGCCCAAAGAAAGGAGAGATCCTCGGATAGCTGACGATGTATCAATTAGCCGCTGAAGTCCTGCCGCATCTGGCTTGACGATCGCTGGAAGGTTGAATAGGTTCGTGATGGAATCTAAAAAGATAAGTACGCTATTATCATAACGCTCCTTGAGTCGATCGAATGCCTTGGAGTAGTTATCTTCAGTCACTTGATACGCACTGACTACTTCAAGTGCTGGTCCTGACAAACAGTTTAGCAAATAATTGAATTTGTCGATTTGAGGAATTATGGGATCACTATGTACAAGATTAATGAACGCTCCCTCGAATCGTTTGTAGTTGCTGTAGGTTCCGTCGAAGTTTGGCAACTTTAAACTTGGCAACCGGGATTGATGTGCGCTTGCTGTTGTATTGAGAAAGGTAGACTCGTGAAGGCTCGTGCGCCGTTGTTTGTTGATGAGGAATTTTAATTTGCTTTTTGTCTCAACAAATAAGATTTCACCCACTGCGCGTCCGTCGTCGTCAATGTCTAATTCTTCGATTCTAGTTTGCAGCTGGGATAACTGCCGAAAATATGCCTCTAGAATCTGCACATTGCAGTCTAGGGATTCCGCCGTTTCATTTGAGTTGGATTCTACGCGGTCAGCTAAACGTTTGATATTGTCCTCGACCTTTGATCGTTGTTGCCGCAGTGAAGGTAGCTTCTCGTTGTTGGTCCCGTCGCCTTTGTTGTTTGGACTCATGGCGTTGAGCTTGACTATAAATTTTGGAACGACTATATAAAGGGAATGGTCTACAGCTCGAAAAAGAACCGTTCTGCTACCGGGAATTAGTTTACCCTAATCTGTACCTAAAGTGCAGCTCGGCGTTAGAAAATTGGCAAATACGTAGACACAAATTCAGCCAAGGTACTTAAGCAGCTGTAAAGCGTATGTATGTATTTATTTTTGGCGGTATGCGAATATGGGAACAGAGATAGATGACAATGTTTGTATGTGTGTACTCACGGCACGCTTTCACGTGTGTATGTATGTGTGTGCGGTAACGGAATTTTTCGTCCGTGTTTGTGCACAAGTTGACCACTGCACGTGGCTGCAAATCGCTGACTGGGAGAGGGAAGAAGTTATGCAATCTTGGCGCAATGGTGGTCCAGAAAGATTCCGTGCTTCGTGCTCCTCAACGCTGGCGATGATCCAGAATATGGTTGACCTGTCTCCAGACAGGCGGACAATGCTGCTGATGTCTCTCCGTCAATTCCGGTAAGCTGACTCGTTCGATGTTGACTGCCGCTGTCGTCGCCCGTGGTTGGTGCGATGCGCTGGACGCTTTTCCAAATCTAAGACCAATTCTGAACCTCCGCTTATTCTGTACTGCGTCCTGTCACGGTCGCCAAAATGTTCGATCGCGGCCGAACTTGTTTTATGTTCACCGGGCGCAGTACAAGAATAAGAAGTCGGCTTTAGAATGTAGTTATAAATTTATTGGGAGAAAAAGCGGCGCGTGATGTGCGTCGTCGTCGAGAGTATTTCAGTAGTGGACTTTGAGCTTAGAAGCCACGTTATGCAACACTAGGTGGGAGTTGCAACGCGTTAGCCCTAGCTTACAGAGTTGCCATACAGTTACATTGATTTAACTAAGTTTACGTTATATTCAAATGCTCCTCCGACAAGGTTATTAATGAACTGAAATCATGAGTGCAACATCAAATCGAATTCTCCTAGACCAGCTAATTTTCTGTAAGCAAGGGATACAGAATTTCCGAATTGTATGTAGAACGATAGACTGTCTTTGCAAATTCTTATAGAATCTGTAAATATAATTGCTTTTCACGCGGTAATAGACTACTTGAGCACCAGTAACATTACACAGCGAGCTTTGATTGGAACTGATTCCAGATCGGTCGATTGATTAAGCTTATATAAGCTATTAAAGCTTTCGTTCGCTTCTATTTGTTGCAATTAAGACAAGTTTTAAGCTTTTTAATTAAGGCTTATTCTTAAATATTGATTCCGATTTGAATGATATAAAATATATAATCACAGTGAGGGTATTCAAAACTCGCTTATATCAACCGAGTTGTAAATGCACTTTCTGTTTATTTTGACAAAGCAATTGGCCCAAATGGATGCCAGGATTGTCTGATAATGATATGTTGATGATGATGTTGTCGTCGAGCTGGCCAAAGGCCCATCGGTGGAGTCAAACTGCACGTCATCGCCGTCTGTTGTTTATTTTAATTACTGAAATTGCATTCGAGTGCCAACTGCCAAATGGCCGAGGCACCAAGGTACCAAGTCACCCACCCAACCCACTCATTCCGCCCACCTACCGCCCACCACCCCCTTGGCCAATATGAGTTGGCTCCCCACTTGTTTTGTTAGCAGCCAACTGCACCGCTATCATCGTCCCCGTTGTTGTTGCTACTGCTGACATGGCTGCATTTTGCTTTCATTTGCGTTTACGTTTGGTTTGGTTTTGGCCATTGCCTTCAGCTGGAAGTCCCCGATCCTCCGACCCCTCATACCACCCCCTCATCAGCCCATCCACCGACCAATGCATGTATCAAAGTTTGTTCAGGTAAAATGCCGTCGCGCAATTGTTATGAGTGTCATCATCAACGTCGACGGGCGGCCAAAAGTGGAACGGGCTCAGAAACAGGAGTAAAAGAACACTGGAAAAAATTTAGAATAAATGAGAAGTGAAACTATGAAAAACTGACCGAGGAAAATTAAAAGTATTTTAACCTCAGGTTACTATAAAATTAATTATACTTTTGAAAACAGAGGGTTAAAATTTTTAATCATTTGAATTAGCTGATAAATGCTATTTCCAATACTATTCTATATTTATGGGTTATGTTTTGATTACAAATTTAAACATTTTTTATTGTACAATATTTCTTCCTGTGCAAAAGGAGTTGGGAAGTAGAACCAACCTCCTGTTAAACATGGGACACATTATCGATGCCCGTTACTTGGACGGCTGAATGGAGGGAGCTACTAACGTGGTCACTGAGGAAGGGAGCTGTGCGTGGTCAGTCAACGCGAGCTTTATGCAAACACTTGGCAAACAGAAATGAAAGCATAATATTGAGCGCAGGAGGTATTGGGTGGCAAAGTGGGAGACTGGAGTCACAAGTGGCCATCGCCAAGGAAAGCTATTGGAGGATTCATGGGACAAAGGAATTTAATTTCAGGCAACCAGAAAGTAGATGGATTTTAATTTTAAACTTTAAACTTTATATTCACTTTTGTGATATCTTAAAAAAAATAATTTTCCTAATCCTTTGATTTGCTTTTAACAATTATATTTTAAATTTAATATCCTCAAATTAGTTTTTTTTTCTAAAAAATGACTTACCAACCAGCGTAACTTAAAAAAAAGAATATACAAAGTGGACTTAATAGTCTTACTTGCCCATAATAAAACCATTAAAAAAATTACAGACAACGCAAAATCGAAAAACAAACACACGAAACAAAACGCAATTTCTAGCAACAAAATCCTCGGGCAGGAGACACTCAAATGCGCTTTAATTAAAAATTAAATCCGTTTTGCGCTCATAATTATGCAGTTCTCACATGCGCACCCCCGCCCCCTCCCGAAACTTAACCCATTCCCACCCCCAGTTACCAAAACGAGCGAATCATTCCGAACTGGGTCTGTCCGGAAAAGTGGAAAACCGAAGAGCAGGGAGCTCGTTGGGCGGGGCGTATGAGTAATAAATTTGTAAAGCACCAAAAGGGGTTGGCAAAGCGAAAGCGACAGGCGAAAAGGGGTAGTGGGTGGGGGTTTAGAGCGACAGAGACAACGCCATGTAATCAGTGAATAATTCAGTTATAAGAAAATAATTTTTCGCCAAACATTAAAAAAGCGCCAAGCAAAAGAGACAAGCGCTACCCTTGGCTTGGAAAATTTTGGGGGAAAACGCGCCCCGCCCACAACAATAACAGACAGAAAATCTCAGCGAGGGCGATGGAAAAACCAAGGCAGAGACGAAGACGTTTGGCGTCATGTAAATAAGAATTATGAAAATAATAATGGAAAAAGGATTAAGACGCGAAAGCAGCCGCATCACCGACCCCACAACCCAAAAGGGGCCAGACAGACATGAAAAGCGTTGCAAAAATGTGGTTGCTTTACAAGCAGAAAATATAATGGGCATAAGAGCGATACGAAGTGTTAGGTACTCTATATCAAATTGGAATTAGGATTTATTTTAGCTGTAATTTTTATTACCATTATAAAATAAAAGTTTATGTTTAGTGTTCGGTGTCGAATTTAAAATATACGCGAATTCTTCAGGTATCGTATGTCTTTTTAGATATTACTTTTTGGGATTTTCATTTCTTGATCTTCCTTTCACTAATGTAAATTTAAATACAAATCTCAGGACCCAATTTCATTTTTGCAGGGTATCAAGAGAAAGCGGGGTCAAAGGTTCTTCCGAAAAACCAAGACGAAGATGAAGATGTCGGCGAAGGCCAAGACGATGGCAGTAAAAGGTTATGACGCTCGGCGTATGTGCGCCCCGCAGGTTTTCGCCGGGGTTGGGGGTTAAAACACTGGAGGGACGGGGTTGAGGGTGGGTTAAGGACAGGGGGTAGGGGGTGTTGGTGGTGGCGGTACACTAAGCCCACACGACATGCAGTCGCGTATAATTATGGCATTTTTACAGTGCGGTCTTCGCTGTTAGTTTTCCTTGAATTTAATTACTGCCGCCTTTTTGCATGAAATATAGCGGAGGAGGGTGAGAAATTCAAGTGGGTGCCGGGTGGTTTATGTAGCTTGTTCCGGCAACTTTGCTGCATTTTTAATGCGACCACACAGCTCACACAGGGAAAAGAAACGAGAGTGCCTGCCAAGATGCTTAACACCCAACCGCCGACGACACCTGCCTGATTTATCGCCCAAGACGCGACAATTTCCCACAGTTTCCACCGGGATGACATAGCACCACCACCGGAGCCACCATTTCCATTTCCACATTCTTCCCCTTCCCTCAAAAAGACCAGAAAAGTTGTTAACATTTTAGACATTTTTTTTGTCCTTATACATTTTCTTCTTTTTAATTTCAATTTTCTACTCGACAAACGGAGGCCAACAATTTGTCGGTGCGGTGTCCTTGTTAGTCCTTGATGAAGGGTGGTGGTGTGTGGTGCTGTCTCATTTCGCTTGTGTGTGTGTGTGGTGTGTAATTGTCTTGTTATTGTTGCTCAGGCCGCTTAACATTAATTTTTATTTATAAGACCCCCAAGTCTCAAGGTGCAAAACGCGGCAATTATGCCAGGAAATGCCATTAAGCAATTATATTTCACATAAAATTTATAGCATTTTCGGTTTTTATTTATATCTATTGTCTGTATCTCCTTGAAGCTCAAGGGAGAACTTTTGTTTTGCTGGCTCAACTTTCCTTGGATTTGAATTGCCTGGGAGTTTTTTAATTAATTTCAGATTTCTGTGTGTGTGGTGTAGATTGTAGGAAAATAAAACATAGAAAAATATACAATATAGAAAAAATATTTTAAAGTAATGAAAAATTGAAAATTTATTTAAAAAAGCTTTGAATTTAGTACTTATTCCTATATCTCTCTACTGACTGTAATTAAAATATGCCGCAATAGCCGAAGCTCAATCCCTTAAAACCAAACAAATCTCAAGTCCAAACGGAAAATATTTTTTTTCTTTTTGAGAAATTTGTTGCGGATAACATCAAAGGGGCCAATCATTTGCATTTGCCATCCAACAGCTCTTTACAATGCTTGAAATCCGCTTTTGAGACCCCCGCCACTCACA
The DNA here is from genome assembly GCF_030179915.1 of Drosophila takahashii. Taxonomy (NCBI): domain Eukaryota; kingdom Metazoa; phylum Arthropoda; class Insecta; order Diptera; family Drosophilidae; genus Drosophila; species Drosophila takahashii. The sequence goes on along the minus strand of NC_091678.1, from coordinate 12,114,730 downwards.
CGATTCTCGATCCTCCTCTTGACTTTCAAATAGTATTTTGCGTAAATATTTATACTTCTTTTGTCAGCAATTTTTTCAATAACTTTTAATACCTACATATATCACGGGATGGGACGGCAACAATGGACTTGAAATGAAAATTGGTAAATCGTTCGCTTCTCCACGCCCTTTGTTGTTGTGGGCGGCTTGGATTATGGGCAAAAGTTGTGTAAAACTCAGACGTAGGGGGGGTAGATAGACCATCACCATCACACTCATATGTGATATATATATGGCCATTCCGAACTCCCCGAACCCCCGATGATGAGTCGTTGGTCGTTGTAATGAATAGCCCTCCGTCAGGCATTTTTACTCGGGTCTGCAGCTCCGGCAATTTGAGACCGCACTTATCTGCGATTATGACTTTTTAAAATTACACTTTTCAACACAGAAACTCCTTATCCCTCCCCCCAACTGAAACAACGGCAATTTATTGAAGAGATGAACGGCACAAAAAAAATAGGCAAGGAATTTTTTGCCATATCCCATATCCATATCGGCAATATCCCATGGCATACCTCAATTTAAAACAGGAAATGCCTCTTGAACTGCCGTTGGTTTGGGGGTTGATCGGCGTTTTCGCTGCCTTTTGATTTACTTTTATTGGCAGATTAAGTGCGTCAAAAGGTAGCGCTTAACATACCCCTCTGAATCCGAACGGCCGCCCCCTCTTGAATTTGCAGAATTATTGAAAATTTTAACGCAAAAAAAATAATCTGCAAGCGAACATATGGAGTGTGCATGTGCGTATGTTTCTATCAATTTTTATGGTACAGTTGAAAAGTCGCTTTTGATGTTTATCTCTAGGATATAAAATATCATACGCACTGAAATCACTGGAAGTTTATAATGTGTTAATGCATGGATGAAAATAAGCACTTATACTTAGAAAATATGATACGAAAAACAAAATGGTTTCAAGAGAAGATTTGATTTTAAAATACCCTTTTTAGATATTTAAAAAACTTTCACAAATCAAAGAAATAAATGAAACAAATTCAGCATGACTTTTCCAATACTAATTTAATATTTTCGTATAAGTTACATTTATTAAACAACTAAATAATAATAAATTGATTTTAGTAAAATTTTTCAAGAGCCAAATCATATTGTAATATGTAACTAACATTTTAAAAACTACAAACCACAATTGTTATTCCGTGCCCAAAACAACGAGAAATTTTCAACCCCCTCACACTTGAGACCTCCCTTAGGCTCTAATCTAATCCCAAAGGTGTAAATTCAACCGTGAAATGCGTAAACTATAAGCGAACCCAAAAAACAACAGTTTTCATTCGAATAAACAGCCTCTCACGGGCGAAACAACCCTTTTCCGGAGATGGGGTTACATTCTGGATGTAATTATAAGCATAAATACGCGTGCCCATTTGCCACTGAATAAATCAGAAATATGATGAATACTAAATAAATATGCCAGGCTGCTTCACATATATTTACGTATCCTTGGACCAACAATAAAACTCAACAGCTCTGGGCCTTGTAGCATACTTTTTTGGGCAGAGAAATGGGGAAAAAATATATAAGCAACAGCAGCAACCCGAAAAACCGGTTTTTAATTAAGATTAAATGAGCAAAGGAGCTCACACACATGGATTTAAATTTAAATGAACAGCAGAGGATGCTCAGGCTTCGAAATCAGAGCCAGACTGGCTCCTCGTCGACTTCATTAAGTTCCAAACCAAAAAAAAAAAACCAAAAAAAACCAACAGCCGAGCTGAAGCGTGTTAAAATATTAATTTATATTTAAATCGAAAATGATGCGTGCACACACACGACTCGGATTTGCATATTTGAGGGAATAATTTTCTCGAACGGGTTTGGAAAATGCTAAAGATAAACCACTTGAAAAGCTAAAAATAGGTGGAGAAGAAAATGTTGCAAATGTTTTGATTGGAAACGAAAATAGGTTGGCCTAGAATGTATTAAACAAAATATTATAAAAAATCGAGTTATAACTTATAAACAAAAGTAACTTCTTTCTTAACAAACATGTTTTCTCTTGCTCCCTTTGTTGCAACATTAAAATTTTATTTAATTATTTTCCAGCCGCCTTTTAAATTAGTTTTTTTCTCAATCTCCAAAGGTGAATATCCATTTTACCTAAAAATTTCTACCCAGCAATTAATAACTCCCAGGACCATTGCCAAAAGTCCCAAAACTCAACCCATTGCGACCCTCGCAAAACATGACCCTAAGTAAACATTAAAAACTCGGTGCAAGAAATCAGATTGGCCAGGAATAAAACGCACCTGCGGGGCCTATACAAAAACGTAAAAGCCCTGGAAATCAGGAAAAACACGCAAAACAATTATTCTTAAGATATCTCAGCGGCAACATTAAAAGCCAATTCCACTTGATGACAATAGAAACAAAGCGCACAACACCTGCCCTCGGGGGCGTGGTGGCTGGGTGGGCGTGGCTGGGTCCATAAAAAATGCAAAGGAATCAGCTATGAAAACAAAACAAAAAAGAATCTGCCAAAAGTCTGCCTTCACTTCGTTGGTTTCGCTTTTCCAGCTTTTTCTCTTGTTATTATTCTTGTTGCTCCTTTTCTTAGGCATTGACATGAAAAATAATGTCACCCTCAGTTGCCATCGTCGCGGTTCCTTTTCTCCACTTTTTCTAACGTCTTGTTCTTGGGGTTTTTCTAACGAATTTTTGTGTCAACGCCGCATGTCGCCCCCTTGGTGAAAAAAGCCAGTGGATTCTGAAGCTTTTCCGATTTGTCATTTAGTTTGCTTCATTCAAGAGATCCAGAATTCAAATATTTTTAAAATTATTTTTTTAACTATTTTACATACATGTTGTTACTATTTTCTAGTGATAAATAATAATCGTATTTATATAGATTACTTGGTTTGTTATTGGACATCGGATTATGTGCAAAAAGCATTCGATTTCTAGCGATCTTTAGTTAAAGGTGAATTGTTCTCGATAACTCAAAATTAGATTTAGGCTCAAAACAATTTCGATTATTTGAAAAATTATAATATAAACACCTAAAACTCCACAAAAATTAAAACAAATTCGGATTATAATTAATTAATAGATAATTTATAATCTTAATCAGAGCAATCATTCTTCGCCACGATCAAAGAGCTATTGAAGCTCCTTCCCCTCATTGTTGTTGTTGGCATTTAAGTTGACATTCTCGCCCACCGGTGAGCCTTTGGCCCCCATCCACAAGCTCCACAAAAGAGCGACTCTACAAGGCGCGTGGCTCTAATGGGCCAACTTGTAAGCCTCCAATGCTGCCCCGAGGGCAGTGATGGCACTCACTCCACTCCAATTTCGGGATCCCCAACCTGGAACGGAACGGAACTGCTCTATATAATTGTCACCATGGGTGTCGCTTGTTTCGTTTTATTTTTTTTTTGGCAGCTGCAGGCGACGAGTTGAAATGCCAAAACGTTTAAGCGCAAATTGTGGCAATTAAAAAAGCGAGGCTGAGAGCTCTGCAATTGCTTTTTTGGACAGATGCCAACAGGCTGATAAGCACTTGACATGGCCAGTGATGATGGTGAAACAGAAAAAATTTGGGAATTATAAGTGGAGGGAAGTTCGGTTGGCAAACAAACGATGTCAAAAGCAATTTATATGCAAATCGGGCCACACAGTGTCGATGCCAACTGAGGCGTTGACGGCGAGTCGAGTCAATTGATGAGTTTTCATTGCATTTATTTGGGCATGAAATATCAAATATGTTTCGTGAGCATACCCCCAGCCCCCCCGATCAGCCCCTTCTGCTTAACCCTTTTTGCTGGCCAAGGATCGCAAATTGGGCAGCACTTTTGAATAATGCATAAAATCGGAATTTGTGAAAATGAGTTCAAACTTTACAAGAGCATTTGAATATCAAAGCGTTGTAATTTTACAATCTTTTTCGTCTTTGTGGCTGCTTTATATAAGTTTTTTTTTACACGTTCAACGTTCATTTAAATTATAATCGAAATTTTGTAATATTTGATGATAACACTGATAAGAGGTTAAATTATAAAGCTTTAAATTGCCAAAGATAAAGTTTTATACATTTTTGGTCTGTTGAATTAGGTATACCAAATTGGAAATGAATCTCATGGTAAATATGCTTTGATCTGAAACACCTTTCGTAAAAAAAGGTATTATCTGAAAACTTTCGGTTCAATTAGATCTTGGTTCAAAAAAGATTCATGGCATATATTCTTATAATGTTATATTCACTTATATTATATTATGGTTGCCTAAAAATCTAAGAAACTTGTTATATATTTTATAGAGAGGTGGTAACATATTCTTCAGAAAATTTGAAATCAATAGAAAATATTGTGTTTTAAAAGTCCATACAATTTTAAACCGTTTTGAAGTTATATCTTTTAAAACCGTTCATAAATTCAATTAAATAGTCTCCATTTTTTGGGGATCAGCAATGCGACGTATGCTAATAACCCAACTAAAACATGCGAAGAGCTTTCCTTAACCATCGACCCTCAATGCGCCCATACCAATTCGATATTGTTCCACCTCGTGGCCATGAAATTGCTTTCCGCTCTTTGCAACCCACACTTTCCGACTTCGAGACGAGGCCAAAGCCGATTCCTAGAGCCACATCAGGATTCATCTGGCTGCCGCATATTATCCTGGATTGTTATCAACGGCAAGCGACCCATATAACTGCAGGCCCTCGGGGTCTCAGCCAAAAAAGAACAGCAAGCCGGGGGCAAAATGAACTCAAACGAAAAAAAGAGCGCAAAAAGAAAAACAAATTTAAAAACCAGAAAGCAAGCTTTTTAAAGGAAATCGAAATCTGTGTACCCTTTGCTTACTAAAATGGTAATTAGCTAAGAGTATCAGTATGGATAATAATAAAAAAATTTAAATAATGAAGATACTAAATAGAATAGATAAACAAATTTATAAAGTTTTTTAAATTTAATAGAAATACGATTATAACTCTTCTTGTCTGCATTAAGGTTTTCCTTCCCTTTATTTAATTTGTTTCATATTGAACACATTTTTAAAATTACAAACCATAACCGAAAAGCGTATAACCCCCTGGTAAGAGTATTACAAAAAAGTTTCACTGAATTCGCATGGGGGGAGGATTCAGTTTCTCGGTTTGGGGTGCGTTTTCAGGGCCGGCGCCTGCAGATAGGCACAATAATTGTATCAAAAGCATATTTTCCATTCTGGTAGAACGAATTTTATGCTTTTTCAATAAACATTAACCGATTTTGGTATTTTTTCATATACGAACCAACAACAAAAAAATGAGAAAAAGTAATGGCAATGAAAATGTTAAATGGCAAGCAGCCGAAAGTATGCAATCATTCATGCGTTCATTATTTCATAGACTGAGCTCCGAGGGCATACTGTACAGTGTATATCCATTTTTTTTCAACACAAATATGCAAACAGAAGGTTTCAAGCCTCCGCGGAGTACGGCAATCAATGGATTGGAAATATTTTCGTTTAACATTTCGCCATTGGCTTAATCTGTTAGATACGGTTTCAGCCACTTTTCACTGCCCATTGTTTGTTCTAATTTTTCAGTCACTTTTATATAACTAAGAATAATAAACATTTTAGAGTATAAAATATAAAACAATTTTTGGGATTTTTCTAAAGATTTTTTAATAATTATTTTTTAAATTAAATATTACAAAATTTTTCTATCAGTCACTATAAGCAACCTAGTAACCAACTCTTCTTTTTCAGCAAACTAAGCCCCATCTTAAAGACCCAGCGAGCATGAAGGTCACAGCGATTGGGACGACAACATTAGCATTACCATAATGTTTCTGGCCACTTGTTTGACTCAATTAGATTCATTAGGAGAAAATGGCGCAAGTGTCCAATCTAACTTTGACCATTCGAAGGACTAGTCATCCACATCGAGCGAGGGCGCAAGGATAGGTCAGCGGAAATAATAAATGTTTGGGCACATTAAATAAATGATTATTACAACCGGGGGGTTGTGGAAGGGACTTCTTGGGACACTGAAACTGATGGGGAATAAAAGCGCAGCATAAATGTATTTTATTTGCACAGGACATACACGCTGTCAAGTTATCTTGCAAACCAGTGGGAAATAAAAATTATCAACGTGCGAAAATAAAACTGAAGCCGATATATTCGGGGTATGTGCCAAAGTTATGATTGCCTTGGCGCACCCATAAAAACTGATTATGTCACTTGATTAGATGATTTTTTCTTGGCAGCCATTCATTCCCTTTGGAATGGAATGACAATCGCATAAAGCTGGAATATTCCTTTTAGTTTATTGTTGCACAAACACATCACTCAAATCGCTGAATTTATGATCTGTCGCAATGTCATAAATGTATCGAATTTTTGTAGCTTCGTTTCCATTTTTTGTTTTCTCCTTGAATTCTTGAATTTCCACCCTCGCACTTCCTGCGGCCCATAATTAAAATAATAATTTTCACGAAAAACTTAAGACCTTGTAATTATAATTGTCAGTTGTGCCAACCCCAGAAGAAGCTGGGACCGTGAAGTTCGGGGTTGCTGCTCATTAAACATAATTTTTGTGTAAACAAAGGCGAGTGTAATTTGAGAACAAAATCGATGTCGGGTTTCATTTGCTGGCCCACTGCTAAAATAAGTGGGTGGTGCGGGTGGTTTTCCAAAAAGATTCACAGAGTATCTTTACCCCCTCGCATTTCTTTATGGACCACACACAAAAGTATGCTTAAGATATTTTTTATTACACATCAGAAGAACTGACAAAATTGTTATTGAAAAATGTATTTTAGTACTGCCTATATGAATATAGAGATAACAAATAATATTTAGTATTTGCAATATATTTATTTAATTTTTCTTTATATTTAAAAACACTTGGCTCATCACAGTTATCTCTCTAACAAGCTCAAATTTAAAAACCAACAATTATGTCATCGCGAAAGTTTGAAACCTTCAATTATATAGACTCATCAGAGGTCTTATTCTTCTGTAGCATCAATGCCAACCTAATTGACAAGTGGAGGTCAACAACTCAATGCCTTAAAACAAGCCACTCATTTGCATGTCAACTAAAGACAAAAGACCGTCAATAAGTGGATAATGGCAGAAAAGAATAGGGTTCTGGAATGAAAAAAACAAAGAAACCAATGGCAATTGGCAAATGAAAGTGCTAGCGGGGATGTGAGCTAAACTGGTTAATTATAGTTAACCCCCGAGCGGAATGATGTAGCAGAAAAAGTTAACCGCAAGGAACTTATGTCGTCATCATGTCAACGGCTGTTAACCAAGGGGTTGGGGTCCTCTGATATAAGGGTTTTGGGTTCTGGTCCTGTTCACTTGACCGCAAGAGTTGAAATATGCCACTGCAAATTGGAAAACCAATTTTACTGACCCCCGGGCATCGAAACTGAAGAGCGAAAAGCATTGGAAATGATTGAAATAAAATTGGAAATGAAATTTGATTGGAAAGGAATTGAAAAAGGTCTTTGACTTAAATTTAATAAACATGACATGTCAGGCACTTAGTTATAAATTCTAAAATAGCATAGAAATTTTAAATTGATGGCATTGTACAAAAATACAAAATAGGTATACATTTAAAACTTATTGTTTAGAAATATTTTAATGTGCAAAATTAATTGATTTTCCTAGAAACCAAACCAAAATGGGTTTCGTGGAATACCAACCGCTTTAGCCAGCAATTAAATAAACATAAAATGTCAGCGACTTGGCCAAATAATTTCAATAACCAAAATTGGCTGGAAAACCCTTCCGGGGGAAGGACCTTATATGGGAAATGCTGGCTTGCGGTCGTTTTAAACAAACCGCAGGTGTTGCATACATTTGCCAGCTTTGCATTAATTATGATGTGTGTGTCTCGTGAGAAAGGGGGTGCGGGGAAAGCGAACAGGGGGCGGTTAGTGTCCAGAGGGGCGTGCCGGCAAAACTATTTGCCGCACTTGCGACCAAAAGCTCGTACGTAAAATTGTAGCATACTTATGGGCTAAAGTAATTTTATTGCCATGCACAGGAAGCTGCACAGACGACGTCGTCCTGGAAGAGGTCCTGCGGAAAGGCAGGGGGAAATTCGGTTCCCCGTAGAGCTCCTGCCACATCGTGTGACCCGTAAACTTTGCAGTTTCTTTGTTTGGACTTGGCCCAACGTGCCGGGCCCAAGTTTGTTGCCGCTCTTATTATTTTAGTTGGGTAGTTTTCGCTAGTTCCTCCCGTTTCCTGTTGTACAGAAAGAAAAAGTATAATCCTAGATTTTATTTTACAACAGTGTATCATAAACTAGTTACATAAGAAAATCTGGCGGACTCCTTAATGCATTTTTTCCAAATTTTTCAAGTTATTAGTTGATTTTTTATATTTTTAAAAAGTTGTAAAGACTCTGTTTTAATTAATGCATTTCCCAAGCATTATGGGTATGATTTTCAGTGTATAGTTTTTTCTTACTACCGTGGAGAGTGGATGATGTTGAGATCCTGCGTCCTGGGTATGCGTCCGCACATAAAATGTTATTGCGAAAAACTATTAAATTTCTCTAGAGATGAAAATATGATCAGAAATTTAAATCGATTTATTAAAAGCCGTCGCAGTTGTTCGTTCAAGTGATTGGAGTTGGAGCTGGAGTTACTTGGCCAACTACGAAAAGGAACATGTGTTGCCGTACAAAAGTTTTCGGTTCCCGAACACCGAAAAGGTTTCCACTGTAAGACGATTTCTGTTTGATGGGAGTGTAAGGGATACAGTGGGAACTTCTTAAAAATTACTAAGACAGGAGAGTAAGAAGAAGCTGTGACATACTTTTTAGATGGCAAATATTAATAATGGCAAATAAAAAACAAATAAAATTTATCATAATAATATATATTCTAAAATAAATATTTTTATAAATGTATATTTTATTGCTATTAAAAATAAGAAATTTGTTAAGCTTATCTAGTATTTCAAATAATCCACTTAAGAGCCCACGGTGCCCAGTTCCCTTTGCAGAACACATAATAATCCGCAATGGCAGTCATATTTCGGTCAAAACTGGGGAAAACAAAATTTACTATGTACACTTAATGTCTAGACAAAGCTTCCCAATTACCTTATCCGATTACACGAAGATTTGGCCCACGAAGTGTTGGATGTTGACTACGAGCCCCCCGGAACCCGAAAAGAGCCAAAAGTGTAAACCCGATCCCAAAACCCAAGCCCAAAAGCATTGCTTTTTCGAAACCCTTGACCCGGCATGCCAGGAACTCTTCGAGAGAAATCTTCATATTACTGTTGTCCCTTTTTTAGGACATACCCCAGCCCTCTTTTTTTGGAGCGGAAAATGTTGAAATAATTTGGGCAAAAGAAATGTTCTCACACCTTTCTCACTGGGGGGAAAGGAGTAAAAGGCACTTAAGTGCCTTGGCCAGGACTCGGGTTTTTAATTGAAGTGCAGTCCACAGTCCTTGTGTGTGTGTGTCGTTTTTCAAGCAGGTGTAAAGTTAAATCATAAAATGAAATTAAAATAAACCAAAGCCGAAGCTGAAGCCCAAGCCAAACGTAATGAAGTACGGAAACACTCCACAAAAAAAGTCCAAAGGAAAGAAAGGATTAAGCGTGGGCTAACTCGACATCCCAAAGGGTTTCCGTTTCCGGTTGCCTCCCCTGGTGCCCATAATTAGCTGCAAGTTGGCTAACAAATTTTTGGAGAAATTTTTCTACACTTTTTTTCCGCACATTTTTTTTAGGAAAGCTACATTTTGTTATTGAAAAATTCATGAGCCCTTTGCCTAGGACATTGACACAAGGACTCGATGGGGCAGTTCAGGGGCGTGGCATAAGGATATGGACATATAAAAGAGAAACAAGGACAACAAGAGAAACTAGGATTGAATACGTAAATTAATTTAAAAATGTATTTTGTTTTTGCTCACTACTTTTCACAATTGGGAGAAAAGGACGTAAATATTCTTTAAAAATGTATTTTAATAATTTTTAATTTGAATAGAAAAAGGTTTTTAAACATTATATATTAGTTTATATCAATACTTCCAACTTAACTAAACCTATTTCCTGAATCAAAACGAAACCCTTTTCCCGACTTAACCCTTTAAAAGCACACGCCTCTGCCTTTAGCCTGTGCAAACGTTTTTGTCATATTACAATATAATTTATTAAAATTCTTATTTGCAGCGCAAAGGACAGCAGCTGAAAGATAGAAAGAGACAGCCGAAGACAGGTCTCTGCTATAAAAACAAAACCGCCTCGTTAGTGTTGAATTTTTAATAAAAAGCCGCACATGATACCGAGTCCAAAAGTAAATTACAATATTCCTTCTATAATTTGTTATAATGAGGCACATTTCTCGTTAACTCATCCTCTGCTCTCCCCTTTTGGTATTTTATTAAGTGTAATTGCGTATTGGTGGCCATTAAATAGATAAAACCCTCGGCAAGCCTCGACTTTTTTTTGCGCTGTCCTTTTCACATTTGCATATGGAAAACGCAATCAAAACGCCAGAAAGTCAACAAAACCGCTAAGTAAACTCAAACAGAACGGTCAGTGAAAATGTGGGAGGCCACCTGAAAATCCGAACATTTCATTGCGATGCCCATGCGTTTGTGTGTGAGCTCTAGCGAATTGCACACGCCCCTCAGAGAAACCTATATACATAAACACATATATACACCACATCCGCCGACATTCAGTTCCGGTATTCAATGTTTGTCTTTGCGGTTACGCCTCCGGAATCGACTGGCGGAATCGCGTGGGTCAGCGGCCATTAAATGCCGGGTCAGCAAATTGTGCATACGACCTGTGAGCATTCGGGTTTTATTCGGGGGTGTCACAGAAATAAGTTTTTTAATAACGGAAATCCCATTCTTATTTTATTTACTTTTTAATGTTATTAAAACAGTTCCAGTTTCCAGAATTAAATTTTATATTTAGCTGATAAACCAAGTATTTATTTTTATATTTTTTTTTTATTTTCAGACATGTCAAAAATGAAATTTAAAATGGGGAAAGGTGAAAGTCCATATATGTCCAAAAGAACAACAATGAAGTGACCCATAAAGAGACAATGTGTTTATGAACCTGAAATTATTATCAAGCGAATTTTTAGCAAGTTGGTGCAAAGTATAAAACAAATAACGGCAGAATTGGACTTACCCAATTAGATAAAAAATTCCCCCTCAAAGAAAAAAAACGCCCACACAAAACCAAACCTTGCCCTTTTGTGACTAAACCTTAATAAATAAAACGGCATTTGAAAATAAGGGGGTGACCAATTAAGAACCAATTTCAAAAGTCACAACACAAATATATGATTAAGAAGACTATTGAAGAAAGATAACAAAATCTATACGTTTATTTAAAAAGATAAGCCCCCCAACTCAAGAATTGAATTCTTTCCATTGTTCTTTCCAAGCCAAAGCACAACAATTTCCCCCGGAATCTTTTAAGTTCGAAGAAAATTAGCCCAACAAATGATGCAGAGAAGGAAAAGCGAAATGCCAGGAACAGGCAATTAAAGAGCAACCAATACCCCCGCCGTAAATTCAGAAATCCCCCGACCTTCGGGGCAGGCAGCCAAGCAAACGGAAAGGAAAATTCATTACAAACAAATTAACAAATAAATCAAATTTCAATACGAAAATTTGTTTGCGAAAACAATTTTGAGACGGGTTGGTAAGTTAGTTCTCGGGGATAAGTCGGTGGGGGGATATATACAAATCGCATGCCACGCCCCAACGCGGAAACCGAGAAAAGCGGGGGAAAATGTAGAATCCATTTGACTGACAGGCGGCAAATCGTCTGAAGCCCAGTCAGCGCACTTGAGAAATCATTTATCTAAATTAATTCCTGTCGTTTACATTTGCCAGAAACAAAAGGGCGGGGTATTTTAAGGATGAGCGCGGGGATTTTCTTTGGGGGTAAGTTGATTTTAAATGCCAAGGAAAACAAAAATCAAAGATTAAGTCAAACATTTACTACTTTCCGGATTGGGGTTCTAATTGCCTGGAAGCTAGACAAACTCACGCCTTAAAATTGCTAACCCACTGATAAATGACATGAATGCGCATTTCTGTCGACATCGCGTTAATAACTCATTTCGAAATTCCGCAACAAACTCTAACATGCGCGTAACCCACAGCCGACATAAAAAAACATACACCGAAAAAACAATTAAAATTGTTCTTAGACTGAAATGGCAACAAAATTTTCAACCCTTTCGAACCCGGATCCCAAAACTCTGTTTGCCCCCTCATTTTAAGCGCAACGGGCGGCTTTTCGTCTGAGGAAAAGTTTTGATACATCAAAATCGCGAGGGAAACGCGCGGTTTTTGACGTTAGGCTTCGGGAAAGATGAAAAGTAGCATTTGAGAGTGAGAGTTAACCCCCAACAACAACTATATATACTACTACTGAAATGAGAGGGAGAGTGAGAGAGAGTTATACTTGCCTGCTGTAATAATTGGTTCTGTCAAAAGCAGCAATTATAATGCCTAAGCCTCTCTATAAATGATATATCAAATGGAATATTTGATTACATATTTCATTTGTAAGCCGGGCAGAAATGTTATTTTTTAAATCTCTAATAATAATCTTGAACAACATTGTTAGGTAAAACTAAGTTGGATAATGTGGAAATAATATGGCTAAAATAATTGTGTTTTAAGTTATTAATGTTATAGAGAATAATATTAAATGCATTTATAAATAAACTCTTCTTTACTTAGAATTTAGTTTCATTGTTTTATTTTATGTTTTCCCTTGAAAATAATAGTTTTTTTACTGCAGATTTGCGTTAAAAATTCTAGGAACTTCGTATACGTTATAGATTAAAGTTAAGTACATTATTTTGGCATTAATAGACTCTTTAACAATTATCTCTGATTCCAAACAAAATCAAATTAGCTAATTAATTCCCTTCACCAAATTTTGATGTGGTGGTTCCAGGAAAACATTGTTTACAAATTCAGGAGTCTTTCGCGCATAGGCGACTACAAGTTTATACGGAGATAGAAACTTTTGGTCCTCATTTCTGTCGCCCTGCTGCAAATTCATCGATATAACAATGTCTATAAAATCGTCCAGGAAATCTTCGTGCAAAGATGAAGGCATCCGCTCCAGAAAAGGACAAATGGCTTTAACATTATCTAAAAATTAAAGTAAGACAATGATTTAGGGGTCTAAAAATGTTCAAAAATTATTCACTCACCTTTCAGAGTCCTTACACCCTCGTAAACGAATACTTCATTTCGTATTTCCACATTGTGTTGAATGAAACCCACATCGTTCAACAACTGACTGAATTCCTCGCCGGGATTTAGGCTATAGTGAAGTGGTGATATGAATTGATCCACATCCTGCATATAAGTCGACCACTTTTCATTCGTTTTGAGCAGCTTGTAGACTTCGTAAACCGGATTGGAGGCCAAGAAGACCAGGAGACAGTCACCTCCTTCGGGTTTGAGGAGATTGTAGATATTGCCGAGGGCCCCCTTCAGGTTTTGCACCCAGTGGAGGCAGTAAAACGAGGTGACATGATCGAATCCACCACTCAGTTCCTCGGGGAGTCGCTCACATCCAATGTCCAGAACTTGGAACCGGGTTCGCTCCTCCCGCTGATAATGCTTGCTGGCATAGCCCACCATCTGACTGGAAATGTCTGTGCCCACCAATTGACCGCGAACCGGCAGCAGGGGCCTCACAAAATCCATGAGAACATTTCCGGATCCTGAACCGACATCCAAAAGGGAATCCTCTCCATCGGCGCGCCACTGCAAAGTCGATGCAAACTCGTCCAGAATCAATTTGGCATCGTGCCTTTGCACCTGGTTGGCGTGCTGATATAGAGAGGCCTGATTCATGTCGACAACTGATCGACGATTGGGGCCGATCTCAGCTTTATATACACCCCGGCTAGGTCGTGATGTCATCAGCCAGAGATTCTAATTTTTTGCTCCCGCCTGAAATCACGCTCTTCAACTCATGACGTCGAGCTAATTACGTACGAGCATTATTTATTTTTAAAGCTTTGTAATTTTATTGGTTCCGTTAAGGGGAAGCCAACAAAAAGAGCGAGCGAGCTAACAGCTAGGGCTTACACTGGTCCACAAAATATTTAGACGAAATTGATCATTTATCCATGAGGGCACATATTTTATTGGTAAAGTATTAAAGTATTTTTTATTTATTTTACATTTTAGAATATGGTGATAATTTATCCTCACAGTTAAATATATATATTTTTTTAGAACTCATGAATTCGTTTAATTAAAAAAACATGTCATCTTTAAGCACTAAAAAAAGTAATTAAAATTTTAAATAATATTGTTAGATAGTTTTCAAATAAATTTTGTGTTTAGGACATTATTTTACCTAAATTTAAAACATCATTTAAACTGATATCAGAATCAAATATTATTTAAATCATTAATTACAAATTTAATTTTCATAATTTCATAAACAACAAATTCGCAAACAATAAAAATGCAAACAAAACCTCGTGCTAATTTTTATCTTCAGAAATCGGGCATGGAAAGCTCAAGTTCTAGGTCAATGGAGCTTAGCTAATGCTTCCTTCATAGAATTATTATGACTGAAGTACGTAACCAGGCATAGAAATGCAAATCACAAATGAACTTGAGCACACCCCTGGAAGTAAATTCCACACGAAATTAACATAATTTTCATGACCAGTGTACCAGCCTCCAATTGAACAATGGCAATAAGCCACAGCCAATGAATGAGAATGCCCAAAAAAATGCTCATAATATTCGGTGAACCCAAAAGTGCAGAAGTGAAATATTTTTGGGGTGCATTCAACTCGAAAAGACATTAAAAAAGAACTGGAGTTAGTTCGATGACCTACCCTAAGAAAGATTTTAAAACAGTGCAAGAGAAATTACGCTATTTTTGGAAAATTATAAGTATCAATAATGATGTTTCAAAATATAAATAGAAATGTGGAATATTTTTTTGGTTAGAGTGCGAGACATAGCTCACCCTTTTCCTTCTCTCTGATATTCCGGGGAATATAAATTCATTAAAAACATTCCATTTAGCTGCAAATTACATTTGTGTAATTGCTGCCAGGCCCAGAAAGCGAAGCTCATGATATTTCAAATATTTCACATATGAGCGCAGTACGACCGTTTGATGTCCCTGGGTTATGAATACGCTCTCACGTTCTCATATTCATAGCATAGCATTCTCCAACACTCGGGACATCACATCCATATAAATTCATTTGCCAAAAGTGACATCAAAAGCCCCTTTGCTCGGTTTCTGTTTCTGGCTTAATGTGTGTGGGCGTTACGGCTGGTTAATTGCATTTGTCGCAGACTCTTTTTGGCCAAATAGGCAAAAGGCAAACGGCAAACGGCAAAAGGGGTTATTCGGCTTGCAATTACCGAAAGCTGTCGATTGGCTCGAGCTGTCACAGAGCCACGGAAATCAATTAAATCGGACGAGCCGAACTGAGGACTCCAGGATTTCGATTCATTTGGGAGTATGATGAGTTTACTGGCTTGGGGTATTTTAATGCATTTATATGACAAAATTTAATTATTCTTGGAGACAAGGGAGAAATAAGGAATTTAAGTAAAGTGTTGTCTTTAGGGAGGAACTGAAGTTCACAGTTCATTCGTTAAAAACCAATATTACAACGTATTTATTTGTAGATTTACAACTAAAAAATCCTGTACGAAAAATAAAACTTATATTAATTAAAGCATCGCTTTAAGGAAACATGAATGTTATATGATTGCTAAATTCGTTGTTCATGATTCATAATTGTGTCATTTGTCAAACAGCCAATTCAGATGAATTTTTCAATGGAATTCGTTATCAAAATTAGTTGCTCATTCGTAAATAATATTTCACTAGATCAGTGGCCACTTTAACAGAAAAAAAAATTTAAATTAAGCTTTTATAGTTATGACCGAACAAAATCATGACCTTAAATTTAGTGATTAAACTTAATAGATTAACAATTCAGGTTTTTCCCCGACTGTAAAATTAACAAATATTAATGTTCAAATTATTGTTATTTTTATGAAATCTATGTTAAGAAAGTTTTTTAAGTAGGAATTCTACCAACGATTTGCATATAAAATCAACTCTCATTGTTCCTTAGTAATCCTAAGCCAATTAATTCAGCTTACACCTCCTTTCGAAATCTCAAACACCCCTTTCAGTGTAAACAATGCAAGAAATAAAGAACCAAAAGGAAAAGTAAACGAAATTGAATAGTTTTATGCAATATCTAATGGATCCACGAACACTTATAAACCCGCCCTTCACCCACTAAACAACCCTTAACCCCCAACTTCACCATCTTACCACTCCTTCCCGAGAAAACCTTCGCACACACTTGAAAACTATTTAAAGTTTATCTAACTGAACAGTAGACTATAGAAGTCCGTTCTGGTTATTTGTGCGTGTGGTATGGGGGGTTGGCAGTAGGAACAACAAAAACTTTTCCATATGTTAAAATATCAAAATAACAAACAAAGCAAGAAAATCGTATAAATGGGAAAGGGTTTGAGAGCGAGATTCGGTTCCTCACGGGTGGGGAAATGAGTTTTTAATGTCCCAAAGGGGAATTCTTTGGGAGTTCTATATAGCCAGAAACATGTACACGGAAAAAATAAAACAAATTTACAAGTTATTGGTTAATTTTATTTTATTGTATTTAATTGTTCGACATAAAGAAATAGAAAATAGAAACAATTTTACAATTTGTAGGTTTAGAAAAAAATATTGTTTATTTAATTTAAATAGTTTTATGTTTAAGAATCAGCTTAAACTGTATCACTGTATTATTTTAATGATTTTTTTACAATTTTTTATAAAAATAAATCTACTTATATGTATCCCTTTTAATCCCCAATGGACTAATTGTAGTAATTGTAGTTAAAATCTAACAAATTCTTTTCGATCCACTCCCTAAACATAGCCACATCCGTGTAGGTTGCCGGGACATTTTCCTTTCCGCAGTCGATGCCCCAGTTCACGATGCCCACCTGCATGTAGACATCCGAATTCCGGGCTCCGATCGAACAGAACAAGGCTGATCCTCCATCGCCGATGCAGGCATCCTGGTTTAACTCACCTCCGGCACAAATTAGACTCTCGGGAAGCTGATAGCTCCAACCCAAGTTTGTTCGTCTTAGCTGTTGCTCACATGTACTTCTTTTTATTATCGGTAACGTAACTCTCTTCAGAATGGTCGAATGGCTTGGATCCGTGGGATATGTTTTTCCCCAACCGGCAACAATGCAGCGATGTCCTTCGAACGATGTTGTTGGACTGGGCAAACAGATGGTTCGAATGTGGTTCTTCAACTGGAATTTTGACTTTAGGAAAAGAAGCGCTATATTGTTGGCACCTGTTTGAAAATCAAACCTTTCGTGCCACACTATTTTCTCCACCTCGCGCTCCTCAAACTGGAATCCCTCTCTGTTGGAATTAAGGTCCCATTCGCCAGCCCTGACTATAATTTTATCCTTGGTCTCATATTTTACGAGATGGGCTGCAGTGAGGACAACTCCTGGTGCAATTAGGGAGCCGCCAGCCAGGAATTTTCCATTTTTAAACAGAGCCACAACCCAGGGATATTCACCAGGAGTCGTTAGATTGTTGAAGTGATACCATTCCATTTCTTCATTTGGATTACTCTTGCCGCACGGTTGGTTTTCAGCTCCATAGTTAGTGGGATAGTAAGGTTTACTTGGATTGATAGTAGGAGCAATATTTGGATGGTTATTTTCCGGGTATAAATCGCATCTTACAGGATTATTCTAAGAATAATCAAGAATATATTACGTAAGATCTTTCGGACCTAAATCGATTTTATAAACTTACTTGTCGGGGAGTTTTGCAACAAACTTCAGACGGTCTGCACCTATTTGTGCGGTAATACGGCTGATTAAAATTCAAAATGGGTGCCTGTTCATCACAATGTTCCCTAGAAAGACAGTGGTAAAGGCAGGCATCGCCAAAAAGAACCAAGGAGCCAAGGAATAGAGCTCCGAAAGTCCAAAATCGTTCCATAATTGTTAGAGATGAGAAAGAAACTAACAGTCCGATGATGGTGGCTCCCTCGCTTTATACATCCCAAAATCCACAGTCATAGGTCTTTATCGTACATTAGTGTTCAAACTTAGCTTTTTTTGACAGTGACGTTGTTTTGTCTAAATTACCAAAAATTTGAGTCATAAATGATTCATATTTATTAGAAATAAGGGGTGCCGAAATAAATACTTTTATTGTTTAAAAATTGACACAAGTATGTTATAGAAAATTAAAGTGAGCATCGAACGAAATATTATACAAAATTATTTTATTGTATTATCAAACAGTTTGTAATTTTTGGCAGTGTATATAGTCTGTGATAGAAGAGTGAGCAATGCGGATTTAAAATACAAAGTAAACGGCGATTTGTTGTTATTGATTAGAGTGGACAGACCCAGACAAACATATGAGCTCATCCTTTGGCTTCATCATCTCAGTTTCGCCCTACGAAAATCCAAGGGGCGACTTTCCTGTCTCCCAAGACGACGATGCCCGCAAACTTGATGAGTATTTAAAAGTTTTCCATTGTGTGTTTGATGAATATTTAATTAAGCATAAAAGGAGCGGAGCAAGAAAGGGAAAAACTTCGGCAAAGGGTTGCTACTGTTTCACTGTGTTTTTCTTTTGTTTTTCATTTCCTTTTCGCCGAAAACCCATCCGCTGCCCCATTTCCCCTTTTACCCAGCATCGTGTGGCGAGCTTAGAGAGTGCAAAAGAATAAAACAAAATCAATTAACGCTTCCTTGTTCCGTTTTTGCTTTTAGCTGGTTGTTATGTTTGAATACCCTATTTGTTGGAAAATTGAGAAAAGGAATTTTAAAAAAATTATATTTTAATAAATTAAAAAAATTCAACCTCTTTCTAAAATGTCAATTAATTTTGCGTCCCATGCCCACCAACCTATTAATTTAAAGTTAAAAAAAAATTAGTTATAAAATTAATTTCTTAAATTAAAAACTTATGGATTAAAAATAATAAAATTAAACTGTATTTTAAATTACGAGGTTAAATTAAGTTTATTATATATCTTAAACTCTAAGTACCTAGAGATATTCCATATTACCATATAAGTATACTTATACGACAATATTTTTTGTGTAATTATTATAAGAGTATCCAAAATTCATTTATCAGAAATCTTTCACTCTTCTTCGACTGTTTATATAATTTTTATTATACAAGTATTTTACAAGTTGTAGGTAAGCAAAAGGCCAGGCTCAAAAGAGCAACGAAAATAATTAAATAGTAAAGAAGGCAGCGCGCGCCAAGGAAAGACCCCTCCCCCACCCAATAATCCGGCCCACTCAACCCTTTGTGCCACTTTCTCCCCACAACACACATTTCTTTTCGTTTTTTTTTCGAGACTCGGGGCCCAAAGAAGCCCACAAATAGCCAAAAGCTAGCGAGTGTTGATGGCAGCCAACGAAATCCTTTTACATTTTCTATTTTTTGGTTTTTTGCGGGCGTTGGGAAAATTAATTAAAAATTAAATGAATGAACGAACGCTGGGATAATGAGCCCCTAAGCTGATTTTGCGCTTAAAAGTATGCGATGGGAAAAAATTGTCGAGCTGCCCGAGCATGGCATTCAATAACAATTTCCACCCCACTGCCACGCCCACCTCAGCTATACAGGTATTTTGCCCACACCCCACCCACAACAACAAAGAAAGGAAAAACTTGCATTTTTTTGTCGCAATTTTTTTGCTGTTTGTATTTTATTTTCGTTTAATATCGACAAAGCGCCAACGGAAAAGAAATCTGAGGGGCGTGGTGGAGATGGAAAAAGAGCAACAGAGCAACAGAGAAAAATGGTGAAATTTTCTTTAACGTAACAAAATATTTTTATAAAATAATCAAGTTTTCCTTTTGCTTTGTTTGTTGCAAATTATTTTTAGCTTTGTGGAAGAGGCGAACGAGGAAGCTGTAGGGCTTTTTATGTGTTCGGGTGTAAATTAAAATCGTCCGCACTGCGCTTTTTTATAATGAGAAAACTGTGGAGGGGTGGAAACTCAATATTGAAAGACAGAAATAAAATTAATTAATAATGGCAAAATATTTCAATGGTGAGCTCTCATAAAAAGAGAGATAAAGGTTCGAAAATGAAAGGAAAAATATGATAGGACAAGGAAAAGTTAAAAGTTAAAAGGAATTCGTAAAATGATATTTTTTTATCAAAAGAAAAGTGGCAACCTATTGGGGGCAGATAAGCGAAAATACACGAACTTCTTTTCTAGTTTAAGTTTCAACTTTCAATATAATCAATATATATCATTTATTTATCCTACAAAAATAATTCCCTAGTTGTTTTTAAGGTAAAGTTTCGGTTTCAATTACGAATTAGCTTTTGTCTCAGGGAATGACCTTACCCTAAAGGGGCTGAAAGTCAAATTCATGGCACAGCAACCCCTAAACCGCAAAACATTCAAACACCAAACCCTTAACTATGTATATATCTTCCCCTTTTTGAGAACAAATGAAGACAAGGACAAGAAGACTGAACACTATCAAAAGTCAATTACAATGCAATTATTGTTTCCCCCTGCCAGTGGAGAACCAGAAAACATTTTCAAAAGCCATTGAAAACTTTAATTGAAAATATCAAATTATTTTCGAGTTAGCGTCAGCATAAAAAAGTCAGTCGAAAGACTCCTTGAGTTCGCCTTGAGTTCGATGAGGTTTTAGGGAAGACCTCGGGCTGAACGAGTGTATAACCAAAGATACACTGGTGTTTGTATGTAAACCATTAATTACATGGCCAGATTGTAGTGAACTGGGGGAAAGAAAGTTGCCGCAGAGTCAAGAGTCAGGCCAAATTGTAATGAGTTGGCATTTTGTGAAATTCCCTGAGACACACAGGCAGACCCCACTGAAATATCTCGTTGTAAAGTAGCTGAAATGACATTAAAAAGGCAAAACCAAGCAGAAAGGACGTATCCACATCCTTATGGACACTAACCAGCCAGAAGGAAGGCACACACACATGGGGTTAAACCCGAGCTGGGGATAATTCTTCTTCAACCCACTCCCTGCCCATCGTTTCATAGTTTACAATCTTATTATCTTGCCTTGGCATCTCAAGGCCCACAAACACCCACTCACTTACCCACACATTTTCCTAAGGCAATTAAAAATCTTCACACTGTCGTCGATGTCCTTTTCCTGCTTTTCCCACTTTTCCAACGCTTGTGTCCGTTTTGTTATTCCCCCTGGCCCAACTTGATTTTGTTTATTAAACATATTTTGCATAAAATTCACTTTATTTGCAGTTTATTTCGTAAGAAAATTATAAGGTTCTTCACAATCCCCCCTTTCCGTGTGTGACACGCTTGATAGTTTTTCCTCGAGAGGGGGAAATTGCGTTTTAAAGGAGGGATAGTGTACCTTATTCTTTGATTATGTTTGATCACGTTCTGTTGAAAAGTTTATTTGCTGGTAAGAGAGGTTTGTTTGCCTGGGATTTCATAAGTCTGAGATGCATTACCGGGACTGGAGGAGATAAGAAGATATAAGCGAAAGATTCTAGTTTATATAAAGGATTTAGGAAACAAAAATCTTATTTGCCAATGCAATGTTATTTCCATGATATAAACAATTATTGCTATGTATTCCCCATACATTTTCGAAAATCACTATTTTTTTAAGCAAATTAACTCCATAATATTTATCTGCCTAATCCCATCAGCACCGTTCATCTCATATTCCAATTTTGCCACCCCGCACCAACATTTCACGCAATTCTTATCTAACACATTCACTTCAACGTATTCCTCCAGCACCCCGAATGCAGTCACACATGAAAATCCCATAAAAATTGACAATAATAAGCCACATATCATCATTCCGCTCTCCACACATATGCACAGACGTACGTTCCACTCGATAAGAAGTCAGCAAGGCCTGCAAATCAACCAGTAAATCGAAGGCTGCTACCCTTCCAAAACCAAAAGCCGAATGATGGAGAAAATCCCATAAAAAACAGTTCAATGATATAGAAAAATAGATAAAGCTAAATTTGCAAAAATAACAACAAAGGGACTCGGAAAATGGCAGGGGAAATGGCAAATGGAAAACGCGTGGCTGCGAATCAACTTTAAACTAAGCCGCAAAAGGCACTTGAAAATCAACAAAAAAAAAATCGAAGAGCACTCGGATCTCAGTGGTGTTGTCAAGTGAATAATGGGACAAATCCGCAGAGTAAATATGACACGTTGCAAAATGGCATTCGATGATAAAAAGAAGGAATCTCAGGGTTCAGAGCCACACTCGGAAATGCGACCAGGAAATTCGCACACAGAAATATTTTTCAGAATTTAAGCTCGTTAAATCATTTTAAAAGTGTCTCCAATTTTTAAATTATATTTATTTAAATTAAAAGTGTTTTCTTTAAATTATAAATAAATTCTGAAAAAAGTTGAGCTAAAACCAAAAATATTTTCAATTAAAAACTTACTTCACATTACTGAATAAATACATAGGAATGAACCCTGGAATCCCAATTGAAAACATTAAAAATCTGTTTTTAAACCTACAACAAACTTTACTTTCTAGCTAAATTTTTTAAAACACTTTTTATGTTCAAATTGCAGACATGGTAAAATATTTTTGCAAGTGAACATACTCATAAACGCCCCACATCTGGAAGGTTTTGTTGTCACTGACAGACGCACATCCTTCGGGAAAGGTGTTTTGACAGGCCGTCAGGGCAAGTCAGAAGTGCAGACACAAAAAAAAGGGAACAGGAAAAAAAAAAACCAGGAGCAGTGGCAACAAGGGGTTAATATTTGCGCCGCACCCTCACCGTAGCATATCAATAAAAAGATCGCTCCGCTGGGCATACGAAATGTTTGTTTGATAAGCCAGTGTGGAGAAGTTCCAGACACTGAACAAAATTGTAAGTAAGAGTAAAAGAGTTTTCCAATTAAATCAATGTATTTTGAGCAATGACTTAACTGAAGTTATAACATTGATAAATATAACATCTTTTATATTATGTTAATGAATTTAAATGGTTTCTTTTAATCTTTGTTTATTGCAATCCTGTTTATCATATAACTTTGCCATATAAATAATATAACAATACTAATTATATATTTAATAATTTGATATAAAGATTAATTTTTGTCAGTGCTTCAAGTTATTCTGGTGGAAAACTCTTTGCCCTCTGAAGTTAATACAAATATTACGCCTTTTTATGCTGAAAGCAAAAAGTGCAAACCAAATGTGGCATAAACATTACTTTTGGAAAAAGGGTTAGCCACACCCACAATTTTTTGTAGCCGCCCCCAAGAAGTTATGACTTTGTGTCATTGAATCTTTATGTGTGCATTCGATATGCATTAAAATTCAATAATCATAAAAATAACACGCAGAATAAAGGGAAAATCCAGCCCAGCCCCCCACTGAACTGAACTCCCCCAATTAACCCTTGAATGGCAGAAAAGGAAATTGTTTGGCTGTGTCTTTCTGTGGCAATATGAACGTCACATAAATCTTGCCAACACTACTACTAAGTCGCTATTAAGTAAAATTGACCACATATTTTATCTCATATGCGCACGCAACGAACGCAGACGAAGAAGGGGGAGGGTCAGAGGTCATTGTGGGTGGCGATGCTGGACAGCCAAAACAATGTGCCAGTAAATTAAACCAAAGCTCCAAGAAATCGCAAATTAAATACATTTTGGGAAAAAGTAACAATTAAACAAGAAATTCGGAGGAAAGATATTGCACTCTAATAAATATATATTTATTGAAATTATAAAGAGAAAATAAGCCAGACCTTTAAAAGATTTAAATAAAATATTTAAGGCACGTAGTGATGTAGTGATGTTTTTTTGGGGGATTGGTATTACCCTTATAAATTTTTATTAAATTTTTGAATTTAAAAAAATTAAGTTCTTAAAATACAAGTCATTATTATTAATTATAGTTAAACTATAATGAAGTTAAATCAATCTTTGATTTCTATGTTCGTATGTTCCCTGAGGATAAATATTGATATACAAAGTATTTTTTACAAATAAGTAAAAATATAATAATTATGGTTATAAGTATCACTATCAGATGGGAGGGCAATTGGCTGTCATCAAGGACGAAAACGAGCTGAGAGTTCTTAGGGCAAGAATCACCTACGACACAAGCTACTGGTTGGACATAAACGATCTGGTAAACGAGGCCGATTATGTTTCTTGGACAATAAAATAAAAGAAATGCAAGCCAATTGTTCACCATCCAATTATTTTTTATCAGTTTTGAGTCTCTCAAATTATAAAAATGTACAGTAAGTTCGGCGAAAGTCTAGCATTAGTCACCTTAATCCGCTTAAAGGTGTAATTTAAAAATTCCCTCCAAAAGCAACCGGAGTTGCCAACGAAGTTTCATCATTTTCCACTCATCTGGCAGCTCTGTAGTATATTTAAATACCATTATAAAATACCAAAAATATTGGCGGGAAACGTACTGTTCATATTCGTCGTTGTTATAGCCCAAACAAAACTGACGATGAATTCCCATTCGTATGAGCACGACCATAGTTTAGTTGTTGAAATAAGTTTCCTAATCCTTATGGCGAATTCAAAAGTCCGTTTAACGTCTGTTTTCGAATAAATAGCAAAGAACGAGAGGCCGTGCTACGTTAAAATTACACTTACGTATAAATGACATTTACGTTTTGACAACGTTCCTCCAAAATACTAGTGTTTCCAATTGGGCTTGTTAGTTGGTTGGATTCCAACATTTTTAGTACTTTGGTCATCCGCCAGAGAGCGTTTGCAATTGATTATAGTTGAGTTTAAATAATTTACAAATATTTCTATTTAATACGATTTACTACGGTTTACTATGTTTTCCCAGGGCTTACTAGGTGTTACTACAATTGGGCCATTTTACAATTTTACAAATTTGCAATTGGAGCATTTTGTAACTCTAGCATTTTGTAATTTGAGTATTTTACAATTGGAGCATTTTGCGACTGGAGCATTTTGAGACTGGAGCATTTTGAGACTGGAGCATTTTGAGACTGGAGCATTTTGAGACTGCAGCATTTTGAGACTGGAGCATTTTGAGACTGGAGCATTTTGAGACTGGAGCATTCTGCGACTGGAGCATTCTGCGACTGGAGCATTCTGCGAATGGAGCATCCTGCGACTGGAGCATTTTGAGACTGGAGCATTCTGCTATTGGAGCATTTTGCGACTGGAGCATTCTGCTATTGGAGCATTCTGCGACTGGAGCATTCTGCGACTGGAGCATTCTGCGACTGGAGCATTTTGAGACTTGAGCATTTTGAGAATGGAGCATTTTGAGACTGGAGCATTCTGCGACTGGAGCATTTTGAGACTGGAGCATTTTGAGACTGGAGCATTTTGAGACTGGAGCATTTTGAGACTGGAGCATTCTGCGACTGGAGCATTCTGCGAATGGAGCATCCTGCGACTGGAGCATTCTGCGACTGGAGCATTCTGCTATTGGAGCATTTTGCGACTGGAGCATTCTGCTATTGGAGCATTCTGCGACTGGAGCATTTTGAGACTGGAGCATTTTGAGAATGGAGCATTTTGAGACTGGAGCATTCTGCGACTGGAGCATTTTGAGACTGGAGCATTTTGAGACTGGAGCATTTTGAGACTGGAGCATTTTGAGACTGGAGCATTTTGAGACTGGAGCATTTTGCGACTGGAGCATTCTGCGACTGGAGCATTCAGCGACTGGAGCATTTTGAGACTGGAGCATTTTGCGACTGGAGCATTTTGAGACTGGAGCATTTTGCGACTGGAGCATTCTGCGACTGGAGCATTTTGAGACTGGAGGAATTTGCGACTGGAGCATTTTGAGACTGGAGCATTTTGCGACTGGAGCATTTTGAGACTGGAGCATTTTGAGACTGGAGCATTTTGAGACTGGAGCATTTTGAGACTGGAGCATTCTGCGACTGGAGCATTTTGAGACTGGAGCATTTTGCGACTGGAGCATTCTGCGACTGGAGCATTTTGCGACTGGAGCATTTTGGTGACTGGAGCATTTTGGTGACTGGAGCATTTTGAGAATGGAGCATTTTGAGACTGGAGCATTTTGCGACTGGAGCATTTTGCGACTGGAGCATTTTGGTGACTGGAGCATTTTGAGAATGGAGCATTTTGAGACTGGAGCATTCTGAGACTGGAGCATTTTGCGATTGGAGCATTCTGCGACTGAAGCATTTTGAGAATGGAGCATTTTGAGACTGGAGCATTTTGCGACTGGAGCATTCTGCGACTGGAGCATTTTGAGACTGGAGCATTCTGCGACTGGAGCATTTTGAGACTGGAGCATTTTGCGACTGGAGCATTTTGAGACTGGAGCATTTTGAGACTGGAGCATTTTGGAGACTGGAGACTGGAGCATTTTGAGAATGGAGCATTCTGCGACTGGAGCATTCTGCGACTGGAGCATTTTGAGACTGGAGCATTTTGGTGACTGGAGCATTTTGAGACTGGAGCATTTTAAGACTGGAGCATTTTGAGACTGGAGCATTTTGCGACTGGAGCATTTTGGTGACTGGAGCATTTTGAGAATGGAGCATTTTGAGACTGGAGCATTTTGAGACTGGAGCATTCTGCGACTGGAGCATTTTGCGACTGGAGCATTTTGAGACTGGAGCATTTTGAGACTGGAGCATTTTGCGACTGGAGCATTTTGAGACTGGAGCATTTTGAGACTGGAGCATTCTGCGACTGGAGCATTCTGCGACTGGAGCATTTTGAGACTGGAGCATTTTGGTGACTGGAGCATTTTGAGAATGGAGTATTTTGAGACTGGAGCATTTTGAGACTGGAGCATTTTGAGACTGGAGCATTCTGCGACTGGAGCATTCTGCGACTGGAGCATTCTGCGACTGGAGCATTTTGCGACTGGAGCATTTTGCGACTGGAGCATTTTGGTGACTGGAGCATTTTGAGAATGGAGCATTTTGAGACTGGAGCATTCTGCGACTGGAGCATTTTGAGACTGGAGCATTTTGCGACTAGAGCATTTTGAGACTGGAGCATTTTGAGACTGGAGCATTCTGCGACTGGAGCATTCTGCGACTGGAGCATTTTGCGACTGGAGCATTCTGCGACTGGAGCATTCTGCGACTGGAGCATTTTGAGACTGGAGCATTTTGAGACTGGAGCATTTTGAGACTGGAGCATTCTGCGACTGGAGCATTCTGCGACTGGAGCATTCTGCGACTGGAGCATTTTGCGACTGGAGCATTTTGCGACTGGAGCATTTTGGTGACTGGAGCATTTTGAGACTGGAGCATTTTGAGACTGGAGCATTTTGAGACTGGAGCATTTTGCGACTGGAGCATTTTGCGACTGGAGCATTTTAAGAATGGAGCATTTTGAGACTGGAGCATTTTGAGACTGGAGCATTCTGCGACTGGAGCATTTTGAGACTGGAGCATTTTGAGACTGGAGCATTCTGCGACTGGAGCATTTTGAGACTGGAGCATTTTGCGACTGGAGCATTCTGCGACTGGAGCATTCTGCGACTGGAGCATTTTGAGACTGGAGTATTTTGAGACTGGAGCATTCTGCGACTGGAGCATTCTGCGACTGGAGCATTCTGCGACTGGAGCATTTTGCGACTGGAGCATTTTGCGACTGGAGCATTTTGGTGACTGGAGCATTTTGAGAATGGAGCATTTTGAGACTGGAGCATTTTGAGACTGGAGCATTTTGAGACTGGAGCATTTTGAGACTGGAGCATTCTGCGACTGGAGCATTCTGCGACTGGAGCATTCTGCGACTGGAGCATTCTGCGACTGGAGCATTCTGCGACTGGAGCATTCTGCGACTGGAGCATTTTGCGACTGGAGCATTTTGGTGACTGGAGCATTTTGAGAATGGAGCATTTTGAGACTGGAGCATTCTGCGACTGGAGCATTTTGAGAATGGAGCATTTTGAGACTGGAGCATTCTGCGACTGGAGCATTTTGAGACTGGAGCATTTTGCGACTGGAGCATTTTGAGACTGGAGCATTTTGAGACTGGAGCATTCTGCGACTGGAGCATTCTGCGACTGGAGCATTCTGCGACTGGAGCATTCTGCGACTGGAGCATTCTGCGACTGGAGCATTTTGCGACTGGAGCATTTTGGTGACTGGAGCATTTTGAGAATGGAGCATTTTGAGACTGGAGCATTCTGCGACTGGAGCATTCTGCGACTGGAGCATTCTGCGACTGGAGCATTTTGAGACTGGAGCATTTTGAGACTGGAGCATTCTGCGACTGGAGCATTTTGAGACTGAAGCATTTTGAGACTGGAGCATTTTGAGACTGGAGCATTTTGAGACTGGAGCATTTTGCGACTGGAGCATTTTGAGACTGGAGCATTTTGAGACTGGAGCATTCTGCGACTGGAGCATTCTGCGACTGGAGCATTCTGCGACTGGAGCATTCTGCGACTGGAGCATTCTGCGACTGGAGCATTTTGCGACTGGAGCATTTTGGTGACTGGAGCATTTTGAGAATGGAGCATTTTGAGACTGGAGCATTTTGAGACTGGAGCATTTTGAGACTGGAGCATTTTGAGACTGGAGCATTTTGAGACTGGAGCATTTTGAGACTGGAGCATTTTGAGACTGGAGCATTTTGCGACTGGAGCATTTTGAGACTGGAGCATTTTGAGACTGGAGCATTCTGCGACTGGAGCATTCTGCGACTGGAGCATTCTGCGACTGGAGCATTTTGCGACTGGAGCATTTTGCGACTGGAGCATTTTGGTGACTGGAGCATTTTGAGACTGGAGCATTTTGAGACTGGAGCATTTTGAGACTGGAGCATTTTGAGACTGGAGCATTTTGCGACTGGAGCATTCTGCGACTGGAGCATTCTGCGACTAGAGCATTTTGAGACTGGAGCATTTTGAGACTGGAGCATTTTGCGACTGGAGCATTTTGCGACTGGAGCATTTTAAGAATGGAGCATTTTGAGACTGGAGCATTTTGAGACTGGAGCATTCTGCGACTGGAGCATTTTGAGACTGGAGCATTTTGAGACTGGAGCATTCTGCGACTGGAGCATTTTGAGACTGGAGCATTTTGCGACTGGAGCATTCTGCGACTGGAGCATTCTGCGACTGGAGCATTTTGAGACTGGAGCATTTTGAGACTGGAGCATTCTGCGACTGGAGCATTCTGCGACTGGAGCATTCTGCGACTGGAGCATTTTGCGACTGGAGCATTTTGCGACTGGAGCATTTTGGTGACTGGAGCATTTTGAGAATGGAGCATTTTGAGACTGGAGCATTTTGAGACTGGAGCATTTTGAGACTGGAGCATTTTGAGACTGGAGCATTCTGCGACTGGAGCATTCTGCGACTGGAGCATTCTGCGACTGGAGCATTCTGCGACTGGAGCATTCTGCGACTGGAGCATTCTGCGACTGGAGCATTCTGCGACTGGAGCATTTTGCGACTGGAGCATTTTGGTGACTGGAGCATTTTGAGAATAGAGCATTTTGAGACTGGAGCATTCTGCGACTGGAGCATTTTGAGAATGGAGCATTTTGAGACTGGAGCATTCTGCGACTGGAGCATTTTGAGACTGGAGCATTTTGCGACTGGAGCATTTTGAGACTGGAGCATTTTGAGACTGGAGCATTCTGCGACTGGAGCATTCTGCGACTGGAGCATTCTGCGACTGGAGCATTCTGCGACTGGAGCATTTTGCGACTGGAGCATTTTGGTGACTGGAGCATTTTGAGAATGGAGCATTTTGAGACTGGAGCATTCTGCGACTGGAGCATTCTGCGACTGGAGCATTCTGCGACTGGAGCATTCTGCGACTGGAGCATTCTGCGACTGGAGCATTTTGAGACTGGAGCATTTTGAGACTGGAGCATTCTGCGACTGGAGCATTTTGAGACTGAAGCATTTTGAGACTGGAGCATTTTGAGACTGGAGCATTTTGAGACTGGAGCATTTTGCGACTGGAGCATTTTGAGACTGGAGCATTTTGAGACTGGAGCATTCTGCGACTGGAGCATTCTGCGACTGGAGCATTCTGCGACTGGAGCATTTTGCGACTGGAGCATTTTGGTGACTGGAGCATTTTGAGAATGGAGCATTTTGAGACTGGAGCATTTTGAGACTGGAGCATTCTGCGACTGGAGCATTCTGCGACTGGAGCATTCTGCGACTGGAGCATTCTGCGACTGGAGCATTTTGAGACTGGAGCATTTTGAGACTGGAGCATTCTGCGACTGGAGCATTTTGAGACTGAAGCATTTTGAGACTGGAGCATTTTGAGACTGGAGCATTTTGAGACTGGAGCATTTTGAGACTGGAGCATTCTGCGACTGGAGCATTTTGCGACTGGAGCATTTTGAGACTGGAGCATTTTGAGACTGGAGCATTCTGCGACTGGAGCAATTTGCGACTGGAGCATTTTGCGACTGGAGCATTTTGAGACTGGAGCATTCTGCGACTGGAGCATTTTGAGACTGGAGCATTTTGAGACTGGAGCATTTTGAGACTGGAGCATTTTGAGACTGGAGCATTTTGGAGACTGGAGCATTTTGAGAA
Organism: Drosophila takahashii; assembly: GCF_030179915.1. Lineage (NCBI taxonomy): Eukaryota > Metazoa > Arthropoda > Insecta > Diptera > Drosophilidae > Drosophila > Drosophila takahashii. The sequence goes on along the minus strand of NC_091678.1, from coordinate 12,084,083 downwards.
TGGAGCATTTTGTGACTGGAGCATTTTGAGACTGCAGCATTCTGCGACTGGAGCATTTTGAGACTGGAGCATTTTGAGACTGGAGCATTTTGAGACTGGAGCATTTTGAGACTGGAGCATTTTGAGACTGGAGCATTTTGAGACTGGAGCATTTTGAGACTGGAGCATTCTGCGACTGGAGCATTTTGAGACTGGAGCATTTTGAGACTGGAGCATTTTGAGACTGGAGCATTTTAAGACTGGAGCATTTTGAGACTGGAGCATTTTGAGACTGGAGCATTTTGAGACTGGAGCATTTTGAGACTGGAGCATTTTGGAGACTGGAGACTGGAGCATTTTGAGAATGGAGCATTTTGTGACTGGAGCAATTTGCGACTGGAGCATTTTGCGACTGGAGCATTCTGCGACTGGAGCATTCTGCGACTGGAGCATTCTGCGACTGGAGCATTCTGCGACTGGAGTATTTTGCGACTGGAGTATTTTGCGACTGGAGCATTTTGCGACTGGAGCATTTTACGACTGGAGCATTTTGCGACTGGAGCATTTTGAGACTGGAGCATTCTGCGACTGGAGCATTCTGCGACTGGAGCATTTTGAGACTGGAGCATTTTGAGACTGGAGCATTTTGAGACTGGAGCATTTTGAGACTGGAGCATTTTGAGACTGGAGCATTTTGAGACGGGAGCATTTTGAGACTGGAGCATTTTGAGACTGGAGCATTTTGAGACTGGAGCATTTTGAGACTGGAGCATTTTGAGACTGGAGCATTTTGAGACTGGAGCATTTTGAGACTGGAGCATTTTGAGACTGGAGCATTTTGAGACTGGAGCATTTTGAGACTGGAGCATTTTGAGACTGGAGCATTTTGAGACTGGAGCATTTTGAGACTGGAGCATTTTGAGACTGGAGCATTTTGAGACTGGAGCATTTTGAGACTGGAGCATTTTGAGACTGGAGCATTTTGAGACTGGAGCATTTTGAGACTGGAGCATTTTGAGACTGGAGCATTTTGAGACTGGAGCATTTTGAGACTGGAGCATTTTGAGACTGGAGCATTTTGAGACTGGAGCATTTTGAGACTGGAGCATTTTGAGACTGGAGAATTTTGAGACTGGAGCATTTTGAGACTGGAGCATTTTGAGACTGGAGCATTTTGAGACTGGAGCATTTTGAGACTGGAGCATTTTGAGACTGGAGCATTTTGAGACTGGAGCATTTTGAGACTGGATCATTTTGAGACTGGAGCATTTTGAGACTGGAGCATTTTGAGACTGGAGCATTTTGAGAATGGAGCATTTTGTGACTGGAGCATTTTGAGACTGGAGCATTTTGGAGACTGGAGACTGGAGCATTTTGAGACTGGAGCATTTTGAGACTGGAGCATTTTGAGAATGGAGCATTTTGAGACTGGAGCATTTTGAGACTGGAGCATTTTGGAGACTGGAGACTGGAGCATTTTGAGAATGGAGCATTTTGTGACTGGAGCAATTTGAGACTGGAGCATTCTGCGACTGGAGCATTTTGCGACTGGAGCATTTTGCGACTGGAGCATTCTGCGACTGGAGCATTCTGCGACTGGAGCATTCTGCGACTGGAGCATTTTGAGACTGGAGCATTTTGCGACTGGAGCATTTTGAGACTGGAGCATTTTGCGACTGGAGCATTCTGCGACTGGAGCATTCTGCGACTGGAGCATTCTGCGACTAGAGCATTTTGAGACTGGAGCATTCTGCGACTGGAGCATTTTGCGACTGGAGCATTTTGGTGACTGGAGCATTTTGAGACTGGAGCATTTTGCGACTGGAGCATTCTGCGACTGGAGCATTCTGCGACTAGAGCATTTTGAGACTGGAGCATTTTGAGACTGGAGCATTTTGCGACTGGAGCATTTTGCGACTGGAGCATTTTGCGACTGGAGCATTTTGAGAATGGAGCATTTTGAGACTGGAGCATTTTGAGACTGGAGCATTCTGCGACTGGAGCATTTTGAGACTGGAGCATTTTGAGACTGGAGCATTCTGCGACTGGAGCATTTTGAGACTGGAGCATTTTGCGACTGTAGCATTCTGCGACTGGAGCATTCTGCGACTGGAGCATTTTGAGACTGGAGCATTTTGAGACTGGAGCATTTTGAGACTGGAGCATTCTGCGACTGGAGCATTCTGCGACTGGAGCATTCTGCGACTGGAGCATTCTGCGACTGGAGCATTTTGCGACTGGAGCATTTTGCGACTGGAGCATTTTGGTGACTGGAGCATTTTGAGAATGGAGCATTTTGAGACTGGAGCATTCTGCGACTGGAGCATTTTGAGAATGGAGCATTTTGAGACTGGAGCATTCTGCGACTGGAGCATTTTGAGACTGGAGCATTTTGCGACTGGAGCATTTTGAGACTGGAGCATTTTGAGACTGGAGCATTTTGAGACTGGAGCATTCTGCGACTGGAGCATTCTGCGACTGGAGCATTCTGCGACTGGAGCATTTTGCGACTGGAGCATTTTGGTGACTGGAGCATTTTGAGAATGGAGCATTTTGAGACTGGAGCATTCTGCGACTGGAGCATTTTGAGACTGGAGCATTCTGCGACTGGAGCATTCTGCGACTGGAGCATTTTGAGACTGGAGCATTTTGCGACTGGAGCATTTTGAGACTGGAGCATTTTGAGACTGGAGCATTCTGCGACTGGAGCATTCTGCGACTGGAGCATTCTGCGACTGGAGCATTTTGCGACTGGAGCATTTTGCGACTGGAGCATTTTGGTGACTGGAGCATTTTGAGAATGGAGCATTTTGAGACTGGAGCATTTTGAGACTGGAGCATTTTGAGACTGGAGCATTTTGAGACTGGAGCATTCTGCGACTGGAGCATTCTGCGACTGGAGCATTTTGAGACTGGAGCATTTTGAGACTGGAGCATTCTGCGACTGGAGCATTTTGAGACTGAAGCATTTTGAGACTGGAGCATTTTGAGACTGGAGCATTTTGAGACTGGAGCATTTTGAGACTGGAGCATTCTGCGACTGGAGCATTCTGCGACTGGAGCATTCTGCGACTGGAGCATTTTGCGACTGGAGCATTCTGCGACTGGAGCATTCTGCGACTGGAGCATTCTGCGACTGGAGCATTTTGAGACTGGAGCATTTTGCGACTGGAGCATTCTGCGACTGGAGCATTCTGCGACTGGAGCATTTTGAGACTGGAGCATTTTGCGACTGGAGCATTCTGCGACTGGAGCATTCTGCGACTGGAGCATTTTGCGACTGGAGCATTTTGCGACTGGAGCATTTTGCGACTGGAGCATTCTGCGACTGCAGCATTTTGAGACTGGAGCATTTTGAGACTGGAGCATTCTGCGACAGGAGCATTTTGAGACTGGAGCATTTTGAGACTGGAGCATTTTGAGACTGGAGCATTTTGAGACTGGAGCATTTTGAGACTGGAGCATTTTGAGACTGCAGCATTCTGCGACTGGAGCATTTTGAGACTGGAGCATTTTGAGACTGGAGCATTTTGAGACTGGAGCATTTTGAGACTGGAGCATTTTGAGACTGGAGCATTTTGAGACTGGAGCATTTTGGAGACTGGAGCATTTTGAGAATGGAGCATTTTGTGACTGGAGCAATTTGCTACTGGAGCAATTTGCGACTGGAGCATTTTGAGACTGGAGCATTCTGCGACTGGAGCATTTTGAGACTGGAGCATTTTGAGACTGGAGCATTTTGAGACTGGAGCATTTTGAGACTGGAGCATTTTGAGACTGGAGCATTCTGCGACTGGAGCATTTTGAGACTGGAGCATTTTGAGACTGGAGCATTTTGAGACTGGAGCATTTTGAGACTGGAGCATTTTGAGACTGGAGCATTCTGCGACTGGAGCATTCTGCGACTGGAGCATTCTGCGACTGGAGCATTTTGAGACTGGAGCATTTTGAGACTGGAGCATTTTGAGACTGGAGCATTTTGAGACTGGAGCATTTTGGAGACTGGAGACTGGAGCATTTTGAGAATGGAGCATTCTGCGACTGGAGCATTTTGAGACTGGAGCATTTTGAGACTGGAGCATTTTGAGACTGGAGCATTCTGCGACTGGAGCATTTTGAGACTGGAGCATTTTGAGACTGGAGCATTTTGAGACTGGAGCATTTTGAGACTGGAGCATTTTGAGACTGGAGCATTTTGAGACTGGAGCATTTTGAGACTGGAGCATTTTGAGACTGGAGCATTTTGAGACTGGAGCATTTTGAGACTGGAGCATTTTGAGACTGGAGCATTTTGAGACTGGAGCATTTTGAGACTGGAGCATTCTGCGACTGGAGCATTCTGCGACTGGAGCATTTTGCGACTGGAGCATTCTGCGACTGGAGCATTCTGCGACTGGAGCATTCTGCGACTGGAGCATTCTGCGACTGGAGCATTTTGAGACTGGAGCATTTTGCGACTGGAGCATTCTGCGACTGGAGCATTCTGCGACTGGAGCATTTTGAGACTGGAGCATTTTGCGACTGGAGCATTCTGCGACTGGAGCATTCTGCGACTGGAGCATTTTGCGACTGGAGCATTTTGCGACTGGAGCATTTTGCGACTGGAGCATTCTGCGACTGCAGCATTTTGAGACTGGAGCATTTTGAGACTGGAGCATTCTGCGACAGGAGCATTTTGAGACTGGAGCATTTTGAGACTGGAGCATTTTGAGACTGGAGCATTTTGAGACTGGAGCATTTTGAGACTGGAGCATTTTGAGACTGCAGCATTCTGCGACTGGAGCATTTTGAGACTGGAGCATTTTGAGACTGGAGCATTTTGAGACTGGAGCATTTTGAGACTGGAGCATTTTGAGACTGGAGCATTTTGAGACTGGAGCATTTTGGAGACTGGAGCATTTTGAGAATGGAGCATTTTGTGACTGGAGCAATTTGCTACTGGAGCAATTTGCGACTGGAGCATTTTGAGACTGGAGCATTCTGCGACTGGAGCATTTTGAGACTGGAGCATTTTGAGACTGGAGCATTTTGAGACTGGAGCATTTTGAGACTGGAGCATTCTGCGACTGGAGCATTTTGAGACTGGAGCATTTTGAGACTGGAGCATTTTGAGACTGGAGCATTTTGAGACTGGAGCATTTTGAGACTGGAGCATTTTGAGACTGGAGCATTCTGCGACTGGAGCATTCTGCGACTGGAGCATTCTGCGACTGGAGCATTTTGAGACTGGAGCATTTTGAGACTGGAGCATTTTGAGACTGGAGCATTTTGAGACTGGAGCATTTTGAGACTGGAGCATTTTGGAGACTGGAGACTGGAGCATTTTGAGAATGGAGCATTTTGTGACTGGAGCAATTTGAGACTGGAGCATTCTGCGACTGGAGCATTTTGCGACTGGAGCATTCTGCGACTGGAGCATTTTGAGACTGGAGCATTTTGAGACTGGAGCATTCTGCGACTGGAGCATTCTGCGACTGGAGCATTCTGCGACTGTAGCATTCTGCGACTGGAGCATTTTGAGACTGGAGCATTTTGAGACTGGAGCATTTTGAGACTGGAGCATTTTGAGACTGGAGCATTTTGGAGACTGGAGACTGGAGCATTTTGAGAATGGAGCATTTTGTGACTGGAGCAATTTGAGACTGGAGCATTCTGCGACTGGAGCATTTTGCGACTGGAGCATTCTGCGACTGGAGCATTCTGCGACTGGAGCATTTTGAGACTGGAGCATTTTGCGACTGGAGCATTCTGCGACTGGAGCATTCTGCGACTGGAGCATTTTGAGACTGGAGCATTTTGCGACTGGAGCATTCTGCGACTGGAGCATTTTGAGACTGGAGCATTCTGCGACTGGAGCATTTTGAGACTGGAGCATTTTGAGACTGGAGCATTTTGAGACTGGAGCATTTTGAGACTGGAGCATTTTGCGACTGGAGCATTCTGCGACTGGAGCATTTTGAGACTGGAGCATTTTGAGACTGGAGCATTTTGCGACTGGAGCATTCTGCGACTGGAGCATTCTGCGACTGGAGCATTCTGCGACTGGAGCATTCTGCGACTGGAGCATTCTGCGACTGGAGCATTTTGAGACTGGAGCATTTTGAGACTGGAGCATTTTGAGACTGGAGCATTTTGAGACTGGAGCATTTTGAGACTGGAGCATTTTGAGACTGGAGCATTTTGAGACTGGAGCATTTTGAGACTGGAGCATTTTGGAGACTGGAGACTGGAGCATTTTGAGCATTTTGAGACTGGAGCATTTTGAGACTGGAGCATTCTGCGACTGGAGCATTTTGAGACTGGAGCATTTTGAGACTGGAGCATTCTGCGACTGGAGCATTTTGAGACTGGAGCATTTTGAGACTGGAGCATTTTGAGACTGGAGCATTTTGAAACTGGAGCATTTTGAGACTGGAGCATTTTGAGACTGGAGCATTTTGAGACTGGAGCATTTTGGAGACTGGAGAATGGAGCATTTTGTGACTGGAGCAATTTGAGACTGGAGCATTCTGCGACTGGAGCATTTTGAGACTGGAGCATTTTGCGACTGGAGCATTCTGCGACTGGAGCATTCTGCGACTGGAGCATTTTGAGACTGGAGCATTTTGCGACTGGAGCATTCTGCGACTGGAGCATTCTGCGACTGGAGCATTTTGCGACTGGAGCATTTTGCGACTGGAGCATTTTGCGACTGGAGCATTCTGCGACTGGAGCATTTTGCGACTGGAGCATTCTGCGACTGGAGCATTTTGAGACTGGAGCATTTTGAGACTGGAGCATTCTGCGACAGGAGCATTTTGAGACTGGAGCATTTTGAGACTGGAGCATTTTGAGACTGGAGCATTTTGAGACTGGAGCATTTTGAGACTGGAGCATTTTGAGACTGCAGCATTCTGCGACTGGAGCATTTTGAGACATTTTGAGACTGGAGCATTTTGAGACTGGAGCATTTTGAGACTGGAGCATTTTGAGACTGGAGCATTTTGAGACTGGAGCATTTTGAGACTGGAGCATTTTGAGACTGGAGCATTTTGAGACTGGAGCATTTTGAGACTGGAGCATTTTGAGACTGGAGCATTTTGAGACTGGAGCATTTTGAGACTGGAGCATTTTGAGACTGGAGCATTTTGAGACTGGAGCATTTTGAGACTGGAGCATTTTGCGACTGGAGCATTCTGCGACTGGAGCATTCTGCGACTGGAGCATTTTGCGATTGGAGCATTTTGCGACTGGAGCATTTTGCGACTGGAGCATTCTGCGACTGGAGCATTTTGAGACTGGAGCATTTTGCGACTGGAGCATTCTGCGACTGGAGCATTTTGAGACTGGAGCATTTTGAGACTGGAGCATTCTGCGACAGGAGCATTTTGAGACTGGAGCATTTTGAGACTGGAGCATTTTGAGACTGGAGCATTTTGAGACTGGAGCATTTTGAGACTGGAGCATTCTGCGACTGGAGCATTTTGAGACTGGAGCATTTTGAGACTGGAGCATTTTGAGACTGGAGCATTTTGAGACTGGAGCATTTTGAGACTGGAGCATTTTGAGACTGGAGCATTTTGGAGACTGGAGCATTTTGAGACTGGAGCATTCTGCGACTGGAGCATTTTGAGACTGGAGCATTTTGAGACTGGAGCATTCTGCGACTGGAGCATTTTGAGACTGGAGCATTTTGAGACTGGAGCATTTTGAGACTGGAGCATTTTGAGACTGGAGCATTTTGAGACTGGAGCATTTTGAGACTGGAGCATTTTGAGACTGGAGCATTCTGCGACTGGAGCATTCTGCGACTGGAGCATTCTGCGACTGGAGCATTCTGCGACTGGAGCATTCTGCGACTGGAGCATTCTGCGACTGGAGCATTTTGAGACTGGAGCATTTTGAGACTGGAGCATTTTGAGACTGGAGCATTTTGAGACTGGAGCATTTTGAGACTGGAGCATTTTGGAGACTGGAGACTGGAGCATTTTGAGAATGGAGCATTTTGTGACTGGAGCAATTTGAGACTGGAGCATTCTGCGACTGGAGCATTTTGCGACTGGAGCATTCTGCGACTGGAGCATTCTGCGACTGGAGCATTTTGAGACTGGAGCATTTTGCGACTGGAGCATTCTGCGACTGGAGCATTCTGCGACTGGAGCATTTTGAGACTGGAGCATTTTGCGACTGGAGCATTCTGCGACTGGAGCATTTTGAGACTGGAGCATTTTGAGACTGGAGCATTCTGCGACTGGAGCATTTTGAGACTGGAGCATTTTGAGACTGGAGCATTCTGCGACTGGAGCATTCTGCGACTGGAGCATTTTGAGACTGGAGCATTTTGAGACTGGAGCATTTTGAGACTGGAGCATTTTGAGACTGGAGCATTTTGAGACTGGAGACTGGAGCATTTTGAGAACGGAGCATTTTGTGACTGGAGCAATTTGCGACTGGAGCATTTTGAGACTGGAGCATTCTGCGACTGGAGCATTTTGAGACTGGAGCATTTTGAGACTGGAGCATTTTGAGACTGGAGCATTTTGAGACTGGAGCATTTTGAGACTGGAGCATTTTGAGACTGGAGCATTTTGAGACTGGAGCATTTTGAGACTGGAGCATTTTGAGATTGGAGCATTTTGAGACTGGAGCATTTTGAGACTGGAGCATTTTGAGACTGGAGCATTTTGAGACTGGAGCATTTTGAGACTGGAGCATTTTGAGACTGGAGCATTTTGAGACTGGAGCATTTTGAGACTGGAGCATTTTGAGACTGGAGCATTTTGAGACTGGAGCATTTTGAGACTGGAGCATTTTGAGACTGGAGCATTTTGAGACTGGAGCATTTTGAGACTGGAGCATTTTAAGACTGGAGCATTTTGAGACTGGAGCATTTTGAGACTGGAGCATTTTGGAGACTGGAGACTGGAGCATTTTGAGAATGGAGCATTTTGTGACTGGAGCAATTTGCGACTGGAGCATTTTGAGACTGGAGCATTCTGCGACTGGAGCATTTTGAGACTGGAGCATTTTGAGACTGGAGCATTTTGAGACTGGAGCATTCTGCGACTGGAGCATTTTGAGACTGGAGCATTTTGAGACTGGAGCATTTTGAGACTGGAGCATTTTGAGACTGGAGCATTTTGAGACTGGAGCATTTTGGAGACTGGAGACTGGAGCATTTTGAGAATGGAGCATTTTGTGACTGGAGCAATTTGCGACTGGAGCATTCTGCGACTGGAGCATTCTGCGACTGGAGCATTTTGCGACTGGAGCATTTTGCGACTGGAGCATTTTGAGACTGGAGCATTTTGAGACTGGAGCATTTTGAGACTGGAGCATTTTGAGACTGGAGCATTTTGAGACTGGAGCATTTTGAGACTGGAGCATTTTGAGACTGGAGCATTTTGAGACTGGAGCATTTTGAGACTGGAGCATTTTGAGACTGGAGCATTTTGAGACTGGAGCATTTTGAGACTGGAGCATTTTGAGACTGGAGCATTTTGAGACTGGAGCATTCTGCGACTGGAGCATTCTGCGACTGGAGCATTTTGCGACTGGAGCATTCTGCGACTGGAGCATTCTGCGACTGGAGCATTTTGAGACTGGAGCATTTTGCGACTGGAGCATTCTGCGACTGGAGCATTCTGCGACTGGAGCATTTTGAGACTGGAGCATTTTGCGACTGGAGCATTCTGCGACTGGAGCATTCTGCGACTGGAGCATTTTGCGACTGGAGCATTTTGGAGACTGGAGACTGGAGCATTTTGAGAATGGAGCATTTTGTGACTGGAGCAATTTGAGACTGGAGCATTCTGCGACTGGAGCATTTTGCGACTGGAGCATTCTGCGACTGGAGCATTCTGCGACTGGAGCATTTTGAGACTGGAGCATTTTGAGACTGGAGCATTCTGCGACTGGAGCATTTTGAGACTGGAGCATTTTGAGACTGGAGCATTTTGAGACTGGAGCATTTTGAGACTGGAGCATTTTGAGACTGGAGCATTTTGAGACTGGAGCATTTTGAGACTGGAGCATTTTGAGACTGGAGCATTTTGCGACTGGAGCATTCTGCGACTGGAGCATTTTGAGACTGGAGCATTTTGAGACTGGAGCATTTTGGAGACTGGAGACTGGAGCATTTTGAGAATGGAGCATTTTGTGACTGGAGCAATTTGAGACTGGAGCATTCTGCGACTGGAGCATTTTGCGACTGGAGCATTCTGCGACTGGAGCATTCTGCGACTGGAGCATTTTGAGACTGGAGCATTTTGCGACTGGAGCATTCTGCGACTGGAGCATTCTGCGACTGGAGCATTTTGAGACTGGAGCATTTTGCGACTGGAGCATTCTGCGACTGGAGCATTTTGAGACTGGAGCATTCTGCGACTGGAGCATTTTGAGACTGGAGCATTTTGAGACTGGAGCATTTTGAGACTGGAGCATTTTGAGACTGGAGCATTCTGCGACTGGAGCATTTTGAGACTGGAGCATTTTGAGACTGGAGCATTTTGAGACTGGAGCATTTTGAGACTGGAGCATTTTGAGACTGGAGCATTTTGAGACTGGAGCATTTTGAGACTGGAGCATTTTGAGACTGGAGCATTTTGAGACTGGAGCATTTTGAGACTGGAGCATTCTGCGACTGGAGCATTCTGCGACTGGAGCATTTTGAGACTGGAGCATTTTGAGACTGGAGCATTTTGAGACTGGAGCATTTTGAGACTGGAGCATTTTGAGACTGGAGCATTTTGAGACTGGAGCATTTTGAGACTGGAGCATTTTGAGACTGGAGCATTTTGAGACTGGAGCATTTTGAGACTGGAGCATTTTGAGACTGGAGCATTTTGAGACTGGAGCATTTTGAGACTGGAGCATTTTGAGACTGGAGCATTTTGAGACTGGAGCATTTTGAGACTGGAGCATTTTGAGACTGGAGCATTTTGGAGACTGGAGCATTTTGAGAATGGAGCATTTTGTGACTGGAGCAATTTGCTACTGGAGCAATTTGCGACTGGAGCATTTTGAGACTGGAGCATTCTGCGACTGGAGCATTTTGAGACTGGAGCATTTTGAGACTGGAGCATTTTGAGACTGGAGCATTTTGAGACTGGAGCATTCTGCGACTGGAGCATTTTGAGACTGGAGCATTTTGAGACTGGAGCATTTTGAGACTGGAGCATTTTGAGACTGGAGCATTTTGAGACTGGAGCATTTTGAGACTGGAGCATTCTGCGACTGGAGCATTCTGCGACTGGAGCATTCTGCGACTGGAGCATTTTGAGACTGGAGCATTTTGAGACTGGAGCATTTTGAGACTGGAGCATTTTGAGACTGGAGCATTTTGGAGACTGGAGACTGGAGCATTTTGAGAATGGAGCATTTTGTGACTGGAGCAATTTGAGACTGGAGCATTCTGCGACTGGAGCATTTTGCGACTGGAGCATTCTGCGACTGGAGCATTCTGCGACTGGAGCATTTTGAGACTGGAGCATTTTGCGACTGGAGCATTCTGCGACTGGAGCATTCTGCGACTGGAGCATTTTGAGACTGGAGCATTTTGCGACTGGAGCATTCTGCGACTGGAGCATTTTGAGACTGGAGCATTCTGCGACTGGAGCATTTTGAGACTGGAGCATTTTGAGACTGGAGCATTTTGAGACTGGAGCATTTTGAGACTGGAGCATTCTGCGACTGGAGCATTTTGAGACTGGAGCATTTTGAGACTGGAGCATTTTGAGACTGGAGCATTTTGAGACTGGAGCATTTTGAGACTGGAGCATTTTGAGACTGGAGCATTTTGAGACTGGAGCATTTTGAGACTGGAGCATTTTGAGACTGGAGCATTTTGAGACTGGAGCATTTTGAGACTGGAGCATTTTGAGACTGGAGCATTTTGAGACTGGAGCATTTTGAGACTGGAGCATTCTGCGACTGGAGCATTTTGAGACTGGAGCATTTTGAGACTGGAGCATTTTGAGACTGGAGCATTTTGAGACTGGAGCATTTTGAGACTGGAGCATTTTGAGACTGGAGCATTTTGAGACTGGAGCATTTTGAGACTGGAGCATTTTGAGACTGGAGCATTTTGAGACTGGAGCATTTTGAGACTGGAGCATTTTGAGACTGGAGCATTTTGAGACTGGAGCATTTTGAGACTGGAGCATTTTGAGACTGGAGCATTTTGAGACTGGAGCATTTTGAGACTGGAGCATTTTGAGACTGGAGCATTTTGCGACTGGAGCATTCTGCGACTGGAGCATTTTGAGACTGGAGCATTTTGAGACTGGAGCATTTTGCGACTGGAGCATTCTGCGACTGGAGCATTCTGCGACTGGAGCATTCTGCGACTGGAGCATTCTGCGACTGGAGCATTTTGAGACTGGAGCATTTTGAGACTGGAGCATTTTGAGACTGGAGCATTTTGAGAATGGAGCATTTTGTGACTGGAGCAATTTGAGACTGGAGCATTCTGCGACTGGAGCATTTTGCGACTGGAGCATTCTGCGACTGGAGCATTTTGAGACTGGAGCATTTTGAGACTGGAGCATTTTGCGACTGGAGCATTCTGCGACTGGAGCATTCTGCGACTGGAGCATTCTGCGACTGGAGCATTTTGAGACTGGAGCATTTTGCGACTGGAGCATTCTGCGACTGGAGCATTCTGCGACTGGAGCATTTTGCGACTGGAGCATTTTGCGACTGGAGCATTTTGCGACTGGAGCATTTTGCGACTGGAGCATTTTGAGACTGGAGCATTTTGAGACTGGAGCATTTTGAGACTGGAGCATTTTGAGACTGGAGCATTTTGAGACTGGAGCATTTTGAGACTGGAGCATTTTGAGACTGGAGCATTTTGAGACTGGAGCATTTTGAGACTGGAGCATTTTGAGACTGGAGCATTTTGAGACTGGAGCATTTTGAGACTGGAGCATTTTGAGACTGGAGCATTTTGAGATTGGAGCATTTTGAGACTGGAGCATTTTGGAGACTGGAGACTGGAGCATTTTGAGAATGGGGCATTTTGTGACTGGAGCAATTTGAGACTGGAGCATTCTGCGACTGGAGCATTTTGCGACTGGAGCATTCTGCGACTGGAGCATTCTGCGACTGGAGCATTTTGAGACTGGAGCATTTTGAGACTGGAGCATTTTGAGACTGGAGCATTCTGCGACTGGAGCATTCTGCGACTGGAGCATTTTGAGACTGGAGCATTTTGAGACTGGAGCATTTTGAGACAGGAGCATTTTGAGACTGGAGCATTTTGAGACTGGAGCATTTTGAGACTGGAGCATTTTGAGACTGGAGCATTTTGAGACTGGAGCATTTTGAGACTGGAGCATTTTGAGACTGGAGCATTTTGAGATTGGAGCATTTTGAGACTGGAGCATTTTGAGACTGGAGCATTTTGAGACTGGAGCATTTTGAGACTGGAGCATTTTGAGACTGGAGCATTTTGAGACTGGAGCATTTGAGACTGGAGCATTTTGAGACTGGAGCATTTTGAGACTGGAGCATTTTGAGACTGGAGCATTTTGAGACTGGAGCATTTTGAGACTGGAGCATTTTGAGACTGGAGCATTTTGAGACTGGAGCATTTTGAGACTGGAGCATTTTGAGACTGGAGCATTTTGAGACTGGAGCATTTTGGAGACTGGAGACTGGAGCATTTTGAGAATGGAGCATTTTGTGACTGGAGCAATTTGAGACTGGAGCATTCTGCGACTGGAGCATTTTGCGACTGGAGCACTCTGCGACTGGAGCATTCTGCGACTGGAGCATTTTGAGACTGGAGCATTTTGCGACTGGAGCATTCTGCGACTGGAGCATTCTGCGACTGGAGCATTTTGCGACTGGAGCATTTTGCGACTGGAGCATTTTGCGACTGGAGCATTCTGCGACTGGAGCATTTTGAGACTGGAGCATTTTGAGACTGGAGCATTTTGAGACTGGAGCATTCTGCGACAGGAGCATTTTGAGACTGGAGCATTTTGAGACTGGAGCATTTTGAGACTGGAGCATTTTGAGACTGGAGCATTTTGAGACTGGAGCATTTTGAGACTGGAGCATTTTGAGACTGGAGCATTTTGTGACTGGATCATTTTGAGACTGGAGCATTTTGAGACTGGAGCATTTTGAGACTGGAGCATTTTGCGACTGGAGCATTTTGTAATTGGATCATTTTGTAATTTTCTTTACGATTTACTTCGCTTTACTGTTGTCTACTACGGTTTACTATGGTTTACTACGATTTAATACGGTTTTGTAGTGTGACCGCAGTTTTCAGAGTTCACAGTCTTGTAATGGAAAACACATCAATTGGCGCCAATTTGAAAAATGTTTCAAAATGTTGACCTCCAGGTCATATGTGTTGCCGCAACTCCAGCATGTTTTTTTTTCAGTGCGTTTTTGCGGTTTTACGACCGTTTTTGATTTGTTATTGGCGCACCCCTTCAGCACAACACAGCCTAAGACTAAGTTTGTTATTCTTTCCGCCTCGGAAATCTTATTTTGGTAATTTCGTACAGTTTTCGTCGATGTGAGTACTAGGCTTTATGGAGAAAATGCCTGTGTGAACAAGCTATTAGGCGACTGGCTGCCGGTTGTTCTATCGATAGTCACGACGGCATTAAAACGTCCATCGAACTATCGCGAGTACGCCGAATAGTGACGTGTACTCTCTATTTTTTTAACAAAATATAAGCCGCATCTGTACACTTGATTTACTCAAAGAAGAGCCGACTAAGAGACTGACAAGCCGCGTTGATTAAAAAGTACGCAAGATAAACCCCGTATAGATAGACACGTAAGCGGTAGCGAAAGAACAACAAAGATGAGGCAACTGGGTAAGTTACCTTATGAAAGAAATAACCAAAATTATGTTATTAACAAATGCACACATATATTTAAAACGCCCCCGCAGCGAGCATATTGTTGCTGGCTTTTGTCGTGGGCAATGTGAGTGCCTTCTACTCGCCCACCGATGGCGTTGTGGAGCTGACGCCCTCGAATTTCGACCGCGAGGTGCTGAGAGACGACGCCATCTGGATCGTGGAGTTCTATGCCCCGTGGTGTGGCCATTGCCAGAGTCTGGTGCCCGAGTACAAGAAGCTGGCCAAGGCGCTCAAGGGAGTCGTCAAGGTGGGCTCCGTAAATGCCGATGCGGACAGCACGCTGAGCGGCCAGTTCGGTGTACGTGGCTTTCCCACCATCAAGATCTTTGGGGCCAACAAGAAGTCGCCCTCGGACTACAATGGCCAGCGCACCGCCAAGGCCATTGCCGAAGCCGCTCTGGCGGAGGTCAAGAAGAAGGTTCAGGGTGTCCTGGGAGGCGGATCATCTGGCGGCAGCAGCAGCAGCTCATCCGGCGATGAGGTCATCGAACTTACCGAAGACAACTTCGACAAACTGGTGCTAAACTCCGACGACATCTGGCTGGTGGAGTTCTTCGCCCCCTGGTGCGGTCACTGCAAGAATCTGGCGCCCGAATGGGCCAAGGCCGCCAAGGAGCTGAAGGGCAAGGTCAAGCTGGGCGCCCTCGATGCCACCGCCCATCAGAGCAAGGCAGCCGAATACAATGTACGCGGTTATCCCACCATTAAGTTCTTCCCGGCGGGCTCGAAGCGCGCTAGCGATGCCCAGGAATATGACGGCGGACGCACTGCCTCGGACATCGTATCCTGGGCTGGGGATAAGCATGTGGCCAATGTACCGGCTCCCGAACTGATTGAGATCACCAATGAGTCCACCTTCGACACTGCCTGCGAGGGAAAGCCGCTGTGCGTTGTCTCCGTGCTGCCGCACATCCTGGACTGCGATGCCAAGTGCCGCAACAAGTTCCTCGACACTCTGCGCACGCTGGGCGACAAGTTCAAGCAGAAGCAGTGGGGCTGGGCCTGGTCAGAGGGTGGCCAGCAGCTGGCCCTGGAGGAGTCGCTCGAGGTCGGAGGCTTTGGATACCCCGCCATGGCGGTGGTCAACTTCAAGAAGATGAAATTCTCGGTGCTCAAGGGTTCCTTCTCCAAGGACGGCATCAACGAGTTCCTGCGCGACATTTCCTACGGACGCGGACACACGGCACCCGTTCGTGGAGCCAAGAAGCCAGCGATTGTGTCTGTGGATCCCTGGGACGGCAAGGATGGCCAGCTGCCCACCGAAGAGGACATCGATCTGAGCGACATCGATCTGGACAAGGATGAGCTGTAAGGCTGTCCGGATCGGAGACCAAGACTGTGCGGCCCAAGCTCAAATTTCCACTTATTAAACACTTGCATTCTGAATGATATTCATTAGTCAGCCAGCGTATCTAAATATAAATAATTCATAATTATCTATTAGCCTTTTCTACCATCCTCACATAGAACTAAACGAATTGAAACCAGCGAACATAAGAACTATGTATGTAAAATAAATAAACTGTGCAACAAAATGTGTAAATTGCGGGAGAGTGTTAATTGGAAAAGCGAAGGGAGTAGAACACTTAACACGTCGTTGCAATGCAATGCAATAATTTCCCCTTTAAATCTGTTTTTGAAAGCAAATATTGAACATGTTCTAACTTAACTAGCATAAAGAGGTTTATTTGGAACAATTTGGGAAGATTTCACCATACGGGTTGTTGAGTAGTTTTTAAAAGATGAATCATAGTAATGTCTTTTCATTTTCTCCAAATTATATTGAAATTTGAATGAGTCAGGTATTAAATGAATTATTATATTAGTGTACTATACCAACGCAAAACTGCATTCGATTTTGTATTTTATTTTCACCGTTATTTTCACAGCGGTAAAATCGTTTATTTTATGTAAAAATTCGCATAAAAATGTCCAAAAAGATAAAATTTGATAGGCTTAATTCTAGGTAACGTCTAAAAACGTCTTTTGACACATTGTATAGAAGGAAGTATGGTCTAAATGCACAAATTGTAGATCGCTTAAATGTATTCGTGGTGGCAGATTGGCGCTTATACTATGATTGGCATGGTATATTTATTAAGTACTTGGTTTCGCTTTAAGTACAACCTGTGTTTGAAGGGACGGGGATTTGCATATGCAATGTATGGGAAAATTCGAGGCATCACAAAGAGTTCGTCTGTTAGTACGATTCGATTCTGTATGCAAATTGGGCTTCGAGGGGACGGTATATAAAAAGATTGCCAAATTCCGTGAGATTTCGTAAGAAAAAAGCAGGCAACGTGACTCAATTGCCACACTTTGGCTTTGCCCAAAGAAAAAAAAGAAAAGAAGGGCGAGGAACAAAGCGGTGTGTAAACGGTCAAAACTACCTGCATAAAAAGAAGTAAAGAAGGCCAAAGATGCAGGAGGGGCAGGTGAAAAAGGTTCGGAGGACAGGCCAAACTTGTTGAGCCTGGGATTAAGAGAAGCAACAGATAAAGAAACTGTCGGGGATGCGTAGGAAACCCAATTTACAATTATGAATGATTAATTCCCTTTCCAGCGAACTCCTCAACTGGTTATTGCTATGTACTATTGACCTAAGTGCATTTGACAAGAAACATTAAGGTATTGTTGAATTACAAAATGAAATTCTTCAATTTTTAAAAAAATCAAGAATTTCTTTTACAGTAACCCACATTTTTGTGTGTACTAATTTCGACCCTATTTAGGATAAGGTATTTTCCAAACAAAAAACCCGTTTCTGTATTCAAGGGATAATGAGATATTTAAGGTAAATTCGGGATACTTCTTGTCAGTTGCGACTTGGGATCTAAAATCTGTAGATATTCGTTTCTGGCTGGCATTCAAGTCTTTTTCGAATTACTAAATGTAAGTACAACTAAACCACGATCCTTCGGATGTCTGGACCACTCAGGCCAACGTGTGGTGCTTCTGGTCGGGATAGTTCTCTATCGACTGGATGGAACGCGATGTGGCCGCCGTGATGGTCGAGGATACGTCCATAAACCGATACTTCTTCTCGTCGCGGCACAGCAAGGGGTAGCAAATGATGCCGTAGTAGAAGATCAGGCAGAGAACGATAACGGTGAAGATGATCGCGATGATGCCGAAGGTGGAGATCCCGGGCTGACTGTCCAGATACTCCTTGGGCGACTGGGGGGGCGGGGTCGTGGTGGGCGGCTCGGTGGTCTTGTAGCCCCGTCGATAATTCCGCGCTCCACTCGCACTGAAAACCAAGCAACTGGCGCCTGCAAGAAACGAGATCAAGTTGGGTTGGATTTCTAAAAAATCTGCTCGCGATGCGATTTCGTTTCCTCTTGACCATTTTTTTTCTCCCCCACTTTCGTTCACTCACCTAAAAAGAGCACACACAGCAGGTACGAACTGCGAGACATTTTTATTTCACTTCGAATTTACGATTGAGCACGAAACGCGACGTTCGTTCGCCTTTCTTTCTTTATTTTCGGCCACGAGACGGGACGCAGACGCAGAACAGAGTCGAGAATCACACAAAGCAACAGACAAAAACCTTTCGCGTAGGGATGGTGGGTCGCTATCGATATCGCTATATATTCCGATAGTTATCGTGGGCGAGAAGGTCACTTTTGAAAACTGAAAAATTCCGAAAGATTTTTAATATTTCTTTGAAATGTATATTTTAACATCATTATTAATAAATTAATAAAATGTATAAACAATAATAGAATTAACTTTAAGCCTTTTTTTATAATGACGTGACTTTCCTCACCCAACAATACTGTGACCCCCTCACGCACGCCGCCTAGCAACCATCGCCCATCGCCAGCCAGCAGCGTTATCGATAACTCGACGAAAATTTGCTTGACAAGCGTGTGTGCGCTACTCCGTTCGTGTACACTTTATTTTCAATTGGTGAAAATTGTTATAAAACTTGCGAGAAAATATGTGAAAATAGGAAAAAGGCCAATTTCGACACTCGAACTGTGCGTGCACAATCGAATTGGTGACGCTCCGACCGCGAAAAGCAGCTGAAAAGCATAAAAAACAAAGGCGTTAGCGACGGAACGACGGGCGAACTAAGCACATAGACGCTCCAACCGATCGTTCCAATACAGTTGTGTGTATTTAGCCGTTGCAACTAATTAATTTGACGCAAGTAAATGCAAGTAAAAAACAAAAAACGGCCAACGCAGAGCAAAAGTACAGTGAAAATTGGTCGATTGTCGGCGCACGAAGACGAACACGAATAGCAAGAAGAAGAGTACGAAACAAACGAGAAAGAGAAACGAAACGAACGGCGATTTTGCGTTCGTGTGTGAGAGTGCGCGCGCGTGTGTATGTGTGAGGGTGGAATATAAACAAAAAATTAACAATACGAAAATCCAAAAACAATTGCTCTACTTGGCGAAAAGTAAAATGTCACATTTGCCACTGGACGCACGGGCCATTCTGCAGTATCTAAATGATTTGGGCTATAGGAATATATCAGCCGAGCAACTCCGTGAATTTCTAAAAGGTAAGCAACCCGTACAAGTGTGAGTGCGGCATGTGTGTGTGTTTTTGGTTTGTTATTTTTCAAAGCACAATGTTTTTAGTTGCGGCTTTTCGGTTGAATTTCAAACGATTCGTCACCATTTTTATTTATTTTCCCCCTACAACGAACGTGCGTGCAAAGCGCAGGCGAGAAAAAGAGCAGCCGCACAGCCAGAAATACGTTGCAGTGGAAAAAATAAAAACGAGTATTACTCGGAAATTGTGAATAACACACCATGTACACAAATGTACATACACATGGCACAGTGGTTTGCAACAACAAGAGCTATTCGGGCCGAAAATGTACGAATAATCGAAAAGACCGTGCCGGCATCGAATGGAAACGGCATTTGCAAGGAGAACGTACCGTGGGATATATAACTTTCTGTGGAAATCCTAAACACATGGCTCTTTTGAGCCCACTGTACTGTGTTTTTTTTGTGTTTTGCTTGTTTGTCATAGTTGTTGTTGCTGCCCTGGGCCTGCTTTTCTGCGTTCGTGTGTGTTTTTCGGCCTCCACCGCATTGTCAGCTTCATCCGCAACTTCACATGAATTTTTTCCACAAACATACGCATACAGCAGTGGGCACATTAGTAGGTCATTTTGATATCTTGATTACAATAAATTATTAAGAAAATAGGGGACTAAATATGTATAACAAAAACAGAGGGGAATGAGAACTTTTAGCAAACTTAGTTGTATTATTTTTTAATTTGTTAGTGCTATACATTTTACCAATGCTGTTTATATGAATTGTGTGTGTGTGTTTCCCCTCTCCCTCTCTTACTCTCTTTTGCGTTTTTTTCGTGTGTTATTTTTCGCCTTACGCTTTGTGTGCTCGTCCTCTTTTTCTTATTTTCCTTTGTTGTTGTTGCTGCTGCTGCCGCTTGAGGGTTGCCACTCGGTTCCCTCGTTTTACTTTGCGCCATCGCTTCGTGTTGTAATGGCGAATATAAAGTGGGGGGCTGAAAAAGTGCCAGCGCAGCGTGCTGATGTGCTCGTTTTTCAGGTTATATTAACGCCCGTCGGTACAAGCGCACATATTGGTTGTTGGGCAGATAACTTATTTACAAGTATTTACGAGTGGGTGAGTGAGCCCGGCAAGGTTGCCGGACTAATTGCAAATCTGAGTTTAATATCGGTCATCGCCCATTATGCCTTTGTCAGCTCATTCGCATTGTTTTTGGTAGACGTAAAAAATCAAAACAAAAATATGAATGCGATAAACAATAAATTGCGCAAAACCAAAACTGATAAGAAAAGCTAAACACATACATACGTAAATGTGTAGAGCACAGGAGTGACTTTAATTTTAATTAGGTTAAACCGAGATTTTGGAAATCCTTTTGACCAAATTAATTAAATAAAAAGAAACAAACTGAATATTATTGACTATTCTAAATAGAATGTTATGACTGACAATTTTAGTACCAACTGTTTTTTTTTTAATCATTACGCTTTGACATGTGTTTTTCGGGGATTATACATAAATACAACTGGTTTTCAATCGAGTGCAATTGCCGAGTTCAATTTATGTAGCAGCTGTGTCACCTCTAATTTTACGGCATGCTGGCAACACCTGGCTGATTTCAGACGACCTGGCAACTCGCTGCGGTAGCACAGCTGCTGCTTCTTCTTCTTCCACCCGCTTGGGTTGTTTCTGTGGTCCCATTTTAGTTTGGAATTAAAATAAATTAACTCACACTCGACACTCGATGGCCTTTTAGGCAATACATACCGAAATGCATTCGAATGCAGTTATTGATTTGATTTGTGTGTATCCAAATGCCAAATTGCATAACACATCATCGCGACGCCCACAAGGAGCGAGAAGAAGAAGAACCACCACCAGGAGTAGGATTTCCAGGCAGTGATTTAATCTGATTTATTTAATTTATTTCGTGGCAAATAAGTTGTAAATGCGGTTGGTGTCGGTTTCCCAGCTACAGTCGAATTTCGAATAGCTCGAATAACTTGAATTAATTTTCAACTTTAAACTGGCTCCGTTCATCTAGAATTGGAGGGAAAATGATATTGCACGTTCCGCCATTGCTTTAAAAGTGCAAAAATAGTAATGCATAAATAACTTTGTGTTATATTCCATTTTCCTAATTAATTTTTTGTTTTGTACATAAATTAATTTAAAATTATATATTTTTAAACAATTTTAAATACATTTTTTGTTGTTAGGATAAAATGTATATGTAATCCTTTTAGCATTAAAGCATTCCCAATTTGTTTTTGAAGTTCGACTGTAGGTCAATTTCCCAAGATAACCAAGAAATTAATGGCGTTTTCCCCACTCTCTCTCTTTTTCTCTTTAATTCTGGGTCCTTCGGCTGCAGCTAATTTGCGCCAGAAGGTATGCAACCGCAGTCGGACAAACAAAGCGCCAGCAGACTCGCAACAACAACTAGCAACACAACAGCAGCAACTTCCGCAGCAGCAGCAGCAGGCACTCCTCCAAAAGTAAAGGTCATCAAGAGCAAGCGACCGCTGTGCCACTTTAAGTTCTACCTGGACATCTGCGACCATCAGCTAGCCAAGCGCATTGAGGCCGATATCAAGGCTTTGGGTGGACATCTCGAGTTCTTCCTGAGCGACAGTATCACACACTTTGTCACCGACAAGCCAGAAGCCAGTGGCGGAGCACCCAGGACACCCGGAACACCAGGCACACCCAGCACACCCACCAATCACTATCAACAGGATGATGGTTCGGCCAGGAAACCGAATCAGCGGCAATCTAGAGCGGATGCTATACTGAGTCGAGTGCGCAGGAGCACGGTTGGAGTGACACAGAGTAGCAATAGCACGCCAACGACTGCCGTAAAGCGAAGCTATACCATCTGGCAGACGGATTACGCCCAGCGCTTTATCAAACGCATTCAGACTGAGCTTAAGCAATACCTTGAGGGCAAGAAGGAAGGTGGAGGAGCATCATCGACTACCAGTCCCCATCACATTCAGCTAAAAAAGCAGTATGTGAAGATCGAATCCGTCAAGCGAAACTATAGACCTTACTATCATCTCATCAAGCAGCCAGACGACTGGCCAAAGATAGACTTAAGCAGCGACGACGGCGCCTTTCGACTACTAACCAAGTCGAAGACCAAGGAGAAGGAGCAGAGCATGACCCGCAGGTCTTTGGGTTCACGCACATCCCAGAAAGAGAAGCCACCCCAGCATCCAGCTCTGCAGCAGCTTAAAAAACAGTCGGCAATACCACCGAATAGTCCGCGTTCCAATTGTCGCGAACCCAAGGATTCGAGTGAGAAACAGGGTGGAGTTTGTGAGATCTGCAAATTGGAGTACGATATCCTGAATATCCATTTGCAGAGCAAAGATCACGAGCTGTTTGCCAAGAATTCGAAGAATTTTCTGGCCCTAGACACGCTAATTCGTAGTTCAGCGAATGTGAATCGGTTCCTGGAGGAGGAGCCCGAAGAGAGTGAACTGGACATGGATGTGGATGAATCGTTGAGTAATGAGGAGTTGCAGAGTCCCCGCCAGAGGCCATCGCCAGCATTGCGCGAGAAATCCAAGAGGATAACCAAGGGAAAGCATTCGTCGGAAAAGTTTCAAGCGTCTGGAGTTGCCTCGCCTCAAACGCCTTCGCCGGGTGGCAAGAAGGCACTGGGAAACCCACCCGGTAGCCTGTCGGAGCTCCAGCGCCAGGAGCATCCAACCACAGCCGCGGCAACGCCTACAGGACGTAGGAAAACGCAGAATTCTGGTCTGTCGCCACCCATAAGAGCCATGTTGCCACCCTCATCACTTTACAAAGTGGTGGAAACCAGGGAGGAATGTGCCACGCCTCCCAGAGGAAGAGGAAGACCACCCAACCAAGTGGATTCGCCATCGCTAATTGTCAAGTTCCAGAAGATCAGGCAAACCGAGTTGCAACGACTCAACGGGGAGGCGGAGAACTTTATGTTCCCCAGAACAGCGGTTACCACGACGCGGAGCAGCAGTGAGCTGCCCACGGATGTGGATCGGCAAACCACCTCGGATGTGCGGGGCAGGCACAGCATCTCCTCCGCCAGCCTAGACACCAGCACCAGCGAGGCGGAGACGAAGGAATCTTCGGGATTACCCATCTCCCACATACGCAAGCGAGCCCAGGCAGTGGGAAGGCGGAGAAAAGTAGGAGGAGGAGGAGCAGCTGCCCAGGAGCAGCTGCAGCGCCAACTGTCCACCGGGAGTAGTAGCAGCAATAGCAACCAGCAGCGCTTTCCGAGCGCCCCCATCCAGCCAGAGGAAGAGCCTCAACCGCAGCCACAGCCGCAGCTAAAGATCAAGATGAAGCAGGAGCAAGTGGTGGCCACCAGGAAGAGCAGTCGCACGGCCACGGCCATTGTGACAGCGGCCACTGCCAGCAGTCATCAGCAGCAGCAGCTCAGGCAGACAACCAGCCGGAAAATGGCCAATAAACTGGAGGATCGGATGGGGGAGTCAGTAATAAAGCCCAAGATGAAAATCAAGAAGGAGGTTATCGAAGTGGAGGAGGAGTTGGAAGACCTGGAAGACCTATTGGATAACGAATTAGGCGACAGCAGTTTGTCCTCGGGCAGCGATGAAGATTACGTAGCTAGCAGTCATCGCAAAGCCTCGGCGGCACCACGAAAATCCACGGATACTCGAGAGCAGAGGGCCGCTAGGCGGCTGTCCAGATTAACCATAAACCGAAGTGCCGGAGAGCTAGAGTTAACCACCGAAGTCAAGTCCTCGCCCCCGCGAAGAAGTCGCGGAAAGAGCCAGAAGCCGTCGAGTCCCACGAAAAACAAGGTCAAGCAACCGAAGATTGCGCCACCAGCGATGGATTTGTTCTTCGATTGCAGCAAAAGCGAAAGGCTACAGGAAATGCAATACACATTCGAATCGCTGCCGAGAGGAGAGCTATGGAATCGGGTGTTCCTGCGGCAGGATGCGGGAGAGGAGAACTATTACACGTACTACGGTAGCACGAACTATAGGAAACTGCCCTATGAAATGGGTCCCATACCCATGGCCAAAACATTGCCGGCACACAGTTGTGCAATGTGTTGCGAGGCAGGAAAGCAGGAAAATCGCGAGGAGCTAAAGCAGGAAGATCAGAAGCCTGTGCCCAAAAAGGAAGTCAAGAAGGAGGAGGAAGCACAGTCCTCTTCCTCCGCCACCTATAAGAACAAAAAGCTGCACCTTCTGCAGCGTTATCAGCAGGAACAGGAGCAACTGCAGCAGCAGCTGGAGGGGAATTCCCTGGCCACTGCCATAGCCAAATGTGATAGCAAGGCGAGCACCCCAGAACTACTGGAGCGGGAGTTTGCCTCGGGCTCTCTGGGAGATCGAGTGCAGCTGATAGAGCGGGTGAGGAGCACCTCCAGTTCCAGTTGCAGCAACAGCCAGCGGAGCGGGATTACCTGCAGGAATAAGCAGCTGGCGCGAATTGCCGAGTTGCCGCCAAGGAAATCTCCCCGGGAACATGCCTCCACTTTGGCTTTGGTCAGTTGCATCATAAGGCAGCGTCAGGATTCGCAAAGTAAAACGAATTCCGAAGCGGAAGAGCCACCTCCCCCTGTGGTGGTGGTTGCTCCAAAGCTTAAGACTCCCATGAAACAGGAACCCATTGTTGCACCCTCATCGCCCAGAACAACTCGTTCGCAGGCTGCAACGCCAGTGGAGGAACTTCGATTTGCCACCGAGATTAGCGAGACGGTGAAGAGGATGAGGCGTGGGCAAAACAAGTACGATCATTCTCCGCCTGCACCGGCGCAAAATCCCAATCCCACGCCGGGAACTTCCTCGCCAGCCAGAAGTCGTCGCCTTACGCCGGCCGCACAAAATTTAGGACAAAGCTATTCGCGCCGCTTGCAATTCACAACCAGCCAAAGGGAATCCTCGGCGAGTGCGCTGTTGGGCAAGCGCAGTAGAAGAGTTAATCCTGCGGTAGTGCGTCCCAATATCCAGCAAGCTCCCGGAATGGGCGCCTTTCGCGGCGTTCGCAAATTGCCCAGCAAAAAGGGTCTGCTCGAATACGAAATGGAACCGTGTGCCCTCAAAGCTCTCGATCAACAAGCCAGTCAGTATTGTAATCCGGGTTTCGTTGCCTGGCAGTTGGACAAATACCTGGAGCTAGCTGGCAAGGAGTACGATCTGGAAGAGGACGAACTGCCGGTGGTGAAGGAGAGCGAAAGAAGAGAGGAAAGGCTTGTAACTCCACCACCCACTGATTGCTTCACAAGCGAGTTTGACTTGTGCGATTTGATACTGGGTAGCGCAGGCAGTGGCGATGATGAGGACGAGGTAGCCAGAGGAAATCTACCCGGCTCCAGTCGACGAATGAGCAATCTCAATCTGTATGCCAGCTATTATAGAAAGAAAAAGAGCCTGAAATCCAATCGCACGGGCTGGCCAAAAGCTCAGAGGCGGCGGAATGGAGGAAGTCGATCCTTGCCAGATGAGCGAATTAATTTCCAGAAAATGGGTCTGGCCGAGCTTCACCCCATAAAGCAGGAGCCGATGGAAACGGAGGAGGAACAGACCACGACCACCACCACAACCACTACGACTTCAGCGAGCAGGGAAAAATTGCTTAGCAAAGAAGATGAAGATGATGAAGGTGGTGGTGGCAGAGATGACGATGAATCACCTGCCGATGATAAACAGAATTCGCGAGAAGATGCCGTGATGACGCCGCCAGCGACCGATGTTGATGAGCAGGCTGAACTGGAGAGTCTGCCCGACGAAGATGAAACCATGGCGGATTCCGTGGATCAACAGCAGGATGATGAGGCTGAAATCGAAGCCACTGATGCGGATGTCGAAGAGGAGGAGGAGGAGGATGAGGAGGATGTCTTTGAAGATGCCTACGAAGAGCAGGAGATAAGCCCGAAAAAGACAGAGCCGCCGGAGAAACGAGCACGGATACCGCCCTCCATATCTGTAACTACGCCACCCGAAGAGCACTCCGCGCAGGGCAAGAAACTCCTACTCACTCTGCACAATGGCCAGAGACTTCAGGCCACCTCGACGCCAAGTTCGGGACAAGTTCAACAGCAGCAGAGAAGAACGCCACAGCTGAACGGTAGCCTAGGCAGCTGCATTTCGCCCAGCGAGAAGCTGGGAGACAATTCGGACATCTTCACCGTTTCGTCGGATGGACTGGATACCGATCTCGATTTGAGCAACACCCAGGCGGGCGATTCGCACGAGCATTGCCCACACCAGACGACGCCGAAGCGGAAGTTCGACATCTCCAAGTATGCGCCACCAAACAATGGAAAGGCGGCGAGCAGTTGTGCCGCCGAAGCGGCGACGGCTGCCGTCAAATCCCTGGCCATCTCGCAGTTCCTCAAGAAGGAGGTGCGTGTCACCTGCCGGCGGCTAAGAGCGCCATTCCGACGCTTTCGATACCGCCGCTGAGCACAGCACGTCATCATTATCATCATCCAGATCAAGAAACGCATCATTCAGCACCAATCACGTTTAGCTTTTAGTGTGTACAGCGACGATGAGTTATAAGTTTCAGTTTTTAGGTATTTTTAGGCCACAAATCCCTCCAAAAACCAGAAAAACACAGCGATATCAAATCGGTCATCTTTTCAATTTTAATTTCGTATTAAATTTGGCAAAGTGAATGTTGAATAAATACCTATTAAATGTTTTCGCTTACTATCTATCTTTTGAGACTAAACCACTGCCGAAATGTGTAAAAGCCGAAATGCTTTTCGAAAAGTTCTATACGATTCAATCAACTTTGTCAGATTTTTTCGAGTTTGAAATTGTGAAGACAAACACCCATCCATCAACTAAATGTAGCGTAATTAAAACTCACACACAAACCACACACGGAAATACGTACATAAGCCTTAGTTTAATCTTAGTTTAGCTCAAATTCCCTTGCCCCCCAAGAAAAACATCTCATCAACAATTTCGGACAATTCCAAAATCTCTCATTTTCAATCTAGCTCTTAAGTAGTCAAGTTTCCATTTATCGTTTTTGTTTTTACCTGTGGAAATCACCAATTAAACAGTTTTCATTTTCTTAGCCATGTACTATTATCAAAGTCAACGCTCAAGCAAAGTAAAAAAAAAAAAGGAAAAAGTAAACTATGTAACAGAGATAAATAAATTTAAACAAAAAACCAAAAGCAATTGTAAAAATATTTAAACAAAGATTAAATTAAATTAAATATTCACTAAACATACACATATCAGTTTTAATTTATTGAACGCAAATCGAAAGGGTTTAAATAATTACGGTCGATAGATAAATATATGTGGTTAGGTCTTATTTGAGAAATGTTAATTATCTAGACAGTAACGATCTTTTTGGGATTTACCTTGATCTGATTCTAAAAATTGGTTACAAATTGGAATATTTCGGCTGATTTAGAATAGATTTTCGACTAATAACTAGCCGTTGTAAACTACTAATTCTTTTTAGCAGATGCCACATTACATTTAGCGCAGGCAATCCCGATTCGCCACCATTACTTCCGCACTTATCGCATATCCACTATCCGCCATCCTCATTCCCCTGCTAATGGCCACTTCTTTGATCCAATCCCATCCCAATTTAGACTTGCGCAAGCTCATCAAGTATGAGGAGCGTCTGGCGGAGAACGCAAAGGAGGACAATTTCAACGGCCTGCATAAACGCGGCACCGTCAGCTCGCGTGCCAAATTGAGTGGCGAGAAGGATAAGGAGAATGCGGCTCCACCATGTCCATGTTCATCTGCCAAGGAGAAGGAGTCCAAGACTGACCAGGAGCAGCGTTCCAATGGAGGAGATGGTTTTGCGGACCTAGCTCGCCTTTTTAAGGAGAAGCTCCTGATGGATGCATCCGTGCCTCCGACGGCAACCAAGGATTTAGAGCCCGAACACTCTCAGGCAAACGGAAAGCGTCGCAGTCGCAGCAAGACTCGTCAGGGAAAAGAACCTCCGCTGTCCAGTGGCGAATCGGAGGCTAATGATGCAATCCGTCCCAGGATGCAACGCCGCCGACGCAGCAAGTCGCATCCGCGCAGCGCCAGTCGGGGAGCTGCTATGGGTTAGTAGTCCCTATTAAAAATTATTCAAATAAATTAATGGATATATTTTTTCAGCTCGCCGTCGATGCAAATCCAGGCACTGTGATCCGGTGGCATTATTTCAGTACTACCAGAAGGAGTGGGCTCATTTCCGCAGCCAGATACCCGGCGAGAATGTCCGCGTGAATGCCCGTTTCGGGGGGCACAACAAATCATTGGATCCGAAGAAGTGAAGATATATTTCCATTGCAACCATTCTTTTAAAAATCCCATACTTCGATTGATTCCGCTGTTCAACTGCAGTCATTACTTACATTTATTTATACTTCTATCCATTCTTAATTCATTCGTATTGACACATTTTGAAAAAAAAAACTTGAGAAGTCGAATAAAAACAAATTCTTAATGTGTGTTTAAATAAATGTTTAATATCTGAATTATATTTTGATTTTATTTAAAATTTAATTGCAAAGATACCAGTTTAGTTTGAAAGAAAAAATCTGTTTTCAAAACTGGAAAATGTTTTGAAACCAGTTTTTTAAGACTTTACCTTCAATTTTTAGACCAGCTGTCAAAATTTAATTAGAAAATAAAAAAATTTCAACCTTTGGCAACTTGAACAACCTGTTGTTGGGTAGCATTACTTAAAGGACTTTAGAAGATGTTGGAGCGACGTCGAAGATCCCAGTTAAGACTGGATGCCCTACTACCCGTTCCAACAAGAACCACAACGATGAGACGGACCCGTCGTGTGTGCGTCAATATCGAAGCTAATGGCTCCGGACCGATAAGAACTCGAAGGAGGCGAAGAAGGGAGTTAATCAATCCCTATTTCATGACCTATTCTCCCATATATGACTCTGTGCAAATGGGACATCAATGGGGTTTTGATTTGTGCTCAAATGAATCGCCATACGAATATGGAAATTTTTTGGAACCCCCAAACCGTTTAAATGCAGGGGAAGGAATAATTCCTTCAGAGGAAACCAATAATGCTAACGGAACCCAAGTTGTTCATGACCTTAAGAATATATTGATGGGATTGGATGGCTATTTGCATGAGAAAAAAGTAAACCTACTGAAACCGCATCAAGATAACTCCAATACCACTGATAATCAGGTGGATCAAAGTGGCGAAGCCCAGGACTGCCAGCTCTCAGTTCTAACCGATATTATGTGCGAAACCATTGATCGGTTAAACAACTATATGGGCAATCATTCCAAGCAACAGGAATGGCAGTCTGCTCTAAACCCAATGAACCAGTTTAGGGGAAATATACCACCTGTCCATGTATTGCAGCTACCTGTGCAACCTTTGATCGTACAAACGGTTCCTTCATACCCATCTTCGGATCACTATCCCTCACCTGAATCCATTTTTCAAAAGAAACCCAATCTGGACCGTTTACCTTGGTTAAAGGAGCGGAAACGTAAGCGTCCTTCCAAATCTACCACCTATATACACTTGCAAAATCAGGGCAGTAGTACCGATGACTTGCCAAAGTCCTTGGAAGGATCATATTCAAGTAATAAGCTATCGGATAACCCACGACAATCTACAAAGGATGCTGGCACAACCATGTGGTGTTCTATGGAATGCGGTAGGAATCAGGAACGATTTCCTTCTACGCAAGAAAGGCTACAAGAAGATCCTGAGATCGCATATTCCTTGAGATCAACTCATGGCTTTCCGCCCCCTTGTCTCAAGGCCCCACCACCAAGTATTAAATCAGAGGACGAATTAGACGAACAGGGAAAGTATTATCACCCGACTGGTGAATCCATCTACGTGCTTGGCTCTCCTCAAACTTCCAGTTTCCGGTCCAGTTGCGATTATCGTCGTGAGGGGGGAAACCTTAGATATTCCTTTATAGAGGAGGAGGAGGAGCAGGTGGATGAGGATGACTGGTATCAAAGTGCTAGCAATAAATTAGCTGAATTGGAAGTGGAGCAGGACTTCTTCAAGCAAATGGAAAAGCAAACGGGAATGTCTTCAAGAGATGAAACCCCTCAAACTGACTTGGAAACCACCAGTGACAATAGTTTCGTAAATATAATAGCCACTAGCGATAAGGCCCTCAGTACCACAGGACTAAGTGGCATAACCACCCAAGAACCCATTCAAATTGAGAGAATGTGCAAAAAGTCATCTTTGAAACAGCGACATAAGCTCAAAAGTGGGAAACACAGTGGAAATACAGCAGGTACTCATAAGGTGATGTTTGAAAAAGTGCAACACACGGAAGGTGTGCAGGTTCAACAACATCCAATGAGAAAAGAATCTATTCCTAAAATACCCAAGGTCAAGAGAACCAGGAGCAATCAGATACGCTCTATTAGTTGCCACAGCTCTACATTTAGGTCTAAAAGATAAACTAGTCACATAGAGGGATTGATAATGTAAGACCAAGAAAAAATGGCAAAAGCAATCTTTCACTATATTTTCAAATTCAACAGATTTGAAATTATTTTTCTACACTTTTCGGCTCTTTTTCGTACAGATCTTTAAGAGGGACTTGGGTTAGGATGACAGTTAGGTAATAAGTATAATGTTCTGCGAGGAGCCAACGCCGGAACCGGAGAAACACATCTGTCGCTGCAAGAACTGCATACTCCGCCATTCGGATATCCTTCCCTGGCCAGAGCCCCTTGGAGTCATGGGTGAACGTCATAATAATACCAATGATAATAACAATGATAAGGATGGCAATAATAGTCGTCGGGTCTCCACCCGTACGCTACAGTCGATGGACAGCGTGTATACCCTAAAAGACGGCACGGAAAAGCAGAATGAGCCTTACAAAAATCATCAGAATAATCGCAACGAAACTGTTGTATCTAGCTACACTGCACCATATAATCGACACGGTGGTACCACACCTGCCCATCATGGGGATGAGACTCCAGCCTACTATGATGACCAGACTCCAAGTCGATCTGGCGCCAATACCCCAATGCGGACATTGCCAATACAGCAACCAGCTCAAGCTCAAGCTCAACCTACCATTCTGCTGATTGTGGTCAAGTGAGATAGGATAGGTACTTAGTTTTTCAGTTCCAAAGTGAAATATGTCGTTTTTAGCAAGAACGATCCACCACCGTTTCCGGGTAGAGGATACACGATCCCAGGAGCTGGGTACCAAGGTCATGGACCAAGTCCACAATATCAAGGCCAAGGACATGTACCATATCAAGGTCCAGGTCCCAGAGGCTATCCAGTTCCTGGAGGGGGACCACCAAGGTAAATTAAAAAGAATATTTAAAAAAGCATTTTTTTAAATCAGTGGAGGCCAGCAGAAGCATCACACATGCAATTGCGTTTGTGTGAGTGGGAGCATGCACGAACTTGACTGTGTGCGTGACTTTTTTCAGCTTGACGGCGTACGTGAGCGTCGAAACGCTAGCAGCGCAGCGGCAGAGACATTGCCTATCCCGTGGGCCCTGCGCGCTGCCTCTGCTGGCCACCACTGATTTAAGTTTCCTAGTATTTGATTATAATATTTATCTCTTTATACTTCAGTTATTATTATCCACCACCTGGAGCTGGACCTGTAAATGGACCCAGGGCAAGGCCAAGACCTAACTATGAACATGAACACGTTCGCTAGTAAGCTATTATAGAGATATTTATAATGTTTTTTTTTAATTTGAAACTGTTTCAAACTTTTTCCTTTCCACAGTAACAGTCAGCGATATAGGTAAGTACAGAACCTATATCTTAACTATATTTTTTAAACTCTTGATTATCCACAGCGACGGTGTTCGGACCAGTCGAAATAGGTAAGGTAGCTTATTTAGATCCATAAAAATCATATAACTATGTTTTTCTTGATATAGATACCAGGATGATTGGAGTGGACAGCCAAGGAGGTAGACTACTTATTGGTCAACTTAAATGTTTAAACTTTTTCGTTTTTGTAACCATGTTTTAGATACTCCAATAATGCTGACCACCCTCGAATAATTCGACAACCGGAAACTCAACGAAATTGTCGATGTAACATGGAGAAGATCCAACCGGAAAGCCCGCCGAGTCCCCAAGATACAGAAGATTTTCTTCCCGATCACCTTATAGGAAGTAATAAAACAAAAAAGAGCAAGCAGCGTTTGGTAGGCAGTGGACTTGGTCGTCCATGTAATTGTCAAGGATTAGACTCAATGAGAAATAATCCGAGAAATCCCAAAAATCAATCGGAAAGTCTAGAAACAGGGGGATATGGAAATATGAAAACACCAGCGAACACGGGGGAATATTTTACCGAAACGGGAAGCCCGCAGGAAGCGCAGGAAGTTATTGTGACCGATGCCAAAAACAAGACATACAAATGCATACAGGTAAGGCGAAACTAAACTTTTGACTAAATAATAAATGTCTTTATCCCCATAACAGGTGCCAATTTGCATTTCAACTGGAAAGACTAATGCTTGTCGTTGTTGCAAATGTGCTCCCGCTGAGGATCCCGAAAACGAGGACGGGGATTCGGATTGCGTGTGCAATCAGCAGGGAAAGTGCACCTGTGTTCCCGACAATATGTTGCAAGATGAGCTTCCTTGCGAGTGCGATCTCACCAATTTGGAGCGAATCCTTCGAGATCTTATTCCAAATTCCGATTGCATTTGCTACTTGAAGAAGAAGCGACGCAGGCGTCGAAAGAAGTGGGCTCCAAAAGTCTATTACGACCGTTTTGCCAATCCTCCGTTTGTCCTCAATCCAAAGCCCAGATGTCTGGAGTACGGCTACAGTCCGTTCCATAAGCCCGGCTTTACGCCTTGCTGCTGTCCACCGGCTGCAAAGAGCTGCTACACCTGTGACTACTGCTGTGGAGGGGGCTGTAGGTTCTAAAACCAAATTTCCCGGTGATGAGAAAAGATATCTGACGATGTCCGACCATCCTAACAGATCCTCAACATTTTGTCAGCTTATGCCAGAAAACTCGTTTATCAGTTTTTTTTCTGACGTAAACTGACAATTTTTGAGGATCTCAGATTGTCTGAACCATAACCTGCCTTATAGATCCTGTAGAAATGTTTCGCTCATAACGATATTTTGTAAGCCCTCAAGAAGACAAATATACAAAAAATAAGATTTCTGATAGATTATTTTAGAACTTTTGTATAAAAATAAAACGGGTAAACCAACATAGAAAAAATTCGTTTAATTTAGGCTAACTTTGTTTTAAATGCCAAATATAAACAGCTATGTAACTGAGCCTTTGAGCTGCTGTTCCTGACTTCTGCTCCTTTGACATGTCTGGCCTAACCAGAAGGCGTCGCACTGCCCAGCAGATCCTCTTGCGACGAGCCTTAAGCAAAAGCGTTGGCAGGGACCAGGTTTCCACCGAATTGGTCCCAAACCAGGGTGGTATTGTGGTAGCTCCTTCCCTGATCGGAAATGCGCAACAGATCAATCGAATTCCGGAAAGATCCTCGTCGAGAGCAGTGAGGAAACTTCATAGGATTCTGGCAGCCAATCCTTTTAGGCATTTAACTGAGCGAGAAACGGCTGGAAAATTTCCGGGATGTCAACTCCAGAAGAAGGACTCTCGATCCTGGAGGAAACTCAAGCCAAGTGGTGAGTTTGGAAATTTATTATTTAAGCATATTCGCTTCTTTCTTTTTTTACCGTTTCTTTCCAGAGGATAAACCAACCTTAAGCGGTCACAGCCTGAAACCCAATGAACATTCTAGGGGCAGCACTCGATCTCGACACAGTTCCTCCACCTATCCGTCCACCTGGCAACTAAACATCAGCAAGTCCAAGGAAGAACCAAAAGATAATCCCAACGGATCTCTGGAGGAGATCATCAACTGTTCGATTCTCAATCGAACTCCCTATGATCACAAGCTTAATACGCCTCTCAAGTCGGATAATTCCTGTCAATGTACCATAGGTAAGAAAGCAAGAAGAAGGGGCAGGAAAAACAAGGTGGAAATTAGAAAAAGAAATACCTTAGAGGAAAGAAATTTTCAAAAATGTGGGGTATTCAAACGATTAAAGGAAAGGGTCTACAGCGGCGAAGAATTTAATCAACAACGAAGAATTTGTAAGAAGCCATCAAAAACCAACGGCAATCCAAAGAGTATTTTTGAGTGTTCAAAAAGTTGCCCCTACAAGAACTATGGCGGTTATAGTCCCTCGGAAACGGATATTGAAATGGATGTTGATGGAAATCCAAAGCTACAAAGTCAATCTGATTATCTAAACAAAATAGAGAGGATTAGCAAGCCACCCTCAAATGTGGATAACAAGTGGAACCTTAAGCTGCCCAGCAATACGGAAATCAAAGAATATATGGCCAGAGGTGCTCGAGGAAACCGTATTGATCACAAAATTAAGTACATACCTCAAGGTCGGATAATGAATAGAAAGATATCCAATTGTTATTGTACAAAAGGGAAGAGAAACATCAGCCAAAGCAGAAATTTTAGTCCACAAGTAACTGTAACAAAGAGACGTGGTCTTGATAACCGAAATGTGTCCAATGATTCTATGGAAGTTACTTCAGTGAACGTTCATGAGGTCAGAGCGAGCTATGGAAGAAATGGTGATAAAATACTTTCACAAACTAGCTTATTATCGTCTGAACATTTTGTTCAGCACATTAATAATGTGGAGAGTGAAGATAATTTAAGCCAAGTTGAATTAAAGACCTCAATGGTTTCCCAAAATAATGCGAAATCTTATGAAGTTCATGAATCAAATAGTTTTTATACCAACGAATACAAAACTGGAGAAAATCCTTACCGTAACGGAGAATCATCGAATGATTCAGATAACCCAAAAACAAGGACGGTAACCAACTATAATAAAACGGAAAAAAGGTCCTACAATGTAGGGAAACTCCAATCTCCCGAGTATCGACAAGGTATGGTTGCCCAACACGTAATTTAATTTAAACGTTGACTAATTCATTGATTTTTAGTTGGAAAAAGAAGATCTGCTTTCAGCACTAAAGAAACACCTAGAGGATTCGTGAAAAAGAAAAGCGGAGAGAATGCAGGACAAATTAAAAATAGTTGTCCTATATGCGTTGAAGCCATTACTCAGACATCTGAATTATTAATAACCTACAGAAAATCTCCGGCAATACCTTATAATGCAAAACAACCCAAGCAAACTCACGATTCCAAAGGGCAAAAAAATATTGTAAGATCCAATATAAAAGCGCCGAATTCATCAAAATCAGCTAAAACAAATGTAAGGACCCAACAACCCCAACTAATGCAGAAAGAACCTTCGAAACCTGTTAAAAATAAGTCACAGCAATCAAAACCAAATGCTTTAAATCTAATGCAATCCAATTCGCTTATAATTGAATCCCGTGATGAGCAAGTCTCTCTAGTACAATCCAGTTCAGTAGAAATTGAAACGCTTCAAGAATCCTATCATGTATCCCATATAGGAACACCCAATAAAGAGTATATCAGGCAGGCAAAATCAGGTAAATCAAATTCACAGACCCCACAACCTCGACAAATGAAAAGGAAACCTTCAGAATCATCAAATCAGCCTAACCAAGTGCGAAGTAAACCGAACCAATCGAAACCCAAGGGTTTAAGCCCCAAACAATCCAGTTCCCTTATAATAGAATCGCACAAAGAGCAATACCACCTAGTGCAATCCAGTTCCACAGAACTCAGGCCAACTGAAATCACTGCTCCGAAAACTAAAAAGGTAATTCGAACTCGTAAACGCAAAAGAAGTCGGTGCTGCAGTTGCTGTAGTCGATGTAGCACTCGAAAAAGATCCGGGAAAAAACCGATCCCATCTGAAAAAACTAAAAGTCAGGTGTGTGAAAATTGCCAATGCAAAAAATCAGCTACAAAGGTTAAAAAAGAAATATCCAAGCTATCGACAAGTAATGACAATTGCGACGTTCGGGAAATATTAGGTATGCTGCAAAAAACTGTGGCTGGACTGGAAAAGCAAATAAATATCAGAAATGGGTTTGAAACACCTCAAAATACAAAGTTTAACGATCAAGCTTTATTAAATGATATTCAGAATAAAAAGGGTATTGATATTCGTACACCATATTTTCCTTACCAGCATGAAAATTCCAATTCGGAAAGAAGGAAATTGGATCATCCTATGGGTACTTTTCAAAATCAACTGCCCGATAGTAAAACTAGTCTTGCCAATGTTGAAACCCCCACCAACTTATACCCAAATAATGTTTATAGTGGTAGAAGATTCGGTTTTGATGGTGGAAACTCATCGGACATTTATAAAACGAATTCACAAATATATTTCACAGGTCGTCATCCTGTGAATAATGAAGCAAGTCCAAATAGTGTTGAAATATCTGCACATACTTATCCAAATAACAAAATTCAAAGGAACGCAATGCCTGAATACGAATTTTATAATAAAGGTCTAAGTCCAGCTCATGTAGAAGATTTTTCACGTTCCTTAAATAAACAAGCAAGTCCAAATCGAGTTGAACCATCAGCAAACATTTATCAAAACAACGAACGAAAGATTGAACCGTATCGAAACAACACTATTCAAAGGGAAGCAATACCTGAAAATTATTGTTTTAAGAACGGATCTAGTCCTCCATATAAAAGTGAGCGAATATCCAGAAGAACTGAATATAATTACCCCAAAGAATTAGGTGAACAAAAAAGTGAGCCGTATCGAAACAACCCTGTTCAAAGGGAAGCAATTCCTGAAAATTATTCTTTTGATAACGCATGCAGTCCAGCCAATCTTGAAGTACAATATAAAAATGAAGGAACATCAAGAAGAACAGAATATGAATACCCCAAAGAAATAAACGACAGAAAAAGTGAACCTTATCAAAACAACGAGTATGAGGGAATATCTAGAAGAACGGAATATGATTACCCTCAAGAAATAAACGAACGAAAATATCAACCGTATCGAAACAACGAGAATGAGGAAATGTCTAGAAGAACGGAATATGATTACCCTCAAGAAATAAGCGAACGTAACCGTCAACCGTATCGAAACCAGGAACCCTTTAGCGAAACCATTGGTATTGCAAATGAATCACAAAGACAAACCATGAGGGATTATGACAATCAAAGTTTAAATCAATCAATTAAACCAGTGGGTCTATGCAGTACGAACCATCCTCAAATCGAAGTTTTCCAACAGAATCCTATGGCAAGGAAGCCAATGACAGATTCAGCTTATAGCCAATGTTCAAAGGGCACAACAAATTCAGAAAGGCAATATCCAAAGGAAATATGCAGAGGTCCAGAGTATTGCCCATATCAAAGTTTGTACAATGCAGACGATGGTCTAAAAAATCGAGGGCCAGTAACCTTTCAAGATGCACATCTATATATCCCTAACAATGAAAGCAATGGGCAAAAACCCTTACCAATATGTGACAATTCCTGTTGCCCGTATGATTTAAAAAATTCAACATCGCATAATAGTCCAATCCATCAATCCTATCCAACGGAAATTGACATATCCAAGTGTAATCCTGAATGTCTTTATGCACAATCAATAAATTCAGGATCATGTAAAGGACCCGAGTATTGCCCTTATCAAAACAATCGTTCTGTTGTCGTCACATTCGAAGATAAATCCAGAAATTATCAGGATCCTACAGAAGTATGTGTTAATTCCACTTGCCGAGAAACCATGCCATATTCCAGATCGTGGGAGAATCCTATTTATCCCATGTCAAATAGAACTCAATATTATCCAAACGAAAGTGAACTAACAAAGGGCAAGATTGATTGCTATTGTGTTGAAAAGGAGAGAGAAATTCCTTTCCAGAAAGGTGGAACCGCTTATAATTCTAGAGACTTTTTCGAAAATCCATATTGTCCTAAAAATGTTTCAACTCGGAGTGAAAGGAGACAAACTAATCCCAACAGCCCACAAACAGAACCGCTTTACAAAAGTTCGAATAAAAATCAGAACGAACAAGAATTATATATACAAGAACTTCGCGAATGTCCTGAACAAATTGTTCAAAGTGGAGCAGTAGAAAGTTGTAATTATTCAGAAAATCAAATGTATTTTACTGATCTCAGAAATCAAAAGTTTAATGAATCTTATAAAACAGAAAATATGTCACTAAATTGTCCGACAAGGCTAAAGTCCTCCCGTCAAGATGATAGAAGTCGAGGGGCTCCACGAATTACAAAAAGATGTGAAAAACAAAAAAAAGATGATAATAATGATTATGATTACTATTTTTGTGAAAATCCAAATTGTCCTGATAAAAACCCAACATATAGAAAACCAATTAATGCAAATAGTTCTTTAAGAACAAGATCGGAAAGGCAAATAAACGTAAAAGTAAACCAAGAGGATGGGTA
Source organism: Drosophila takahashii (assembly GCF_030179915.1). Taxonomy (NCBI): domain Eukaryota; kingdom Metazoa; phylum Arthropoda; class Insecta; order Diptera; family Drosophilidae; genus Drosophila; species Drosophila takahashii. Next base: position 12,045,374 of record NC_091678.1, on the reverse strand, counting down.
TTCTCAAAATTCATGCTTAGAAGATTGTCAAAATCGAGGATCCCATGTTAATAACCCAAATAAAATAGCAAATAATAAATCAGAGTTCTGTGAAAATCCAAAATGCCCAGATAGATTAAAAAGGCTCGCCAAGAAAAAACATTTTTACAAGGATTCGCCGAACCACGAAGAAATTATAAGGAAAACTCAAAGATATGAAAGAGCTCCTCAGAACTCAGAATGTCCGGCTAAAAAAAGAGCAATCGAGGATCGAAATAAGTATCCAACTAACGTCGATCGTGATTCTGAAAGAAATTACGGAAAGCAATTGTGCGCAAATACAAAATGTCCTGATAAAAAAAATATGCATAGGAAACAGGGTGAAAATGGATATGCCGCACAAGACTCTTATAAAGTCAGATCTCAAAGACGTTCATCAAACAGCGACAAAAAACATAAGAAAATTCCTAATACTATATGCGCTGATCCCAACTGTCCAGAACGGAATCTAGAAAATAATGACATACAATGTGAAGAAGATCCAGACTTATATCGTACAGATGGTTATATTCACCAACGTTATCGATATAACAATGATATAAACAATGGTGAACAACAGTTGGGTAATAGGATTAAAGTATGCGGAAATTCGGAATGCCAAAAAAGAAATGTTAGCCCTAAAAACAATTATAGAGAGACCCGATATGAAAAAGAAGTATGTGAGAACCCAGGTTGTCCCGATAAAATAAATAAAAAAAGGACTCAAAAGGAATATGAATATACGGCTGATACTTGTGATAAAGACTGTTCCAAAACTAAAACATCAAAAAAAGACAAATATAAAATGGCTCAAGGACGAAATCCATGTGACATGGGCTACGATACTGATGATCTCTGCTCTATGGATTGTCCTAATCGTTATCGAGTTCTCTTCACAGATCTGCGAAAATGCAAAAATAAAGAAAAAAATACAAGTCGCCAAAGCAGTGGAAAAGCAGATATATACGATGATAATCAGATTACAACAAAGTCCTGCAACACATGCAAGCGTTATGTACCCCTTGAAAGAGATCGTCGGGCAATTAATAAATACTGCAATCCCCCTAAAATTGAAGCAGAAATAAAGAATAAATCCGTCGAAAACTTAGTTAGAACCATCTGCATAAGTCCTGGGAAGGAAGCACCAATTTTTGTGAAAAACCGACATAATCCCCTTGTGACAGACCCAATTTTCAATAGCTATGACAAGCATATTTTGGATAATTTTGAAAAATTCAAAGAGAAAGAAAAGCTTCGGAAATGTGTTGAAGACTGTCCTTTCATTGGTCACATCGAAGATAAGGTCCTGTCGAAAAAATGCTCCTCTGACTGCAGTTGTGAAATAAAACCTCAAGAATATGATACCGATACCCCTTGCGATTGCAAAATAGAAGAAATTTTAGAGTACGAAGATCCGAAAAAAACTAAATCAAAAGTCTCTTTCCTTGGTTGTTGTACAAAATCCCCGAAAGAGGAGAGTAAATCAAGCCCTGAAGGACAGAGCCAGCCTCAGCCTAATAAAAAAGAAAAATCTAATGAGGAAAATCCAAAAGAGAAAACCGAATCAAAATCAAGTGGACTTATCTGTTTAAAAAAAAAGGAAAAACATACAAAAGAAAAATCTAAGCCAAAAGAGAAAACTGAATCAAAGTCGAGTGGGTTTCCCCAAGAAAAGCAGAAACCTAAAGAAAAGACCCAATCTAAATCGAGTGGATTTAGCTGTTTCAAAAGAAAGGAAAAAGTTCCCCAAGAAAAAGATCCCCAGGAAAAGCCGAGACCAAAAGAGAGATCATCTTTAAACAAACCAAGTGATTTTCTCTGTTTTAAAAAATCCGAAAAACGTCCCCAAGATGAGAAAATTAAAAATGAAAAATCAAAAGATGCAAGTAAACCACCATCGAAGCGTAGTGGATTTTTCAGTTGGTGCAGGAAATCCGAAACTCCAAAAGAGTATAATCGGAAATCAGAGGAGGTTCCCTTGGAAATAAAATGTCCATGTAGTGATGAAGAGATACCTATGCCTAGACCTCAAGTTCCATTCCGCTGTCCATGTGCCCCCGATGATATCGACGATGGAGAGGTTAAAGTCCTGTATGACTCCAGTTTCCGTTTCCAAAAAGAAAGTTGCAGTTGCGCCGAAGTTCAGAGAAAAATATACTGCCATAATAATCCCCAAACACCAGAACAGGATACTTCGGATTGGTATGCTACATCGCGGGCAAGTTCCGTAATAGCTTGCCGCCAAAAGGTCGAGGAGCAGGAGATCAAATACTGCCCATGTGCCAGTGCTAATGGGTTCTATAAAATTGTGCGGTAATTATGATTGAGAGTTTCAACGAAAACATAAATATTTTTGAGAAAATTCTCAATCATAAGTACTTAAAGTAGGCAATTAAAATATATGCTAAATTTATTTAAATAAAATAAAAATGTGAATTAATAATAACAGGTTTGACTCAAGTTTTGAATAGGTATTTTAATATTTTTTCGGCCTCCTTAACAGTGATATCTATGTTCTAATTTGTAATTAACCGAAAAAGCCACCACTTCTAAATTCTTCCTGCTGTTGTTGCTGCCCAAAGGAGCCGGGACCACCGAAACCTTGCTGTTGCTGTTGCTGACCAAATCCGCCACCATATCCGAAACCTTCCTGCTGTTGCTGTCCACCGAATCCACCGAAACCACCTAAGTCCTGTTGCTGCTGTTGCTGTTCAAATCCTCCGAATCCTCCGAATGGAAATTGGGGACGCGCCGACGCTATGGCAATCAGAACAACCAGACATAAAATCTAAAAAACAATCGAAATTGAAATTAGTTAAAAATACAAGGATTGAAAATTTTAAAGGACTTACAAAGAATTTCATTTTTGTAAAGTGTGTTTAGCTCTCTGGCAATTTCGAAACACGAATGCACGTATATGAACAATCTTTGAGGGTATTATTGCAACTGACATTGTTTCTATCGGGTCTGGCTATTTATACCTTTTTGACCACCTTAAGAGACTCTCCTTACCTGCATGTTATTTTTCCAAGAAAATATCCTAGGTAGGGAAAGAGAGATTCATTAACAATGTATTAAGATACGGATCTCGTGGAATACCGGAAAGCAGGTAGTGACATACATTGCAAATGGCTCCCTGAAATTGAAAGAAAACCAGAATCTCAAGGTTACGGACTTAAATCACTACTTTATATACATACTTAGTACAGTTTGTTCACAGTAAATAAATAAATCATAATTACATGTCGTTCGTTTACTAGAAGAGTTATATTAGGGCAATTATCTGCTGTCGCACGCGACGTTCCAGTACTTCTTTTCTTTTGGCACTAGGCTCAAATTAAAGGTCTTGATTAGCACTAAAATATGTGCTAGGGCTGACTTTGGGACATTTTTCGTTTTTAAGATATATAAAAAAAACCAAGGCTTTCGCAAGCGACACCAATAGAAGTGACTTTTTTGACTTCCTGCTTCCTGTAACGAAACGTGAAGGAATATTTTATTGCAGTTAATTTCATAGTGTTCCTTGTTCTTTCTTTTTTAAAATGTATTTGGTTTGACTACAAAATATTGAGAGGTTAATTTTTTATTGGCATCGAAGTGACTGTCACACGCTACATGTCGCACGCGACAGTGTTTTCCCTTATTTAGGTGGTTTTTCTTTTTTTGTCCATTTAACAGGGTTGTCCTGGAAAATTATCCAAGGTTACTCAAATTACTTAGCTTAGTTGAGGATCCATCTAACTCGAATCAAATATCAGTGCAAAATCATATAGAAATATGTTTATACCCTTGCAGAGGGTATTATGATTTCAGTCAGAAGTTTGCAACGCAGTGAAGGAGACGTTTCCGACCCCATAAAGTATATATATTCTTGATCAGCATCACAAGACGAGTCGATCTAGCCATGTCCGTCTGACCGTCTCACAGTGGCGCCTTGGGCCAAAAAACGTGCAATAAATCACTTTTTCGACTTTGTCCTAGAAAGTTGTGACCCATACCAATCGACAGATAATTGATCCACTATTACAAATATGTAACCCTTTTTCAAATCAAAAAATTTTTGTAAAAGATATGAATTTTCAAAGTTGAACAATTTTTCACTTAAAAAAAACACACCGTTTTTAGGTAATTTTTCGCACTTCCGGGGGGTTTTTCTTAAAAACTAGGTATCGAATCGCTTTGCTTCTTTTTTCCACGGATTGGTGTGTTAGTTAAGAGTAAAAAAAGTAAAACATATTGCAGTTTGCCATGCGCATCTCTTAGTTATGAGTTATTTGCGAAACGTCCATTTTTTCCATATTTTTCAACTTTGATGGAAAATAAAAAAAAACTATTTAATACTATTTTTTTTATACTTCCGTAAAACGTTATTTGGACTTTCTTCTTGATATTACGAAAGTTGTAGCTGCGTCCGCCTGCGTCCGCGGTTTTAAGAGCCAAAAAAGGGAAAAAAGTCATGGTCCCAGAAATTGCATATGGCGCAACCTTGTGAAAGATTTGTCCAAAACATGGTTTTAAAGTCCTGAAAATTTTATATGATGTTCAACAGCTCGATATAAGAAATTTTAGTTCTACCACTTTCGGAAAAACTCGCTAGTTTAGCGGGAAAACAGCTATAAATAGCTAAAATACGGAAAGCCGTAACTTCTAAACTACAGAAGCAACAGACTTGTGCTGTATCTCGTTTGAAAGGTTTTTAAAAAAGCTTTAAGCGCCTCCTAAATGTAGTTTGTGTAAATGTAATATTGAAAAAGATATGCACAAAACAATTTTTTTTTAAATTTTTTTGTTTAGTTTTTTTTATTTTTCTCGAAAACAGCTCTAACGATTTTCTTTAAAACTTTAAACTGTATAGCCCTTGAGATTCCTTAAATTTTGGTATATATCATGTTACTGTAAAAAATCACGTTTAAATGTTATTCAGAAACGAAAATAGCCACTTTTGCCAGCTCAAAACAACTTACGCTGCCTAAGCATTGAATTTAGTATGTGCGAATCCAAACTGTATTCTAGGGTCATGGAATCACAACCTTGTCACAGAGTTAGAATCTTGTAATTATAGTCCAGAAATGTTAAGTCTATTGGATTTACCAAGTTTACCAAATTGTGACCATTATTTCAAAAAACATGAAATATAAAAATTTTTATTTTTAAAAAAAAACTTTAATTTTTTTTTTTTGTTTTTTTAGTTTTTAAAAATTAAAACATAAAAAAATAAAATAAACAAAACGTAATTTTTAAAAAAAAAAAAAATTTTTTTTAAAAATTCCAATTTTTTATTTATTTTTTTTTAATAAGTTTTAAAAATTACAACATGAAAAAAGAAACTAAAAAAAACAAAAACTTTTTAAAAAAAGTTTTTTTTGTCGGAAAAAAATGGATTTGTTTTTAAATTCTGACTTTGCCGATTTGTAAGTACGACTCTGCCACGCCCACTCCCTGTCTCAAGCAATAATTTGAAAGGTGGATCAATTATCTATCATTTGCCGTTTACAAAATTCAATTATCTTCACTGGTTCAAAAGTTATGATTTATTACCAAAAAAAAGTCAAAAGGCGCCACTGTGCGTCTGTCCGTCTGTCCGTCCGTCTGTCCGTCTGTCTGTTTCTACGCAAACTAGTCTCTCAGTTTTTGAGCTATCGGGATGAAACTTTCCCAAAAGTCTTCTTTCTATTGCAGGTAGTATATATGTCGGAGCCGACCGGATCGGACAACTATATCTTATAGCTCCCATAGAAACAATCGGAAAAAAAAAACTTTAAAAAATTCTAGCTTCGGTGTTTTTTAAAATATTACCTTCTACTTTTGGGGATGTTATTTTTTAAATATATCTGAATTTCGAATTAATTATTTAAAAAATCGGACTACTATATCATATAGCTGCCATAGGAACGATCGGAAAATTAATGGAAAAGTAATAGAAAATAAATTTTAGCTTCTTTGGATTTTATTGCATTATCTTCTACTCTAGGATATGACTCTTTTTAAATATTTTCGAATTTCAATTTTAATTTGATCAAAATCGGACGACTATATCATATAGCTGCCATAGGAACGACCGGAAAATTAATGAGAAATATTAGAAAATTGAACATTTTTGCGATTTGTTAATTAATAGGAATGATCTGCAAGGGTATATAAGCTTCGGCTGGCCGAAGCTAGCTTCCCTTCTTGATTTTTCAAGTTTCACGCTTTTTGGCTTAGTTAACATCCCCAGAGAATTGCCCATATCTCAAATACAACAGTTCGAGATAGTTTGAAAGCAAACAAGATCCAAAATTTATGATTTTGAGATGGTGAATTTTTACATAACCTTTTCTGTGTTTTTCGTTAATTTTTTTTTGAAAACTTACGACACAATATATTGCTATAATTCAACAATTTTAAAGCATTTGGTGGGAATATGTATCTTTAAAAGAGAGGGCTGCAAAAGTTAATACATGTATTTTTTCCCACAATTATAAAAATCTTTTTATTAACAAATAGTTGAAACCATTTAATTCTAAGCCCTAAACCTTTAATTTCTCATATACTAGTTCAAGTTTTTACTTAAAAAATTTTAATTCTGGAATATTTAGCTATTTTTTAGCTAGCGATAACAGTCGCTGCGACAATCTATCGTTTACTTCCCATCCACAGGCCAACAGCTGTTTTTCTCTGATTGGGCCACCTGATATCGATATCGCACCCCGTGTTTTGTTCCAATAATATTTAATATTATTTATTAATTAAACTAACCGTCAGGATCATCAATTCCTTTCCAATATTGGAAAACAGGATTGTGCGAATATAAACCAGTATTTTTTGTTGAAAAATCAGGGTTAAAGTGGAAAAAATGTTCAAAAGCATCCTAAATACATCGCGGCAGGTGCTTTATCCCGTGGCCAGGACCTTCAGCCGCACCAGCCACCAAGGCAATGCAGTAGTGACCGAATCCCCGGTGGCCGCTGCTCCGGCCACAAAATCGCCCCTGATTCTGCCGCAAGATTACACGGATTACCTGCCGGTCAGCAGGAGCACCGCCCGGCAGGCGTGGATCGAGAACACGGATGCGGTGGCGGAGCGGAAGGTGGGACTAATTGAACTGCATCCGGATGTCTTTGCCGCCCAGCCGCGGGTGGACATCATCCAGGAGAATGTGGAGTGGCAGCGCAAGTATCGTTATGTAAGCATGGCGCACACGAAAACCCGGGCGGAGGTGCGCGGTGGCGGAAGGAAGCCGTGGCCCCAAAAGGGCGGAGGTCGTGCCCGTCACGGTTCCCTGCGATCGCCCATGCTCAAGGGCGGCGGCGTGGTCCACGGCCCCCGATCGCCCACCACCCACTTCTACATGCTGCCCTTCTATAAACGCGTTCTGGGCCTGACCTCCACGCTGAGCGTTAAGTTGGCCCAGGATGATCTGCACATCATCGAGAATGTGGACATACCCACTGGGGATGCTGGGTTTCTCAAGGATCTGATTGCCGAACGGAACTGGGGACCCTCGGTCTTGATCGTAGATGAGTGAGTATTGCTTGGAGGAACTTTATAAATCGTGTTTTAACCGACTTCTTCTCTAACCAGAGACCACATGTTCCCTGCTAATATTTGCCAGGCCAGCGATGATCTCGGCTATGTCAACCTGATGCCAACCTTTGGCCTGAACGTGTACTCCATGCTTAAGCACGACACGCTGGTGCTGACGGTTGCCGCAGTGAAGCATCTGGAGAAGCGGCTTTTATACCAACTCCATCGCAATGACGCCGCCAGCAAGGGCGGAAAGTTCAAGCTGGATCAAGTGTAGATGTTAGGAAATCCTTCAGTTTATTTGTAATCTTTATGGATGCCAGAAAATGCATTGTTAATGAAAAAAAAGGACATTTTTCATTGACTTGGTTTCAGTTTTTCTGACAAGATAAGGAAGATCCTCTAAAAGTTGCAATAAGACATTTTTTGATTATTATACCCGTTACTCGGGCTACGCAGCGCAAGTTCACGCCCCCTCTAACGCCCACAGTAGCCCTAAAACGATTTTTAAAGGTGTCTGGCGCCCACACCTTTACAGATTTCGGAAAAGTAATAACGCAGTTTTATTGTGTTTATAAATATCTATTGAAATGTAGAAGAATTTTAAAAATCGGACCATTCATTAAAAAGTTATGCGCGATCAAAGTTTTATATCTCCATCTCCCTCGCACTTCCTTAAGCTGAGGTTTTTTTTATAAGATTTATAAGATATTGGTTTACCATTAAGATTTGATCTATAACAGTTTAAATGCTTTAGTTTATTGTTTGTAGCAGTCAACAAAAACGTTTTGTTCCTCAATTGTGGCCTTCGCCACGGTGACCAGAGGATCCTTGTCCGCATCAGAAACTAGAACCTCGCAAGCTCCCTGCAGTAATTCGCTCAGTTTGGAAGAGAAGCCCTTGAGGAAGCCCCTTTCAGAATTGCTGTGATTGCAGAGCAGCACGCTGGTGTTATTGTGGGTGAAGTCCAGAAGTTCGTGATGCGACATTTCGCCGGTGATGATGAGATCCGCTTGGACATTTTTGAGCAGGGACGCTCCAGAGCCGGCACAAATGCCCACGGATTGGATGATAGTCTTGGGCTGGTGGCCCACAGCCAAGGCGACGTGGACGCTGTTTTCGATGTGCCTCTGCAGGGAATCAACCACCTGGGAGAGCTCTAGTTTTGTTTCTATATACCGGCCGGATCCGGTGCCCGGTGGAGCTCCCAACTCCGGTTCCAGGGGCCGAATGCTAATTATTTTAGATAGTGCCCGCGATAGCCAGTCGTTGACACCACCGCACGCCTTATCCCACGCCGTGTGGGGCGAATATAGAGCAACATCGTTGGCCAAACAGGCCGCCACCACGCGCTCCTTCCAGTTCGTCCTCGTAATCCTTGTCAGCGGCCTGAAGATCGGCGGATGATAGCTGATTATCAGCTGCACATCCTTCGCCAGCGCCTCGCTCATCACGGGTTCGGTTAAATCGTTGGTTAATAGAATTCTCTGGATTTGTTTCTCCCGGTGCGGTTCGATTAGGAGTCCCACGTTGTCCCACTTCTCTGCCCATGCTATCGGCGCAAAGTTCTCCAGCTCCTTGACCACCGTCGCCAGTTTTTGACCACTGTAAGTGCTCATCCTTCTTAGCATGCCTTATTTTACTCTTATTTGGTAAATATCAAAAATATTACAAAAGTTTTCAAAGAGCCGTGCAAAAATATCTTATCGTGCTGCCAACTTAATTTCAATTGCTGTTACGTTACTGGTAAACGTAATAGCTGTTGCGTACTACGACCTGCCGTTATAGCATTTTTGTTGTAATACCGTTAAAATTCAAATTTTCTAAAAATGGTTTCATGTAGAAATGAAGGAAACAGTTTTTAAACATGTGTGGCAAATTTTTAAACATTTCTATGTTGAAAAATAAATAAAAAACAAGAGAGAACGCTATAGTCGGGTTGGTGTGCCGACTATCTATCGTAAAGGCTCTGGACAAAATCGGCGAAGGGTTCGCATAGGGGCTGTCCATATATTACGTAATCACAGTTTCGACGATTTTTTCCCCCCCCCCCCCATGTAATCAATTCTTCAAACAAAAAAAAAAAATTTGCACTACAGTAATAATTTGGGGGCCCCCCCCCCCCCCTAGATGATTACGTAATATATGGACAGCCCCATACCTAAAAGAAAAATTCCCAAAAATCAGCGATGCTAAAATTAAGGAAGGGATTTTTGTCGATAAAAAGTTAAATTTATTTGAAAAAAACGATTGGCTTGCCTTCAAAAATGTGGTAAAAAATTTTCTTGGAAACCACAAGGCAGAAAACTATAAAAACCAAGTAGAAGAACTTCTAAAATCGTATGAAGCCCTTGGATGCAATATGTCATTAAAAATTCACTTTTTACACTCACACTTGGATTTTTTTCTGCCAAATTTGGGTGATGTTAGTGATGAACACGGGGAGAGATTCCATCAAGATATTGCAAGCATGGAAAGAATGTACCGGGGGAAGGCTAATCCCTGTATGCTGGCGGACTATTGCTGGACGATAAAACAGGAGGATCCATATGCGGACTACTCAAGAAAAAAAATTAAAAAATCACAAACCAAACAAGAGAGAACGCTATAGTCGGGTTGTTGTCCCGACTATCTAATACCCGTCACTCAGCTAAAGGGAGTGCGAACGCTGTGTCGGGTTGGTGTCCCGACTAATAATCGTAACTCAGCTAAAGGGAGTACGAGGGAGATAGATATATAATTTTTGATTGCGTATAACTTTTAAATGAATGGTCCGATTTAAAAAATGTCTTCTACATTTCGATAGGTATAAATATACACAACAAAATGGCATTTATACTTTTTGGAAATCTTTAAAGGTGTGGGCGCCAGACACATTTTAAAATCGTTAGTGGGCGATTGTGGGCGTTAAAGGGTGCGGGGCGCTCGGTTGAAATAACCTTGCGCTGCGTAGGAGGTCCTATAATATGTGTGGAAAATCTCAACCTTCTAGCTTTTGTAGTTTCCGAGATCTCAGCGTTCATACGGACAGACAAAAGCAGTTTCCGCTCAGTCACTTCAGCGGGTGATTTCCCAATGTTTGACGGCTCCGGAGCCATACGCATTTCACCCATTCAAATAGGCTTTGATTACTTTAGACGATTGTTAAATAATCAGACAGGTGCGATCGTTAAATATTTTTACATTTCACAGCACTGGCCTCTTTGCCTATCGTTATCGATATTTGGCAAAAACCGCAAAACATTCCGCACATGGAAGATCAACCACCGCCAAGTATGGATTATCAACCACCGGACAATTATACAATTTATAAAGCGATTCCGGAACCACCGGGCTGGAACCCGCGTTCATGTTCGGTCGACGTTCCGCAGTTGGAAACTATAGCTCCAAACGCAGCTCCAAACGTTCCTATAATTGTACCGGTGCCCAAACAATTTAAAAAAATAGATTTAAGGGGTCTCCGGGTGCCTCAGTCCGTGGTTCTACCATCGATTTTGGACCTGGTCCCGGAGATCCCACCCCCTTGCATCGCATCCCCGGGGATCGCATCCCCGAGGATCGCATCCCCGGAGATCAATGAGCCATCAGGTAAAATAATTAAATTAAATCAAATTACATATTTATAACACCAATTTTGTTTTAATTTACGCATGGTACTATTGCAAGGCAATATTCAACCACATTGGAAAAATTATGTAGCATTTCGAAGACGACCACTCGGCGGAGGAGCTGTTTGCTCCATTTGCAAAGTTCCATTTGCAGAAATATCTTAGCGTGCTGCCAACTTAATTTCAGTCGCTCTTACGTTACACGTTACTGGTAAACGTAACATCTGTAACGTACTACGACCTGCCGTTATAGCGTTTTTTTGTATAGCCGTTAAAATTCAAATTTTCTAAAAATGGTTTCATTAGGTGCCTATGTAGAAATGAGGGAAGCTAAGGTGTTAATTTTTAAACATTATATTTTTTTATGTTAATATAAATAAAAAAATATTATTAAAATTATAAAATTATATTAATATAAATAAAAAAATATATACTCAATAGTAAACATAGGTCGATTAAAATCACTAATTAACTTGAACCGGCGCTAAAATAGCTTTTCATCGTTTTTTCTATTACATAAACGGATAATTATATTCAAAAATTTAAGTTAGCCATAACCAAAATCCATACTTTTACTTTTCCATTTTCAATTTATAATTAATTTTTTTTAATCCAAGTCTTAAATGTCAATTATGAATGTTTTGCTTATTAAAATAATTTTGAGAAAACCCATCACAATAAATATAATATACATATTTTGGTGTCATTTAAAAATTATATCGCAATTATTCCAGATAACCTCCCTTTATCTTTACCAATCATAGTCCTACTCAGGGGTCTCTCAGAAACTATTTCCGTTATAGTACGGAACATCAATGTACAAAACCAACCGTCTTTGGTTGGAAAAGACACCCCCAACAACCGTTTTTGAACAAAAAGATCTTTACAATTTAATTTTTGAAAAAAATTGAAATTTGGAGAAAGTGCCTGACGCTAAAATTCAGAAGGAATACTTTTTTAGTGTGTTTATCACATCACATAGCACTAACAAAAAATTCGAAGAATTCACCTAATGCATACTTCAAAAAATTAAGGCGAAAAAAACCCACAGGAAATGACCAGCGCAGAAAACCCCTGAAAAGTACATACACGTAGAATTTTAACTAATTTTGTACATTTATACACATGTATGTAAAATTCTACTTCCTCTTATTTATTTCGAAAGATTTCTAAAAGGAAGTATCCTCATAGTTTAGCACTAAAAATGCTGCGCAATTGGTGAATTCTAAATTTATAAAGAAATCTAATTCATGCTGTCCCCAAAATAAGATGACAAACACAGAAAACCCCTGGAAGTGATAGTAATTGAATCAAAAAAATAATCAGTGCGAAAATTAATTAATTATTAATAATCTTAATCTGTCTTTGGGTATACACATACATAATTTGATTAGATTCTCGGAATCATGCTATCAGTATAAAAGTGTAAAAACCCTAAAATTTTCAAATATTTATAATTCCTTATTGACTTCTAAAGAAGTGCGATTAAATAAAATGTTTAAAAAACCCAAAATGAGGACGCAAGGCATGACAAATCGATCGCACAGAATATCCCCAGAAATTTAGACGAGAGATGCTGTGAAGAACCGACAGTGAAAACCAGGTAGAATTCTCTCCAACATCCTGCAGCAGAGCGAAAGCAGTTTCCGCTCAGTCACTTGGCGTGTGATTTCCCAATGTTTGACGGCTCCGTCGCCATACGCATTTTGCGCATTCAAATAGGCTTTGATTATTTTAGACGATCGTTATATAATCAGATCGGTGCGATCGTTAAATATTTTTACATTTCACAGCACTGGCCTCTTTGCCTATCGTTATCGACATTTTTGGTAAAAACCGCAAAACATTCCGCACATGGAAGATCAACCACCGCCAAGCATGGATTATCAACCACCGGACTGGAAAACAATTTATAAAGCGATTCCGGAACCACCGGGCTGGAACCCGCGTTCATGTTCGGTCGACGTTCCGCAGTTGCAAACTAGAGCTCCAAACGTTCCAACTAATTGTACCGGTGCCCAAAATATTAAAAAAAAAATCGATTTAAGGGGTCTCCGGGTGCCTAAGTCCGTGGTTCTACCATCGATTTTGGACCTGGTCCCGGAGATCCCACCCCCTTGCACCGCATCTCCGGAGATCGCATCCCCGGGTTTCGCATCTCCGGAGATCAATGAGCCATCAGGTAAAATAATTAAATTGAATTAAATTACATATTTATAACACAAATTTTGTTTTAGTTTACGCATGCTATTATTGCAAGGCAATATTCCACCAGATTGGGAAAGTGATGCAGCATTTCGAAGACGACCACCGCAAAACATGGATTATCAACCACCGGACAATTATACAATTTATAAAGCGATTCCGGAACCACCGGGCTGGAACCCGCGTTCATGTTCGGTCGACGTTCCGCAGTTGGAAACTATAGCTCCAAACGTTCCAACTATAATTGTACCGGTGCCCAAAATATTTAAAAAAATCGATTTAAGGGGTCTCCGGGTGCCTAAGTCCGTGGTTCTACCATCGATTTTATACCTGGTCCCGGAGATCCCACCCCCTTGCATCGCATCGCCGGGTTTCGCATCTCCGGAGATCAATGAGCCATCAGGTAAAATAATTAAAATAAATTAAATTACATATTTATAACACCAATTTTGTTTTAGTTTACGCATGCTATTATTGCAAGGCAATATTCCACCAGATTGGGAAAGTGATGCAGCATTTCGAAGACGACCACTCGGCGGAGGAGCTGTTTTGCTCCATCTGCAAAGTTCCATTTGCAGAAATATCTTAGCGTGCTGCCAACTTAATTTCAGTCGCTCTTACGTTACACGTTACTGGTAAACGTAACATCTGTAACGTACTACGACCTGCCGTTAAAGCGTTTTTTTGTATAGCCGTTAAAACTCAAATTTTCTAAAAATGGTTTCATTAGGTGCCTATGTAGAAATGAGGGAAGCAGTTTTGAAAGCTAAGGTGCCAATTTTTAAACATTATATTTTTCTATATTAATATAAATAAAAAATATATACTCAATTGTAAACATAGGTCGAATAAAATCACTATTTAAATTGAACCGGCGCTAAAATAGCTTTTCATCGTTTTTTTATATTACATAAACGGATAATTATATTCAAAAATGTAAGTTAGCCTAACCAAAATCCATACTTTTACTTTTTTATTTTCAATTTATAATTAATTTTTTTAATCCAAGTCTTGAATGTCAATTATGAATGTTTTGCTTATTAAAATAATTTTGAGAAAACCCATCACAATAAATATAATATACATATTTTGGTGTCATTTAAAAATTATATCGCAATTATTCCAGATAACCTCTCTTTATCTTTACCAATCATAGTCCTACTCAGGGGACTCTCAGAAACTATTTCCAACCGACATCCGTTATAGTACGGAACAACAATGTACAAAACCAACCGTCTTTGGTTGGAAAAGACACCCCAAACAACCGTTTTTGAACAAACATCTCTTTACAATTTCATTTTTGAAAAAAATTGAAATTTGGAAAAAGTGCCTGACGCTAAAATTCAGAAAGAATACTTTTTTAGTGTGTTTATCACATCACATAGCACTAACAAAAAATTCAAAAGAATTCACCTAATGGATACTTCAAAAAAATTAAATGCGAAAAAAACCCACAGGAAATGACCAGCGCAGAAAACCCCTGAAAATTACAAACACGTAGAATTTTAACTAATTTTATACATTCATACACATGTATGTAAAATTCTACATCATCTTATTTATTTGGAAAGATTTCTAAAAGGAAGTATCCTCTAAGTTTAGCACTAAATATGCTGCGCAATTGGTGAATTCTAAATTTATAAAGAAATCTAATTCATGCTGTCCCCAAAATAAGATGAGAAACACAGAAAACCCGTGGAACTGATAGTAATTGAATTAAAAAAGTAATCAGTGAAAATATTAATTAATCTACAATTATTATTAATCTTAATCTGCCTTTGAGTATAAACATATGTACATACTTTGATTAGATTCACGAAATCATGATATCAGTATAAAAAGTAAAAACCCAAAAATTTTCAAATATTTATAAATCCTTATTTACTTCTAAAGAAGTGTGATTAAATAAAATGTTTAAAAAACCCAAAACGAGGACGCAATGCATGACAAATCGATCGCACAGAATATCCCCAGAAATTCAGACGAGAGATGCTGTGAAGAACCGACAGTGAAAACCAGGTAGAATTCTCTCCAACATCCTGCAGCAGAGCGAAAGCAGTTTCCGCTCAGTCACTTCGCGGGTGATTTCCCAATGTTTGACGGCTCCGGAGCCATACGCATTTCACCCTCAGAGCACTAAACATCGATCGGCAAGTAAAAAGTATAAATAAGTAACTCAACTCTCTGCTGTTGCTTTTGTTGTTGCTGCTGCTTTTCTTGTTGTTGTCGCTGGGCAATTTGAAATTGGCGCTCTGCCGGCGATCCGGCAACTTTGTTGGCTCCACACACATTTTCACCCACACCACAAAGCTCCAAAAAACCCAAACTCAACGGTACTCTCTTGCCTCTCTCATTTTGTTTTGATACTATATACATTCGTATATATAAAGACCATATAGATTAAAACTCGCTCCCCGCTAGCAATCTCCAATCTGAAAACAGACGTGAAAGAAAACAGACGTGCGCACGGGTACTATGCGAATTGCAGATTACAATTATATTTGAGTTAAATACAAAATAACTGCGCGTGTTAAGCAACTTTTGCGAGACAATTAACCAGCAAGGTAGTGAGAAATACTTAGAAAATAGTGCTTTAATTTGAAACAAAGAACCTGTAACGAAAAAGGAATTGAAAAAGGAAGCTGTGTGAAAAGGGAGATAAAAAATCTCCTGTTTGAGTTTGTGTGTGTGTGTGGTGTGCGGGTGAAACAAACGTGAAGAGGCAAATAAACGTTGATCAATATGCAAAATCAGAAATACCTTACCAAAGTGAAACCGTAATTTTTTATGTTTCTTGTGGCTACACTTGTATATAAAATTATAAATTGCTTTAATCTACAAAATTATTGCGTTTTCACTTGTTCGCTGAAGTCTATATGTTTGTTTCACTCGCACTCGCGCCTACTGTGCGTGCGTGTGTGTGTGTGGTGGAGAGAAAGAGCGAGAGAGCGCTCAAGACTGAGCTCAAAAGCAAAGTTCAAACCGACAAATATATATGATATGTATGTATATATAACGCATATATATACTTACAGCCCAACTGAGAGAGTCCGGAAAAGCACGAAAATGCCGAGCCCAACAAAAGCAGCGGAGGCAGCAACAAAGGCAACAGCAACAAGTGACTGCAGCTGCAGCGCTGCCAGTGTTGAGCAGCGCGCCCCCCCGAACGCAGCTAACCCCTCACCCTCACTACCCCATAGCGGTAAATTTGGCGGCAAAACACAAGATCAAACAACGGCCGCCATTAACAAGGAAAAGGAATTTGGCGTGCCAAACGAGACCAGCGATTCCGGCTTCATTTCCGGCTACCAGTCCTCGCAGATCTTCAGCGAGGAGATAACCCCCGACTCCGAGGAGCAGAAGGACCAGCAGGAGCAGGAGGACGCCCGAAAAGTACAACCCGTTGTCCTCGACTCCGGCATAATCGACGAAGAGGAGGATCAGGAGGAGCTCGGACAGGACAAGGAGGCGGAGGAGGAGCACCAGGACACCAGCGCCACCGCTCCAATGCGACTCAAACACAACGCGGACACAGGCATCCCACAATGGACCGTCGACAGCAACCTGGCCAATCGCGGCGAACAGCTCAACAATCTCGGCCAGAGCAGCAGCAGCGCCCAAATCTCCGGTCGCAGCAAGCTCCAATCCTCCACAGCCAGCACCACCGCGAGTCCGAATCCCAATCCCTCGGGATCAGGAGCCACCTCATCCGCTCCGCCCAGCAGCATCAACATCATGAACGCCTGGGAGCAGTTCTATCAGCAAAACGACGACGGTGACACGTAAGTAAACATTATTGGAAATCCATTTTTTGAAAGTATTGAATCAGAAAAGGTTAACAGTCATAGGTATTTGACAAAACCACTAAGAATATCTTCTATAAACACCCAGATTTTAGATTCAATAGTTAAAAAAATATATATATCCATTCAATCTAACAAAATCGTGCGTATTGTACTATTTTTAGTATAGCTACTACTAGTATACCAATCTAAATAAAAAATACAAATCTGTTTATAGTAAGGAGGTCACTAGACTTTCAAATGATATTCTTTGCAAAAAAAAAAACACGAAAACCGTTGATTATTCCACATATAAACTGACTTGTAGATAGCTTCATGGGACTTGTAATTTGGGGAGTTTCCCAAGTATGATTTAAAGCCTGATGTACAAAGGTCACTGCCACTCGCTGGACTTAAAAATGATATTTTTTATAAATAAAAAACAAAAATAGTGCCAATTCGTTCACATAGTCATAATCTCAAAATGACTTCAAATGCGGATTTACTGAGATTTGTTATTTTGGGAACTTCCCAAGAATGATTTAAAGCCTATTAAGAGCTTATCTTTTTTTTATTTTTGGTCTCAAAATCCTCAATGCCACAAATAATAATAATTCGTACAAAATAATTGAAAATATATTTATTATCATTTCTAGTCAAGTTGTTTATTTTTGTTCTCAGGAATAACCAATCGTCTATATTTAGGCAGTAATAAAATGCAAATAATTTTTGAATAACCCACAATATGAAAAAAATTAATTAAACAAGAATTGCTACTTAATTAGTGCTGGGGAATATTCATAACTTTGGTCATAACTTTCAGTTTCAAATGATAAGATCTAAATTTAATCTGTTAATGACAATCTGACTTGAAGAAAATAACACTAAAGAAACAATTTTATTTCGGACAAATGCACGTGATTTTATAAACATGAAACTTCCGAAGAATGTGATGGATGACGATTGTACAAATGATGTTAGCACAATCTTTGAATCATTGCTGAGTTTCTTTGAACCTATACGTGCTGTATTTCCGATGAGAATTTCAAAATTTCCCAAAATAACAAAGACACCGCGGCATTGCACTGACCACCAAGCGAGCTAAGGGGAGAGTTTCGTGAATCACTCAAAGACCCATTGTCTGAGGCGAGAAACGCGACTGACACATGTGTTTTAGTCAGGCTTCGGGGTTTTCCTGGTATGTGGGCAGGTACGGGAACAGGTTTTTCGGGGCACCTCTTCTTTCTTCACCTTACCTTTGCCTCAACTTAACTTACTTGGGTTTTTACGCCGCCACATGACAGACGACAAGTGTACAGGAAGGGAAGAAAGTGCGGGTGCCGATCGGCAGGTAAATAAACCCACAAATTTATGTCGTATCTTTGCTCTGTCTCTTCTTTCAGACCTCTGCACCTGGCCTGTATTTCGGGGTCCGTGGACGTGGTGGCCGCCCTAATTCGCATGGCTCCGCATCCGTGCCTGCTGAACATCCAGAACGATGTGGCCCAAACTCCCCTTCACCTGGCCGCCCTCACAGCCCAGCCGAATATCATGAGGATACTGCTGCTGGCCGGAGCTGAGGTAATAATCAGAAAAAATCTTTAAAAAAAACTGTTCAAAAATTATTGTTATATTTTTACAATTTGTATGCTTTAAAAAAAAACATAATTTTTTTCTGTGGAAAAATATATTAAGCTGATATTTCCCATTAGAATTTTATCACTAACGTTTTTTAAATGCGGAAATTCATTCATAATTCCTTTAAATTGTACTCCTAATTTTTATCAACTATATAAATCTACAAATTATAAAATTCCCACGACATAATTACTCATTTGAACAGCCCACGGTGCGCGATCGTCATGGAAATACAGCCTTGCATCTTTCCTGTATCGCCGGTGAGAAACAGTGCGTCCGCGCCTTGACAGAAAAGTTTGGAGCCACGGAAATCCACGAGGCCCACCGACAATACGGACATCGTTCCAACGACAAGGCGGTCAGCTCCCTGAGCTACGCCCGTCTGCCCGCCGATCTGGAGATTCGCAACTATGATGGTGAGTGAAGTTAATATAGTTCTGTAAATCAACTTAGTATAGACATTTATTTTTTGAGCAAGAGAAATGGTAGCCACAAATTATATGCGTTTCCAAAAATGTAGGAATTTTTTCGTTCTAGTAAATTGATTATTTTTGGACCAGCATTTTTCGCCATCTATCATGAATATTTTATGAATCTGTGCCAAAAGTGTACACATTATATAGGGCTATATATATCTGGTGTCCCGCCAACGGCTAGCCACAGTGCGAGACATTGTCGTCTGCTGCCATATAGAATGTATATACGTTATAGACGTCGTACATATGGTTATAGGCTATATGGAGGCCTTTGAGCAGATGCCAAAAATACATTGGCCTCCCCGACACATTTCGCTTGAATTTTTCGCTCGGCAAATGGTTAAAGCAACAACCCAACCCTCCAACCCTCCGCCCCATTCCCATTATTCCCCGTTATTGATTAACCAAAATAAACGAAAAACGCACAGAACAACATTTGCAAAGTTTCAGACGTCAGCAAAGTATAATAAAAACGATTTTATACAAGGATAGGTAAATATTTATTTGTCTGTTTGGATGGAGAATCTGAAAAACATTTACATAAGCTCTTTTCGAAATGGAAATTCATTGATTTGCTTTGTTTTGTTTTACTCTCTCGACTTAATTTCGAATGCACTGTATCGAGGAAATAATTTTAAATTAAATTTATTTTCCAAGCGTAAAGGCAGGCGTGTCCCATCATTAACATTTGTTTCCTTATTTGATTTTACTCTGTATTCGCGGACCACAAATCGAATTATCGATTTAAAAGGCGCTGGGAAGTGGGGGTGCCACCCACAAAATTTGTATAACATGTGTTGGAGTACTTTAAAAAGGGTTCTAAATTAGAATTTGAATTAATAATCCATTATTTGTAGCTGAAATATACCATACATTTTTTCATAAAATAATCTTCAGTTTTAATAATATCTTGAAAAAGATTTAGAAAATCAAAGAAACTCAAAGCAACAGCATTTCGTTTTTAATTCAATGGAAAGTAAAAGTTTTGTAATTACCCCTCGGACTCTTTAAAAAGGTTAATAAACTTGTCAGAAAGTGTTGCAAAATCAAAGTTATTTGCTTTTAACCTTTCGTTTGTTTAATCGATTTCTATTGGCCTTTTTGCCTCTCTGGTTTTTTTTGCTATGTATAACCTTGCCAAAAATAAAATCCGAATTCGTGAGTGGCAAACATTTGGTGAACAAACATTTTTTTTCGTACCCGTCAGCCAGCTTTAAGCAGCGCCAACCGGTTTGGAGCTTCACAAAACAGCTGCTCCGCATATTGTGGATATATAGATGCTATATATAACCTGCTCATACACAAGACACATAATGTATCTCGGCTAGCCGAAAGCAACAGCGCAGACATTTCCGACAAAAACTATTAAAAACCAACAAAGCAAAAAGAAACGAGACGTTCAGACGCTTTTGAGCATTTCGCCTATTTGAAATCTCTGGGTTTTCCCACTGCCACAGCATTAAGTTCGAAAGCAATTTAAATTATTCGAGGCGGGACTTTGGGAGCATTTCAGTTTATACAAGGCAGATTACTATGTAAACACAAGGCCCTCAGAATATATGGCCCAAATACAATCTTCTCAAGCATTGACGTCATCATCTCATTCTCTGGGGTGTAAACATACCCTCCGATCTTTAAAGATTATTCCCGTTCCGCAACATCCTTTGCTTTTTAAGTGTTATAATCAATCCACCTCGGGAAATACATAAAGGCCTGGAAATTATTTTGCCACAAAACAATTTGTTGTTTTCTTAGAACTCTGAAAAACAGAACCCTTAAAATAGTATAGTAGCATAATTTGATAAGCAAAATCCCAAAGGAAATACATATGGACTTCTAAAAAAGTGCTTCTTTTTTAAAACTTTGGAATTTAAGTATTGGCTACCTAAATTTAAAAGCATTCCAATCCCAAATTAAAAATACTAGACATTCCCTTCTAAATTAAACTAAATGCTACTGAAAACTTTAGCATGTCTGACCAAAATAGGCCACATCTTCCATTTTGGCCGAGAGCCAAGCAAACGGGAACTTTAACAGAATGCTAGCAAAAGAAAAACAAATAATACCAATAAAATAATGATAACATTAAGCCGATTGAAGGCGCAGACAAAAACGGAAATTGGGAAAGGTTCGTTATCAAAGGCACAGGGGCCACCTCCAAAAAAATATTTCTGTACTTTTTGGAAATCCCCACTATAGTAATTATGGCCACACAAATGCTTAGGGGCCAACCAACCGACCGACCGACCGTAACTTGGCCGTAATCCATTTTTGGGCCACATTAACGCGCCTGGCACGCAACTGGGAAATGGACTGCTATTATATAAATAAACGCACGCAAGGCTCTCGAGGACAGGCTCTATAAATAGTATAGGACTTCTTTGCCCAGTTCGGTTCGCTTGACAACTTTGTTTGCTTTGCCCGTTGGAAAACCAAGAGTGCCAGAAATTCCCACAGTTGATAATAAGTACGATTGTGATTCCGCTTATCTCCAAAAATTGGCTATTTCCATCGTAGAAATTATTAGTAAAATGTTGGTCCCTATCAAGCCTGGTTTTTGCCAAATTCCTCGGAAATTCTACTGTTGAATCTGGATTTATTCCAATAAATAATGTGGGATATTTCCCCACGGGCATGGGGAAGACAGAAAAACTTCTGGTCTTATCGGCCTTTTTGGTGAGCAATAAACAAATGCCGGTTAAACCAAACCAGGGAATTTCAGAACCGCACATTTGCCCACCATGTGTAGCATTTGGTACTAATACATATCTTTGTTTAAACGAAGAACCCACGAAATCTGAGGCCTGGCAACTGAAATCACAATTAGGAGCAGTCATTCCCGTACTTCCCCGGCTGATAAGCTGGCAAAAAAAAAAAAGCAAATGAGATATGTCCAGCGGTGTTCGATCGTCAGCAGACATTGGTAACTGGGAATCGTGCGTTATCAGCACTGAACCGAGGAAAACCCCATAGGTGGTCGTTTACTGTGCGATTATATGACACTCTCCTCCACATTCAGCGAATTGCGCTCTTTCGCCCCCCTTTCGCATTAAAAAAGATAACTGGCTATATTATCAGTGTTTAGGTTTTACCACTCGAATATTACGCTATTTACTAGGGATCCTAACCATATGTGTGTCGAAGGTCTCGTGTTCTGAAAAACTCAGAACCGTAGAAACCCGCTGTTAAACGATGACTTTACAGAAATTCTAAAAAAACCTAAAAACCATTTCGCGTACTTTTCAAATTGCCACATAAAAAATCAGCTATATGATGAATGGGAAAGAAATAAGTGCACAATGAACGTCACTGGGATTTTATAAACAAATAACTTGAACTTTCGACTGCAACTGGTACTGGTAATATAGAATACCCATAGAGACCTACCAAATTGGTCAAGTTTTATCAGCCTTACACCATCGAAAACCGGTTCTTAGTATTAATTGAGTGTTGGTTATTTATTGACATCTTAGATCTACGACATTCTGGAATCTGTCGACTATCAATGAGTTTTACATCGATGCACATAGTACTCATAAACAACAACAAATTAGTCATGAACAGTTTTTTACAGAGACACAAGGTTAAATCTGGACTCTCCCGTTTTCGCAGCTGTCTCGTACCAGTCGGGTGCTTGGGTAATGATAAACCCGCTAGAAAGATCTCATAACTCACTACCCGTAAATAGTTGTCTCATTTCCTTATTAATGTTTTTAAATAAGCTTAATACGCTTAGCATCCATTTTAAGATTCCAAAGTTTATATATACTTCTTGTTGGTTTAAAAAAAATTTACTGATAAGTTTAAGAATCACATTTGGGAGGTCCCAGAATCCGAGTTTGGTGACCGTAGCTTAACAATTTTGAAGACATTAGAGTTCATTCACTTAAACGGACAGCGGACAAGGTTGAATTCGTTTTTAAAACGGAAGTATGTACTTCCCTTTTTTGGTTATGATCATTTCTTCAATAGCCAACTGTCAGATTTAAATAATCAAAGTGATCTTATAAAAAGAGTTTATTGACTTGGAAGTAATTGAAAAAACCGTATTCGAATATTCCTCTTGAACGATTAGAGATTTAAATATTTAAATTCATTTAACATAATACTTCCTCTTCTTAATTAGGTATATATATATCCCCATTGAGTAACTGTGAGTAGCACAGAAAGAATAATACCTGAAGCTTACAATGAGCTCATGCTAATTGCAAAAATAAAAACAAAGTGACGGAAGTCAAGTAACGCAATGATTAATACCCTGACGTTGGAGGAAAATCCTAACTGCAACTTGGTTGACAAACAGAAAAACCTACAGTTGATCTCCTTCCAGCAATGTTGACCCCTTTGGGAGTTTCCATAAATTGTGTGCTGTGTTTTCGTTTTTTACTTATTTCTTTTATTTAATTTTTGTAGTTTTTTGTTCAGTCTCACACGTGGCTGACGATCCCCGGCCAATTTTGGGTTGAGTCGGGTGTTATTTGCATTTCGCATTCATAGCTCGAAAGAAAGTCAACAAGGCGAATCCGCTGACATAACGATCGAGCGATATATATGTATATAGGGGATTGGGCAGGAGGGTGATCATGGGGGACTGAACGGACTGAGCTGAGCTGAGCTCGAGTTGCTTTCAAAACACTTTCATTGCCAAGTCAGTCGTCGTCGTCGTCGTCATGGCATGGAAAATCCATGGCTTTAATTGTGCTAAATTGTACTGTTTGTGCTCGCTTCATTTGGCGGCCGGCTGCAGCCCGCTGTCTGGGTTTTTCACTTTACTTTAGCTAATTTCCACATTGGGAAAGTTCGAAAATAAATATATGTCGGTATGTACACACAACGGCGCCCAGAAGTCTTTGGGGTAAACAATTTTTAATTTGATATTGTCTTTTCTCCCGGCATTTGGCTGTTTGTATTATTTTTTTGGGGCTATTTGCCAGCACGTCGTATTTGGACAGTTGGCTTCAATTTCATCGGCCATGTCTTGTGGGCCTTTGTGGGTTTTGGGCCAGGTAATTCCCCTAATGGCCTGGTAACTTCTTCTGGCACGCGTTTGTGTAGAAAACTGGAAACAGCTTTCCGATATTTCCCATTACCACTCCAATGAATATTACAAATACTCGTGTGCCGCTGCCTTACTGTAATTGTATAATTATGAATCAATGACCGAAACTGAAGGACAAATAAGCTGGCAAACCGGGGAATACAAGAGATAAATATTTTAAATAATAACAAAAAAAAAAGCAGGAGAAACGAAAAGCGAAAAACCCGTTGTAGAAATACCAAAACTCTGCCACAACAATAAACACAATTAATTAAAATTAAGCGAAGACAGCGTTGCGTTTAATATTTGCGCTGTCAATAAATTTATGAACTTTGCGACTTCGGGTGACTTGTGGAGTACTCTTAACTGCGCCGTTGGGTTTTTCTCATAAGGTCGTTGTCGATATCGCCAGGCTGCTTTTATTTTTTTTTGCCGCCTGTGTAAATAGTAACAACATCATATCGTACAGGTTAATGGGTGTGGGTTGTTGGGCTGTTGGGGTGCTATAAGGGGAGGTTGGAGGAGCGATCAGATCAAGTGGGTGGCGGTGTTGTTGCCATTTGTGAAAGTGTTTAGGTTGTCAAGTGTCGGGCAAATAAAATTCCCCATAGTGCGCAGTTCTAAACGATTTCATAACGGTCATTAATTGCTAAAACCCGAATCCGATTGCAAGAAAAAATACATTCAAAATAATATTTTTGAGAAGAATATATTTTTATTCTTATAACCTATTCTAGTTTCTATTATCGCAACCTCGTGCTGTTTATTATTTTTGGAGCTCGGCTTTTTAAAAGCGTGACATCAAACCTAAAAATATTCCCAAGCAGATAAGACTTTGGTAAAATTCTCAGTCGTTTACTTGCGCTTTATGGCCTTAATAAAAGTCCAAAGCCAAAAATATTTGTGACAATTGAACCCATTAAAATTGCAATTGCTTGTGTAAATTATAAAACAAAAACGTTCAGATTTTATACGTTCTTCGACCGGTACAAAACATGCTAAATTCAGTAATATCTAATTATTGAGCAATCACCGTTTTTGTTTCTGGTCTAACTGCTTTTCTGGAGACGTGTCTTTGTCTCAGACTCGCTGGCTAAGACGACGGATTATAAAAGCTGCGGGGATCTTGTGACGCAGCCCTCTGTCCGGCGATGGGGGAATTCCCAAAAGCAAAACAAAGTTTGAAACAAACTTTTGTGTTTCATATTTCGCGTTTTATACTGGCACTGGCAGTGGCCTTTCGTCTATTAATATCTAATATCGTTGTGTATACACGGGTCTTTAATCGTATGCTAACGATTGGCACGTTGCTGTGCTGAAAAGGCAACAACAATGAGGATTGTCTTTTACTAGCTCATCGGCTTCTCTTTTAGTTAGTCGAGCTTAAAAATCTCCATGTGGTCATCGTTATTTTTATCTTGTGACACAATTGTTGCTTTTGTAAGCTGTCAAGTCCGAGATTAACAAAAAATACAACAAAAAAAAAACTCAAAAACTGGACTGCTGACTTTCTTGGGCCGCTTTCTTTTGCAAAAACAGATTGGGATTTTAAAAATCCCGCGAGTACTTAGGTTTTTTAATCTTTGCACGATAACCTCAAACGGTTTTTAATGTTTTTCCAGAGTTCCCCTGAGGTTATCTTTCTTCTCTTTAATGACTCACGGGTGGAATTTTTAGTGTATTACCACTGCGATAGTTCTCGGATTAAACAGTTTCTTAGCGGAAATCTCCGACTGGCCATGTAAATGTGTGCGATTTATGCAAATGTGCCAACTGTTTGTGTGTGAAAGTCAATCAACAGCACGTGTAGCCCAGCCGCAAATAAGAAAAAAAAAACTACAAAAAACCGGGCAAAAATATGGCAAAAGCAGTAACAGCAACAACCACTACGTCAACTAATCATAAAGCCATAAAGGCGAAGGCATGGAATACAAAAACAAACAGAAACTAAACAATTCACCTTTGTTTTCAGTTTTTTTTTTTATATTTTCTTAGCCATTCGATCTGTATGCGAACGACGACTCGATCTGAAAATACGAGAATCAATTGAGGAAGAATCTGTAGAAAAAAGATTGAAAAAATATCAAGATGAGAAAGATAAAACTCTAATACATATATGTTTATTTATTGCAATATCTTCTTTACTTTAATTTAACAAGAGAACGATTTTATAGTAGAAATACGGGTAGAAATCCATTTTTATTTTCCATTGCAATGAAATCTTAAAACATGTTCCAAAGAAAACAAGATAGAAACTGAAACATGATCAGAATTCTCCTAGATTCTTTTGTCCAAA
This sequence comes from Drosophila takahashii, assembly GCF_030179915.1. Classification (NCBI taxonomy): domain Eukaryota; kingdom Metazoa; phylum Arthropoda; class Insecta; order Diptera; family Drosophilidae; genus Drosophila; species Drosophila takahashii. The sequence continues at coordinate 12,018,807 of NC_091678.1, read as the reverse complement.
AATGTCAATTAAATTATTGCACATTTTTTATGAGTTTTATTTTCAAAACAGGTGTGTTGGTGTGTCCATATATCAGATTTCTATATGCTCAAACCAATTTGAACTTGAGCAAACTTGTTGCTGAAGCAGATACCCAAAAGCCAACTTTGTATTTGGTTTCTTAACTTAACTTAACGCCAACTGTTTGATTTTTATTTTATTTTATTGTATTTTTTCCCGCTTTACCTCGTCACTCGCATTTGTTGTTGTTGGTTACTGGTGTGTTATTGCTGCTGTTTTATTGTGGGAATTTCTTGGGTTTTTCAACGCACACCAATACCCGGCGATCGGGCACACAGATACTCGCATGCGAAGTCAACGGGTTGTCATATTGTCTTATAAGGCAAAAGCCTCCACTTGGCACCCAGCCCCCCTGAACTCTCCTCCTTTGCCACCCAACTGGTCATTGTCGTAATCAAAGCTCTTTTTTTGTTCGTATTATAAAACGCTACTTGTTTTACAACGGAAAGTAGCTTTTTTCACCGAGGAAAAGCTTTCGGGGAAGGGATCGAGTTTCATTCATAAATCAAGCTTTTTCGATCCGCAATGGATACAACCTTAAAGTATTAATTGATGCTCTCATAATTTGAAACACGTTTAAGCTTTTAAATAATGATTAACTATGGCACCATTCTTGGTTATAAGTGTGACGAATGTTTTCTATATTTCTTTGTGGTTAAAAATTAATTTTCCTGATTAAATTTATAATATAAAGAGCATATAATTTAACTACAATATAATTACCAATTTAATATACAGACAACTTTTAAAATAACTTAAAAATAAAATAAAAATTAAATGCTAACCAAAATCTATCTTTATTTTTATTCTAGGAGAGCGTTGTGTTCATTTGGCTGCCGAAGCGGGACACATTGACATTTTACGCATTTTGGTATCCCATGGAGCTGACATCAACGCTAGGGTAAGTTAAAAGATAAATAATAAGTCCCAAGTAACCATACTAAATACGAATTTTTAAATTATGATTTTAACAGGAGGGCAAATCGGGCCGCACACCACTTCACATTGCGATCGAGGGCTGCAACGAGGATCTGGCCAACTTCCTGCTCGACGAGTGCGAGAAACTCAACCTGGAGACGGCAACCTTCGCCGGATTGACGGCCTACCAGTTCGCGTGCATCATGAACAAATCGCGCATGCAAAACATCCTGGAGAAACGCGGAGCGGAGACCGTAACGCCGCCAGACAGTGACTACGACAGTAGCGATATCGAAGATCTAGACGATACGAAGGTGAGCGTCACTGCTTAAGAAAATGTACCAAGAAAAGATCGTTGAGATCGAAATCGTAGACCGTAAGACACAATTTGAAATGGGCCACCACCAGCTTCCAAAATGTTCAAAAACTAAATAAGAAAGAAGTCCCCATCTGAACTGGTATTCAGTTGGAAAAAGAAATTGTTACACTTCATCAATGAACGAACCATTGTAACACTTATGTATTGTTAACCAAAAAAAATGAAGGAAAAACAAAAGAAAAAGAAAGCAAACAGCAGATGAGCAGCAAGTAAAGAAAATATCCGCACTAAACTGATTAGGGGATCTATGTTTTAGTAGACCCGTTAAAAAAAACAAATCGAACCAATAATACTGGTTGTAAACGATGCAGGCAGCCGCAAATATTTGGATGCTAACGCTGCACCGTTTACAATTAGCTTTACAAACCATAGACAAATACATAATATCAGGCCACCTTTGGTGCGTTTTAGAAATTTTTCTATACTCGTAAGGGAAAAGCACTGTACCACTTTATATTAAATTAAGCTGTCTATTGTAAAACTCGATGTTTGTTGCTATTTCTCTCCACCTACTTCTATGTATTTGTATGCCTGTGTCTGTATGTTTGTAATTTTGTATGTGCGTGCGTGAGTCAACCAACTAATCTATTATTATTACAAAAAATGGAATCATAATTCGTAGTACTAAGATAGCTAAATCTAATTGATGTTTTCATGTTCTGACTGAATGAAATGATGTTGCAAAATAAAAAATTTTACTCCACAAAAAAAAAATGCAAAAAAAATTAATAATTGAAATTGAAGTCTATGTTGTATGGATCTTAAAGGTTTGTAATTCTGTTTAGATTTGAAACATTTCCCACTTCATTGTTTACTTGTTCTTGTTATGTTGTTTGCTTATTTTTTCGCTTGTTGTGGCTTCTGTTTAAATGTTAAAGTTTTGCCTAACAATTTAATCCATTTAATTTTAACACGCTTTATTTGCGATCCTCTTCTTGTCCTTGCAGATGTACGATCGCTTTGGTGATCCGAGCTACTTTGTTAGCTACAACGGTGGCAATCCCATGACAGTTGCCTGAATGCCCCATCCAATCTGTACATACGACTTAGACTAAACATACACACACCTATGATTAACACAACCCGAATTCCCGACCTGGTTTAACTGCTGTTCCCAAAAGCACGCCCTTCCTGCCCACAAATGTATGCGCATTGACACACGTTCACAAAAAACCAGGAAATCCAGGAAATGGAACCCAATGTACTTACTATCCCAGCAAGTGGAAGCCCCCGAAACGAATTGAATTGCTTGTGTTAACGATAGTATTTAGAGCGAAATAAAGCATACAAGGATGCAGAATGTCAAGCATTTTATTTATACGCACACAAAACTTAACTCTAAGAAATAAAAGTAATTGACAAAATTTAATTATCCATATATCGTCGGTGGGGGCACAACACATTGAAGGATTTATCCATAATTACAAAGTACGAAACGTGGAAAGGGAACTAATAAAAAGGCAAATCATTCAAAATATATAATTGTCTAGTCTGGCAAAGAGGGAGAAAACAATTCCGCTCCTTAAACATAACTCCTAAGCTAAAAATAGGGGGTAAATCATGGCATTTAAAACAGGTCTAAAGTCGGATTAATCCCATTTAACGGATGCTCTGCCGGAAAACGCTCTGTTTGGCCTTGCTACTCGAAACGGATTTCTTGGCCGCCAAAGGATCGGGAGCAAAGCAGTTCCAGAGGCGCAGGGTTTCGTCTGCTCCGGCGCTGATTACGGTGCTGCCATCGGGGGACATGGCCATCTGCAGGACACGCGATGTATGCCCAGTTAAATCGGCTTGCTTCACCATGGTCGGGTACTTCCAAATGGTCAGTTGATTGTTGGCAAAGCCGTGGGCAGAGATCAGTTCCTTGTAGTGCCGCGAGAAGAGCAGCGAGCAGACCTGTGACTTGGAGTCCACCGATTTCATCAGAGTGCCATTGTTGACATTCCAGAACTTAATGCAGCGATCGGCGGTGCCGCCGCCAGAGGCCAAAGTGCTCGGTTGCCAGGGACACCAGGCCAGGGCTCGCACAGCTGCCTGGTGATCGTTGAATTTGTGCAGGGGATCGCTGGCAGTTCCCACGCCACTGCTGGCCGCAGACCACACATTCACCAGGTTGTCATTGCCACCGCTGGCCAGATATTTGTAGTCCGTGGACCACTTCAGGCCGCAAACCTCCTGCGTGTGTCCAGCCAAAGCGGACAGCTTGTGCTCCCGCGAACGGACATCGTGGTGGACAATGGTGCCATCCCGACTGCCAGAGGAAACCAGGAACGAGTTCCAGGCCAAGGATCCCACTCGGGCACTGTGTCCATCCATAACCCGCAGTCGCTTCACCTTGGAGCAGTCCCACAGCTCTACGGCACCAGTGCTGTTGCCAATGGCCAGGATCTGGCCTTCTTGGATCCACGACAGGGACCCAGCATAGTCGCCCTCCTCGAATTCCGTAAGCTGTTCGATGTTTCCAGTCTGAGCGTTCCACAAATAGACGCAGCTGCCCAAGGCGACGGCCACGATGTTGTCGGCACTCCAATCCATCAGATTGAGATCTGGAAAAAGATTATTAATTTTTGAGAAACGGATTAAATAAATAAACCTAATTTCAACCTACAGTAATCGTTTATAAAATCAGGAGCATCCAGAATTCTCTCGGAAGTGGTGGGTATATAGCGTGAGCCACTCTTCGTTGATATGGGCGTCTTTATGGAGTACACAACCTTCAGGGGATTGTTGTGCGATTCCGGAGCAGCTGGAGCCTTGTTTTGGTAGCACAAAATGCGGCCACCTTTCCCGTCGCCGACCTCGGCCACCTCTGAAATGAGCTTCTGGCGCTCGCCCTTGTGAGCCGAAGCCTGGATATTGCTCTCGTTGCTGTTGCTGGTGGTGGCCTTGTCGTTCTCCTCGTCAGACTTGTCGCCGGAGTCCTTGTTTACCTAGATAGCATATTGTATTAGTATGCATTTATATGAAAACAAAATAAAAAATTTTCCTTTTTAGAGAAGTAAGCTATGTACGTGAGAAATAAGTAATTCGAGTAAGATTAAGATTCTTTAAAACTGGAAAGATATTTCTCATAAAATTAGTTCAAAATGGGATCTGATACCTTAGGTATACGAGGAATAGGTCCCAAAAGAATGTGCGTTTATGATAGACTTTGAAGGACATGTATTTTGGCGAAAATGATCTTCAGATCGCGACTTAAACATGCGTTTACTTTAAACTACCATCTATAGTTATATGGTGGCTTTCTTTTCTTACCAGAAAGTGCGCCAACTCAAAGTTGGTGTAGGAATTTATATGACTACAAAATGAAACATTATTAGTTGATAATACGAGAAAGATCAATACTGGAAAGATATTTCTCATGAAATTAGTTCAAAATGGGATCTGATACCTTAGGTATACAAGGAAAAGGTTCTAAAAAATTTGACTTGGAAGGACATGTATGTATGATATCTAACTTGGCGAAAATGATCTCCAAAACGCGACTTCAACATTATTTTATTTTAAATTACCATATATAGTTATATGGTGGGCTTCCATTCTTACCAGAAAGTGCGCCAACTCAAAGTTGGTGGCCGCTCGATTCGGGATGAAGCGATCACCGCCTCCAGGAGTCTTGGTCGGCGTGGTTGTGGACTTCTTGGCCTTGCCCTCGCTGCTCTTTCCCGGGGTCTTTGTGGGCGCCTGGACCCCCGAGAAGCTGGTGTTATAGGAGACGGACAGGACCGATCGGGTGGTACTGGCACTTCCATTCAGGGACGCCTCCAGCTTCTTCTTCCACCGGGGCGCAGGACCGCGCGTCTCCCCGTCCATGATCAAGGCATTTTGCAAATCGCTCACAAAGTTGAACTGCGACATGGTTTTCCGCTGCTTTAAGGTGTCAGGTAGTTTCTGTATTTATTACACAATTGTCTGGGACTTGCACGAGAGGCGTTTGAATTTCATAGATCACTCAGATCACAATTTTATTTCTTGGTTTTCGGAATGCAGCATAAATGGCGGTTCGATTTGGAAAAGCAGTATGACCGCAGGCGAATAGCTGTGAATAGTATTTTTAATAACTGGATAAAAATACCAAAAAATTAACTATTATAAAAAATATTTAAAAAAAATTAAATATACGTATACCTAAAATACGTAGAATGCTTATTTCAAAAAATAATTAAAATATAGAATTGTTTAAAAATTAGTTGTTATTTTTTAACCGCCTTTTTAGTATGACCATTTATCGCAGCACGTCCCTCGAATTTAATGCATCCCTGGCGCACAGCTGTCATCATCGCCGCCCTTGTAAAAAAACAAGTGAGTCTCCCACAATTGAAAGCCGAATTTTACGTAAATAATTAGCAAGTCAGTTTGTTTAGCACCTGAAAGACGTGCTCCAGCGACATTACAAGATGGCCTTCAACTTCACCGCCTTTACGTACATTGTGGCGCTGATCGGCGATGCGTTTTTAATATTTTTCGCAATTTTTCATGTCATTGCGTTCGACGAGTTGAAAACCGACTACAAAAACCCAATTGATCAGTGCAACAGCCTCAATCCGGTCAGTAAACCTGGTGTTTACCCTCGAAGTTAGTCACTTAATTGAGATTATTGTATTTCAGCTGGTTTTACCGGAGTACTTGCTGCACATTTTCCTGAATTTACTTTTCCTGTTCTGCGGTGAATGGTTTTCACTATGCATCAACATACCACTCATAGCCTATCATATTTGGCGGTAAGTGACTCATTATACCAGGCAAAAGTAACCAATATACTAATGGTTCTGCAACTTTTAGCTACAAAAACCGCCCTGTGATGTCTGGACCCGGACTCTACGATCCCACCACGGTCCTGAAAACCGACACTTTATCGCGGAATATGCGCGAGGGTTGGATTAAGCTGGCCGTCTACTTGATCAGCTTCTTCTACTACATATACGGGTAATTATAATTGATTTCCTGGGTGGCCGGGTTCCTTGCATTTGTCTAACGTTTCTCGCTAATTTTAGCATGGTTTATTCGCTCATCTCGACATAGAGGGCATTGAGGCAGCTGCCTGGGGATCTCATTGTTGGCGCCAGCGCATCCGCATCGTGTATTAGTTGTCATAACTCGGGCAGAGACTCCCTTTTTGGGGGGGAATCTCCATCAACAGCGAACAATACTTCACTTGTAAATTCTAGTGTAAATCCATAAAAACATCTTGCAGCTTTGTTTTTTTTTTATAATTTTTAATCTATTGTCTGCAGTAAGAGATTGTAATGTGTTTTTATTTTGATTATTTTGCATTTCGCATCCTTGGTGTGTAGTTGGATTTTAAGCGTAAATAAAAGTCAAATCGAAGTAACCAATTTTTTATTTTTCTGTTTAGCTTGAGGGATAGCGGAGTCTTTGACTGAACACGAGGAACATGGAGCAACCAGCACTTTAGATAATAAAGATTGTGAAAGGTACTTAACGTTATCAGCAGGGCCAACATAGATATTGACCAAGTTGGGCAATAATGATTAGCAAGCATTTTTCATGTAATTTGTTAAGCAATATTTAAATTTCTTACACTATCTACATTGAGCAAAAATAAAAATATATTTATATGAAACATAAGTATAAACATTTAAAAGATAAGAAGCGGTATGATTTTGGAATGAATTAATAATTTAATATATATTTAAAAAAATAAATTAATGTTCATACTTTTATGCATCATTGAAAATCACCCCCTAGTTTTCCAGATAAATGCGCTTTCCTTTAGTACGTATTTATAACTTTATTTTACAATCGTTCCGGGAGGCCACAGCTTGGAATAAACAATATTGTGATTGAATCTTGATTAACTTAAAATGCTGTATACAAGGGTAGGTACATGGGGCGTTTAATGGGCAACTGGCGTTTGATTACGACATAAAAACAACGAAGAACAGGAAGAAGAATATGAGAACGCCGAATATCTTGATCATCAGCCAGCGGTTCTTGGAGACAGACTGAAAATACTTCAGGATCTCGCCATGAGCCGCCTCAATATTCAATTCCGCATCCGCCACATTTGTGTCGATGCGCTCCACGATCTCCTCCTGTTCCTTTACCATATGCGCCAGCTGCTGGAAAATGCCACCCAACTCGACGATGGTAGATTCTATATTTTGCATGGTTTCCGCCCGCTGCTGGACGTAGTTATCCGAGTCATCGTAGACGGCCATCTGCGTTTGGGTCGACAGGAGCGGTGTGGTGTCGCTGCTTCCCATGTCTATGCTCACCGCTTGGTTCTCCTCGCTGAGGAGCAGCGAACCCTGCTTGGCCGTCGACGGCGAGACGGTGTGAGCGGCCAACGGACCTGGTCCCTGGCTGAACTGATCACGTCGCGTCTTCTGCTGCTTGAGGTTCTCTGTGCGCACTTCCAAAATCTGCTTGAAGTCCGTGCTCATGCTGGCCAGCTTGGACTGCAGGGCCAAAACCATGTTGGAGGAATGTGACACCAGGTGTTTGCCGTTCGTGTGACGCCGCTGGTCCTTGGAAATCTCCTGCAGTCGGGCGATCTGTTGATTCAACGCATTGAGGTCGCCCTTGATGATGTACGTCAGCTCCTGGATCTCCTGCGGTCTGTCGTCGAATAGACTCTTCTTTTTGGCCACTGAAATGGATGGTATGGTATTATAAAGGTAATAACTTAATTTCAATTAATTACGTACACATGGTGAGCTTCTCTAGCTTGGAGTAGGTGCTGGCTATGTTCTTGCCGATGAACCTGGCCACCATCATGAACTCCGAGTAGCTCTGCACCTGCTTGGCCTTGCGGGGATCGCGAATATTGACGGCCCGCGTGATGTTGCGTGCCTGCAGGGATCGAATCGCGTTGGCGAACTCGCCCGTGCGATCGCGGGCGGCCATGACGAAGATCTCTGGCTCGGGTTCCGGTTCCTCAAGCTCCTGCTGCGATTGCTGGTAAAACTGCGAACTGGTCGGAATGGAAGCGGGATTGTAGCTGTTGTAGTTACTTTGGCTATAACTGTTGGCGCCCGGTTGATTTCCGGTCACGACGGCGGCGGCGGCAGTCAAGGTGCGCAGTGCCTGGCCAGAGAAGGCTCGCAGGTTCCACTGGCGAGCCGCCTTGCCGTACTTGTCGTCGGAGTAGTCGGCCGCTGCAAGGGACTGGCCCGACTGGCTGGTGTCTCCAATGTGGATGGCCGCCTCGTGGGCAGTCGGTGGTTGAACCAGGGACTGCGCTAATAGTCCCACTGATCCGCCAGCTGCTCCCGTGGCCCCAGATCCTGCGCCTGCTCCTCCCTGCTGATCCTCTTGAATGGTATAGGTACTGCTGCTGTAATCCTGCTGGTCCGTTTGATGGAGGCGTCTTCGGGTTTGCATCTCATTTCAGATTGCAGCTTGTCCCGGGGAGTTGACGTTGCCGTTTTCTCATATGCACACTGAAACGATCTGAACTGTTGGACTTTCCCACGGTTGGCGAAATTTTCCCCTTTGTTTTTCTCTCGTAAAGCACTGGTTTTGCGTTCGTTTTTCCGCTCCGCACTTAGTTGGCAGTCCTGTGTGTCCTAGACAAAGTATAATTTGGATTTTGTTTAGGCATTTTCCTTGGGTTTTGTCGAAAATTCATAATAATTGTTAAAGATTGCAGAAAACTCACTCACACGCACCCGCACACACTCATCACACACACACACGAACACACCTCACAGATGACAGATGACGTGTTGATATCTAAGCAACTATCGATAGGCGCCAGAGCTAGCGGCCATTCTGTTTTCCCGTCAAAACTAGCTATATTAAGCTCAGCTAAGAATAAGTTGCTATTAAAAAATGTTGCATTTATGGGATAACATTTATTTAGCTAAGATTAAGCTTAAAAGCAATTAAAAACTGAAGTTTTTTGTTTGAGAAATAATTGCTTTATTTTATAGCAATATTGGCTTGTAAAATTCTAGCCCTAGCTATTTTCCCTCCATAAGCCCCGGCAGCACTGACATGCACATATCGATAACCAACGGCGAGCAACGCTAGTTTTTTTCTTTTCAACTTTTAATTCTTCTCTTAATTAAGCCAAATAAAATAGCCATAGTTTATAAAAGAAAATGACACTGTATCACTTTGGAAATTGCGTGGCCCTGCTGACGCCGTACTACTTCACCTACAAATACTCCGGCCTGTGAGTTTCCCGCTGAATTGCCTTTGCAAACTGCCAAGTCCGCAGCTCCGCCAGGTCAATGAAAATATTTATGAATTGTCCCGGTTCTTTTTTATTATTCACAGCTCAGAATATGGAGCCTTCTGGAAGTGCGTGCAAGCGGGCGGCATTTACATATTCACACAGCTCGTCAAGATGCTCGTACTGGCCACATTCTTCTACTCGGACGCACCTTCCTCCAGCGGCGAGTTTAACTTCTTTGCGGTGCGTGTGCTTATCTTTATTTACTTAAATTATTAAGGTTAAGTTGTGTGTGCTCTCTGATTTTAGGAGATCTTCAGGTGCAGCGTGGACATCGCAGATCTGCTGGGATTCGCCCTCATCCTGAGTCGCATTCCCGGCAAGGGACACTCCAAACTTATTACCGCTGGACTTGGCTGTAGGTTGAACCAAGTAACTTAATTAAGCCGATAGTGAGGGTAGATTTAGAAGACCGGAAGTCTAATGTTTGTATTCCATTGAGTAGCTGAGGCATACATAGATTATATACTTCTTTAAAAACCTATTAAATCCATGCTAATAAGTTTTAACCTTTGAAAAACTAATGAATAATGGAATTTAAACCATTTCCCTCATCATAACTAATAATATTATCTTTTCCAGGGGCCACTGCCGAGGTGATCCTTTCCCGAGGCATTATGCTGTGGGTGGGAGCCCGAGGGACCGAGTTCAGCTGGATCTACATACTCAAGTGTCTGGAGTCGAATGTGCTCCTGGTGCAGCACATTACCACGGCCACCCTCATCTGGCTGTTCACCCGTCACGATCTGAACAAGGCGCTGAAACCGCTGGTTAGTCTGCTGCTGGCGGTGACTGTTTTCAAGGGCGTTTGGCTGGAGGGCATGCTCCACATCCTGACCATTGGACCCTGGCTGACGGTGGCTGTGAAAGCGCTGGTTGCCGCCGTTATTGGATTCTGCACGCTCCACATCTATTCGGGTCTGGCCCAGCAGATCGGCATTTAATTGATTGTGCCAAACACTTTGTATTCTTTTTGTTTTGTAATTTGTTTATTTTTTGGTGTTGTCACAGAGAGTATGAGATTTTGTAACGAAGACAACAATTACGGTTTAGAGAATTACCCAAAATGTTAATGAATTATAGCTATGCTAACGTAATAGTAACAAAGTTTAAACGATTTTTATTGGGCTCAAATTTAACAATCTCAAAGTAGAGACGGTAATGACAATGGTACAACATATTTTAACTTTTTTCTAGACTAGGAAAAATAATAACATATTGGTTATCTATGCCCAGTTTAACAATAACAACGTAAAGATGAAAATGAAGTTATGATAACGAGTATTGCTTAGAAAATTGCTTAGCTTAGCTACGAGATGTTGATGAAAATGGTACAAAATATTTAAAGTAGGAGAATTGCTGACTTTTGACTACGATAACGTAATAGTAAATGATAAAGAATTAACATTTACAGAATTAACAAATACCAAATTTGTGGTGATTACCGAGAAAACAATAGTTTATAGTCCCATAGACTTGTTTAAAAATATTTAGTAATACTCGTTTTGCAGAAGATTTTCTATGAGCTTAGCCGATTCTTTTCCTAGAGTAATTTCGTCCATTTCAATGGAGTTGTCTAGCTTTGAGATGTCTATAAAGTTGTCCCGAACTAGATCTGGAATTAAATATTTCCTTGGTATTTCCTATTGCCTATTTTATTTTTAACTTACACAACAAATGAAGAAAGGCTAGAGAAGCCTTGATGCGATCTGGAAAGGATTTAATGAAAGCATTGGCGTTGATTCCCGTGATTTCTGGATTATTACGCCAGATGTTTAAGAGATCCATCATTACGCTGTGGGTATCTGTCAATAATTGAAATTTTAATTAGATTGTCATGCTTTGTGACTGAGTTCATCTCACCAAAATTATTATTTTCAAAGTTTATACTTTGTCCGTACAAATTGTTATTATTGATTGGTTCATGTACATCGATGGAAGGCACTGGAGGTGTTAAAATGTCTTCCATTTCAAGGGGAACGGGCTGATTAATATTATTATTTTCAAAGTGTATACTTTGTGCGTACAAATTGTTATTATTGATTGGTTCATTTACATCGATGGGAGGCACTGGCGGTGTTAAAATGTCTTCCATTTCAAGGGGAACTGGCTGATTAAGATATTCCTCTTTATTTCTTGAATTTCTCTTTTTAGCTGGCTTAACAAAAATCTCCTTTGAGAGGGTGTCCGTAAATTCGCTTCCAAAAATGGTTCTCAAGGTATTTTCAGCCTCGAATTGCATTTCTTCTTCACTTGATTTAACGACGGTGTAATTTTTAAAATCTGGAAAAATTACACTGAAAACAAAAACTCAAAAATTGAATGCTACAAACAATAATTTGTTTCTTACTTGTTATTCAGTTTACATAGAAGTTCATTTGGGGTTTTTCGTAGTTCGGATGGTTTTCTTACTAGAACCACTTTCGAGACATGATCATCCATATATTTGCGCCTATGCTTTATAAGTTCCTCTTGAGTGTATTCAATGCGCTTGTCTACTATCAGCTTTCTCTTACGAGAATTTTTTGGCCGACTAAAAGTTATTTCTGAAATAGGCTCAACCAATGATGAAATTAAAGGTTCACAGCATATTTGAGTTATTTCAGCTGGCTCAATGTTATTTGGAAAGATTTGGGTCATAATAGCATTGTCAGCCTGGAAAATGTCCAATTCGTCCAGTCTCGGCATTTTATCGGGTAAAATGTCAGCTGGATCCTGGGTTACAGAGCGACGCTTTACTGTTGATAAAAAGCAATTAGTTGAATGAAATTTTGAAATTGATAATTTCTTACAGGACTCCCTTTCGGCGTCTTTGGGGAAAAGTTCGTGAAAAATGGTTAGGTCCAAATTATCGCCATCGCCAAAACCATCAGTTGGTATAATATTGCTCTGATCTTGGTGAATTTGAATCTCTTCGGTAAAGGTAAATGCTTGATATGAGTTCGATTGCGTACAACTTCTGAGTGGTTCAACCGACTGTTGATATTAAAAATAAATATATAAAGAAGAAGGGGCTTAACAGTTTTCTTTAATGGCCCACCTCGTCTAAGTCCTTGACCACCTGCACCTGTTGTGTGCACTCCGATTGCCACATCTGACATTCAAAAAGTATTTTTCTAAAATACTTATGAGCAGATTGGTTTAGAAGTTCCGGCTCCTCCAATCTTGGACGTTTGGAGACGGTGATCTTGGATTTCTTGGTGATCACACGCTTCCGTTTGCGTTGGACTCGATTCTCCGACTCCTTGACGACTACAGATTTTGTGGTAGTGAGAACGAAATCCAAGTTGGTACGTTTCATTTGCTCCATCAAAAGTTTGGTGTCCCCTAAAAGGATGTTAATCAACATAACATATTCGAATACTCAATAAAATTCCTACCCAAAAGTATGTCCACCTGGCATCTATAAATATCGGTGGCTCCGTAGGCCAAACGCGAAATGTCCTTAAAACTGACATTTCGCTTGTTCCCGGCTTCCAAACAAGGTTCCTCTATTAAATCAATGATTTGATTGCTAAAAAGGAGATCAATTAGTGTGGGAACTCGGATAAATACATAGTTATTGTATTTACTTACCAACAAGCCACTATATCGACCCCTTCGATCTCGTTCCGATCGATTGCAAAGGCAGAGTGGGACTTGCGGGCTCGGCCTCCGACTCTCCAGCACGAATCGAGGATGTTTCCCTCAAACAAATCCAAGTCCAGCTTAGGTATCGCCATCCTAACTACTACATTAAGTACTTAAATCATACCCCGATTGGGTATTTACAAAGTTATTTCCAAAAAAGTTAAACTTTTGGAAAAATGGCGCCCGAAACAAAGTCCGTGCAGCCAACGGTAAATTTTTTTTCGCAGCCCTGAAGACACTAGAGGTGACAGACATGATCAAAATATCATATCGATATTAAATAAGTTAGGCACAAGTTTTAAATTCAATTGATAAAACTGTTTGGGGAACATCAAAATGTAAGGTCGTTAAAGTTAAATAAAAATTAATTAATATTAAATTGTATTTTATAGGAAATAGGCGAATAGGTAAAAACTATTTTGAATCCTAATTATTAGTTTTGAAGATTATCTTGTTTACAAAAACAACATTTCAAATTTAAAATTTTTAATGTAACGAAATATATGTCGAAGACATAAACCTTATTTTTTAAATTTGCCTATGCGATTTTTTTAAGGAACATCGTTTCACGAATCTACGATATTTTTCGGTAAATTCGTGAGAAGTTTCGACGTTCAGAGAACGGTCTTACTGCAGGAAAGACAACAAAAAAACCAAATAAAGGAAAGAACAGACAGATAAATTTAAATATTTACTAAAGGAAAAGTGATAACTAATACCCGACGACAACTGCCAAAGAATCCGCTATCCCCAGATTCCCCCCAAAACTTGAGAACTAAAGCTATGGTAAGAGGTTTAAGAGGACGCTTCGTAAATCAATTACCAAAATGAAAACATGACTAATATAGGAGAGTGGGCGTGTTTTTGTTTGTGTTTTTCGATCGGCGACTGCTGTTCCCAGATAACATTGGTGATTCCAGTTCATTAATCATTCAAATCGGTTTTTTGCAGGGTGATAACAAAATATGCGACATTAGCAACGAAGTTCTGGAGGAATTGAAGAAGTTTCGGTTCAGCAAGAGCAAAACTAATGCGGCTTTGATATGTAAGGATTTATTGCCATGGTAACAAGGGTTCTAGTTCTATAGCCCCGTATTTATCCATTCCAGTGAAAGTTGACCGAGAGAAGCAATCGGTGGTGCTGGATGAGTTCATCGACGATATTTCAGTTGACGATCTGAGGGAACAATTGCCAGGACACCATCCCCGATATGTGATCTATACTTACAAGATGGTGCACGACGATCAGCGCGTTTCCTACCCGATGTGCTTTATCTTCTACACTCCAAGGGATAGTCAGGTGAGCTTATAGTGAGCCATAAATATTAAAAAAAACTAATTTGATTTCCTCGATTTCAGATCGAACTGCAGATGATGTACGCCTGCACGAAGGGCGCTCTACAGCGCGAAGTGAATCTCACTCGCGTTTACGAAATCCGCGAACTGGACGAACTCACCGAGGATTGGCTGAGAGCCAAGCTCAAGTAGAGAGGCTACAATCTCCTCTGGATGTAATCATTCCGGGCCGTTGTCAAAAGCAATATTTTATGATAGTTCTTCGATTGATTTTGGAGCTTTTTATAGACATATTCAAAACTGGATCAAGCCGATACCAACGATGCATACCAATACCAAACAAACCAATATTGAGATACGACAATTTTTACCTACAGAAAACACAAATCAAGCTAAGTTTTTTACAACGTAATGACAATTTTATATAGACGAGCGCATGCGACAATTATGCGTGATTTAGTGATTTTAGTTCTTGCATTTAAGTAATAATCTTTATAGAAGCTGTGCTTGCCAAATTTCTACATACATGTATTTATTGTAAAGATGTAAAAGCAAACATGACAAGAATATTCCATTTTATATAGACAAAATAAATAAACGTGTTCAATATTATAAACCGAAGACGGGATAGGAGATATTTATTATTTATTTTAAATATATATTATACCCCACTACAAGGTACCCTAACTATTTTGAAACTAAACTAGTTATGGGATATAAATTAGTAGTTCTATACACTATCTTAAAATTATGTTATTGTAATACTTTAGTAATGCAATCTCTGAGCCGCCGTGTGGTGCAACATCGTGTAGCGCCCTTCGCTGGGCGTGGGCGGCGGAGGCGGCGGCGGAGCCAGCATATGAGCCATGGCAGCCATTCCCATTTGGGTGGCCGGATTCGGAGGGCCCAAATGATGCAGGGCATCGTGATGATAGTGATGCGACATGGGGGGTGCAGGTGGTAGCGGCAAGTTTAGCAGATTATTGTTGGCCGCATGTGTGCGGAAATGCAAGCTAAGACTGTCCGCCGTATCGAAAGCCTTGTCACAATCCGGGCACTTGAAGTGGGCGTGATCCAGGGTGTCCAGACCCACGGGATCCGTGTCAATGGGCTCGTCATCATCGTCGTCGACTATATCATGATTCGTACTGGACTCCAGAGGATGGAGTTTCAGCTTATGAGATCGCATGTCCCTCCGCCTGCTGAAAGCCTTGCCGCAAACATCGCAGTGATGGTTTTTAATACCAGTATGGGTAATCATGTGCTTGGACAGATCACCGGCTGTGTAGAAGCCCTTCTGGCACAGCGAGCATATCTGGTCCCGCACCCCGACATGAATCTTCTGATGCGCCTGGAAATTGCCCAGCGCCGAGAACTGTTTGGAGCATATTTCGCATTGAAATGGCTTGTCGCCCGTGTGCGTCCGTTCGTGGACTTTGAGGTTGTACTTTTGGGCAAATCTCTGGATGCAAAAGCTGCATTGATAGGGTTTCTCGCCTGTATGAGTTCTAATGTGCTGCGTGAGTTGGGCGATGCACTTAAAGCTCTTGTGGCACTCGTAGCAGGTGTGGGGCATCTTTGGCACCGGTTTGGGCCCCCGTTTCTTGTGCTCCTCCGGCGGCTTCCGTTGATAGCGCGATCGCCTCTTGCCCACTTTGGTGTCCACCGGCTCCTCCTCGTCGCTGTCGCGCTGAGGAAGCGAGGGCTTCTCCACAAAATCCGTGTTGGTGGCCGCATCTTGGCGCCAGGACTCGAGGATACCAAGATATTGGCGTAGCCGAAGGTCGCTGTTCTCGCATTCCTGCTTGAAATGGAAGGCGACTCCCAGCCGATAAATGCAGTTGTTGCAGATCACCGAGGGCAAACCGTCGGTTTTGAACACCTAAAATATTTTATTTATTTGTTTATTATTCTTTTGTTTGGCTTTTTGAACTCACTCTAATTTTGGCACATTGCATCAACATCACCGAGGGCATCATGGCAAAGTCTGTGCTATAAATCGAGGTCACAGGATGCAGCTCCTCCAAACAAACACGACATATTTTGTGTATATTATAATCCATCTTTTAATTTTAATTTAACAATTTTAAAGAAATCAACAAATAACTGCTGGTCGAGTTTTTCTCTCAACAGCTGATTAAGACCAGGGCTGCAAGGGTACAGTCAACACTCAAATGTGTTAAACTATTATAGAATATGTTTTTATTTTATTTGTATTTATTATTTACATGCCTCAAAATTAAATGAGCTTATTTTCCTAAATCGGCTTTTTGAGGAACTCGTTATCTGTATTGTTCATCATAGCTAATGTGCCCTGTCCAGAGATTGGTTATATCGATAGATGTTAAAAGATTTCAAAACGAAAGCTTATTAATTCAACATAATTGTACACATATGAATTAAAAGCTTATATCACTATTTAAGTTGCATTTATATATTACTACTTTAATTTATAAAATTAAAAATGGTTGGCACAACCAGGGCTGCAAAAATACAGCAGTGCTGCCAGACACCGCGAAAAGGTGTGACCTTCTTTCGTTTTTGCGCTGACGTGACGTGACAGTTGATTTGTTTGATTAAAATAAATAAGAGAAAAGTCACAGATAAATTGATTTGCGGCGGAATCAATTGATACTGAAATCGGTAGCCGGAAAAGAAGACGCAGTCCCCAAAAGAGCAGAATAGAACGCAGCAAGATCGATCGGCGGAGCGGAACAGGAGAGGAGAGAGAGCCAGAGCGAGAGCTGCACGGGTGAAATTTCGTGGTTTCGGGACCCCCTGAGCCCCCAGCTCCCCCACAATATAACCCATTCCCCACTGGCAAGATGCTGTGTATACAATATTAGCGATTATCGAAAGCAGGCAGCGCATGTGCCGGCATCCGAAAAACACTATTTAATATTTAAGCTTTTGTAAACAAATTGCGGAGAGCAGGAGACCAAGGTCGAGCAAGCCGACGAATACGAATACGAATACCTGGTGAATAGGTTTCGTTTCGCTTCGCCCCAAAGTGCCAGTAATCCCGTGCAGCTTGCAATGTCCACAACCAGCCAGCTGTTGCCCAACGGCAGTCTGTCCAGGAATGGCAAGACCAAGAAGGAGGATGAGGAGGAGGTGGAAGTGGGCTCGGGATCTGGAACTGGAACTGGAACTAGTGCAGGTGCTGGAAAGGCTACACTAACGGGACTAACAGGACACCCATCCTCATCCACATCCGGCACCTTTATGAAACTGAAAACCTATCTCCTAGCTCTGCGTCCCTGGTCACTCTCCGCCAGTCTGGTGCCCACGCTTCTCGGCTCGGCGCTGGCCCACCGCTCCCAGTGGGCGGCGGAGTTCTCGCTGGCCACCTTCTTCCTCACCGCCTTCACCGTGGTCACCGTCCACTGCGCCGGCAACGTGGTGAACACCTACTTCGACTTCATCAAGGGAATCGACAAGCAGAAGGCCGACGACCGCACGCTGGTGGACCACATACTCACCAAGGATGAGGTGAGTAATCGATGGGATCGATCAATTAACCCTACAATTTCCAGGGCCGCCAATTATTAATACCAAATTCCTGAAATGTTCCGAATGTTTATTTTTATTTGTACAATTTATAAGTATTTCAAGATGAAAGTATTTGAAAATTTCTGAATGGAATTTCCAGTAATATAGAACATTTATGGATTTCCAATTATTTTTATATTCAAAAATTGCGCACACTACTTAAAATATTTCGTATAATCACTTACAATATATAAATAAATTTCCATAATTTGCATACATTTTGGATTTGCCTGATCACACTTTTAAAAATTCTCAATTGGAATATACCTTACTGAGAAAACTATTCACTTAATCACTTCGCATGCGGGAAGGCTAAAAGCTATTAACTATGAAATAGTTATTGCGAATAATTCTGCATCATTAAATGCAAAACGTGATTTTCAGTTGTAGAGAGTTAGAATATTGACATGATGGTGCATAAGTTAAGTAATTTATAAATTGTTTTCTTTTTGAGGATTTGAGATTATTCACTCAAAAAATATAAACACTTTCTGGAGTGAATGAATTTCACCAGAAAATAAATTCTTTTGATTTGCGTTGAGTAAAAATCGTGTTGCAATCATAAACCATTTTATGAACCGAGGAGATTTTAAATATCAAATTCTTATGGCAATTAGCAATGTACTAATTTAAGTCAAGGGCATACATTTAAGTAGGAAGTTTGTTTAAAAACAAATAACAAGAAAAATTAAAAACAAAATATATAAGGACATTATAAAATTATTTTGAATACAAATATACTCCGGGCATTCAGGAGTCAAGTGACTGACAATTCAATTACTTACAAATTCGATTAACACATTTATTAATAATACGTTTTTGTTAATTTTCAGGTGGTTTCGCTGGGTGCCATTCTGTACATGGCTGGCTGCGGTGGTTTCGTTTTGCTGGCGGTGCTTAGCCCGGCGAAAATGGAACACCTGGCGCTTATCTACTTCGGCGGACTGTCCTCGAGTTTCCTGTACACAGGAGGCATTGGTTTCAAATACATCGCCCTGGGGGATCTGGTGATACTGATACTCTTCGGACCCATCTCGGTGCTTTTCGCCTTCATGTCACAAACGGGTCACGTGGACTGGACCACCATGGGCTATGCGATTCCCCTGGCCCTCAACACGGAGGCCATCCTGCACAGCAATAATACCAGAGATGCGGACAACGATCGGCGCGCTGGAATCGTGACACTGGCCATTTTAATTGGACGCACTGCCTCGCATGTTCTGTACGCCATGCTGCTCTTCGCACCCTACTCGCTGTTCTTTATCTTCGGCCTGAAGTACTCCCTGTGGTTTCTGCTGCCACTGGTGACCCTGCCGCAAGCCTTCCAGATAGAGAAGCGCTTCCGCAACGAACAGACGATGCACTTGGTGCCACGACAAACGGCCAAGCTGAACTTCTTCTTCGGCATCTTGTACATCGTGGCCTGCTGCTGTGCCAGCCAGTTGCCCACCTTTGGATTCCGGAAAAATTGATAGACGGAGATGATTGATATACGGATCAGGCAGAAAAACAGAATCAGAGAGAAACTGGTGCAATGTTTTTTTAGGGAATTTCATTAGGTTTTAGTCAATGTGTGTGTAGCGAGGAGGCAGAACGAAGCTGTGTCAGTTTCCCCGCGGTTTTGATGTTGCGCAAATTTTGAATGCCTGCTAGTCGCCCGTTAGAGTTTAAACTTTTGAACTGAACATATCCTAGCCCTAATGGGTCGATTCATTTGACGGAAAATCTAGAGATAAATATATGACATTTTGCAATAGATATTACAGGCCTAATATCAGCTTAACAGTTTACTATATCAAATCCAGCGATAAACCAAGAATAATATTCAAACATAAATGGCCTGGCCTTTTTCCAGATTAGCCGATTTATCCAGTCTTTTAAAAATAAATTAATAACCTTTATTCCTTTATTTCTGAGCTCATTTAACTAAAAGTATGATATTAGACCTTTAGTTTCTGTATCAAAAATTTTATAAAATCTCCAAAGATTTGTTCACTACCTACAATATCGACCCCAAGCTATCCCACTCGTTTTTATTTATTTCACATCGTCACAATCTTAAATCCTAACCAATCAATTACGACTCAATGTAATTAATAATCATACTCTTCCTCTCGCGCGTTGGGAATTACGGACCAAGAAAGTTATGTGCAACAGTAACCAGTAATGCTAATGCAGATGCATACCCAATTTTATATTCTAAAATATATATATCACCACATTCATACTGGTGCAGATACTTAAGTTTCGCGAATCAAAATGCAGATTTACTTTACGAATAGAAGTGCTTGAAAGTGCAGCTAAGTTGAATGTTTTTTGGCAATTGGCTGGCTTGCTTTTTGTGTAACGAATGTTAGAGTTTTTACATATATTATATACACGAACACGAGCATATATTTATATACACATCTAGATCATGTAAGCCCAGTGTCTAGCGGCAGGCTCAGAGTGAGAATATCAAAGAGAAATCAAGAAAAACCTATGTAAAACGACAAGAGAACAAAAGTTACATTTTTAAATAACTATAAACGTAGATGTCGAGGCGAAGGAGCAAACATTGTTTTCCATTAACAATAGCGTATGCATATAAACAAATAGCTTTAAATAACAAACAGAGGAGGAGAAAGCCAAAACCCATTCGCATTATAATTCATTGTGTAGCTGAACATTTGTGGCAATATTTATTTGTACGCTAGTTTTTTGTATATTCATTCATTCTTTTGTACAACGCATAGAGAAATGCTTCTGTTGGAATCGCTCAACGGCCGAGTTGAATTGAACTAAGTGAAAACTTTGTAGACTACAAATCAACAACAAAATGAACAATAATAATTATAATGATATTGATAATTAAATGTTTAATTAGAGAATGTAAACTTGAATTGTGTAATATAACTGATGTATAATTTATTGAATGTGAAGAAAGTGGAAGTGGGGGTTTCATTACGAATGAAAGAAGTGGAAATATGCTTTGAAGAAACTTGTATATTTGATTTTACTGCAAAAATAAGTTTAGGTACACCATAATCCATGACTTTAATTCAACATTAATAGAACCCTTCCTAACTCGATTGTTGCTCTCTAGCTACCAACATGATGTCGTATGGCTTCACGGCAGCGGTGGCTCCTTCGAGGGGAATCTCCTCCGGCACCTGACCAGGAATGGCGACCATTTTAAAGTTCTGCAGCACTGTGGTCGTGAACATAAACAGATTCTGCCTGCCCAACAAATCTCCCATGCAGCGATGACGTCCGAATCCAAAGGGATTGAAGGCTTCCGGTAGTTTCAAGTGACCATCGAAGAGGAACCGCTCGGGATCGAATGCCTCCGGATCGGGAAAGTCCACTGGGTTGATGAGCATTCCCCTGAAGCAAGCTATTACCATTGTGTCCTTGGGTATTTCATATCCCGACAAGCGAGTATCGCAGACAGCTCGATGTGGAATGCCAAAAGTGTGCAGCATAAACATTCGGACCGCTTCCAAGGTGATGGCCTCGCAGTAGGGTAACTTGGAGCGATCTTTGGACCACTCGGGTATGCGCTCCAGGCCCACAACCTCCTTGATTTCCTGGAAGGCACGCTCCTGGATCTCCGGCTGCAGCACCAGGTGCATGAAACAGAAGCCCAGACTCTTGTTGGTCGTCTCCGATCCGGCCAAAAACATGTCCAAGCAAATGGCCAGCAGGCTCTCATCGCTGAACATTCCCTTCTCATCGTTTCCCTCCTCCTGGGCGCGCAGATACGAATCCATCAGATCTCTGGGCTCATCGTAGTTCTTGTAAGTCAAACGATGCAGTTCGATCTCCTTGCTCATAAAGGAGTATAGTGATCTATGACTTTCCACGAAACCATTGTAGCCCGAGTAGTCAGGAGCTATGAATCGAAGTAGGGGAAAGTGACTGAACAGAGCACCCACCATATCGATGTTCTTGAAGAGCTCAAAGAAGGTCTCCAGTAGTTCAGTGATCTCCGGGGAACCAGGTTCATACCGCCTACCGCTCAGCATGCACCAGAGGGTGTTCAAAACGTAGACACTCGTTAGATCGTGCATCTCAATCCGCGCCTGCTTTCCGCCAGACTTCACCACTTGAGCCTTGAGGTCCTGCAGCAAACAGGTGGCCTCGTTGTGGACGATATCCATCATGCCGCTTCTGGCAAAGCCGAAGTTCTTCAAGTGCCGCAGGATAAACCGACGCTGCTCCACCCACATTTCTCCGTCGGTTAGGAGGACCCCCAATCGGGAATTGAAGGTCCTGAGGCGATAGAATATACCATCTGGTCGCCCGTCAATATCCTCGTTCGTCATCATTTCACTAATCGCCTCGTTCGTATAGGCTATAACCACCTTATCCTTGCCAATCTTCAGGCCAAAGAAGCCATAGGGATTCACATATTGCTTGGCAAACACATCGATCACCTTGCAAAACATCCCCAGGCGACATCGCAGCTGGGAAACCTGGAGGGCACTTCCTACTATCGGATACCAACGAGGTCCTGGCGGAAATCTGCGCGGTTTTCGCACTCCTCCAAACAAGATTGCCAACAAGGTGGCGCAGAAAATCCAGATGACCGCATAAAACATGTTTCTCTGTCGTTGCTTTCACTTTTCCCAGTTACGCAATATTATTAGCTGGCTTTTGCAGTTGCTTAGTTATCCTCAGCTTCCTGGTGATCCAGTCCAGAGTCTGATCCCGCACCTGACGTTCACCCAAATCGACTGAATCCGCTCGGTTAGTTGGGCCTGGCTTTTATAGACATCGACGCGAAAAGCTTTTCCTCTTGTTTGAGTTTTCTTTTGGCCATTAAAGTTTACACAAGAGTTGGGGGTTTGCAAAAATTGCAGGCGAAAAGTAATGGAGTTGAAATCGGGGAAGGTTCTACTGATAAAATCTTGAATTTCATAATTCTAATGTAATATTTTCCTAATTCTTTCTAAAATTTATTATTCAAGTGTTTTTACATCAGTATTAAATATTGTAAATTTATTTAAAATTAATTAAATATTTACTAATTATTTAAATGTCAATTAAATAGGATTAGTTTTTAAGAAGGTGTTAGGCTTTTCCAGTATTACATTGAAACAAATTCTTGATATTCACTTAAAAAGCTGATTTAATTAAAGATGTAAGTTTTCTTGGTTTCCATCTACAAAAAGTCTTAAAGAAGATATGTACATTTAAATTTATTTGTTTGGAAAAACGAAAAAACATTATTATACAACATCCCTCGCTTGAACCACTTCCCTTCAGCCTCCAAGACCCAAATCTTCACCCGTCTGACCCACTGCCTTGTGGATAGTTCAACTGCATTTTCCTCGGCGATTAATCGCCGCTAACCAACGACTTTAATGGTCATGGACAACGCCACCAACCACTGGATCACCGCCAAAGTCAAGGAAAACTTGTTGCGTTAAGAAAACCGTGAAAACGCAAATAGAAAAAACCCGTTTGCTCCAAATGAAAGGGAAAACAAATGGAGATGTTGGGATAAGGAGGAGGAAAAGCAGGAGGAGGAGCTGGCCGGACAACTCGTCTGGATGAGGAGGCTATTATGTCATCGGCAGCGCCATTGCGGAAAGCGGTGGGATGGACTTTGTTTTGATGATAACTCCGCGGGTTCCGGTTTTTCGGTTTGGGATTTTGCCGTTTCACGCGATCAAAGTGGAGCTGCCATTGATTTTTGGCATCCAATTGGGGGCTTTAACATGGGGCCACCACTCGCGGATTGCCCATTTGAAGGCTGCCGCTCGAGCTGCACAGACGTGACAGGACGGCTCTTTAGTCCAAAGGATGGGTTTCAGGTGAGCATGAACATGGCGATAAACTGACAAGGAGCTCCACCCAAAAAACGGATAATTAAGTTTTAAAATTTGAATTTTAAAATAACAATTGCAGTGAGTGCATAATAAGAATACGATTTATTTAGTAGGTATTTATTAGCTTTAGGGCCGTTTTCTCGTCCGTCTGTTAAATTTAAAGGAAGCTTTAAAGTTTAAACTCTGATTTCCAATACGATTTCAAGGCCGTTTTCCTTTCTTTAAACTCTTTTTTTTATACGATTTAAAAGTTCAAACTTTAAACCTAACTGATGGATCTGAAAACGGATCTAAATTTCTTAAATATTTAAAATTTTTTTTTTATTTTATGAAAAATTTCTAAATTTCTGAATTTGTATTACATAAACCTCTTTCTAGAATCGTACTCTTAGCTGCCACCGGTCTGGGAGCCATGTACATGATGCATCTTCTGGCCCAGGATTGGGTCAAGATACGACCCATCCGGGGAATAACCCAACTAGCCGGAATGGCCGCTCAGCCTTTTCAACAGGTTCAACAGGCTATTGGAGGCGCAATTGCGCCCATCCAACAAGCCAGCGGAGCTCTGAATTTATTTCGAAGCAGAAGAGATGCGAACTTAAATCATGAACTTGGTTGGGTGCGAAGAACACAGGACTCGGGAGGAGGGAGTGCAAGTGGAAATGGAAAAGTTAGAGCTTCAGGAGGAGTGGTGCCCAGACCGCCACCAGCCATCGATTGGAAGAAGATCCTGTCCAGAGATCCCTTCGAGTGTCTTCAGTCCCTGATTTGTCAACTCATGTCCGGCGCTGAATCGAAGGTTCCGGAGGCTGAGCTGCTCATGGATTATCTGGAATCATCGCTGGAGATGGCTCCGGTCAAGATAGGCCGGGCCTTCAGTCGAGGACTGGCATTGCGGGGTTCCCCGGAGCTCTGCTTCAGCGAATATCCCTTTTGCCTCTATTCCGCCAAAACGATGTTGCGCATCCTGCGGTGGTTTAGTGAAACGGGGGAAGTTCCCGTGGAGGAAGTGGCTTAGTTGTATGATTTTGGCTGCAATAAACTTTAAGGAGTGAGGGAGAGTGAAATGAGGAAGTGAAAAAGTGAGTTTACTTTTTGGTAAAAGGTGTGAAGTGCGTTTAAAGTTAACATTTTCCGTATTTCCTTTTTCGATTTTTCAAAAATATGGAAGTTAATTACTTTATTTTAAATGTTAATTATTTAATTTTAAATTTTTAAGTAAGTTAGAAAATAAAAGTGATTTTATACAATTTGTTGGTAAATTAAGGACAAATTAGATAAGAAAAATGATTATATCACAAATGTGTGACATATTCTTTAACCTCTCTAAATTCCAATAACCAGTTGGATATTCAAAGTGTTTTATGTATGTTTACTTGAAATTTAAATTAAAATAAACTTATACAAAAATGATTAAACATTCAAGAAAAAGCATTAAACAGGACAATACAAATTTTCAATTAAGGTGTCGACGAAGTTCGACCGTAGATCCTTCGCACATCGGAATGGCGAGCACGTCGCCTGCAGATGGGGCAGCGATGGTATCTTCTAATGGCCGTGTGGATGCAGTTGCTGCCGAATAGGTGACCGCATCGCAGCGAGACCAGAAAATGGGCACCGTCCCCCCTCAAGGGCTCCAGGCAAATCGAACAGGTGGTGTCCTCGGCAAGCCTGTCCAGCCGACTACTAATTGTGCGCAGTTCTCTGATGATCAGGTGCTCACCCACGATTAAGGGTCGCTCTTCGGTCGCGTGCTGCATCATCAAGCTCCGCAACTGGTCAAGGAGTCGACGGCGATGAATCATGAGATCCCTCATCTGCGTATTGCACTCCCGCAGCTTGCGGACCTGCTCCTCCAAACTGCCATTCGAATCCACCTGCTGCTCCAAACGCACAAGCTCCTCCTCCTGCTTCTCAATTTCTCCCACGAGAAAAAAGATTTGATCCGACATTTTTTGTTTGTTAGAGTAGTTTGAAAAGAGGATTTGATTTGATTCTCCTTTCATTGAACAAGTTCAACTTGGTTATAGAAAAAGTTTATTAATAACAATAAATTTTCCTTTGTAGTTACCATCAGTATGCAAAAATATTCATATACATTATATATTACAAATGATTAATCATATTAAAACGGAATGAAGTAAAGAGCTTCTTCTGTATATTTGAGATTTGGGTTTGGTTGCTTTAAATAACAAATGAGCGAGCGATAGTTTGGTTAACATTATAAGCTTTCAAAGCCCACAGCATTAACGAAAATAAGTTAAATAAAAATGTCTGATTTGTTCAACATAATTTGTACATAAGATAGAGTAGTAGTAGTAGAGAGCTTCTGTTGCGACTTGTTGCGTTTTGTGCACGCTGCGGGGAGATTCTCGCGTTGATTTGAGCATAAAAGTGTTAACTTAAGAATGGGAATAAGATGACAAAATAAATTCAGTAGCAGTGAAGCACACTATGCCAGCGGAGGAGGAGGAGGAGTCTGGCCACTGAGAGTGACACTCGTAACATCCTTGACAATCATCTCGGCCACCTGCCAGGCGATCTCCTCCTGGACTTTATCCTCCGGCAGATTCACCAGCTTGCGCATGGCATTTTTGATTTTGTTGCCGCTGACACTCAATGACCATGGCTGCGATTTGAGAGCCACTGCGTCCACGGCTTCAAAATCCCGCTCATAACGTCCCAGGGAGTTAACAAAGCCGAATTTCAGTGCTCCCACAGGACGCTGCCACAGAAGTTGAGGGTTCGTCAATTGTCTGGCGTCAATATTGAGATTTCCACTCTGATGATTGATCGACGCTTTCGATGGCATCTGATCCATGGAAGCCAGCAGTGTGTTGTGCTGCGAAATGTGGGTGCAGTCTGACATGGAAAGGGTCTTGCGATGACGCTGCTGGGAATTCGTTGTTTTGCCAGCTCTGCGCAGGCTTAGCTTTTGTTGAAGATTCGCTTGTGGAGTGGAGTTGTCTGTAAAAGAAGAACTCAAGTTAACACAGAATTCAAACACAATATTAAGTGCCAAAACAAACCTCTTTTGACTTTCAGTTCATTCACATAGTTATCGAAAATGTGCGACTTTAGAAAGTCGGCAAAGTACTTTTGCTCCAGATACTTGGCCGTCACGAAGAGGGCCAAATCGAAGGCTTGCCACTGCTCGCCTGGAGCGCAGATGGCCTGTTCCACCCGAGAGCGCAGCTTCTGGGACATCCAGAGACGACATTCGGATTGCAGGGAGAAGTATTTGTCGTATATGATCATGGCATCGCTCTGGGCCGCCTTGCAATCCTCCTCCTTCTCCTCGCCGATGGCAAAGCTCTTGCGAAAGTTTATGCCTGTTATCCAGAACTCCAGACACTCGCGCTCTTGCTGCTGTTCCAGGTACTCGGTGAAGTAGAATAAGGCCAGTTCGCTGTTCAAGACATCATAGATGTTAATGGAACCGCCTTCGATCAACTCCAAACAGTAGGTTGAGTAGTAGCCGCTCTGCAGAAATCCCTGCACATGATCGCGCTCCAACTGCTCCAGCACAAAATCTCTGGCTTCATCGAAGCAACTGGCCGGGATTGGCTTGCTGCACTCGGACTTATCCCTTCCGCAGAGGAGCAGAGATATGTGCGCCAGAATGACGATGGGAAGATCCACTTGCAGGCTGGCATTCACAATTAGATACTTTTGGTAAATGGCAATCGCATCGCTGATGCTGGCCCGCGAAAGTTCAGAGTTTGTGAAGCATTCCGTGCCGGACTTTTGCCTATTGATCTGCTTGTTGGTTTCCGCATAAATGCGGCTCTTCTCGTCGTCCGTGAGGGGTTTCCGCATGGACAGATCGCACAGCGTCTTTAGTTCAGGTACATCTTTGTCATCTTTGTGCGGAGAAGATGGTTCCGCTTTGCTAGGCGGCTCCTCTGCGTCCTTTTTCTCCTGCGAGAGCGCCGCCCGCTTAAAGTTCTCAATGTCCAGGTAGAATTTGATCAGAGGCAGGGCCTGTCGGGTATCCAGATACTGCACGAAGTAGCTCAGGCAGTTGGGATCGTTGACAATGGAAGCCAGGTTCATGGAGAGTCGCGAGTTGTAGGTAAAAATATCTAGGGAAAAAAGAGTTCTAGTCAGTTCTTTGTAATATGATTTTTTCGATATAATTGAGTTTTCGCAAAAATAATAAAAGTCGTGAATCATGAGTTGTTTTTCAATTTTAAGAATAGAGATAGGATGTGCAATTCTTATAAAATGTATGGAGAATATTATCGAATATGTATTCGGGAATATTAACAAATTTAGCTTTGCAAATATCTAAGATATTTGGTGTCTTTTAAGTTGTTTGATTAATCATTATTAAAAAAATATTTATAAAATCAGTGGAATTTTAGATGTACCAGATCAGATTTGATAAGTATATTATTAGGATATCTTTTGAATTTTAGAACAGTTCTGACTTGTATCTTTTAGAAGCCCCTTTATATATGTTTATCCATCGATTTGCCAATCTCGGCAAGATTCCCACCCTGATCAGTTGCGACTTAAAGGTGAGAACGCGATGAGCAATTGAATAATGAGGCGGTGAGGTAATTACCATCGTTGCTGGAGAGACTGATACCATCGGAGAGGGCACCTCCTCCTACTCCTCCTCCTCCGGATCCCACGCCCTCCTCCTCCGCCTCTAGGAACACCTCGTCGCAGAAACTGGTTGTCGAGCGCAGAGAGTGGCGCTTGTGGGCCACAGCTCCGTCGGTGGTGTCCACATCATCTGATGTTTGGCCACAATTGGCATCCGTGGCAATATCTTGGCTGCTGCGACGACGGCCTAAATAAAAGAAAACAAAATAATTGGTGTCAACAGAAGGGCGAAGATGAGGAAAAGCAGGTGGGCGGGGGAGTTGGGTGAAAACAGCAGCGAAAAACGTTGAGATTCGGACACTCACTGGCTTGCCTCTTGATGTAATTTAACATCTTTACATTCTCCGGCTTTCGCTGACTTCGGGAAGCGTTGCTTGTGCCTTATTTCTCCGATTTACTGCAGGAATTAACGAATTTATTTAATGCGATGCGGAGGCGACGGTAAATATTATCAATATGTCAGGGATGGGATGGGATGCGATGTCAGTGATGCGGCTAAAACTAGTGATGGCACCGCATCACAGAGATGAGTAACTAGACTAGCCACTTTGGCTAGAATACAACAAAAAGTAAAATGTTCCGAAAACCAAAAAATAATAAAAGTAAAAAATTAAATAAAATAAATTAAATGTGCTTCGGACATCCGCAGTTTGCCGTTCCGGTGGACGACTGCGGAACTGATCTGCGAGTTCTGGAAAGTAAATTACAGCCGTTTTGAAATATAATATTAGGTAAAAAACGAAATGGAATACCTTTCCGGTTCGTCCAGTCCCTGCCAGTATTGATGATTTGGGCTGAGAAATGGTAAACGCTTTTCATCCTCGATTACAATGTCCTTTAGGTCTAATGAAATAATGCATTATGAACAGCTTTTAAGCTGAATTTATTTTATACTTACGTTGTGATAAGGGAATATTCTGCATGTCCGTACAGGGAACCCGCTGGTTCCGAGAAACTGCCGGGACCTGGTCCACCCTCCCGGCAGAGTAGGAGTGTTTCTCTGGGGCCACAGGTTTATTATATAGCATCCTCGCAAATATTGGGACATTTGCTGTAAATATTTAGGAAAGTATTAAGTAAATTTAAAATTCTTTTTTTTTAACTGTAATTAAATACTGTACCTCGCTCTTCGCATTCCTTGAAGTTGCGAAACTCCCTTTGAGCCTTCTTTTTTTGGAGAAAGCGTCTCACGACTTCAGAAACGTCTTCGAGGACGTCCTCTTCCTCCTCAGCCGGCTCCATGTTTCGTCAGGTTACTTTACCTTTTTTTTGTCAAGCTTCTTGGTCAGATCAGCACACTTGAACTCGATGTTGATCACTGTTTAGAAATGACGGATCTTTGGCCGCGTTGCCACCTAATGCATTTCACAAGCTTGATCACGCTTCAGATTTTTTTGAATCGAAACTGCGAGGATTACAAATAGACTCTTCCCATAGAGTCCACCCGTGTGAAGCGGTTGGGATGTTTGGCAAATGCGAAACTCGTGTTCCCACTGAGCTCCATCCACCATCCAATAACAGCTGACTGAAGAGCAGTTGCTCAGCTCAACATTAACGAAGGGGGATTTCATCTCGGGAAAACTGTCGTAAAATTTCGTTCTCCTAATCCTTTGTAAAGTAATACAATAAATAGATTAAGGTAATAGTTAAAAAACATATCTGAACATTTTTAACATATCCTATAACGAGTATGCATATGTATGTATGTGCATATTGCTGACTGGGGGAGAGGCTAACCTCCCGTACCCCACACTCCGCTCTCTCTCACACTAACCAATATTAATATGGCAAATTTGTAAACAAAACCTAATTTTTGCTGTTTTGGTAATTTATAACAACCTTGGAACTTTTTAGGAGTACATACATAGTACACTTTTAATTAGTATTAAATATTATTTACGAAGTGCAGAACATATTCTGAGACTTCGCTGCAAACATTGATGTTTGCGTACGCAGAACAGCTAAAATTTTGGCCCACTCATAGCAACCTGTTTGCGAATGCTTTTCCGCCTATAATAAACTACAAAAAATGGAAAAAAACCGAAAGAAAATAATGAGCTAAAGCATTATTTAATTTTTTGCCGCCATCGATTTGATTTGTTCTCGCAGTCATCGTTCCATTTTCCACAGTCAAGAGGAAGAATTCAGAGTTGCGCCCGAAAAACAAAGTCAAGGTACGTCAAAATTGGATGCCGGACTAACTGTGTAATTTTCGGAACGGCAAAACCTTACGGACCATCCGTTCAACGGATGGTGGAAGGAGTTCTGTGGGAAGACCCAATAAATGTGGGAATATAGTTAATTAAAGTGAAATATGGCAAGCTCTGCTAAAACTTAAATATAAATTTTAGTTAATTTAACTATGGTCATAGTATACTTAAATAAACATAAATTAACATACTGTGCTATTACTATGGTTTGCTACGATTTACTACGGATTACTACGATTTACTACGGTTTACTACGGTTTACCACGATTTACTACGGTTTACCACGATTTACTACGATTTACTACGGTTTACTACGGTTTGCTACGGTTTACTACGGTTTACTACGATTTACTACGGTTTACTACGTTCCATTTTCCACAGTCAAGAGGAATTCAGAGTTGCACCGAAAAACCATCGTCTAACTATCGAATAAAAGAGCCCGTCAAAGTCCGTCAAAATTGGATGCCGGACTATCTGGGAAATTTTCGGAAGGGCAAAACCTTGCGGACCATCCGTTCAACGGATGGTGGAAGTTCTGTGGGAAGACCCAATAAATGTTGGAATAAATAGTTAATTAAAGTTAAATATGGCCATATTTTGATTAATTAAATTTACTAAAACTTAAATATTCATTTTAGTTAATTTAACTATGGTCACAGTATACTTAAATAAACATAAATTAACATACTGTGCTATTACTACGGCTTACTACGATTAACTACAATTTACTACGATTTACTACGATTAACTCCGATTTACTACAATTTACTACAATTTACTTCGGTTTACTACGATTTACTACGATTTACTACGGTTTACTACGATTTACTACGGTTTACTACGATTTACTTCGCTTTGCTACGATTTACTACAATTTACTACGGTTTACTACGATTTACTACGGTTTACTACGTTCCATTTTCCACAGTCAAGAGGAATTCAGAGTTGCACCGAAAAACCATCGTCTAACTATCGAATAAAAGAGCCCGTCAAAGTCCGTCAAAATTGGATGCCGGACTAACTGGGAAATTTTCGGAAGGGCAAAACCTTGCGGACCATCCGTTCAACGGATGGTGGAAGTTCTGTGGGAAGACCCAATAAATGTTGGAATAAATAGTTTATTAAAGTTAAATATGGCCATATTTTGATTTAAATTTACTAACACTTAAATATTAATTTTAATTTAATTTAACTGTGGTCATAGTATACTTAAATAAACATAAATTAACATACTGTGCTATTACTATGGTTTGCTACGATTTACTACGAATTACTACGATTTACTACGGTTTACTACGGTTTACCACGATTTACTACGGTTTACCACGATTTACTACGATTTACTACGATTTACTTCGGTTTGCTACGATTTACTACAATTTACTACGGTTTACTACGATTTACTACGGTTTACTACGTTCCATTTTCCACAGTCAAGAGGAATTCAGAGTTGCACCGAAAAAACATCGAGTAACTATCGCATAAAAGAGCCCTTCAAAGTCCATCAAAATTGGATGGCGGACTAACTGGGAAATTTTCGGAATGGCAAAACCTTACGGACCATCCGTTCAACGGATGGTGGAAGGAGTTCTGTGGGAAGACTTAATAAATGTGGGAATATAGTTAATTAAAGTGAAATATGGCAAGCTCTGCTAAAACTTAAATATAAATTTTAGTTAATTTAACTATGGTCATAGTATACTTAAATAAACATAAATTAACATACTGTGCTATTACTATGGTTTACTACGATTTACTACAATTTACTACGGTTTACTACAATTTACTACGCCTTACTACGGTTTACTACGATTTACTACGGTTTACTACGTTCCATTTTCCACAGTCAAGAGAAAGAATTTAGAGTTGCACCGAAAAAACATAATACAGTTTATTATTCTATGACAAGCGACCCCGATTTGGCGTGTTTTCAGATGAAACACGCACGGTTGTAAAATTAGGTCACACTTATAAACCGATAACCCGATAAGCACTGAAATGTTAAAGAAGAGTCTTCCTTCTTAACGGAAGTAACTTAATAATTAAAAAAAAAAAAAAGAAAAGCTATATCTCAGAGAAGATGAGAATGATATAATATACAATATAATTTGTTTACTATTAATTTCCATTTCATTTAGGTAAGAGTATCAGTCTTAAAAAAGATCCATCAATTTAGTATCTGAAAAGAAAATGTAACTTTATCTTGTTGTAAGCATATTTTTAAGCTGTATATTTGCGCTGCCCTACAGCGACAGTTCCTTTGTTAAAGAGATCAAACAATTTAGTATCTGAAAAGAAAATGTAACTTTATCATGTTGTAAGGCATATTTTTAAGCTGCATACTTACTTTTCTTTCGCAGCTGCTCTACAGCTACTCGCGCGTAGTTATTGGGTGGTCGGATGTGCTCCCGGACGTTCGAATTCAATATTCTTTTGCACCCTGTGCTAAAGCTACAAAGGTCGCACTGCCTCAGCTCCTCATATTGTTTTCTTTTGAGCCGGTAGAGGCTGCTCGAACTGATCCCGTACTTCAGCTTGGAGCTCCCGCGCTGCTTTTTTTCTTTATACTGTTGCTTAGAAATGTCCTCTTCTTTCTCCTTCATCTCCTTCGCTTTCTCCTACTTTGCTACATTATTTTAAGTTAACAGTGTCTGCTAACTAATTACTGTTCCCCCCGAGTACAAAAATATACCAATTATTTAACATATCAAAAACCAAGATATTAAACACACTATGTAGAAGTTTGCCTTCTACAAAATAATTGGGGGATTCCCTAAACTGTTGAATTGCTGAATTGTTGAATTTTGGTCAGCTGGTAATTAGCTGTTCCATACAAATCAACTTTCAGCAATTCAACAGCCTCGGGGCTGTTGAAAATTTTGTTGAATTGCTGAAAAGCCAGCAACTCGAGACAGTTTAGGGAATCCCCGTAATGAACAATAAAAATCAGTAGGTATTCAATATAAGAAAAGTGCCTTTGATTTTAAAATTTCCCTCCTTTCTTTAGTCTTGGCACTTAACAGCTTAGTTATAGATGGCGTGTTAATAGACGATGAAACTTAACAGAGCCCTGTTAGGGGTGCCCACAGGGTGATTCGGGACAGAAACAGAGTTGAAAAACGACAGAACTCATAAAAACCCTAAAAATGCCCGACGACGTTTTTCCCCCACGCACTCCATGGTCACTCTGCTGTTTTTCGCCGAATCGAACGCACGTAACGGACGCACGGAAAGTCGCATTTTCGATCGGAATAAAGCGTACAGCCAATTCGTGTACACATATTCATCAGTCGCGCGGCCAGTGCGGTGGCAAGAAAAAACAGCTGCGGAATAAAATACACAAATCTCAAGCTCGCCGAGGGCCAAAAATCAAAGTGCCGAGTGAAAAGAAAACTTCTGGACGCGCTAAAGTCGCTCTCCCTCTCTCTGTCTCTCTCCTGGTGTGTGTCTGTGCGCGTAGTGCTAGTGTGTGCGAGTGTGAGTGAGACGGGCAAACAATTTGCCGCTAAATACAAAAAGCAGCTGAGACCAGCTGACACATGTGTGTGTGCGAAATACAATAAAGGCAAAAAGCAAAAAGCTATATTAAAGGCTATAAATAAATTGCAAATGTTTATGTAGCCGTACAGCAGCGGCAGCAACAACAAAACGCACGTGGCGCAGACATTTTGGCCACGATAGTAAGCAAACACACAAACACGATTAAACATGTCCGCCGTACCGGTTGCCATCAAAACGGAGGAAGTTATTCTAGAGCACGCCGAATACAACAGCGCCGAGGAATTGGATGAGGAATTGCAGTAAGTTTCTATTTCATGTGTCGCAGAGCGGAGCGCCAGTCAACATCAACAGCTTGGCTTGCATTTTTATCACGCAAATTATTGATTATTTTTACTACTCTGCTAGTGCGCTCTCTTCGCTCTACGCTCGCCCTCTCTCTTTCTCTCGTTTGCTTTTTACCGCCGTTTTGCCGACAAAACAAATACGGCACAAAAACACCACCACCACGAAGGCAGCACTCTCACACACGCACACCAGCGCACGTCGCATTCCATTCCATTTCCACTTCCATGCCGTTTTCTTGTTGCTGGAATAAATGTGACGCTTCTTTTTTCTCCCATCTTTCGTGTCTGTGCCCCTTCCGCGCTCTCTTTTCCTGCCGCTCTCGTCTCGTGTTTGTGTTGTTGGTGTTTTCACGCTCTGCCTTTCGTCGTCCATATTGTAAAACGGCTGTTTTGTCAATTTGTCAGCAGCGTCGGCAGACGGGAAACAGTGCTGGCACAAATATTAGTCATGGGGCACAGCTGCTTGGGCAATGCAGGATTTTTAGAAAAGTGATAATAAATTTCATTAAAATAA
Source organism: Drosophila takahashii (assembly GCF_030179915.1). Classification (NCBI taxonomy): domain Eukaryota; kingdom Metazoa; phylum Arthropoda; class Insecta; order Diptera; family Drosophilidae; genus Drosophila; species Drosophila takahashii. Next base: position 11,983,770 of record NC_091678.1, on the reverse strand, counting down.
GAACTGTTTATTTAGATCCCAGATGATAAAAGATATACGATATTTAGAAAAACTTTAAAAGTTTATATTATGAACTGTACCCTTTTGACACTTAGAAAAAGATCTATGTATGACTAACAATATATTCTAGGAAAGTTCTCTTAAAAACGGCTTCTATTTAGCAAGTAATTAGTTTATATCAAAAAGGTTTTTTAATGATCCCCTTAAAATTGTTTTACTGCCTTGTGTGTTTTTATTTTCGCCATTTCCTTTCCACAAATATTTGGTCTAATTGTTACAGCTGCTTTTGCTATTTGTGCCTGTCGATCGCCGTTGCTCTCTTCGCTCCTCTCCTCTCCTCTGCCTCTTTCCCATTCTCCGGCTCTCGCGCTCAGCTGCCAATTTGCGCTAGCTCACATGCTTGAATTAACCGAGGTAAAAAAAACAGCTGCGCCACCACACTCTTCTACCCGCTTATCTTGCCCTGCGTTGCCTAATCAACATTTCTATTTCTTCTTCGTGTTCATAGTTGAAATGAAATCAGCTGTACCGGTACCGGTATAATCGTATCATCAGATGGTTTTGCTTTGCTTTATTTACACGGAGCTATTTCTCCCTTTTTACACAGGCAGAAAATGGATCAATTTGAAGATTTGAACATGTATTCTGGCCAACTATCTTAAACTAAAAACTGTATCCTGTTTATCCTGCGATCATTTTTTCACGTGTACCTGAGATACACACCAAACAAGTGCCAAGAAATGTGGAAAACAAGTGGCCTGAGAAATGTACAGTTTTAGTTTCTTATTTTCTTCCTTGCCTTTCTTTCGATCGGTTTCGTTTTGCGAATATTTGTCGTGATTTCGCAGCGAAAGTTGTATTTTCCTTCGCCGGCTTATCAGAATCATATGGTTGCGCTTTTCGCTTTTTCACACGTCATAAGCGGCGCCTTTTCTTATCGCTCGAGCATATGTTTTTGCACAACCACAAAGACAATTGGAAATGTATACGAATGCCCACGAACACTAGTCCATTTTAGCTAGCTTTTCAAGGCTTTTATTTCTTATATACCGTAAAATATATTTAGTTTTATTTTAAAGGTTATCGACAAGTATACGTAAATCAATTATAATCAAGAAACTAGATGAGAAGCCGTGGCAGCTGAAAATAGCTTTAAGTTTAAGTCATATTTAATTTCCTTGAGTCCATAGATAACTGTTAAAAGCGTAGGTTGAACCGTTATTTTGGCCACCAGTGTGGGCGGTATAACAACTGCGTTTTAGCAGCTGCTGTCCGCTTGTTGTTGGTGCTAAAATAAAAGAGCGTGCCTTGGCTAAAAGTCTCCACTCTGCTCTCCTCTCTCCATTTCCATCCGTTGCACATTTGCGAATACTACGAAAGCCATGTGTTGCGGCTGTCGTTTTTGTTGTTGTTGTTGTGTGGCGTCATTTCCGTTTTTACCCCACTCGACTGGAAAAGAGGAGCAATCCCAAGACAGAGAGAGCGAGTGTACACAACTCTTTCTTTCTCCGTCTCGCTCTCGCTGCAGTTTTATAAGAGCCGCTCCCCATTTAATCCAAGTACATAAGCAGGAGAGACAGAGAGAGAGCCCCCTTTGAGTTGCACTCAAACGCAAAAGCTTGCCGAGCGACAAAGAGGGAGAGCACAAAAGTACAGATGCCGCCACACACATTTTTTACTACCACACACGTTTCATTGAAAAAACATACACAAAAGCTAAAGCTGAAAACCCGCTGCAAATTTGCGAAAAAAGTGAAATGGAAACTAATACCAACACATGGCTTCAAATCTGCTGCGCAAATTTTTGGGCGATGGCTCTGTGTGTTTCGTTTCGTATGCCAAAACGTTTCATTTTGTTTTCGTTTCGTTTCCACGGCGCTTTTTTATTTCTTTTGCATGCGGCATTTATTGGCAACCTGCGAGCGAAAGAGAGGGCGCAACGGGGTGACAGAGAGAGACAGACTGCTACGGCTTGTTTATGAAAAACACATGATTTTTGTGTACATCAGTTTTTGGGGCAGGGCAAAAGAGAGGAAGAGGAAGATGAAGAGCCAAAACTACTACCATACTATGCAAAAATCCGTAACCCGACAAATAAATTGAGAATATTGCTTAAAGTTTCAAAGAATTTTATAATTATAGGAAAAGAATACAGCTTTTGTCGCTGATTTTAAAAATGTATAATATTTATCATAGAATTACATACATTACATTTTTTAAGGGCAATACGATATTATTTTATACAATTCTGTTTATCCCCTGTTTTACAATTTTTTTCTGATAATTCCCTTTAACAAACCTCTCAAATTGCAATCCAAGTATACAACATTTGTTTATGTCGCCAGAAGTTCTATAGATTTCATTATAAAGAAAACAGGGATACTGGAAACTGGGATAGAATTTCTTTTTCGCCTTAAACCTTTTGATTCCCCGTATTTATCTGGTTTATATAATTTCTATTTGCTTTTTTACGTTCCTTTGTTTATATTTTTATGGCAAATGTGGCGCCAACTGGCGGGCAAAACTGTGAAAAAAAAGAATGATGCGCGGGGGGAAATGCGAATTCTAATTTCTTCATTAGTTTATGCGCCTCTACTTTGTTGCACAAATTACGCAAGTGGCACAAACCTTATTGCGTTGCATTTCATTTTTCCTCGCATTCACAGTCTGTGTCGTAAGTTTGCCTCTGTTTTTCCCAAACGATAAGCTTGTAAGGGGGAATTCCCAGCTTTTATTAATGTGGTGTACGTGATTTATTTTAACTCAGTGCAAGATCCTTGCTATATATTTAGGGTATAGAGATTTTTTTATGAGAGTATTATTACTTAAAAATCTTTTTTAACTAATAAAAGTTAGTTTTATATATATGTAGGTCCCTTAAACCCACACTTCACTGAAAGCTTCCTTGTTCTTTCTCGAGTATTCTTCAGATTTTTGGCTAAGTAAAAACCAATAATGTTGAAAATCATTTGAAGGCGGTGTCTCTTGTTTACATTACTTGTGTATTATATAATTGCATGTTTATCTCTATGGATTGAATGGGAGTTTCCCTTGCTCTCCAACTTTCTTCGGCCCTGTCAACCCTTTCGCCAACTCCCCTTTATCCCTTATCTTCACCTGGTGCTGCTGCAGCAATACAACGAAATTCCAGTGAAATGATGACGTAAGCAGTGACCCAATAAACGTATGTACAATTTATGTGCAAAGTGCAACAACAGCAAGTGAAGAGTAGGGTGGAGGTGGAGGAGGGGACGGTGTGGGTGGCGGTGGGTGTTTTGAGGTGGCAGCACTCGTGACTTCGGCTTTTGTCTCTCTGTCTGTTTATCGTTCGTATCTCTGTGTTTTTCTCTCTATGTACTTGCTGGCGAAAAGTGGCCAATGAACTACATTGAACCCTGGCTAAAAAGCAGCGCCGCAGCAGCGTCGTCAGCTGTCCACAGTCATATGTTGTTACTATTATTATATTTCTTCGTATATTTATTAAAACTACAGCCAATGCCCCTAAAACTAATTTTGTTTAAGCATATGATTGTTGCGTCTTAAATTAAAAAGTATTTGGGACATAAGCAGCTGTTGCGAAGCCTCTAATGATAAAAAAAGCAAAGAAGAATTCTATACAAGATCCGCTTTAAGCATGTAGGGAACTAGAATTTCTAAATTTATCTAGATATTTTCACTATAGGAAGTTACCAGAATTCATCTACAATGGATGATATAACAAAGAGTGGAGAATGCTTAAAAATGTTTTATTATCACTAAAATTGAGGAAATATTTGAGTTTATATGGTAATGAAAATCTGATATTTTGAAACAAATTTTCCACACTTTTTTCTCACACATCGTGTAATTGCATTGCTGGAATAATTAGGCTGCCCTCATAAAGTAGACAAATTTATGTGTATGCATCAAAAACAACAACAGATGTTGCCACCACATGCAGCATGCAACAACATTCCCCGCGCGGTTTTCATTCAGTGTTTTTCGGCTTTTATTGTGCAAACAAAAACAAACGAGATGCCAAAAAGCAGGCACAAGTGCCCAGATCCGAGATCCGAACCACATTCCTTTGGCCTTTTGCAGCAGCAGCTTTGCAGTCTTTGCAGCCTTTCTGCTTTTCTGGCTGCCACAACATCCACATCCGCCTGCTAGCTGCTGTTGACCAACTTTGGAGGCATCTCCCCTCTCTCTTTAGGCTCCCCACTTGCCGTCTCTTTCGCCCACTTTCCGCAGAAATGCTGCCGGAGAAGAACGACCTTTGGATGATGTTGCTAAAAATAAACCAAGCTAGCGAGACGATGTCTCTAATACAGTCTGACTTCTATAACTAGCAACTAATGCTTTTTGCAATCCGGTTTTCAAAAGTGTTCAAACAACGTGTGTGGCAATCAAAAAAAAATTCTGCACCAAAATGTTTACACATTCTTTTCAAAATATAAACTTTTCATTGGTTTTTAAAAATCAAGACTATAGAATTGAAAATCTCAGAATGCAAAATTTCATAAAAGAATGTTTTTCCCACAAGCAGATTTTCGAAAATCATTTTTGGAATGTTCGAGTTACAGAAGTGAAGACTGTATTTTCTAGCATCGTCTTGAAAGAGTGTTGTTCTTGTTGCTCGCTCGGAATGTGGTGTTGCAACTTTTACACTCGAACCCCCACCCCCATCTCCGCTCCTCTACCTGTGTTTTTGTTGTTCTTTCTCGGTGAGCATACCATTGTGAAAATTGTTTTCATTAGCCTGCAGCAACAGCAAAACTCTGAGGCTTGTGGAAAACGTGTTTGCTCTTTTTCGTAGGGTAAAACCGGTTCGGAATTCTTGGGACCTCGCGTCTTTGAGACTATGCTGCAGCATAGCTATAGCTCAAAGCCCCGATAAGAAGAAGAGGAAGAAGAAGAAGAAGTAAAAGAAGAACTGCGAAATAACACGAAACGGAGGTCCAAAGCAATCCGAAACGAACCAAATCGAACCGACAAAACAGAAAACAACAATCACGACAACCGGCGATGGTGGCTACAATAACAAAAGAGGAATGCCCATACTATTGACAGCTGTGCTGAGCTACCTCTCTCTTTCTCTAGTTCCCTCTCTGTCGCTCTTTTACATGTGTAGTGCAGTAGTCGGATACCCTACGCTAGAGTATATAGGGAGTATAGTTATAGTAGGTTCCTAATAAATCTAAAACTGATACATTTGTCAAATATTCATCAAACTAAGAAATCTCTTTACGGAACCCATCATTGTTAAGTTTTGATGCGTTTGATATTAATAGATCATTATAAAGAAAATTAAAAAAATATATATATATATTTTTATCCGTCAGCTACCTTTTTAAGTTAGAAAAGTCCAATATTTGTGATAAAAAATTAAATTAAAATCGAATAATTTAAAAATGAATAATTAAAATAATATTAATATTTTTGGAATATTTAAAAAAACTTACAATACGTTCACTTAAGATTGTGTTGGGATAGGTTAGGGCATTTATGAACCACAGTAGTAACCCAACTTTTTCTTTAGTCCGATGCTGATGGTAACGTGACAACAACAGAGTAGTGATTGTGTGAGTGTGTTTGTTGCCTCTCTGTTTTTGTTGTGATTGCTGTGCAGCGTCGGCGGGTTAAACTAAAATTGAATTGAATGGAATTGTAAATTTATGAATGAATGAATTTTTCAGCGCTTTGGTGAGCGGGCATGTGGTTTTGTGTGAGTGTTTTGTGTTCGTGGATTGTACAAATGTAAAAGTTAATTGGTTTTATGTGACGGCAGGCGATAAGGCAAAGCCATAAATAAGATATATAAGGTGATTAAAAATGATCTTTAAGCAATACTATTTTGGGAATGTAAACGTAGGTTATTAAAAAATCCTAAAAGGTGAGCCAGTTGACTCCTAAATATCTGAGATACTCTTAAGAAATATCTGTGAATGCATCATCACAAAATAATGCAGAGAATAAATAATTGTGATTCAATCACTTTCTTAAAGAAGATATCACTCCTGACCAATATTTATTGCCAGTCTGTGACTCATTGCCAAACCATTTTATCATTTTGCAGATTACAACTAGAGGATTCAGGGGGTGAGAATTATCACATCGAGTACGCCAGCGAGTCGGCCCATCAGGGCTCTCAGCGTCGGCAGTCCAGCATGAGCGGTACGAATACCTCCAAGGGCGGAGGAGGAGGCGGGAACGGGGCCCTCAGCGATGGAGACGGTTCGGGAAAACCCCTTGTGGACAGCGAGAAGAGGATGCGCCGGGAAATCGCCAACAGCAATGAGAGGAGACGCATGCAGAGCATCAATGCCGGATTCCAGAGTCTGCGATCGCTGCTCCCGAGACACGAGGGCGAAAAGTTGAGCAAGGTAAGTTACTATCCATTCAAGTTTGACAGCCATCGTGGTACCGATTTCGTAATTTAAAGAGTTTCGGATTTTAATCACTTACTTTTGACTTAATAATATACTCTTTCATATTATGTCTAGATTTTTTGTTGTTTTTAGTGCATAAAATCCTCGATATATTTTAGGGAACCCTGTTATACATATATCAAAAACGTTTACAAAATTGTAAGTTATAATGCTATCATCATCATTATCAAAAAATGATTAAGGGACCAAGAAAATGTTTTGAAAACCAAATAAAAATTGGTTATTATTCCTGCATTATTAGTTCCTATCCCATTAAAACAATTTTAATGCAAGTGTCTGAAAGTTAAATGTTGGAAATTATTATCCATGGTCAGTTCTCGATCGGTTGACGTGTTTTGCTGGATTTCTTGTAAGGCCGCAATCATCATCTAGACATCAACACCATTTTTGGGAAATACTTCGGCCTTCTTCCAGCTTAAGTTTACCTCTTTTCTTTTAACCCGTGGCACGCAACTCCAATTACATTTAACCAGAGTCCGAACCCGAACCGTTTCGGTCTGGACCTCAATTACAGGGCCAGGAACACATGTTGACAAATTGCCGACGACTCCTGGTACTGCAAAAGAATAAAAAAGGCTCAGAAGAAAAACAAGCACACACGCCACTTGCTAAAAGCTTCCAGCTGAGGAATAAAACGTGAATGGAAATGGGTTTATGGGGGGCGTATAAAGTGGGGACTAAAGCTTTGAAGGTCCCTTTTCGACATTTAGTCGTCAGGGCAACCGTGTTGGCGTCGTCGTCTCAATTGTTTGTTGTTGGAGGCGTTTCGCTTTTTCTTTTTACGCCGCTTATATATTTTGTTCAGCATTTGTGTTTTTTTTTAGCATACACATGTTCTCATATTTATGGGATTTTCACCTTGAGACGACATCGATTTGTTGTGACGCGTGTGTTGTAAAGGGCCGGTGGAACGAACGGCCTTGTTAGTGGGGGAGGATATTGGGCATGTCTTAAAACACTTTGTATAGGACCACATTATGAGTACTTTGCAGATTTATTCCTTCACATACCTCTCATTTAAGCCCGATTAAGTTCGCAGACGCTTGTAAATCATTGAAATGGCCTGGAGTAGGAAAACAGCAAGACAGTTATTTCTTTTGTAAATTATGTGTCTGCGGTTAGAAAAAAAAAAGACTGATGAAATTATAAATATAAATGCAAGAGTGACTAAAGTTAGCCGAATGAAAATTGAAATGTTCAAATTAAAACTGCTAGGAATTAAACTTTTAGAAATTAAAACCTAATAAAATCTTTCCTTTAACCATTTTAATGAAATCTCAAATTACAGACCATATCACCTCACCTTTACAACACTTAAACTTCCCCAAGTTTATTATCACTTTTTAGCACTTCTTAGTAGTTTCCCTTTTTTCGAGGATTTCTTTATAGCCGCTTTATTTATTGCAAATTGAAAAGTGTCAACTGAAACTGCCAAAGCCTATAAATCAGTCTTTAGCAAAAAAAAAAGAAAGGCGATGGCAGGCAAACAAAAGAGAAACAATGTAATAAGACGCAGCATAAACAAGAAAGCCAAGAAAAGGCAGCAAACAGAGAGAAATGCAAACAGGAAGAAAAGCGCGTAAATATTAAAAATACTACCACATGCAAAAATGAAAAGGGTATAAAGCAACAACAACAACGACGACGACGGTGCCTGATGAATGACATAATGGGCGTAGACAGAGAAGGAGCGAGTGAAGAAGAAAGGGACGGGGATAAAAAGGGGGCGGTGGGCGGACAGAAGTGCAAGTAGTTTATGGATTTTTGTTCTATGCACTTCGTCAACGTCGACGATTACAAACGATACCACCACGCCTGTCACACATAGTAAACATTGTAGTAAATACGTGTGACAGAGAAGGGGCTAAAGCTGCAGAAAGAGAGAGAGAAAGCGTGGGAGAGAGCAACTGTCGAAAGAGGAACCTCCGACAGCTTGACCAAGTTTACACCCGCTATATAAACGGTTAAGCCTTTACAGTTTTAGTTAAGTGCAGGCTAAACATAGTACCAGTATTACATAAATACGACTGAAATCTCTAGAGAATTCCGCGAATGGCTGCTTAGAAATCTCTAGAGATTCAAGAGTCTCTGGATTGTTTTCCCAAAACTTTTGGTTAAAAAAAAATTCATGAATGAATTCATTATATTGAACTGAGTTAAGATTACGAATATGATTTATTGGTCTCTAGAGATTCTGAGGAAACTAAGCGAACTAAGCGATATATTGCAATTTCAAACGAGGCAGATACTGCCGAGTCCTAAGCTTAAAGGATTTTCGTTAATTATACTATACCGGATCCTTAGGGAATATGTTTATGTACAAGGTATTGATAGTAAAATGTTTGGCTAAAAATGAAAGACTAGGGCACCCATTATGAAAGCATTTCTTACGCACACCCACTATACAAACATACATAAATGCTTTAATATACAGGCATATTTAACACATAGAAAAAGTGCATACTGAGAAAAGTGCGAAATAAAATTGCAAAGCAGACTGAGGCTGGCTGACAGAAAGCTGCGACGACTGAAACCATTCACAGTTAGGCACACGCACATAACGGTGCATGTCAGAGACACAGCAAAGCACAAACGCACATATACAGCCACGCCCTAAGGTGGGTGGCATACAGAGGGCGGCGGCGGAGGGATGGAATTGTGAGTGCAAGTCTGTGATTTACTCGCTGCTCTCCTTCCCTCTCTCTCTCTCTTTTGCATTCGCCACTCCGCACTCTTCCCACCCACTGTTTGGCGGGTCATTGAACTTGCTCGCTAGGTGGCGCTAAAGTGCAAATGTGCAATTGCGTACAGTTGCCCCCATTGTTGTTTTTGTGATTGCTCGAAATGCACGTAGAAAAAAGAGTCCAACTTTTTAACAAAAAATATGTTAATCGTCTCAAATTATACCACATCTAGTCGTTAACAGATACTTTAATCAAACTAATAATGATATATTGAAATGCTCCTAAGTCAATAGTTAAAACAAAAAATTGTTTTCAATATTTCTTTATATTTAGTAGATATCAGTTAATTTGAATTCATTTAAGAATTTCTCTCAAGATAATGAAGCCTCTTTTGCAATATTTCGCTCCGTGTGAAGATTTAGGCGCGCCCCAGCTGAACTAACCTACATTACGGTGGTTGGGGGGTGTTCACTGTACACAGTACACACCTTGCCCAGACAGCGAACAGAGAGAAAACTGGAAAATTTTCTATATACAATACAATATCGATTCCTTTCCAGTGGCCAACGAAGAAAAGCGCGCGCCAAACGCAAAGTTACCCCCGAAAAAAGATGGGATACTAAAGTATGGTATGGATTGGTTCGGGAATGTGGGGATATGCCTGCCATACAGGATAGGATGGCGCCAACATTTTGTTCGCCTTCTGCTGATGGGAGCCCACACCACTCGCTCAGCTGTGGAAAGTTCTGCGTGTGAGTGGCATTGGGGGTGGTTCAAGTTTTCCGGGAGCTGGTTTATGGCTCCCGAGAGTGTTTCATTGCCATTTCATTTCCAGCGTTTTTGGCGTCTGTCTGGCGCCTGGTAGGCAGCTGTTTCACAGCCGATGACGATTCCGAGTGGAACGATGGGTGGTAAAGCCCCCCCAAAAAAATCGCCGTTGTAGAACCCCTCCCTCTCTATATGAAAATGGGCATTCAGCCTGGCAGCTGCGCACTGCGATTCTTGGCCCGGCAAAATCCGTTTTTCTTTTGCCCTGATAGCCCGTGTATTTTCTGGGCACAGGGGCGTGGCACCGGGCGGGGGCGGTGGGTGGAGGTCGTTGGGCATTTGGTTCGGTTTGGTGATGGTGCAGTGCACTAGGCCATTGGCATCTCGCAACCTTTTGCAGATGGGAGCAAAAAGCGGGATTGCAGCTGGAGATTTTGATGCGACGCAAAACTTCTGGGCCATGCCAACACCCAGTTTGGGGTAAAAGTTTACATAAACCAAGTATGTATATAGATAGAGCACATAAGTGCTATATATAACGAGTTTTATAAGGCCCCCATAGCAGCGCATCGTGTGTAGCCTGTACTTTCAATTGCATTTCGTAGTAAAAATGTTTGCACTACTACTCTGCACACACAAATGCATAAGGAAAATCAGGTGTATAGTGTACACGCATGTAGCGGCAGCCACAAAATGCAATTAATGGAGCCACGCTGTTTGTAATCTAAATTATTTTTATGCTTCAGTGGCTAAATTTAATTAAAAACCGCACTTTTGCCTAATTACTTTGGGAATTTAGTTGTGCTCAAAGGGTTGTTAAATTAGAGGAATTAAATCAGGGTTTTATGCATAATTGACAAATATTTCCAGTTTTGGTACCAAATACAAATAACATTAAAGGAATAGACAAAAACCCAATATGCATTGAAAGCACATTAGAGGTGGAGCAAATATCGATAGATATAATTCAACCGTTATTCAGGACGATAACTTATCGGTAGTAGGCATTCAAGACTTTCTCAGAAGAATGCAGCAGCAAAGAGAAAGCAGTGACAAAAGCAACAACCTAGCCAAGAGCCAAGGCAAAAAAAAGTATAAGTGCAATGGATCAATTACTTTGTGGGCAGACAGAGCGGGATGGTGATAGTCGAGTTTGTTTGTGTGAGTTTGCAAAAATGTCGGTCGGTCGTTGGTCTATCTATCTCTAGCTCTTTCCCTCTCTGTCTGGCTACTTTTTTTTCTGTTGATTATATGGAATGCCGTCTCGCCGGATTTAATGACTTTGTTGCATCGTAACGGTGTTTTTCATCAATGACCAAGTCAAGATCGCTGTCTGCTTCTCCCCTATCTTTTAAACGTCATTATTACAGTGTCCGCCGCTTTTTCTGCCAGTGTGTGTGTGCTTTTAGTTCCGTTTTGTATTGATTTATAGCTTGTCAGTTGCAGTAAATCATTTTAAGGTTTTTGCTGTAAAAATAACAATTTTATAAAAAAAAACTCATTCCAAACCAAATTGCATTTGTTAAAAATATCAACCCCAATGAGTCAGCAAACAGCTGTGAAATCTTGGCAAAACTCGATAAATTTCTATAGAAATTGCAAAATAATAAATTAAAAATAAGGTACGAAATACAACAATAAAACCAAACAAAAACAAAAGCCAACCGGCATTTTTGCTGCGCAATTTCACGCACACAATTGCAGTGACGTGTAAGCGAGACTCAGCTGGTCAAGCAAAAGCAACAACTACAGTGAGAAAACAAGGTTAGAGCTCCGTCGGTGACCGGCAAAAAAGCTCGGTTCCCAAGAGCTCAGCTTTCCCAATTGCGTCGCAAGCTGGTGTCACAAGAAAAATATACATAAACCCAAATAAACAAAAATTTTAAATGATCTGAGAATCGTTATATTATTTGTTTTACTGTGATTTGATCTATGGGCCCCGTATCCGTATTCAAGCTAAAAAAATACATGCAATTTAAAAAAAAAAATTTTTTGTAAAACATGAAAGCTTAAAACTTATTTGAATGCCATATTTTACTTGCACTTTTGTTCTCTGTACAAAAAACTTTGCAGACAGAAAAATTTGAATTGCGACAAAGGTCAATAAAACCTTTAACCCATAGAATGCCAATGGGGTTAAGCCACGACATGCCATGAGGTTCATAGTGTTTTTGTTTGTTGCCACCGGCTAAACAAAGCTCATGGTCAATGAAAGCATTTAATTAACATAAAAAAAACGCTAGACACACGAGCACGCGAAAATGGTTGAAAGTGTGTTGAAAGCGATTTGAGTTTAAGCAGCGAAAGAGATGGTGAGCTGGCGGTAGAAAGAGAAAGGGAGATCAGAAGGCAGAATGTTGTTTAATTCCAAGAAAGGCAGCTGACCCTCACACACAGATCAGCTGATCGAATTTCACATCTATAAAATTAAAGTAAACGCGGCAAACGAACGACGACGCCCGCGGCATTGTATTTATTTTTATCAACGTGCGCTTGTGCTGTTGTTTACCCAAGACAGCTGTTTTAATTAACCCAAATAGCAACAACAGCAGGCGCTGCTGCCTGTCAGTGAAAATATATAATTAAATTTACATTGCTGAATGATGACGAAGTCCCACGAGTTGCATAGAGCCATGGAAATGGGTGTTGTATCAAATTCAGCATTACAGAGCTTTCAATTTCTAAGGAAAAGTTATTTAAAGAAACATTTAATAATTTAAAAAATATTAAAAGGTTTAGCCTTCTTAAGATCTTAAATTATTTGGATGTCTTTCCTTTTATTGACGTCAAAAATAACTTTACTATTTAGTGCATCCCTGGGCTCGTTACTAACGTTACCTTTTCAATTGCCACGCTCTTTGGCTTTCTTTAATTGCCGCTTTTTATGACTTTTGCCTTGGATTAACTTGGGGGCAAATATAAATACATGAATACAAAGATACAAAGCACATAGCAGTGAGCTCATCTACCGCACGTGTTTGAATTTAATTAGGTTAGCGTAAAAAGCAAATATTGCTTTTATTTTTTGTACGTACATATTCAAATTGAGTCAGCAGCCGCTCGCAACTTGTTAAAAAATTAGCTAAAAATGCGAAATAAATTTGCAAGCATGAGAAAACCAGAATGATATATGTATGTATATATGTGGTGAGAGCTTATAGATTGAATTGGTACACAGCTGTTTTTTGTCTCCACGTATGACCTCGTCCCAGTCTCTCCGGAAATCTTTATTTTTACTCCCACAGATACTCATATTATATATGTACAATGAACGTATACCCCGTTATCTGTAAAGTAAAAGGGCATCCTGGGTCAACATCAACATTTTTCCCTTGTCCTTAAAAACTAAGAAAAAAAATTCTTAAAGTCTTAAACCTTGAGATACCTCTTTTTTTTTTGCTTTTATATGATTTGTCAATTGTCAAAATAATAACGATTAATTGTTGATTATTTTTTTTTGGTAATCAAAGAACGGGTATTTTAATGTCGTATCACTCTTATAAAGTATTCTTCTTATTTGTTTCCATTTTTCGATGACGGCATTTCCTCGTGTTCTTTCCCACTCTCTAAATGGGAGATGATTTTCACAGTTTTCACATGTAAATGTGGGAGTGATGGGGGGAAATAAAAATACATACATATGAGTGTTTAAAAATATCCTCGGTTTTGTTGCATTTGGCTTGACCGCAAAATACGCGCGATGTTGTCACCCCAAAATTCTCTCCTGGGGACCCAACAAACACACTCACACTCTTTGACGTACATGTGGGAACACATGTTTGGCGCCCAACAAAAGCAGCTGAGTGGGAGTGGGAGCGGGAGAGAACGAGAGCGGGAGAGTGGGCGAAAGAGCGAGTGCGAGTGAACCGAAGAAAAGCCCCATCTGTGGGTGTGTATTATACGTAGATATCTCTCATTCTATATCCATATCTCTCCACCTTATAGATGTGTGGTAGTGTGTTTTCGAGTAAGCCGGTAGAAATCGCAGCTGTTTTTGCCTATTTTCACGCTCACACATTTTTTGCAACATCGAACAACAATTCTCTAGCGGATTTTAATTTTATTATGGCTCGTGCAACTCGTCTCGGGTTCCGTTATGACCAAAATTGTTTGGATGCTAATTTTAGCAGGTCTGGGGTACTAATAAATACGGAATCGGGCTTCATGCTTCATCAAAATAACAATAAAATGTCCAGAATATCAATTTACATTTTTGTATTAAAAGGATGCGCTAGGATATAAGAGGAAATACAAATTAGATCGTGAATAAATGCTTAGACCAAAACTATGAAACTGAATTCAAATTTTTGAATTTGAAAATAATTTTTTTTTTACTAATGATTTAGGATTCTTTTTTAAAGAAATGTTTTCTTCTTAAAATATCTTAGTTTTTATACTCATTTTCTTTTTTTTGCCGTGCAGATCAAACATACGATTTTTGCTAACTTTAATTTTGGCGTGGCCATAGAGCGAAGGCAAAGCCAGAAATTTGCAAAAAATTAATGTCAGCTGACTTGTTTTGTTTCTCTTCTCTTTTTCGTGGCGCTTCGCACACACCTGTCATCATCATCTGCAGGTGAAGAGGAAGAGCCAGAAGATAAGCCAGAACGTAGCGTTAATTGTTTCTTCTTTTCGCTGACGTGCGACGCAATAAAACAGAAACAAAAAAAACAAACCGGCAGATGGTAGATAATGAGAATAAACAATAATATCAGTTGAAAATGGGGAAAGGACTGAATTTTAAAAGTTCCCAATTGAGTTTCATTTAATTTTTAAAACGACCAAGTTTTTTTTTTGCAAATTTTAGTGAAAACTTCGAAAATATAAAATTTTGATTCATCTGAAAAAAAAGTTTATTGGTTTTTGAGCAAGAATTTCCGTTTCCGGTGAATTACCTATCGGTTATCAAAACTATCTAGTTTAATTGCTTATAAATATTTGGGCCAGAAGATAAAAACCTGAGGTTTCTTTTACCTATTTGTTTGTTTTTGGGGCGAGCCAACCACCAATGTAGTAAAAATAAATTGATTTTCCATGGATGTTTTCATTTTAACCGCATTCCACCTAGAGGAAAGCGCCACGCTTAGAAACATGCGTGCACGCACGTAGGCCAAAATAAAATAAAAAAAACAAAGGAAAATACAAAGAAAAAATCAAAAGGGGGAGGAACGAAGGGAAAGTGGGGTGCTGATGCATTTTTGGTGGTTGGATTTGTTTTCCGGCTGTTTTTTCTTTGGGTGGTCTCCCTTCTCTTCCTCTTCGAAATCTCGCCCACTTTGCCATCAAATAACAAAGAAAAAATAAATAAATACAACGATTTTACACAGCTGGTGATTTTCCAGATAAAATATGTAAGAAATGTAAAAAAAAAAATAATACAAATTCTTGGTTATTCTGAAATTCATTTGCAACAATACGCACAAAGATCGTAATCAATGGAATAGAGATTTTCTGGGAGCTCTAGAAGTCTAAAATCTTATGGTTTGTAAAAAGTATGTTTTTCATTTATAGTTTATTTACCGCAATGCCTCGCACACAGATACTCCAATACAAAGGCGTAGGCTGCTTTTGAGTGCCAGCTCAGCTGATGACGAATTCTCTCTCGTGCCGGCGGCGTATTTGCTATTTTTATGCATTTTCTTTTATTCAATCAACGAAATTGTAGTGCAAGTTGTAGGGTGAGGAAACAACAACAACAACAGCGAAAGCGTTGGTGCTACAACAACAACAAGAGCGCCAGAAACAGACGCGCCATTTATAGAAGTCAGCTGTCAAAGAGAGACAGAGAGAGAGGGCGCGCAACTTCCAATCGGGAATAAACTGGAAAGCTTCAAAGAGAGAGCACGTGGGAGAGGCCGAAAAAGCTTGGGCCCACATGTTTTTCGCTACGTCTGGTTTCCGTTTCGCGGAACGAACGAAAACGAAACGAGTACGAAAACCCAACGAAGCCCATGGCCGTCTCGCTCTAACGTCATGCAATTACCCCTACCTGAAAGAGAGCACATGCTGGGCTGGGAGAGCGGCTCTCTCTAGCAACATTTGTGACGACGACGCCGGCGAATATTGAAAAACTTTTCGTATTGGAACTGTTGCTGGCTTCTTGTTGGAAAAAAGTACAGTCACCGCAAAAGGGGCCGTCTGTTGTGTGTTGTTGCTCTGTTGGTTGGCTTGTGTTCGCTCTGAATTGGATTCTTGTTGGACCGAGCCGCCAGTTTGATCGTCTTTTTTTCCGTTGCTTTGTTTATATGCCTTTGCTTTTGCCTTTGCGTTTTGTTTACACACACTAATATAAAATGGTGGTTGATTTTTCTTTTGCCGGCATTTTTCGCCCCCCAACAAAAACAACTATAATTGCGATGGCAACGACATTTTCTTATTAGCCAAGGCCTCAACTTGCCGGCTAGTGAACGCGATTTCTTGTTTAGTGAGAGGGGGACGGGGAAAGAGAGTACCATATGATGCGGGAATGAGAGAAAAGAGCATATGATTATTCCAATGCATCCAAAGAACAAGTGCATTTCATCTGATAAGATTCCTTTTGGGAAGTGATTGCACTTAAAAGAAATGTAAATACAATAGTCAAATATTTTAAAAAAGGATTGAAGTACGTTATTATTTAAAAAACAGAAGTAAATGTCTTTAAAATTTGTTTATCTTTTCTACCATACGAACTAATTATTGTTACTTGGTGCGCATTAGTCTCCTGATAAATATACATACAAATACAAAACCTTATGCCTTTGTTTGGATCAAAGTTTTTATCAGACAAAGCGGCAACACTTTGCGCCCCCTTCTTCTTATCTTTCCAATAGTTCCCATATGTCTGCGACGATTTCCAATAGACAAGTCAATGAACGACCTTTCTGTGTAGCAACAACAACACCAACAAAGCAACCACAGAGCTAGAAAACTTAAATATGCTATGTGATTTATTCTCGCCTTTGTTGCTCTGCAGTTTTTGTTGTCGATTTCTTACAAGATATGCGCACGACATTGCAATGCCGCCGTCTGCGATGGAAATAGATATAGAAAGATATGGCGGGGTGGGGAGTCTGGGATTGAAAATCGCTTGGCTAGTACTACTACTACTGGAACCAACAATAATAAACCCCAGGAAAACTGTACACAATAACATTCTCTCTCTCTCGCTCTCTGTCTTTGAGTTGGAAGAACAACAACAAGTACACGGATGAGGTAAAATTACCGTCAGAGAGAGAGAGGCAGAGAGCGAGAGCAGCTGTGCGATGCCGGCAGACCAAATGTTGTTGTTGTTGTCTCGCCTGGCCATCTTTTAGTTGTTATTATTGCTTTTTAGTAGTGACCTCCGACAACAAACCAAATTCGAAACAAGTTTTTAACAACAACAACAGCAGCAACAAAAAGAACTGCATTAAAGCAGCATAAGATTTATGGTTTTTTAATCAAAGTCTAAAAAATGCTTACGCATTCCTTAGCCATTTATGTGTTTGTTTGTGGAAAAAAGGGAAGAAAAATTCAGGATTTTGGTCTCCGACTGAGATTTTTTAATGAAAATGTCACTCATAGTTGTGGCTTTTTTATATTTATTTATTTATTGTATCTCAACGTTATTATTCCGAAAATTCTTATTACTGTTGTTAAGAGCTTTAGGTCCAGTGAATAATTTTTAATGTTTATATAGAGGTGTTTTTAACGAACAAGGATGGTTAAAAATATTGGGTTGGTTTTCATTAGGAATTTTTTATGTGCATAAAGTTAGCAATGCAACTTTTGAAAATGCAAATTTTTTTCTATCGACAATTTGCCGTTATTTATCCGTAAATTATTCGTGAAAGAAAAAAATTTTCCGCTCAATTATTTTTAAAATTATGAGATGTTCTGCTAAGTTGATATCAACTTAGCAGAACACCCCCACTAAAGTTCAAAATATCCAAAATCTTTTTTAATGGGAATTTGCCGTTATTTTGCCGTAAATTATTCGTGAAAGAAAAAATTTAGTTGCTCTTGTTTTAACATTTTTTTTTTTAAAAAACATAGTTGTTCTGCTAAGTTGATATCAACTTAGCAGAACATCTCATAATTTTAAAAATAATTGAGCGGCAAATTTTTTTCTTTCACGAATAATTTACGGATAAATAACGGCAAATTGTCGATAGAAAAAAATTTGCATTTTCAAAAGTTGCATTGCTAACTTTATGCACATGAATTTTTTATTTTTTTTTTATTTTTATTATTTAAAAAGCAGTTTTAGCTTGTCTTCATAAAGAAAAGCTTGACCAACTTTATTTGAAACTCCTCTTTTTTAACACAACCTTAAATAACTCTGAATTCTACAGAATATGTGGTCAACATGACCGCCTACGTTGATTTGCATGCTGTCTTCGTGACTTTCTAAGCCAGATTTTCACCTTTATGGCCTTATTGCCTCCTCGATCCACATTTCTGCCTTTTCCACTTTAACTTCCCACGCCTTTTTTGCTTGACAGTGTGTTGCACAAAGCCTGAATTGAGAAGCGCGCGCATTTTGAAGGACAGGGGTTCCTTAACCTTTTCGTCAAGCGAGCTTGTTTTCCAGGCTTACTACACTATTTACTATAAACATTGCAAAAAGGCAAACAAAAACAGTCAAGGCAAAATGCAAAAGCAACAAGCCAGGCCATTTATGTGTTGTGTGTTGTTGCAATTAAGTCTGCTCTCGGCAATTATGCTTCGCCTTCGTCCTCACCCTCCTTCTCGTTTTTCTCCTTCTTTTTCTACGCTCAGCTGAAGATTCCCCATGTGTGTGTGTCTTCTGAATGACGTTTATTGTGGGGCGTTATTAAAGGGTTAATAATTTTCCAACTTAATATGATATGATATGTGATGATACAAATAAAATACATATATTGGAGATGAAATGAAGAAAGGAATTTTAGAAAATTTAATTTTAGTTTTTTTGAAACTAAGAAGAAATACCATTTAATAATTTATTATTAACATTTAAATCCCAAATATTTAAGGAACTTACCACTTAATTTTTAATTTATGGTCTTAAAATATTTTGATAGTACAAACATAAATATATTGGAGATGAAATGAAGAAAGGAATTTTAGAAAATATAATTTTAGTTTTTTTAAACTAAGTAGAAATGCAATTTAATAATTTATTGTTACCATTAAAATCGTAAACTTTGAGGCTTTTACCCCTTAAATTTCCTCATAAGTTCTTTAAATATTTTTGCTAACCAATTTCTCCCTTTTTTTTTACAGGCCGCCATCCTGCAACAGACCTTCCAATACATCGTGGAGCTGGAGAACCAGAAGACGCAGCTGCTGACGCAGAACAGTGAGCTGAAGCGACAGGTGGGCGAGCACGAGGCCGGCGGCGGCGGAGGAGGAGCCGGCGAGGGTGGAGCCAACTCCGGGGGCAACTACAACGATTCCAACAATGCCAGCGGGGGCAACTCCACGGCGGTGGCCATCAAGAAGCGCAAGCTGACGGACAACGTGATCAACATCCAGGCGATTAGCGACAGTTCCGACGAGGGACTGGGCTCCATGTCCCCGGAACCGATGACCCTTCTCACGGCTGGCGGAGCGGCGGCCAACAAACTGAGCAACGCCACCCTGCTGGCGGCCAAGGAGCTGCACGAGTCGAAGAAGCAGCTGGAGAAGGAGCGCAGCCTGCGTCGACTGCTCGAGGATGAGCTGCAGATGATCAAGCGGCAGCTGTACAGTGTGGCCACGGCACCGCCCGGCACAGCGGTGGCAGCCGCATCTGGGGGCAGCAGTGGCGCCTACATTCCACGCGAGGTCATCGAGCACACCGATAACTTTGTGCGCAGCGAGGACTTGGAGGAGCTGGGCGGCACCGTTTCCTACGTGGAGATCGACGAGATGACCGGCCAACAGCAGGTGGTCGTGTGCTCCAGCATCGAGGAACTGGAGGCCGATGCCGCCGCGGAGATCATCACCGAGGATCAGGTGCACGAGGAGGTTATCCTGTCGTCGAACAGCTCCACGGAGTCCGAGAACGAGGTAAACGTGAACGCAATTGCCAAAGCCTATGCCGAAGGATGCACGTCGAGTGCTGCGATGCTGCAGCCCATTCTGCAGGCGGCCATCAAGGCCACGCCCAAGGTGGAGGTGGAGCGCATCCACGAGAAGATTGTCAAGGTGAAGGCGGAGAAGCACGACCTGCCCTCGATCCAGACGACCACCCACTATCAGCATCCACATCGTCAGAATCTGGAGACCATTGTCCAGGCCATCAGGCATCTGGAGGGCGATCATCTCTTTGCCGACGGCAGTGGCGGCCAAGAGAAGTTTGGTCAGCAGAATCTCCAGCAGCAGCAGCAGCATCACCACCAAATGACTGGAGTGCATCATCAGCACCAGCAGCTGCATCACCATCGGCTGGCGCAGGATGCCCCACTGGCGCTCACCACCACGGGCAAGCAGCATGCAGCGCTGGCGGAGCTGCGACCCTTCCTTCAGCTCAAGAGCGGCGGCAACAAGCAGGTGATCATTACGGCCAAGACGGCCAAGGATGCCGCCGGTTTGGTCTCCGCGAGCAGCAGCAGTACCACGGTGACGCCAACGGCGATCTTCAAGGTGCAAACGACGGGCGGCCATGGGAGCAGCGGCGGCGGCGGCAGTCATTTGCATGCGGGCTCAACGGCGGGCACCATAATCACCGGGAGCAATGGCAGCGGCAGCGCCCAGCAGCTGACCATCACCACAGCCTTGAAACAATGCCGGCCGGGCGTGATAGTGGCCAAGCAGCTGCCGTCGTCCTGATTCAATGGCCCCAAGATGGGAGCGGGTTCGGGTTCGAGTTCGGGAAGTAATGCAGCAGCAGCAGGAAGATGTGGCGCCCAACGTGGGGCATCAGCTGTGACTGGGGCACGAGCTAGTATTAAAGGCGCTCGCCAGGACACAACAACCACCACAACCACCACACCGACGAAAACAACAACAAAAACAACAACAGCAACCACTCAACAATTTACTAAGCAAAATCCTTTTGCTGCCTCCCGGCAACGTAACAGTAACAGTAAAAGTAACAGTAACAATAGTAGCAGTAACTTTAACCTTATTGTAAGCAGTAAAAATAGCATCATCAGCAGCGGTAGCCACAGAAATGTTAAAGAGACTGTTACCAAACAGAGGCAGAGGCAAAAGAATGTAAATTAGTAAGAGTTTAACAGCAAACAGAGCAAAAAGAAACAAAAAAAGAAAATACCAAGCAGACCTAAATCAATTTTTGTATTTTTGGGATATTTATGATTTAATTTCAAACTCAACCAGACCTCTCTTTCCAAGCTTCAAACGCCAACAAAACCACAACACAACACACACATTATAGCCACTGTAATTAAATGCAAAGAAAAAGAAAATACACATAACATTTGTTCATTTATTGGTTAAGAAACTAGAATTAACAGAAGCAACAGAAATGCATCTAAGCAATTGATTTTGAACAACATAATAGAGCAGCAGACAACACAGCATAACGACAAGAAACGAAACCGAAACAACAAAACAGAGTACAAAAGAGAAAAAAAAGAAAATAGACATAAAATTAATGAATTTTTGTTTGGTTACTTCGTTTGGATTGCATGCAGTGAAAGAGTGCGAAAAAAAAACGAAAGTTGAGAGATGCCGAAATTGTTTAAGCGCGTTTAATTGATGATTCCTTGAACTCTATAAACACCATCGCATTAATTTTTACCTTTTTTTAAATTATTTTTTCTTATCTTTAATTTTTACGTTTATAGGCGTACATTATATACTTTGAATGGAACTTATTGAGTTTTTGTTGATATATTTCTGTAAAAAAATTTAAGTCTAATTATGTAAGCGAGTGCAGAGCGTGGGTGGTAAACATTAAACAAAAAAAAAAAAAAAACGAAAACAAAAAAATTAAAACAATCTAAAGGAGAAGAAAAAGAAAAAAATGCAAAACGAAAAACAGAACTAAAAGCAAGTGAAAACGTTTATTATATAAACTATTATATAAATATATATATAAATATAAATTATATACAAATTACGCATACCTACCACAACATATATAAATAATACATGCAGAGTACATACGAGCATAAGTAACGGAACATTACATAATATTACTACTAAACTACAATAAACAAATACTTTGCATACATATTTAATATGCTTTAGTAACATAAGTACGACAAGTTCAGAGAGTTTAACCAAGAATCCCTCGACCCCTCGATCCCCACACAAAAATCCCCCCTTCTCCCCCCCTTAAAAATGAAAAGAATGCGCACGTGTGAGCGAGAGGTCCTTGCAGCTGTCTCCCTCCCTTCGCCAAGCCGCGCCGACGCTGTGCGTTTATTAATTTTTTTTTACTTTCCTATGATTTCTTGAAAACGTCTCATTTTCGCCCAGCTACGACACCAAGTGTCCCTGCTCGGGCGCCACTCTTGAGACATCACCCATTCGAATTGAAGAATTACTTGTTCGCACAGCGTTGCCGCGGCTTGGCGTCCCGCATTTTCCCATCAAGGAGAGAGACTATGAGAATGATGAAGAAGGATACAGCAAATGCAAGAAGGCAGCTCCTCGCCCACTTGTCCGCATTCGAAATATATTTGATTAAACAATCATTATGCAGGCCGTTCATAGTTAAAGAAATCGAAATCGTGAAGAATATATAAGCCAGATCATACAAAAACAACAACCACATATTACTACATACATTCATGCTCTATGAAAACAAAAAAATACAACAAATTATGTCAAATAAATGGTTTTTCCTTTTTCCCTCAACAAAAATATAAACAACTTTTTAATTGGGTTTTGGGCGGGTTCCTAAAAAATATATTTTATATTATTGAGGTAAGTTATTTCTAATACACTTAAAATAACTACAACTAGAAACTATAATTGCTCTTCCTCGATTTGCAAATCCGTGGAGAAAACGTACATATCCCGGCGTCTGGCGAAAAGCATTTCATGTCGCTTGGGATGAGTGGCTAGGGAGTGGACTACTCCGCCATTATCACCTGAGGAAAATTACCAAAAATACAACTATGTTAATGCCAAGTTAATATACAAATTTAACTGCTTACTTATGCGAATGCGCTGTAGAACTTTCGTTTCGAGGAGGTCGTAGACAAAGGCATCTCCATCACTAGATCCCGTGACTATATGAGCATCGTTCGCCAGTATTCCGCACTCGATGTGGTAGTCATCTCCGCGGTGTCCTTTGTATTCGGAGAGCAGACCTCCGGTCTCGCAGTCCAGGAGTCGCACCACACTATCCTGGCAGCCGGCCACCAGACATTGCTCATCCCGGGTCTGCGCCAGATAGGTGATGGGTTCGCCCACCTTATCACAGGTCAGCTCACCGACCCGAATATCGTAGGTCCGCACACATCCGTCCAGGGAGGAGGCGTAGATCCGATTCTCGTTCGTTGCCACCGTGGTGATGCAGTCGCGGGCCTCCTTCATCACCTGGACGGGATCCAGGCGACGCGTTCGAATGTCCCAGCACATCACCGCATTGTCCCGGCCCCCGGAAATGGCCACGGAGGAGTCCTCGTTGAAGCAAACGCACCGAACTCCACCGGCGTGACCACGCAGACGTCTCACAGGAGCTCCTAGAATTAAGTATAGATTTTTATTAATATTATAATTTAAGAAGTCAGGTGTCTAGACATCACCAGTTGACACATCCCAGTAGATAATGCTCTTGTCCAAGCTGGCGGAGACAATATAGCTGCTTTCACAGCTTCCCTGTATAATAATAATATTTCAGTTTAAAAACATAAATATTTTATAAATATATGTATTACAGCCGCATCCGTCACTTCGTCTGCATGACCTCCATAAGTCTTGAGGAGCAGTCCGGAATTAGGATTCCACAGTTTTATCTTCTTGTCAGATCCACAGCTCAAGCAATAGGTTCCATCAACTAATAATAAATCATTTTGGGTTAAATATTGTTTTAATTAAATATAGAAGGACTCACCATTATAGCGCACAGCGCGAACTGCTCCTTGCTTGCAGTCTATTGTTGTTTTAACATTAAAGTTTTCGAATTCGGGCATATTTTATTTCATAAATATTAGCAATATAAATTCTTCAAAAAAAAAAAAGGTAAACAAAATAGCGGTTAGAGATGATAAAGCAACTATGTTTCAAAACATCGGTAACATCGATATTTGGCGGGGTATTATCGATGTTTTTTAAATATTTTGTATTCCCCATATAAAGGGACTGAAAATAAACGTAAATTCACGTTGTTCATCTATTTTGTAGATCATCTTAAATTTTTAATTTTTTATAAGCATCGAAATATAAATATGGCATAGAGAAAGCGAAACCAACTGATCAGGAATATTCGAAATCATGTAGATTGCTGGGAATTTAAAATTTTAGAACTGAACAAAACTTAACTGATCCTTGACATGAAATATTTAAACGACCACACAAATAAAAAACAAAATAAACAAATCGAAATTCAAACATTGAGAGCGCGCCAGTTTACATATGCCGCCGTGGTAAGTTTGGTGGTGTGGTGAATTCATCGAAGCCGTAGAATGGGGAGTTGCCAAAGGCGCCAATAAAGTTGACCGGCAAAAGAAGCAAGAGAAACGCCAAGAAGTTTGGCAAAAAAACACTACGCATGCCTGCAAACCAATAATTGGACTTAATAGGTAGCTGCAATCAATCAAGCTGCAAACAGATCAAGGTAAGATTCGGGATAAGCGATTTCCAGCTGATTTTGCCGCGCTTACAGCTGACTTCCAAACTTTGTTGTCTCTTTTTTGATTATTTTCCCAGATGGCCAGCAAGCGGCTGATGCTCGATGTGGAGGAGGAGGAGGGTGACGGGGCGGGGGCGGGGGCATGTGGCCAGGAGAACCAAGATCCCCAGGATGTGGATATAGTGAGCCAGGCCAAAAAGCGCAAGCAGGAGACTCCGCTGCAAAGGATGCTCAAGCGGCACATTCCCGCCGGCGGCATCCTTTCGCCCATCACCGAATTGTCGCAAAATATGCGTGGAGCGCGACTGGAGGGCACTCCCAAGTCCACGCAGAGGAGCCAGGCGGGCGCCAGGACCCTGAACTCCTTCAATAGCCTCTCCTCGCGCACGCTGAGCAGCTTCAGCAGTTCCTGCTCCAGCTACGATTCGGGAAACTCCCTGGACGATGAGTACATGGCCATGTTTGAGCTGGATTCGGCGGAGGATCAACATTTAGAGCTACCCGATGACCTGGAAGTTCTCCTCAGCGGGCAGCTTAAATCGGAAGGGCATCCCGAGAAGGAATCCTCTGGAAAACCACGGAGCCTACGCCGCTGCATGAGTTTGTTTCCCAGTAATCAGCAGGAAGAGGATGACAATCAGTCGGGTCAAGTCAACAACAACTTGTCCACCAAAAAGCTGCAGACAAGGACGCTCTCCATGAACGATGCCGAAATCATGAGCGCCCTGGGCGATGAACCCGAGCTGATAGGCGATCTCAGCAAGCCCTGCGCGCTGCCCTGTTTGGTTACAGGCATCAGACATCGTGATTTGAAGACCATCTCCAGCGAAACGCTGGCCAGGCTGATTCGCGGGGAGTTTGCAGAGCAATTGGGCGGCCACGGTGGCTACGAGATCATCGACTGTCGATATCCCTACGAGTTCCTGGGCGGGCACATACAGGGAGCCCGCAATCTGTACACACGCGGCCAGATACAGGAGGCATTTCCCTGCCTCACAGAAAACCAGGAGGATCGTCGCATCTTCGTGTTCCACTGCGAGTTCTCCTCGGAACGCGGTCCCAAACTGCTGCGCTTCCTGCGCAGCAACGACAGAAGCCAGCATGCCCACAACTACCCGGCACTGGACTATCCGGAGCTGTACATCCTGCACAACGGGTACAAGGAGTTTTACGGCCTGTATGCCCAGCTGTGCGATCCCAGCCAATATGTGCCCATGCTGGCGCCGGCGCACAACGATGAGTTCCGATACTTTCGGGCCAAAACTAAATCCTGGCAGTGCGGCGAGGGTGGCGACAGTGGCATCGGCGGAGGAGGAGGCTCTCGAGGCCTCCGGAAGTCACGATCCCGCCTGCTCTACGCCGAGTAACAAAGGAGGGAGGCTCAAAATATGAATTCCAAACTGATCTGCCAAGATCTCAAGCCCGAAAACCATGATTTCTTTTCGTTCGCAAATTTTTAGGTTTATTTCTCGTTGCGTTGTCCCAATGTTGTGAAAGCCCTTTAGAGTTATTTGTACATGTTTATTGCCATTTCCAATTCCTATTCGAATTCCGGATTATGGATTATGGCTTTTAGTTAAGCGTTTGTGTGAAAACGGGAACAAGAACAGGAACAATGGATAAATGTTCTCTAGTCAGTGAAAGTTTCGAAATTGATTTTAGTTTACTTTTTGTGTTCGGTATTTAATAGTTTAAAGTTTACAAGGAATTTCGTGTTTAGTTATAATTTAAATAAACCAAATTGATTTGAATATGTAACGAAAAGGTCTCCAATATTTAAGCATCATAAATTAATATTTAGCTGTAAGTATATGAACTCGAAAAGGAAAACTGTGCTGAAATTATTTATTTTAATTCGATTATATCAGTCATTATTTATATTAAAGTACAAAAAGATTGTTTTAGAACTCTAAGCCAAAAAACGGATTTTTTTGTGAATAAGGTTTAAGGAAAACCCGAAGAGAAACGTATTTTTAAAACGAAAAATTTGTGATACGATAAAATAGAAATTGCCATTATATATTTTTATATTTAAAAAACCCAAAGAAAAATAATTAATGGATCTCTTAAGTAGAATGTTCTATAAGTTACTCTAATTTCATTTTTGTGCTACGAAAAGTAAAAAAAAAAGTATAAATAATATTTCGAGGTTAAAGTTTGCGAGAATTTGCATATAATTTGAATATACAGAATCACATGAATAATAATTTTAAAAATATTAGGTCATCCTTAAAAAACGCCTAAAATTTGTAATCCATTTCTAACCAACTTTTTTTTAATAAAAGGAAAAAACTAAAAACAGGATCCCCACGATTGATTTATATGTTCACCTAAGTGCATTCATCGAGTAACCTGCCAATCAATCTACGAAACACCAAAATCCAAAATTAATACAAAGCTTAAAATTTTATTCAATCTTGTTTTTAACAAATCTGACATGTTGATCTACAAAATAATGTCAAATGCTTTACAATTTGTAATTCGAGAGATTCTGTTCTGAACAACAATTTTGAAAAGTAAGGAAACACTCTTTTTAACAAAGTAACTTGGTCATTTGGATGGAGACCTTACAAATAAATTAAGGGTTTACCAAACTTATATAATTTTCAAGTGCGGCTCCGTATACAATTTTTCTTCGCCCACTGATATCTCAGATAAGCTGCCATCTTGCATCCAGGATGATAATCATCTAATCATCTTCGGTGGTGGCTTCGAAGGGAGCCTTGCAGCCAGCCCTCTCGTAAAACTCCAACGGCAGCGGATCCTCGTTATCGTAATAGTCAGAGTCACGTGCACAACTGGGTCCCAGTTCCATTTTCACCATCTTATCGCGCCAAAAGTCGAGCAGCTCCCGCTGCAAAACCTCGTCCCTCAGCTTGACAATCCACTCGTTGAAGTCATCTGGCCCATAGAAGCCCGCATCACCCTTGTACTCCTGCAGCAGCTCGGCGGCCTTGTCCTGATCCTCCGGCGAGGGAGTGCCGTCGAAGAGCAGCTTCCAGATGATCTCCCTGGCGGCGGCGGCCATTTTCTTCACGCTGGCCTGGTGAACGTTGTCGGGAACAATGATTTTGGTCAGGACGAAGCGCTTCATTAGCGAACGATACTCTTCGAGCGGCTTTTCCTTGGTAAGTACTGCCTCAAAATCACCGGACAGCGCGGCGGTATCATCGGCACTCAGTTCGCCCGGCGTGGTGGGCACTTCGGGCACCTCACTTTGTGCATCCTGTTCAGCCCGCACTTTCAGGCTGGCGGCAAACGGGGCCGTACAACCGGCATGGGCGTAGAACTCCAAGGGTGGCGTGTCGTCGCTATCGAAGAGATCACAGTCACGTGACCAGCAGGGTCCCAATTGCTTCTTCACCAGCACTTCGCGCCAAAAGTCGAGGAGCTCCTTCCTGAGGACCTCGTCCCGCAGCTTGACAATCCATTCGTTGTAGGGCGTTGGGTCGTAGAAGCAGGCATCGCCACGGTATTCCTCCAGCAGCTGGGTGGCCTTCTCCACATTCGATGGCTGGGTGGTGGTA
Organism: Drosophila takahashii; assembly: GCF_030179915.1. Taxonomy (NCBI): domain Eukaryota; kingdom Metazoa; phylum Arthropoda; class Insecta; order Diptera; family Drosophilidae; genus Drosophila; species Drosophila takahashii. The sequence goes on along the minus strand of NC_091678.1, from coordinate 11,955,665 downwards.
GCGGCTTCCGAGTCGAACAAGAGCCGCCAGATGACGTCACGCGCCGATGCAGCCGTCCGATCGAAATTCTCCTTGGTGACATCATCGTCCACGATTTCGTCCACCTGCACACGGGTCTCGATGAGCTTCTGGTAATCCTTTACAGGATCCTCTAGACCAATAGTGTAATCGTTCTGCAGAGATAATAGTTTTGTTTATATGCAAATAGTTTGTTTGGGTTTCACTTACCTGTGGAACTTTTTCCGCCGTTGCCATTTTGTCGGTCTGTGTCTCCTCGGCCTTTCGCTTGGACATGCCCCTAAGGATTATTCGGCGATTTATAGCTCTACGCAGTAATGTATTTAGAATTGTTGGGAAATATTGTCACTGTTGTCGGCAAGATGACTAATTCGTATGATCAACGCTTGCTTTTGGAGGTGTAAATATATCGGTGTGTAAATAGTAGGGTAACTCTTTATTGGCAGTAAAATATGGTCTCACTAAAATGTACGCCGGGCTAGCCGAGACACGAACCATTTAGCCACGTCACTTCTAGTGTGACCGCATTCGCCCAGCCGAGACGCAAACCATTCCGCCGCGTCACTCTTAGTGTGACCGTATTCGCTTAGCCGAGACACGAACCGTACCCTGCGTACATTTTGGTGAGACCATATCTACTAGCAGTCATTTTGGTATTTTTTTGCCTAGGTATTTCCACCCGATCCACACATGGTCCTATTAGAAATCACAAATTTTTTCGAGAGCAACGTCTACTTCGATTGCAAGTAAAATACACCTGGAAATCAGTGGAAAATTGTGCAATCTTGTGCTACAAACTACACAGATCCTTTTCCCCAGAAAACAAAGTGAAGCTTATTGATTTTAACCCATTGGTTCCGCCCCGCGCTGACTGTGTGTGTTTGCGTGTGTGCGAGAGAGACTGTGCGACAAAGAAATTTGAGGTTAGGCAGCAGACGGATTTCGCGTTAATGTCGCCCAAAAACCAACTATTTTCTATTATTCTCAATATAAAACACTTATAAAACAGTTCAACTGAAGAGACAGTCAATTACAATTGTCAAAAAAGAGCAATAGTTGTGGTCGTACAAAGACACACACACAAGGAAATTGCATTCGTGGATTTTGTGTCTGTGAGAGTCGAGCGGTGCGTCTGTGTGTGCGTGTGGACGTGAATTCAATTTTCTCGTGCACGAAAAGCAACAAAAAAGCTTCAAAAGTTATACTCAAATGTGTATGGCAATTGTGGTAAGTGTGGGCGGGGATCCGTTAAAACCAAGTATTTTCAAATAATACATTTTCATTGTTCAAAATTGTGCCAAACGACAATGAGCACCCACACACTGAAAGCCACGAAAAGGGTGTGTTTGTGTGCGTTTACATTCTTCTTTTTTTTCCCCCTATTACCAACATTTTATCTGTTTGAAGTCTCTAAGAATTTTGGGCTATAAATGGAGTAATGGGTTTTTATTATCTTTTTAATTATTTTTTTCATATTTATTAAGTCTTGAAAATCTGCAATACCTTATGTTGCCTTTTACCTAAAATTGCATCCGATCCAAACACTATTCTTTTTACCAAATCCTATAAATATTCTTTAGTACTCTAAAATATTTAATGTATAAATAAAAATAAAAATATCAAATATAATTTTATAATTTAAAAAATTTATTTATTTATGAACCGAATAAAACCAACTTTTTTTTACCTTTAATGACATTAAACTTAATAAAGAGAAATTAAAGGTCCATGCCTTTTTTCTGTTTACATCAAATATTAAAAAAGTGCATAGCAATCACCAACTTTAATAGGTAAATTCACGCATTTTACTTTCATTCGACCCAGTTACCTGGTTAACTGCTGTCGCCAGTTGAAAGTAAATGTCAGTTGACCCAGTTTATCATCCGAATGGAACTAGGACAGGCCAGGAACATAAAACACAGCTTTTTTGGCAGGTTTTCTTTGCCTTCATACGTCATTTGCAGTGTATGTACATACACTGAGCGATATCTAATATCTAATCTACGAAGACATTTTAAGCAGATTTATCATATCAAAGCGAGAGCAAACAGTAAACAAAAGACACGGCCAAGAGATTCGTCTTTTGAGCGAAATACGCAAATCAGTTGGCACTTTATACTGAGCAAATGTGGACGTAGAAAAATTCTAGTGGAAAGATTTCCTCATTCGGCCATAACTTTTTAATTTTCACAATCAGTTATTCAACAAGGTTTGGCTTTGATTTGCTGTTATCTCCAGTTGTCGCATTTTTGCGACTGTGTTTATCTCGATCGCAGTGTTTGCTAATCGATATCAGTAAATTGCGTCAATTGGAATTGAACGAGCGGTAAAAAAAACAACCCGGCAACAAATACTTAATGGCATATAGCCACAGGAGTTCATTTATTTCCCAACTGGTGGTTGAAAATCACACAGAGATCCATTTTTTAAATCAATTCTCTTGTCAGATTTCTTCTTCTCTCCGCTTTATTTCCGTTTGGGGTCTCTTGTCCTTGAACAAGTTCAATGATATTACCCCGTCCATATGTACAAACAAAAATCTCATTCAGTTGTGTGTTGATTTTCTTTTATTGTTTATTCGTGATAAAAAACAAGAGCGAAAAGATAAGCGTTTCAAACAGGGAGAATCATTTTAAAATCCGGTTTGGTTTTATCAAAAAACTTTCCCAACGAATTTGTAAAATATAAAAGATCAGTTAACACATTACTTACTAATTCCCGATAATTAAGTCGCGTCCATCAAGACTATTTTCTCCTCACTATGAATTGTTATTCATAGAAGAGTATTAGAAGTCATTAGAACCCTTTAAAATCACGTTTTTAAGTAAATAGTCGGAAATAGTCGTATCTAACATTTTATTAAATTCGATTTTCTTATCAAAAATATTCCTGAGTGGCCCGAATGATAGAGATTACGTATACGCCTGTGTATACAGTTTCTTCTTTTTTATTTGATTCCAGCCGTTTGCATTTTGTTGTCTGTTTTCTGCGTTTATCTGCTTTCCACCAGTTCTTAAATGTTCTATATTCCTACACATACAAATATCAATTGAGTTCTTCGAAATATATGGAAGAATTTATGATCATTAAACTGTTGCCACCAATTAGTTTGAGGTCATTTTGATTTAGTGAAATTTATTGGTTCTCTGAGCATCTTGAAGTAAGCTTCTTAACTACTACTCCATGCTGAAATTCAACTGCGAACTAATTAGATACGCTCTTACATTTGTTGTAAGCACTCGCTAATTAGAACTTGCGAAATGGAATGAGAGTTGTTGGGAACTTTCAAACAACTTTTCCTGGTTATATATCATCGGGCTGTATTTTTACTGCTGTCACGTTTTGGCAGCTTGTGTGCAGAATTTCACCAATACATGTCATATCCGAAAATAGAACAAAAAAACAAACAACAAAGCATGCAATACGATTTACAAACGTCAGTGGGCGATGAAGGGTGGTAGATAGGGGGACATTGGGGGAAATGCCACCACCCACCGCCCACCGACGACCACCATGCCCATTATTCTATATATAGAGCGCGGTTTGTCCTCAATAGTTTTGCCCTGCCCTTGGTTAAGGCAAAATACCCAAAACTAACAACTAAAACGACATTTTGCTAGTGTACCCAGTACCCAGTACTCTGTACTCTACTCCCTGTCTCTAAATCAACCTTGAAGGACATGCAATTTGTGGCAGCGACATGCATTTGATAATTGCAATAACAAGACAAGATTGTTCATTATTATTTATTGTTATTGTTTATTCATTTTATCAGAACCAAACAACAACAGCTGTTTCACGATAAAAAGACGATGACGCATAAGAAGACGCCTGTGGTGCGTCACGAAAAAAAACATCGTCGACCACTTGGCAACTGAAAGACGGTTGGACTTTTAGTTCCCCCATAGCTTCCATTTCCTGCTCATCTCCTCTTCGTTGGCCAGGATGCACACAGAAAAGCTTCTGGGCAAATTCAAAATTTCCATTATGGCGAAATAACGAAATTAAGGATGGCAGGAGGTTGTGGTGGGGACTGGGCATGGTCACATGCCCCATCCTCCATTAGTAGTCGCAAAATCAATAACTCGTAACTTGGACTCAGTCCCAGTTTGAGTAGCTTGCGGTGCACGAAGCGAATTATTCGTCCTTCCTGGGTTCCTAATACCTATACTTTGCAAATCTGGGAATGTGCGTGCCTCATGTTTGATTAACTAAGGTGAACTAATGTTAACCAAGCCTAATTGATGGGTTCTCGGAATATTAAGAGATATATTGCGTTAGTAAATAAAAGTTCCGAGAGTTTCTTTAAAGCTAACGAATTTTACAATAGAGCTTGAAAATATACCATGATTTCGAAATATTTTTTCCTTTGAAAACATCGATATTATCGATAATTTTTCAGCTCTATTATAAAATCAGTTAAAATTAAAGTTGGCTCTGAATTTTATTTCAGTGCTCTATAAATTATTGAATGCCCAAATCGAGTGTGTCGTGTCGAGTATATCATTTCCGAATTAATTATTCATAAATCAAGTATTCCCCCAGAATTGTTTATGCTTTCGTAAGTTATTAAAACATTGTTTAGTCTACCGAGTTCCTGCTGAGTTGAATTGCTGTGAGTTGTTAATAATAAAAAGTGTGTGAAAAAGTGCCCAATCAGTTTGATTTTGGTGTATAGTGTGGTCTGCATTATGTCTGGCTTTGCCGTCTGGGTTTTGTTGACACCTACCTGTAGACAGATATTAGTTTAGTAAGCTGAGGCTTGAATGGCAGTTACCCTCATCACATTTCTTGCTACTCATTTTCAATTTGTTTACATCGTTTGTGAAAAAACGATTGGTCGCGAAAATATGGCTGTCTGCCTTTTCAGGATTGAAGTTAAAGTCTAAACAAAACCTGAAAGCTGCCAAAGAAAAAAAAAGGGAATTGAATTGAAGTACTTTGAACCCCAAATCCAAACGCAGACACACCGGCATTCAATGACTTTTTTATTTATCCCATTTGGTTTTTTTTACCTCTAGATTTCTTCGGATCCAACTTGAGCCCTTCTTTGTTTCTCCATTGTCTGCCACGCTGTCTATGTTGTCTGGTCCTGGTCTCGGAAAAGTCCAATCAACTTGGCTTTCAGACAGAGCACATCTGCTACCTGAAAAGCATTAAAAAAAGAAAAATTGCATTAAGGCACATTTACAACATTGGTTTTGCCTTAATCGCAAAGTATAAATGAACTATTATAAACTATTTATCGAAGCTTAAATCTAAAAAAAGGGGTATTTATAGGAATTCTTAAAAAAAGGTATTTCCAAATGTCATTAAAAAAATGTGTAAAATTCAATGTTGTGAAAATGTGTGTGTATCGATGGGCAGCCAAGTGTGACAACTATGTACTTAGTATACATACATATGTTAAGTAACTATATAGCCACAATTGTGAATTAGTCTCCCGCTATGCCATTTGCCTACATCTTGATTGGATTCAACTGGTTTAAATGTGCGACTATTTTCATATTAAGTTACATGTTTTCGTGCGACTTAGCCTTCATTAACTGTGCATATAATAAACCGCATTTAGCTTTGTTTATTGCCCTTAAATAACGACTGACCTTGGGATCCCGCAAAAGTTGTATCTGCCCGCAAAACTTTCTTTAACTGAGCCAGTGCACTTAAAAAGTTGTTTAATTGGTTATCTTAAATAAATATATTACAAATGTTGACACAAACTTTTTATTTTGCGTCCCCAAAGCTTTTAGATTTTTTCAAGGCATTATTTATTTGGGTTGTTTCGAATTATAGTTTTTCACCCAGTTAAAATATAATATTCCCATGCCATTCCACATCCAATGCTTTTATGACTTTGTCCATTTATAGCTCTTTAAATTATTGAACAATTACATGAATTTATGGTTTGTATTGGCCATAAATTCAAGTGTTTGTTATGCGATGTCAACACCATTTTTGTTTTGGTTTTGTTTTATTGCACTCTAAAATACAGCAATGTTTAAAATAATAGTGTTGACATAGTGATACACTTTTTTTTAAAGGCTGGAAAGAATACAAAACAAATCAAATTTCGGTTAAGATGTTATAAACTAAGCTAAATTAAAAGGAATTTTTTTTTAATTACAAATATTTAACTAAAAGTACTAGTAATTATTCCCTCATAGTATTTGCACAGCAAACCTTTTAAAGCGCTTTAAATATGCAGCAGACTGTAGAATATTTTTTCTGGGTGGCGAAGTGGGGGCGGTGAGGGGGCAGAGAGCAATCTCTTCGCATGAGCGATTGGAGAGATGTGCGTCATGGGACTCTCTCAGCTCTCTCCGGCAATGGAGACTTACTGCCGGAGAGGGGGCCGTGGCCCCCATACAAATGGGCGGCGATGAGTTGACAATCGCCAGTCGATTGCAAAACATGAGAGAGTGCTCATCGCGCAGCAATACGCGTCTGCTTAGTGTGGTAATCGTAATCGATCAACGTCTCAGAATCGACACTTGTCGATATTTAATCGAGATCCTATCCCGCCGCATCACAGGCGATTAACGATAGGTAATTTGAATTTATCCGCTTGCCAGATGAGAAGGACCATTCTCAGTAGTCCCCAAAAACTGAGAGAAGATAGTGCTTTCCGATCCGCTCATAAAAGCGATTAGTGTCTTGGCAACGACACACCGGTCGATATCTAATCGTGATTTCATATAGCCGCATTACAAGCCTATCGTAATCAGCAAATAATCATTGCTCTTTGATTACAACGTTGAAATATATATATTGGCACTAATATATTTATATATTCGCCTGTGTGACTGTTGAATTTCGCCAAGACGCAAAACACAAAAAATATATTGCATAAGTCACAAGTAAAAACCGACTGGGAAATAGCATCAACAAAAAGTGTTGTTGCTTAACATGTCATGAGGTAAACACACAGACAGGCCAATCTAGTATGTACTAGTATGTACTAGGTGCATACAAACAACAAGTGAAAGTTCTCACTTCTATCAACAAAAATTTGCTTCTCTTTTTTTTTTTTTGCACCCGCTTCTTAATTAGTTCCACGCGTTTCTATATCATACGGTATTCCATTATGGATTCCCCTACGATCCGAATGCCTTTTCCTGGTAACAATCGTTGGGCAAAGTTTCAATAGAACTGCTCGCCTACTTTAGGCCAAAAATGCAAAAATAAACACAGGTCGCACTGTGCCCATAAAAAATGGAATATTTGCTTAAAGAGTTATCGCATTTGTGTAGATATGCACGTTGTATACTTATATGCGGAATACATATTATACAATCATTGTTCTGGTTCTGTCTTTATTTGAGAACTCATTTTATACATATGTTTTTCACGATCAACAACGGAATATAAATAATGTAAATGTTCTTGGAAATGAGCAGAAATTATCTTGGATCGCTTTTGGGGAACAAAATTTAATGTTTTCGTTCAGAGAGCAGACGACCGACACACTTCAAATGTGTCTACAAGATTTTAAAATATCCACTTGAAAGATTTCCTATATTTTTTGTTTTCTTTTCTTTACAATAGTTGATGAAAGTTTTTGTCTATTTTTGAGATTTATTACTTTTTAGGAAATGACTATATTTCTTAAATCAATACATTAGAGCAATATTTTTAGTCGATTTTTCTTTGATAGCATTTTCCCTTACGGCTTTGTAATATACGGATATCAATAATATACATAGTTTACTCATTTCGCTTATGGACCTTAGCCCTTACGGCATTTGAATGGCCTTTTTTTTGCCGTTTCTCTTCTGTTCCATGGTTTCTATTTGCATGTGACTTTTGGGAGTGCCTCTTTGCTTTTTTTTTACAATCCGAATTTCTTTGTAAACTTTAAGCTTTAAGCTGATTTTTTCCAATATATTGAAGCTTCAATTATAATTTATAAATATTATTTTGTTTGTACTTACAGTTGGTTAGACCTGTTCCCACATCTATGGAGTTTCATCTAGACAGTGCAGAATACTGCCAGGCACAGCACAAATAAAAAGTGAGTATGGGTTATTTTCGCCGCGGATCTGGACTTTTTGTTTAATTAATTGGCTCAAGTTGTGCGGGCGGGCGAGTGGGTAGCGATGGAAAGGTCACTTGACGTACTGTGACCTTTCTGGACAATTGCCTCCTTGGCCCGCCCTTAAGAACCAAGAACTTAGTGAAAAAGCGAGCACAGTGTGAGACGAAAATGGCGAAAGTCTCAATTATTTCATTGCGTGTAATTGAGCTAAATTGTTTTTTAGTTTCCCACGAATTGTTTTCAATTGAATGAACAAAGAGAAATCCAACAAAGAAGCTCAAACCGACTGACGCCAGATTTGTCGGGAACTCAACTAATTCAAGTCTTATTCCTTGCAGGTAAGCAATCCTCAAACAAGGCGGTGATAGCCTGAGTGAACACGGTCACCTCTTCGGAAGTCGACGTCGATAAGTGGTGTGGAGCAGATCAGCTAAATACCGTCAAGGGATCAGCTGATGTAGCGGCAGCAGCGGCCCCAATTAGACAAAGTCTGTCAATCTATGGGAGAGAAAGCAAAAAACTAAATTTTTAGCATCGCGGTGATCGCAGATCATATCACAGCAAGGAGATATTTTAATTTTTAACAACGAAACTGAGAAAAAGTTGTAATATTTGCAAGAAAACAAAACTAAAACTGAGCCCAAATCATTTTTGTTAGCTTAAAATACGTGTGACACTTAACAGGGAATCATTTTTCGGTCACAGAAAATTGATTGATTTTCTTTGTGATAGAAGAAAAATCCAAAATTGTACTTATTTAAAGAAAAGAAATAACAAGTTTTTACTTAAACGATAATTTAGGTTTGTGTTTCGGTGTAAAACATTTAAGCGTACGATACGAAATCAGAGTTAATTATATTTATATTTATTTTTTATACATAACTCAACCCTAAACGAAATTCAATTGTAAGCCTCTAACACGCTGAATTTTTAATCTAGAAATCAAACTACTTCCGTTAACAAACCAATCAAATCTTTGTGAAAACCAAACAAAAACCACACCTCAAGATTGTAAGAAAGTAAGAGACTTAACATAAGTGCACACACGAGTCCGAGAAACTCCTTCAGAACTGCTTTTGTAATTGTTTATGAGCATCACCATGCGTCAAAAAGATCTGCGCCCAGCCCCCGCTCTAATTGAGTACAAGGGCATGAAGTTCCTAATCACCGATCGACCATCAGACATAACAATTAACCATTACATTACGGTAAGCTAAAGCAATTATAATTTTCATACAAAAACCCCACTCATTTTTTATATCGTTCATATGTAGGAGCTGAAAAAGAACAATGTCAACACTGTGGTGCGCGTATGCGAGCCCAGCTATAATACCGACGAGCTCGAGACACAAGGCATTTCTGTCAAGGACCTGGCCTTTGAGGACGGCACCTTCCCGCCTCAACAGGTCGTTGACGAGTGGTTTGAGGTCTTAAAGGATAAGTAAGTAAAATGATAACGCTCTTGTATTCGAGTAGATTATTATTATTTACTTAATTCTATCTTTTGAATCTCATTTCTTACATTAAGCGTAAGACATTGGTCTAGATTTCACAATAAAACTGGAGCTGTGTGTAGAATTGGTCATTACTTAAATTAGTAATATTAATTAAGAAGCATCTTTGAGTTATTTTAAATTTAACTAATCAACTTTATTTTTTAACAAACTAGTTTAATGAAATCACAGCTCCAGTCCTAATAGTTACATTACTAATCATAGTTTAGCCATATAAAAATATATTGTATTATTTTATTTAAAATATAATTTCCAAGTTATCATTAACCATATTCGAAGTATACGCGAATATACAAAAAGTAACCTCAAGTGATTTTGATCAATTTATTCAGTATTATTTATTGCTTTATGCCACTCAATCGAATGATAACAAAATATTACTACATTCAACTCAAAATAAAAGCCAACGAAAATCAATATGCTGCGCTAGCCACATATCCAATGAGCTGTTACAAAAAGTGATCCACACATCTAAAGAGAACCACATTCAGAAGATGTATAGAACCCCGCTTGTAGACCCCGCTATCGCCTTAGCTGCTAACTTTGTATAATTTCCAATGCTCATCAGTTATAAGTTGCTGTACAGAATTTAGTTAAATCAAAACTTCTGCACATTCCTTCTCTCATACTCTCTCAATGTTTTCGGTTTGTAAAAATTTCGAATTCCACTCACCATAAACAACTTGTATTACCTGTAAGCTATCAAACTTGATCAACGAGAACTTACCTTACCTTCCTATATGATTCGTTTCGTGTGCTATTTTATGATACCGCTGCTGCTGTGCCCTAGTTTTAGAAAGTCCACAAGCGCCACACTATCCTACTACAAACATAAGCGATTCTCGCTCAGACACATACCAAAAACAGTTCCACCAACAACAGCAACTGCAACTGCAATAAGAACTTCAGCAACCAGAGCCAGTCTATCCGCAGCCACAGGTCGGGCCACAGATACAATTCCCCTAACAGCCAATGATAATCTCAATGATACTGGCGAGGCAGCCTCAGCAATTTATAATAATACTGCATTTGTTGATAATGAAACTTGTCGGTAAGCGTAGATCTATAGGCCTAGCCTAAAGCAATTTTAGTTCATAACAATAAAAGTAAGATCAGGTTTTTATTTTACGATGAAATATTAAATGCTCTTTTGCAACTTTCAGATATCAACAGAATCCGGAGGCTTGCGTCGCTGTTCATTGTGTGGCTGGTCTGGGACGAGCTCCCGTTCTGGTTGCCTTGGCACTGATTGAATTGGGCTTAAAATACGAGGCAGCTGTGGAAATGATTAGAGAGTGAGTAGCACTTTATACAAACGGAGTAGACATTATTTAATAATTACATTACATTTCCCAGTAAACGACGTGGGGCCATCAATGCCAAGCAGCTATCCTTTTTGGAGAAATACAAGCCAAAGGCGCGACTAAAGCACAAAAATGGCCATAAGAATTCATGTTGTGTGCAATAGATTTCCAAAACCATATGTATATTCCCACCAGATAAAAAGTGTTCATTTTTTCAAAAACAAAAAAAAGCAAGCGGATAGAAAAGCAAGTGAAGAAATATAAATTGATAGGCAACAAAGCGAGAAATGGAAATAATCAAGTACCACAGTGAACCCAAAAGAATAGACGGAAAATTGAACCACAGCCCCAGTAATTATTAAACCTCAAATCTCAAATTGAAATGTATTGGCAACAATTGTGTAATTTGTATGTATTAATTAATGTAATTTATTGTTATTTTACGATTCGATTCAGCCATCCCACACCAAGCTAAAAAAAAGAGTTTAATTTTACGCCCTCAGCATATATAAACAGACTTATACGCATATGTTAATTATGAATAGCCCGTATACCCCATTAAATGGTTGTAGAAGGCTCGTCAAAGTAGTTTGAACCTGTTTTTCTGGATTAAACTATTCTGGAATAAACACAAAATCTAAATGTAAAAGCAGCAAAGGAAATTATTAAACAAAAATGTCAAATAGCGAACTAGAGGAAAGGTGTATGGTGAAGAAAAAATATCTACTTAACAGTCATATTCTAAAAACGGGAAAATGTACTTAATCGCATATTAGTTTGGAGCTTACCCCCCGAAAATTTGCTTTATGTATGTTTTACTGTTTACTTTTTTTGCACTGTGCACATAATTTAGCTATCAACAAAGCAAGGCATAATCTATTTAGATATTTGTTTTTAACTTACATTTTAAAAACACATTTGTTTATATTAGAGCCTTCTTTTTATATGCTAAACACATTGCTTATTTGAACAATACAATACCAATCAGCCTCGCACATATATGCATAAGTTCTTACGCATGTGTGTGTGACTCAAAGATATATATATCTATATATATAATTAAATATATATATGTATTATAGAACTACAAAGTTTTACATTAAAGACTACATACATTTAAACTCAAAAATTGCATGCAGTAAACGAGCAAATAAAAGGAAAACTTCAAACCAGCAGCAGCAAAAAAAAAATAAAATAAAAATTGAGAAAATGAACATGAAAAAAAATTAAACCTTATTGTAAACAACAAATTAACAAATTATAGTGTGTGAGAAGGAGGCGATAAAAAAGCACGAAGAAAAAACACAAGCCGAAAATAAAAACAAATATAATGCTTACAAAATAATTTATCCAAAATATTGAATTGTAATTTTTTAAAATGTTAGTCATTACAAGGAAATAAAAATGATCTATATTAAAATTAAACAATGTCATTTATTACTTACGTTTTTATTGAATGGAAATATTTTAAAATTCTCGTATTGCATTATTTTCTCACTAGCAACTGAGAATTGAAGCGAACTGTGGAAAATAAAAGAGCAACTGATAATTCATTCGTTCCAATGAGAGTTGGTAAATTACTATTTATTATTTACTATTGCAATTCCCATAAAGTTATTGTTGTCCGTTGAGTTAGTCCGTTCATTATAGCTAAGAAAAACACACGAAATGTCGAAATGGAAGTTTGTCCTTTTTTTTATTTTCTTGGTGCCACGAAGCCACTGCATAGAGAAAAATGTAAGATCGTCTCCAAATCCATTTACTAAACGTATTCTTGACCCAGCTCTTCTTAAAGTCAAAGCCTATTTCAATAATTTATGCTGCAATCACTGATCTTCTGCCGAAACTTGAAAAGGAACATCAAACGCTATACGCTCGAAGGCAATTATGTCCTAATAGGTCTGTAAAAAAGCTAAATTATAAAAAAAGAATAAAAAAATTTGTTTTGCCTATTTTTAGCTCAAAGGATTTAAAAGGTTGGTTTTGAAAATATATATCACTAGAACATAATTGAACTAATTTGCCTTTTTTTTGTAGACTTTTATCATACAGTAAGTCATTATGATTATATTTATTATCAGTTCTTAAACTTGAGTAATGTATCTTACTTACAGCAATATTTTGGCCTTGCTTCACTGGCTATAATTCATCAGAAATTCGTGATTATACACAATATGCTTGAGTCTTGTCCAAATCTAAAAACCGGCAATGTACTACTTCCGGTGATAATGGATTAGAGCAGTGAAAATAAATAATTTCGAATGGAGAAATTATTTATACGTTGCCCTCCTTCAACAGACTGTTTCTGATCACACTTACCGTAACTAGAAACCGAAATAAAATTAAAAATCCTTTTTAATATTTGTCGACGATTAGTTCATTTATTCTGCTAAGGAAATTTAAAATGTTTATCGTTTCTTTTTGGTTTCAGTGGACATGTCATATACATTGTGTATACGTGTCGAAATTTAATAAAATGTGATTAAAAAGAGTCGTAAACTCATAGAGATGAACATTAAATGGATGATGAACTTGCAAATCCACGTATACCATTATGACTAGATTTAGTTATGTAATATTTTTTATACATTTTACAACGTTTAAACACTCCAAAAAATAAATGTTGTATTAGTAATTCAGTTTGTTTAAAAAATTACATTTAATAGTTAACTGGTTTCATTCCATTTTTCCATTCATCCTAGCATCTTAGCTCAGCTTTAAAAACGCCGTCTTCATTTTGATTTCATTTCCTTGAAAATAATCTTAATTTAACTTGTCTTTATTATAATATTAATTTTTTTTTGTTTTTGGTTTCTATGCATAAATTCATAAAGTTCATAAATTGTTTCCACATTCGAAATACGATACAAAGGCAATTAGGTTTTGTTATTCATATTAGGTTTGGTTTTCCGTTCCATCTTCTGTGTAAATCTTGCTAAAGTTTTTCGACTAAGTGTAAGGCCTGAAGAGAGCAGGAAATTATAGATGGGTTTTCAAACTCAGCATTTAACAAGTATTGCATACTTTACAGGTGGTCCTATAATTGGTTTTTATAAATCTGTGCGTTAACTTTGCCGTTTTAAAAACACTATATTTAATAAAATACATTTTACAAAACAGGAAGGAAACATTAACAAAATGTTGCCATATTAACAATAAATATTATCTGTTGTAAACCGTTTTGCGTTGTGTTAAAAAAAAACCATATTCTTCATTTTCGGCTGGGAAAAAATATTCCTAATAAAAATAAGTGATTTGTGTCTTGTTTTTGTTCTTTCATCGTTTTATCGTATTTTCGTAATTATACGTTTTCATTGTTGTAAAAAATCAACTAAGTTTTATAAAATTACAAAAATAATTGTCATTCGAATTATTTTTGTTCGCACTTACTAATTTTTACTAAGGTATTCATTTAATATTTGGCATTGGTTGCACCATATTAATCTATCAAAATAGTCAGTGAAACGTTTGTTTTTTTTTTGTCTATAGGCGGTATGTTTATAAAAAAACGTTGCTTTTTTTAATATTCTAGGAAACTTGAAGGAGCAGCTTGGGGGACAATGAAACTCATCGTGTGAAAAGGGGTTTCAACTTTAAATGGTTGGTCTTTAAGTTGCCTTCTCCTTTTTAGCAGCAGCCTTCGTCGATTCACTACATTTATAAAATAAAGTAAGACCAGTTTCATAACTTTTGGCGCAGTTTGTAAGTCTAAGAGTTGAAATTGTTCTTGCTTAGTGGTTTTTAGTACCGAAGATTGTGCCAGTTTTGGTTTGGTTTGCGCTGTTGTTAAACATTCGACAAGTATTGGACTACGGCATAGTTTACAATCTATAGAAAACAAAAATATATATACTTATGTATAAACAACAAACCGATCGTAGTCGCGTATAGTACATAATATATCTGTTCTGTATAATATATAGTTGTGTGTACATAATTCCTAACGCATAAAGCTGTGCGTCAGGTAAAACATTAAAATTATGGTCAGCGGCAGCAGCTGAAGCGTTAGACCCAGCCGCGAGGCATTGCCGCAATAGGTGTAGAGTTCCTCCTAAAAAAGGAGATAAAAAATATAATTATAAAACTATATTATTTTACTAAATTTTACCCCAATACTCACATCCTCGTGCTCTGTGAAGCACTCTTCGATGCGTCGCCGTTCGTAGAAGCTCATGTTGAGCTTATAGCAGGGAAACTCCTTATCGTATTCCATCCGTTGCGGTTCGGTGGTCAGGCGAACGCTGCGCGACGCATACAGGACATTGACCACCACCAGGACCAGATTGGAGTTGGGGATCTTCTTGATCCAAAAGGGTCTTGTTGAAGGCACCTCCACGACATCATTGATGCCCGTCAGGGCAGCGGGCTGCAGGGCGTAGAGAGTGGATCGCATGTCACAGGCCTTATAGATGGGATCTGGCTCGGGTTCGTCGAACATGGCGTTCTCGTCGTCGCTATCGTCTTTTGGCTTGGAAGCCGAGGCCTTTCCTCCATCGCCCACGGCCACGTACTCGTCCTCGATCTCGTCAGTATATTCCATAACTGAAAGGGTCACATAGTCATGTAAAATATTAATATAAAATATTTTAATTCAAAACTATTTAATTTAATGTAACTTATACTTACATGGTGCTCCATCAGCCCACCACTGAATCCTCTGGTACTGAAAGAAGAGCCGGCCCACCAGCCACTTCCAGCCAAAACTCAATAGTCGCAGGGGCTTGAATGGGTAATGGGATATAATTTAGTTAAACTTTGGATATAGATATAGCACATAGCTTACATGCAACAGGCCGTGGCCATCGCTGCCCGCCTTCGGCTCTTCCTTGCACTGTTCCTGGTAATCGTAGACCTCAATGCTCAGAAAGATCCCCTTTTCCACCATCGCGGCCATCACGTCGCCGTGGAACTCGCCGAAGAACTTGCCAGTGGTGTTGACATTCTGGCCAATCACTATGTACGCGTTATTGTCAATCACCACACAATCCACATCGTCGGCCAAGCAGGTGGGCATGCAATTATTGCACTACAAATGGAATAAGAAATTATCATATTTTGTACTACTAATGAATATTTTATGCAAGATAATGTATCAGAATTGATACTATCTATAATAATATCTTAAAATATACTTCAACTCACATGATCCACTGCGGTGATGCTGAGGAAGCGTTCAAGCATATTAGAGTGGTTAAACTGGAAGCCCACCACACAGGCGGGCGCCTCCTTGCCGCCGTCCCTTGGGAAGATGGCGTGCGAGGCGGTGACCTTGACCTCGTTGTTTTCCATGGGATCGTCGTAGTACTTCACCGAGTACACGAAACTCTCCGATCGGTCCTCGTGGTGCTGCAGGATGGCACTCTTGTACCAGGTCTCGTCGATGGCCGTGGTGTGGTAGTCCCCGAACTCCCGATCCGTATCAACCTCAACCTCCCCGAAGATGAACTGCCAGCGGGTCAGGCCGCTCATGGTGGCCACAAATCGAAGATCGGCACCGAAAAGCTTAATCAACTGTAACTCCTCCTCGCTCTCGAACCGCCAAACGCCATAACTGGAGTTTGTCACCTTGGCATCGAAGATGAGCAGGTGAACCAGCTCCTTGTTGCAATAGTAGGCATCATCACCCAGCGTTTTGCGGCCGCAGTTCACTGGAAAATTAGGAAATTTTAGAAATAATCGATATTATCGAAACAATATTGTTAAATTATCGAAAATATCGATTTTTTCATTCTCTAATTTCTAATGTTTGGATTTTGATTTGAGTTCCAATACTTACAATCATCTTTGTCATCCCAATCGGATTCATCCTCGGCATATTGCTCTGGCCACTTCCAATCGTTTTTCATCATTTTGCCCAGGAATTCGCGCAACTCATCCTCGGGTGTTTTGAACTCATGACCCTCCAGATAGTGATACTTGCAGTAAACCCTATGAAATTACGACAGTTAAGTATATTTGCAATATCTATGAGAGATGTCCCTTAACGCACCAATCGGGATGGACCTTCCAGTTGTCGCCGATAAAGAAATCCGATATATTTATCTTCATGTGCTTGTTCTTGTCCACCTCCTCGCCGACCTTAATCCAAGTCTTGCCATATTCGGTGGGCATAACAATGCCCAAGGTGAACGGAGTATTGGGCAGGGGGGCAAAGAAGTAGTCCTGTTTCTCCTCAGAAACGCGGCGCATCTTGTCGTAGTGGAACTTCACGGATATGCTCTTAAACTCATTGCTTTCGTGTCGCACCATTGCATTGCGAATATTCAGAATCGATTCGCCCGGCTCCCGAGGACTTTGGTCCTCGAAAAGATGCTCTACCTCGGTGAAGTCTATGCTGTTGTAGTTCGGATTCATTTTGCCATTGGTCTGGGATGGAGGAAATTATAAAATAAATATTAAAAAAATTAAATTATTATATAAACATGGCATAAACTTACCCCAATGGGCCGCAGATCGGGATGCAGCAGAACATAACCATTATTGGACACCACAAAAGAGTAGCCGTTAACACCCAGCTAAAGAAAAATATACCATGAATACCCAGAGTTTAGTGTTTAATTCTCTTTACCCACCTTGTAGGGCAGTGTCAGCTTGTCTATATCTTCCACGGGCACGTCTGTTCCAGCGACTCCCAACAAACGTGCCCTCGGATTGGTGCTGTTAACGTGACGATAGGATCGATCGAAGGCTGGAACTCCCACAGATATCATCAGTCGAGGTCGTCGCTCATTTGAGGTTTTTGGATCGTACTGTTTGAGGAAAGACAAAATAATACAGTTTATTGTACTTAACCAATTACGAAAGATCAGTCACAGTTTAAAAGGCAGCGATTTATAATCTGAAGAGAAAATCTTTACTTTTCAAATTTTAATTCACATAGCAAGATTCATATCAATCGAAAATTTAAAAATAGTTGACTACTCCAAAACAATTTAGGATAAAAAATTAATTTAATTTTAAATAAGTTTTTTTTGAGTTGGGATAAAAAATGAATTCAATTTTAAATAAATTCTTTTGAGTTTATTAGAGTGAGTATTTTCCTAAAGTAACCACTAACCGTCTTGTCCGTAAAGGCGTGCGTCCAGGTGGGCGGGTGTTGTTCATTCTGCAGCACCAGGGGCGTGGCAATAACGTCCACGTACTTGAGCACCTCCTCTTGGACCTCATCCAATGTCTGGACATGCGAGTAGTATCCCCGATTCAGACAGGCCATCCACTGGATTTCGCGCACCTTGGTGACCTCCTTGCCCAGCAGATAGGTGAATATCCGAGTGTTCATCCGCGAAGTGCCGTTCTCGCCATTGCCGTGGTTGTACTTCTGAAAAACTTCGGTGGTATTGCCCGCCACTCCGTCGGTTACCAGCATTATGGCCTGGTTGCAGGTGGAGTTGGTGCTACAGTGGCGACTGTCGTAGTACTTTCGCAACAGCTGGAAGGCCGTGTCGTATGCCAACGTGAGATTGGCATAGCCCTCGGGATCTTCTTCCAGCTCCTCGATGGCCTGATTAAAGACCTCGATATTTTCGGGTGTCGCCTGGACGAGGGCTCCATTGAAACAGGGTATGATGTCCGTAACCTCATTCGAGTACCGTAAAATGGTAAAGAAATCATTGTTGGAAAAGGTCTCCAGGATACTGCGGATGGTGAACTTGGCTACGTGATGCCGGAAACCCGTCATTGAACCAGAATGATCCAACAGGATGACAATGTCCTTGGAGCAGGTGGCCGTCTCAATGTACCAGGATCTCTTCCGGCAATCGTAGGTATCGGCATCATCGCGATTCGCTCGGGCATCCGTCCATTGGCCAGCCGGATAGTGCCGTAGGATACCCGTGTCGGAGCCAAAGTACTGCCACGATAGGGCCGGATCGGATTGGTAGTTCTGCCTGAAGACCTCGTCCAGCTGCTCGGACCACATTATGGTCTTCAGCACCCGATCCGCACGATCCCAAATATTCGAGGGCACATGCACCGAACTGTGCTCCGTGTCCACTGGCGTATTGTAGAAGTGTGTGTCCGGATTTAGCTCCATGTCCTGGTACATCCACTCGAACTCCTTCTCGTTCGGCTCCAGTTCCTCGGAACTGTTGCCATTGTACTTCGAATACTTGCTCGACATATAGGTGAAGTTCTGCAGCGCGTAGGTGCGATTGAACTCAAAGTTCTCGTAAACGTATTCGGCCCGCTCCTGGATGCACCGCACCGCATCCATCTTTCTGGCCAGCATCCTGCCCACATTTTTCGTTATCGACTTGATCAGCTCGGTGCCGTTCTTCAGCTCCACGCGGGCATTGTACTCCTTGTACTTCTCCTTGATCTCCTGCGACTTGGTGATCTTCTGCGCCAGCGCGAACAGCTCGTCGCCAAATTGGGTGGCCCACTTGCCGACGCTGCAAGAAAGCGGAGAGTCCTTGGTTAATAATTTATAATTGCTCTTCAAATTTTTTTTAAATAAATAAATATAAATAATAAAATAATTTTTTAGCTAAATTTTTATTTTTTTTTCAAAAAAGTACCAAAAAGTTTCATTACGAACTTAACAAGGTATGACAACCCTTATTCACCAATATTTAATTCTATGTATCACCCGAAAAACTGCATTTATAAATATAGAACGTCATTTAAGGTAAAAATACTCATATAAAGTGAATTTTCGTAATTTTTTAAAAGATTAATATAAAGGATCGTTTTAGTTCGTTTTTAATAACTTTGTTCTTTATTGTCAACAAAAAACACAGTCCAATTAAAATCTTCTCTTGTAAAGTATCCAACCATAAAAAGGGGAAAACAGTAAACAAAACTTTGTCGACGTCAAAATTGCGCCAGCGAGATGTCAACCACCTGTCCGAGTTCCACTAATTCAATTAGCGCACATGTTTGCCAGTGGCGTGTAACGGGCGTTCTGGGGAGGTTGGGTGGTTGACGGGTGGTTTTCGCACCTCCTTACGCCTTACACCCGACCACGAAGAGGTGACATCGCCGTATTCCTGGCAGCGCAGTCGGCGTTTCACCACGAACAGCTGTTCGAGGTTGAGAAATCAACAAGTGCCTGCGCGCGCCGCTTCATTCTCTTTCTTTTATGTCTCTCTTTAAAAACTTTCTCTTCAAGAAATACTTTCTCTTACAAAATCAACTTCTCTTAAAAATATAGCATGTTTTCGGGACGATTCCATTAGTTAATGCATGCGACCAGCATGTCAAACGATGGATTGTAAAAGTTCAAGGGTTGAGTTCCCAAAATACTTTTGCATCACACAGGGAAATTAATTAAAAATGTTTGATTCAATTTTAAGGACGGCCATCTTAGAATAATTATTCTACACTCTTTTAAAAGTAAGCAGAAATGGAAATAAGTAAAATTTTTTTCTTTCGGTACATGTACAAAATATAAGTATTAGGTAAATAAAAAAGAGGAATATTTCTAAACTATATTTAAAGCTACAACCTATTTTCATTAAATCAAGCTAAATTGTCGAAATACTAACTAATGTCCGGGGACAGATTGAAAATATAGAATACTAGCATGCAAAAACTATTACAATTTTAGAATTGAATGCTGTGCAGCTCTAATAAGTAGTTTCTAAACAGGTTGTTCTTGATATTCGAAATTATTATTATGAGGTAAAGGTATAAAAATCTTTAAATCATTAAGTATCATTACTGATCTTATTTGGAAATTGATAAATATAAATAGGAACGAGGAAATGTTTTTACTCAGCAATATTTCCATTCTATTGTTAGGCAAAACATATAATTGAGCATCATTAGTATTTTTAGTAATGATTTAACGCTTTCCACAAGGAATTCAAGGGTATCGCCTCAGTGTATTTTAGAAAACCCATTAATAATTTAGTTAGTAGCGCCTAGCCAAATGCACTGGCCTGACAATCGGTCGCGTGAGAGTTTGGCATTTACTATAAACATTTAAAGGCATTATATGCCTGCGCATGACCGCACTATTTCATCGTGCTCTTTGGCTCTTGTTTTCAGTGCGGGAATCTCTTGACGTGGCTTTTGATGTCGCCGACGCTGCCGGCGGCGCTGTTTCGGCCATTTTCATTTCACTTCTGTCGCCGACGTTGCCTTTGACACAGTTATTCCGCTAGCCCCGAAGCAGCCCGAAATACCCCCGATGTGTGTTCCCCCCATATACCCCGCCATGCCCCCATAGACACCCTCAAGTGGTTTTGGCCCGGTCGGCGCTCGGTAAAATTGTTTTCTTCTGCTGGTTGGTAGTTGGAAATGAATGATGCCTCTCTCTGGCTTTTATTACGTTCTGGAGTTGTTCTATTAATTTGGCCACATTGCTTTGTCGTATCTCGTCCGTCATTGTTTTAGATGGCCCTTGTTAGCCCCGACCACGGAAAATGGGAAAGCCACAAGCACTCGGGGGAAATGTAATATTTACGGGGGTCACAGAGTTCTCTACCATCCCAAAAGGAAATCTCGGTACCACAGAAACTTTGACAAAACACTTAACACTTGATTTCGACGCAGAACTAATTAATTTTTCTTCCGTCTCATTTTTAATTCGAAAGAAAATCAAGAATATTTTTTCTATACATAAAATTAGATTTATTTAAAAATTTGTATACTAAGTTAGTATTACTAACGAAAAAACTATATTTTTTTAACATACTTATTTATTATTTATATTAATTTAAGGTTTATAATATATTTTTTTTATAACTATATCTGTTTGTTGCATGTCGAAAAGTAATAGGCCAAATTTTTCAGGATTCTTGCCAAACTTAATTTCAAAAGTGTTTTAAATTTAAGATTGTATTTTTATTACGGCTCCCTCAGACTTAAATAGCCATATTCTATTAATGCCATGCTGCAATGCGCCAAAAGACACAGTTCCCCATTTAATATTCTTTGTAATGCGAATGGACATTAAACTATTTTCGGTCTCTGCTCTTTTCCAGGCCACAATTTTGTGGCTATTTAGTAGCGCTAATTTGGTTTGGGATATTTTATTATGGGGGTTTTTGGTCGTTAATATTTGATTATTTATCATCCCATGATGTAGTTGGCTAATTGGACATTTACTTTATTATAATTTATGTGGCCTTGCTAAACTTTTTATGAGTCATTTAGATTTGTTTGCTCCGCTGGGGATGCTATTGAATAAGGCGTATTTCCCATAGGGATTGTGTATAAAAAATTATCGATGAATTTATTTATAATCTTTCTATGTTTTTCAAAATAAAATTAAAATAAGAAACATATTTCTGGAAAATACTTAGGTATTTAAAACAATCTTGACAAACAAGAAACCCGATATTTAATTTCCTTAATTTTATGTAATTACTCATTTAGGTCGCTATTATTTACCAACACGTTTACAAAGCAAACAAGAACTTAATTTGGCTCCTCAGCTCTCCTATTTATTTAATTAATTGTACAACTTTTGGCATTATGTTTGGCAGGCCCAAACAAAATGTCCCATAAAATATTCATTTAGCGTAAATAGGCGTCTGAGTTTCTACCGGCTCTACCTGTTCGCGTCATTCCCAAAGTCAGCATGTCAGACAAATAATTTTGATGTGACTTTATGAGAACTTGGGGCACAAAACAAAAATTGCCAAGCGCGGCGACCCTCGAGCAAGGGAAAAATATCAGGGAGAGAAAAATCTAGAGGAGCGGAATGAGTAACTGCGGGTAAAAATGCTGACGCACAAAGTGGAATAAAAATGTTCGAAACAAAAGACAAGACGCTTAAACACGCAATGGAAAATTGCAGGAAAAATAGGGTTACGACCTTTAGAATACCTCAAAATAAAAATATATATTCTTTATTTAAAAAACCATAAAATGTAAATACTTATGATCGTTGGGTTGCCTCATAAATTACTTTTTAGTGCCAATCTATTTTAATTGCAAACTTCCTTTTCAATTAAGCAAAATCACGTACTTCTATGCAATAAATTTCTATCTTAACATAAAACCTCTGCTTGGAATGTAATGAATTCTGTTGATTTACCCAGATTAAATTTATATATGCAAATTCCTAAGAGATTTTGATTGCGGAAGATTAATTAAGTGCCTTTGGCTTTATTTGGCTTTAACATTTTCCCCCCAAATCAAAATATGCACATGTAGATGTGAAATATTATATGCACATGCTTAGTTCAATAGCATGGTAATCTGACTCTCATTAGTAAACAGAATGGTTAGGATGAAAGCCAGGAAATGAACCGACTTGAATCTCATGTTCGGTCAAAAATACAATTAGAGATTCGAAATGATAGGAGATGATTCCAACTTGAAATTGAATTATAAATCAAAACAAGTGAGCATAACTGAAATGGCTCTCATTAGTTATTAAAATAAGGATAAAAAAAACGTTTAACTTCGGAGGCTAAATAATGGCTCATTGTACCATTAAAAACTGTAAGGCTACAAAAATTTATAAATATATTTGTTTTGACTTTCTTAATGGTTATTGTTATGCGCTGATATTTTATCGTTGGTTAAATGCAATTTTTTTAAATATTTATAATATAAACACCTAAACACGCTACGTTAATATAAGCTTATTCAAAGCACGCAGCCGAATAAGCCCATCTAATGCCCACGGGGAATATTGTGTAGAAGAAAAAAGCTGCCAACGAAATTAGCATAAAATGTACGAAAAATTAACGAGCGACGTTGACAACGAGATGAAGGCGGTGGGCAAGCCCCCTAATTGACTGGTTTTCAAAAAAAAAGGCCCACCCATTTCGGGATCCTTGCGTGCCCATTAAATGTAAATATCGTTGCTGACCAATTTTCACCTGCAAGTAGAAAGTAGAAAGGGGCTGCTAGACTTACTTTTCGTCCGCCGCCGAGGCCTCCGCCGCCCAGTGGGTGGAGGTCGAGGGGAAGGTGCCGCCATGCGGACCACAAATCAGCAACAACAACAGCGGCTGGGAGAGGAA
The DNA here is from genome assembly GCF_030179915.1 of Drosophila takahashii. Classification (NCBI taxonomy): domain Eukaryota; kingdom Metazoa; phylum Arthropoda; class Insecta; order Diptera; family Drosophilidae; genus Drosophila; species Drosophila takahashii. The sequence goes on along the minus strand of NC_091678.1, from coordinate 11,931,871 downwards.
AAATGCGGTCAAAATGACAGCGAAATGTGTCATCAACTTTTCGCATAAACCAAACATTTTTCTCGCATTTTCCTTGTGTTTTTTTGCTTGGTTTTTGTTGTCGATTCGATTCGATTCTCACGGGTATCGCTTGTAAGGACTATATTGCGGCATTTGGCCCCGTTTCTGGTTTCTGGTCAAAAAACCCGAAAAACCCCTTCAAAATTGATATACAATTTAGGGTGGAGTCGCAACGTTGACTGCGACGCAAGCAGAGATTTTCTTTTCGCTCTTCACCACACACACACAAACACAACGAACCGCACACGGGGCGTATGCGTAATGCGAATAATAATAACGATAATAACTGCGATTAAAGCGAGCCCGTGGAAAATGCGATTCTATTCATTTTCGGTTTGCCTCTAGAAAAGTTGCCACGATTTTCGTAATTTATTTTCGTATTTAAGTTTTCCCTCAGAGCTGCGTGCGTTGAAATTTTCTATATATAAACGGCGGGGCTCCGAACGATTTGATTACACATATGGAACACACTGTCGTTCCTCACTGTGTATGTGTATGTGGACGGGGCGATGTAGAATTTTCCGCGGGTTTTCCTATTTTCCGTGCCACGAGCCGCCGACGTCGAAGAGCTGCGAACAACTGAAAAATGGGGAAAACTTAATCGGATTTCTGGCAACCTCAAAATGCTTTCTATTTCTCTTCGCTGCTGTGCTCGCTCTTCAAAGAGAGAGTCCTATTTTTGGAGTCTCTCTCGTTGTTTACATTTTGAATGTCGCAAACAGCTGTTCTCGGCGGTTTTCCTTTATCTATTGATTTTGTCACGAGGGAATCCGTTGAATTTTCCCACGCGCCTCTCCTTTATGCCGCATATTCACAACAGAGAGGCGGGATTTCCGTTTCTGCAATTTTCTAAGAGTTCTCGAGAAGAGAATTTTCGAGATTCTCACACTACAAGAGTTTTTGAAATGATTTTCGATGTCCGTGGATATTATTCATAGCTTTGTTGACTCAAGAGATTCGGTTTTTGTTTGGGAACCGTTTATTTATAGAGGTTTATTAAGAGTTTTTAGGCAAGATGTTGGAAATTCAATTGTTATATGATAGCTATTCTTGGTGAACGAGATGATAAATATTTTAGGATCCTGTCGTAAAAAATTTATGATTTTATTATAATTTCAGTGTGAGCTTTACAGCTTTCCAAAATCGTTAAATTGCATCGACTTAACTTATTATCCAAAATCAAAAGCTGAGAAGTAAATAATATATATAAATAATATTATATAATGTTAATAAAGTTTTCAAGTGTTCTACTTTTGTATCTGAACTTGTATAATAAATTAAAATGACTCCTGGCTTCATTAAAATTCCCACGTTAGTCCTATCTCCTGTCGCTGGAGTCCTGTGGTGGTATTAATTGTTGAGTCACAATCATATGCCGCCTGCATATTTCATGAGCCTCAAATAAGACTTTGGGGGACCATCATCGTGCCATAATTCCGGATCAACCATTCTGCCTGCGTTTAGCAACCAAATCCAATTTCGGTTAGCGCAAAAACCGAAAAAGCACAGACACACATGAGAAACGAGAAAGTTAAGGGGCGCCTACCGCACATCAGCAGCGAACCCTCACCGAAATATCCGTATACATGTATTCGCATACAGGACTTCTGACAAGGACGTGCAGGATGCCAAGCACCAGTGCACAGACATGGAGAGACAGGGGTCAGAGGTTGCCATGATGACGATGACAACGCACTTAGTCAAATTTTTAATGAACTCAACAGCGTTTTACTTTTACACAGAACGCCAGTAGCAACGCGGAGTTTTGGTTTATAGACTTAAAGATACCCGGTAGTAAAACAAAAATGCCTAATAATCAGAAACAGCTTCTTCAATTGAGTAAAAATTTTGATGTAAAATTGGTATGTTTTTTTTAAATATGTACATTTTAAATGATGCTTTTATAAAATTATATTTACAAGTTCAACACATATTTCTAGGGTGCGTGTCATAACGCCCGGTGTCATAGCGCCCGCGGGCGCTATGACACACTAAAAAGTGTCATAAGACCCGTGGGCCTTATGACACTTTTACGAGTGTCATAACGCCCTTTCAAAAAATGTCATGGTGCCCCCGGGCGTTATGACACTTTAAAAAGTGTCATAACGCCCGCAACTTCTAAAAAATTCTAAAATGCATTTTGAGTTAATGAGAATACCGATAAGAGAATTACTTTTTGTTGTAAAGCCCATTCGAATCAATGAGATTACCGAGAAGAGAGTACCGTTTGTTATGATACCTTTCATGCTTTTTCATATTTTAGTCAGTTAAACATTTCAGGAGTTATGTTCCGGTTCTGATTCAGAAGATGTGGAAAATACTTTGCAGTTCAGCCAAATGGCTGACGTGCTAAAATGTATTATTTGCATTGATAGGCCGCAGGACGTAGTTTTCCTTCCATGTTGGCACTTCAAAATATGCTTTGAGTGCTTCAAAAATCTGGAACAGCGTTCAAAAAACTCTCTAATGCTCTGCCCGAACTGCAGCCAGATAGTTGAAAATCATTTACAAGTATTTCAATAAATTGTTAAATAGACCGCAGACAAAAATTTTTTTTCTAAAAAATCGCGCGATTTTTTTGAAAAAAAAATTTTGCCTGCGGCGCTTTTCCTCACTACAAATACTTGACTTCTACCACATTACTCATCGCTGAATTATTAAACACAACTGATTACTACATTGCCTCTATGTTACTCGCACTTACAAGAATTTCAATAAAATGTTATAAAGGGCGCAGACAAAAATTTGTTTGAATAAAAGTGCAAGCCGCATTATTGTTTACTGCGCGCGCTCAGCCTGAATACGACTTTTTTACTTATATAAATAATCTAAACTAATATAAAATTGGAACTCTAAAAAACGGTCAGCAGAAAATTTCACCCAAAACGGACATAAAAATCTAAAAAAAATCACATTAATTACTAAAGTATTAGTTAAATATATTTTTTTCCTGAGGGCGTTATGACACTTTCCTGTGTGTCATAAGGCCCTCAAAAAAAGTGACATAGCGCCTGCGGGCGTTATGACACTTTGAAGTGTGTCATAAGGCCCACGGGCCCTATGACACTTTTGAGTGTGTCATAACGCCCACGGGCGTTATGACACCGGGCGTTATGACATGCACCCACATATTTCTAATAAGGATTTAAAAACTGAAATCCAAAATTCCCATTAAAATGGAATAGAAATAAGCTTATAATTTGTAAAGTTAAACTTGTACTTGGCAACGTAATTCAAAACTATGCACAAACTCAACTAAAATTATGTGGAAACCAAAAATTAAAATATCTTTGGCTTCTACTCTGCAAAAAACCCAACTTTACATACGTGTTTACATAGTAATATACCCGCTTACCATTAAAAACAGCAGGTGTAAAAACAACAACTAGAGAAGCGTATGATGGAGGGCCCTTTTGGAGTGCAGTTGCCTGCAGTTTGCACTGACAAAGGGAGGAATGAAAAAAAACGAAAGGAAAAATTGTTCAGTAGTGGCATTTCAGGTATCTTTCCCGGGCTCTAGCCACTGCAAGTTGGCTAAATTATGAGCATACTTTCGAGGGCACCCATCCTCCGCAACCTCCATGATAATGTTCTCGTAATTGTGGCAGCTGTAGAACACGTATCTGCCGGATGAGAAGCAGGGAAACTCGTGTGTGGTTAGTCGTGCACTGAAAAAAAGACACAAAATGGTTTCCCATAAAAATCGATAGTTATCTTGGGATGGGGAATTCACATTTATAGATTTTAGAAGATGTTTTTTTGGCGCTGCATTTTTTAAAACATTTTGGCAAATTCAAATTTCTAAAATAATGTTCTAACAATTTAGTTATGCTTTTTCAGCCGTGTAAAGTCTATTCCGTCACGTTTCACGGCCCCTCCTCTTTTAGTACGACTCAAGTGGGCGGAAAGTGAGGCCGAGAAAAACCGCAAAATGTTGGCTGCGCGCATTTCATTTGCATGAAATTATGAGCAGCCCAAAATTGTGGCATATTTTCCGCTGCCGACTCTTCTTCGATAAGCACGTGGAAGAGTCTGCCAAACAAACTTCAGATAACTCATGAGAACACAATTACAGACAGATAGACCAGAAAAAATTCCAATCGAGTCGAACGCCTTGAAGCATATAATCAACTTTTGGCAATTCGAAACTTTTCTGCCATCCAAAGACCCCTGAGGGCAATTCCTTCGGCCATATTTCGCAACATCAACTTTTGTTTTCTTTTCCATTCGGTCAATACAGGGTACTCAGGTGAAACGTTATATGTAGTACAATTAAATAATTAAAAAAAAACAATTATTTTAGGACTTTGGTTTGCAAAAACATTACTTTAAAAACTTTAAGTACAATTTCTGTTTTTAATAATTTTCTTAAAATTCTTTAACATTTTTTGCAGCTACAAAACGCATATAATTAATTTACATATATTCTCAAAAACATATATTTAAATTTTAATAAAAAATACAGACGATATACATAATTGGTTTTGACAGAACCCTGTGACCATAAATTTCCTAAGAGGAAAACCTATTTGAGTTCGACCTTTCACCTCCCGCTGCTGTTGACTACGGTCACCATTGCAACACCAACAAAGACAAGGAAGAAGAAAAAAATAAATACGGAAAAAATAGGTTGACATCGAGTGTCAGTTGCCATTTCCATTTTACTTTTTGGATTGGTGCCAATTGCGCGAACATTTTCCCCTCGGTCGTTTAGTTTTATCCTTTATGTCAATTTTGCGCACACAATTTTTGGCAGCGTCCTCGTGAATCTTTTATATGTTTATGGCATTGTTTACTGTACAGGGAGTTCGAAAATAAAATTGACATAAGTATTAACTTTGAAGTTTTAGTTTAGTTTATAGTTTATGAATTTTTTTTGGTTAAACTTTTTTAAACATACTTTGAAACAAGACCTAAAAACAAGATATAATCACATCACTATGGACGGCAGTCCATGTAGTGACGAAGCGCACCAGGAGAGTGTGCGAAGGCGACTACTATATATACACGAAGAAATGAAAATCTACTGTGATGGTCCGATCATAATGAATGATACACCTATCGAAAGGTATTGCGAAAACTAACAGGATTGCATACCAAGACTCTAAGAAAATTAATTGGCTTGGGAGAGAGAGCGGTGAAAGTGAAAAAGTGAAAATTTCGAAATTTGGAGCTGTTGGGGCCGGTGGGGATAAATGCCCCCTCGAAATGTTTTAGTTGTATTCCTTTTGAAAATACCCGTCGAATAAGGGGTCATTTGTCAAAATCCGACGCTCCGTTCAAAAGTTATAGCCAAAATAAGATTTCCTTCGTCTTCCCAAAATGAAAATTTAATTCTGTTTGTCAGTTTGTCAGTTTGTCAGTTTGTCCAAAACATGTTTTTTAAGTTTTGAAAATTTGATATGACGTTCATCACATCGATATGAAAAACTTTTGTTCTACCACTTTTGGAAAAACTCGCTAGTTTAGCGGGAAAACAGCTATAAATAGCTAAAATTCGGAAATCCGTAACTTATATACTACTAAAGCTACAGACTTGTGCTGCATCTCGTTTGAAAGGTATTTTTAAATGCTATAAACGCCTTCTATATGCAATTTGTGTAAATGTAATAATTAAAAAAATATGAACAAAAAACAATTTTTTAAAACTTTTTTTTTAGCTTTTTTTTATTTTTCTCAAAAACGGCTCTAACGATTTTCTTTAAAACCTTAAACTGTATAGCCCTTGAGATTCCTTAAATTTTGGTATATAACACATTACTGTAAAAAGTCACGTTTAAAAGTTATTTTTATACGAAAATAGCCACTTTTGCCAGCTCGAACAACTAAAGCTTCCTAAATATTGAATTTTGTGGGAGGGTATCCGAACTGTATTTTAGGGTCATGGAATCAGTAAATTTGCACTTAAGAGTTCCATATAGGAATCTTTTGTTCTACGACTTTTGGAAAAAGCCGCTACTTTAGCGGGAAAAAGCTAAAAATAGCTAAATTTCGTTAGTTTGTAAGTTCTACACTACTAAAGGTACAGACATGTGCTATACCTCGTTTAAAAGGTATTTTGAAATACTTCAACGCCTTTTTAACTTAATTTGTTAAAATACAATTGTTTAAAAATTATGATTGACCAATTTAAATTTAAATGTATATATTAGCTCCTATGAGAGCAAATGTAAACAAACAAAAACTTCTGATATCAAATAAAAACACCTCTTAACGAGGTAAAAAACTAGTGACGACCGCACCTTCAACATACAAAAGTTCTGATATCAACATTTGTGACGAAAAATTATTACACTCGTCATTAAATAGACTTTCTAATCTTTTCTCATTCGTCACGCTGCAATAGAAAATGCCTGTAAAGAGAAAAAGGCTGGAATAGTTTGCTAGGGCGGGCCGAATGAGAAAATATTAGAAAGTCTATTTAATGACGAGTGTAATAATTTTTCGTCACAAATGTTGATATCAGAACTTTTGTATGTTGAAGGTGCGGTCGTCACTAGTTTTTTACCTCGTTAAGAGGTGTTTTTATTTGATAAAATGTTCTTAGCCAAATTAAAAATTCCCACTCACATCCAAACAAAATTAGCCTGAATTTATGACATTTGTTTCTGTTTTTTAAGAAATATTATTTTTAAACTTTGAGGCAAACTGCCTTGGTCTTTAAATTTTTAAAATTCAGGACGATTTTTGAATGTTAACACAGATTAAAAACAGTAATTGTTAATTTTAATTTGTTATCTTGCCATCAAAAGTATGTTTATAATGACTTTTATAAATTAAATGCTTTAAAAAAAGCAGCGTCTGGCTTAAAGTGTTTTTCATTCGATGAGTTCATCTGCCGGCGCTTCCTTGTTTTTCACAGTTGGCTAGCTACGTTTTATGGTCCAGCAGCACATCGGCTTCATTTCATTTTGTCTACAAGCCCTTTGCCCGAAATTTTCATCCTGTGTCCTGTTGCCCAGTGAGCTTGAATAACGTGAATAACCCAGAGCGTGCAAAAAGTTTGAACAAGTTAACATGTTTCGAATAATCTAAAATGTGCATGTCTTTGTCACTGCTTTTAGATTTAATATATTTATTTTTTATTTCCTAACAAATTGTTGACAGTTTCTTCAGGGCTTATTGGATTTTCGGCTGTGATTTAATTAGAGTTTTAGCTTTGCATTTGTCTCTAATTGCATATCAATTTCGCAGATCGTGTTCAAATGCCAAAGCGGAAAATAAAGATAAACAAGTCTGCTCATTAATTATGTCAGATCTGGCCAAAGCCTAAAGGCCAGCAGTTAACTGGGAATCGAGTGTCAGAGCCATTTTGGCCGGGGAAGTGCCATAATTTATGCACTCAGAAAAAAAAAATTCCTAGATTTAAGGAAACATGGACTACATTGCCTAAAATGGTGATTTAAGGCCATTGTGGACTTAAAAATAGTAAAAATGGCCATAAATGTTCAATTTTAGGCCATAGATTTTAAGGAATTAAAATCGTGAAATATAGTCCACTACCTAAAAAATAGCACATGCCCATAAACAACACAAAAAAACTTTTTTTTTAACGAAAAATAAAAACAAATAATTTTTTATTATTCGGAAGGAAATTACGATCTTGGTACTTATCAAAATTTTACCCATATATGAGTATATTTAAAAAAAATAGTCTATAAACAATAATTAATGTATTTGTTTTTATATTTTCAAGAAAATGTTTAATTAATTTTATTGTGTTGATTTTTTATATAGCGAAAACGTATAAAACTATACATTTAGTTTTTTTTTGCCATACAGTAATCATTTGCTAATTACTTAATGTATGGACAGCCACAAGTTTGATGATTTGGCTTCAATGTATTTTTAGGAAAAGTATCCCTAAAAGGAAAATAATATGCAATTAAAGACGCTCTAAATCCTTCGTTCAAGGACTAGCTATTGTTATAATAAATAAGTGGTCAATTTTGTGTCGATCGGATTAATAGTTTTATAGTAATCGTGTCCACCGCAAAGGTAATTTCGAAAAAACAAGATTCTGAGATAATCGCGTTTAAAGTTTCAAGTTTGTAACGGCCGATGTGCAGGTAGTGGTAGTGCGCTATAAATAGCTACAACTTCGGTTCTAATGCTCCGATCGTTCTGAATTTTTGTAAGAGTATTCTCAACAGTATATATCAGTATATTTTCATCTATCACAACTGTATATAAAAAATAGTCATAAATATGTTAGCTATGCTGTTAAATTAACAATGTTTATCTTATCCATATGAGATGTTAGCTTAGTAAGAGAGTGCGGCGTACACATAATATTTTAATAATTTTTATCTAATAAAAAATTTTAAAAATGACTTTATGTGTCGCTTAGACACATGTACTTAACAGTGTCTGATGGTGTGACTGGTAAGGTGTCTGCCCCTGAAGCGAGAGGACCCCGGTTCGAATCCCACTGGTGCAAATGAGTTGAAAGTTTTTTTCAGTTGTAAAATTCATTTACTAATAACAATAAAAAATAAATACAACAATAAAATTAAAAAATAAATGTAAAAAAAAAAATAAAACATGTCTTGTACTGGACTCGAACCCGGTTCAAAATAACCGGGAACTGGCATAGTTTCCTCTGGGCTACGCCCTTATTAAATTTTCGAGTGGCTAACTGCTTTTGTAAGTTTAGATGAATATCTAAATGCTTAAATTTTTGGGTAATATGGGCTTTTTTTAAGACCATCATGGCCTTAAAACAAGTCAGTGTGTTAGGACTTAAAACAAGTCTAAGATTCCTTAGGTCCAAAATTAGTCCATATTACCTTAGTTTAAGTCCATTTTTTGGGTTTTAAGTCCATATTTTTTTCTGGGTGTGGACTGGCGCCCATTTCATGGGCTCTTGTTTTCCGGTAAATTATGGCCCCGTACGTGTCCTCTTGTGTCCTTGTGTATTTTCTCTGCAACTGACAATGACACTGACACATTTGCTTGTTTTTCCTTTTCCCCCATTTGTCGCTTTAATGTCAGCATCCATAATGTTTCAAAAGCAAAATGGCTCTTATTAGCCTGCTGTCGGAATTGAATTAATTTATATGGGAGCCAACTCTGCTAATTAGTAATTGCCGCTATTATATGCCATCGAATGAAATAGCCATGCCAAATTGTTGGCTTTTGGTATTGTCGAATTGTGTCGATTCTGCGGTTGGCTTTGCAATATTAAAACCGCTAATTAGTTGCATGATTTCGCAATGAGGTGAATTTTGATTGCGTCTATACATGTTGAAATATACTGTACATTTATTTTGTACTCTAGAATTTGTCTACATTTTTTGGTTACATATATCATACTGGTGTGATTATTTTTTTTGGGGAAAATCACGATTTACTCATACTACCTATCTTTGTACGTATAAAATTGATTACAAATTAGGAACCCTCAAAACCTTTAAACCTTTTTTTTATAAAATTACGTCTATCTATTTATTGTAATTGAAATAAAATGATACAAATATCTACAGAATAATCTTTTGTTTTCAGCCATTATGCTAAATAATTATGAAATCTATTCCTATAAGGTTAGTTGTAGGTATGTATGCTTATTAAATTTCACTTAAAAGCTTGGATTTTATTTTTTTCCAGACCTTGTAGGTTATGTGGGTTATCACATAGCCCTCGGCAACCAAAAATAGAAAACAATTGCTCTTATCAACCCAACTTAGTTTCTGCGAATAAATCTAAGATCAGTCTTTTGGAATCATTCGACTTTTGCGGTTACAAGCTCTCAGTATGCTAAGATTAAACTTTTTTTCCTTGTTTGCCTTTGTGGCAATTAGTCTGTATGGCGCAGCTGAATCCCAGGAGGATTCATATTCAGATGGTGCATATGAGGTTCACCCTTACGTTGTAACCGTCGGGAGACGAGATTTTTACGTTGAAACCTTTTCAAGAATGAATTGGACTGATGCTGAAGAATTCTGTCGTTACCACGGCGGCCATTTGGCAGCGTTCGATACCGAAGAGGAATTCGATAAAGTCGCATCGTCGCTCGAAAAAGGAGAACATTACTGGCTGGGAATCAATGATCTACAGGTGGAAGGACAATTTCTTTCTGTAGCTTCTGGACAACCGGCAAAGGTTTTAAAATGGCATCCAGGACAATCCAATTTTCTCTTAGGAGCGCATCTTGATTGCGTAAGGCTGATTAATGGTCTTATGATTGACTGGACCTGCTCATCTCTGGCTCGATTCATTTGCGAGTTTAAGGGTAGAATTCCGTTTATTATTATGTAATATAATGTTGAAAACCCATTTAAAAATATGTAATAAACTTTTAATTATAAATGTTTAACATTGAAATTGATTCAGCATTTGTAACTTGCTTAAATCCTTTGTGGAATAAATTTAAATTGATTTTTAAGTAAAAGCACACGTTTTTAATGACTAATTTATATTTTGAAGTTTTATTGGTTTATTTTTATTTTAGGTGTTTCAGGCAGGGATCGTAAGTTTAAAATAAAAATTACAAAATAACAATTATTTTTTGATTTTTATATAAAAAGTTAGGGGGCAAAAAAACATGTTATGTCAATGTCATATTGTACAATAAAATTAAAATTTGAACTATATTCAGGTCACTTTTAATGTCTCAATCGGAAGTGTGAAAAAATTGACAAAATTCTTATCAACAAAAGCTTACCCAAGCAGCGTTAATTGGATTTGAGCAGATAAGCACGAAAAGTTGTTTGTGACATTGTTTATGTCGCAGCTTAAGCTTACTTTGTCTGATTTGTTTTGCTGGAAATGGTCCGTACTCTAGGCGAATTTTTTCTGCACTTCCGTTTTAATTAGGCGAAAGAGCTTTCGGCCAGATTTTCTTTTAAGCCCATCGGCCAAGCACTTTGCCTAATTTATCTTTTCAATGGGACCCCTTGGCTCGGCCATGTTCAATTAATTTGACCCATTTTCAAGAAACAAAGAAGCTGAAAATGAGAAAGCTCATGACCCCAAAAACACCGACCCCTTGAACATCTCACGATTAATGAGAAATTGTTTTCGGCTTCATGTTTCAGGAACTTTATGGCAAACCGCTTCAACGCCTCGGGACTATGAATAGATGCGCCTTTCAAAGCAAATCGATAATTGCTTTGGTTAAACCCGAGATTCACAAGCTCAATTACGGGAAAATTAAATTCAATGAACCGCACATTAGTCCCACAAATCTATGTTGAGCTCGATCTTAAAATGTTGCTTTGGGGACCAAATGCACAGAAAATTAAATTAAGTACACTACTTTTGATAAACTTACGTATTAAATTTGAATTTTTAATAATATCATTTAAATATGTTAAAAAATCAAAACAAATATATTTCCACAGTTTTAGTTTAAAAATTTTTTTCTCGCATTAACTAATTGTGAATATCAAATTGATCTTAATATTCTTTTTTTTGCTGTGTGGGGACTGACACAAAGCTTCATCATTGTCAGCCGATTTCGCAATATCTTTAATTAATTCTCTGTGACACAACAGCCGGCATCCATGGGACGAGCGAAGTTGACATCTCCTGGAGGAATTCCGAGCATCGTTTAACCTTGTTGCTCGTAACGTTGATGGACAGGCTCGGAGAAAGGACCCCTCTACGTCCACACCCCCCTCTACCCTCACATTCGGGGGGTGTGCGTATCACTAACACTTGGCCACGTTTTCGGGAGGACTCACGTCCATTGTCCCGCTGACTGATGATGGGCGGAGTATGATTTATGGGCTTCGTTGCCAACACGACATGCGAAGAATCCATTCTGTTTCTTTTTTTCTACCAATTTTTTCGTTGACATCGGAAAAACGTTAACTGCAGTTGGCTTATAAACGATGAGAAAAATGGGACCCTTTTTTACCGTATTTGGGTCACCAATGTCCTCAAAACTATCTTTGCCATGCTGAAAACACTAGCGGATATTGATGGAATGTTTGATCAGGTCTGTTGGGTTTCCCTAAAGCCGGGAACATTTGGTTAAGGTTGGATTAGAATAAATGGAAAGGTATGTGGGCCTAGTCAAAAAGGATGCTTTAAATTATTATGTTAAAGTTTAAGATATATTTAGCCTAAAAGCAAAGAATATAAAATAAAATAACCAAGGTTAGCCAAAGTTTTTCCATTGTTACCCAACATTATCTGGGTACACTAATAACGAACAAGAAAAGCCGATAGAAATACGACACTTGAAATTTGCACAACATTCCGATAAGGACGAAAAAGGCATGGGAAGGCAGAGAGTTGACAAGTGTCAAGATTCCTTCGTCATTGTGCGCCTAATTAAAGAGCAAACAATGAAGGGATGCAGTCGAGGTGGGCAAAGGACATGCATCCTTTAGTTGCAAGTGACATTGCATGGCGGGGGATCCTTTCACCAGCTCTGCTCCGTTGAGTCCAATTACATTTGCGGTCAGAACTCGGCCTGGATTGCCGTACAAACATACACAGGAATAAATGGTGGATTACTAAGATTACTTATTAAAATGTTTAGAAATTGATTTTTGTTGTCGGTGAAAAATATTTTTTTATCTATTGCCAGAGAAATGTAACCAGAAAAATATTATAAGTTTGATCATTTTTTAATAACCGATTTTTTACTACCTACAGAATTTTTGAGAACTTTCCCTTGCAGCTATTTTAATTGTTAAAGTAAAAATGCAATATTTAAAAAAACCTTGAGCTTTAATACTTCAAATATCGATTGTCTGTCTACTCAAACTTTTTGTTTTGTGTACTTTCCTTATCTTATCCATATCGACAGGCAATCCGCATGGGAACTAAGTGCTCATAAAGACATCCGCTTTTGTGGAGAAGATTGGCACCATTGTCAACACTTGACCAAACAGTTTGCCCTGTCGGTATGCGAATTCCGCTCTGAATATTCATAGGCCAATGTGCTAGTCGGAATCTCGTCACTCATGCATTATGCAATCGCAGGCATCGTCATCATCGTCATCTCAATGGCAGCAGTGACAACAATGAAAATGATGCTGGCTTTGACGAGCTTAACTAGCACTGAAATAAATGGAAAAAAAGTTGGCATTGCAATTTCGAAATGGCACTGAAAGTGAGCCTCTGGTGTAAAAGAGTGGGTGCCTGCGTTGAATCGGTCCCAGGCATAGTTGAATATTGAAATGGGCAATAAAAAGAAAGTACCGTAAAAGGTTTTCCTTCGTAAGAAGGAAAGAGTAAACAATGAATTGCATTGCATTTCTTGGGGTTATAAATGTAAATGCAAATAAACTAAAAGATTGATAGAAAATACATAAATATATTTGTGAGCATTTCATAAAGACAATTTTAAGGACCAACTCTCATTCACCCATAAGGTACAAAAATATTTTTTTAACGCGTTTTAAGGTTTTTTAGTGGTTTTAGTTGATTACCCATACGCACTGTTGCCTTTAATCACAGGGTTCTTTTAATCATGGTGGTGTAATTTAAACCATACATTTATTTTATTGCCCTTACTTTTTAAAAACAATAATTTAAACGAATTATACAGATAACATTTTTTTTTAATTATTTACAAATAATTTAAAAATATAAGGACCTTTTTGAAAAAATAAATATTTTACAATTTTCCGCCCAATATTTCAAATCTCCTCGCTAAAATAACCCACCAGATGGTCACACTTTTTATTAAAAGCTCTTATTAAGGAGTCCAGGATAAAAGCTCAAAAACTTTCACTCAATCCTTAGAACAAAAATAAGTGATCTAAAGGCTTAATGAAAGTTCTTACTTACAGTAAATTTAGTCCTGCCAAAAAACGCTAGAGGGAGCGATAGTTCATAGAAATACATCCCAAGGACGAGAAAAATTTGGCTCTTAATTCAAAAGCTAAAAAAATATTGCACTTTTTTTAAATTTCAGAAAAAGAGGAAAAAAGGAGGTATGGATAGGATGAGACAGAAGTTGTGAAAACAATTTCAATGAGATCGACGAACAAAAGAATGTATTGATTTCAGAAACGTTTTCGATAATCAACTGCCGAATACGGCTTTAACTAATTCGATTAATTACAATTAAAAAGCACAAATTAAAGTTATTATCACCATGGAATGCTTAATGAAAACCAATCGAGCATATTTAAGCAAAAACAGCAACACAAAAGCGCTAGCAGATCCAAAAACAACACAATCACTTGCAGGAACAACAATTTACAAAAATGACCTCAATTTGATTGTTTTCAGGAAGTCCAGCGATGCGTGTGTGTAAGTGCACGATGCATGTGTTGAAGGCCATGTGTTTGCAGGTGAAATGCATGACAAATATTCAATTATTTTCCATTAAAGCAGCATCATTGATATAAATGCAATTCTGGCATGCGTAATTAAATTGAATTTTATAAGTTCTGCCGCAAAATAAAAGGACACTATTTTCATTTACGCCTAAAACTTCAAACAAAAAGATTTGCAAGACAAATTTTTAAACAGGCCCCATTTCTTAAAAGATAATTTAGAAATAAACATTTAAAAATAATTTTAATAGCTATTAATGCTCTCAGATTATATATTTATAATGTAAAACTAGTTGTCCGTAATTAAAAGAAATCTGTTTTAAATATGGCGCATAATTCAGCCCTTAGCCAACATTGTCATCAGCGCTGAAGAATTTCCATTCATATTCATCATAAATTCCTGGGCAAGCCCTACAAAATATTTTACAATAATAAATAGCATATTTCTGCAAGTATGCAGCAACACGTAGTAAAAATAAAATGGAGGATGGGGAAACAGAGGAGGAGGTCAAAGGACATTACCAGTGCTGGTCCAACCATTCTCGGATTCGCCAAAGTAGTTCAGCAGCCAGAGTCGGGAAACTGACAGAAAGTCAGTCTGAGTCCCTGAATGCATGCGATTTATGGGAGCGGACAAATACCGGTATTATCATTTATTCACAACAACACTCACTCACTGCTGCTGGTCATTCGCTCGTGTTTTCCCCTGATGTGAGCGACTTGGCAAGAAATCCGGAAAATGGCAGCTGGGCAAACTCAACTTGAGGGTTTGAGTGGGAGAAGAACTTAATTTCATTAAATTAGGAGGGAAGTCATTAAATGGGGTTTCTTTACGAAAAAGGTTAGTAAAGTATTTTAAAGTTTTTTTTTGTTGATTTTTGATTATTAATTATCATGTGTGATTATTTAAGATTACTACATGATAAAAGAATCTTATTTTTAAGATCACTTATCATTCAAATATGAATAAATTTTTTGAAGTGCATTTGTATATACTTAAGAACTCTAATTTATAATGGTGCTTTAAACAGCAAATTAAATATTAAAATTGTGTATTGGTGTATTATTTTCTTATGAGTATTACAATTTCGCTTGCCAATAGAAAATAACGGAGAGCTTTACCTAAAATGTTTAAAAATGTAATTTGTATGTCAACCATGCGAGGCAAGAATTTAAATTCGAATTCTTCAGTGGTCAGCTCACACAGTTTTCCCCATTTTCCCTTTACTTTTGGGCGATTTTCGTTGGAGCATCACGTAGGCTGGGGCGCTTCTCAATTACTCCACATACTTTATGGGCATCAACCAGTAGTCTACGGACGATGAAAACTTTCTGCACAACACATACATATTTTATAAAATTTAATGCCGCTGATAATAAAATGTGCACCCGGCGGAGGGACTCAGACGGGGAGTGATGTTTGTGCCAAAGTGCAATGCGCATAATTCATGTACTTAAAAGCGTTAAATAGAATGCCAGGGAGCAAGGGGGGAAAATCGGGGACTGATATGGCCGTCCAGTAATAAGCCTAATATGTATGTAAATTGTGGACGGCGAGGGCCAAAAACTGTGGCAAATTGCCGGCAGGGCTAAAACCAAACCAAACCAGACCAGACCATCCTCCATCTCTACTTCTCTTCTGGTGTGTCAAAATTTATGAGGATTGCGTGACCTTCGTGCAGTTGTGCGTGATAAATCAATTTCATTGCAATTTGTAATTGTGTAAAATGTATTTTCAATTGGCCCAGAGGCAGGCCAGGCCAACAGAGGCAGCCGGCAGACGGGAATGGGGTAGAATTTTGGTCAAGAGATGGCGACGGAAATGCATGATTTTGGTCACATTTCCAATTGTCAATGAGATTTCAAATCTCCGAGATTTATGCGTTGCAGTTTCACCAGGCGCACACACAATGAGCGTTTTGTGCGCTGTGTCAAGCAATTTCTAAGCCATTATATATGCACCACTACTGCCACGTCTCCGCTGTCCGTTTGTAAATTTCTGTTTTTGGTTTCATGATTTATGCACGGCCGCACCGAAAAGCCGAAACCGAATCAGCCTAAAACCACCCACCACCCACCCCTCGCACCAACCACCTCTTAGCACAAAGACTAATTGCATTTGGCTAAGTTTAACCCAAGAAATTTAGTGGATGAATTGAATTGGCCAGACTAATTTGATCAAAAGTTAAGCCAAATAGGTTGCTGGCCGAGAGTGTTGTATTTTAGCAACTTATTGGCGAGCTAAATAAATTAAAGCCTGACTTGCTTTCGTTTCCATTTAGGCTGGATTTAACCAGCAGCTGTGACACCATTTTTCCTGATAAGAGGTGTCCTGGCGTCTTTTGTGTTGACAGCTAGACATTTGCCTGAAATGTGGATGAAAGAATGCCTAAATGTTTTGACAAAATGTGAAGGAATGTGCTGAAAAATATCAAAGAAGTATAAGAAAATGTTAAACTAGCAAAAGATTATTTTTACATAAAATTACATACCCTTACATTTTTTTAACTATTTTTAATTCAATAAAAAATTTAAAAAATTAAGAAATATAATTTATTTATAATGATAGGTAGTTGAATTCATTTATACGCTTGCATCCCTCAATATTTCACGAGTTTACCATAATTCAAGCCAGAGTTATGGCCAATTCATTATTAATTCATGCAAATTATGCTTAGTCAATGGAAAGCCCAATGGCAATTAAGCTAATATAAAAAGCGATAAACGAAATTCCAAATAAGCAAACTAAACAATACAAAAATGAAAACAACATCTAGTGCTAAGCGAGTCATTTAATCTGCATCATTAATCAAGGAGCATAGGCTCTCTGATTATTCCATTGAATTAGACGCACTAAATTTCTAACTAAACCAAAAAAATAAAACGAATACCCACAAGTGCACTTAAACACTCGCGCAATGTTAATTTGGTCAATGGGCTATGATAAAATCGATAACGAAATAAACACACGAATGAATATAAATACCTGTAATGCCAGTAAATAAACAAGCCAAAAATTGCTCGGCTTTAATTAACGAATTTTCTGCACGCCATTCGAGTCGGGATAATGCATTTAAATGCATCATTACATTTCGAGCAATTTAATAATTATTAAAATCTGGCAGAAAATTCCTAATTGGAAAGCAGTAAAATTTTCACGTTGACAAAGTCAACATAATTGTTTTCCATTATTTAAATGGACTTACAAAATTATTTCTCCGTCTCTTTATTTCTGACCTCAAAGTAATTAACTGAAAAAATCGAGACATTCCTTCAACAATTTACAGGAAATTAAAACTTGAGAAAATATTTATATGTATAGAACCTTATTCCCTATGAGTAATTTAAAAATTTCTTATTCATGTGGAAATGCTTTGATGCGTTTCACACATTTTCTTGTGGACTTGACGCTGCAAAACTTTATCTTTTTTAATATTCATCTCTCATTGGCTTGCCAAACAGCAAACATAATGTTTGAAAAAATTAACATAAGGGCATAATTCCCTAATAAAAATTCAAAAGTAAATGCAAAACCGTGAGTGGCAGTCAGAAAGAACAAAGTCAAACTGTCAGGGCACGAGTCGCTCATTCTATTTATGCATGAATGGAATTCAATTTGCATAATTAAACTTAAATGCATGGCTGTTGCTCAGTAAATTCATAAATAATCCAGCATTGCACAGATTACATCAGAAGGGAAACGAGGAAAATCAAATACAATTTTAGCAAATAAGCGCCTGATGTTTGTTAGCAGAGAATTATGCAAACTAAAATCTGATAAAATAAAAAGCCAAAACTGAAATGTTTGCCAAAACTTTTTAATTGAAACTTTGCAATAAAATCTCTTGATTACTCAAAAAAAAATTTTATATTTATTTATTTGTTAAAACATATAAAAATTGCACTGAGGGAAAAAGTGATTGTCGCATGATGGGCTAAAGTCAACCCATTAAGTTTGTCTAGCCAAAGTCATTAGGTTTAATGGCCTTCGGGCATGTGCTGGTCGGTAATCCTGGGTCTTATCTACCCACTCCTTTAACCCCCTACCAAACTTGGCCATATGTCGGCCGTTGGCCAACAAAACTTCACACATTCCACGTTCAGTCCAAAAAGTCATAAAAGAGTTATTAGTTTTAATGAGACTGTCAAGCGAAAAAAATTGAGTTCTTGGAACGTTTATCCAACTGTTGAACAATCGAGCCAGACACTTGCCATATTCACGTGAAAAACGGCATTCGGTTATCTATTAGTATATATTTTAATTTAAATTGCTTTTAAATTTGTATAGCTTGGGTGGCCATTTGTTTTCCGTCCATTGTGCTGTAAAAATCAATTGACCTAATTTTGATGGCTTTGAAATTGTTTTTTGCTTCACACGAACTGCTATTGTCGTCTGAACAGTATTTAAATAATTTTATCTGACACTTAAAGGATTTGAAAATGGGTTTTGTTACTTTTATCAAATTTCAATTTGTTTGTCAAACTATTTAAAACTATTAAAGCGTAAATATAATTTTTTGTCAAATATTTTATTAAGACATTGGATTGACTTATATGTAAGCTAGCCAATAATTTATTAAAATTATTAGAATAATTCGTTTGACAACTCATTTCAGAATTAACGGATTAAGCGAAAATGCATAATATTTATTAAAATCAACGCTGCATTTTAATAAAACCAAATTATCCCTTATTCAAGCGCGTAAAGCTCGACGTAAGGTCAATTATTCGGTGACCAATTAGTGATGAATCTCAATCTAAGCGGACTTAATCCACTCCAAATGACGTTGAGAATTTGTAAATATTTATAATGGAATTTATGCAAGTTCAAAAGGCAGTTCACTTAATTTGATAACCAGGAATGTGGGTACTTTTGTAATGTAATTGATTAGTTCATACTTTAAGCTCAGCATCAGCTCAGTTGGAAACATTTAATTAACCAAAGCCGAAATATCAAATGGAAATATTCCAACTTTAATTGTGCCCCATTTACGGACAATCACAAACTGATGTGGGAAGGATCAATAAAATAAAGGAATTGAAAATTTGGCAAGCTTTTTAAGCGATTTAACATGCCATAAAATGGTCGTAAATATGATGGTCAATAAATACGATAATAAAATGTGTGTTTTTGAGGAAAACACAACTATAACACAAAAAGCTCCCCCGGGAAAGGAAAAGGATATTTATATATGCGTGCAGATATGCGGATATATATGGTACGTATATGTGAATGTGCACAATGGACCCGCATCAAGAAAAGGAAACCATTGAAGCAATCAGGCAGTCCATGACCACAGTTACTGCATTCCGCCACCCAAAAAACTCAGAACCACACGAAACCCGGCTTCTCTATTCGATTATGATAAAATGCCTTTAGGTGACCACAGCATGCAAAAGTGGGGGGAATATCCACGAAGGATATTCTCGAAGAACCCAAAATAATAATCGTGCGCATAAATAAAACATTTTGAAATCAAGTGGTTGCCCCTTGAAAATCCCCTTCGCATTCGAAACGAAACGAAACGAAACAAATAAACAAACCAGTGAGAAACGAGAAAGGACAAAACCGGAGTAGATGAGAAAAAAACTGAAATTGAAAGTCAAGACATGAAATATTTATGTATTGTGGGTTTCCCCGAAAGTTTTGTGGGTGCGTTGCCATCTTGGCATGTTTGCTATTTGTGGTTTATATGCCAATAAATAAAAACCTTTGCCCTGGCGTTTTCTCTAGCCCAAAACAACACAACACATTTTAAAGTGTGTCCGTCTCGGTGCTCAGCAAACTGTAACCAAAAGGACCCACCAATCAAGGAGCCTGGTCATCTCCAAATGACCCACACTCGGGCAAACAAATTGTTAGTTGTTGAACTCTGCTCCGGCCAAGTTCCCTCTTGATTGAGCCGTTGGCTTTGGGTGGGGTCTCCACCCCTTCTTACCACCACCCTGTCAGCAAACTATTTGCACTTGGTTTGGGCTATTAAATTGCATAATAAATGTATCTCAAATTCCTGCTCCTGGCCAGGGATTATTTTTAAAATTTGTGGCTGCCAGCGCTGGAGATTTGAATGTTGGAAAGTTTTATTTTATCCACTTCAGACAAGTGAAATAGATTGGTTGTATAGCTTGGTATTCTCGAGTGGAAAACTATTTGATATCTGTGAATTTTTGCAAATGAAAAATAGCAAAATAAGTTTTTTACAAGAGTAAATAGCAGCAAAGCGATTTAGAACGCCTTGAGTTAATTTATACAATTTTAACATAATATTAAAATGATAAAAATTAAATATAAGTATTTGTAAAAATCTTTCCTTAGTTTACTGATATCAAAAAAATGACAATACGAACAGCAAAGGCTTAGAAATAATATATAAGCAATTTCCTGCATCATATGTCCACCCCATTAATTTCGTGCCAAAGTGCAAACATTCTTTGTGAGCCTGCTCACCAAGATTTTGCGTACACAAAAGCTGAATTCTTTCCTTGAAAAACTCCTTGGCACAAGGACCCGTTGAGAACTTAATCAGGAGCTGTTGACACAGCCAGGTCTGGCCTTCTTAAAAAAGATTCCCTGGCCTCGGGGCAAATATGCTAAGTCCAGAATAGCT
Organism: Drosophila takahashii; assembly: GCF_030179915.1. Taxonomy (NCBI): domain Eukaryota; kingdom Metazoa; phylum Arthropoda; class Insecta; order Diptera; family Drosophilidae; genus Drosophila; species Drosophila takahashii. The sequence goes on along the minus strand of NC_091678.1, from coordinate 11,910,963 downwards.
GCTCAGGCTCAGGCTCTTCGAGATCGAGCGGCAAGTTATTTAATTTAGTATAAAACAGTGCAATATGTATTATGTTTATTCATGGCCCATATAAAGCGTAGCCAGCCGAACTCATCCTCTCATCCTCATCACTCTTGTTGGCCATTCTATGGGCCTGGCCCGAAGGAAATGAAAAAGTTTTAGGCCCATCTGCTGCTGCTTTCTTGGCCTCCTCCACTCCGCCACTCCTCATTCAATTGCCACAGGCGTCTCTCTGGCTTTTGTGCTCCACCTCCATTCCGGGGTCTTTGAGTTTTCACTTAGGCTTTTTGCATAATCAAGATAAACGATAAGTAAATTTATCTTTATTAACAAATCTTTAACGTGGCCCAGTAATTTATTTGCGGTTTTGGCCCGGTCGGCTGTCCGTTCGTCAGGCGAAATTTTCACCAGCGGCCCTTTTTCTTATTTGACTGACATTTGAAATTGAGTTTCGGTCTCTGCGGTTGGTTAGGTCAGTGGGTCTGATTTGTTAGTCAGTAATTATAGTTTATTTCGCAGGTGGAAAAGGTCGTACTCAACATTTAGGGTAAGTTAACTGTAATAACTGGTTTTTAAATTAAATAAATATTACATTTCGTGAAATTCAAAGTACCTGGATGATAATAAAATTATTATTAAAGCAAATTAAATTAATACATTTCTGTATTATTTACAAATATAAGTTGGTGAGCTGTAGGTTTATTATACCTACATAATAAATAAATAAATAATAGTATCAAGGTGTTTGCGACCTGATGCTGTGTTAAGTTTTTTCCCAGAGAAAATGCATTTATTATTATTTATTGAGGTCCTCATAGAAAAAGGCAAAGTCGACTTGCTTTCATAAAAGTTGTTTTCCTTATTCCTTGGCATTTGGTGGAAACTGCTCGGGTGCAAACACGTTTCGCGGAAACAATCATGCTTGCAATAGTTTCCTGCCTGATTGTAAAGCGATTATCTGCCCTATATGTAGGAATGGCTTAAATATTTGTGTATGTGTGTGTGTCCGGCAGACGGACTTCTTCATCCTGGTCGTCGTGGAACCGAGGAGCTGCAGGAGAAGCTACCTTCCCTGGCATAAAGGATGTGCAGCCGGCACACATGACTTCCGTCTGATGGAAAATAAAGAAAACGAATTGAGTGCAGGACAACGGCAGCATGGTGGTGGAAAAAGGAGCCGGATTGCGAGGAGAGCCGAGGAGCAGAAAGGAGGGGAGCATCCTAGAATGCCACTGATTAAAGTCAGTCGTCGGGGAAAGGAGCTCAAAGAAGCACAAAAAAATGAGGAAACACGGTAAGCGACTAAAATAGCTTTGGTATTGGTTTACTTTGCCTGCACCTATAAAGTAAATAAGGAATTCGAGATGCAGCTTGCTCTGAAAGCAGCTAAAGCTCCTGCTGAAGTACCCGTGGCCGTAGGAGCAGTAGCTAAAAAGGCATTAAAGGATTACGTTGTTTGGAATTTACTATAATGGGGACATGCTATCTAAATTCCCCGCTTGTTGCCACGGGCAATTTATAAGGTATTGATCCGCAAAGGGAAATTAAAAAGGATGCAAAGGACAGGGAATATTTGGAGTCCCAACAGTTATTTCCAACAAATATTAAATATCCTGAGCTCAAATGGTAACTTAATTAAATGCGTTTTCGATCCCGATCATTGTTTCATTGTTTCAAACGAAACATCTTAACTTTCCTCCGCCAATTATGTTCAAACAGAGTTGTCTGTTAATCTCTTCGAACTTCCACAACAATCAATCAATTTCCACACTTTAATTGTTTATCGTTATCCACTTATCTGTGGCTTCTCTACCGCCTCTGCAACCACCTTTGCGAACGGCAATCAGACAAATAAAACTTCAATTAATTGAATATCAGAAAGTAAAATGCACACGATTCCGGCCAAACAATTTCAGTTGCCTGCGACTTTCGGTCGAGTGAGTCGTGAACATAATAGCCGGTTGGAATTCGTCATTCAGGACATGACTTTGCCAGCAATCCGCTCCAGACAGTGAATACAGTGATAAGACCCCCGGGGCAGCAGAGGGGGCGTGGCAGGAAACAAGCCATATAAAAGTTTCTGCCAGCACAACAATGATGATGGGAACCATACAGGGACACTCAAAAAGAAATGTACACCAAAGTATCGTTGGTTCATAAAATTCGATTTTTTATACATAAAAACAGATTTGTATTTATTTTAAGTTAAGAAATCACTATAGCGATCGATTAATGAATTAGGAACTCAATTTCGAAATTAAAATATCAAGACATGGATCCAAAATTAGGAAGAAAAAATCGAATCTTTTTAAATTGAGACATTTAACACTGATTTAAAAAGATAATTTATAAGAAATTTTAAAACTAGGATGCGCTTATTAAATAAATATATTCAAAAATGGGCAATTAGCAATTTGAAATTATAGTAAACAATTTTTAGAGATGAACTTATCGCAAATACATTTCTTAGAGCATTGCAAAATCATTTTATAAATTCGAAAAATTTATTTATTTAGACGCCTAAATTTTCTCTGAGTGCCAGGACAATGAGTTTGTGTGTGTGTGCAGCATGTGGGCCACTTTTATTTGGCCGCAGCTAATTGTTTTTCGTTACGCTACGCATACCAATGCATTTAGCCATCGACCAGGACCATAACTCTCGAGTGTTTTATGGCCTCACGCACGGCAGGAGCAGGACAATATCTTGGCCCCAAACACTTCCTTACCCCATCGCCAGTCGCACACTTGGGCCATAAAATAAACCATACACCGGAAGGAAGCACGGTAGTTGGAAATTTATTAATGCCCACGGTCGCCAAACGATAACTGCAATTCCAATTCCAATTCCACTTTTCCAATCAAAATTCAATCTGTCAAAAGCTTAAAATCTCATTTAACGCTCTTCGTGGTTCATTGCCGATTTAATTGGCTTCGTGGCAGATCCAATGAGAGAGGAGTGAAGAAGCAAAACACAATTTAATTAATCGAAATGTGGAGATGTAGAGATGTGGCCATGTGCTTTTCGGCTCCTCCAAGGAGTATAATCTAGAAACAATAGATGACATAATTCACATGTCTTTGTTGAGCCATTGTCCATTACTGGTTGCTACACGCCTCGTTTACTCCGGGCTTCACTACCATTCTTTTTGGCTTCTTTTGTCCGGAATTTTTTGCCGCTTTTCCCCGATTTTCCTCCGCTTTCCATTCGACTTTTCCGGCACCCACGTGGGTGGTACAAAAATGTTTGTGAAATGAGCCGTAATAAGCTGAAAATGCCCTATGGTTTCAGTCCCTGCGTCCTGGTGAGGATGAGAAATCTGCTTTGTGTGGCTTATTATGAGGTTAACGGAAATTAACTTTGTCAACTTAAGTAGTAAATTATGATACTCGGTTATATATCTGTTGTCCTTTTTATTTTAAATATAAAAAAATATTAAATAAGTATATTAAGTGACTTTTTAATATAAAACAATTTAAAATATTTTAAGAGGAAATTTCGTTTTAAATTTATTAAAAAGTTGCCAGCTTGAATTTCTTTTTTGTCGTAAGACAATCAATACATTTTTGGTACATTTTTAAAACACTTCTGGTTATCTACAATGTGATATCCAACTGGCTGTTGTTAAAAAAAACCTGGATATCCTCTACGGGTCGACTTTGCTTTTGGATGCGTTCAATCTTGAGGTAGGGTAACTTAAAGCACCAGTAGTTAGAGTACTATAAAAGATGTGTAAAAAAATATAAATATGAGTATAAAATATTAATATTAGACTATTAACAAAAGCTTGGAAAACTTGTAAGAAATGGTTCAGCGAAGATCAAAAAGCAAATGTATAATTTTATTATTATTAGGTTAACCTAACAAACATGAATTTAATTACATTTTATCCTACATTATTTATCTATTTATTTAGCAAAAATGGATCATTGACCACTTATTATTTACCACATATAAGTTAATCTAATAAGACTGAGCAATACTTAAGTCCCACCAAAAGGAACTAAAATAAATTGAAGTAAGTACTCACCATGGTCTGATAAACCTCCCTGAGTTCCGTGCACTCCCCGAGAATAACTGTAATGGGGTAGCTAAGATTTTCGCTTTTGCGGATTCGGTAGATGCCCTGCAGGAGCTTCCAGCTCAAGTGGGGGCAGTCGATCAGATAGAGCTCATTGAGACCGGGACACTGTCGAACCATGTCTAGAATCTGGTACTCCTTGATGTCGTGACATTTGCTCAGGGCGATGTATTTCTTAACTTTTGGAAAGGACAGCTGGCTGATCTCGCGATCGCAAAAATCACAGTTGGCCAAGACCAATCCCCGCATCCGACAGCATCGATCCAGACCCACCTGTTTCATCCATTCGGGGTCCCTGAAGCCGTTGCAATCCATTTGGATGAGGTCCACACACTCTGGTCGCTGGCTTAGCACACATTTCAAGGACTCCAGTGTTAGGCGACTGTCCTTTTGGCTGTGTGTCAATTCCAGCAGGCGAAGATCGGTTAGTTTCATTACCAGCTCCTTTTGACGGGCAAACAGTCCAGTGGGCAGGGATAAATCCCTCAGCGAGCTGCACTTGTCGATGGTCTTCAGGCTCAAGGTGTCGCAATCGAATCGAAGGAACAATCTGGCCAATTTCCGACACCGCTCCAAAATTCCGGTGAGAGCCGTTTGCGAGATGTCGCCGTAGAGCACAAGAAGTTCCAGATGCTGGAAATGCTCGACGAAGTGCACCTGGATGTCGCAGTGGACCTTCAAGCGGCGCACATTTCGCATCAGCTTGGGCAGTGCGTGCAGGGGCCACTGGGCAATTCCCTTTCCTCCAGAGGAATCCCCACCGCCTGAGTGATCAATACATCTGACCTCCGATACGCCCGACTTCTCATCCATCAGCAGCAGTTCGCAGCGTTGCACGGAATTCAGCGACTTGACTCCCGCGCGCTCCAGTGTATTGAGGTTTTCCTGTAAATATTTAAAAAAAATACATTTTTTGCTTTCATTTTTTCGTATCATATTTATCTTTTAAAATTATGTAATTATTAATAATAATTATAATCTTGGAGAATATTAATATTTAGTGGCCGAATAGGTTCAATTAAAAATAAAATTTATTTAAAGTTACTTAAGTAATTCATTAAAATGAATTAAATAAAAACGACGTACATTAAAATATATGACGATAAAGGAAAAAAAAGTATTCACATATTGACATCATTAATATTTTAAATGCAAAAAATTTAAATAATATATGTAATGAAATAATTTCAATATAAATTATTATAAAATCCTCACCTGCAGTTTATTAGCGACGAAATACACGTACTTGAAATGACCCATCATGTGGATAAGCAGGTGGCTCTGGGCCTCCACTCCGAGTTCCTTGTAGAGGGTGCGAAAGTCCAGGCGTTTGCGTGTCGTCCGCCAGAGGGCGCTGCAGGCAGCAGGAAGTAATCGGTAAGAACGGTAGAGAACGATCTGGTCGGCCATGTCCAGCTTCTGGAAGACCCTCTGCAGTTGCCGGTAATCCTGTATCTCAATCTCGGTTTCGTTCTTACTTTCGTCCTCATTCAAAGGCAAAGGAGTAAGAGAAGCATGGATTTTATGAAGGCTGTTCTTTTCACCCATCGGTCCGTCGCCAATTTGGACATGCGGATGTCTCTGGGTTCGATGCGTTTCTTGAGGACAACCTAACTTGCCCTCCAAACCGTCTCCCATTTGGAACTTGACCTGCCGCTTTCGCTTGTAAAGATTCTTAAGATTATGGCTCGACATTGCCGTGCTAACTAAACCTATACACTATATGTATAAAAAGGATGTAATAAAAAAAGAGCCCTTCTAAATTTTCCTGTAGTGTACTGATTTCAATGAACCGAAATGTATTTGAATTGTAGATCTTGGTCTCCCTTTTGAAGATATTTATTTTAAATAAATATGTTAAGATTATTAGTTTTAGAAAAAAGATAATTCCTGACACTATTATAAACACTTTTTTGTCAGTTATATAAAACCACAAAGGGAAATCTCCACCTTATCTTAATGCTTTCCAACCAAAATGCTAACCAATTCTTTTAATTGGTTAGTATTATTATTTAAATGAAAATTGACCAATTAAACTTTCTTTTGCCAGCGCTTAATTGTTGGCGTAAAAAGTTTATTGCAATGTTAATTGTGCAAATTATGCTGCAAAAAGCGGCTAACAAACACGCAAACACACACGGAGACTCACAGACACAAACATGTTTGCCGCAACAAGCCCCGAAACAAAGGAAAATAACAAAATGCAGAACATCGCAGCAACAAGGACGACGCAATCCTGGCAACAGTAAAAACCACATGCCAACACTTAGTGCCCACCACGTGAAACGGAGGCTGCTGGATGGCTAGCTGGGGTCCAGGATCTGGCTCATATTATGCTTAATTATAAGCGTATATATATGTATGCAACAACAGTGTGGTTCCAGCTGACCTCGCTTAGCTCATATTACACGCCAGTCTAGTCCAAACTGGCCCGAAAAAAAATAACGAAAAACATACAAACACATTGGGTTTTTCAGCCCTGTATTCGTGTAACTGCATTGACCAAAACTTTGGCGCACCGAAAACTTTCCGCTTGCCTTGCAGCTTTGTGTCAAAGCGAAAAGGCGCCACAGGACCAACAGGACCAAAATCGGGAGCGGGACTTCTGCCATGTCTTTCGACACTGTCTCACAGTTGCACAAAGTTTTGCGGCTTGGTTACGGAGCTGTTTCCTTCTTGGCCTTCTTATCTGTGTGGAAACACGCCCGCCAAGCAAACATCGAAATGCTATTAATGTTTGCTTGTCGATTACTTGCAGGACACAAACAAAATTTTACGGATATATAACTGGAAACTGGGAGCTTTACAATGGGATTTATTACCAGTTTAAAATATTTTGAAATATTTCTGAAAGTGTTTTGTAGCAAATAAATTGTGTTTCATGTGATGAATAAACTCTAATATCAAAACTTATTAAATCTATAAGTTTTCAGTTTATTATTTTGTGAATATGTACTTACTTTTAAGAAGCAATTATTAAAACGCGAATTCTTCAGGCACCTGTAAGGGGTTATCATTATCATTTTTAGCATAATCATACAATTTTCCTACAATACCCACTTCCCCTGGAATGTGCCCAACATTTTATGACGACACCATTAAAGTTCATTACCAACGATTTTCCGCATTGTATGCATTGCAGCATGCAAATATATCAAAACTTAAGGCTGTCTATGCCTTAGTTGAATCATCGCCAGGACTCCAGACTGCAGAGACTCCGACTTCGACTGCTCGAGACTCCCTGCCGATGTTGAAGATTTATTATTTATCAGTGCAGATTGTGCAACTACTTTGTTGCTCTCCTCCCAGCCCCATTTCCCCCCTTCCATTCTCGGGTTCAGTCATGTGTGCAGCATAAGATTCCTTAGAAACACACACGCAGGTCCTGCAGGCAATGCTTATATCCTTTGGCTGGCAACAACCTATATGCATTGTCTTTTAACTGAAAATGCAGATTGTTTACTGATGTTAGATGCTATTTTCAATGGCTTCTTGCAGTGCCTCGAATTTCCAATGAGAATTTCCTGGATGTTGTTGGCTGGCAAAAGAGTTGATGGATGAGCCAAGGTAGCCAAGTAAATAGATGAAAATGTTTGCAGTTCATCGGCAAACAAATCGAACGAACAACCCTCACATTTATTCCACTGTATTATTTTAGTATCTTTCGAAAAAGCCCAACTCGAACGAAAACAAAGGATCTCTTCTCGGCCTTTCTAAACAATTCAATTACGGGCATAAACAACAAATAAACAAGGAGAGTAACAGTGGAAAAAAGTTTTCCGGAAACTGCTGGAAAAAGTAAATGAAATGAAAATGAAAACTAGACACGCAGACAGAAAACTGAGAATTATCTTAGCATTTCGTGCAAACGAAAGCAGAAAATTAATTTTTTGCCGCAGTCAGCTGACGTTATCTTCCCATTCCCCCCGCTCCGGAAACCCCCGAAAACCCTGAATACAGTGCTTCCTTGGCTGCATTTAACTAATTGCGATAATTAATTAGGACTAACAACTGGAGTTTGGGTAAAAGTCTGCGCAAGCCATCCAACTGCTGCAAGGATAACACAACAGCAGAAACCACAAGACCTCTGGACACGCAAAGAACGCCTATGTATGCGGTATATGGAGGTCCTGAGTTCCGGCTCTGGATATGTGCTAAGCGCAGGGGATTACCAAATTGATATATAAAGTTAGCCTCCCGGGTTCTTATGCATTATGGTGTTAATGGCTTTGCATGGCTTCCGACACGAGTTTTGCCTTCATGTCTGAAATAATAATTATGGCCGTGCTGAATACTAAGGAAAACAAACTACAATTGTAAACATTTTTTGAAATGAGGTTATTTAAAATAATTTTCTTCTTTTTTATAAAATTTTAATTTTTTTTATTTATGTTGTGATTTTATTTAAAGAAAGTCTTTTTTTTCATTATCTGCACACCTAAATTTGCACAATTTAAGTATGTAAAAATTTTAAGTACAAAGGTAAAGTTACGTTGAAGTAAAGAAAGGAGCAATAGACAAAATCAAACATCGAGAGATGTGCATCCTATAGGGCTGTAATATTTTACGAACCCAAATGACTGGCTGCACTCAAAAAAAAATTTTAGAAAATCGCCTATGGATTTGCTTTACTGGCGATTTTTTTCTATATTTCTGGAATATTTCTTGAATTTAATGAATTTTGATTAATTGGAAGAAAATTTTCTTTACCAGTAGAAAATTTTTTTATTTTAAAGAAAAAAATCGCCAGTGAAGCAAATCCATAGGCGATTTTCTAAAATTCAGGGCGATTCATTTTCTGAGTGTGGGTTTGGGTCCATTAATTAATGAACTTTCCGCGGGTCTCCCCGTTTGACACCCTTGCCCCAGTTAAAAAACAGTTTCTTTCACTTTGGGCATGCATGGAAAGAGAAAAACCCGCAACTTGTTTACTCAATGCCGGCTTTTTCACTTCAACACTTGGGTGAGTTGGCTGGCGGCCCCGGGGAGATAGACTCAACCCTTTTTGAGTCGAAATTTTTGCATAACAAAGCGGGGAAGCGGTTGAGATGGAGGGAAAGTGCCGGAGCGGCAGGGAAGTGGCATTGCAATTTATTTAATAAAAAACGCAAATGTCGACGACCCAAGCAATTGAAACTTTTTCAACCGCAAAATACTAAAGCATACTTCTAGGCAATAACGTAATTCAAATGCTCCGTAGACGACGACACCAACAAAACTTTGCACATTTTTTTCACTCCTCCCGCCACCAAAAAGAAAAACTAGGGGGTTGTTCTATGAGCAAAACTGAACGCACAAGGCGAGGAAAAGTTTTCCAAAAATGGCGTAAATTGTCGGATCCCCCAGAAACAGAACCCTTTTTGTTTCTCTTTTTTTTGTTTTTTTTTCGGGGTAAATAGTGAGGAACCACGGGTGACCAAGTGGGAAAGTCAAAGCCTTGCGCGGCATTTACTAAAATATTCATGGCCTGGTGAGTCGACACCCCGTCAGTGGGTGGCTATAAGGTCGAACTGCCAACTGGCCTTTGTACTTGAATTGGTAACGTCCATTGGCCCGTCTGCAGTTTTTGCTCTTTTTTGTTTATGACACGAATGAGCGAAGTTTTTGATATTTGTTGATTGCTTTTTCGGCTCTGATTGTGGGCGCTAGAGTGGGCATGCTGATGAAGTAGGCATGGTCGGGGAGAAACAAATCTATTTGCATTTTGATTTCATTTTGTTGAGAGCTCTGTATGAATAATGGTTTAATTGTCTTGTCAGAGCTGACGAGTGAATAGCAAAGGGATTTTAAATAATTAAATCTATTTAGTTTAGTTAAATTATTAAAGTTGTATGTTTATTTTACATAATTTATTTGATTAAAATTGAATTTAATATAAAACTGTTTTTAAATTGTATTTCCAAGAATATTGTAATTTAACTCTCAATAGGGCGTCTGCCATTCTATGCCCCTATACGTCATTCACTTATCCAGATAAACCCTTTACACTCTCTTCGCCATTAGCGAAAAATTCCATTCAATCAAAACACTCTTGTTTTGCATTTCTTCCGCTTAAAAAAATAAACGGAGACATTTGCAAATGTTTTCATTGCAAGCTGCGTGGGATGATGCGATGATGCAGAACCACTGATTTCTTTTAGTGGGAAATTCTCTTGTGTATCTTGGATATGCATAATGGAAAGTAGGGTTGTTTTCAACAGATGACAGTGCGAATAAAGAGCTCTAAGGTCGCATTTAAATTTGCTTTAAATTCAGGGGAGATAAATATATACTCTTCTAAATCGGAATAATTTATAATTTAGATAAAATTAAGTTCTGATCTAAGAGACAGAAAATGAAATAAAATAATCAACAGTTATTTGGTATTCCTTGACTTGAACTCGTATGAGTGGTGGCCTCAAAAGCAATTTGTCCAACGCAATGCCATAAACTGGCCTTCTAGAATTTTGTAATAGCCCCGATAACAATGGCTTGGCACATCAACAGGAGCAGCAGCACTCCTTGAGTGACAGGATGCCAAGGAAATGGAGGAGGCTGAAGGGGCGGAGTGGCCAGGAGGCAGGCGTGACACCGAGATGGCCAAGGATAGCTGGCAGGTTGGATTAACCCCGTTCCCATGGCCGAAGTCACTGGCAGGACACTTGACTGGCGGTTGGTGGAAGGTCTGAGGTCTACTGCCCGGCCTGCTGTGCAATTGGTTTTGCGGGGCCATAAGGACTCCCACTCCGCACTTCCCATTCAACCTTCAAGGCCATAACAACAAATGGCCAAGTAAAATGGATGTCGACAGCAGATGCTTCACTTCCTTCTGCTGGACGTCATTTGCATTTATCCCATCCATCCATATCCTTTTAGCCACCATAGCCACCGGAGCGATTTCAAATGATGCTATTTGTGGCTCGTTTTTGATCGATTTTTATTATTTATATAAACCGATTAGTGGTTTGCGTGTATTTTTATGGATATGTGCAAATAAAAAAGTCTCTTATAATCTGACGCAGTCAATAGCTGCAAAAGTTTATAAATACCGGGCGATCCAGTGCCAATATAAATTGATTGACATGAACATAAAAAATAAATGCGTGCCTTTCCACCGGAAATGAGCAAAAAAAAAAAGCAATATGGCAAATGGAAGTGATGGGTTATATGTATTATACAAATGGCATAATGGCTATAGCTATTGACCGTTGTTGTTGTTGTCATTAATGCTTGATTCCCGACTGTTTTTGCCGCATACTTTATTGACGTATTTGGGTTCGTTTTGGCGCCTTGATTACAATTCCCTTCCGGCAGTCATTAATTTTTATTTAGCACATTTTCGGACTGCCCGAAAGGAGAGCGGGAAACGAGAATCGAAATCGCTGTTTCCCAGGTAAGAAAAATGGCGCAAGGACAGTGAGGTTCAGGAGAATATGAATAAATTATTGCTACATGTGGGCGTTTGAATCGGGGGCTTTTTCCCCCTGCCACGCCCTTGGGGCGGAAACGGAAAGTGTGTTAATTTCCGACAGCAAAATGTTGGACGTGAACTGCAATTGATTTCAATGGGATGACAGAATAACGAAAAAAGTGGCTGTTGTTGAATAAGTAGAGGTCGCCCAGAGGTGTAAAAACTGTTCATTTCACAGCGTTGAAAAGAGCATATACTTTATATTTTTGTTTATTAATATTAAAGCATGTGTATTTTAAAGGAAAACAGAGTATGCCTGAGCAATCGATTGTTTAAAATATAATTTAAAATCTTAAATTCAGATAGGCAAATACGAGAAGTTTTGTTTTTACTTTTAAAATTTGCATACCTTTATATTTATGGTTAATTTGGTCTTTAAATAAATAAATAAATAAATAAATACTTACGCAAACTACTTAAAGCATATTTACTTAATACATTGCCTTACTTTTATTCATGTTAAACTTAGTAAGAATGCACTCTCCCTTCCTCAAGAGTTGCCTCATTTATTATTCATTCAATATTAATTCAAGCATTAAAATTCGTTCATTTCCCTTTACCCCTTTAACGGCATGAAATATTTTATTAAAATGCTTTCGCATTATCCAGACGCCCTTATCATGTAGGGCTATCATTGTCCGATTTATTGGCAACAAGGGCATCGTGGGTTTCTTTCATTCATTCATTCACTCACTGCTGTGACAAAGGATTTTTGCTGAAGTTAAGAAAATCATGCAGAACGTCTTTTACCCTTTCTTGAACATGAAAAATTAAACATCACAAATTTATATAATTTATCTATATGAATTTTTGTGGGTTTACGATTACATTAAATTAAAAAAAAAAACTGAGAAGAACTTATTACAATATCATTAAGCACATGTATTGTGTAAAGTGATTATTTGGATAAAAATGATCGATTTCATAAATTAATAGTTTTATAATATCCATTTTTTAAAAACAATTTAAGCTTAGTTTTATTACATTTGTGCTGTGCAACCTCGACAAAGGCTCGAACACCTTAAATGTCCGCAGGCCGACTGCATTTGCATATGCCTTACCTTGTTCAGCAGTTTTTCCAGCCAACATCCAGCCTTTGCCCTTTTTTCGCAAACATTTTCCCTCCATGCCAGACCATGACCACCGCAGGTCTTTTGTATTCGCACGTCCATTTCTGTTTATCATTTTTCCCACCTCTGTTCGGGTTTCCTTACACGAAACATGTAAAATGCATTCAAGCTGAATTTGTAGGCGGTAAATTGGAAATCTGAGCAAAAAATGTGTAGCTACATGGAATATATTTTAGTCCTTCGATTTTACTAAATTTTGTTAAATTTCATTTAATTTTGGTGAATAGGGGAGAGTGGGGGAATTTCGTCAGCATTTTTTCAAAGCTATTTATTGTCCATCTTGAGACACGATATCATATTTCTATTTTTATTGTTGAATGCGGTTAGCACTAAGCTTTAAAATGTGACATTCCCCTATTTTTTTAATTAACTTGGTGATTTATAAAAAATTAAAAAGTAAAACCAATATACTGGGGCAATCTCACCACATAGGGGGGTAAAATCACCACACAACTGGGGAAATTTCGTCACCTGAAAAATGTAGGGAACTTTACGCCTGTAAGTATGTTACACTGATCGAGCGTACCATTTTTGTTGACGTCCTATATTTGTTGCTGCTGCTGGTAGTCTGTTCGTTAGCCAGCTCGTCAAATATAAAAATATGTATTTAAATTAGGTGCGAATTTACCCTTAGCGTAGGGTGGCGAAACTTCCCCAGACCGTACTTTTTTAGAAATAATTATTTTTCTTCCGAAATTAGGCGCGAAGTTAAAAATCACTGACGCAGAAATGCACATTATAGCACTGTGTATTATATAAAAAATCGTGTATATTATTCCTTTTGAATTGTGGCATACAGAAAAAATTTCGTCGAGAACTAAATGTAGCTTTTGAGCTGTTAAAACACATTTAATATTATAGCTTAATTATCTTGGCCTTCTGTGCAAAACAAATGCATTGGTTGTGTCTGGCCGTCATGAAGGACTAAAACAAAAAAATTATATATTTTTACGACTTATGGATTCCGAGATATTGCAGGTGACGAAATTGCCCCTGTGACGAAATTCCCCCACTCTCCCCTACTTAAAGATAACTTTTTAATAATATTTAAATTGGTGTTAAAAGCTAAATTATTTCCTTTTTTCTTTTCTCTTACTTTCTGTAAAATATACATCACCATAACAGTGTTTTCCCGAAAAAATAATGTTTTTTTTTTCGAATAATCCGATTATGTTTTTCTTAAAATTCGAAAAGCATCAAGAAATCATTTTATATTTTTCTTAAAAATATTAAACCATCCATTAAAGTAAATTGCTTTTAAAGCTCTTTTTATTTTAAACCAAACAAAATCGACGAATTACACATTTTAAAAATATTTTTCTTTCTTTAAGAATTAATTTAGAATTTCGTTGAAATAAAATAAGCTAAGTCAAGAAATTACCCACCCGCCTTTTTTGCAATGAAAATTCCTTTTAATTCCTAAATGCGTGAAATCAACAGGTAACTGGGCTGGAAATGAAGGGCTAAAAAGGCAACAAATTCCCAAGTCTAAGCCCACTGGCGGCCGGCAGCGGATGTTAGCTTTCTGGGTAACACTTTACGGCCGACACACACACACATACACGCACTTAGGCCGCCGTTTCCGTTTCCGCTCACTTAATGTTTCATTTTGTTGCTGTTACTGGCCAAAACCAAGAACCGCCGCCTGTCACTCAACACGAGTGTGTGCCTCGGTGGTGTGTGGGTGTAGGCCAAGTTAATGTCCAACATGCTTGTCCATGTGTCAGTTAGGGGCCGCCTTTGTGTGCGTTGTGTGTGGGCCATGTGCTGGCTTCCGAGACAAAATGGCTTAAGTAGTCACTTTTTGTGCTTATGCCCGGACTTTGGTTTAATTAATTACGAGATTAATGTGACTGCACAGTGTGTGCGCTGTGCGATTTGCGATGTGAGTGGTTGTGCGTCTGGCCGAGGCAATTGCTAACCATATATCGCTGGAGGTAGGACATTTGGACACTTGGACGTTTCGGCCAACTGCGTGTGACGCCGTCGTAGATGAGTTCATACTGAACAACATATCGGGCCAGTAATTACATTCACACCCCACACATTTGTCATTAACGTTGCGGCTGCGGTGTGAGCTGAGGGCCTTTGAGAAGCCAAGGAATGTGTCCGCATAAATGTTTATGAAGGTAAAAAATATTGAAAGAAAGGTGATCAAAGGAACAGGAATAAGTTTAAAATTTAATTAAGTAGGCTATGACCAGGATCTCAAGATTCAGATCTTAATTTTTAAACCTTTTCTAGACTTTAATACCAAATATGGTAGAAATAAAATATTGGATTTAATTTGTAAATAAATCTGGATTCTACAATTTAATAATTTACTGAAGAATGATTAAATTTTAAATTTTTTAATCAAATTACAATTTTAAATTCATTTTATTCGATTCAAGGTTGATTCGCAATCTGGATTATAATTTATAGCTCATGTCTCCTTTATTTACAGCATCTCAATTGGTTTTTCGGTCGCCGTCAACGTTTTAATTAATCCCCTGGAATGCTCAATTTCATTGCGGTTTTTGTCAGTCGGCATGTTAACAATCATCCAAATAGCGACTGCCACTTTTCCGGTTTCCCCTTACTCTTCCTATTAGTAAGCTCCATTTTAACTGACATATGTCAACACTCATTAGCTCAGCGCTCTACGTTTCCGTGCTGTTTTTGTAGGTATTATTATTGTTACTGTATTTTTTGTTGATGATTGATGGGTTTGTTATTCAAATAAGTGACACACGAAAAACATGACAAGAGAGCTTTAAACTCCGTGTAGATGAAAACATACAATTTTCGATATTTTGCGAGAGTTTGGGGGATGGATGATTGGATAGATGGATCGAAAGTCCCCTGGAAGTCTACTTTACATTCAAATGGCGTGCCAGGAGAGAGAAGCTGCTCCTCCCATTCCCTTCCTGCAGAGTCACTTTTTTATGTGCGTTAAAGAGCCTTTCAACTTTCGATATGTAATCCTTTGATTGATGCTCGGCAACGTCAAAGCAACGTACACCCAAAAACACAAAACCTCTGCGCCCATCGTCCTTGGTATTTGGTCCTTGGTCCTTGCTGCTGCTGCGGTACTGCAGTACTGCTAGCTACCGAAATCAACGCCTATGCAAATTTGCCCAAGGACCAAGGTGCGAGGAGAGTGATAGCGGGTTGGCTGGATAAACCCAGAAGGCGGGCCAACGAGTGAGACGAGTGTTAGACATATGATGACAAAGACGATTTTCGCATTTTTGCTTTTTGATTAGCCTGCACAACCACTACTACTACTTCTACGACTGCAGTGGCTTGGGAAGCCTGGCAGGGATTGGAAAGTCGATGAGACTAGTAGGCCTGCTTTGGGGCCGAAGTGAAATTTCAGAAAAGTTCAGGTAGCTGTAACTGTAAGCCCAACCGTAAACAGTAGCCACAAAGCAAGGCGTTTGATGTGATTTTCGCAATTGAAGGCTTCCAGGATCCAGCATCCTGCATCCTGCAGCCCGCTGCATTGGCTGCTCCTGCTGCAGCTTACATTGGAAACTACGGCAAAACAAAACTGCTGAAACGGCATAGAAAATCTCAAAGAGAAAGCCAGTTAACAGTATGGAAGAGTCTGCCTTTGTTTCTTAAACCTTTTTCAACTTTTGGTTTGCTTCAACTTTGGATATAGAAACATTTTTAAAAACTAGTACATGTTTATCCAGTCAAGGTAAACTTTTTGTGATTATAAAGCAGAAAAGAACAAACTTTTATTTTAAAACTATAAATAAAAAATATTTTCTATACTTTTTTCTATTTCCAATGACCTTGTTTTTTTTAGATAACTATAAATATAAAATCATGCATAAACTTGTGGATAATATTTAACCAAAAGACAATCTAATAATTATTTTTACAGTTTAATTAATTAGTTTTTAAATAATAACACAAAAAAGTACTTTAGTTCTAGCAAAAACTTTTAATTAAAATGGAATTAAATTTTTGCAAATCCATGTCAGTTTATTAAAACAAATACGTTTTTATAATTGCATTGACGCACCTGGGCAGCCCGCAAAAAGTCATTCTTAAAGCTTACCCGCTCAGCTGACCACATTTTGATATCTGCAAAAGCCACTCGACGTTGTCCCAGAAAGCCGCGAAATGCAAATTGAAATCAATTAGCTAATTATGGTGCATTGCAACCGCAATCGGGGAAATGAGAGGCGGAGGCCGATGGTAGGCGCTGATTTTAAAGCTGATATTAAATCAGTATCGATTAAATGGGCTTAGTCTAAACCTTGGCCATGGCCAAAAGCGCGGCCCTTGAAGTTCACGGGTTAATCCGGCTCAGCAAGTAATTTTCGGCGAAAAGCGCCGATTCTATTATGCAAATTTTCCCACTCCTTTTCCGTTCAAACAATTTGGCCAATGGACTGCATCGTGAATTCCGATTTTCCCCCAATCCACCTGTTGGTGAAATTAAAATCAAGCGGGGATTCCGGGGAACAGGTGGCGTTGTAACCAGGTGGGTCTAACTTTGCACTCTGGCGAAAATATTATTGAAGGATTAAAGTTTAAACTTTTAAGTGCAAAAACACTTCAATTCAATTGTGTGTGTGTTGCTGGCTGTGCTGTGCGTCGCTGTTTGTTAGTTAGTTAGTCAAGAGGACCTGTAAAGGCGTGTGGCCTGGCGCACTTTAAGCCAGGAGTGGTCTGAAAACTTTCCGTTGCGGTTGGGCTTGCACCTTGGCCACACAGTTGCATTTGTCCCTGGTCGGAGTTTCAATTCACAGTGTTTTGCCTTTTTCACAAAGCTGAAATAGGGTTAAGTAACCAATATGAAGAAAAACAATGGACTTAAATATATTTTAATATTTTATTGAATAATTCAAATTAAATTAAACTGTTCGAAACCAAAAATTTACTTCGTTACACAAGGATTTTAATAAAATGGACGTCAAAGTTGGAAAATTCAGCTTTTGGTCATATTTGAACCGCAATTTCAGGCGAACGGGTTCCAGGTTTCTTGATCATTTGACAAATGCAACTCTTTATATTCTAATAACAAACTGAAAATAAATTTAGGATTTTTTACAGAGTTATAAGCGAAAGAATGGCATTGTCATAGACATAAAGCTGAGGTCAAAATAATAGTACTGCAACCGCTCTTCATTCTAGAAGGTAATTGTAATTATTATAATCAAGCAAATTGAGGTTTCATTTTTAACACAGTGTGGCTGATTTAAAAAATTTAATTATATTTAACATTAAAACAATCAACGGTTTTAAAGAAATTAAAAACAAAAATAATTCATTAATTAATAATTCATAATTCATAATTAAAAATTAAATTTTTTATATTTACTTTAAAATAAACCTTAGGGCTTTTCGGAAACGTATCTAGTAAATTATTTAAAATATGTTTCATCCAATTTTTTTCTAACATCTTTAATTGTGTTGTTTATTATCTCCATTAAGTCCTTTATAAATTAAATAAACGTAGCCTTAAACTCCCCAACTTCTTACAAATGAAACACGAAAAGATAATCGCAAGGCAAAAAAAAAGAGCGAATGGAAAGGAAAACATTTAGGGGACACAAGCAGCTTAATCGGAGGGATACTGGCTGTATTTCGCAATGGGGAGCCACATCCCTTTGCTAACCCCATTTCCATTCCATCATTGACAAGTGGCCTTTAAATGAAGTGAAGAAGCCAAAGCTGTTGCCGTCTTTTGCAGCTGACGACATAGTCGATGGGTGGTGGAAGGAAAGGGGGCATTTGGTAACGGCCTGGCCCAGAACGTCGTCCTTGAACATTAGTTGGAAGGCTGTAAGGGTCCCGTTTTCTTCTTTTCGCTGGTCCTTGTTCCTGTGCCATTTCCCTTCGTTGTCTTTCGACACGTTGAAGGAATGCCGAGCATGGCCTTTCCTCTTGCAACTTCGCGTTCAACAATTTAGTGTGCATTTTCCTATTCTACTTGGTTTTTTTTTTAGCTTTAGCTTTTCCACTTCTTTGAAGTTTTTCCCGCGACTTTCTCTTGAGTGCCAGGGGGCGGGCCGCGTTTAAGTGATAATCCTGACTTATGCTGCGAATAATGTTGCTAAACTGTTGACTGCACTTTCACTTTAACTTCTATCCACTTTTACCCACTTAAAGCGACGCCAAAAGTCTCGCCTCTTTTATTTCACGATGATAATAAGAGTGCTGAGAAAAGTTCTTAAGCCTAAAACAAAATCTATTTTTGAATTTAAATATTCTACTGAACTTATGAAACTTATCTTTAAGCGGAAAAAAAATTAATATAATGTAATGTTCCCATTAATTTATTAAACTTTTATAATAAATATTTAAAATATTGTTGGATTTTAGTATTAGATTAAACATTATTAAAATTATTTAAGCTGTCCCCATTCGTGATTGGAAGAAAAAAAAAATATATTGTGGGTTTTTTCTTTTAGGTACGACTTTCTTGTACTTCTTATAGTTTTGAAATGCTTGGTAAACATCGTACTCTTTACTTATTATTTATTTCCATCTAACATGGTATAGACACGCATTGGCCTCCGACTTCTGACATTTCGGGGCCACGAATGCCAGTTGCTTAAATTCCAGAAATACTTTGACTCTTCCTTCCTTCCGGCATTTCCCAGCCCCGCAGCCCGTGGCCGCCGCCCTCTGCGGTTTTCCCCCGTTGGGCTTATGCAGCTGAAGGAAAAACGTTGCTCACGTTTTCGTGAATTGATTTGCGAGCGTTTTTGCGGCGAAGTTCGGATGTTCGGGGGTCACAGGTCACCCCTTTTGGCCTTTGCCTTGTCTTCTGCTGCTCATTCATAATGAATAATTTCCGCACGAATTGAATTCAATGGCCAAATGGTTTCGCCGGCTTGTGCCGTTCCTGCCTAATGGCCATTATTATTATTAGGATTATTATGATTACGATTACAACCGAGCATATTATCCTCGGTCTTTTTGTCCTGCTCAATAGTTTTCCATCAAAGTTTCCTTCGTAGCCTGTCTTCCATTTCATTAGATTGATATTCGACCGCAAAAACTCGAGTTAATGTTAATGCATGATTTATGGCGATTTTAATTATTGTGTAAGGTACCGAAAATATCGGGCTTGGTTTATATAATTTGATTAATTCGCTAAGTAATATTCGTGAATACATTCAGTAATCGAATCACTCCCATAATTTGCTTAATAACCTATAAAAACCGCATTCGAAACATTTATTAAAATGACACTTGAAAACTTGTTTCAAAAGGGATAAACTTAAAATCCGCAAAAAACTTAAAAACCCACCAATTGTAAAAGCCTTTTATTTAAAGCAATTTCGCAAACAATATTTTAATTAATTGGTAAATAAAAACGATGCCAAAAATCAACAAGAAAGAAAATGCGAAATCATTGACTGCCATATTAAATTGGAATGCGTAAAGCGGTGAAATAAAAAAGGAAACCTATCAGAACGCCAAATGGGAATTATCAAACAGGCAAAGTCCGAACTGAAAGCTTTTATGTACTATATGAAAATCTTGTTGCAAAAACAACCCACAAAAGTAAACAATCGAAATAGCACACATACAGGGAAAAATTAAGGCAACTGCAATCAAATTTGGCCAACAAAAACTTGGGCCATAATAACTGCATTTCGCCATTGAATGTTATTGCATTAGTTTGTCGGGAACACAAACAGAAAAACCGAGAGCCCAACAACAGGAAATGTGAAAAAGGAAACGCTGAGAATGTGGAAAATCACATTCGAGCGAAAACTTTTTACTAAATGACACTATGGCATAACAATTGCATTATCCCCTTTGATCTTTGATTGGGTTTCTCTTATTTCTGTGGCTACCACTATTAGTTCCGCACTGCATTCGATATCCAATCAAGTAGCAATTAAGGCGGAGGGCATTTGGGATATTCAATTTCATTAGCTGATTACTAAACAATTTCTGCCCAAGACCATTAAAAAAGAATTTATTTTTACAAATCGTCTTACAGTTTTGCGTTTTTTAACAAGCAAACAAATAGTTTTGAATTAAGAGGCAAAATTACAAAATAACCCTTTAAAAAAGTGGAGCAATTACTATACACTAAAAACCTAAAACCATATCGTGACATCAAAAAGTAAATTTTTTTTTTAAACTGAACTAGAACAAAATTCGGAGTAAATCTTTGCATAATTTTGGTTCGTCTGATTCGCTTGTTTGGTTTAGGCTTTGATTTTACTTCTATCCTTTCTAATTCCTTTTTTTTTGGGGAACTGCAATACTAACCATGATGACGATGGTAACCGAATTCCGGCCACGAAGTGACAAACGCATTGAGCAAATAAATTTGTTGGCCAACAAAAATGTTTGACACGAACTGGATGGTTCTTTCTCTCGGGATTGCCTTCTCCCAAGCATGCGCAATGTGGGATTTTCCAAAACTAGAACACGAGAGGAAAACTACAATTCACCATAGAAGATCAACAAGTGGTTGCCGGTCGACGAGAAAATGTTTTGGGGTCTTCTTGAGAGCACTGCTTGCTTTCTGAAGGGGAAATACTTGAGTTGAAAGTGTGGTGGCTTTTTTACCAACTGCCTTACCGACTTTAATGCTACCATAGATTTCCCCAGCGAACACTATGTGGGAAAATTCATGTGGAAAACTGACCATGGCAAGCAGTTTTTAGTTTATGATGGACGTTGATGCACTACGAGCAGTACAAACAAGTGGCCCAACGATACCAAGCACGTGCTTGTTACGCGCGGGACCCTTTATCAATTAGGGCAAAAATGCGAGTTCGCGAGGAAAATACATGAAACAAATAGAGACGGGACATATAAAGATTATAAAGATTATGAACTAAGATTGAAGCAAATGAGATAAAATTTTAGTTTTTAATACAGGGATAGATGTAGAAGTGCAAATTAAATGATAAAGATTGTTATAATTATTACATAGAACACGAAAGGGCTCATGCAGAGTAAAATTTGATGTACATCGAGGCAAATTAAGAGGGTAATAATTTCGTGTTAGTCTAACGGGAACATTAAAAGTTAAACGGTTTACCAGTTCTACAGAATCAATATCACCTCTTATAAGATTATGCATAAAAATAGTACCAAGCATTATTCTACGGTTTTCAAGTGTAGGTAAATTAAGCAATAGTAATCTACTCTGGTAGGAAGGTAGCCTTACGTTTTGATCCCAGTTCAAACTACGAAGGGCAAAAAGGAGAAATTTTTTTTGCACCGACTCAATACGGTCGATGTGCACTTGATATTGTGGACTCCAAACTGAAGAACAATATTCCAAAATAGGACGGACAAGGGAGGTAAATAATAATCTGGTTGTATAAGGGTCATCAAATTCTTTTGACCAACGCTTTATAAACCCAAAAACACTCATAGCTTTGTTGACAGTCAGCATTATGTGGCAGTCAAATTTAAGCTTCGGGTCCAGAAGAACGCCTAAATCATTTACTGAATATATACGGTCAAGTGGCAAGTTCTGAAGCAAATAACTTATAAATGTAGGAGTACCCCTATGAAAGGTCATTACGTTACATTTCAGGCAGTTCAAATTTAAGAGGTTATACTCACACCATACTTGAAAATTATCAATGTCTGATTGTAAGCCAAAACCAGACTCTATATTATTGTATGTCAAACAAAGCTTAACATCATCAGCATACATTAGTACGCGAGAATTTGTTATGATAGAGGGAAGATCGTTAATAAACAAAGTAAACAGCAAAGGGCCTAGATGACTACCCTGGGGCACTCCAGATGTCACGCGGATCATTTTAGAAGCAGCGTTCTTAAATATAACCCTCTGAGTCCTACCATTCAAATAACTTGAAATCCAAGTTAAAAGATTACATGGAAACCCAAGCAAGTCTAGTTTGAATAAAAGAAGAGAGTGGTTAACGGAGTCAAAGGCTTTACTGAAATCTGTATATATAACGTCGGTCTGCATTTTATTGTTAAATCCATTAATTACAATAGATGACAATTCAAGTAGGTTGGTGGTAGTCGATCTTCGCTTAACAAAACCGTGCTGACACGGTGATATTAGCGAGGAACATAAATGTTGCAAATGAGAGGTGATAATACGTTCAAAGGCTTTTGGAATTGCCGACAATTTAGAAATACCTCTATAATTCTGGGCATCCATCTTCGCACCCTTTTTGTGGAGTGGAATAATGAAAGAGTCCTTCCAGATAGTTGGAAAAACTGATGATGAAATAGACAAATGAAAAAGTTTAAGAATCGGTTTACAAATGGTTGAGGCACAAAACTTAAGCACACACCCGGGGAGTCCATCTGGACCGGGAGAATACGTTGGTGTTGTTGATGCTAAATCCTTTGAGAGAGAACTTTCGGTAATTACAGGGGTAAAAATACAATTTGCCCTATTTAAGGGGTTAGGGTAGATAGAATTTGACCAAACAGCCGAACTATAAGTAGTTTGGAAAAATTCAGCAAATAAATCCGCAATTTCAGAATCCGACGATGCTGTTTTTGAGTTTAAACGTACCGATGAAGGCAATGCCGAAGACTTACGCTTGGCATTAACAAAGGTATAAAACTGCTTCGGATCATTTGAAAATTCGAATTTACATTTATTTAAATACATAGAATAGCAATGACTGTTGAGAACATTAAAATCTGAACGAGCCACCACATATTTCGAAAAATCAGATGGCTTACCCGATTTTTTATACTTTTTATAAGTGTTGGACTTAAGATTTTTAAGTCTTTGAAGCGCATTGTTAAACCAAGGAGGCCTGTTTAGCTTTGGAGGAAACCTGTCAGGAACGCATTCGTCAAGAAAAGTGTTTAAAACGCTATAGAAAAGTTCAATTGCACTTTCAATATCCGTGCAATTGTACAAATCAGTCCAATTATATTGCGAAATCATGTAATTTAGTTTATTAAAGTCACATTTTCGAAAGCATCTCGTTTTAGTTTGAGGAACTAAAGGAGAAAGGGTATCAGTACAGGGGAGGCCAATTGTCAATTCCAATGTTGGATGATATTGGTCTTCAGGTACAACAAGTGCGTCAATTCTAGATACCGTAACTTCATGCGGATCTAAAACAAATACTAGATCTAATTGTCTATTTAAAGAATTTCGTATAAAGCTTACTTGCTGTAACGATAATTCCAAAAGGCCATCCACAAAATCATGGGCAGATAAAGGTGCAGCTACAGGTGAGTCAGTGGGAAGAGACCAAGAGATATTAGGGAGATTAAAGTCACCCAAAACAATCAAAAGGTCTCTGTTGGAAAGAAAGGATAGAACAGATTTTATAGCAGACAGATGGTGCTCATAAATTATTAAATCAGAGCCAGGAGGAATATAAGAGCAGGTTACAAAAATAGATGAGGATTGAATGGAAACTTTGACACTAACAAATTCTATATCGTTAGGGATATGAATGTTAAGTCTCTCCGATATTAAACTAGAGGTAACGGCAATCAGTACACCACCCCCCCTACGCGGGGAGCGATCGGTCCTGTAGGTGTTAAAGTTCATTGACAAAACTTCAGAGTCAGATATCTCTGGTTTCAGCCAAGTTTCCGTAAAAGCCAAAATATCTTCAGTAAATGCAGAGGAGTCAGCATAAAGCTTTGGTAGCTTCATATTTAGTCCTCTAACATTTTGATAAGCCAAAAATAAGCCTGTTAGTTTTTTGGCACAGTATTAGGCACAGTGGAAAGCCGATTATTAGGCACAGCGGGAGGCCTGTTATTTGTTCTCGGTTTATTGGGAACAAATTCTTTAATTACCAAATCATCATTAAGCCAAAAGCTTTCAGATAGTAGTACATTAAACACATCAGGCGGAGCAAATATTTTAAAAGAAGATATCCTACGGGCGTACGAAAATCGAAATTGTTCAACTTCAATGTCCTCGGATGGGAATTTTTCACGTATGAATTCCAAAACATCCTCAGATTTAGTATCCGGGGTAAATCTAGAAACAAACAATTGCTTCCTATGTGGAACAACTGAAAGTTTCTTACGCCCCCCAGCAGCAGTCTGAACCCCACTCAGCTGAGAGCCAGAAGCGGCACCTACTGTATCTCTGGGTACAGCTGAGAGATTTTTACGCCCCCCAGCAGCAACCTGAACCGAATTAGTTGATTCCGCCGGCTCTGAAGCATGACTTTCAGATACAGGGACTAAAGGGACAGGGACTACACCGGAACTAGCAGTATCTATTGGCACAGGTGGTTCACTTACCCCTGTGTCACCAGAAACTGCAGCAGCTACCAAGTTTGGATTTAAGGTGGATTTAACACTCGCATTTACTATCGTTGAGCTAGCTTTTTTGCGTTTGGGCGACTCGGTTAATAATTTTTTATTATTAAATTGTTCACAAACGGAATTGAACCCGTCATTAAGCTGTTTAAAAACTCGTGAAAGGTTCAATAGGCCGTCTCGAGTCTGCCCCATAAAGCTGCCCATCTCAGATGTCAATCCCCTGCAGGACTCACATGTCCACATGAGACCAGTACGCAGTTCAATGTAGTCTTTTACTCTGCCGGTAAAGCCTGCACATTTAACGTGCATCATCCCTTCGCAGAGCCAACAGAAAATAAAAGGGTCTTTAGGTGTCGTTGAAAGAGTACAATTTTTCTTAGAACAGGCGGGAGCCATTATAAGAAACAAGGTAAATTAAAAAGAGTAAAAAAAATAAAAATATGAAAATGTGAAAATACCTCGAGTAAATTTGGCACTGGGATCGAAATTCCAAAACCGCAAAAACAACAAAACACGAAAGTATAAGAGCGCGAGATCGCGAATTAAGTCGAGAGCAAGAGAGCGCGAGAGAAAAGTGTTCAATCGACTGAGCGTGGCTTGTGGGGCACCAACAACTAAACGCACGAACAGTTACAATGTAAAGCAAGTGAGAGAGAGACTATGAGAAAAGCACCCAAGAGTCTACAAGAAATTTGGCAGGTTCCGAGAGAGCGAAATTACAGTTATAATAGAGCGGAAAAGAGAGAGAGAGAAAGAGAGAGAATACAAGAGCAAATTTAGAGAGTGCAAATAACACCAACAAAGCCAAGAATTTAAACAAATCTAATGGAAATTGTTAAAATAACTAAAACCACATACCCGTTAACAGGGAGATCTATTTAAAACACTAACGCGATTGTTAGGCAAAACTTTGTTAGTAAGCTAACACAAAACACTTGCGAATAAATCACAAAAATAAATCAAAAACTCAGAGCACAAAGGTAAACACAACCGTTCACAAGCGACGCTAAATCGATTTAATTCAGAGTAGGAAAATAAAATATTTATTTTCAGTCAATTGGTAATTCGAATAGCAGCTGGTTAAAACACATATTTTAAATATAGCTATACTAAACATAAAAGTTTAGACAAAAATAAATTAAAAATTTTTTGCTGAGAAAATAGTAAATGTTTATTTAGATATTTCAGGTAAAAGTGATTAGGCTCAAATTTTGTAAAAACATTTTTGCATTAAGGTTGCAATTGTTCTCCATATTTTTAATTATCTAAAAAGAGGACAACATAATCTTGTAAAATTGTCATTCCTATAAGTTATTCTTCAAGTTCTACAAGTAGTTATCGGACATTTTATCCTCCTGAAATCGAAAAACAATTCGAACGCCGGTCACGTGAATAAGCCGTAACCCCTTCGTCACAAGTCACGTGAAAAATAAATGCTGGTAAGAGAAATGCGAAGCCCTTTGTGAAGTCAGTGCCACGAAGTCAGGAGTTAAAGTGGCTGCGTGTAAAAGTTTTGCGAAATGTAGCGCATATAATTGCGTAAGATGAGCATGAAAGCGGAAAACTTGTTGCATACTGCAAGGCGTTTGTGGCTTTTCTGATTGCGTGTCAAGTTTGTGTGGGTTTGGT
This sequence comes from Drosophila takahashii, assembly GCF_030179915.1. Lineage (NCBI taxonomy): Eukaryota > Metazoa > Arthropoda > Insecta > Diptera > Drosophilidae > Drosophila > Drosophila takahashii. Next base: position 11,884,432 of record NC_091678.1, on the reverse strand, counting down.
TTGGGAATATAAAATGAACGTTCACTGTGTTATAACGTTTTATGAAGGGATGCAAAAGGAAATCTGAGGAACGTTCCCAAGCGGAAATCATTTTGTGATGTGCCAAGATCTTATATAATAAAACAGGAGCTGTATTTAATAGTTTAAGGAGTAGTGTTAAACATATTTAATACACTATCTAATTATTTGTTTATGAAAATTCAGTTTATTATAATATATAATTTTTTTCTATCCTACACTGACACAAAACATATGGCTTATATTCATGTTACCCCAGACATGTGGCCAGAAAGCGGCGGAAGAGACATGAAAATCTACATATTTATAGAGGCAACAATTTCTAAACTAATTTAAAATGGCCTGCCCCAAATTACCCCCCTTTTCTTCGGCCCCTCGACCAACAGACTGTCATCATAAAATATATGCAAAACAGAAGGAAAACAAAGCAGAACTAGAAACTAACCGAACGGAAACACAAACCCTGCCCAGAAACTTTTGTCATCATATAGTTGTTGACCATAACTGTTCAAACACACAATGCCACAATATACCAAGCCATGCCAAAATCTGACCGAATTTGATCAATGAACCCAAAAGTGTGTAGCCAAAATGGCAAATAATTAGCAAACTAAGGCCCACTGCAAAATTTTGAGTAGGTAATGAGTGAGTGTGCGTGGTTTTCATTGCCACACAAATATTGGCAAAATGCAAGGGAAACATCTCGAATCAGGCACATTATCATTGCCTTCTTGCTGAGTAAATATTTATGCTTCGGTACCTGAGTTAATTGACGTCAATATTCCCAATAAAGCCTGTTAATTGGCTCACTAAATAAATATTTATAATTAATTAGGCTGCGACAAAAGTAATGGGACGATAAATTATATGTTTGCTGGGAAGTCTTGAATAGTTTTCTTATGAAATATTACCTTTTTAAGAAAGAAATAAGGTATTTCGTAGTCAAAATCGAGTTATAGAGATGTTAAAAGTGTGTCAACAATGATAACCCCAGTTTACAAAAAAAAATTGATGAAATATACCATGAATGAAACCTTTGTTTTCCGGTAAGGTACGTCTTCCTGATTCAGAAAATGGCACTTAAAATTTTTTTTATGGATAAATTTTTTTTTAAATTGTAAAAAACGTTTTTGACCCTTTTTCAATTTCTAACTTGAGTTGTGGCTAACCGATTTCAACCATAAATAACTAATTTTACAGGTAATAGAATGCTCTCCAACTTTCTTATACACTGCATTGAGTTCCATTCATTAGTTTAGAAGCTACACTTCGTCAAAGTTGTAAAAGTGAGAAAAAATGCAAAAATGCTGGCATAAATGGCTTCGTTAAAAATACACGCCTAAAAACCGAAATTATTTTTATGACTTATTCTTAAAGATACATCTTTCAGTCAACTAACAAGACCATCAACAAAAAAATCAAACAATAGTTCGATTTTATATCGATTTTTTACGTTGGGAAAAACGGGTATTACAGCTCTGTTAGAGCCCTGTTGCGTCAGTTAACAGCTGTAAACGGCCAAAAAAACACCGTTGTCGCAAGCTTCAAAAATGCATATCAAAATAATTTGCTGGTGGATTGTAATAATCAATAGCTTGTTTTTTGTGTCAAAGCACCTTCTACCAGTAGAAGTTATAAAAATAATTTCGGTTTTTAGGCGTGTATTTTTAACAAAGCCATTTATGCCAGCATTTTTGCATTTTTTCTAACTTTTTCAACTTTGACGAAATGTAGCTTCTAAACTAATGAATGGAACTCAATGCAATGTATAAGAAAGTTGGAGGGCATTCTATTACCTGTAAAATGAGTCACTTATGGTTGAAATCGGTTAACCACAACTCAAGTTAGAAATTAAAAAAGTGTCAAAAACGTTTTTTACACTTAAAAAAAAATTTTATCCATAAAAAAAATTTTAAGTGTCATTTTCTTAATCAGGAAGACGTACCTTACCGGAAAACAAAGGTTTCATTCATGGTATATTTCATCGATTTTTTTTTGTAAACTGGTGTAATAAGCTTTCTTCGCAGTTTGGGCATTTTACCTGAAATTTGCATTAAGTGCTTATTTCAAAGAATGGAAACTGAACGGGAGGTGGTCCAGGAAGAGGATGAACTTTGAACCCCAATTGTGTGATATGTGAGACTTCAACTTAAAACAGTTGTAAGTGCATCCTAAGTGCCAACAATTGTACTTACTTGCCCATCTGTCAGATCAGAATTCCGGACTCAGGAAGCACTTCATAAATTCCAAACAATTGTTGGCGTCTTGGTCGAAATGCGAACAAAAGGCAGCAGGCAGCAGGCAAAGCCGTCATCATTGTTTGTGTCTGAGTGCTTAGATAAAGCCGGGGTCAACGGTCTCCTCGCCAGGCCAACCAAGTTGGTCGAACTTTACATGATCTCGGTATCCGTACATCATAATTACCCAAATGCTGCAGCCACTGCAGTCATACAACTCTCTCTGCCGGTTGAGTGCAAATCAAATCACAAATCAAAGTGCCCAGAAACCCAACATACAAATTTAGTTTTGGGGAAAAAGAGATGATGATGACGAGAAATGGCCATCGAGGATGCTGCTGACCCAAACCCAAGCCCAAACTAAAACCCGAACTGAATGGAGCGGCGCCATGTTTGTAATTAGTACTTCACCATTGGCGCTGCTGATGGAATGTCCTCTGTTTTCCGTCCTCCGGTCATGACAAATTTGAAGGCAGTCGAACCTTCGTCCGTCTTTTATGGCCGGGAGGTGAAATATTAGCACTGGCTGGCTGCTGCAGTTTCTGCCTGGCAAAAACACCAAAATTAGTTCAAATTTCGCACATTCCTGTCAAAAGCCGGAAAATTGCGTTAGACAAATTAAACGCGAGCGTATGTAAATCACAGAGTATGGCTAAATTAAGGCAGCCTAACCGAAAATGCAGCTAGTTAATATGTCGATATTTTGGCTTCCGTGTTAGATTGATTAAATTAATAAACTGCCGGATTAAGTTCCAATTTGACTAAAGTGTTAGGACAAGGATAATTGCCTAACTGCCAAACTAAATTGAATTTCAGTTACTGGTTTTTCCCTAGACTTAAAAGATGCTTTGTCATCATAAATTATCAATTAATACCTATATATTTTTTTCATGCTAGAAAATTAAATACGAAAAATCTATATGAATGCATAGGGTTTTTTTTTAACCTCATTTTACCTAACTTCTTAAATAAAATTGAAGTAAATTATTAAGCACACAAATTAGTAAGATCTAAAATATGATTTGTAAGGTTCATATTGCTAGTAAGTTAAACAAAAATATTTTGTTGTATAAGGTACATTTTAAAATGTATCTGCCTCAGCAAAACTTCCCAGTTAATAGCTTCTTTGCCGAGTTCCTTTTCAAAATGTTGCTTTAACTTTATTACCTCCATTTGGAGAAATTACATCACTTGGCTATCAAAAATTCTGCTCTGAAAAAATTGAATTTGCCTTTACCTTTGATTTCGCATGAATTAAGCCAAAAATCTCCTTGCCTGCATCTTTTAAATCAACTCACGTGCCGAAGCAAAATGAATGTGCAAACGAGTCCACAAAAAGGAGGAAGACCTTCTGCGAAAATTCCAACACAAATTTATCTTATGGCAGTCAACAGGTTACTACTTACTTGCCTTTAAAAAAGTACGGATTAACGCAATGCCATGGAAATAAAATGAATGTAAATCAGACAGAAAGTGCATTAAATGCGATTGAGGCTCGCCGTCAACTATTGAAGGGCACAATCTTGATTATCTCCATTTTACAAGAAATCAAATTTATCCAAGGGAGGGAAATTGATTTATCAGCGAAGGCAGTCAATCAGCAGCAAATGCTGGAAATGTGATAAACAGTCTCTAGAAGGGAAATCCTATTCTTAGCTTCTAAATGCGACAGTTAGGACTCTTTGATGCCTCACTTGCAGTTCTTATTTAAATTTTTATATATGTTTTAAAAATGTAAATAATTTTGAAGATTTCTGAACAGTTATAGAATATTTAGTGATTACTTAAAGACTTGCAAAGTTTCTATTTTTCTAGTATGAAAATACCACGACTAGTTTATGCACACTCCCATTAAAATGCCATCATTTTCCATTGGAGACAGTTCATCATGAAATAAGTACATGTACCGGGTATCTAATGGCCGTAAAACTAACTTTCCTGTGAGTTGTAATGGTCGTCCCAATTCATAAGTCTCCAAAAATTCAAACTGGTCGCTAACCCGCCATACGATATTCAAAAACACCTCCCAGCCCTATCCGATACTAAGATAATACCCATCAGCTGGTCCAGTTTGACAGATCGGTGTCAGCTCAAAATATCGCAAAGCTAGGTTTCCGAGTTCAGGCGAGGCCCTTATCGTTTCTTTTCCGTTTCAAACCCCCATCTGAGCAGACGTACAATTTGGCAAGATAACATATTGTTCTTTTGGGCATATGGAGTCCACGTGCCATTTTCTTTGATCGCACCTTATCCAAAGACATCCTCTGCCAAAGCCTGTTAATTGGCCAATTAAAACTTGTTCTATATTTTGACGGAATCGTTAAGGTAAATATTTAGTTGCTGGCGTTTCAATCGCACAGATTTAAAATTTACCTTCATTCCGCACAGATTGCTGCCTTTCACGGCTACATAGGGTCTGGCTACGCCGCCTAGCAGTGTATTAAATCAATCAAAAGACAACATTACCCGCCCCAAAAAGATACATAACGTCATTAAAAGGTCCCGAGGTAAATTATATTAATTCAGCCAGATCGCCATCGTGGTTTTACCTAACACGCCGCTCTGTTACAGTGGTCCGATCTTCAGTAGAAAAGGAGTACAGAAGCCTGCAAATATCGTCGCCACAAAGGCTGGACTTTACGGACAGTGACGACCCCCCCAAAACGCAAAACACAACGGCCCACCTGTACTCTACCCCTCACTCCTGTTCCGCCTACCGTAGCGGTACAGTTTTGCTAGTGGACAAATCTAGTACCCCAGCTATAACGAGGGGTAGTGGTACGAACCGCCGACATCGGACGAACGACTCAACCCTGGCATAGACCAGCTGGCCAGCTCTAAAACAACACCTATAATTTGTGCCCTTCGATCATTAAAAACTCCCTGAAAGTTTTTTTTTTGTAAATACATAAGTGTCGAAACGGCGATCGCTAAAAATCTAAAGTCGTGCTTTGTAAACGCCAGTTAATTTTTTTTCTTTAAGTGATTGCTAGTCGCCCATAACACACACCACTAGTTGAGTGTATACAAAAGTGCGGTTACATATACCAAAACCCTGGAAGAAAATTAATTAAAACCACCAAAAGAAAGAAACCACCACGCAGAACTAATATTTTGTTACATATCATAAATATCATCCCCCCAAACGCATGGGCTTAAACCGCTCTTAGCCCAGTTCATCGCGAAGGCCTTCGACGAGTATTGGAAAGGGGTAAGTGCATTCCAACCAAATGTAATATTCCAAAATTTTAGTTCTGTCTGCCTATGCCCGGTCTATATATGGCCGTGGAGAAGCAGTAATTTTGCATGTTTGTTTTGATTATCACTTCCAACTCTCTTATCGCCAGCCAGCATTATGTTAAAGACAAATGGATTTGCGATAAGTGAATTGTTGTGAGCTTTAATATTCCATATTCTTTCTTTGCATTTTTGTATAATTTCTACCCTTTTCAGCTAGTGTGAGTGTTGTTATGCGCGAGTAGGAATAAATTCCAATGAATAAATATGAACATAGGAATAGCTAGTTTACGTTTCAGTTTAAAATCATGAAGAAACCCGACCAAATTGAATTAAACAAATGAATTATTGTACACCGAAATAAATATGAACGAATTTCTTATAAAACCTAGACCAGTTAAAAAAAAATATATATATATATATGAAATAAACCCTGATGAAGTGTAATCAGAAAGCTACTGTTAGTCAATTTTTTTTTTCCCTTTCTGGAATTATTGAAGTAATAAAATTTGTAATCATGTTTAGAGAAAATATTATGAGTGAGTAGATAACTTATTTCGCGACCTGGGAATGTGAATATTGTGATTGATAAAATATGGGGTCTTGCCGGAACAATATTAACATTGGCAAAGACATTGGCAGGGAGGGTAACGATTTCGTGTGAGGCAATTGCCATCTAAGACTTCACCGATCGTTTTGGTTAACTTCCCTTTTCCTCTCAATTATTTGGATTAAATTGGACTGATGGTTGTGTTGCCTCGATACCCGGCAGATACAATATTTGTGGATGATTTCAACCATGATCGTGTGGTTATTTAGTTTCAGTTAGGGACTCTAAAAATTATTCTTAATGTAATGTTAGTCAGTAGGGTCAGCAACTAACCCCCCCAATCCCGTAAGAGCTAGTGTTGACATGGGTCCCGACCCGCTGAGTTTCCTACTGTCTGATTCAGTTGAAATAGACTGAGAGTAATCAATTTATTCCAAGTTTACCAAACCATTACATAAGTTTTGGCGCCCAAAACGTGGGGCAACGATACATTGTTTTCTTTTTGTCAAGAAACAGTTTATTTAATCCCAAATTTCTAGTGAAAAAAAAAAAGAATAAAATAACACAAATAGAACGGATCTCTTTTATTTAGGATATCGAATTATAGCGTGAGTTGTAAATATCGACCAATTAGAAGACAAAGGTTAAAGTTTGTGTGAACTGTATAACATCTGTATAATATCACTAGATCTAACAGCTCATTTGCGTTCGTATGACATTAATTTATATTTACTTATAGATAACAAGGTTTCTGCATTAAATAACTATCTGGATATCGTAAGTTCAAGAAACTGGACTAAAATAAAAACGACCGATAGTATTATATGATAGGACAATTAACTGTAGTAGATATATTGGTCGTCATCAGTTTTATGAGAAAAATGTCAAGTAAGAGGTAGACTATTTGCAGATTTCGGCTGGACTGGAATACAATCAGCATGTGCATGTGTGCATTGTCCGTTCATACAAACCAGCAAATCGTCTAACCGACGAAAACATTTATAATCATGAATAGATTCAATAGCCAGACAACTTATAAAAGCAATAGTAATAAAAATAAACAAAACTAAAAATATCTATACGGAATGAGGAAAGTTATAACCAGTAATGGCAAAGATCAGAATATTCACAATCCCAAAAAGGTCAGCGAAAAGAAATAAATTTAAAAATAAAAAAATAAAACATATCATTAAAACCTAAAACAAAATGACACTCGAACATACTCCACAAAAAAACATGGCACCAGCAGCCAAACAAAATGTGTGCTTAATTTGCGAGGATACAATGACTGACACTCAGCCGTGTGGCATAACTACATGCAAGCATATATTTCATAAAAGCTGTATTGATACTAGATTTCATCCCGATAAGGAGAATGAATGTCCAGTTTGTATGACAAAGGTCTTGTTACATGATGTGAAAGTAGTGGTTGGAAATTTTTCGCCGGAAAAGATAACGAATACAAACGAAGGTCAAAACAGACGCCCAAATACGAGATCGATGGATAGGCCACTTGAACTAGGAGAGGCATCAGCAGAGATACAGGCGGGTCAACCTCAGCAATTTGTAATTCCGGCTGAAAGTAATAGAGGAGCCCGGGGTAGAGGGGCATATACGCGAAGAGGTGGACGACGCGGTAGACAGCCTCGAACACCTAATCGGAGTGAAGAAAATTTAAATGACGACAATTGGTCGCAACCGGATATCGAAGCGCTAGTTCGCGAGACAGTAAGGCAAATGATGATATCTTCCTCTGCTAGACCCGCTATAAGTGGTCAAGATAATCAACAGCAAGGTAGACAGGATTCTGTTAGATCCGCTATAAGTGGTCAAGATTATCAACAGCAAGGTAGACAGGATTATGTTAGTCCAAACGGAAACCGTTCGAGATCGCAAACTGCGTCCCTGATCGCTGCTAATAAAGTGGCTGATATTATTCAGAAATGGGGAGTAAGATTTGACGGGAGTCCAGAAGGATTGTCGGTTGAAGAATTTTTATATCGAGTGCAAGTCCTGACTCGAGAGCATTTGAACAATGATTGGGAAGCATTAGGACGAAACATTCACCAGTTGTTAGTGGGAAAAGCAAGCGCCTGGTTCTGGCGATTTCATAAACGAGAAGAATCTGTTGATTGGGAACAGTTTTGTCGAGCGCTTCGAGCCCAGTACAAAGAAAGTCGCTCTACAACAGAGCTACGCGAGCAAATACGATCGCGGAAACAAAAACTTGGTGAATCATTTGATACATTTTATGAAGCCATTTGTAAACTTAGTGACAAACTCTCTGTTTATTTTGAAGAAAAAGAATTGATTGAATTAGTTCAAGGAAATTTACTACCGGATATGAAAGACAGATTACTCTTTGAAGAAATAGGTTCCATCAGTCAGCTGCGTCGATTGGTGCAAAAGAGAGAGAACTTTTTGCAGGATGCCGGGAAAACTTTTCGAATCCCTGGAAGGCCCAAAGATATAACTGGTCGTGTGTATGCGGTAGACGAGCATCAGCTCGAAGAAAACGAAACAGAAAACATGGCAAATGATATCGCGGCTGTGGAACGAACTCCTTCCAAAATTGTTTGCTATAATTGCGATGCTACGGGTCATGTATGGAAAGATTGTTTAGCAGAACGTCGCGTATTTTGTTACGGGTGCGGCAAGCCCCAAGTATATAAGCCAAACTGTTTAAATTGTAAGAACCGTTCGGAAAACCGAAAAGCGGGGGCATCCACAAGCCATCGGGTGTCCCAGTCGTAGAAAATCAGGTCCAACAAATAGCAGAAAAACAGAAAACGCAGACTAGTGTAAAAATAGAAACAGATATTGAAAGAAATAATTCATTACCTATAATATTAAGACGTCCGAAATTAAATGAAGTTTCCAGTGAAGTCCAAACTGCGTTTCGGCCATATGAAGAACGGCTTAGAAACTATTATTTAGTAAGAGATCGGATATTTTTTGAAAAGACCCAGCCCCAAAAGAGGAACACCATAAGATTAAAAAATTATTACTTGAATTTAAGAAATAGGCAAAAGAATATAGTATCTACAATATTCCAGAATAGCTTAGATAGAAGAAGTTATGCAAATGTTTCCTTTTTAAATCTTACAGAGTGGGGATTGCTGGACACAGGAGCAAATATTAGCTGTATAGGGTCCGAGTTAGCATTGCAGGATTTTAGTAGTTGTTCTGGGTATAAAGCCATCGTATCCAACGTTAAAACTGCAGATGCTAAGCCACATAAGGTAACAGGAATTCTGAAAATAATTATGACATATAAAGAAAAAGCTAAGGAAATGGAACTTTTTGTAATTCCAACCATTGCGCAGAGACTTATCTTAGGAATTGATTTTTGGCGAACTTTCGAACTAGCACCAAAAATAGTTGGAGCAATCGAGAACTCACTAATCACAGAACTGGTCGAAGATTCTTATCCGCTAACGGAGACTCAATTGCAGCAACTGGAAGCAGTGAAAGAATTGTTTCCAAACTTTGCAAAACAGGGTTTAGGACGAACATCGCTAATAAAACATCATATAGACGTAGGAAACGCCTTTCCAGTAAAACAGAGACACTATCCCGTTAGCCCGGCCGTGGAAAAGGTTCTTTATGCTGAAATTGATCGCATGTTGGAGCTTGGGGTAATAGAGCCATCAAAAAGCTCGTGGAGCTCACCAATTCGGATGGTTATCAAACCGAATAAAGTCAGACTTTGCTTGGATGCGCGAAAATTAAATGACGCGACCAAAAAAGATGCATACCCGTTACAGAGCATAGACGGCATCTTTTCTCGTCTTCCTAAGGCCAATATTATAAGTAAATTGGACCTCAAGGATGCCTATTGGCAGATTCAGTTAACGGAAGAAGCAAAACCACTTACGGCTTTCACGGTGCCGGGTCGAGCTTTATTTCAATTCGTTGTTATGCCGTTCGGCTTATGTAACGCCCCATCCACTATGTGTCGTCTCATGGATGATTTGATTCCTCCAGATCTACGCCACTGTGTGTTTGGATATTTGGATGATTTGTGCATTGTGACAGAAGACTTTCAATCCCATTTGTCGGTTCTTATCCGAATTGCAGAGCAGTTTAGAAAGGCCAACCTAACGTTAAACATCAGCAAGAGTCATTTTTGTGTGACTAAAGTTAATTATTTAGGGTACATAATTGGAGAGGGAGGTATTTCCACAGATCCTGCTAAGATATCCTGTATTCTAAACTGGCCAGCCCCTCGGAATATCAAACAAGTTAGAGGATTTCTAGGTGTATGCGGCTGGTATCGCCGTTTTATTTCGAATTTTGCCGAGTTGACTTTTCCTTTAACGGAACTTTTGGCAAAAAGTAAAACTTTTAAATGGTCGACAGAAGCCCAGGCAGCGATGGAATTACTCAAGATCAGGCTTACCTCGGCCCCAGTACTTCATAACCCAGACTTTACCCAAAAATTCTTTCTCCATTGTGATGCTAGTGATTTCGGTATTGGTTCAGTTTTGGTACAATTGTCAAACTCAGGTGAAGAAAGGCCAATAGCATTTATGTCAAAAAAGCTTTCGAAGTCACAAAGAAATTATAGTGTCACGGAGCGAGAATGTTTGGCAGTTATATTGTCTATTGAAAAATTCCGTTGCTACCTTGAGCTCCAAGAATTCGAAGTGATAACAGATCATTCAAGCCTTGTTTGGCTAATGAGACAACAAAATGTCTCAGGTCGACTAGCACGATGGATTTTTAGGCTACAGGGATTTAAGTTCTCTATTTCACACCGCAAGGGGAAGGACAATATCGTACCGGATGCGTTATCTAGGATGTGTGAGGATCAAATCGAAAGCGTTGAGTTGGTGGGGCCAAAGATCGATCTAGAGTCAGAGGCTTTCACGGAGTCGGATTATGTAGAACTTCGAATGCGAATTGAAGAAAATGTAGACAAATTTCCAGACTTACGTGTGCATGGGAAATATGTTTACATACGGACTGAGCACCCATCAGGGAATACTGAGCAAGAAGCCGACAGCTGGAAACTGTGGGTTCCAGAAAAGCTTCGGGCAGCAGCGATTTGGCAGGCACACGATAGCGTCGTTTCTGCACATGGTGGTATACACAAAACAATAGAGCGACTAAGACGAAATCTCTACTGGCCTGGGTTGTCAAAAGAAGTCCGCAACTATGTTAGGGAGTGTGCAATGTGTAAACAAACAAAAGCTCCAAATCAAATCTTGAGACCGCCTATGGGTGAGCAAAGTGTTTCACTGAGACCCTTCCAACGATTATACATTGACATTCTTGGCCCTTATCCCCGCAGTAAACGAGGATACACCGGGTTACTGATTGTTCTAGACCATTTTAGCCGATATCACTGGCTCTGTCCTCTGAAGAAAAGTACCACAGCAGTAATTAACAACTTCCTATGCGAACGAATTTTTTGTGAATTCGGCGTACCAGAGACCATTATCAGTGACAACGGATCACAATTTAAAGCCAAGGAATTTGAAGCCATGTTAACCCAATGGGGTATTCGTCATATCTGTACCGCTCTTTATTCCCCGCAAAGTAACGCGGCCGAAAGAGTGAATCGCTCGTTATTAGCAGCAATACGTTCGTATCTCCGCGAAGATCAGACAGATTGGGATTTAAATTTGACTAGTATTTCTTCAGCGCTTCGTTCCGCATTGCATCAGTCAATCGGTTGTTCTCCGTATAAAGCTCTATTTGGTTTTGACATGATTAACCACGGGTCGGACTATACCTTGTTAAAATCGCTATCGCTTCTAGAAGAATCTACTCGTTTGGAAAGAGTTGACCAATTAGCTCTATTACGCGAGGAAATCAAAAAGAATAGTCGTAAAGCCTATGAAACCAACGTTAAGCAATACAATCTTCGATCCAAGCCAGTTGTGTATCGAGAAGGTCAAGAAGTATTTAAGCGCAACTTCCATCTTAGTAATTTTAGTCAAAATTATAATAAAAAACTAGGTCATCAATTTTCCAAGTGCAGAATAAAGAAAAAATTGGGTAATGCTTTTTATTTATTAGAGACTTTAGCCGGCAAAGAAATAGGAACGTATCATGCCAAAGACATACGATCATAATTCCAGCTAATCGTGTCTGCGGTTACTCGCCAGATTATCTGTGGTGTAATGGTCGTCCCAATTCATAAGTCTCCAAAAATTCAAACTGGTCGCTAACCCGCCATACGATATTCAAAAACACCTCCCAGCCCTATCCGATACTAAGATAATACCCATCAGCTGGTCCAGTTTGACAGATCGGTGTCAGCTCAAAATATCGCAAAGCTAGGTTTCCGAGTTCAGGCGAGGCCCTTATCGTTTCTTTTCCGTTTCAAACCCCCATCTGAGCAGACGTACAATTTGGCAAGATAACATATTGTTCTTTTGGGCATATGGAGTCCACGTGCCATTTTCTTTGATCGCACCTTATCCAAAGACATCCTCTGCCAAAGCCTGTTAATTGGCCAATTAAAACTTGTTCTATATTTTGACGGAATCGTTAAGGTAAATATTTAGTTGCTGGCGTTTCAATCGCACAGATTTAAAATTTACCTTCATTCCGCACAGATTGCTGCCTTTCACGGCTACATAGGGTCTGGCTACGCCGCCTAGCAGTGTATTAAATCAATCAAAAGACAACATTACCCGCCCCAAAAAGATACATAACGTCATTAAAAGGTCCCGAGGTAAATTATATTAATTCAGCCAGATCGCCATCGTGGTTTTACCTAACACGCCGCTCTGTTACAGTGGTCCGATCTTCAGTAGAAAAGGAGTACAGAAGCCTGCAAATATCGTCGCCACAAAGGCTGGACTTTACGGACAGTGACGACCCCCCCAAAACGCAAAACACAACGGCCCACCTGTACTCTACCCCTCACTCCTGTTCCGCCTACCGTAGCGGTACAGTTTTGCTAGTGGACAAATCTAGTACCCCAGCTATAACGAGGGGTAGTGGTACGAACCGCCGACATCGGACGAACGACTCAACCCTGGCATAGACCAGCTGGCCAGCTCTAAAACAACACCTATAATTTGTGCCCTTCGATCATTAAAAACTCCCTGAAAGTTTTTTTTTTGTAAATACATAAGTGTCGAAACGGCGATCGCTAAAAATCTAAAGTCGTGCTTTGTAAACGCCAGTTAATTTTTTTTCTTTAAGTGATTGCTAGTCGCCCATAACACACACCACTAGTTGAGTGTATACAAAAGTGCGGTTACATATACCAAAACCCTGGAAGAAAATTAATTAAAACCACCAAAAGAAAGAAACCACCACGCAGAACTAATATTTTGTTACATATCATAAATATCATCCCCCCAAACGCATGGGCTTAAACCGCTCTTAGCCCAGTTCATCGCGAAGGCCTTCGACGAGTATTGGAAAGGGGTAAGTGCATTCCAACCAAATGTAATATTCCAAAATTTTAGTTCTGTCTGCCTATGCCCGGTCTATATATGGCCGTGGAGAAGCAGTAATTTTGCATGTTTGTTTTGATTATCACTTCCAACTCTCTTATCGCCAGCCAGCATTATGTTAAAGACAAATGGATTTGCGATAAGTGAATTGTTGTGAGCTTTAATATTCCATATTCTTTCTTTGCATTTTTGTATAATTTCTACCCTTTTCAGCTAGTGTGAGTGTTGTTATGCGCGAGTAGGAATAAATTCCAATGAATAAATATGAACATAGGAATAGCTAGTTTACGTTTCAGTTTAAAATCATGAAGAAACCCGACCAAATTGAATTAAACAAATGAATTATTGTACACCGAAATAAATATGAACGAATTTCTTATAAAACCTAGACCAGTTAAAAAAAAAATATATATATATATATGAAATAAACCCTGATGAAGTGTAATCAGAAAGCTACTGTTAGTCAATTTTTTTTTTCCCTTTCTGGAATTATTGAAGTAATAAAATTTGTAATCATGTTTAGAGAAAATATTATGAGTGAGTAGATAACTTATTTCGCGACCTGGGAATGTGAATATTGTGATTGATAAAATATGGGGTCTTGCCGGAACAATATTAACATTGGCAAAGACATTGGCAGGGAGGGTAACGATTTCGTGTGAGGCAATTGCCATCTAAGACTTCACCGATCGTTTTGGTTAACTTCCCTTTTCCTCTCAATTATTTGGATTAAATTGGACTGATGGTTGTGTTGCCTCGATACCCGGCAGATACAATATTTGTGGATGATTTCAACCATGATCGTGTGGTTATTTAGTTTCAGTTAGGGACTCTAAAAATTATTCTTAATGTAATGTTAGTCAGTAGGGTCAGCAACTAACCCCCCCAATCCCGTAAGAGCTAGTGTTGACATGGGTCCCGACCCGCTGAGTTTCCTACTGTCTGATTCAGTTGAAATAGACTGAGAGTAATCAATTTATTCCAAGTTTACCAAACCATTACAGAGTATTGGCTTTTTAGTTGCGATCCCAGCCACCGCCGGCTTACAACTTTGCATCATTCTTTTTCATTTCGCATGAGTACATAGATGAATGAAATGAATGGATTGTTGTGCCGGCTTCTGTCGTTGGCTGAGTGCCTGCCTCTGCTTCTGCTTTAGCTCCTGCTACTGCATCCTGCTCCTGGCTGGGTAGGTCCTCCTCCTGATATTGGCCTGGTCTGGATGGAGCCGAGTCAAACAGTCAGTTGGCGGCCTGTTAAAGCGGATTTGTGCTACTCTTGGCTCCGATTCCATGCATTCCGGCCCCGTGAGTCCCTCTTTATGCCTCCGTCCTTTATTTTTTTAGTTTTCAGGACACTGCAGCCGGAATGGTCGCCCTGGTGGCGTCAACAGCTTACATTATTTATTTTGTTTTATTTTTCATCTGCTTCCAGTCTGGCATGGCACATGGCTTTTGTGGGTGGAGATGGAGACAGAGACCCAGAATGATGATAGATCAAGTATTTACACTCATAGAAATTTTCCGGTAAAATCGCCCTAAAAACAAGGAAAATCGCCCTAAAACGGGGGTCAATGGCGACTAGGCAACAAAATTAGGGCAAATTGCCCTAAAAATACGGGTGAATTTGTCACACATTTAGGGCGATTTTTCGTAGATCTAGGGCGATTTTTCTATTTTCACAGGTAATTGCCATAAAAATAAGAAATGAGACCCTTAAACTAAAGGCAGTTTCCTTTAAATCCAGGGCGATTTTTCTGGACTTATAGGCGAATTGCCCTGGAAATCGGAAAAAATACCTTTAAACTAAAGGCAGTTTTTTATAAATCTAGGGTGCTTTTCTGGATTTTAGGCCTAATTGCCCTAGAAATAAGGAAAAATATCCTAAAACTAAAGGCAGATTTTCATAAATCTAGGGCGTTTTCTCTGGATTTATAGGCGAATTGCCCAAAAACATGCAAAATGCTCCCCAAAATTTCACGGTCATTTTTCATAAATAAAAATACGATTTCATTATATTTTTTTTGTTTTTTTTTATATTTTTGTTTGTTGTTATTTACACAATTTCTAATTATATACATTTACATACTTTTCTACTTATTCTTATTGCTAAAAGAATTACATCGATCTTAAAAATAATGTTTTGGCTTAATGTATTTTTTGGTCTTTAGGTTTTTTTAAGGTTTATTACAATAAGTACTAATTATCAAATTTTACTTCTAATTGAATGCATAGAAATAATATTTTTTTTTGGAATGAACAGATTGTTTCTTTAAAATAGTTACAGTTTTAAGGTTTTATAATCCTTCAAGAGTTCGGATAAAGCTTTACCTTTCTTATCAGACTCTAAATGAATTTCATAAAACATTTTTTGGATAAATGTCGTGGTTTAAAACAAAAAATATTTTGAAGCACACATCAATACTTTTCAATAAGGTTCGCATTCTATAAAAAAACCTCTGATAGGTAAACTGGAAATTCACCAAGGTCAAAAAGGGCTTGTTCCCACGTTGCAGCTGAATGGTTGCAGTTTCGGCTTTCCGGATTAGCAATTTTCCGTCAATGCCTTTAGATGTGTTTGCAGTTCCCCAACAGTAGCCTTCCAAACCAAGAAACGGCTTCGCGGGGTGTTCTTCGCGTTCTTGCTCCCGCCGTCCTTTTTTGTCATTGCTGTCGCACCAACACTGAATGTATCGCAAGCCAAATTAAAGTTGATTGTATCTCTATTAAATAAAAACAGTCTATTTATTGAATGAGAAAAGAAAAAGAGAAAAAGCACATACCTTCAGCGTGGCTTTCCAAAGATTTGAGCAGTTTTATTCCCTTACTTTCGCTTTTAAAAAGTGCGAAAAGTGGTTTGCGGAAGCTGGATCTCAAAGACGTTCTCAATCTAAAACAAGAAAAAAAATTGTTAGAAATTAATATAAAAATGCACTACTAACAGTCAGAATTTTCAGAATTTTAGCCTGCGATTGCGTTTGCTGCTACTTCTGGAAAAAAAGAAGCAACAAAAGCAAATTTCAGTTACTGACGAAATGACGCAATAGAAATTTGGGGTTATGTTGGCATATGCACTTGTGAATGCGGTTTGTTTCTGGTAGATATATATATGTACACAAGTGTGTATTCTGTTGCATCATCTTTTTACCTTAAGCATTATTTACAAATACACATACATATATGTATACTCTTATTAATGTTCTTACTTTGTTCTGCCACACTTCCAAAACTCTACATCTGGACCGCTGCTTCCAGTCAAATCTTTTTAAGTTTCAGCTGCATTTTCCTCTGTTACAGATATGTAAATTCAATTAGTTGTTAATATCCAAATTGCACAATTATATATGTATGTACTCACCAGAAAACTGAGAAAGAATCGCCTCCCAAGTCCTTTAATAGCGTTTACATTTTTCACTTTTTCACAAACAAAAGGTTTCATACAAACACGTCTTTTACTGCCAAGCGCCCGAAAAATTATGACAAAGTCTAGACAACGCAACTCTTTCTACCCCCCTTGCCACTGCAACGGACGAAAAGTAGCGAAGAAGAAGAAAAAGGGTGGACTTTTCTAAAGTCAAATGCGCTCAGCATCAAAATTCATAGAAAAAGGTCCGCCCTAATATACACACACATTCACTTGTTTTGACCTGCCAACCACACACACATACACACATATTACATGTGTATCCATTAATTGCGTCTTAGAATTTCGTTTGACTCTTCCTTGTTTTTAGGGCAATTTCAGAACATATTTTTGGCTATTTTGTTCTGCGTTTTAGGGCGATTTCGCCCTAAAAAGAAGGAATTACTTTTGGAGTCGACTCATAAAAATTCGCCCTAAAAAACAGGGCAAATTTGGCGTTTTGGAAAAACTAACCCTAAAAAATATTTTCCATGGCGATTTTTCGTAACTTTAGGGCTAGCCACCCGTACAATTAGAAAATTTTTCGTATTTTTAGGGCGACCTCGGTTTTAGGGCGACTTTTCTAGTATTTAGGTAAAAATTTCTATGAGTGATATAGAATGTCGTTTTGCATTTCTCTTACTATTGATTTTTGTTTAAGGTTTCGCTTTTCGCTTTTATGGAAAAGTTAAAAATGATTTGCTTGTGCTGTTAGTTAGCTTGATTGTTTGTAGTTGTATAACTTTTGGCCATTTTTCCTAATATTTATTTTTATTAAATTTATTAGGATTTATATTTACATTTTAAAAGAAGTTTGGTGCTTTTTGTTAATATTTTTAAATTAGAACATTTATTTTAGGTACTACGTCTTGATTACTTTCCTGAAGACAATTTTTTTAATCAATTGAACTCCATTAACTAGCACTGATATCCAAATATCCATATCCTTTTATCGCCAACCATGGGGATTTTCATTGAGCGGAAACAGAGCATCAGTTCCAATGTTGCCCGGTATAATAAGCTGAAATCTCATGCAGTGCAAGTTTGCTTGGAGCCTTTGGGATTTTCGCAATTATTGGCGATTCGACAGCTTCCACTTCCTGCTTCCTCTAGAAACCACTATTTGATATTCAATCCTCTCAGATGTTTTTAAACCGTATTGTATCAGGAATTTAAACGATTGCTAAGGGTCAGATTGGCGATTTTATGCACTTCTAAGGATAAGCAACTATACCTAAAATATCGTAAGGACAAAAGAAAATTCTGTTACTTAATAGTTGTGCTAGTTTTACAAAACGTTGAAAGTTATGTACAAATTATTTATTAAAATAACTGTATGTTTTTTAACGATAATTTTTGCAGTAACGAAGCCGTCATCGTTGAAGAAATTGGTTAAATTATTAGGTTCTGGTTAAAATTATTACTCTGGTGGCAACAGATGAGGCTGCGAGGGGTTTTTCAAAAATATAGAATGGGCAAGTGTATCACATTTAATAAAGGACGCACAGATATAAGCTTAAGCCGCCTCTTGTAAAGTCTCCTGGGCGGTTTGCCACCCGTCGCTGTGTCGTCATTTTGAAAGCATTTTTTCAGTCCCCATTCAGATAGAATGCGAACTTCACCTCGTTGTTCCTTACTTGCTTTATTTTTTTTTTATTTTATTTTGCTGTCAAGCTGGATATTACACCTCGGATTTTGGCGCTGTCTTTCACTTTCGCCTGCTGTGACATATTTCTATGGCCATTTCCCTCCTTTTTGCCCTGCTGCGAGATAAGTTTCAGCCAGCCAGCCAGACAGACACATTTTTTTGTTGGCTTTGTTGTACTTTTTGTTTTAATCTTATAAACAATGTCAGCGTGTGCTCATGCCACAAATTGTTGCATATATCATCCGAGGGCACTTTATTGTTTTAATATGTTAAATCGTAAGTTTTTCGGAATTTACATTCTTTAATATGTGCAAGTTATGAGAGCGTTGTGTATAAAATGCAAAATACCTATTAAGAATTTTGTGAGAAGAAAATGTATTCATGCACAGAGGAAAAAGGTGTATATATTTTAAATAAAAAAGGGTAACGTTTTTAACATGTGATATTTATCAAAATATTATTTATTTGCCTTATTAGTTAAATGTTTACATATAAGTACAAAAACCTTAACCATTCAAATGTTAATCGCACGTGTATTCTAATTCCCACATCCTTCATCTAGAAATTCCTCTAATTGACATTCCTTTGGCGGCGTCTAACTAATTTTCATACATTTATCAGCACTTTTTGCGGCCCTCTGGCAAATGTAATTTATATTTCTGTGCGAGGGTTGGCTGCCTCATTTTTTTGTTTGCTACTTGATTTTTTCACCGAACATCCGGCGGGTAAATACAGAGGTAGAAGCCCAGAACCAAATTAGGCGTTTTCTAATGAAACCCAAGGATTCGTTTGGGTTTTGCCTCTGCTTTGGGTCTGTCTGCACTGATAAAAGAGTACAAAAGATATTGCCAGGGGCGATTTTTCCGACTCACACTCCGTACTCCCCACATATCATCATACATAACTCACCGTTGATTTTGTGAGCACAACTTCCCCCTTTGAGGTGCCCATTTTTCCGTTTTCTGTTTTTGTTTGCATTTATCCCACGCTCTCTGTTTGTAGTTATGTTCTACGTGCGGTTAATCGCAAATCAGCAGCGCTATTTCTTGTAACCATAATGAGGCCAATTAGGCTTGAGGCAAAAACTAAATGCCGTGTGCAGTTTGTGTAATGGGCCGCCTAACTATGTGTATGGGTCTATGGAGCTCCACCCACTTTTGGCGCCCTTTTCGGTACAATTACAGATGGGCAAACGGCCTTACATCTTGTGCGATATCCTGGCGATATCCGGGTATCCTGCAGCTTTAAGTTCCTATCCGTCAGTCATTCGAAGCCAGGATTATGCTGATGTTTTGCAGACTCTCTGGCGGCAATTGCAACTGCAATTGGAACTGCAGCATTTTATGGCTCCATTTGCATTCAAACTTTGCTCCAAGTTCTGGCTACACTTTATGACTTGTCTTCGACCAAACTTATTTTGACAGTGGTCCTTATTATGATGGTAATTTGGTTTGCGTTTGTTATTGTGGTAATAATGGCTTTTATTTGCAGTAAATAAATTCGATTTGAATTTTTCTACAAGTATATAAAATGGAAAATAAAACAAGAAAGGAAGCTACCTTCGGCCAGCCGAAGCTTATATACCCTTGCAGATAAAGTAATACTCACTCGGTGCAGTTCCAGGGATTCCAGATTCAGTGTTCCTATTTTTGAATTTTGTTTTTAAGTAGTCAAGAATTAAAACGCCTACTTCCTACAAATTAACAAGAATTTTCTTATATATGTTTGAATATTCCTATGGGAGCCTTAAGATATAGTGGTCCGATCCGGCTCGCTCCGACATATGTACTACCTGCAATAGAAAGAAGACTTTCGGGAAAGTTTCATCGCGATAGCTTTAAAACTGAGAGACTAGTTCGCATAGAAACGGACAGACGGACAGACGGACATGGCTAGATAGACTCGGCTATTGGTGCTGATCAAGAATATATATACTTTATGTGGTCGGAAACGTCTCCTTCACTGCGTTGCAAACATCTGACTGAAATTATAATACCCTTTACAAGGGTATAAAAAAGGGATAAGTAAGCGAATTAAATATCATTTGTTTTCTTAAAGCATTCTGATTAAAATTTTATTTTAAATTATCTTTAAATTTTAATTATTTAAGATAATTGTAATCTGTAAAACTAGAAATTAATAATCCCAATATTTGCATACTATTTTGTGGATTCTTGAATTGATTAATCACTAAGATGGACCATTTGTTCCTGATTCCTAGCCAACTTTAGTAGCAAATCGTGAGAAACTCGGCTTAAAGCCCTCAACATTCGACCACTTACGTGATAAAAGATTTCCGCACACACAGTGACAATGCATTTGCCAGATATTTGCACGGAAATCGCCAGAGAGCATGTGAAATATTTATGGAGGGGCATTGTGGATGTCATGATGATTAGTTGCATATTCTCTTAACCCACCGACGCCAAAGGAGCTGGCCGCCCAGCTTGTGAGGCCCTGTGCCCCCGATTTGGACCAGGCAAATATTTAATTTAAGAACATTTTCTTGCGTTATCCTCGACCATGGGACGTGGGCCACAGAATGGCGTGTCCAGTGTCCTGTCCAGTGCTGCCCTGTCCTGTCCTGTCTTTGGAAATCTCAGTTGGATTCCACCCACTTTCTTTTCTCGGTTCTCTGTTCCCTCCTTCGATTGCAGCTGAGGCTCAGTCATACTCGTATTAGCCCAAGTCAAACAATGGCATTGGCAAACCGAGGAGCAGCGCCAAATTGCAACGTGCAGAAGCCAAGGAAAGGGACCAGGAAAAGCGGAAAAATGGAGCCTGGGCAAGTGTTGTTAAGAAAATGCACCAGACAGAAAATCGATGGCAGAATGTTAGCTACTTTCTGCTGCCCCTACTGCTGCTGCTGGTTTTATTTGTTTATTTTTTATTGTTCCTTGTGGGGGAGGCACTCTAAATCCTTTGTGTGGCAGATTAACACGTGCACGCTCTGGGAACTCGGGGGGAAAAAAAGGAGAAAAAACGGAAGGTCACTTTCAAGTCGCTTGCATATCCACAAATATATTTAAATCTGAATATTTGTGCTTTCACAAAATGGAATGGTTTCTGCCCAACCTTTCAAATCGATTAAAAAATTCAAGAGAAATCAATTTGCACTTTTTTAATTAAACCCGTGTTCTTCCCTCCTCCCGTTTTTGCTTTTGTATGTCAACCACTTTGGTCGAACATTTTATTCCGTATTTTTTATGCCGCAAAAAATTCGCTTCAGTAGTTTGTCAATTGGTCGACAAAGATTGAATATTAAAAATTTCAATAGGAAAATAATTGACATTTTATTTGTTTAATGTCAAGAAATGTCATTGAAAATGTAACAACTTAAGCAAATATCTTACTGTTCCAAAAGCTGGGAAAGAAGAAAGTCTGCTCCTTTATTTTGCTCACATTTTTCTGGTTTTTATTGTAAAAATTCAATCATAACAATTAAAATTCAGTTTACATTAATTTTTATAGGGGCTTCGGTCTCTGGTTCAGTTTGAAATTATGCTATTACATTTATGAATTTTATAGATATATGTCTGCTACATATATAATAAACAATTCCATTTATCATTAATTGTTCCTTTATTAAATACTTAAAAAATAAAATGCGTCTAAATCGAAATAGGTAATTACACTCTCGATCAATAATTTTTAAATGTTCAATGTTAATGTATAATTATTTGTTTATGTTTTGGTGATTATTACCTAATCAATTATATTGGTGTGTTTTTTCTTTTACTTATTTTTGGTTTTGATCTTTATTTCTAATTACAATTTAAACATTATCAGTTTAGGTTGGTTTTCTCTTTCTTTGTCCAAAAATATACATTTCCCCCAATTTGTTCAGTTTAGTTTTGTTGGTTTTTTGTTTTTGGTTTTGTGGCTCGTTAGAGGACGAAGGCCAACGATAGATTTCTCAAAAAGGCAAAAGCATTACTATTTTTATACATTTACAATTAGGCGATTTTCTTTATACAAGTTATACAAGTTTCTTTGTTTGGTTCTCGCTTGCGAACAACGTCAAATATAACAATTCCCGACGCTAAGACTAATGTGTTTTTTCTCCGCTAAAAATTATAGATAAATGGCCCATCGCTAGATGTACACTTAAAATTCCATCAAGAAGACATTCTGTATGTGTAGCTTACAATGTGGGTGCTATGAGGAGAAGGTCTGGTTGCCCTGACCTCTTTGGGGCGATTGTTGCTGCATTTGCTGTGCATTTGGTGACATTTGGTTCGTTTGGCTATTGACATTAGCTCTACCATTTAAGCTACTTGAATTGTTTTGGCTAAGTTGGGACTTATTGTTATTGTTCGTGGCCGTGACTGTGGCAACACGTCTCAGACGATTATCCGGAATCGGTGGTGAATTCAGAGTGCCCGAATATGGCTGATGTTGCGGCGACAGCGAGGACGGACCACTTCCGCTTCCGCCGAAGGCGTTGCGAATGCTGCTGCTACCGCCCAGTCCACCCCCAGCTCCTCCTCCCACTCCACCGGCCGATCCACCGAAGATGCTGCCATTGCTGCTGCCAATCAGGCTCAGCGAGTGCTCGTTCGAGAGGATCTGGTGGGCGGCCAGGTTCATTTCCTCGGGCGTCATGTCCAGCGCCTCTCGCATCTCCCGCGCAGCAGTCCCCACAAATTCGGAGTCACAGTATTTACCTAATCCCTCAGCGGCGAGTACCTGAAAATCGGGAATCATCAATGGTTAATTATTCTACAATTATAGGACCATCTCCATCATTTGTTTTAAAACGCGAATTCTTAAGCAATTCTAGCATTAATCTTGATTTAATTTTGTATAGAATTATCTCTTCAATCAATTTGATATAAAATGTTGTTTTAAATGTTACTTACCCCTCCAATCAATGACTCGGCTAGGCCGTTCATATCAGATGAAGTTGGTAAACGACGCTGATCGTAGGGACTAGCTGGTGTCGATTGGATCATGCGTTCGTGGCCAGGAATAGCACCATTGGGTGCGTAGACTGTATGTTTGCATAAAATAAGACAATTTCAAAGATTTTTGTAAACATTTTTGTAAAATAAAATATTGATAAACGCATATTTTTATACACGCTGTGATTAGAGCTTGATGATCCAGGAGCTGATTTCTAATGTTTAATACTATATACTCTACTCTTTTATCACTATTCTTCAATATAGAAGGTACTATAATAATTGTGTTTATTTTACACTGGTTGTTGAGTATGTTTTATTTACAATAAAATGTAAGCTACTGTAGATTATGATTATAAAAACTGCAATATATGTTGGTAATAGAAAAGAAAGAATCAGATACCCAGAGGCAGTTACTCATAAGTTTTAAAATAAAACTGCTATTGGTACGATATTCGGCATCTAAAAAGGTATAAATAAATGAAATCTATTTCAATTTACACTAACACTTTAAAAAAAGTGTGAGCCTCACAGAATTGTACTATACGACCAACGGGTGTTAACCATATAGTTTCAAATAATTATCTTAATAAAAAAACTGTTAATTTATTCACGAACTATTAATATCAAACTATTTATCTCAATATATAAACAAATTTTATAATTTTTTTATTGCCTATTACTTATAAGATAATTTTGCCCTGCTTAAAAAGGATCATCAAGCTTATTAATTGAATTAATGAAATAGGATTACAGTTAATGGTTAAATAAGCATTCGATATTACAAGCTTTTTAAACACGATTTTCAAATCTATAACCTTTAAAATAAACGTTAGTATCATAAGCACAAATGAAATGATAAGTTTTTCTAAATGGAGCAAGCAGTTATTGGTACAAAAAGGGCAAAGCTCAATATTCTCCAGCAATGGTAGGCAACACTTATACGGATTTTAATGCTAGGCGTTCTAAGAACAATGCAGGCGTTGCATCTAAGCATCTAAAGAGGGTATTTTTCGGAGTTGTGTTTGTATTCACAGTGTTTAATGTTTGTGAGGTGGATGCGAAAGCCCGAAGGCCCCAATCCATGTGACAATATTTCCCACACAAAAGAAAAATAGGAAGCGACGATAGTACAACACCGAAAGACAATAGTGAATTTGGAATAATTTGGCTCGCTGATTTTTTTTTTGCATAGCATAGGATAACACATACGTAGGATATATATTTTTAACAATAACAACGAAGACAACGTTCAGATTCTCGGCTTGGGTATAACAATTGAGTATTTGTTTTTGGTTAGTAGTAGTATTATATGTAAGATGTGGTTTATATGGTCGCAAGGCACACACTTTTGTTAGGGGTACGGCTCAATAAAGCCAAGGCCAAGGCTTATGAGTAGATGGGCACAACATCACGGCTGGTTTATAAGTATATATATATAAGATATTTTATATATATAGAGAGTATATAGACATCAATATCTGTTTTTCTTTGGGTTTGCTTTTAATTACGTTCGTTCTCTCTTGTTGCTGTTGTTGCGTGTTAAACGATTGTTGTTGTTAAAGTTGTTTCTGGTACTTGTTGTAGTTTGTTGTTCTTGTTGTAGGTGTTATGTCATTAAATCCACATTGTTATCAGGGAACTCTCATATTGGATACTCGAATTAGCATAATCTTTACCGACAACGGAATGTTTCAATTGATATTTCATTTTGCATTAAAAACTTAACAAAAAATAATGAAACAAAAATAAAGTTTTGGGAAGAATCCCCATATGGAAAGGGAAACCAGTCTTGATTCGAACTCTTTGAAGACTCTTTGGACACTCAAGAATTTTGTCAGTTCGAGACTCAGCACTCGGTGGTTTTTAAACTCGAATCACTTATGCTATAATAAAGATTTTTGTAAGAAAGAGTTAGAAAAACAAATTACTTTAACAGGCACAATTGACTGATTTTTCAAATAATTTTTTCTTGTTTTCGAATATTTCTTCTTCAAAATTGTTGGTTTTTGATGGGTTTTATCCGTTGATTAGTTTGTAATTAACAAAAGGAGCCACAGACGCTTTGGTTAATAATGGTATTGCATTGTTATAAAGGGGAATCTATTTTCGAAGTGGTTTTTATGTTGGGTTAAAGTGTGGTTAGCACAATAGTTATTGGAAAGAAGTTTAGGAGAAGAGGTTGGTATCGATAGAATTTTAGATAGATCAGCCAATTTTAATATCGAATTTATTGACTTTCCGCATCGCAGTATTAAAGCGAAAAAAAGCGGTTCAATAATAAATTAATAAAAAAATATAAGTAAAATAGTTTTTTTTTATAATATTTATAATATTGTTAAATAAATCAAATATTTTCCTAAATAAGATGTAGATCGAAGCATACCGACTTTCATAAATTGTAGTTATCTCTATTCATGAATTTAAATAATTTTATAATTACGACTTTACCTGTAAATTTGCTGTTCTGAAATCAAAATATTCTCAAATAAATATGCTTTATGTATTGAAATATGTTTTTGTGTGTTGGCTTGATTTTAACTAGAATGCAGCGAAAGCGTTTCTAATTTTAGCTGTAAAATAAGCTGCACTGATATATAACTAAACTACGAGTTTGTTCTACGATAACTAGTCTATTTTATGTTTAGTTCAGAAATAAGATCTAATGGATGTGTACTACAATGTTGTGAAACATAATTACAATTTTTAATTCGATTAAGTTAAATTAATTTCGTCCCGATTAATAAACAGCCAGGAAAACACAATAAGAACGAAAAACATTTGGCCGCCTCTTCTGATTAGTTCATGATTTTGAATTTGACTCAAAAAGTCGTCTTCAACATTTTTACATGCCGCAGGCAATAAAACAAGTCTTATAACGCAGTGGGCGAGAATCTGTACATTATTATTTTATTTTGCAATATGTTTAATAGGAATGCAGCAGCTACATAATCGGAGATTAAACAAAACAAATAATTTGGTAAACAATTAGATGGGTGTTTTAATAAATTGTTGTTGCGTTTTTGTAAGGGTCAAATTTAGAGTGTATAAAAACAACAAACGAACCAATTTATTTGGAATTAATTTTTTTTAGAATTTTGTCAGTTTAAAAGGGAATCAAAAATATAAAACACATTAAATAATGTTAATTAATTGTAGTGCATTTTGTTGTTGCTGTTGCAGTTACTGCTGTAGTTGTTTTTGTTATGTTTTTATTTGTTTTAATTTTTATTATTGCAACTTGCAGCATTTTAGGCTTACCATTGTTATATGGATGCAATAAAATACCACGATTGCGGTTGCTGAAATTAATGTTCGGGGATTGAGTAAAAGTTTGGTTTATGTTTTGCTTTTCTTTTTTTCTCAATAAGTATGGTCTTTTTTTTTGTATCATTTGGTTTAAAATCCACTAGTTTATGTGGCAACAAGTATGCATTTAAAGGTATTTTGTGATTGCAACTAAGTTTTTGCTAAGTCAACTAATTTGAAACTCGTATTTGTTTTTCTTTTGTATGGTGGTGCCAAGTCAGTTTTTGAGCTTGGCCCGGCTCCTTTTGTCCATTACAAACTTCAGGGCGCTCTTCACTAGGTGACCAAACAAAATGCCACAAAACAGAAAACGATAATTGTTGGCAATAAGAAATATGGATCAACTCACTAAACAGCAAGCCATAGTAACAAGTAGTATGGTAATGGAGCTTCGTGTGTTTAAATATCATTTTTTGTTTTTTTTTTAACTTTTTCTAGGTGAGATCTTTAAAGTTGACCTACTAACCCACTCCACCTATCCACCTTGCAGATAGATCATCTGTGCCCCGCATACTCACTCATAGTTGATGGCATTCGCCTCGGGCGGCAGTGTTCCTGCCACAGTGGCCGCTCCGCCTCCGTTTTTGGCCAGCGGTCGCATGGAGATGCTCTCGCCGAAGGTCCTCAGCTCCCCGCCACTTCCGGTCGCCTGCAGTTCGTCCTGCAGCTTTCCGGCTGCCGCCAATCGGGCCTGCATTATGTTCCGCGTGATATTGTTCACCCCATCGGCCACACTGCGATTCAGGGTATCATACAGATAGTCCCCGCCCGCGGGATCGCCGCTCCCCAGGACCATCGTGCTACCGCCCATGGCAGCGGCGGCGGATCCGCCGATCGCCAAAGCACCGTTGCTCTGGGAGGCCGTCGCCTTGGCGCTCCTCCGGAAGGTTCCGTTTCCATGCCGGCGGATCGAAGACCACACGCTGCCAAAAAGAGTGTGGTGGCGCTAAAAAAAATATTAGAAAAATATTATACATTGATAAATTGTACAAATAAATTAAGCCATTTTAAGATACATGAATTTTATACGTATTTATATTTTTAACTATCAGGAGATAAATCTTTCAAAATGATAATAAATTTGGCAACATTTTATAACTTTAGAAAGCATCTTTAAGTTTAAATAAAATTTAAAAACGGAATATATCCAGGGTTACCAATAATTTCTGGTTATAGGTCTTATATTCGGTTAAATATGAGATCTATTTATTAGAAATTATTAATTTCATTATTAAATCCTTCGTTGAAAACTTACGCGATGCATCGGCTCTGGCTCCTGATCCAATTCATCCAGATTACCGGAGATTGCCCTCTTGAGGGCGGGGGAAACTTCGTGCAGCGTTCGCAGACCGGCCTGCAGTGTGACCGTATTGCTGTCCGGATGGCCCTCCTTGCCCTCCTGCTCCTTGCGCTTCTTGAACCGCCGGAAGTAGTCCTGAATGAGATATGTGGCATAGAACTTGCCAACGGTCACCTCGTCATCGTTGCCCGGCGGCGGAACCACCTGATCGAGGAGCTTGGGATTCGTACGCTTCCAGATCTGCTTGATGGTGGCCCGCAGCTCGGAGTTGGCATCATCGATATTGCCATCGGTTTTGATGCTCAGCGATGTACGGACCACGGCGAATAGTGTGGCATTGAACAGGACCGTACCATCGGAATTGAGGGGCATGTTCATGGAGACCAGTCGCTTGCAGGCCATTCGATGGGGACACAGTTTGCCGAAACCGAGGGGCGGAGAGATCTTCCGCAGCAATGTGACCACGTCCAAGTGTTTGATGCGACCCTTGGCATCCGGATCGTATTCGCTCCAAAGACGAATAAACTCGTCCAGGTGATGGGGGCCCAAAATGGACCAATCGCGTGTCAGATAATCAAAGTTATCCATAATGACGGCGACGAAAAGGTTAATAATCTGTAAGTAGATATTTTAATAGAATAATATATTTTTTTATGGTTATTTGATGGTTCTTACCAAAAACGAGCAGAGAACATAAAAGGAAATAAAGTAGGGATAGGCTATTGAGGAGCCGCACGGATCCCCAGGCGTATCTGAGTTCATATCGCACTTGACGTCCGGTTGGGCCGAGCAGGACATCATGATCTCCTGCCAGGCTTCTCCGGTGGCCGATCGGAAAAGTACGAGAACCGCCTGTTGGAAGGTCTGGAAGTTGTTATTTTCCGTTATGGCGTTACCACCATCCAAAGCAATTTTGCCAAAAACCTGAAAAATACATTTTAGTTATAATAATAATAATATTTCTCAAAAATGTATTTACTCACTTGCATCCCAACCACTGCATAAATGAAGAACAGAAGCACAATAAGCAGGGCTACATAGGGCAGAGCCTGAAAAGATTTGATAAAAGTCCAAAGCAATGTTCGAATGCCTTCGCCTTTGCTCAGAAGCTTAACAAGGCGCATAACACGGAACAGGCGAAAGAAGTTGATTGATATCAGATTTGAACCAGCCTGCCGAAAAGAATATTGTTAATGTGTATAAAGTAAGAAAATTTAATATAAACTCACGGCTTTTTTTGCAGTTTTACAGCCCTCGACAATGTCGCACTCGTTCGTTTTTGGAGGTTCCTTGCTCTGCGAATGTAAGAAACGATTAAATTAAATACTTATCCACATATCACATTTAAAAACCTTAATTTCAGAGTAGACAATGTCTATAAAACTGCCCAAAACAATGATAAAATCGAAAACGTTCCAGGCATCACCAAAGTAATTCTGAAAAGTAATAAATAAGATAGTTACTATTTGATTTCATATAAAGTTTAGTAAGTTCTTCTACCTTAAATCGAAATGCGGCTAGTTTGAAAACAAACTCCAGGGCAAAGACCGCTGTAAATATCATATTCAAAGCATCCAAAAGTTCCGTGTACCACAACGGCTGATTGTAGAACTTCATGGCCAGCGTTACCGTATTTATCATGATCAGTATAAAGATGGTGTACTCAAAGGACGATGATGTGACGAACCACCAGACCTTATATTGTATACCGTGCTTCGGTATATAGCGCCTCACAGGCTTCGCTTTCAAAGCGAACTCTATGCAATTACGCTGGTTCTTGTCCAGATCACAATTTTTGTATTCCTGTTCACCCTCGTTCTGGAAGGTGACAATAACGAAACCGACGAATATGTTCACCATAAAGAAGGCAATAATAATAATGTAGATTATATAGTAGGCAGCCACGATCGGACGGAAGTTGTGTATTGGACCGCCATCTTCTTTATTCGAATCAATTGAAACGTACAGCAAACTGAAATTTGTGAATAGATAGAATATAATATATAAAGAATATAAAATATAAACTATTTATTTACCCGGGCCAACCCTCAAAGGTGGATACCGTGAAAAGGGTCAACATGCCCTTGGCCACGTCGTCGAAGTGGAACCGATTGTTACTCCATTCCCGTTCCCTGAGTCGCGGCTTGTGGACATCCCCATCATCATAGACCAGATAGGTTCCGCTACAAAACATAATTCTATTAAATCTGAGTTCATTACTTACTAAAATATTCGGATACTTACTAGCATTCTTCTTGCGACATTTTGGATCCATCAGTGCACTTGAAAAATTTACCCTACATTTTTGATGGGTTTTTGAATTTGTGATGGAACGTATGGGTATGGAAAGATAGTAATACAGTTAGCGTATAAAGTGGTAAAGTCGATATGTTATGGATAGCAATCTCAACGTTAAGTAATCTTCGATCGAGTTTGCTTTCCCAGGGATCACAAACATTAAAACTGCTTTACTAAACGGACTATTAACTAATACCTAGTTCAAAAATAGCTTTGAGCAGAATACGATAGACTATCTAGTACTACATATTTGCTTAGATGTATGCACACATTTACAGGGTGTTCCATATGCAAACACATTTACACATTCACTGCTCGAAATTGTTTGGACAGAGCAATATTTACAGACAGGACACCAACAATGGTTATTGGGTTGAAAAACAGTGTTACATACATGGGAAGAAATATAGAAATATATTACATTGGGTTAGCGGGGGAGCGAGCTAACATTGCCTTAGAGGTTAGTTTGGAAAAGCTGGAAAAACCGAACTAAGCTGTTTGGTAAGATCTTGAGAATATTTTTTTTTTAGTTTACCAAGCTGTTGAGAAGCGACATTTTTTCTGTTGCAAAGGAAATGGTAAAGAAACGAGACTCAGACTTTGCTCTAGAAAAAGCCTTCTGTTTGGTCATATTCAAAGATATAGCATCGATAATAGTTACCTTCCAATAAAAATTACCCTACACAAAAATACCAAGAACTACAAAATTCAAAGCACACATAGATTAAGCTGCGATTTTAATTTTATTTATATTGGTTCCTTTCGAAAAATAGAAGCGCACACTTAAAGCCGTCTGAAGATACCCTTCACCAATGACTTTTCATATATAATTCAAAAGAAATTACCTTAAAGAGTTGTACTCCAATAACAGCGAACATGAATTGTAACAAATATGTCACCAACATGATATTACCAATGGTTTTTATGGCGACTACAACGCACTTGACCACATACTGCAGAAGTTTAATGTTTTTATCAGTGTAGGCCAATTGGTTGGTTGTTCGAATTTATAACGAATGAATGACAATTAAAATATATTTTTTTTTTCAATTCAAGTTTGTGTGGTTTGTCAGCATCAATTAATGGGGTTATTTTTTGTATTTGGTGGCCACATTTTTATATGATGAAATCAAATGGTTTTTGGCATTATATCAGAATTAATAATAAGACATTTTTGTTGGGTTTGCAAAATTCAATTCAAAACAACCGAAACACGTTCGAGGGGAGAAAAAGGGAAGAAAATACGTTTTAAATATTGGGACATCCTTTTGTGAGAAGTTTTTTGTGTGATTTTGTAAATTCTAAAAATAGGTTTCTCGTTATATTTTGTACAATTACAGGAATAATAAGAAAAACAGAAGATATAAATACAAAACAAATCAAAATCAAAAGGTTTAGCTTATGAGGGTAAGGATAATTAATAATGAAATAAAAATGTAATACATTTAAAATAATTATTTTGGGAATCCACAGTAAAAGTCATACTTTGTAAAATTTAAGAACATTAAAAAGAATATCTTTGTTTATCCAGAAAAATACTTGAAAAGATGAATTTACTGTGGATTCATTAGGCTTTTCTATTTAAAAACTGCAGTGAGTTGTTGTTACTGATGGTCCGAAACTTGTTGGGTTCTTTACACCTGGAAGGTTTATTTACTAAAGGACGGATTGGCCTTGATGCTAGGGTGCAAGGTAGGTTGCTGATTTGTTGCTAAAGGGTAAAAACCAAAGCTCATGTGCTGATGTGTGCGCTATTATTTATACAGCGTACATATACTGTATGTGTAAGTGTGCTCATGATCGCTTATCTATATCTATTGTTGCATTTAGACGTGTACAAACGCGGAAAATGGGTGTGGAATATATAAGAGTTGATATTACAATATATGGTATTGTGTGAGTTGTGTTAGGATCGGTGTAATCGCGAAAAGGGGGGTTAAGAGTTCTTAAAAATATATTTTATCCCTGTTATTGCTTTATAAAGATTTCTGGTTCGTTTGTATTAGTTTGTGTTCAATACATGTCCTGTATATTACTATTTGCTGATATATCTTTGATACCGACTTGTCCATTATCATATTATGCTGAGCATTAATAAGCAATACTAGCCAGCTAAAATTGGTTTTATGTACATTTGCTAGTAGATTGGAATTTGTTGATTTAAATCGGTTTGCCGTTTGAATTTAATTTATTAAGTTATAAATAAAACCAATAGAACTACACAAAAATTAGTCAACAAATTTTTTAACCAAAACAAATTAAAAAAGCTTTTCAACAATATTAGTAAAAGTGCAAATTCAAACAAAACATTTTTTTAAACGACAACAATATGTTAGGATTTTTTCGATGTTGCATGTGTGTACACCCAAAAGTAGGAATAATAAATGAACTTCTTAAATGTCTGATTAAACTCCACCTTAAAATAGGTTTTATAAAAATATAACTTTCATTTATGTATAGTAGCTAAATTAACTTAAGCTTTTCCGTTGAAGATGTTCATAAAAAGGTTACATGCGGTTGATATAAATCCAGTAGTTTGTACATCATTAAATTGATTCTAAAATGCTATTTTTACAGATCCTTAAAAGCTAAATATTTAACACCCTAGGTTGAAATTAAATTGGTTTTTCTATTCTTTTTTTCAATTTTCCTATACTTTTTGGACTGCATACTTAATTAAAACAGAGGCAAACGAAGTGGGAACTTAAAAATAAAATCATACCTTAAACAACTGGACTCCTATTACGGCAAACATGAACTGCAGTAGGCATGTGACGAGCACAATATTTCCGATAGTCTTTACAGCGACTATGACACATTGAACAACATGCTGTATGTGATACGACGGTATATAGTTATAGTAATACTCTATTAAATATATAAAACTAATCATAAATAATGCAGGTTTTTGGTTTCTGACTTCCTTTTATCGCGCGAACAGTTTTCTGGTCTTGTGTTTAGTATTAGGGGTTATTACATAGATTTCACTATGCCCAAGCCACGCCCATACATTTCTATTCCACGCCCATTTTCGTTAGGGTGTTACAAGTAGAGCTCAAAATAAAAAAAATAGTTTCGTCAACTATGCATAGTTCATGAATATACTTTTTGTTGCTTTTTTTTTGTTTTTTGGATAACTTTATTGTGGTGCACCCTACACCCAGCATTTCAAGGTTTTTGGTTTGGCATACTCAAAAGTTAATTGAAGGCCCAAATCCTCTTCTTTGAGGTTATGGATGTTTAACATTTTTATATTGCTCATTAGTTGAAAATAAAAATTGTAATTTACTGTGTGCTTTTCGTAGCTAAATAAAAATCAAAATAATAAAACCAAAACTCAAAGAAAAAGTATAATCATTTTTAATTGAAGCATTTATTTGAGTGTCAGAAAAATAGATAGCGAGATAGGATAAGGTTTTAATGGATTCTTACCTTGAGACCCTTGGCACGATTAATGGCTCTGAGTGGCCTTAAAACACGAAGCACACGTAGAATTTTCACGACTGAAATCGCATTCGAACTGCAGTTGAAATCGACGTTATAGTTTATGTTCCAGAAGTAATTAGTATCACAACTACTGGGTTAGAGTAGTTATTTAGATTATCGTTTACCTGGACACTAGAGAGATCAATGACACGCAGACCACAAGTAAATCTAATAGATTAAATGCGGATCTGCAAAAGGCTCCGTCGTGTAATACGAAACCGTATGAAATCAATTTCAGAATCAGTTCTATTGTGAAAACTGCCGTGAAAAAATAATCAAATTTATTGAGCACCTGCAAAAACAAATT
Organism: Drosophila takahashii; assembly: GCF_030179915.1. Classification (NCBI taxonomy): domain Eukaryota; kingdom Metazoa; phylum Arthropoda; class Insecta; order Diptera; family Drosophilidae; genus Drosophila; species Drosophila takahashii. The sequence continues at coordinate 11,850,315 of NC_091678.1, read as the reverse complement.
GACAGTGGTGAAGGACATCGAATGAAAAGTGATTTTAGTTTAAAGCAAAGGGGACTTCAGCTATTTTCAAGCTTCAATCGAAACTTACAAGTTTTAAATATCATTTGACGCTGTTTCTTTTTTTTCGGTTTGGAACAGGAGCTACTTACTTTGTTCAGTTCATCGTTGGCTCTCAGAGGATTTTCTGCTGCCAACATAGCCGACGAAAACATAATGCAACACAGGATGATATTGCCGAAGTTGCTGTGATTGCAAAGCCAATGGCAGAAGACGCGGAATCTATAGAAATATGGTTGAATACATCGTTAACGAACGAGTGCCGAAAATATTCCGTTTCACAGAAATAAAATCACAAGTAAATATTTATATCATGCAATTAGAGTTTTCACAAGACAAGTTAATCAACAAAATCAAGGAATAAAAAGCAGCTAAGAATCTATACAAAATTTGGTCTACCAAAATCAATTTCTATAATCTAATCAAACTAAAAATAAATTCGGGATTGTTCGGACTTATGACAATATACAAAACAGGGTTAAACAAAGGGACAAAAACATGATTATTGAAATTATGTTTTTAGAAAACATAATTTACGCATACACATACACGAATTGCACACACATATGCAAAATATATATAGGATTTTCGGAGACTTTCGATACTCGGGGGAAAAATAAAACTCAAACATAAAAACCTGTTCGTTTGCGAGAAAAGAAAAAATGATGTGCCCGGCGGTATGGGTAGAATTTTCGTTGCCGTATTAACCTCGGACATACGTCGGGGTCGTGCTGTAATCATGCCTTCTTCATCCACTATATGCAATACAAATTTTATCATATATTACGTTTATATATGCAAGTTTGCCAATTTGGAAAAAATAATAAATACATTTATAAGAATTTGTCCAAAAACCATTTATACAATTAAACTACAGATATCTTATAAATAAACTTAGGCTCTTACAAAAAATGTTTCGATTGTACCTATACTTATTACTAACCTTCAATGAGAAGAAAGTAATGAAAAATAAATACTTAAAATTGGCCAACCTTAAGAGCAAAATGCAAATGGAAATTAAGTAAATCAAAAATATTATCGGTGTCGTAATGGGGTTTTTTGTGGGTATTCTTGAAACTAAAAAGGATACAAGTTATATACATTCGCAATACGCATTAGATACAGCTCGATAAGGAATTATAATCGATTGTTTGTTTCACATGCGAACAACAAACGGCTGAAGGAACCAGTGTAAAATAAAGTAACTCCAATCACAAGACACATGGACCATATTAAAAGAGTGTGCGGTTGTGTGTTTTGTAGGATGTCGATCGATCGATTGATTGATTGGTTGATTGAATTACCTGTTCGTGTAACTGAAAATGAAAAAGGCACTGCCTCGCGGGATGGGCTTTTTAGTCTTCTTCATGCTGACTTCGGATAGTCGTCGGGGTCGTGCAGTGACACGTGCTGATACTTCGGAATTGGAGTCTTTCGATTAATATTTGCAAGTGTTTTCGTGTGTTTTTTATTTTGAGTGCATGGTTTCCGAAAAATAGCAGCAGTTGATGTAGGCGTCGGCGGCATTGTTTTAGGAAATATTTTTGATTTGTTTTCGATATGTGTTAGTTCTTTGAGAAAGTCTAAGCATGTAAGCTAAAATACTTAATTTATAGTTCTTAGATTATGGATAAATCTTACACTTAGTCGGTGGAAAAGTTAATAAAATTCAACATGACATACCTTCTTCTTCTTCCTCGCACATTTCACGGACTTCCTCATCCGATAAGGTTTCATGGTCCCTAAAAGTATATGAGAATTAGTTTAAGATTTTAACTCAAATATTTAATTCTTAAATTATTTTTCGCTCTTCCTACATTTTTTCTTCGTCATCCAGTTCTTCATGCTCCATATCAATGTCTATGCTGAGATGATCATCCATGCCATCGATTGTTGGAGTGGGACTATGTGACTTCTTCTGAGCTGACTCATCATGCTGGAACAATCAAGTGGATTACCAGATATAACTATATATAAAGACATTCCCAACTTACAGGTTCCTCTTCCTTTTCCACCTCGGACAGCGAGTCGGCATCGGCCAAATTATCCACAGCAATGGCCAAGAACACGTTCAGCAGGATATAGTTGCCGCATATAAACAAAATGATAAAGTAAATACAGGCCAAAGCACCGTAAGAGGACACTCCGCCATAGGCATTGATGCCCACATACATCACAGCATTCCAATCTTCACCAGTCATGATCTGGAAATATTATATCATATCAATAGGATTCCATTCTGGAACAAGGAAACTCGCTTACCTGAAAGACCGTGAGCAGAGCTTGCCAGAAGCAGTCGAAATTCATCCGATACTTCTCCTCCTTGCCATCAAAATTAAATTTACCGCCAAAGACTTGCATACCCAGCAGAGCAAATATCACAATAAATAGGAAGAGCAGTAACAAAAGCGAAGCAATCGATTGTATGGAGTTCAATAGGGAAGCGACGAGATTGGAAAGGGATCGCCAGTACCTAAAAAAATAAAAGTGTTATTAAAATGTCGCAAATAGAAATAACTTTTACTCACTTGGTTACTTTGAAGACTCTCAGTAGACGCACACATCGCAACACGGATACGCCCAGAGGAGGCATCATTCCCGTATTGGTCAACAGGGTCTCTGTTATACTGCCAATCACCACGAAACAATCGAAGCGATTGAACAAAGACACAAAGTAGCCCTGAAAGCCCAGACTGTACATTTTTAACAACATTTCACAGGTGAAAAGACCGATGAAGAACATGTTGGTGTATTCTGAAAAAAAAGTAACGTTTAGGTAAAGTTAAGTAAAGTAATGTAAAGTAAAGAGCAATCTACTACCGCGAATTCTTTAGCACATTTTACACTTAGACTCACCCTGAAAGTTATTCAGCCAATCGAGTTGCCCGTAGTGCTCTGTGGCCAGGACTCCCGTGTTGAGGAACACCAGGACAATGATGAGCCAGTAAAATGCCTGGGACTTGACAGCCTTGCGGCAGGCTCGTCGCATTCGTCTGTTGACCCGATCGAAGTCCTTTTTCATTTTACGCCAACGCGATTCAGTCAGCTGGACCTCGGGCATTTCCTCGCCCAGGTTCTCGGTGGAGTCCATTTCGTTGGGCTGCTTGCCCTTGCCATCGGATATCAGGCCGCCCACGGCGTCCGGTTCGATGTCCTCGGCCTGGGTAATCCAGTCAAGGTATCCCCGCAGATCCTCTTCGATTTGCTGCTTCTCGCGCAGCTTCTGGAAGTCACCGCGATTCTTGGCCTTGTTACGCTCCTTGGAGAACTCTCCGGACAACACACCGAGAATTAGGTTCATCACGAAGAAGGCGCCCAGAATGACCATGGAAATGAAGTACATCCACTGCCAATCGCTGCCCATCGCATCTTGGATCTGAACAAAGAGATATTTGTATAATATTTGCAAGATAATATAATTATAATCTGAATCTTTACTTACGCTATATAGGACATCCGTCCAGCCCTCGAGGGTGACGCACTGGAACACCGTCAACATGGCCAGGCCAAAGTTGTCGAAATTGGTAATGCCATCGTTTGGTCCATCCCAGCCGCCGTAGCACTTAAAGCCCGGCGGACATTTGTAGCCCACTCCACAGGGTCGGATATTCTCCTCGAATTCACCTAGATTCCGATTCGTTGGATTTTGTTTGGTTTAGGATTCATGCATTAGTGATGTGGAGAAATGTAATGGAATGAGGTGATAGATCTGATATATCTGAGAGATACTGTTGTGTTCGTGGAGTGCCATTTTAGTTTCTTTTGTAGTGCAGTGTCATTTGCGGAATATGCCGCATCTTTGGCATATTTGACTTGTCCCAAACAATTGATAGCTTCAACAGTTTTATTGACTAGCAGATTAGCCGGAAGTCGAGGCATTTCATCCATCGATTTCCAGGCGCACTAATCTACTAGTGATAGAACCTTTTTGGACCCTGATTTTGTAATGCGACATATCTGGTGGCATTCAAGACATTTGAATGATATTCGTACAACGTATAAATATTGTACGGATCGATGATGATGGGAGGATACGTTTGCTCCGCTTACCTGTGATCTCGTCGCGACACGCCTTGTGCAATTTGCCCGAGAAGAGCTCTAGGCCAATGATCGCATAGATTATGATTACGAACAGGACCAGGAGTGCAATGTGAAACAGTGGCACCATGGCCTTCAAAATTGAATTCAGCACAACCTGTAGACCTGTAGGATAGCGTTATGAATTGCCAATAATCGATTGGAGTTTTGGGTGCTCATTAGCTTGGTTGGCGGCTGAATATCTAGTGCGTACAATCAAAGCTTTGCAGAAAACACGGCACAGAAATTATAATGCATCTGAAGACGGAATTAGGTACTACATATTTAGATACAAATCTATTACAGTTTCCATTTAGATTTTTTTACGATTTATTTATCATATACCTACGAAAATTCATTATGGTTTAAAAATCTGTAACTGAGTCTATCGGAAAATGCAATTTTACTTTAAAAATATTAAGGAGCATTAGGAAGAACAGTATGAGTAGTGACAGAAATCCTCTGGTTAAAAGATATTTTCTTTACAATTTTTCAATTTTAACTGTGCAGTATTTTAACTACGAATCAGTCCGTAGTTGCTAGAATTTCGCTCTACCGGGCCTGGGGACTTCGTTTTTGGGTATAGATTTTGTTTCGCTGATGCAATGGGAATCTTACTTGGTACACCCGATACAAGTCGCAGTGGACGTAGCACACGAAAGGCACGTAGGGCCTTCACATCGAAGGCGTCCTTCATCAGTTGGGAGAGTGCAGTACTTATCGCTCTGGAAAAATGGGCGGCATACAAAGTTCATACGTGTCTCAGACTAGGCATGTTTTCATTTCGATAGTTTTTGATATTTTTTTTTTTCATTTTCGTTTTACGATTTTCTGATTTACTGATTTGGTCAATTTCGATTGAATTGGATATAAGGTAACATAGAAAATGGTTAAAACGAGGCCGCAATGGGCCTGGGCGCTAAGCGCTTTTAACTGGTATATTTTATATGCTTACCCTATAACTACAATTGTAAAATCTAATAAATTCCATCCATTTCTTAGATATGCACCATTATGTAACACAAAACCATATGCTAAAATTTTCATAACACATTCCGCTGTGAATATTACTAGGAATATATATTCAACTTTTTCCTGTGTTTCGGTGTTGGTTTTTGTTTTCGATTTTGTTTTTGTTTCGGAGTGCATGTGATTTTTTTGTCGGATCAGGGATTCGGATTCAGAGTTGGTTTCAAGGATCGTATCGTTGGTGCATTTGTGAGTGTGAGGTGAAGTGTGATTCGGATGCGGATGATGAGGTGAAAGTAAGAGATGCACGAAAGAAATTCAAATTCATTAGTAAGCCATAATACAAGTTTTTCATTTCAAAAGTAACCCTGATATGGGCAGGACTTACCAAAGTTTGATTCGTTATGTTCGAATCGCTGCCCGGATAGGGCGTGTATACAGCCAAGGCAATACAATTGGCAAATATGGTTAACAAAATAAGGAACTCAAATGGTCTAGAAAGGTAAGAAGGTTAAGGAAAGCCAGATCGAAGTTTTTTCTGTGCTTTAGCGAACTAGTTCAACAGTAGATTGTTATACCTAATTAATTAGTTTTTAAAACTCCATAAAATAATATTTGTTAGCTAATAATTGTTAATGTTAAACTCTTGAACTAGTTCAATGTTATTTTTGTTTTGGATATGAAAAGGATACTTCCACTCCACAATGCGAATGCACAGGGCTCGCAAGGGATTCTTGAGGCTCAGGCAAAATAGGGCTCTTTGCGGTCTATCTGGCTGCGGTTTGCCCCGTCGCTGTTGTCTCTTTTGGCCAGCGGCACCGGCGGCAGCACCAGCTTTTTGGCCACCAGCTCCACTTGGTCCAATTGTGGTGCCGTTCATGGTCTCCGGAATGTTTGCAATGCCCATAGAATCGATGCCTGGGTTAGCGAGTTAAAAGGGTGGCAATATTAAGAGGAAAAAAATATTTTAAATTTTATAGGTAACTATAAGATTTTTGAATACCCTTCTAAATATGATAGTAAAAAAATATAGCAAATTAAAAAATAATCTTTAAAATGATTGGGTCATTTTTCCCATTTAAAGAGACTGAAGACTCACCCATGATATTGTTGCCGCCGCCCAGATCCCCCTCCCCGGAATCGTATCTGGCCACCCTGGAGGCATCGCCGCTGCCGGGACCTCCATTGCCATTTGGCGAGAAGCCACCTCCGCCGGAGGCTCCGCGCTCAAAGTCCATGATGTTGAAGAACTTGCCCGCACCGCCACCAAAATTGTCAATTAGCTCCGCGGAACTGGAGTAGAATGGCGAAAAGGCCTGGGTGTCGTCCTCCTCCTCCTCGAAATACTCGTCGACGTCCTCGTCGTCGTCGTCCTCCTCCTCCTCGTCGTCCTCTTCAGCGGATTCCCCTTGCTCCAGCTGCTGCTGTTCCTGTTCATCAATGTCAATGGTGGTGCCCTCGGGCTCCTCGTCGTCTAGCTCCTGATCTAGCTCCTGATCATCGTCCTCCTCGGTGATCCTGCATGTCCTCCTTATCGACGGACGATTCCGCGAGTTCTTTCTCACGACAACGTCGGCGTTGTCGTCGACCTCACCGACGTCTTCGAGGGAGTCGTTGTTGCCGCTGCCGCCGATATCCTGGATGATGCGGACACCCTCATCGGCATCCTGTCGCTGCCGATCGCTGAAGCTCTCGCAGTCGGCTAGCGATTGCTCCTGGGCCTGTTCCTTGGCTGCAGCCGCAACTGCGGCAACGATGGCCGCTGTGCGAAGGGTCTGCGAACTGAGATCCTGATTGGTGTGTCCTCCGTCGTCGTCCTCGTTATAGTCCTCGTCACAATCGCCGATAAAGCTGCTAACGTCGCCGACGCCGAAGCCGTGGAGGGTGCTATTATCACCGGTTATGTCGCAGTTGCAACTGTTGCTGCTGCTGCTGTCGCCACCGACGGCACTGTAACTACTATCCTCGTCGCAGCCACCACTAAAACTGCTATTCGTGCTGCCCGCACTGGTGACGCTGTTCTGCGGCTGCAGCTGCCACGCCTCTTCGGGCGTTAGCCTTTGGGGGGGCGGAGCACTAATGCCACCACCGCCGCAGGAGGTGCAACTCGATTTGCGACGCTTGCCGCTGGAGGTTGAGGGTCCTGCCGCGGAAGGACTGGTCGCCGATCCACTGGCTAATCCCGTCAAGGAACCCGATCTGGATTCGCTTGCAGCTGCTGGTTCACCGTTGTTGCTTTTATGCCGGCGCTGTTTAAAGTCTAGCTTGTAGGTGGAGTTGTTCACAATCTGACTGGTGACGTTGCTGAGGGCGAGCTCAGTGCTGGTGGGTCGCCTCCTGGTCCCACTGGGCTGATTCGGATCCTCGGGCGGATCGAGGGCACTGCAACTGTTTTGGGAGGGGGAAGAGGAATTAGTATTAGTATTTCACATCAAATTAAATATTCGAATTGCACTTGCCATCAACCATTTATTCTACAGGGTGGGGTGTGGCCATATATCATATACCAAAATCAAATTTATGTTGCTTAGCTTAATTTACCCTAATTTAGCTCTAAATTACAAAGATCCTAAAGCCAATAACTTTAAAGTGTTCCATTGTCAAAATTCCCTAACTTAATTGGGGGTGTTTAGAATTTTAACAATTTTTTTTCGCTCAAATCTGTTCTGGTTTTCGGATATTTTTAATTAGAAGCTATTTGATGAAAGATAAACATTTTCTTAAAAATATTTTATATATTCTATATGATCAAAAAGGGTATGAATTTATAAAGTTAAGTTCCCTATTTCAAACTAATGAATGACAATTAAAAAACAGAAAAAAATCAATCCTCTGGCAGATGTTTTGTGTTAAATGTTGAATAGTCATTATAAACTGAAATAGTTTATGGAATATCGTCAATAAACAAACTAACTTTACAGTGTTTTTATGGCACATATGTTTAACCTATTATGACTAAAACTGGCGGGCTAATTTAAAGCCATCGTAAATCAACAGCTAGGTGGGTGCCAAGATCTAGGCAATCAAATCTTGATGATTTCTGCGATATTAATAGGTTTATATATTTTTAAAATTATATTACGCCTAGAATAACTTATTAATATCGAGTTTAAAGTCGGTTTCTATATAATCAACTCAGATGTGGGCTTCAGATGGCACATTAAATACTTGGCATGCGATTTCAGACACACGAGACACACAGTAAGACGACGAGCACAGGGGACAACATTGAGTCACGATAGGAGTACGATAGTTAGTAGTTAATTGTGGGGTCTGGTTCCGACTTACTATGCCCTAGAGCGCCTAGTAGTATGTTCCATGAAATCAAACCCTTGCATTGCATGGAAAATGTATTTCTTTTCGTGCTCCAGCTGGAGCTGTATGTACCTTTGTTGCAGGACCGTTCCCGAGGCCGTTCCCAATCCTGCTCCCAATCCCGCTCCCGTGGGCGTACTGCCCGCCGATGCCGAGGTGGTTAGTGGGTTAGCGGGAACCGGAAGCGTTATCGTAGGCGATCGATGCTGATGATGGTGTTCCGGCTTCACAACGACCACTTCCAAATCACTTTTCACCGACGACGATGACTTGCGATTGTACTTTCGACTGCCACGCGTCGGAGTTTCGGCCTTCAGATAGCGCCGGGAAGTGGACGGGGAGGTGGGCGAGGGTTTCCTCTCGATGACCAGGGTGTTGTCATCGTAGGCTATACAGTTCACCAGCTCCCCGCCACCCATCACAGTAGTTGGGGCGGTGGTGGAAGTGGAGGTTGAGGTCGAGGTCGAGGTTTCCCTCTCCCGTTCCCTTTCCCTTTCCACATCGCCACGGTCATAAAGTTTGGCCTCCTTTTGTCTCTGGAATTGCAATTGCCGGCGACGCTGCGATGAGGAGGTGGTTCCACTTCCACTTCTCGACTCTATCGGCTGCTTCTGATTCTGACTTTTCGAGGGACATGATTCATCGACGATGACAACACTGGCCGGCAATAAATCTCGGCCCGCCGCCTCCCAATTCTTATCGCTAGTGGAGTCCCTATCCTTATCCTTATCCTTATCGTTATTGTGTTTATGATTTAGTTTATTGTTAGCACTAGAACTATCCAAGGCATCGTGTCGGGTAATTGGTTGCTGTTGCTGTTGCTCTGACTGCTGCGGCGATTGTTGCTGTTGCGGTGTTAACGAGGCTTGCTCCTTACGGTCTCCTTTGGATATTGGCAATGGGGTGTTTGTGGGCGGCCCGGTGGGTGGTAGTACATGGGTTATTAAAGTTAGTAATCAAATATGAAGTATGGGGGATATTGATTGGCATAGTAAGGTCTATTTCATATTCAAAGAAATTAGTTTCGTTAATATAATACGAAAGAATTATTACTTTAAAGAAATAATACGTCTTACACATGTTAGCATGGACTAATGTTATTGAATAAATATATAATTTATTTCATAAAAAATAAATATTAAAAAAAACAAGAGAAAACGCTATAGTCGGGTTGGTGTCCCGACTATCTAATACCCGTCACTCAGCTAAAGGGAGTGCGAACGCTGTACTCGGGTTGGTATCCCGACTAATAATCGTAACTCAGCTAAAGGGAGTGCGAGGGAGATAGATATATAAATTTTGATTGCGTATAACTTTTTAATGAATGGTCCGATTTGGAAAATGTCTTCTACATTTCGATAGGAATAAATATACACAACAAAATTGCATTTTTACTTTTCGGAAATCTTTAAAGATGTGGGCGCAGGACCCATTTTAAAATCGTTAGTTGGCGATTGTGGGCGTTAGAGGGGGCGTGGCGCTCGGCTAAAATAAACTTGCGCTGCGTAGGAAGCCAAAGAATATGTGTGGGAAATCTCAACCTTCTAGCTTTTGTAGTTTCTGAGATCTCAGCGTTCATACAGACAGACAGACGGACAGACAGACGGACAGACGGACAGACGGACAGACGGACAGACGGACAGACGGACAGACGGACATGGCTAGATCGACTCGGCTGGTGATCCTGATCAAGAATATATATAGTTTATAGGGTCGGAAACGCTTCCTTCTACCTGTTACATACTTTTGCACGAATCTAATATACCCTTTTACTCTACGAGTAACGGGTATAAAAATTAATTTTTTGTTGCTCTTCTTTTCATATATAATGGAATGAACAAATCCTCATTTCCAATCATTTTAAATTTTAAATAGTTTTGGTATTGATTAAAAGTCCTTGTACCTGTACTCATATTTGAAGTTTCATTCGGACGCACAATATTGATTGCCTTTCGTTTAAAATGCGTTTAGAAGAGCGCTTTCCTGGGTGAATGGTGCTTGCCAAAAGCCAAATATCGAAATGTGGTCAAAGCATCGCAGCAACAGGTGTGTTTAGTCTCAGTCGCCACACAGACATGCACACTTTGTTATTCAGACTCACTTAAATACGGTGAAAGCTTTTGGTTTTGTTTAGAAAATGGGTTTTTAGTTGTAGAAATTCGACGGTGGTGACATTTAGTTTTTTGCTGTATTTTTATGGTCTTTAGTTTGGACGATTTTAAAGCGGCGGTTTGTAAAAATTTGGCATTTGTTTGTTAGTCTGCAGTGGAGAGTCGTTTAAAGATTGTAGATCTGCAAGGAAGGCGTTTTTAATAGGGAGTATCACAGTAATCCATTGGAGATTTTTAAATCTACAAAAACCTTTTTCATTTTTAAGCAGTCGATGACACCAAGAAACTTTCTAAGGCCTTCTGGAAATTTCTTTGAAATCCCTAGAGAATTTTATAATGGTTCAATTAGTTTTTGGGGCATATTTTCGGTTAACTCCTGCTATCAGAGCACTTTATTGGATTTTGTTTAATTCCATTTGAGTGAACAGACAACGAATTTTCATCGGCGGTGATAGGTGATAGCTTATCGGCATTTCCTGGCACCACAGAACCACAACCTATATATATAACCCACTTATTTGGGTGCGTGAGAGGGAGAGCGCATCAAAACAAAAACACGCGCAATGTTTACATTTTTCTTTGTTGTCGCAACGACTTTTTTGTGACCCAACTGTCAAATGGGCAATCAACTTTGGCTGAGAGAAAGCGACGACTTTCTCTCGCATTCTCTCCCGCTGGCAAGCTCCTTCTGCAGCCGAGCTTTTGGCCTTTGCAGCAAACAAAATATAACTTTCATTAAATTACCAAAAGATAAAAGCCTTTAAATACTATTTTCGGTTATAATTCGTGGCTAAATTTGATTTGGATGGGGAGAATAAATGGGGTACTTCCCCGAAAAACCTAGAAACATATTAAGGAGGTTGAAACTCAGCCTGTTACTTCCTGGGAAATATCAAAAAACTCCATAGACAAGAAATGGGGTCAAGAGCGCGCTTTTGGCAGTAGAAAACTAATTTGCTCATGGTCTTTTGATGGCCCGCCTGGGAAATGCTGTATGGATACATTTGTGCCTGGCTGGCTTATTAATTACATTAAGTATTGCAGGTTTTGGTAAGGGTTTTTAGCCGTTGAGAGCCGTTCAAGCTGACCGATTGACCTACCCACGCATATGTAATAGCTCACACACACAGGCACAGACCAGCTCGCCACCGCACTAACACATGCGAATGTGTGAAAAATTTCTAAAGGCCCACTGCGAAGAAAGTGAAAACAGCTTCCCGTTCTATCCCTTTAAACTGTTATTAGGCCCCCATTCTGGTGTTAAACATTGCACTTTACTATTTCCGTGTTATGGCCTTAATTTGTTTGATTTTCCTGGCTTTTCAGTACTGTATTTTATTGTATTTTACACACGCGACCATCAGCAACGCGAACGAGTTTAAGGAATCAGCCACAAAAGCACACTGTGCAGGAAAATTCAGCTTTTCGCAGAGGCAACCGTGAAAATGTTGATGTTATCCCCAAGAAAAGCTTAGGATTCGGAGCTTGCTTATCGATTGGTGAAAGGTTGTGAAACCGGGAAGTTTGGTGTTGGTGTAACTAGGAAACCAAAAAAGCATAGACAGTTTCAAATTTAAAACCACATGCCGGACTGAGAAAACGCCTTACAATTTCTTTTAAGCTAAAAAAAGGCATTACAATTTTTTAGTTTATAATCTATAAATACGAAATGATTTTTGTGTGAAATTTACCAATCCATTTGTGAATCTTTTTATATTTAATTATATTTAAACTTTTAGTTTTCTGTCAAATTAAGTTTTTGTTTTCCATTTTGGGAAAATGGGTTAATAACTTAACATAATTTATTAACATAAATAAAATAACTTAAATAAATATATTTATATTGAATAAAGAAGCTGAACTTACTTAGGGCACTAATTTAAAATTATAGAAATGTTCAAAAAATAATACCAAAATAACTAACTATAAAACAATGCCTAGGTTTTTCACAAATAAATATTTAAAAAGGCAATTGTAGAGGGGGAAATCCCAGAGTTGTTGCTTAACATAAGTTGAACCTCTGTGTTTACAAACAAATCGAAATCGACCCGAAAATGTGCCGACGAACGAAAGCGGGAACCAAATATTTATGATTTTGTTATTTCTGTTGTTGTCTGAATTTTCTCACTCTTGCTAGAGATATTTTTAAGAATAGATCGGGAGAGTGTTCCGATACTGAGTATCTTTATCCCGCTTGCACTCACATTTGTTGTCAAACAGCTGATGTTGTTGAACGCAAGCGCAGATGAAAATGTTTGACAGTTGGCGAGAGGCCGCAGAATCTTGAGAAATATACTAGAAGAGCGAATGTCAAATTTCGAAAATACTTATTTACCCCGCAATGTTGTTCCTTTCGCGACTGAACTTCACTTACACTGCGGGTTGCCTGAGTCATCGCCAAATACTTTCTGACGCCCGGCCATATATCATAACTTATAATATAAATTTGGTTTTCCCATGGGTGTGTTTCTCGATGAGCTATACAATTTGGCTAATGATATATTTCCGGCTGAAAGTGGCTAGCTGATTTGTTGGCGTCTTAGAGCATGTTATGGAAATAAATGTTCACAAGTTGTCGTTTGATTTTAAAAAATGTCAGCCAACTAATTTGTACAAAATGTCCTTTACTTTATATGCTTTTTATAAAATGAATATATGTAAAGAAATATTCATATAATCTTTGATCACCATTTAATGATTTGTTTATTTTTGTCCGCTATTTTCATGAGTTTGCGTGTGATTATTTTTTTTCGGTTTTATAAACAATTGAAAGCCATTAAATGACTTTAAATTCTTAAGATTCGTTATGGTACTAAAATTAATGTTGCCGAAATCGATTTTTATTTTAAAATTTCACTTAAATATTTGATATATGCTTTTTTGCGAAGGTCAAAATACAGGAATATTTTACCGATTCCCCTCTATACAATCGCTTTAATTATTTTTGACTATAAAACTGAAATATGCCGCACCAACCAGAAATTAGTTTTCATCGTGTCCAATGAGAAATGTGCGGAAAAATATTTTTTAAAACAACAGAAAAACGTCAGAGGGTGTGAAGAGTTTTCGGGGGCGTGTGGGTTCGGGGTATATAGTGAGGATCGACGTTTCGTCGGTCATTTTCTTTGGGCCAGAAGACTATTTCGCCGGTCTAAAATTAGATCAAGCACACGTAGTTGGATCTGCCGATGCGGCAATGTTGTTAGTGCTCCCGCTGTAGCCCCCAAAATTTAAAAGAGAAACAACAGAAGCGGTGCGCAGGCAACGAAATTAAATTTAGCCTAATTGTATTGCCTTTTACTTAAATCAAATTAAATGGTTTATTGAAATATGCAATGCTAGAGTCTGAGTCTGAGGCAAATGGAACACTTTAAAAAGGCTATTTTTAAGAGGCTAAATCGATGCACATATATAATATATACTTGATCTAGTTAATTGCGGGCTGCTTGTTGAACATTTCACTTACATGCTGATCCCTCGCCGTTTCCCTCGCGTGGCAACAATAAAAGCACGCTGCGATTTTTATTTGTTGAGGGGCGGTCGTGCGTACCGAAAATCCGAGCCAAAAAGCCAAAGGCAGCATACGTGGCGTTGATATTTTTAAACTTTTTGGGAGATATCTTTTCGTTTGCCTAGTACATATTTTTCATTTGGCAGGGGAATCTTCTATTTAGTGATTGAAAATTCTGAATGGTTACTACTTTTGCAGCGCTGTTGAATTATAAATCACTGTTAATCACTATATGCACTCATTCAATATATGTATTTTTATATATGGGCACTTCCAAAATGTCGCTCGGGACATTTGCACACCTTTAAAGTTGAAAAAAAATTGTAAAACAATGGATTTTAATTTTAATTATGGGCTTTTCTTTTCACTCTTCCCAAGCTCAATTTTTGGTAAAAATCTTGATTTTGTACCACTTTTAGTTTTTAAGATATCGGTAAAAAACTGCCGTATTCGCTCGGGACAAAAATAGAAGTGGATTTCAGGGAAGTTCATAAAACACCAGAAATTAGCGAAGTCTGATGGAATATTTGAATGCGATTTTTTTTAGAATGTTGTTCAAACATGTCGCTGTGAAATGCTTTTGGTTTCACTCAAAAATTCTTTGCCGTTTTTTTTTTATGCAGTTTCAACCACATTCGCTCGGGACATGTCGCTCGGGACATTTTTTCCGACTGTTTTGTAAAGCGGATTTCTTTACCTCTATCTCTCAATTGCTGGATGTTTTGCTTTTAACTTAATAGTTTAGCATGTGAATGAAGCATTCAGTACAGAAAAATGTCACATATTAGCATTCCTATAGGATAAATTTACAACAGAAGACAGGTCCAAAAAATAACAAAAAAATAGCCAAAAACTGATTTTTGCGTATATTGGTGGGGTTTGTCATAAAAATAATCAAACTATACTCCAAATTTGTAGTTAAGCTCAGTATCCAACTAATTAGAAACTAATATCGGGGCAAAATCATGTAGAAATATGTTTTATTCAAGTTTCAAGGTTTTTGGCTTGGTGGACTTTTTTTTGGAAGTGCCCATATAGCTGCTCAAAGTGTGCCAGCTCAATATATAATATAGATTTATCTCGCACTTTATACATATATTTTCCATATATCTTTTCACTTTAAACTCTTTTGCACCCTAAACCCTTTGTTAAATACAATTTTCAATCAAAATTATTAATATCAAAGGGTAATTGTTGAGTAAATATCGAAAGAAAGCACTGAAAATTAAAAATTTTCTTCACCCGTACAGAAAAGTATTTCTGCGTGCAGCTTAAAAATAAATCTGAACACACACGGTCGTTGGCGCGAGGAACCGAACCAAACCAATTCACGCCAACGATCAGCCGAGAACTGTCAGATTGGTGAGATATCCACGGCCTCCCGTGCTAGTTGGTGAATTTTTCGGTATTTAGAAAATTGGTTTTCTGGCAATTTTAGTATATTTTCAAAATTTCGATACACATATTTGTTGATCGAACATAATGATTTGTGGAATAAAATGTTAGACTCTAATTATCTGTATTTTTTGATTATAAGAAATTTAATTAGGTGGTTTCAATTATATACTTTGTATTTCCTTTGGTTATCCTTTGTGTTCACACATGAACATGGTTTTGTTTGTAATATTGATTTGCCTCACACTGTAAGTTTAAAAATACCAATTGTAATCTGTAAACCAAAATATCAGTGCATGAGTTCAAATGCTATCAACGCTATTTTAAGTTAAGCAACGCCAATGCAGCGTTCCAAAAATATGTCTAAGAACGCTTATCTGTTTATATTCTAATGCGCCCCTTTCCCCGACGCATTGGTCCATACTATTGTACTCCGCTGTACTCTATATAAGCTAGTGTTTTACAAAATAAAAATCAGTTTGAAATATCAACTCAACAAATGTGGATTTCTTTCTTTTGGGATTGAACATCTTTACATTTTGGTCCTTCGAGCTAAACTTTGTAGTCATCCCCCACCAGTGGTAAGAGGCTCAGAGTTGTAGCTGGCACCTTAAAGTCTGATTTGTTGCGAGCGCACGATCAGCTACAGGCTGCAAAAATAAAATAAAATAAAAACTTGTGTCTTCCCCCACCAGTGGTAAGAGACCAAGTAAATAATAAATAACACAAGTTTTACTTGTTAAATAAAATAAGCCAAACGGGCAAGTTTTCTAAAATAATTCTCGGGTTTTGTTGCGTGACGGTGGCGTTACCAAGGCCAAAAACATTGGTAAATCGTTTTAAAAATTAAAAAATAAAAAGAGAAAGTGTTCGGCGTGACGAAAAGTGTTAAAAAACTAAAAACAGAAATGCAGTGATACACAAAACCAATTCAACCCGAACTTTAAAATTCTTGTAAAATATAAAAACGAAAAACAAGGCCCACGAACAACACCGAAGCAGTAACAACAATCATTTTTTAAGAACAACAAACGACATCGAGGCGGCAACAAACAACAAACAACATCGAGGCAACTATCGACATCAGAGCAGTGATAAGGAAGAAGACGACGAAAAGAAGAACTACGTTATCTACGACAACATCATAGCGGCATCTACATAAGCGAGCTTAACGGAGAACATCACCAACTGAAGCAGCAGATAAGATAGTTTTTAAATTTTTTCACATTTAATATCATTTACATATACACTTTATTTACAAAATCCAATTCATATTCACATATATATATAAATATATATTATATACATATTTTTTGATATACATATTTTATACATAAATTCTTTAAATCATGTTGTCCGAAACAATTTTAAAATTCTTAGAGGCTCAGGCAAGCCTAACAAAAGAGGTTAGAGTGATTGAAGCTGGTCAATTAACCAGTGACGCAATCCTCAAACTTGATAAAATAAAAGCAAAATTCACCGCAAACCACACAAATTTGTTAAAACTAGGAGTAGTCAATCATGATTACTTTAACGAAAAAATGTTCGATGAGATTTGTAAAGTAATTGAAACTCTTAAAAATAAATTTAGCAACATGAAAGCTATTTCTGGAACCCTAGCTGAAACTAAGAAAACTGAAACAGACCCAGTAAAGTTGGCAGAGGTGTTCGATAAAAATGTCGAACAATTAAGGGATTATTTGGAGGAAACCCATCAGGAGCTCAGTCAGGCTAGCAGGGAAATTTGCAGCCTTAGAGCTAAGAAAATAGAATTTTTATGGAGTAGAACTGATAATAAAATAAAAGAATTCTACAAACTCTATGAGAATAATTTATCTTTCGACGAAAGTGTCGAAGATTTAGAATTTGACGTCAAAAACATTTTGGACATCCTGCAAGAAAGGATGAATGCTTCCGAAGCAAAAACGGAAGGCAATTGTGGGGTTATGGTAAAGGAAAGGGCTGATAACCTTCCTGTGTTACCAAAAATAAAAGTTCCCACCTTCTCCGGAGAAGGCAAAGAGTGGGACTTATTTTCGGAATTATTTAAAGAAATAATTTTCAATAGAGATGATCTGAGCACATCTCTGAAATTTAACTACTTACAAACCGCTCTCAAAGGCGAAGCAAGGAGTATGGTCGCTCACTTGCTAATCGGTTCTGCCGAAAATTATAATGCCGCTTGGGAACTATTAACCAAGCGGTATGAAAACAAGAGACAAATATTCTCTGATCAGCTGAATCGGTTGATCGATTTGCCCATGCTAGACAACGATTCAGCTAAACAAGTTAAACTGTTTATTGACTCAATAAATGAATCGATTCATTTAATGAAATCAAAAGCAAGTTTAAATGAAGATGTTGATGTGATCTTCGCGCATATCATCATTCGAAAATTTAATAAAGAAGCGTTACAATTATATGAAACGCATATAAAGAAAACTAAGGAAATCCAATTACTAGACGACGTAATGGACTTCTTAGAACAACGTTATAGTTCTCTTGCCTCATCAAATGGTGAGGAAAAGAAGCCTTTTAAAAGAATGGTAAATACCTCTGTAAAAGAAGGCTGTCTACTCTGTAAAATGGTTGGCCACTTTGTGTCAAATTGCTATAAATTTAAGGGAATGAGTCCGGTGGAAAGAGGGGAATTTATAAAAAAACAGCGCTTGTGCAATAGGTGCTTTAAGCATTCTTCATTTAAAAAGTGTAACTCTGAATATTTATGTTCAGTTTGCAAAAAACCACATCATACAATGCTCCATGTCCCAACAGATAAAAGGGAGAAGGTAAACACTTGTGTCACAAAAGAACAAGCGTTTCTAGCCACAGCCCTAATTAAAGTCAAGTCAAAAAATGGTGGCTATGAAAGCCTTAGAGCATTAATTGATAGTGGGTCGCAGTGCACTATTATATCAGAAGAAGCTGCACAAATATTAAATTTAACAAGGAAAAAGAGTTTCACTGAGGTTAGTGGAGTCTCTGACACTTGTATCTCAAAACATAAAGTAAATTTAAGTATAAAAACGCGCGATAATAAAAAAGATTCTCTTAGCATTGAAGCCATCATTCTTCCCAAACTAATGAAGGCTTTGCCAAACCAAACATTAAATATTGATAAATCTAAGTGGACGAAATATACGTTGGCGGACCCTCACTTTAATAAACCAAGTAGGGTAGATCTTATTATAGGAGTGGATTTATATCCCCATATAGTCAAAAACGGAGTAGTTAAAATAGACGGACTACTAGGTCAAAATACGGAATTCGGGTGGATTGTATCCGGGTGCACCAAATCAAAAGGTGAAAAATTAATTGTGGCTACTACTGTGGAAGTAGAAAACTTAGACCGGTTTTGGGAAATGGAAAATGAAAATAATGATATTGAGGAAGAAATTTGTGAAAAACATTTCTTAGAGACCACTAAAATAGATAAAAATGGGAGATATGTGGTCAAAATTCCATTTAAAAATGAAAAAGAATTAGGAGACTCCAAAGCGCAGGCCATAGCGCGATTTTATAATTTGGAAAGAAAATTAAATAAAAATATAAAACTTAAAGAAAGTTACATTAAATTCATGCATGAATATATAAACTTGGGCCACATGATAGAGTCCAAGAAAGAAGGAAAATATTATTTACCCCATCAAGGTGTTGTAAGAGAATCAAGCCTTACAACAAAATTAAGAGTAGTTTTCGATGCCTCAGCGAAAACTACAAACAATAAAAGTCTAAATGACATTATGTGGGTTGGACCAAGAGTCCAAAAAGATATATTTGATATCATTGTCAAATGGCGTAAATGGCCATTTGTAATATCGGCGGACATTGAGAAAATGTACCGGCAAATAAACATTGATGAAGAAGATCAACAATATTTGCACATTATTTGGAGAGATTCCCCAAATAAAAAATTAAAAGAGTACAAATTAACAACCGTTACATACGGAACAGCTTCAGCACCCTACTTAGCCACAAGAGTGCTTGCTGAAGTTTCGAATAGATGCGAAAATCTATCGATTAAGGAAATAATCAGAAATGATTTTTATATGGATGACCTAATGACAGGTGCTAATTCCATAAGAGAAGCCAAAGATCACGTTGAAGATATAACCTTTGAATTAGAAAAGGTGGGTCTCAACTTAAGAAAATGGATCTCGAATGTCTCAGAAATTGTGGAAGCTTTGGAAAGCAAAGAAGAAAATAAAATATTAGAGATTCGAGAAAATGAATCCATTAAAACTCTGGGGCTTCAATGGGAACCAATTAAAGATGAATTTAAATTTAATTTTAATTGTGAACACGTCGCTAATATTAATAAACGAATAGTTTTATCAACATTAGCAAAAATTTATGACCCCCTAGGCTGGTTGTCTCCAGTAACCATAGTAGGAAAATTATTCATGCAAAAGCTATGGTTGACAGAGCAAAAATGGGATCAGAACTTGTCAGACCCAGATGCCAACGAATGGAAAGCCTTTAAAGAGAACTTAACTTCTCTTGAAGGTATTAGAATCCCCAGGTGGGTTAAGTCCCAGGAAAATATGCCAGTACAAATTCATGGATTCTCTGATGCGTCCGAAAAAGCGTACGCAGCCGTAGTGTATGCCAAAGTGGGATCCTCCTCTATGATTATAGCTAGCAAGAGCAAGGTTAATCCGAAGAAAAATAGAAAAACCATCCCTAAATTAGAGCTATGTGCTGCACATCTTCTATCAAAACTAATAGATAGAGTTAGGACAGCAATTGGAGGGGAAGCAAAGGCATATGGATGGAGTGATTCAACGATCACACTAGCGTGGATTAGAAATGGGAATAATAAAGACAAATTTATTCGACGGCGAACTGACGAAATAAGAACTTTTAAGAACATTGATTGGAGACACGTTAGATCAGAAGACAATCCAGCAGACGTAGCGTCAAGGGGAATAACACCAGAAAAATTGCTAGAATGTGCAATTTGGTGGAACGGACCTCAATGGTTGGCCAAATCAGAAAAATACTGGCCGAAAGAGGAACAAGTAGATGGTATAATTGTCAGTACCGCCTTAACAGGGAAATCAAGCCAGTTAATATTATCATTAATAGAAAGATATTCCTGTATGCAAAAATTAGAAAGAATTATTGCATATATCTTAAGATTTATTGAGGTAAAGTTAAAAAAGAAATCGTTTCCCACATATTTGACAGTGAATGAATTAAAATTGGCAAGAATTTTAATTATAAAACAGCAACAGGAAAGTCAATTTAGTTCAGAAATAAATTGCTTAAGGCACCAACAGGATATTGGAACTAAAAGCAAAATATTAGGATTAAATCCATTTTTAGATAAAGATGGATTATTAAGAGTTGGAGGTAGATTACAGAACTCCAGCGCAGAATTTTCGATAAAACATCCCTTAATTTTAGATAAGTGTCATTTAACCTTATTAATAATCAGAAATGCACATAGGGAAACATTGCACGGCGGAATTAACCTTATGCGAAATTATATTCAAAGAAAATTTTGGATATTCGGATTAAGGAACAGCCTAAAGCATTATCTAAAACAATGTGTAAAATGTGCAAGATACAGACAAATTACAGCTGAACAAATCATGGGAAATTTACCAAAGCATAGAGTTACTATGGCTCACCCGTTTCTGAATACCGGAGTGGACTATGCTGGCCCATATCATATAAGATGCTCAAAAAATCGAGGCCAGAAATCTTATAAGGGTTACATTGCTGTATTTGTATGTATGGCAACCAAGGCTATCCATTTAGAAGTTGTAAGTGATTTGACTTCAGATGCCTTTTTAGCTGCACTAAGAAGATTCTTTTCCAGAAGAGGAAAATGTGCTAAAATATTTTCAGATAATGGGACAAATTTCGTGGGAGCCGCCAGAAAATTGGATGAAGATCTACAGAAGGCACTCAACGAAAATATTAAAATAATTCCAATATTAGAAAACGAACAAATTGAATGGCATTTTATTCCCCCGGCAGGACCTCACTTTGGAGGTATTTGGGAAGCTGGGGTGAAATCTGTTAAATACCACCTAAAAAGAACAATTGGGGATAATAATCTAACTTATGAAGAGATGGCAACTCTATTATGCCAAATTGAAGCGGTATTAAATTCAAGACCATTATATACAACTAATACTGACATTGACGATTGGGAAGTTTTGACACCAGGTCACTTTCTGATAGGAAGGCCCACATTAGGACCTATTGAGACCATTTCCGAGGAAAGAATTGGAAATTTAGATAGATGGAAATTAATTCAGAAAATGAAAAGAGAATTTTGGGTTAAATGGAAGAATGATTATTTAAACACTCTTCAACAAAGGAATAAATGGAAATTAGGAATGCCAAACCTTAATAAAGGTCAAATTGTATTACTAAAAGATGAAAATTGTCATCCCGCTAGATGGCCCTTGGGAAAAGTAGAAGAAATACATAAGGGAAAAGACGACCGAGTCAGAGTAGTAAAAGTAAAACTACAAGATGGTTCAATTTTAAGACCAATTACAAAAGTTTGTCCTCTAACTGGTATTGAGGCTGAAGAGAGCGAGTCACCTATCTCGGTCAAGCAGACTAAGGGTAAGGGTACTCGCAGTAGCCCTAGAATCCATAAACTTGGATTAATGGCGATAATGTTAATGCTAATGTTATTTTGCCAGGTGTCTAATGCAAGTTCACCTACGCAAGGGAATCAAAAATGGTCAATCAAGAAATTACACGAGAATAATTCCATTTACTTAGATCCAATGGGAGACGTCGAAGTCATAGCCTCATCTTGGGATCTAATTGTATATTATAACATGGATCCATATTTCGACATGATAAGAAAGGGAAAACTGTTGAATGGAAAAATGAGAGTGGTGTGTGACAAGCTTCATGGGTTTGAAGATCAATGTAATACTGTTCTTGATAATACTCAACGACAGATTACAGATTTAGAAGAGAACAATAAACTGTTTATGACTCAGGATAGGAAAAGATATAGGCGAGCTCCATTCGAGTTTATGGGCTCTCTCTATCACATACTTTTTGGTATAATGGACGCAGAAGATAGGGATAACTTAGAGGGTAACATGAAGAACATCTTAGATAACCAGCAAAATACTGCAGAATTGGTTAAAAAGCAAACCTCTGTAGTAGAATCTACAATAAATATCCTGAAAAGAAGTACGGATGATATAAACTCAAATTTTCGAAGTATGACTACGCGAATAGAAAACATAACAGAAGTTTTGAAAGAAAGTTACTATGTCTATAAAGAGTCAATTAATTTCTTTATGGTGACAAAACAATTAACTTCTTTAATTGAAGAATGTGAAAAGATTCAAGCAGGTGTAATAAGCTTACTCATAGATATAAACCATGGTAGATTGAATCCAAATATTTTAAAGCCAATGCAATTAAAAAAGGAAATTTCCAGAATTAAGGATGCATTACTAGAAACCTTAGTACTACCAGGTAAAAGAACAGGAACTGAGTTAAAGGAAATTTACACATTATTAACAGCTAAAGGAATTTTTGTGGATAATAAGTTAATTTTGAATGTTAAAATTCCCTTATTTGG
This sequence comes from Drosophila takahashii, assembly GCF_030179915.1. Classification (NCBI taxonomy): domain Eukaryota; kingdom Metazoa; phylum Arthropoda; class Insecta; order Diptera; family Drosophilidae; genus Drosophila; species Drosophila takahashii. The sequence continues at coordinate 11,827,307 of NC_091678.1, read as the reverse complement.
TAGACACCCTTCCCATCTTTTTAGAGTAATTCCAATGCCAGTCAAAATGAACAATGAGGTTATTATTGCAGACTTAAATTCTAAATATTTAGTTTACAATTTTGAAATAGACTCCTATCATCTAATGTCGGAAGCTACCTTAAGTAGGTGTCAAAAATGGAAAGCTAATAACGTAATTTGTGAAGGTAATTGGCCTTGGAGTAGCGCTAATGACAATACTTGCGAAATAACTCCCTTTAAACCAAATAGTCCCTCTAATTGTATTTATAAAAAAATGACTCAGATCAATTCTTACTGGGTTGAGTTGCAAAAGAAAGGTAGTTGGCTATTTAAGGTTCCAGAAATAACTAAAGCTAGAATTCAATGTAATAATTTACCGCAAGAATTAATAGACCTGCCTGAGCAAGGAATTTTAACGATTGTGTCTGGTTGCACTATAAGAACAGACGACAAAATATTAATAGCTCATCATAGTATTCAGTCAGAAGCTTATGAGCCAATATCAGTTTCATATGTAAGTAATATAAGTACGATTCCAAGTATTGTTTGGAATCCATTAACATTGCCGATTATTGACCACAATAAAGAGTTAGCTAAACTAAAGAATGAATTAAAAGAAATAAGAGAAAATCACTATGAATTAAAAGGACTTAATTTTCATCACCTGTCAGGGCATGCGGCATTAATCGTAGGTTTAGTAATTATATTAATTTTAATTGTTTATATGATAAGACGAATAAATGTAGCAAGACGAATGCAGGCCATAATTCTTCCTGGCCCCTTGCAGAATGTTCACACATGAACATGGTTTTGTTTGTAATATTGATTTGCCTCACACTGTAAGTTTAAAAATACCAATTGTAATCTGTAAACCAAAATATCAGTGCATGAGTTCAAATGCTATCAACGCTATTTTAAGTTAAGCAACGCCAATGCAGCGTTCCAAAAATATGTCTAAGAACGCTTATCTGTTTATATTCTAATGCGCCCCTTTCCCCGACGCATTGGTCCATACTATTGTACTCCGCTGTACTCTATATAAGCTAGTGTTTTACAAAATAAAAATCAGTTTGAATTATCAACTCAACAAATGTGGATTTCTTTCTTTTGGGATTGAACATCTTTACACTTTGTTATTTGAATAAACGGTAAAAAAATAAAAAAATAATTTTAGTTTTTCCAGAAAGAAAAAAAATACTTGTTTTAGTGAATTGGGTTTTGCAAAAGGAATTTAAAATATTAAATATGAAAATTAACATTAAAAGCTTTTAAAATTTGTTAAACGAAACACGTTAAATTAAATCATTTTTTTTCAAAGTACAGTAATTACATTCTTAACGTTAAATTAGACAGAAAATATGTACCACTATTGTAATTACCTTTTTAAAGACTAAATGCCCGTTAAATCTTTTTTGTAAATAGGGTAAAAAAGTTTTTATAATTACACACTAAAGTAAAAACAACGATGCAAAACCTAAATTACAAGAATCATAAACAGGCTTACAAACCCAAACACACATGAACAACAAAAATATTATTTATATATGTGATTACGTCGGTGGAATGCCGGAGGCAAGAGCAACTTTGGCTTGTGTGTTCGTTTGGCACACGTAGCATATTTACAGGAGTCCAACTTGGAAGCAAAACTGCGCCAACAGGAACAGGAAGATCCGCTCAGATTGTCTTTATGCTATGGATATGGTTGGGAGGATGTGAACACACATTCCTCTTGGCTCCTGCCGGCATAAGCATATGTACATGTTTAAATGCGTATAATTAAGGACAAACTGACTGAACTTTGTTCTTTAAATACTCTTTCGAAAATAATGTTGTCAAAAATACTATTTGTTATATGATAATGTACAGCCTCTGTTAAATATGTTAATGCTTCTCAAAATATTTAACCACTAGATTATTTAAATGCCAGTACAACTTTAGCTACTTTGTAAATCAAACAGGAATAATTTGTAGGTTTCATACGAATCCGTATTAGTTTTACAGTAAAGTTGCCCATGTAAGTTTCTTATAAAATATCAGAATTAAAAATGTTAATAATGTACATTTGAGTATTCCGCCCCTTCTGAGTTCACGTGCGATGCTCAATGGTTCAACGTTGCGTATGCACGTTATTAACTTGTATGGCTAATTAAAAGTTTTTTACAGCTTGTTATCTGGATTTTTTTACAAGCAGAAACATATTCAAAAATTTGCCATTGCCTTTCGTTGAGCCACAGACACTCTCACACTCGCAATTGGTAAGATAATTGCATTAAAATAACTGAGAGAGATTCTCAGAGTGCCTCGTCCTTGAGGACTTCATTATAAGTTGGCGTCTGTGGCAGCAAAAACCCAGCCAAGCAAGTAAACTGGGCAACTATATTTCCTATCTCTTGCTGCAGAACGAGCCAGGAAAGCAACAAAATGTTAAAGTTGATAATTTTCTGGACATTTTAACTGTGAAGTGACATTTCATACTTTTGCGACCTCTCTGCTTTTCGGGGGTCAGCGCTGAGGGCAGTTGGGGGACCAATATACATAAACGTTACTGCAGCAAGGATGCAAACTCGCCAACTCACAGGACACTCGATAAAGTTGCGCAGAAGTCAAATCTCAAAGGAAATTAATTTGTGTTGCAATGTGAAAATTGTGCTGAAAATGAGGTTTTTACTGTGTTTTTCTTCGTATTAATGCAAAAAGATACAAACCTCGAACGGAACTATTGGTGAGTGTGATTTCTGAGAGCATTTAATGATGTAAAACTTAATTTCTTATTAAGCTTTTAATAACTGCTCTTCCATTTTTAAATTGTAATAACCTGAAGTCTGACAAAAAAACGTACGTCAATATTTTATTACTTTGCCACCTCTTTTGGTGACCATTTGAATCATTCTCAGCGGACTTTTATTTATTATAGCAGATTTCATGTTGCCTTTTTCCCTTGCTTTTTTGTATTTACTCTCGGAATATTTGCACTCATGTCCTTTAATATTGCCTTTATGAAACAGAAAAAATGGTGAAAGAAGAAATTAAGAAAAGTGCAAACACTGGAACAATTTGTTCACAGTTTAAGCCGCTGCATTCATATTTTTGAAAATGAAATATGAAAGAGAAAAAATGGATGGATGAGGAGAGAGTTCCGGCGATACAAAATGTATCTGAGACATCTTTGTTAAATACAAGGATTTATGCATAAATAGTTTCGATAGAAATGAAACTGTTTCTTGAAAATACATACTTTTTTAGGAATATAATCATCTATTTATATATGCAGAATATTTCTATAAAAAAAGGCTTGGTAAACTACTCTTCACCTTCTGCACTTTCTTATTTCATAAATCTTATGTTTATATTTAACATTCATGGCTTAATGGGCCAAGTCATTTTTTGCTTAATTAAGCGACGCCACGCAGAGTCTGTTAAATTAACTCCTACACTCAAAAAAAAAACAGCCCGAAATCGCCATTAAATCAAGAAATTCGCCATGAATTTCAGTCGATGGCGATTTACCGTATTTTTTAGAAAGGAATTTTCTAAAATTTAGAAAAAAATTTCTGAAAAGCAGAAATACTTTTCTAAAATCAAGAAAAATTGCCATAAAATTTGCGAAAATTTCCTTAAATCCAGAAAGTACTTTTCTTGAAAATAGAATTTTTTTTCTTAAAATAAAATTTTCTTTATTTTAATAAAATGTATACATATTTATTTTACTATTTTATTTCCTAAACAAGAAAGAGAAAAGAAAATCAAAAAGATAAAAAGAAAATTATTAATATTTCCTAAACAAAAAAGGAAAAGACAAAAAAAAAGGTAAAAAATAAGATAATAAATATTTCCTAAAGAAAAAAGAGAAAGGAAAACAAAAAAAGATAAAAATTACATTATAAATATTTCCTAAACAAAAAAGAGAAAAGAAAACAAAAAAGATAAAATATTATTAATATTAATATTAAGTAGGTATTTTATATATTACCTATTATTAAAATTTACTTACTTACTGCCAAATTATCAACAATACCTGAAATTGAAATTATTCCTGCAATCGAAAATAAAAATTAATATTAGAGAAGGATGGTATTTGCGGCCTGCAACAGTATGCCCTTTGCTTACCATAAATTTTCACACACTTACCAAATTTATATTTAAATTTATTTAAATTGCTTACCTATTAATTGCCTCTTAGAGGGATCGCACTTTAACTTTCTTAAATAGGCTCAACACAAACTTATTACTTTGAATGCTCATCCAAAACTGAGCACAAGGGTTCAAAATGCAGCGCAACGCAAGCAACTCTCTCGCGAGAGACTGCATTTCCAAAACAACAACGCAATAAAAGTTACAGCTACGCACAAGAAAATTCTCGATCATACGCACAAACACACATAAACATATACATACATACGCCAAAAACTGTCGTCGCAACGCGCCGCCGACTAACCCCCTGTCTTCTTCTTTTTCGTTTCGAAGAAAGAATGAGAAGCACAAAAGAAATACAAAAAGTTTTTCTTAAATCTATGGTGATTTTCTAATTCTACTTTTCTGTTTTCAAGAAAAAAATTTTTTTAATTCAAAAAAATTTGTAAAATTTAGAAAAATTTACCGTAAATTTTATGGCGACTTTCTAGATTCTAGGAAGGGCTGAAGTACACATTTTCTTAATTTAATGGCGAAATCGCCATTAATTTAAGAAAACTTTTGGAGAGCAAACTAGGAAAAAACACCATTGATTTAAGAAAAAAAATCATTTTTCTAAATTTTAGAAAGGTTTTTCATAAAATTTTGTTTTTATGGTCTTTTTTCCTAGATTCAAGAAAACAATTTCTAAAATTCAGAAAATTTTCTAAAATTAAGAAAAAATTGCATTTTATGGCGATTTTCTAAAATTTAGGAAAAAAAATTTTTTGAGTGTACGAGAACATCCACCTATATTACCCACACATATTCCATCCAGGACCACCCACTACAATAATGGTTTTGTGCCAGCGGAGTAAAAACAGAGAAATTAACAGGAGAGCAAAAATATATTTCTTGGCTTAGGAATACTCATACAAAATGCGATTAGCATTATTACCACGCTTTTTGTTCTCATCTAGATGAACTCACTGTATTCATGTGATGCCGTATTTATAAATATAGATTAAATAAAAATTAAATTATGGAATCTTTTACAGCAAATATTTGTACATTTTAAAAATAATTTCAAGCGCTTTCAGATTTTATTAACACTTTTGTTTATTGTTTCCTACAGATCATTATTTGAGTTTCCAACTTAAACCTCACACAATAACAGTCTTAAAGAAAAATGCTTCAAATTGCGCTTTGGTCACTTCAAGCCCCAGTTGGGCCGAAATGCATGTGCCAGTCAGGGGCTAAATATTGGTTGCCACACCATCACCCATGGCACTCCTCTATCTGCTGCGACTTGCACTTTTTTTCTGGACCCGTTGGATGCGTCACATCTGTCTTTGCCGCTGCCTGCCGTTTCTTTGGCTACTCGTTTTGGCCAGTTCCTTTTGGCCAGAGTTGTCCCCCAGGACTTTTATTGACACTGATAAGTGTGCCCAGAGCATGGCAAAAAGGTAAGCAAAGCTGGCAATTTAAATTGAAATTGTTTGCCGCATCGCAACAGCAGGCAGTAAAACCAAAAAACGTCCAAATGAAAAAACCAGTGCCAGGGAAAATCGGAGCAAAAAATAAAATGAAAGAAAGCAAAAATAGACGAGCAAAAAATTAAGTGAGACAAAGTGTTTTGCGACAATGCAGAGAGGACTTGCAGTAGGATATAGTCTGGATATTCTGTGGGCGGGGGGCGTGGCGGCGGAATGCAAACCTGAGATTCGTTTGCAGCAGCTGGTGATCTGGTCGAGTGCGTGTTAATTCCATTTGGGCAGTATTTTTATTGACTAACCACACAGAGAGGAGTCCATTCCCCATTGAGCGAGTGTCTTGATTGTTTTGTTTAACATGTCCAACGGACCGGGTGCGGAGATATATACTCGCACTGCATGGCCATGAAGGCACAGATATAGGGATTGTCTCTGTACGGGGTTCATTTATACGCTCCTTGGGCCATCAACTGCACTTCTGGCCAGGCGGCGGGAAAAACACTCTGTTCAGAGCACCCATGGGGTAGATTTGTTTTCCAGCCAGCAATTATTTCCCACTGACTTAAACTGTGGTCTTTTTTCAAGGCTTTTTTTGCCTTGACTGGAATATTTGACAGCTTTATTTTAAAATTAATTAAATAAATTATTACTTATTGAAACTACTATTTTAAACCACTTAAGGCTTTGGGTAAAATTTGTTTTTGAATTTGAAAATAAATGAAAGAAAACAGAAATATTAGTATTCAAATAATAATGAGTGAAAGTAATAATTTTAATTCATACAGGTTTTCGCTTTTATGTGCCGGTTTCTCGAGTGCCGGCTAACATTTCTCGAACAGATAAAGTCCCTGCTAAGGCATTTTGGCTTTCTCGAGCAACAATGTGAGAGATAACTTTGACAGGGACTCGGAGCCCCTGTTAAGCGTTTTCAACTCGATAGAATGACAGCTGATTTCCCAAAGCCAACTAAGAATAAGAAACGAAATCACAGCTGACTTTTCCTTTGAATTATACCCAAACAGCTGATGAAATAATCGAAACACGCCATTTTTTGCCCTTCACAGCACAATTCTGTGCGTTAACAGCACTCTGTAATTGTTTCTCGTTCAGATAAATTAAAGCAGTCGAGAAAGCGGATTTGCTTTTACGAACAGTTTATCTGGTATTTAAGTTTTTCGAACAGATAGCTATCAGGGACTTTGACAGGGACTCGAGAAACCGGCCCTAAATGATTCACATGCTTTGTATTATTATTATTTTCCGTGTGGTTTGTTTCAGATTCAGTGTATTTCTTTCCGTGGAGTTACTTCTTATGTTGGCCTACTTTTACACATTAGCACATTGTACGATTAATAAGAAGGCGAATTCTTGAACATTTCTTGAAAAGCTAAAATTTTTCCCAGCACAATGCGGATTGAACTCTTTGGCCAGCCGAGTAAAGTCCCTCGAGGGCCTCGAAAACTTTGCCAATAAATACATGCATCCCTGCACTCATCCGGGACTTTCAGATCCAAACTCCCTGTGTTACCTTTCTTGGCGAACAAAAGTTCGAAGAACAAAATAATATCGTACACAACACATATTTTTTGGTCCTGCTGCAAGGACTTTTCCCTGTCCCTCTTTTCTGTCCACGCTGAGTGGTAAGGATACGGAAGTGGAGAAGTTGATGCCGAAAAGAAAATGGCGCGCGCAAAAAGCGGAAGTGCACATTAGTTGTATGCAAAAAGTTTTCTGTAAAAGGGGAAGCACAACTTATGTACAACAGAACAGAGCAGAACAGCGCTGGCAAACAAATAGGAATTTGTGGATGGTTTTGCCCTGTCAGCTGAGCAGAAAACTCTCTGCCCAACTCAGGAACTGCCAAAGCAACTGAAAAGGTGCGAACAATTTTTGTGCACACCTGGGCAAAAAATGCTTTCAAAAACTTCCATATTTCACCCTTGTATACGTACATGTTATTCTAAAAAAATAATATTTCGCACTCAAAGTTAGCAGAAATTTCAATTTTCCTAGTTCGCCTTTTTTTTGTTTGTTATTATATTTGCTAGCTGCCAGGCAAACTTTAATATATGCATGTCAAACATATGAATACGGTAGCCAAGTCACGATTTTTAAGTAGAACATCAGGCAAAGCATCCGGGAGCAGCATCTAAAATGCAGCCATCCTGTCTAGGAATGTTGCCCCCCGCTCGCTTGTCTGTCCGAAGAATTGCAACAGATTTATTATTTACAAGTCGAGGGAGATGCAGCATTTGATACCACTTTTTGCGGGGCGGGTAGAAAATCCTCTCAAATATTCTACAAAGTGAATGAAATCTATATGAAAATTGCCATCAGTCTAAAATTATTGGCTTATGGATCTAAAGGTTAGGTTTATATTTTATCTAAGGCTTACAGAATCATATTAAATCATTATTATTAAATTAATACTTAAAGTTTACCAAATGCACACAAAAATATTTGTTTAAATAATATTTATATTTTTTTAAATAAATTTTATATGTACAAGCAATTCAACCCTTTACAAAATTTTAAAAAATGTTAAAATTTTAAAATTTTTTAGTGCGAATTAATGTATTTTCGTTGTTTGTGCTGAAAACCAGGCAATCAATAGCCCCACAATTTTGATGGCAGATAACTGTTTTTTTTAGTCGGAAGCTATATCCGCTGTCAATAATTTGCGTCATACCACACATTTTTTTAATTTGTTTACCCACGAAAGCGTTTTTTGTGTTTGACAGACATAGTTTATTTTATATTTTGTTTTTTAATATATACATTAGCGTGAATATTTGTAAAGCTCCAAATCGATCCATTTAAATTTTCCATTCAACGCTGCTCAGTGGGCACCTTTAAATGGAAAATTCCACCGGCTGTTTTACCGTCGCATCGGAAATTCCTTGCGACAAGTTTATTATCGTCACCATCATTGCCATTCAACAGCATGCCACGCCCACGCAACAGTTGGTGCTGACATTGCAGGTTGGAGTTTTTGGAGGAAAATCAAATGGAATTTATGGTCTGCCTTGGACACTTCTTGAGGCAAGGCAATGGCAGTGGCAGTGGAAAAGGAAAAGGAACACCGAACCTTCTGTCATCTATTATGGGAGCCTATAAATCCTGCCAGACGGCGAGAACGGGGCGGTAATGTCTGTCATTAAATTAACGCTAATTTGTTTAGTGGTGTCTTGGGAGACATTTCGCCCAGAAAGGTCCGCTGAAAAGTGCCCATTGAGAGGTATCTTCTATTTCCCTTACCCTGTGATTTACACGCCAACCAAAATTCGCTTGAATTTCCAGTTAAGCGGCGCTTATGAATGAATCATTTAAGTGAATCGTAATTGCCAATTGATACACTCACAGTCAAACATCAATCTAAAATGTGTTTTGCAATGCACATTGCTACCTCAGGAAGCAATAATTACGTCGGCTCTGTAATCTAATATCCGTATATATGGGTAGGGCAAACTGAATTTCGGGGGGCGGTAATCTTTGCCAGTTGGGCGTGGCATCGGCCATAATGTGTATAACATAAATTGACATTGTTAAAGTGCTAATGAATTTTCGGCATGCAAATCTCTACCGTTTGTGTGCCCATTACAATGCCCATTGTTGCTGTTCATTTTCTGTCACTGGGTCAACTGCGTGACATTCCTCATTTTGCAATTTATTACGGGCTATTCAGCAATATATGTTCAATGATGAGCGAATAAAGGTTTTTGCTATCCGTCTGAATTTCTATAAATTTTAATTGAGATTATAATATTTCAGGACTGTTCCTTCCAAATATAGAATTAATAGTTATAATATAATTATGTTAATTGATTTTATATTTCTTCAGCCAGAACAGTTACAAATTTCTTTAGAAGACAAAGCCACTATTTAAAGACAAGCCTATTATTTATGCTTTTAACAACCAGACGTAACCGCAAAGTACTTGTAAATACTCATATCGTTGGCTTTTGCCACCCCTTGCAATGCCAATTTCATTGTTATTTACAATAACATCCAGTTATATTTATTTTTTTACACCGAAAGCATCGCCTACACCTATGCGCATATGGGTGTACGGATCGGCATCGGCTAAAGCCCAGTGGTTTCTGTATGAAATTGCAATTTATGCTGCGTACAAAACAATTTTCCAGCGCCTCAGATATACACCAGGAAAAACAATGCGGCAGCCGTTGCTTCCGAAATGGTAGTGAATGAAAATTTATGTTGGATGCGTGACCGTAAATGCTGTGTGCGTGATAAATCAATTTTCATTGCACACACCACGATTCTGTAATTCTGTGCAATTTCGAGGGGGCGCGCAAAGTGGGCCGCCCTGTTCGCATGCAATTTTAAGTATTTATGCAATCGAGCGGTAAAGTTTCGCATTTGGATAGGATTTTTGCTCCCCCGACCAGCGGTAAAGGAAATATTTGCGGGATTTCGGTAATTGACAATTGGCTTGCGAGATTGACATCTCCCTCCCCAAATACACCCTGTCGCATATATAATACACCAAACTCTGGCCGTAAATGTCTGATTATTTTGTGATTTATGTATTGCAATTTGAACCCTGTACGGATATGTGTCTGTGCAAACCAGCATGGCCGATTTCAATTTCCACTCAGGTTAATTTCAATTAAAAGTTGCATTTGTGTATTAATTAACACGAGGCACGAACATACGCATATGAAGATTTATATCGCCAAAGCTAATTATGTCACAAGAAATAATCAGAGCATATCTGCAATCGAAGAGTCAAGAGCATTTCGAAGTTACTTGAGCTTTGCGTAACGCAGCTCGGTATTGTTATACATTCTAATAATTAAATGTATTGCATTATTCTTAAATATTCTTAGGCCCCTATTTATAATTAGGGTAACCTTTACAATCGAAATTTAAACTTATTGTTACCATCACCCATTTTTCTTTTAATATCAAAAATATAATATTACTTAATTATAATTAATGGCCCCTGAAGATGAACAATATTTATATATTGCCGTGTCTATTTTGTGTGCTACTTACCCTGAACGAGCCGTAAGTGAGTGAGCCTTAAAACCCCGAGCCACGTGAACCCCGACGTGTGACCTCAATCCCCCCAGAAACTCCTCCCCCATTTGCCACTCTTGACTTTTAATGCCCCAGCTATAAATGTCAAGTCCCGTGGGGGCGACACGCCCCTCGCCCAACTCCCCCAACCGAAAGGAAATGACAAAGGGAGGGCGTAAAAAGAAAAACAAACCACAGCAGTGCACAAAGCAACAAACAAAAAATAACAAACAAAATGAAAGAAAAAAAAAAAAAATACCGCAACAGAATGACAAACTCACACATATGTGCCCAGGACAAACAGGCAAGTAAACATTAAGAAATTTGTAGGAAGCGAATGCGTTTTATTTAATTTTTATTACTGTCGACGTTGCTCTGGGCCAATTTGCGAGATTGTGTGTGAGCTGGGGTGTGGCCAAGTGGGGGTTTGTGTTTGAGTAATAAAGCATTTAAGAATTATGGGCCAGGCGAGCAACAAGCTTCGAAACAATTAGCTTGGCGGCCACACAAAAGTATGCCACAAATAAGAAAGAAGGTCCTGCGGATGAAAAAAATGGCTACTGAATACTCTAGGCCAAAATAAATAAATAATAATAAATAACAAAAATTGTTATGTTTATTTTATATTAGTTTTCTTTAATTTTCTTCATTGAAACTACTTATTTTCTAAGGACTATAAGCCGTTTTAATTTAAGTTCAAGAATTCATTGCCATTTGTAAATATCTGAGCAATTAATATCTTAATTAAATTTTACAAAAATAATCTAGCATGCTGATGACTTAATCTATAAAAGTTTTATATCTCGCACTCTTTCATTCCATAAAGATAAACCTATCCACCATCCCACATCGCAGTGTATGTGCCTAAGTATGTGTGCAAAGTTTGCTCTCATATTTAAGCTAACCAAGTGAAAGAAATTGAGATGGCCGACGTGATGCCATTAAAGTTGTACAATCGTGACCCGGGACGGCACCGCATAGCTGTGTATACAAGCAAACCAAATATCGTTCCGCCATCTTATGATTAATGCTTTAATGAGCCACAAACAACGAGGGCGAGGAAAGAATGGTGGACGATTGGGGAATTAGAGGGAAGTGGAAAGTTGTTTGGACAACAACGACAACAGCATGCAAACCGCACAGGATGCAGATGCAGCCCAGATGGTGGGAAATTCTGCCAAAGTTTTCCAGCAATAACAACAAGTGCCAAACGCACGTCTGCCCCACACATATTCGCCAGTGTTGGCCGACTATGGGTTAGGAAAAATAGCCAGACTAAAAAAGTACAAGCTTAGTACCATTATGGTTTGAAATGTGATATCATACGGCACATGATATGTATTCGAAATATTTATACCCGTTACTCGTAGAGTAAAAGGGTATATTAGATTCGTGCAAAAGTATGTAACAGCTAGAAGGAAGCGTTTCCGACCCCATAAAGTATATATATTCTTGATCAGGGGCACTAGCCGAGTCGATCTAGCCATGTCCGTCTGTCTGTCTGTCTGTCTGTCTGTCTGTCTGTCTGTCTGTCTGTCTGTCTGTCTGTCTGTCTGTCTGTCCGTCTGTCCGTCTGTCCGTCTGTATGAGATCTCAGAAACTACAAAAGCTAGAAGGTTGAGATTTTCCACACATATTCTTTGGCTTCCTACGCAGCGCAAGTTTATTTTAGCCGAGCGCCACGCCCCCTCTAACGCCCACAATCGCCCACTAACGATTTTAAAATGGGTCCTGCGCCCACATCTTTAAAGATTTTCGAAAAGTATAAATGCAATTTTGTTGTGTATATTTATACCTATCGAAATGTAGAAGACATTTTTCAAATCGGACCATTCATTAAAAAGTTATACGCATTCAAAATATCTACATATATCTATCTCCCTCGCACTCCCTTTAGCTGAGTTACTATTATTAGTCGGGACACCAACCCGCGTTCGCACTTCTTTTAGCTGAGTGACGGGTATTAGATAGTCGGGACACCAACCCGACTATAGCGTTCTCTCTTGTTTTAATCTGAAATGTGTATTATTGAGACAATAAATTAATATTTGATTTTTAATAATTTCTAAAAATAAAAAACAAAAGAGATAAAAAGATATAAAGCCAAGGTTGTCCACACTGGCACTCACACGGTTGCATGCTGACCAGTGTGACCGTTGCAGCGCCCGAAATTAAAGGCCAAAACTTTGCCATGTCCTTCGGTCATTTCACTTCGTCTGTGAGTTATGCAAGTGAAGTTTTCTGGCCACCACAAAGGACTGTAATAACAACAACTATTCCGGCAGCAACAATGTCCTTTCCCGGACATCGGGGGCGTATACGTGTTGTTTTGGTTTTGGGTAATGTTCAAGCGCTTCGTTTGTGTCTGCTTGCTTATAATTAAGCCTAATGTGCGCTTCGTCGACATTTTAAGCATCTAACATTGTTGTGGCTGGTTTTTGCCTAGTAATTGGCAACGGCGGAGTGGGGATCCCACTATTTTTCCCGGGATTTAGCTGTGGTCTGGGGTCCATTGCCTCCGCACAATTATCGCGGCCAAGTTTAAAGCTTTTGTTGAACTAACAAACTTTTTGCATAGAATAAATTCATTACAGTGGCATGATTAATATGTTTCTGCGAATGCAAACAGCAAAATAGTTAACTAAGTATCTTTAGTACTAATGATGTAAAATTAAAGGTCAATGAATATGATAGAATTCAAGTATATATTTTTATACGCAGATAAAATATTTGTAATCATTTTTTGAATATTGAAGAAATCAGAATCTTAATTGTTTTAATTACGCCGATTTATCTGCAGTTTTTAATCATTAATATGCATTTTGTAAATGTTTGCCATATTTTAAATTCTTTCCACGGAACCCATTTTATTTTTGCCAACCGGATTTATTTATTTGCCTTTGCTTTATTTGCATTGACCCTATTTAATATTTACTTTTTAACACTGGGAGCTTCACACCACTTCCCCTTAAATTGCTTATTAAATAATGCCGGCAAACGTGACGTGCCTTGCATATTAAAAAACATTTATTTTTCTTCTCATTTTGTCAATAAAAACGAGCCGCCTTTGAACCATGTCGGGCGCATAAAAATTAAGCGCCAGAGCAGCGAAATCGGGTGAAAAAATATGGCCAAAGTATTGGCAAAAATGTATTTAAGGTTAGTCATAAACGGAAATCAAGTGAAAAGGTCAAAAATGCGCGGGGCTCGCAATTTGCCAGGCGCTCATAAAAATCCGAAGCGCGGAGCTCCGAACTCATCCCGATCCCCGATGCCCCACGATGCTCGTGCCCTTCATCATGCAGTGTTAATTTATTTGTCGGTTGATTACAGCGCGCTTCCGGCAGCCTGACGACGGCAAAAGCAAATTAATTTTTATGTCTCTTTGTGCGGAGGGGCAAAGCAGCAAAAACACATTTTGAGTAATGCGCTGGGAGACCCAAAAGCGGAAGTGTATTAATTTCCGACCAGAGACGGGGGCCAGGATGTATAAACACGTTTGGGATGTCGGTACAGGGATGTCAAGGTGAAGGTTGATCTGCTTTGAAGCTGTGTTTTCTGTTCGACAATATTGGGAAATTTGTTATAATACAATGGAAGTAACTTAGAATTATAGGGAAACTGCTACAAAAATGAAATTAAATAATTTACCTTTTTTTTGGGTGAAGAAATAACTTTGTTTAAAAATGCTAAAGAATTCGCGTTTGTGCATTTTGAGTTAAATTAGAACGAACATTCGGTTGATTGAAAGCCGGAAAATGATTATTTTAAATAATGTGGCATTTTAATGGGTATTTTAATTAAATTTCATTAATTTATATTGAACGAAGATAAATGATCCGAACAACCAAACAACCGAGCATAGAAGCCAGTGTTGACTAGAAACATTAGCCTTTGATTTATCATAATACATTCGGGCTGCAGCGTTTGGCAAATGTAGCCGTGTTTAATTTGAATCATATTAAGTGAATGGTTATATATACACTCATAAAAATAATTTTCTACATTTTAGAAAATTGCCCTAAAAAAATTTTCGCCCTTGAACTGAGAAAAATTTTCTATTTTCACGACAATTTTGCCATAAATTCAAGGCAGGTGACCATAAAAAAATATTTTTAGGGTTAATTTTTCTATTTTTCTAATAATTAGGGCGATTTTTTCGATTTGCTTCGATTTGACCTTTTCTAAATCCAACGGCGAATTGCCCTAATTTTTTTTCTAAAATTTGTCTAAATACAAGGGCGATTCGCCTTAAAAATCACTCCAAAAGTGTGAATTTCGGTAGCCCAGCGGTCTAATCACTTGCGCTTTCAACTTTGCTATATGAGGACTAAGGTCGTGGGGTTGTGGGTTCGAACCCTGTGTGATTCAACTTGATTTTTATTTATTTTTTTTTTTTGTAAACGTTATAATACTAAGGACATTTTTTCGTCCGAATTTTAAATTAAAGTAGTCTTTAAACCTTAAAAACGTATGGGAGTTCTGAGTTAAAAGCATCTTTGTGTTTGCTGGCAAGAAAACGGGACTAATTGTCACAATCGTCAGGAAAAAATATACGGTTTAGTTGCCTTTAGTCAAAATATAACGTAGACCTCAAGAAAATAAGATGTCTGCAGAGTTTGTTCGTTGTCTTGCGCGATGGGTCTGTGGTGCAGCGGTAGGACGCTAGACTCTAAACCGAGAGGTCGTGGGTTCGATTCTCGCAACGACCAAAAAAAGTAAGTTGTTTTTTCTCCTCATATTTATTTCCCTAATTCGTTTATAAACATGATTTTTCAGTTCTAACGGCTGTGTTGTATAGATCGGGCCCCCCTCTTAACCAAGCTCCCATATAAGCTACACACCAATACAATAATATGAAACGGTGTCCTTCGCCGGTGTTGTTTAATTAAAGCAGCAGTCCCAGAATATAGACGATTAAAAAAAAAACATGCTTCCCAAATTCAGTTAAGCATGCTCAAACACGATTTTTTTTAATTTGTCTAATTTTTTAGGGCATTTGCCTATAAAATCAGAAAATTCGCCCTTAATTTTAGAAAAATACACCTTAAAATTAGGGCAAATCACCCTAAAAACAGGAAAATATTTCTTATTTCAAGAAAAATCACCCTAAATTAAACCAAATTTCCATCGGGATTTTTAAGAAAATTTTTCTAAATACACGGGCGAATCGCCAGCGGATACGATTTATGGGCGATTTTCTAAATCCACGGGCGAAAAGTCAGTTTTTTAGGGCGATTTAGGGTAAAAATTTCTATGAGTGTATTCTCGGCTTTGGCCTCTCTGCTGGAGATCTAAAATTTAAACATAGTTGAGCATTAAATCCTTCCAGCTGACACATTTGCCATTCCGACTAATGCCAAGACAAACAATGGAAAGGCGAAAGCATTTATCGTCGTTCTCTTTAGCTGCTTAGCCAATTATCAGTTTCGCATTTCATTGTCTAATCACGGCGGCGGGGTGGTGGGGAGGTGTCCTGGCCTTCTCATATGTCAGTGAGTCAGATAGTTAGATAGTCAGATAGTCGGAGAGTCCGAAAGGAAGCCAAGTCGGGCGGAATAAACCCCGGCTGAGCTGAGTCGCCGGCCTTGCGGCGAAAGTCGGTCAGTTGTCAGATGGCATTTGCGGTCGACGAGTCGTCGGCCGGGGAGTGCGGAGTGTTGGCTTTTGCCTGGGCAATGCATTTGCAATTAATTGCCATAATTAATTAGGTTTAAGCGAAACACTGGCTGGACATTCTTGTACTCGTACCGAAGAAGAAGAAACATTGCTGCATATACAACCTGGTGTCGTGTCCTTATCGGTTAAGACGATCGAGGTCCCATCAATTCCAGTGATATGTCTGCCCGCCGTCCCAGGACATTGTAATTAATCCTTAAAGCCCGCGACTTGACTTTAAATTCAATTAAGCTTTAATCAATTGCCAGGCAACTGCTACGGCAACATATCCGGTCGCACTCGTCCTCATTCTCTGTCCCGACATCATAACGACAGCCACAAATAACCGCAGGATAACTTCATTTGCATGAGCCGGGGAAACTATGGGCTGGGTTGGGTTTTTCGGGGGACCTTCACTTGATGTCCACGACCAAACGGATGGATGGATGGGGGCGTGATCGAGTGGGCGGGTCTGGCTTTTGTGCGTGGCCGCAGAAATGTAAAAATTGCAACGACGCTTCGTGCAGTCGAGGCAACCCACATATAATATACATTTTACCCATATACAATGTATAGCAGTCTACCCTTACATGCATATGCGCATTTTTATTATGTCGCCCGCCTGTTTTCGCATTAAAGAATTTTATTTTATTTTCATTTTATTTATTTTTTGTATCCACCGGCTGCTGTGCCGTGGATCTGTTGTTCTCTGCTTGTAATACATGCATGGGAAGCTTCTTACATTAACAGATATGTAGTTAACAAAAAGAGTATAAATATTTTACACTTCCCATCGAGGTGTGGAAATACTCCTATCGAAAAAAACAATTATTAAGGTTTCCTTAGGGTAAAAAATATCAGTAAAAGTTAGCAATTCAAAAAACAACCATTATAAATAGTTATTAAGTTTAACATTTATGTTGACTTAATTTATTAAACTTAATAAATAAAATATTTCATTATCAAAGCTTTCCAGGTTGTCTTCAATATTTTATGTATTCGATATCGCAAAGCAACAATTTAAAAATGATTTAAATTTGTATTTATTTCTTAATGCAGTTTAATACTGCACTTTATTTATTACCCCGAATTGCCCCACATATCTTTAATCTCGCTCTTTGCACTGCACTTATTTCCATAAAATACGATCCAACTCAATCGCCCATGCCCGCAAACGTCCCATTTCGCGGTGAGTTTCTTCATTTATGTGTTGTCATAGCAATGCAATAAACGTATGAATAAATAAAGGCAAATTAAATAAAAATTGTAAAGTTTCGCCATAACGCGAGGGCATAATTGTCGTAAAATGTCCCATTCAATGGAATGTTTATACTGCGTTATTTTACTTTGAAGCATTCCCGCGAAGCTCATAATTTATCCAATAGTCTGCGCGGGACACTTAAAAAACTGCCAATATTCGGGGTTCCCGAGGGTCAACTCGATTTGCATGGGAAAGTCATTAACTTGGCTAACTGACGGGAGGGTCGAGAAGAGGCGAACCGAACACCTCCGCAAGAAGATGTCAAATAAAGAAATCGTTTAAAGTCGAGGAAGGGGACTGGCGACATGAGACAGGGCTTAAAGCCCATTTGCCAGTCGAACTGGATGACACATCATTATCGGCATAAACAACAAAAAGCACTTTATTGGCATCATCAACGGCAGGCAGCCGGAGATGATTGCAGATTGGTAGTCTCGAATGGAGCTGCATTTGGCAACCCTATCGCCACCCATTATCCGGGCCACGACGACGACGACGACCCTTTTGGCCGGGCCAGCACCACCTGCACAATGGCCTATCTGCCTTCCTGTTGATAGATTGCTGTGGACGGCATGCGACGGGCTGGGACGCCATGCAACATTACACTGATAATATTTGCCACGCCCTCTGCCATATCTCCGCCCCGGCCACAGCACGAAAATGGGGGTCTGATCTGGTTTGGGCCTGAAGATTGCGGTGGCTCGTCGGCCATTAGGTGGTGCGGTGGGTGACCTGAAGGTTGATTAAGTTCGTTGGGGAAATTAAATGATTTGCCTTGTTGCATTTCAAGGGTTCAAGGGTTGTTTTTATTATGATTTCTTGGAAGAAGAAATTCATAAACTAATTAGTAAAAATCTGCAACATTTTGTTTTAATATAAGCATAGTGAATAAAATAACATAATCGTAATTGTAATTACCTTCTTCAAATTGTCTTACCAAAGTCCTTGAAGGGCAAAAACTCAAATACCTTAGCAAACATTTATCAAGCGATAAGACCAAGGATATTTTTTCAAAACCTCTTTGCCAAGGCTAGTAATTTTTTTGAACCGCAAAACGAGAGACAAGTAATGGACATCCTTTCGAACTGGTGCAAAAAAGTTATCCTTCTTGTCGAAGGACAAGCTTGTCCATCAGTATAAGATGTCCTTCACTTTAGTTTTTCTGAGCCTGTTGTGACTTTATACCAATAATTTTTACAATTTTCTTGCACGATATTGTTTTTTTTTGCATTTAGGTAACGTTTTTTACTGTGTCCGCCTGACTTTTGCTTGAGCCTGTCTCTTTGTCTGGCTTTCACTTCGTCCTTTCCTCGCCCGATGTGATAATCCAGCCGTGTGCCATGTGAATAATGATGCTCTAGATATTAAGGCAAAAGCATTTTAAGGTTTTTTCTATCTTCCCATAGCAGCATTAGTTGGTTTTTTTCAGTGGCGTGGCTGAACACCGCGTGCTGGTGACAGTTGAATAATAATTTTACAAGCGTTGAAAGAAAAATATATATGTAAAAATACAAAACACGTTCCATGACTTTATAACTCTAGTCATTGAAATTCAGGAAATATTTAAATTGTACAATCGATTTTAAAGACAATGCATTTAGCCAATTACATTTTGAATTCCAAACATATTTTCAATTAAATTAAAATATAACATTTTCCAATTTATTTATTCCTGTTTTCCATCGCTTACAATCGATTTAATGTTTTCCTTTCCGAAATGCATAAACATTTTTAGCTATGAACCCTCTTTATACATGAAAGAACAATAACGAAAACACATGCTATGTAATTAAATTGAATAATTTTTTGGCCAGCCTAGCAGGGCGCCTTTCGCATTGATAAATGTAAATAAATGCACTTTTCATATGAAATTAACAGTTTTGTGGGTGCCCGAAGCAGGGAAGGCGGGGGGCAAATGAGCAATAAATATTTTCACTGAAATAACAAAAAGAGCAAGCTTTAAAAACAAGAATTGCCTTAATGGGCAGCAGATACTAAAAGCAACCGACTGGCCTGCAGATAATATTAAATAAATTAACGTCATGAGAGAGTATATTCGGTTGTGGTATAACGAATACAAATCTTTAAGAAATATATCAAAAATATATAAATAATTTATGTTCGAAAAAAAATATTACGCCAATTACCCAACTAAATATAATAATTTTAAAAGCATTCATAAATTCTTGTTTAATAAATATTAAGACAAGTAATTAAAAATATTAAAGTAAATAAGTATCATTAAAGAAAGCATTATAACTCTATTTTAGGGTGTTCTTAATGTACAAACAGTTTGTGCAGCACAAAAGACGAAGCCGCAACAGTTTACAATAATTTGCATACAATTAAAAAAGTAAAATAAAACGAAACCGCCAACAGGCAACGAACCATTCTCAGACAATTAACTCGAAATGACTGGGGCTCTTTCACGTTCTTTATACGAATATTTACAGTGTTTTAACTTAACACATTTAATAATAGTTGTCAACTGAAAATCATTTTGTGCAAGTATAAACTTAAATTGAAGGCAAACAATGTTTTAAATTATGGGCGTGTCCTAACAGTGGAATTTTAATTTATTTATGCAGCAGCCAACAATCAACTGACCAAATTCAAGCTGGTTGGCCAAATTTTAAAACAAACAAAGCAAGTTGAAAATATTTACATATGAACTTTCGTTTGACTTACAATTTTCGTTGCAGTTGTTGTTGTTTTCACAGTGGCTCATGAATAATATGTTTGCTAGTTACGAGATGGTTACACAGTTGAAAAGCTGTGGTTTGCAATCGTTGGCAAACTCTGGGCAGCTAGAGCTGGTCTCATAATTAGTGTCAATCTCAAGGCCCACAGACAGCCGGATCCTTTAACCCTGGCATATGTTCCCCGTCTCTGAAGACCTTGCCCACTTAAGTATGCAACACAAAATTCTCGTACGCTGGATGCGTACCAAGAAGGATCAAAAGCAAGGCTCCTTGTTTGCGCTAGTGCCGGCATTGTGTTTGTGTTGGCCGTCTGTGCTATTTACTTGGCCAAAACGTGCGTAAAGTTTTAATTATAAACTTTTTTCTGCCACTCCTTTAACGCGATCTGTAAACTCTTGAAAAGTTCCATCCCAAACTGGAATTTAACGACACTTTAAGGAGGCAATTTAGTAGATTTATCGATATATGTAGGTGCCGACATCTGGTCTAGTAACTCAAATTAGGATTAATTGCTTGATTTATGCGCACATTTTTCAACTGCCTCTATGCATGTATGGTCAATAACCAAAAATTTAAATTCACTGAATGCAAACACTTGAAATCGCATTTTGTTTACATATTGCATGGCAAAACCTTTTTGTATAATTGCAAATTTCTGGGCTGTGGAGAAAATCAATTCCATTTGCTGATGGGCAAAAAAATAAAAATTAATTTGATTCCTATGTGTGTTTATATCTATGGAAAAGAGTGCAAATCAGATCAAATATGGAATATCAAGGGTCATTTGCTGAGTGGAAACTAAATGGGGAAAGAATCTATGCAGTCAGCAGAGCATGGAAAGCTTTTTAGGCTTTGGTTTAAATTAGTTGTAGGCGTTTTTGGTTTTAAATTTATTTTCTAGTAAAATAAATTGCGATTAAAATTGAGTATTAGCTTAGTACGAATTAATAAGGCATATGTAAGGATTTAGGGTTAAATTCTCTTTCATTCGGATTATGGTGTTAATATAATCCAGCTATATATTTCGACGAATTCTGAACAATACACAATGCAAAGTCAGCACACACAATGCTCGTTTCCCCAGGAATGGATGATT
The DNA here is from genome assembly GCF_030179915.1 of Drosophila takahashii. NCBI lineage: Eukaryota > Metazoa > Arthropoda > Insecta > Diptera > Drosophilidae > Drosophila > Drosophila takahashii. Next base: position 11,805,944 of record NC_091678.1, on the reverse strand, counting down.
GGCTGTAGACAAACTCCGTTTGGGCGGATAATTGCTGGCGGGGCTTTACGAGTCCACAAACGTCTTTACATCGCCGGGCTTTTTGTTCACTGACTGATTGATTCGCTGAGTGATTGAGCAGTTGTTTGGCTGTGCACTTCAGCAAAACATTCAATGCATAACTACAATGGGCATAAGTTATGCTTCGCAGGAGAAATCCCAGCAGAGAGAGTGAAAGGCGGAGTTCACTTGACTCGCTCTAGTTCCCACACAACGATAATCATGTTGTTGATGCTGCTGCTCAGATACGGCACCCTCATCCTCATCCACCGACTGATTCAGACAGCATCCATTATGTCTGGCTGAATTATTCAGGCAGTCAAGTGACCACAAACAAACCTACTTCTATGATATTTTACATTAAATATGAGTAAGAATACAAAAAAAAACCTTAACAAAAAAAACAGTCAAGAGGAGAAGAAAATAAACTAACTATAACTAAACTTTAATTTATTTCTTTTTTCCAGTATATACCTGTAAGTGAAGTGAAATCACCTGTTGCTCTCATAATGAAATGCATTAAAAATCGCATAATAAATAAATAATTTAGCTTTTATTTATTATGTAATTATGCAGTATTAGTCATTATTAACAATTTTAATGGACTTTTCTTCCTCTTTTAAGCTGTGGCGTACAAATAAATAAATCAAAAACATAAGCAACGGAACAAAAAACTTATCGCCCCGAAAACTTCCGCTGCACGGACGCTTATAAAATGGGGGACATTGAACTTCTCAGCGCGCCTGCCAAAGGCAAAGCTCAAAAACTGTAAAAATAACGAGAGAAAAGCCGGGAAAATTTAAAAAAGAAAGAGAAAAAAGCCACATCAACACGAAACATTAAACTTCACAGTCACAACATATTCAGCTGATGCTTTTTCCTTAAAGTCGCCACAGAGTTCAAATCGAATGGGAGCGCACGCGCCTGCAAGAATGCAATGCTGTAATTCGAGACCAGCACGCGATGGAGATGATGTTGGGATAGGTGTATTTTACGGGTTATTCGGTGCCTTTGGATCGGAATATAAGCTCCAAGGCAGTGGGCTATTTACGAAGAGCGGAAGTGCTTTAATTTAATGTTGGTTAAAGATAAGAAGCTTATCGGATCGAAGGTATTTCGTTTTTTCTTTACTTAATGCGATTAGCTGATGGGCTAAAATAAAATAAATAAATAAAATAAATATCTTCCACTTTTAATCTATTAAATTTAATTACACCGATTTTCTCTCCATTATTTTAAGACGTAACGTGAGAAATGCTGAGGCAATCAGCTCAATTAGCTATTGTATAAGCACTTTTCACACTCCCGCGCCAGTCAAACAAACACAAAACTCAATTAGATGCCATAACTAAATAATCACAAACACATTTGCGCCAACAAGAGCTCTTTTCAGTGGAAACCCAACTGCCGCCGACCAAGAAACGTGGCTGAGTACAGGCAGAAAAAAACAGTAAACAGAAAACCGGGTCAACAACGGGAACAACATGAGCAACAATTTTGAAACAATGAAATGACGACAACGACAGAAGCGGCAGGGCATGCCTGGAAAATTGCTTGAAATGCTCGAGGAGCCAGAAACGAAAATGGGGGAAAGTCGGGAAGGTCGGAAAAGTGGGTGGCTGGAGCGGAGGCATTCCAACATGTGACGCACGTGACAAAACTTGTCAAGTGACTTTACTTCACTTTGACTGCGAATCCCGGCTCCGTTGTCCGTAAACAAGAAGACGGATTCCCGGCTGAGAAGAAAAATAGGTTTGTGTGCATTGTCCCACCACAAAATGCTTAAGAAAACTCAGCTCTCGGTAAAAAAGGAGAGGCGGAAAGGGAAAAATCAGTCGCGGACTATTCCAACTTGTTGCGCCTCTGGCTAAATTGTGACATACCGAGGGAATGAGAAGTCCTGCGGGACGCACTGAAGTATTTTAGGAAGAGCTCTGAAGAGGAATTCTACGGGACACCGAAACAATCCGGAATCAAGAATATAGGAATTAAATTAGGTCTTTCAAAAATGCCATGATATAATTACACTAGCTTACAAAATAATATTTATGAAACGATTTATAGAGGATATTTAAATATTGTTTTTTATCCTCTTTTGGTCGTAAAGCCCAACTTTAATTTTTTTAATCCATCTGAATACATTATAATAAGATAGAAATTATAATACAATTTATTATTAATAAAATAAAACAAAATAAAGTCGGTCATTAGCATGCCATGAAAAGCCAATGTAGATGGCTATGAAATTGAAGTCGAAATTTTAGAGCTTAGTTCACCAAGGGAGTGGTTCGAGGGGATCATTCTCGTTTTGGCTCTCTAACAGCAAACATCTTTTTGGACGACTACCAAATTTCTTGGACTAAAAATCCTACTTCCGTAAACAGGCTAATGTGAGTGTGAAAAATTCGAAATTTTATATTTTAAAAAATATTAGATATTTTTAGAACAACATGTGCAACCCCGGAATGTGTTCAATGCCCGGCACTTGCTGTGGACCCACCGGAGGCCTGGGACCCTGTATGCTGTGCGGACCCTACAATGGCCAGTGGTTCCGGTCGATCAACCACTGCTGCGGTCCCTGTGGACCCTACGGATGCTGCTCGTGCTACGGGCCCTACGGCGGACATTGTTAGCCTGCTTAGAAGGAAAGTAGGATTTGCTCATCCACAATTCTGAAAAAGGAGTTACGAAGGCTCATCGAAAATGATATCCCATTCGAAGAAGCTAGCCAGCAAAGTGGATCCAAAAATTTGTGTTTGACGAAAATTGTCGGGATATATCTCGTTGGGAAAATCTGGCGGGGACTCTCTATTTAATCCAACAGCAATAGATGTTAATAAATTTTGCGTATTTTAAAAAAGAATTTCTGTCTCTGACCCACAAAACATTTAATTTTTTTTATATTAATTTCATCATGCGGAGGAGAAAGTGGCCTTGTAAATAATTGGGATCGTTTAGCAGCCTTAATTATTTATTAAAAACTGAATTCCTGCACAAATTGCTATCGAAATTCCACGTCGACCAAATTTAAGAGGTCTGCTTGGCCTGTTTTTGGTTTTGCCTACAGTCCACCGGGTGCATTTAAGGCTAAAACCGATTTGATTGTAAATATTTGGCTCGTTTACGGCTAACGACACATCGGGGACCAGCCAGAAAGTCGTGTAATGCTAATGGGCCTGTTGAGTGCAAATTTGTTTAGGAGTAAAAACACCACTGAAAACAGAGGGGAGGTATGCTTTCATTTTTATTTGAGCGAGTTTTAGCTTCAGACCGCCCACAAACAATAGATCTCAGTTAACTTTGAAACAGCAACGGTAACTTTAAACATGGTAGCGACTTTCTCGACTACTTTGTGCGTTTGGTTGGCTTGGAGCCGCTTAGAGTCGGGAAATATTCGGGGCTATTGAGATCGGGGGCTTGGTGTTTGCCCGACATCTTGGAGTGAGTTTTGCGTTGGCGGTTCTCCACCTGGAGGCGCTGATTGAAGTCACCTTGGCTCTGGCGCAGAGCGGGGGGAATGTAAATCTGGCTCTTCACCTCGGACGGTTCTTGCTTTTCCGGCTGCTGATCCATCACCGGATCCTGCTCCAGTTGATTCTCAATTTTCTGCCAGGGACAGGAGGACAAGCCATCACCATTAGCCTGACCCACGTCGATGCCATCACCTCCAGTATCCCGCTGCTCCGAGTCCTGACCTTTGACCTCGCAGACACCGGAAAATTGAGTGAGCATTGTGGAGCTATGACTCATCTGAATGCTACGGCGCAGACTGGTATACTGCATGCGGTTCTCCTCTGTGAAATCACACCATTCGTCCTCCTCTTCAACGGCTTCGTCCGAGAAACGAACGCCGAACTCCAAGGGTTTTGCTATCCCAGATGTTGAGGATCCCGATCCCTCGACGAGAGCCTCGATTCCCAGGACCTTATCGGGATCAGCCTCTGTGGCCAGCTTTGCGGATTCCTCCAGCGTTTTGTACAGCTCATCGGTGGCCAAGTAATTTGACTTTTTTTTTTAGATTTCTTATTGTCCTTCTTGGCAAAAAAATCTTCAAGACTGGACATTTTGGACTATTTCTGTTCAGCTTGTGTTTTGGAGAAAATCACAATTTGGTGTTGATCTTTATGATACCAAAATTTGTTTGAGAGTGACTTCGGGCTCTAAAATCGTTTCACAAGGCATGTGCTAGTAGAATCAAGGCCTACTTTTGACTTCAATAATTGATTTTGGAAAAAAAAAATTATATGTACAGAAAAGGGCGCATTGTTTCTATAACGGAGCCTCTAATGAGCAAAAAATATTTTCTCCGCTAGATGGCGCCACTTCATGCGACTGCCGGCATTGCTGCTTGTATATCTCCACTCTCTCACACTCATTAAGCCGAGAAACGGCTATTATATATTTAATTTTTTAACATTATCTCATTAAACCTTATATGCACCTTAGATTTTAAAGTTAAGCCCTCAAAGCTATATTTTTTTTACTCCGCAGCCATGGCAATACTATCTGGTCTCTCAAAAGGCGTAATAACATAATTTGAGACATGGCTACTGGTTACTGTGGGCAATGGTATCTGCTATCTGGTGGCATATGCCACTAATTAGAATTATGTGCGCTTAATGCCAGCGGGCCACGCCCCTTTTGTGCAGCCAGTGCAGTGCACACGACCACTTGTCCCAGTGTGTGCGTGGGTTTGTCTGCGAGGAGAGAGCCTTTTTACGCCAGTGTGCCGTGTCACGAGTAGTCACATATGTTCATTATGTTTGCCAGCCGACAAGTGGGAACCTCTACCCACTTTCCGCTTCCCAGTGGCGCCCGAGCAGGGTGGTCCTCCTCGAATCCTCGACGTCTGCTTGAGTAATTACCAGAAACAGAAAGAGGAACGCAACGTGAATGCAGTGGCGGCGGGATGCGAGTGCAGGTCGTCCTTGTCGTCATGGCAAAAGCTTTTTATGAAATGACGATGACATAAAACAAATGCGCTGGTCAAAAGACAGCCAACATACACACATATGGAACATGTTCCTACTTAAATTTATTATTTAATTAGTGCGACCTCATGAGTGTCGGTGTGTGGGGTGTGCCTGTGCGGGTGCAATGCGTATTTAATATAAGATGATATGTAGAAACGAAATGACTGGCACTCAATAGTGACTTTAATTAAGATATACAAATAATACAAAAGTTAGATAATGGACTTTATCAAATATCTATAGGTGAAATGGAAATATTACCAGTTTATTTATGAAAAGTAAAATGCAAAAACGATTTGTTCTTAACTTTGAATTTACATTTTTGTTTGAAATACAAATCAGATTCTTTTTAAATTCTTTCTTTCTTTTTAAACGAAAGTTATCCAAACAAAATGTTTCTTAGCCCCGCGGTTACTTGAATTGGCCGCATGCATATAGCCAATCAGTTACAAGGGTGCACCTGCAATTGTCAGTCTTTAATTAATAATTATTCAATTAACACCAGATACACCAATTAAGAGTTCAAAGTGAAATTAAAACTTGGCCAGGAAGAGCAGGTCTAAAAAATATGAAACAATTTCTTTACTGTACCTACACTTCCTCAGTTTTCAATTAAAAATTTTCATTTGGCCCCCGGGGAAAGTAAAAATTCTGATTGAGGAAGCTGCCGGGTTCAAAGAAACATTCCAGTTTACATTTAAGGGAAATGAATTTATGCACATCGGACTTAAATATTCCCTGGCATGTGAGTCACAGGGGCCGAACAAAAAGCACAAACTGCATAAAAGTGTCGGGGCTGTGAAAACAGTGAAAACTATCGGAGGAAAGCCCCAAACCAGAGCCATCAAAAAGCCATGACAAGTCAGACGGAACAGGACAAACAGCACAGCACAGAGAGATGGTGATGGGGGGTGGTTTTCCAGGGGGTAATCAACCCTGATCCGGAAGCGAGACTGCTAAAAATATTGGCGCCACTTTGCCGGGACGTCTGGCCGGAGAGTTGGCGACGTCTGCTTCGGATCTCTCAACTCTCGACTCTCCTGTTATTGTTATTGATTTCGGTCCGGAGTTTTCATCCACCAGGATGCATAATTCGGGAACATCCTTGTGTGGTGGCGTTGATGACATCATCATCGGTGGTGCGCCATCAGTAGCAGTTTTCAGTTCCCAACTTTTCCATCCAGTTTTATTGTATTTCATCCCCCGCCCTGCTCTCTCGGTACTTTGTAAGCTTATATGGGCATTATATTTTTATGCTTATTATGCGACTCGATTACTTTAAAGCTGTTTATCGCCCGCAGCCGCAGCGGAGTTGACATTTTATATTTTTTCATTTTTTTACTGACAATGAGTCAGTTGCTGGCGGCCACAGACCGACAATTTGTAGTAGCCACACAACTTACAGCCATTAAAGCAAAGTGTTACAACACATATTTAAATTACAGACTTTTCCGCATCACGCACGACCCGCCGCCTTTTACACATGCTCGCGCTTTTCGCACCGCTCGCCTGCCGCCTGCGTGCCGTGGAAATTGTTTGGGAAATTACAAATTTCTTCTGGAAAACTTCGCATCACGCTTCCAGAAACGTACACAAAAGATACCGGGAAGGGCGTAATAATACTAGTGAGCGATAGGCGGCAATCGGATGGGAAACACTGAAAATATATCACCTGACAAATCATTAAGTTTTGTTTAGATTTGTCTATTAATTAAAATTATGTTGTATACTTAAAAAAAAACATTAATAAAAAATATGTTAATAGTTTTCCTTTTCTTATACAAATATTTGTTTGTAATTTTATTTTAGTTGTTAGTATTAAAGAAAATAAAATATATTTAAATATATTTAATGAAAAAACAAATTATAATTGCAATACTAATATTTATTGAGCTCAACAGTTCAATAAATTAAATTAAAATTACATTTGTGATATTTGGATCCTCACTTCTTTGAAACTTAACAATCATTTCGATTTGTGGCACGTAAAAATATGTTCGCATTGACGAACTAAAATTGTTGTATTGCCTTTATCCAATTTTCTGATTTGCCTTCGTTTTATTTGATTTAATCAATGTGCATTGCCATTTTCCGGCACACATTTCCCCTCAACCGCCACCCCCTTCCAACATTTTTCTTTTGGCGCTTCCTCTTCCTTTTTAACGCTTTATTTGTTTGTATTTGACTTTCGCTGCGTGGGCGTAAAATGACGCGAAGGAAGCTCGAAAGGTAAATACAATTACACTGAGTGCTCCTGCTCCGGATTTTCACCGCCTCACCTTGGTCTATTGGCCAACGGGAGGGAAAAACAGATAAAAGCAAATACCTAGACAAACAAATCATTTGGAAAACATTTTTGCGCACAAATCACATCAAGGTGCAAAAATTATTTACGAATATTATTTTGGCAAACCCAGTGCGGCAAACGAAGCGTTGAAGATGGCAAAGTGCACAGAGAAGTTCGACGGATGGCTGGATGGATATACATATAGATGGATAGAACGAGATACAGATAGAGCGAGATAGCAAAGTGCCAAAAATGTGCAAATGGAAAGCCAGTCGAAACGTGAAAAGCGTGAAAAGTGTAAATATTGCCACTGCCATAATATTTGTACGGAGATGTATTCTTTTTCTTGTTTCCCTCCATCCATTCTCCACCTCCATTTTGTTGATGAGTGTAAGCCTCAATGATTTTCGGCAAGGACGATGAAGTTGTTGACTGACTCATTCAGTAAGAAGTCTGGATAAATGGCAGGCTGATCCAGAGTGATGAGATTGCGTTCGGAATGTATAGAACATAAACAAGAGAGAACGCTATAGTCGGGTGCCCCGACTATCAGATACCCGTTACTCAGCTAAAGGGAGTGCGAAGGAGATGGAGAAAAACTTTGATCCGCCGTAACTTTTTAACGAATGGTCCGATTTACAAAATTTCGATAGGTATTGATAAACACAATAAAACTGCATTTTTACTTTTTCAAAATATTGAAATTTTTAAAATTGTATATAAGCGGTTGTGGGCGTTAGAGGGGGCGTGGCACCCTTTTGAAACAAACTTGCGCTGCTTAGGAACTCCTAGAATCTGCATGCAAAATGTAAATCTTCTAGCTTTTATAGTTTCCGAGATCTCAGCGTTCATACAGACAGACAGACGGACAGACAGACAGACGGACAGACAGACAGACGGACAGACGGACATGGCTAGATCGACTCGGCTAGTGATCCCGATCAAGAATATATATAAAGTTTATAGGGTCGGAAACGCTTCCTTCTACCTGTTACATACTTTTGCACGAATCTAATATACCCTTTTACTCTACGAGTAACGGGTATAATAACATCTTGAAATAAAATAACTTCATTTTCAATAGTCTTGACTTACAAACCAAATCTCTTGTTGAAATATTCAGAATTCTATCATTCATATCATTGAGAAGTGTATGGTTGTTAAATGATTTTTAGAGATTTTATAAACTTTTCTCAAGGGTTAGGCACAAAAATATAAATACCTCTCAAATAATGTAAATAATCCCCTTAATACCTTACTTTTATGGACCAAAATAATTGCAGAAATAATCAGGCTCCCAAACAATGCACGAAAACATGTACGCTAATGCTATATACATATGTGGAAATAGCAAAAATATTTTATCCAAACCAAAAGTGAGTTGGAAAGTTGGCAGTCACTTGCACTTCCGCTTACAAGTGTTGCCTTTGGGAGGAGTGGAGGCACAGATTATTATAATAAAACAAATAAATAAAAGCCGGAGAGAAAACTACTACCGCACATGGAGAGGAAAATATTTGTATTTATGGCGAAAAGTTGTGTGTGCGGTGGAAAATACGCTAGAAAAACAATGCTTACTACAAGTTGGCAAGATTTCTGTGGAATGCAAAAGGCCATGTCTATGTGCTTTTTCTGGCGTTTGTACTAAAGCGATTGTGACCCACATACGCTAATAATGTTTTCGCAGCACTTCGCACAATAATTTCTTCTATGTGCTTTTTTCGCTGTTTTCCTTTCGCCTCTTCGAATGATAATTAGGTGGGTATTACGCGTATGCTTCTGGCAAATATAAACCCTTTGAAAGCAGTAGCTTGAATATTACGTATACGTAATGTTTACTGCCCAGAAGGGTTGAAGGTAAGTATACAATTAAGGTATAAAAAACAAGCCAGGTTTATTTTTATTATGGGTAGTTGACCCATATAACAAAATTTAAGTTCCAAATCCTGTCGATGAAATACTGAACAAAAATTAATTCAAATTTATTTAATTCTAAGTTTAAATAATTAGAAAAATAAATTGGATAACCTATTCCCATTGTGCACATCAAGTGATGGCAGCCCAGAAAATCGCTGCCATCTTGCAGTCAATTAAAGGACAATTAGGAGGTCCACTTGACTTACGGAAATTGAACCCCGTAACCCCAGAGCCAAGCTCCGAAAATGTGCAGTGGCCTCTATGGTAGCATAGTGCATCCCTTTATCTCCGTTCATCAGCCGAATTTGCCGACCAACCCAAATGAGTGCCGTAATTCGGTAACCTTTGTGATCCGAGTCCCCGACATGCTGCACTTCCAGCTGAAAATGCTCCTCCTCTCGCTTCCAATCTAGGCATTAATTGTGAGTGGAAGGCCTTTTGCAATTTTCACTGGTTCCGGCTGCAAAAGTTCATTTGGATAATCAGCTATCTTCGCTCCGAGTCCTTGCCTGCGCATACGAGTCTACTCGTATGTGGGTGAGTCAGCAGCTCTCTAAAACTTTTCTGACTGTGGAAAATTTATGATGTTTTCATAGTTTTTCTTTTTCCGCCCCCGAACGTCGTGGTGGGGCTGTGCAAAATTGTCGATCCTGCATATTTGAGTTTTTATCCTGTGGTTTATATCATTCGCAAAAACGACAAGGGGAGCCGGAGCCACATAGAACCGAAAAAGGGGAGGGTAGCGGGATTTCGGGGGCTCTGAGACAGCGTTTGCGGTTTATTAATATTTTTGACTGCCTCGATTTGCTGCCACTGTCTGTGGCTTTGACTTTCACAAAAGTTTACAGACACCCTTGTGGGGTGGAGCGGGATTGGCTTTTTGATTGGGGTTTAGCTTTGTCTGAACTAGAAATAGAAATATACAGCATATTTTTGGTATTTGTTTAATATGAACTTTAACTTATTTTACGGGAACTCATGATTAGCGAAAATTAAAAGTGGGATAGGTTAAGTAAGCATGATTTTAGGATAGGTTTTTTACAATAATTTAATAAAAGGTATAACAATAAAATTGAGATGGATTACTGACCTGCTGTATTAACATATCTTTAACATGTCGGAAAATAAATAAATTTATTTTGATTAATTTGTCGTATTGCACACTTTTTTTAGTTGAGGCATTCAAAATATTAGTACAATGTATATTTAAAAATTCTTGACTTAAAACCTATGTAAATTCTTTGAATCCAATTACTGATTTATTATGCCACAGAAGTGCATTATATTTATTATATTTAAGTTTACAGCTTTTCTGGACAAAACTTCAAAAGTGCATGACATATTTTCTGTTTCCTAGAGTTACTTTCAAAAGTTCAAGGGGAATACAATGGAAACTCAACAAATCCGTCCAGAAAACAAATAAATATTTGGGGCAACTATATCTTTTGTGGCACTTGTCCTGTAACAAAAGTTTAAAATGTTTTCTTGTTCTATTATGTGTGGGTTTAATTCGAGCTGCAAAACGTCGACGAAGGCATTTCCCCAGAGACCTTCTGGCAAAGTTCGTGTATGGATGTAATAGCATTAAATGCAGTTATAAAATATCTTTATCTCTGTATGTGTAAGAAAGTTAAACTTTTCGTCGTTTCCCGCTTTTTGCAGCTCTTGTTTACTGAATATGAGTGCCATAGTTTACCCATCAAATATCCAAAAAGGGATGCTTGTATGCTGAAGGATGTGCCTTGGAAGTGACACAGACATTTTCCGGTGAAGACTTGTAATTCTATAAATATTAAAATAAATGATGAGCAACAAGAAGCTAATTTTTATGTTAATAACTTGATAATTATTATAATATAGATTTTTGTATTATTTTTATCACATATTATCTAATGTTTTTACTATTTTTTTTATATTATTTTGTTTAAATTGAGAGATGCTCATTTAATCTTAAGAAAAACATATATAAGAAGTAACAATTGAGATACCAATTTATCAGATAAGAAGCTTTCCATTTAGATTGCAATCTGGTAATTTAAATACTCACTTGTAATGGCAGCACACTTCACACCAGACACATTCACCATTTAAACACTTGCCACACCTTCGCGCCCTCGTCGGCCATTGTCTGCGGCCCCGCCCACTCGGTCCCCGCCCCCGACTATATAGCAGCTAATAAACGGTAAATATTGAAACATTTAAGCGCACGCAACGCAGACAGGACTCAAGTGAGACAGCACTCGTCGGTGGCAACTCAAGTGTAATTTCCATTGTTTGCGCTCGCAGATACAAACTTATATGGGCACGCAACGGGATATGGACGTACATATGTAGATATAATAATTATAATGCAGCGATGACAGAAATATGAAGGACCTGTGGGGAATGTTTCAGTATTTCAGAGTTAAAGGGCAATTAACTGCAACTGCATTTGGTTTAAAATCGAGTTCTTGTCAAGGATAAAGTTATATTTCCATAAATATTTTTCTAGGTACCTACATATATCAGAAAGAACTTTATTTATTGAGGGTATCACAAATATTAATAACATTTATTATTTTATTACATATTGCATTAATCAAACTTATATATGCAACCTCTCATAAGGTTAAACATAATGCATTTCCTCAACCATAATGTTCCAATGAATTTTTCTTTAATCAGCTAATCAGTCTTCTGGGACTATTTTTCACCTGAACAAATCCTAAAGTCTTTACTCACTCTGGCTATCATGTACGAAATTAATCTCATATTGTGTTTATTAAAAGTGAAATGCCAAACTACTTTTCATGCCTTTTTGCGTATGTTAATAACTGTTTGTTGCTCCTCGACAAGCTGTTATTTTGTTTGAAGTTGGTTGTTGTTTGTTGTTCGGCGCCCGCAGCTTTTGCGCTGGCCTTTTGGCGTTAGTCAGTCAGCTGCCGCGTAATTGTTGCCACTTTCAGAGTTGCCCGTTGTTATTGTAGTTTGTGGCTTAATGGCTTACACATCTGTGGTTGGTCAGTCGGTTATGTCAGTCAACAAGTCAGTTATATAGATCTTAAATGATTTAATGGAGGTAAGTGGGTAATTGTAATATTAAACAAAGTTCTTAACAAATCCACTTAAAATGTTAGAATTTTTAGATAAATTTCTGGGAGTTTTAAATATTTATCGACGGTTTGTTTGAATTTTAAAACTCATTTAACGCGTTTATAATTAATTTTTAGTATTTTCTTGCTGTATTTTATTTTTAAAACATTTTAAAATGCTAATAATGTTCAGTTATTCCCAAACCGAGTGAATAGCTGCGGTTTCGTCGTTGACATCGTTAGTGGTTAAACTGCATTACCCATTTCGGGTATTTGCTTACAGACCAACTCCGTTTTCCTTCGCTTATTTTGGTATAGGAAAACATCTAGGACCTTCAAAAATGCTTCAGGGCAATATACGTACATATGTAACATGGTTAGGACCGTAGACCGACATCGTTGCTGGCTTTTAAACCCCTCCGAACGTTGGCTCCTGTCTCAGCTGCGTTTGGCTCACTTTCAAATCAATTTGTTGTCTTTTCCTGGACAATGCAAATGACTTGTTTTTGTTACTCTTTTGTTTTCATGTGTTTTCAGTAATTTTTTTTTACATTTCCCGGAGACTTTTATACTGGAAGCGAAAGCCACTGACCATGAAATTGAATGACAAGCTAAATCAGTCAAGCAACGAAATAAAATGCTACACTCACAGGACACGAATGCCCTTCGTGCAGATGTGTGGGTGAGATGTGTTGGTGTGTGGCGTGTGTGTGGGCCATTTGCAACTATTTTGCGTACTGCCTCAACATCATTTGTTGCGAATTTTTCTCGCTCTCTCTCTCTGAATCTGGTATATATAGTATATATGTATGTGGTGGAGCAATCAAAGCAAACATCAAATCAAAATAATGCCATCATTTATTTTCAATGAACTTTAACGCCACTTTCACTGCGAATTGCAGGCAGACATGCAGAATTCACAATGGCAGGCGGTGGCTCAGATCCGGATTTCCCCTCAATCCACTCCAGCAGCCCCAATCCGCAATCCTCAATCCCGGGCTGTCATTGATTACATAACAATGGATAAACATTCTATGCCCATGGAGGAGGTGGCAAACACACAGCCTCACACACAATGAGCGAGGAACAACAGCGGAAGGCCTCAGCTGGATGCTAAAGCATTTCACATCAAAATAGTAATGAAAGTCATTCATATGTTCGGTTTTTCTATTTTCCATTTCCTTTCCCGACTCTTGTTTTCTTGTTTTCCTACTATTTATATTTTTCCCCCCTTTTTTGGTTGATGGGTTTTCCTGCAGGTCGCGTGGTAGGCATGGAATTTATTGCATACTTTTAGGCGTTGCATAGTGGATTCGACGGATATGGGATATGGGAGTGACGTGGGGTCTGTTGTTCTTCGTTTAGCAATTAAAGTGAATGGGATTTTGTTGTTCTGCCGAAGGAAGTCGATTTAAGTTTTAATAGCTGGGCCATGCCAGATTGAGATGTGTTCTTAGCCCAATTGATAAATGGCGGAAAGCTGATGGATTGGAGATTGTTTAGAGTGTGTTTGGAATTATTGAGTAAGGTACTTCTTATTGAGATATGGTTTTACCTTATGGATTGTTTATACACCATTTTTTACTTACAACAGTCGAGTTCTATTATATAGTTTAACAAACTAATTTTAATTACAGGTGTCCCTTCAATTCTTTGATTTATAAAACGCGAATTCTTTAGCCTCTTAAGCAAAATACTTTATTTTTATAAATTCATGGATGTACTTTAACCGTTGGTTGCCACCAAACAAGAATTCTTGAGCCTCATAAATAATCATAATTAATTATATTTTATTATTAATTCAACTCTAACAAAATGGAACTTCTTCAATATTCCGTCCTCAGAACGCGAATCCTTGAGCCTCATAACTAGATCGTATAATATTTTATTATTATTATTTATTTATTATCTATCAAAATTAAAGCTTTGCCATACACCGGACGTACTTTAACCATTGCTGGCCACCAAAGTTTATGGCCTCAGCTCTAACCCCCACCAAGCAATACTTGACTTATGGCTGTCCAGTTCGGGTGAAATTTGACAAGCGCACATTACTCAAAACGCGCTCTACGGGGTGCAGCCACAAAATGGGGGAATCGAGGGTCCTTTCGGGACGAGGCTCTTGCCACCTGCAAGGGCACGCACAGACACATACTGACAGTTTAACTGTCATTAATAAAGAGCACCAGGCAGCGGCACACTCGCACACCCACACATCCACATGTGCGGAGACTCCGCATAATTGATGTGTTTTTGTGAGTTATGTCTGAGCTCGTCGACCCGGCTCACTGCTGACTTGCCAACTTTCTGGGCGTCCTAGTCCTGACCTCCTCACTCATGGCCTGTTGTGCTACGTGAATACTCGGAGAAATCCATAAGCCAAAGTGATAAAATTTTCATGAAATTACGGCCTTCTACGGCCTTTGACTACAAAAAAATCTAAAAAATCATGCAGTCTTATGATGGTGGAGATTAAGCCATTTAAACATAATTATCAAAATTATAAAACAATCATTTCTCTTAGGAATAAAGGTTATAATTTCCTTGTTCTCTTAGTTTCAATTTTGAATTTAATAAAAACAATCTTGAATTTTGTTTAGTGTACAAGTGTGTTTGGCTGGTGTTATCAGTGCGACGGGGTGCTTAGAGCGTTTCCGGTTCCGTCTCGACCGCCAACCGCCGGCTGTTGTTTGTCCGTGCTGAGTGATGACTTCAAATTGGCCATCTCTGATGATGACGGCATATACGTGTAGTCCTTTGTATTCGATGGCCCGTTTACATGTCGAAACACATGTGCGAATGTCTAAATTTGGCTGAACGCAAAGAAAGTTTTTCATTTTCGTAGCCATTTCTTTTGACGTGATTCCTGGAGAGATTGGAAATGTTTATTACTGGATATGAAGAAGATATAAGTCGGAAATTTGGAATAAACGTCGGGGCTTTATCACTACTTTTGAAGTTTATCACCTTAATGCTTTGAGTTTTGGTAATTAAATTTCTTTTAAATTAGAAAATCTATTAGACTTGTATTATTAAATTTTATTTTTCATACACTGTAAATGTGTAAGATTTAACTTTACCCTATATTAAATTATAATGTTGCTATTGACCAATTACAATCTTATCCAAGGGACTTCAATTACTTCGGAACTCTAATTGATGGCAGGGCATGTCACTGGTCGTTTTCCCTTCGTTAATTCAACCTATCTGGCTGTTATTCATGAATTCAGCACCATTACCAATTTCTCAGGTGTGTTCCGACCCTGACCATTTGACACCACCAACACCCAGAACAGCCTGATATACACAATCGCACCCACCTCGAATTCACACACCCACTCCATACTGTGGCTTTCAGCTGGGCTTGATAAATGATGCACCATTTGTAGGCGCAGCTTTGTTAATAGAAACAAATTGCCGGCCTTTAGTGCAGCCAGGTGGTGATGAGGGGGGCGGGACGAAGGTGCGACGATTAGTGTTGCTTATTTATAAAAATTATACTCCTACAGTTGCTGGCAAATTAATTAAAATTGATTAAAGGTATGTGCGTGTGTGCAGTGTGTGCGTTTTGCAATTGGCTGCTAGTCAAATGAAAAGAGCGTTTGGCTTTAGTCACAGTTAAAAACTAAAAGGTTTTATGACCTTAAAATATGGCATAAGTTTAATGCCCAGTTTAAATTAAAAATGTTGTTTCATTAGATAAAAAATTTAATTTTTAAAAATAAAATTAGTTAAGATTTATATATTTATTTATCAATCGGTTTTGAGGGTATCATTTATATAGATTAAAATTGCGGTATTCTTAGCTTGCCAGACAATAAAAGATTGAATTTTTTTCTGTGCATTTTAATTTAAATATATTTTCCCAGGGCTTCGCGTCTAGTTTCTGCCTTTCATTCTGTTGCTGCATTTAATTTCATTTAATTTTCAGCCACGCCCCACATAACATCACTTCTTGCTAGTCATTTTGGCAATCCACCACTGATCCCAGCGCCCTGCCCCGCCCCCTACCGCTCCGCCCCCAATTTTCCAGCGCCATCATCTTCTGGTGGCTGTTGCACTGCACGCTTTTCACTTTTCATGAATAATAAAGTGAAAGTCTAGTTAGTTTGGCGTTTTTCAGCTCACTACTCGACGGCGGCTTCCTGGCGGAGAACTCTGGTTCGGGCTCTGGCCTCGTCACGCCCACAGCTCACCGCCCCCTGGCACCACCCCGCTTTTCCTCCACCTCCTTTTCACCTTACCAACACACTGCAACGTACATTTGTAATTTCGTTGCATACTTTGGCGAGCATAAAAACTCTGAAAAGGCGGCACCTCGCAATTGTTCGCCAGGATGCAGAGGGATAAAAAGGAAGGTTCGGGGGCTTTTCCAGTAAGTTTTTCATTTCCTTGTTCCTCTGGCTGCACTTTCCCTCCATTGTTGTTGCTCGCCTTATTGTGTTCCGTATTTAATGAATAATTTTTAATAGCTTCGCTATTGCCTCTGGCATCACTTGCCGCTTGTTGGCGCAAAGGGGCATAACGGAAACTATTGGCCCTAGAAGTGGATTAATTTGCCGGCCAAACTTTCCGGCAATGATGAAACGAAATTAAGTTTGGATTAAATCATTGCAAAAAGTTGGACACGGCTGTTGTTTGTGATTGTTCCCGAGTTTGATTTAATCGAGTTTTTTAAGTGTTATAAAAATTGTGTTCCTACTTTTTCTTCGTTATTTTTAAACACAAATAAAATGATTAAGAAGTGAAGATTGAGAAAATTGTTAGCAATTTCCTATTTATGTAACTTAAGTACTTAAAAATACAATTATTGAGTGTTGAACTTTGAACTTTGAAGTGTTAAACTATAAAAACATTAAAAATAGAGTTTATGTCAAAAGAACTGCATTTAGGTCCCAATCGAGTCATATTTCAAGCCATCTCTTTCACATCTCTCATTTTTACTCCCTCTCGTTTTATGTTCACCTGCAATTTCCGCTCATAAAATTCAATTATATGCACTTGCCGCATAAATTCCTTGAGGTGCACATTTATTCCTATTAGGTTATATGCACCCTGACCCGCCATCCTGTTATCCTGCTCCTGCCATCCTGTTATCCTGGCACTCCCTCTACTTTTTATTTGCCACTGCAATTGTTGCATAAATCAAGGCGAGTTTCACGCATATAAACAGTGCAAAGTGTGCGTAACGAGCGTTTCAATTTAAGAGCTAGACTTTCATTTTTCTTTTTGGTTTTCTTCCTAAATTTCTGTGTGTTTTTTCTGTGTGTTTTCGAATGGATGAGAGGGTGAGCGGCACTGGGAACAAATTCAATTTTTCATTTTGAGAGCAGTCAGATTGCTGGCACTCGTGCCCTCGACCCGCCTGCAGCTCCATTCCGACAGTTTGAAAACACTAAAGTTGAATTACAATTCCAATTTTTTCTCCCTCGCACTCTGCTGGGTTTGGGTTTTGTTTCCTTCATTTTTGCCGTCGACTTGGTGTTAAGAGATTTTTATGTGCCTACGTATTTGAAATGCTAAAATGATGTATGGCACCCGGGCCAGACTAGAACTCTTTCCCCCTTCCCATTTTCACATTTCCCGTTTCCCGTTTTTTTTTATATTTTTCCTGTGTGTGTAAAGGGAGAGTGCTATAAAATGTCCATTAAGCTTTTCGAGGAAACCTGCTGAAATGCACTTTTCGCATTCCAAACTGCCAACAGGTTCACTTGACGAAGGCCAAAAGGAGTAACTCGGAGTTGGCTTTGAAGAGTGGTTCGCGGCCACTTAAATATTTTCTAGGTGAGAGAAAGTAGGCTTTATGGGGGAAAAAATGTCTACAAAGTTGATTTTAAAGCCAATTTGTTATGACATTATTGTAAAATCAATGTAAAGAAATTGCACGTATTATTAATACTTTAATTTCATATTTATAGATTGTTTATTATTTTTACTTCCTTGAACTTTCTTTTCCTGCCATTTCTCAAGTCACGCTTCTTTTGTGGGCTAATAAAAATTTATTTATTTCGCTCTTGTAAATCACAATTATGCTGTCATCTATTAGTTATTAATACAGATGTGCTTGGGCCATTTATTATAAGCGCATAAGATTAATGATTGCAAAGTTTTCCACATAATCAAGTGATTTGGGTTTTCCTTTTGTTGGGCTTTCGTATTGGCCCCTCCTTTTTATTTGGCTTGAGGACTTATTCCGTGAGTGGGCGGAGTGGACTCCTTGTTGTTGGTTTCCTTGCCAAGGGGAGTGACCTCAAGCAGACACAAAAACATCTTGATTTGTCAATATTTTATTTATTGCCCATTGTGTGTAATTAGAGCAGGCGTTTTATCGTTGATCCTTGATGTCGGAAGGGGATTATTTTGTGACCTCCGGCTATTTTCTGTGCCTACGAGTTTTGTTCGTTTGATTGAGATAATCGCAATTTGTGATGAATATGAAGGCATTTTGTTTGAGTGCTAAGCCTTCAGAGAGCTTATAAAAGCTATTTCTTATATTTAATGGATTTACAGAATATTAATCAAAGAATTTCGAAATGAAAAAATCGTATAAGTTAAATGCCCAATTAAAGACTCTTTTATCCACCTTTATTTGGCTGTCCAACTCATACGCAAAAACAGAAATTAGCTCTTCAGACTAAACAAAAAAACAAACAGTATCTGTTACCTGTTATCAAACGGTTTTTCGCATTGTCCTGCCATCAATTATGCTGTTCTCTGAACAACAGTCATAACAAAAGACAATCATAATCGGCTGGCGGGAGTTAAATGAATAGAACAAGAGCCGGGACACAAAACGCAATCTAGCGAATTGCCGCGGGATGGGGCGACCTTTGACCAGACAGCCGAGCAATAACCAGACGCGTTCAGCTTGATGACCCCAATAGAAATAAAATGCATACTTTTTGCAACATTTGCCTGTGCTGTCCCCTCTGAAACAGAAAAAACCAGAGAAAAAGCAGACACTACCCCTTCGGACTATTGAAACAAACGTGGCGCTTGAAAAGGACATTCGCTGCAAGTGTCGCGCATCGCAATCCTGCTCGCTTTATACTGGCTTGGACATTGTCCTCCGACTGCAGATCCTCTGACCCCCGCCCCCTTTTTTCCCCACCCATCTCACTGTCTGCCTGCACATAGTTGTGGCTTTTATTGTTTTATTTTGGATATCCTTTGACTACGTTGTTTTCATTCGCCTTTATTGCTGGCTTTGTTTTTCGGCTGATTGTGCGCGGTTGTTTCGGTTCTGTCTTAATTTCTCTGCTGCCCTGTGGTGGAGCAACTTTGCATAAATGTCTATAAATTTAACACCAGCATTATATTTGCTCGGTGCCTCCTATCTGTTGGATTTTTACCCCACAACTGTGAAGGGGGTTACAATTCAATTTGGGACGATAACGTGACAGTGGGACAGCGACACAATTGCATTTACCCCTTTCCTCCTCCCAAGTGTGTGGGCCAAATGGACTTGGCTATAAATTATACGACAGACAGTGGAGTAGACTCAGGGGGGTTAACTTTAGGACTTCCGATTATATGGACTAAAAGGAACTTTAAAACTTTTATTTTGACACGCCAATTCTTGAGAATAACTTAAACATTGTTGTTAAATGCTATAATAGTTTTTCTCTGTCCCAATTTCTTCAAATTTTAGCCGCGAATTCTTCAACATTATTTTCTTTAAATACCAAGACTGAAATGTTAAGTTCTACATATCGAGCTGGGAACCTTTAAATTGTATATTATAATCTATAGTAGTTTTCTTCATAATATCCCCCCTCAAAGTTTTCTGCAGGCACCCTTGGCTCCATTTCTATATTGTAACTGCATTGCCAATGGTTGGTGGCCAGGTATGTGTGAAACATTTGCACTCCCCGGCACACGCATGCAGACTAATTTGCGAAATCTGAATTGTCATATCAACAGATGGAACCGAGCACCGAATGGAGCTGAGATTGTTCCTCCCCTACCACGCTTCTACCCCCTTCTGACCCGGCTCATGGCGCCTTACGTTAATTGCATTGAATTGGGACAGGTTGGACGCCTTCGTTTCAGATGGAGCAGAGGCAGAGGCGGAGGACCCTTTTGGAACTGCACCTGCATCCCCCTCGAACCCAGGTGCCCAGGACCCTTGACTGAAACTGTCTAATATGCTAATTACACTGCAGGCAACAATGCTGAGTGGGCTTCACTCTGTTCCCCCCTCTTTACCATCAGTGTCTGTGACTGCAATGCGTTTTGGTCGTTCATTTGGTACGGGATTTGAGCAGATTGAGGGACATATAGGGCATACAGAGTCCTTTCCCCCATGCACCCGTCTCCATGTCCTTTCTCGTTCCGGCTTCTCTGTCTGCGACTAAGCCGCTTTAGTGAAGTGCCCTTTATAGAAGTATGTGTACCGGGAGAAACAAATTTGCTGCTTTCTGCCCGTTAGAAAATGGCTTAAACCCATTTTAAAATAGGTATCTGTATGGAAAAGGCAAGCAATTACCTATTTTCTATATTTTTACACAGTTTTCTTAGTCACCCGAAAGGCAAGTCCTTATTATTTATTTTTAAAAATCAACTTAGGAACAAAACTATTATCATTTTTAATTCCTGGATTATAAATATAAAATAAATTAATTAAAATATTTACAAAATGTTCAAAAGAAATAGAATCGAAAATATCGAAAGTACACTCACACCTTACATGTTCTGTGTTACTGTCCAAAAATTTTCCATTCATTAGGTGATTTCATTAAGTGTGATTTGATAATGCCGCAATTACCCATCCCGACCTCATAAGTTCATTCGATTAAAGTGAAATTTTCCTTTCTGTACGAATGTGTGTGTGCCCCGCACTGCGTCTGTCTAATTAATTATACTTTTCAATTGTATCGCAAACAATGACAATGACATTTGCCGGCACGCCCCCATCCCCTCCCCCTTTGCAACGCCTTCAGTCGCACTTTACCCATTTCAGTTAGCTGGTTTCGGTGCGGTTCGCTTATCTATGTGGCATACTTTTGGCGCTTTTCGCCTTTCGACGCTGCAGCGTCAAAAGTTTTCGGTGTGTGTGGGTGAAAAGTTGAGGGTGGAAATTTGCATGCGCCATAGATAAATGTTTGTCAGAGTCGCCTATCGCGATTTCCCATTCCGCCGCTGTCGCCGAAGAAAGAGACAGAAGAGCGCCGACTCTCATTGCGAGATTAGTTAAGTTTTTCACCAAAAAGATTATAGACTTTATAAATTAGTTTGCTGTTTGCTAAAGAGTTCAAGGAGTACGTTAGACATACTTACAGGAAATTATATTATAATATTGTATAACAAACAGTTTTACAAGTAGTGCTGCTTAGGGAAGTAACAATATTTCGAAATTACGTATAATAATGATTTTTTATAAATATATAAATATAAATATATATTTAAAAACATTTTCATATTTCACACCACAAGGTCTAGGTCTAATTTAAACATAAGCTGTGCTACTCTCAACCACTATTATCTCTAATAAGCTTCCCTTTATTTACGCCATGATTATACTGAAAATACATCTCCCCCCGGCACACAGCCATTGGGTTTAATATTCATTATCCATTTAAGTGCAATAAACAAATGCCGAATGCACTGGGTATTTACCGCACATCTAAATTAGAGATCCCGAACTGAATCAACCATTGATAGCCACTTCACTTCCGTTGACGCTCTCCCAGTCCGCGTCGTGTAATCAAATTCGACCGATTGTTTGTTGTTTGGCCAATATACATAAATATATGTTTATAGCCGGCCAGCGAGCGATAAATGCAATTTTGATATGCCATACCGCAGCTGTCAATGACGGAATAATGTTTTCCATAATTTTAAAATGCTTCCCCCGCCAAATAAATTAATCGAAAATGCCAAAAATGGGAAAAAGCAATGGCAGGCCAAATAAATGCAAATTAAATTATTTCCACTACCATATATTTAAAAAGTACATATTTTATGGTAGATAAATTAATATTCATCAGGGTTTAAGCTCGCTTAAGCCAATTTAGAGTTCGAATCGTCATTAAATTATTATTTGACATGATTTAGTTTCAAAATCGTTGTTTGCATTAAACTAGTGTGAGGAGTCGTAAAACTCCCCACAAATCTCGAGGCAGGAGAGCCCCTAGCAACAGCGAAGGCAGCGAGAATGCGGCAGAATCCGAGGGCATCCAGGTCCACCGGTAAATTCTGGACCTTGGACCCGGCTAAAGCGGAGAGACCGTAAAATAACGGTACCGCGTTGGACCTTGGACCCACGCCGCCAGAGGGCAATGAGGTCGAACGGTGAATCCGTGGACTTCGGACCAGCACAAAGAGGATGCACCGTGAATTAACGGGACATCTTGGACCTTGGACCCGATGCGTGCCGTGTGCAACGGGAACTAACGGGACACACGTGGACATTGGACCCTAGCGAGCCGTGTGCAAAAAGGGAAATAACGGGACCCCGCCGCGGCCTATAAAAGGGACGGCGCAGGCGCAGCTCGGGACAGACAACCAAGATACGCGAGCGAAAGTACAAGTGAGACAACCCAATATCAAGATTCAAGTGCGAGGATTCAATCGAGTGCGTGACCGTGAGAGTACCGAGTAACCGAGTGCTCAACACCCAGATCAAGATACCAGAGTCAAGACGCTAGGCCAAGGCTGAGACTGCAACGGTGAGATCTGCAGGACGCAGAGATTGAAGTGGAGACGAGTGCTGGACAGGAGCAGAGTCGAGAGAAGGACGAGCTAGAGAAGGACGAGCTACCGGCAGGGTAAGCGCGGATCAAGAGTTTGTGCCAGGCGTCGGGGTTACGGTGGACTGACGATAAGGCTGAATCCTAGGATTTGACCTGTCGGGCCATTTGTTTCTCAGGCTAGAGCCAGACCGACCTCAGGGAATACGACGACACAGGTGGTCCCAGGATCATTCTGGTCGGACCCGAAAGGAAGGTTGTGCAGACTTTTGAGTCCTACAAGCCGGGTGGAACTGGAGAGCCGCCGTTGGAGAACGACGCCGCAGGAGTCCACCAGTAGCACGAAGAGATACGAGAGCAGCGACGCCGTCGAGGAGCGCCGCAGAGAATCGTACGAAGGGAATCTTGAGCCGAGGAAGGCACGTCGCCGACCCGACAAGCCGCTACAGCCAGCTGACGAAGAAACCAATTCCAGCGAAAAGAAAAACTAAATAAAGTTTTCCGATTTGTCCCAATCGGATATCTCTGCATTTTTTTGGGTCACGGGCAGTCACGCAATACAAATTTGGTGGGACGAACACACAATATCTCTGAGCTAGTCGCGGCGTTTACGTAGCGATCAAACAGTAGAAAACAGTTCGTTACACTAGTAATATCATTTATATTAAATAATACATTTCTATTAGTTTTAAAAAACTTACTTTTATGGTACAGCAGTATACAACGATTATTACCTATTTACATTAAATATTAAGTAATAAGTAAAATAGTAGTGCCAAGATTAGTCAATATTATTTACATATAGAAAATGTTTGTTTATATGTATCTCATATATGCGAAAATGTCCCTGCGAAAGTCTAAAATCTTACAGATGCCGAAACTTCATTTATTTCATGAAAGCTAAGCTCTCCCCTTCCGTTGGATGAAGCCCGAAAGATGCCAAAGTTGCTGAAACAATGTGAACCATAAGCCGAGCACATAAATGAAATCGTGCGTAAAATGCGAACAAAAGGAACCCGTTTGTCGTACCATATTGGAGCGAATATTATTGCAAAAAAAAAAAGAGGGGAAAAAAACAAAAGTCAATACGTATGAATATGAAAATTGATGTATGAGGAAATTGCAAAGGACACGCAAAGCATTTTGTATTGCCGAGCTGAGTGATTGAGGACGGGTAGCAAATTGAGAACTTCGAATTGGGATTCTGATTCAGATGGAGGGGCCTGGGTTTTCAGGGGACGAAGTAAAATTCCTTTGAGTGGCAGGGGCTGAGAATCCGAACAAAATGAGCTTTGATTTTGATTTTGGGAATAGGACGAAGGAAGCAGCAGTAATAAAATTTGGACTGCTTGGCAATTTTATGGGCTTACTGCCTGGCAGGTACTTTGAGCATTTGCAAATTTAAAATGTCCTTATTTTTTTTTTGCTACTTTGCATAACTAATTGTTGCTGGCAGAGGCAAAGAAACCGGAGTTGATACTGAATTGGTTGCACAATCTCGGGCATTTCGTTATCAAATTACACATGTTCAATTTCAACGTATTATTGAGTGATTTGCATATTGACTCGAAGGCAAACCATATGCTCGAGATGCTTGAATAATCTCAAAAATTTGATTGAGTTTAAAATGTAGCCGAGTTGAAAAATATTTGTCTTGAATATTTATTCATAGCTTAATGCTTAACTAAGTTTGCGTTATTCGCATGAATAACTTTTCAGTTTCTTTTCGAAATGCCTCACAATTGTTCTTTGCAAATGTTACTTGTCACTTCCTGCTTAAATAATCCCATTAAGAAAATCAACAACTTACGAACTTCTGGAGTTTCGGTAGTTTCATTAAGGAAAACAGCGCTCTTGCCATCTTCCTTGTTTTAACTACTGAACATTTTAATTAAAATTTCGCCGCAATTTTTCCAAGTTCTCCTTCTATATATTTTCTTATGGCAAATTGTCACATAATTTTTCAAGTGTTATTTAAAATGCATCTTCTAGTAAATGATGTGCGGCATTTTAATTAGCTCTCCTTCCCAAGCAAAACTAATTCAATTTGCACTTGGCAAGCAAGCAGAAGCACAAAGAGAGGAAGAACCTCTAACACGAAATTTGGCTGCGTTTTCTTATTCTCATGCTATTTTTTTTTTGTATTTTTTGCGACTTCAAAGACAAGCCAAGACGGTTGGTTCTTCGCCTGGTTGAAACGACTTAACGACTTCTGCTGCCTGGCATACAAATTAGGTTTTTTCCTCGCCGACAGAACGAAGGAAATGTAGAGTAAAGCAAATTTCACTTGAACGTTTTTTTATTTTATTTAACTTTTTCGGTTAACCGAAAAAATTAAAACATCATCATTTGGTGCACTCAGCCAAAAAGTCAAGTCTACTCGACTCGAGTCAAGTCAAGTCAACTCATCTCATCTCAACTCAGTCTCTGGTCGGTGTGTCTGTTGAATTTCAATTTTGCTGGCCTGCCTTGTCACCCCGAAAAGCCCAAAAAGGCCGGAGTTCATATGAAAAACATTACGCATACGCACGGTTGCACAATTTTAAATGGCACGCGCACAACAAATTTTCGCCACCGAGCAAAATCAAACCGAGTTAAGATTTTTCTTTATCTCTCTGTTTGACTAACCAGCCGTGTTTTCTGAGCGGCGGATTAGTTAACTACTTGACAACACCATCCAACATGAAACTCCCCCATGAGTCTTCGCTTTGAATCAAAGTTTTCCCACGGGAGGCTGGGTAGACTTTGTCTCATGTGACGCTGTCGGTGAACATGGATAACATTTGTTGCCTCCCTGTGACTCGGCTTCTTCTCCAGGTGATTCGCAAATAATCAAGAAAGTTTTCGTATTAATTTGTGAGAAGCTTTACCCGTGTTGTTGTCTTTTATTGACCCCAATTTATTCAGACCACGTTGGCTTCTGGTTTGGTTGAGGAAACTCAAAATTTGTCAAGGATTTAGCGGCAGATTTTGCTACGGTCTCTGGAATGAAATAAAGACAAGGAAAGAAGATTTTATCCCACCTTCAATTTGGAATATAACTTCACTCTTGATATGGAAAACAACTTTTTTTGTTTGTAGCGATATTTGTTATAAATCTTTACATTTTTGGTGTATTTAGAATTTTATAAAATTTCTAGGTCTCGAATCCTTGCACTTTCAACTTAACCCAATGAAATTGTGGTTCTATTAATTTACGTAAAATAAGCAATGAAATATATGAATCGCATGCTTTCTCTTTTATTGGAATCCATTTGCCTTTATGGTGCGTCCATTCTCGCTCGACATCTCAATCAAAATCAATTAACGCCCCCAACGTTAAGCTACCGATTGTTGCCATTTCATTTCCTCCCAGACATACAGATAACACAGTCCCTTAACACCCGACTGCCCGCTGCCTAACCCCCTCCACCCCCTCCTATTCAGCTTGTCATATGTTACCCTGGGCAACGACAATGGCAGGCAACAAAAGCGCCTGGCATCAACTCCTCCAAATGAAGCCAGAAAGCAACGCAAAACAAAAAAAAATAAATAAACCAATAGGAAGAGTTTCAAAGATTGAAGATGGTATACCCTTTTTGATCATTATATCTAAACGCGAATTCTTCAGTCCAATTCGTCTATATTCGTCTTAGAATAAGAAAGTTTTATGAGATTTTATTCTAAAAAAAAAAAAAAAAGAGAATTTTATTAAATTCAATCCTCAATAACTTAAAAATATCACAGTTATTCACTTTTTAACTTCTTAATCCCAAGATTGCAATTTAGTTCTTGATGTTACATGAATTGTTTTACAAATCTGGTATACCCTGCACAGTAGTACGAAAAACCGGGAATAAAAAAGGCGACTCCACAAACAAGGATACTCTATGGGGAGTGGGCGATCGCTGAGGAGTCGCCAAATTGGGTAGCAAAAAAAAAGGTCCAGCGGACGGGGAAAACCCTTTTGTCAACATAAATGAAATGCGCCCACAATTTCAAGTTTGGCGATGCCATCCTCCTCTTCCCTCCTCCTCCGCAACTCTAAAAGTATAAAATGAATGAAAAGCGAAAAGCACAATAACAACACGGGCAACGAAGAGTGGTTAAAGGTTGGTTAGGGCTTTTTCAATGGGTGGGTTGGGAGTTGGGGGTTGGGGTTTTCGGTGCTCCAGCCGTACAAAAGAAATGACATTCGAGTGCAGTGCAGTGCAAAAAATGACATAAGAATGCATTAAAAGCGCGCGTCAACGTTGACTGACTACGATGCGACTGACTGGGGGGAAAAGAGACGGCAAGCGGAGGGGAAAAAGAGACGGCAATAAGGCAGGGACAGAGACAGAGAAGCAGGGACAGAACGAGACAGGAACAACACAGCCAGAAACTGCGAGAAAATGCTTTTCCAACAATGCAACAGACGAGACGGCGTCAAGTTGACTTCCACATCACAACCTCAACTCCCTCACTGGAGACATCCCGTGGTCCCCGAACCCATTCCGCCGATTCCTCAACTGGGGAAGGGAAATGGAAGGACGGCAGAGGAGTCCTCGAAAAAGTGCTCGCACAAAATGACAAACAGTCATACTGATTGAATAATGGTCGTAAATCGCATTGGTGACATTGCTCCAGGTGCTTTGCAGGGGCAATATCGAGATTTTGGGCAATGGAACGAGCTTGAGAAGAAATTCAGAAGCTTTTCACTTTGCAAAAAAAAAGTAACATGGTTGTAAAACATGCCATTAAATTTGGAAAGTGAGGTCGAAGTACGAAAATACCAAATTGGCTGTGTATAGGTTTAAAACCTCTCACTCATTAAAAACATATTTTCAATTATGATTTTCTAAAAGTGTATGTTTGTATTTTTAAATACAAGACTTGGCCTTACCAATGATTAATGGAAAACTTGATCAGAATGGAAAACGATTTTGTTAGTATGGCGAATATATGGTAAAAATAAAATTAGCTTGTAAGTCTTCAGCTTTGCCCAGACCTTCATTTAAAATAGCTTAAAACTTTTCCCTGGCCAAATACCCCGATCTAGAAATCTATATTAATTCCTATATATACGATTTTGGAATTTATGTGTTCACTAGAATGCACTTTTTCCTTAAAACCAAGTTTTCGAATTTTTTTCATCTCTGACGATTTATATAGAACTTGTTTGGCAGCTGGCAATTGGATTACAGCCGTGAGATGGTTGACAGGTTTTTTCTAGGTTGGGTGTGCGAATGGATTGGGGGTGGGCTTTGGGCAACGGCAACATGTTGATGTTAAATTGATTGGTGGCAATAGGATTACCTAGCCGCGCCGTCTCCATAGCGAAGCGAAGTAGTTGAGCAGGGAAGTCAATCGACGAACTTGGTCAAATTTTGCGGTGTGAAAGTGTGGAAAGTTACTGATATTTATATTGGTTCTTTAGGAATTGAAATGTCTTGTCCATATCGAAAAGGATTATATTTAATAATTGTTTTTACACTTTTCAACATGCTTACCTCTTATTAAAATTTTCTTTTTTTCTAGAAACCCCGAAACCCATTACCCATTTTAATTGCCCCAACTCAAACTTTACTTTTGCGCAATTTAATTGTAGAATTTCTAATGGTCATCAAACCATTAACAGCCGTACCCCAAATTAAAGTTTCACCCTCCTGACAGCCAACTCCAAATTAAAATGCATTTTATGCACTCGCACACAGCATGTTATCGCCTATGACACCTCCCCCACTTGGCAATTTGTCTTTAAATGTCTTTATATGAATAGACGTCATTTCCTAGTCCCCTTAATCAAGGGATTCCAACCCCAATGTCATTGAAAGGAAGTCAAATCAATAGCCACAAATTTTGACATTTGTCCAACGACTATGCGAAACTTTTTTCCCGTTCGGATTAAAGCGGCCCATTGCGAAAATTTGCAATTTTATGAGACGACGAAATGCTTTTGCTCGCAACCCCTAAGGAACGGAATTAATACATTAGACATTTAAGCGCCCTCGAACTTTAGCGAACTGCGGGCATGACGAGATCGAATGTTGCACATAATTTGGGGCGAAGTATTTTCAGCGCGTGCCGGAAAACTAGGGTGGAAACTCCCACTCCCATTTCCCAGGCTCGAACTCACCCCCCATGGTGGTGGTGGTCTTAACGCATTGGCTCAAGAAAGTTAAATCGCAACGGCGTCGACAATCAATTGATTTATACAAGTCTGTCTGGGTGGAGGGGCTGAGTCTTTGATATTTATTTGCCAAATATTTGGTGTGGCTGACGACCCCTGCAAAAAGGACATTGTTTCATGACCCGGATATTGGCTTAGTCCGATTGAACTTCCTCGACTTAATTGCCCAGGGCAGTTAAAGCTAAGACATTTTTTAATGCTCTCATCGTTTATTTCAATTTGTTGTTTACATCAGACATTTTCCAAGGCTCCAGCCTCCGGCTTTTATGATTGCTCTCTTATTTTATAATCGAATTTTTGTTCGGCTTAAGCCGCTTTCCGCGGCTCAGACCAAATTTGAGCCCAGTTTATGGCTGGCAAGTCGTTTGAAAAGCGACCCGAAGATTCCCAAAGGATTAGAGCTTGTTTACCAAATATTTGCGGGATGTGTTTTATCCTATACACGCAAAATATAAAAAAAGAGCAATTTTAAGAACCGTGGTTTTTTCGTACATAACATATTATGAATATTTTTAAGCAAATTTTTAAAAATTATATTTAATTTATTTATTTGTTTAAAAATATTCAACAAAAAAAATTAAGAAATGCCTAATAAACTTGCATCAGAAACTTAAATAAATAACAAAGTTTTTTCTTCTGAATCATAATTACTCCACAATCAATTTTAAAATAAGTTTCCTTACCCTTGACCCACTGTTCATTTTATAAGCTTCAATTCACTCCTTCCTGCTACCTTTTGCGCCATTTTTGTTGGTTATTTAAGAAACGTCTTATCACTTTCTTATCATTTATCTTTATTATGACCTAAGACCCTCAACAAACACGGCTTCATTTACTTTTCAACGAGAACACAAAAAATGTAAAAGTAAATAAAGAGGAGAAAAGCCGAAAACCTCAATGAAAGGCAACTTCCGTGTGCGTAGCCTTTTCCTTCCTGCCCTCTCGCTGCCATTGTCATTGAAACTTTGTGTTTTGTTTGGGGTGAGATTTGAAAAAAAGCGAACAGAAAAAACACAGAAAATAACGAAGGAAAGCCCCAGAGAAGAATCAAGCGAAACAAGTTTGTTATTTAGCTTTGGCACCTAGTGCCCCTTTACGTCCGGGATATTTACGGCGGGAAAAAGGCAAAGGCAAAACGGATGTAGCATAAACGCCTTTTGAGGGTAAACACTTCAAAATGGAAAGAACCTGGTTCCTTTGCCAACAGCCAAACACTGGAGAGGCAGCTCAATCTTTGCTAATTGATTGCCATTAGGTGGTTGATTCTTTTTCACCGCCTCTTTGAATCGAAAAGACCGCCAGTTCGCCAGTTCGTATTGAACAAAAATAGTTGGAGGAAAAAAAGAGGTCAAATAGGCAAACAAACCGAGGAAGAGCGTCGATTCAATGGCATATAAAAAAGCGATTTCAAGGCAGTTGTCTTTCAGGCATCGTTGACAATAGACATCCCATTCTTCGACCACCTTTGTCCAGGATCTCGGTCCGGTCCTTTGGCCTATGCAAACATATTGAACTTCCGCTTGTGTGGACGCTTCGGACATTGGGCTTTACTTAAGGTTTGCGCTTCAGATTGAAATGGACTAGAGGTCCCCATTGTTGGCACTATTTGCCGAGGACAGACGAGATATTTATTATGCCATCGCACAAAAGGCATGCGATCCACTCAAAGAGATTCCTCGCACAAAGGACTCCACTGCATCCTTTAAGCATAAATTGTGGAATTTCATGACTTCTTCAACACGATTGTCGTCCTTTTTATGTGGCTTACACTTGGTAATTTCGTTAAATCAAATAAACCATTTTTCAAAACTTATAATTGCTTTTAGAATGCAGGATGAAAGTATTAAAACATTTATTTTAATAAAATTCTATAATTGTTTCTTCAGTCAAACATTTTGTTTTTACAAAACTCCCAATTATTATTCAACTAAAATATTTCTTTAAAGAGTATTCAATAATCGTATGCCGTTCGAGGGGCCAAAGCCAAAGGCTCTTGAGACAAGTGAATCCATTTCGAGGGGATTTGGCAAAGTGGTCTAGTCCAAAGTTTCGATAAACGTTGGCCGAAGCTTTCTTTAATAACTTGTAGAATGTGCGCGCAATCAAATATTTAAGGTTGACAAATATTTAAAATATTTTCTTACGTTTATTAAAAAAGTGGTTATTTTTCTCGGGCTTCGTTTTTAGTCAAGGGCCTTGTGTATGTGTACGCTCATGTGACTTGGCCATTAGATGTAATTCAATATTCTATTCAAGCTGGACAAAAAAAAAAAGTCGACAAGGGGATGACGCGATGGACAATGGACGGTCGGACAATTACGGCTGCTTAAACATTTTCTAAAAGGTTGCGAAAATGCCCCCCACATTTTTTGCTCCATTCTTTTCCGCTTTCATTTTTTTAAGCGTAACTTGAACTCATTTTGGTCCCTTCTTTGACATAATGGCCACGTTATGGGATATTAACTTCTGGCTAGCATATTTCGGGACATTTTTCCTTTTTCCCCTCTTCTGCTGCCAAACTAGGCATCTAATAGGCCGATTTTCCTGGGTTAATCAATCAATAACAGATTTTAATGGGGCCACGGATGTGGTTGGATTTTCTGTGGTTTCGGTTACACGACTTTGATGAAATAATGATAATAATGGTGGAAAAATATCAAGAATAGGAGAACTGATTGCTGAGATAATATTTTTTATTTATAAGTTCAATGATTTAAATTTATTTTTATTAATTTTTTATTTATTTATACAAATTTAATTGTATTGCTTGAGCTTGAAACCCATATTAAAAATACTAAGTCCCAGCAGCTTTTGCCTAAACCCGAAGAAAATCCAGATTAAATTTAAAATAAAATTGAATTCATTCGATAGCCCAGGTAAATCTGTGTAGCTCCAAAATTTAAATGAAATTGTTGCGCAAATGGAGCAACAACTATCGGAGCGCGCATAATACAAATGAATTTGATTTGTGAAACAATAAAGCTCAATGAGAGCTGATGGCCAATAATGACGACGGTGATGCCGGCGATGTCAAACGAAATAACATCACGTATACGCGGGGCTGTGCAGCCAATGCAAACTATTTATTTGCCTATTTTGAACGTGACAAATAATGCGCAAAATTTCCATAGCCCGTGTCATTTAAATCGTGGAACCGGAAAGAGTTGATTTCGAGGAATAATGCCTCACGTATCCATTCGCCACATGGAATGCCTACTTCTACTTCCGACTTTTGGCCCCACAAAGTTTCCATCCCATAATCCCCATTAAGACAATAACAGTCTCAAAAGTTACTTCAATGACATGTAAGTGGCGAAATAGACCCGAGTATATTTATTTTATTGTACACCAGAAGCTGGCAAACTGGTGATGAGAGTTTGCCAAATTATTGTCATTAGTTTTCCGAATGAGACATGCCCCGCCCACGCCCTTCCCTTCACCGAATACCGAAACGATATGTGGGCAGGATTGAGATGAGCTTGTTGGGTCTGAATGGCCCGAAGGAAAAGTGAGGTCTGTTTCCTGTTTGGTCTGGTATTTGCTAGTTAATTAGACCATTTGGCCTGGGAGTCTGCTACTGTTTTTGGCCAATTTCTGTTTTCCTTGTGAGGGGGCAAAAGTTTTTGGACTAATGTCGAATATAAACCACTCGTGGAGGAGGTGATTTCTGTATCGACTTTTATGGGGTTTTAACGAATTCATCGGTCTGGTGGGCTAATCAAAATCTCCGTTCTTATATTTTAAAGCAGGGGTGCTTAGCCCATAAGAAAGTGGGTCACATCTGCGGTCACACGGCTGCCTTGCATTGGGCACACGGCGATTCTTCTTTGTGTCGCTAATCCAAATTCAAATTTTGTTTGTATTTTTCATTAGTATGTGTATCGTTACTGCGCGTCTGTGTCTGTAAATGCACTGTCATATGGCAGGATTTAATGGATTGCCAGAGCATAATTAAAACAGGAATTTTTCTGCTATCCATTTACGAAATGCCGTAATTACCTTTCCATTCAAAGGAGAATACTGAAACTAGGAGTATAAGCGAAGCTTTTAATATCAAAACAATTTCCTGATTATCCAGTGAATCTCTCCCCGAACAGGATGCGGAGTGTCCTGTCATTTCATGGATATATAAACTCAAAAGTGACTACCTTTCTACTTCTACGCTACTCCTTTACGCACAGTTTATTTTCAATTTGCTCTTGTAAAAAGACCAGAAAGGCGTTAAAATTTGATTTGCACGCTTCTGTGGCTGAAAATCCTCGGGCTCAGAACGTTAATCACCTCGTTAATTAATTGGTAAATTGTGTTTGTAGCTTAAATTATGTCACCGTAGTTCCTGCGTATTAAAAGTACAGAGCTCTGTATATAAATGTGTTAATACGTAATAATGAAATAAAAGATTAAATGGGATTTGGTGGCAGCGAACTTACAAGCGGTTTGTCAGCGAAGTGAATGCGAATTAAAAGAGTTTATGTATATTAATTACAAAAGTGGGTTAACATTAACGAGGATATAAATACCTAAAATTTAAAGCTTACTCACTAAAGTTTTAGGTATTTTTGTGATTTTTAAGATAATTGTAAATTAAACAATTAAATGATTTGCCCTTTGAACTTTGTCTACCTATTAGTCGAACTCAAATTACACAATGTTTACATTTACCTATAATTTAACTTTATAGTCATGTTAGCCTGCTGGCCTGGCAAAATTTTCAATTACAGCAGAAGGCCGAACCATAAATGCTTGGCAGTCAATTCATTCCAAATATTTTTCTTAGCGTCTCGGACGTATGGAGTCAAGCTAGAAATATTCCCTTGGCATATTGGTCAAACAGCAATTTGCTTCAATTAAGTGCAATTACAGAACATGGGAAAAGGAATAGACACATTTGGTTGTTGGCTGCTCTTAATTAGTCCGTTTGCAAACTGTCCTGCTCTGTTCCACGTTCTATGTTCGGCAATATTCAATAAATAGTTTTCCTCGCCCAATGACAGATTGCTGATTGGACTCTGTTCTTTGGGGGTGCAAAGAAAACAATGCGGACTTGCAATTAAAAGACTCGTATTTCGCGCAATTAAGTTTCAATTAAAGTTGCCTACAGTTCGGACAAAAGTTTTGCACCCACTTCAGTGGGCTGAGTGGACTGAGTGGGCTGAGTGGCAAGAGAAAGGAAACGGCAGCGTGGAAACGTCACAATTACATAAGTAAACAAACGTTCTTCAAGAGCCAGGGTCCTCTGAACAATGTGCTACAATTTAGCAGCGCCTTTGAGCTACGTCCTCAGTAGTCGGTACTCAGTACTCACTACTCAGTACTCATCGTCGAGCCACGCCCGTGGGCGTAATAAACACTTGACCCATAAAATTCGCAAGTATGTGCCACTCCACTCCTCGCTCACCGAGTGCAATGAAGTCCAAGTGAAGTGCGCACGTGTGAACGGAACGAGAAGGAGGAGGAGGGCTCCTCGTCCTATGCTAATTTGGCCATTTGTTTTGGCCCGCTTTTGGGCAGTTTGAGCTGGGTGACGACAACGATGATGATGTTAGATGATAGTCAAGCCAGGCTGCACTTTTGCCATCTCTTCTGGGACCCAAATGCCACTTGCTTTGTCCTCTGGCGCTCCGCAGATTACGCAAACGCTTAACTTTGCCGTTTTGCAATTAAAATGCTCGAATGGGGAATTGCAAACGGCGACTGGCGAATGGCGCCGTGTAAAATGTTTTCTCATTTATTTTCAATTTCATTAAACTTTTCGCTGCTCGGCCATTTGCTCGATGTCACCGTGCTCTAAGCTAAGCAAGGAGAAATGTGCAATTGCGAGCGGCAAAACAAAACTTATAATTGGTTTCGCTGCTTATTTATGCCGCATTTCTTTCAAAACGAATACCCTCATCCAACCGGAGGTGCGATTGCCAAATGACTGCGCTTCAAGGCTTCAATAAACTTGAATTACGGGGAAAACTATCACATAAAACTTAAATTAATGAAGGGTCCTTCATTTGAACCTTAATTGCTTCAATAAACTGAATTATCCGTTTCCAGCAACTTTCTTTTATTAGAAAATATTTTATTTTTAATTAAATTTAGATTTTATTTTGAATTCAGATATTATTTTTATTTTTTAATTTTTAAGTTTATTTTTAAGTTTACTAAGCATTGAATTAAAAATTCCCCTTATATTCCGTTTTAATATGAAGTACACATTCTGTCATTAACTTAACATATTGTAAATATCTTATACTGTTCGCAGAATATTATTTAATTTAGATAGGTTAATAATGTATAAATTGTACAATCAATTAAATTTAAAAATGCTCTTATTATTTTGTTCTAGTTTCAGCGAGGGCATTTAAACTTCTTCGTTAATTCATCCCAGCATTGTTTCTTTATTCCCGTCGACCCACTAAATGCAATTACAGCATAAATCTCTGTCATTAGACCATGTTTGCTGGGCCGCAACCATTGGAGCTTACCTAGCACTCCGGTCGAGGTGGAGAGTTGGGGTCAGCCTTCGAGATGAACCCAAACCTGAACATAAACCCAAACCCACCCACTTACCACCCGGATTGCGGCTGCTGCGGCATGCACGGCGTATGAGTTATGCTTGCTTATGGTTTGTATGAAAGATGCACACAATGCAGAATATTTAATAAAAAGTACGGACAACAATTTAAGAGCTCTAAGCCTGGCACAATGCAAAGCTTAATGAAAGGACATAAACCACAAAAGAATATGAACTCGATTTTTCAGAATTTACGCACGTCCCATCCTAAAACATGTCACTCGATGTTTTATTAACTCGACTCTAAGCTCCCACTCGAAACCGAAAGAGAAAATCTCAGCTGTCAATACTTTTCAGATATTAATCAGAGCAACCCCAGGCCAAGACCACCGAGGAATGTGTATGCAAAGCATTATGCTTAGGCACATGGGAGGCATATTACAAACGAGAAGTCGGAAGACTTCCGGTGCTGACAGGACAGGCAACCACATCAATCCCATCGCATCGCATCGCGGGAGGAACAGTAAAGGAAAAGGGAAAAAGAAACCCCCATTGACAGGTGTCGATTAAGAATTTAGCATTATTTCTGCTCGTCCGCAATGCATATAAAAAATTTATTATACGCACGAAAACACACAAACGTGTCACATTTGCAGACATCCCCCTCCGAGTTGCTCCATGTCGTCTATGCAGCAGGGACCTTCGATTGGCACTTGGAAGTGCGCTTATGTCGTGACATGTAAAATAAATCAAGCATAGGACATCCGCCCCTTCTTTGCTTTTTCCTTTTCAAGACGAAAAATAAAAGAAATCCAAAGACTAAAGTGAAAGTTGTTAAAGATTTTCCCTGCAGAAGCAGATGAGACCGCTGAAGAATGATTTAACAGAAATCATTTGGAACACTAAAACGAAAGCTAGGACTTCAATTTAATTGCAATTTCTTTTGGTTTTCTGATATTTGGTTCTATTGACAGTTTTGATATACCTTTATATTCATCGCATTTGTTTAAATTGTACTTGTCAGTTGTCAATATTTTATGAATTTTAAGTTCTCACAACCTAATTGAAAGATATTTCTCATCGACTATCAATATTACTTAATTTGTTAGTTTCTTAGCTCGATGTGCAATAAAATAATAAAGCGAAACGGAAGCAAATGTGCTTAGATTAAAGGCAATATTGATTTGTATGCCTGTTACCAAGTGCATTCCAGTATTGTTGTAAGTTTCTTTTGATTTCAATTTAAATCGATTGGACAAATATTTTAGTCTATCTTGTGAAGTCCATAATGTTTTGTGTGCTGTGCAGCTATACGTATTAAATGTTTTTACGAACGGAATGTCGGGTTTTTTATGGTCGGGGTGTACAGACTACTTTTCCACTTATTTATACACTGGCTGGAAGATTGTTCACTTTGCATTAAATATGGTTTAAGGAAATGTTTTAAAATAAGGTGGTTTCCGTTTTGAATTTTCGAAGAATTTAATTAATATAATTTGATAGCAAGTTCTTATTTTTAATTTTTTTTATATTTCTAATATTTTCCCTAAGACAAATAATTGTTTTTCTTCCTTTTTTGACTAAAATTATTCAAGAATTTTTCGTTCTGAAAGTATTCTGGTAGAGTTTTTTTCACCATCGACTAACTCCGCTCTCATATTTTCTGTTGTTTTCCGGACTTGGCCAAAAAACATGCGCATACATAGAAGCACATACTATAGTATTTTGCATACTTACCTTAGTTTAATCCAAAATGTAACCACATTTCTGTACTTTGTGTAACTTCATAAAAATGAATATTTACAGCGTATATCCTTTATGCTCATATGCTTGCCAGTAACTTGGGGCCACAGTATCTGGAGCAACAAGAATATGCGATAAACGTGGCTCAGCTCGTTTCCTTGCTTTTTTCCCCTCCCGTATTTTCAGTGCATCAACTTTTGTGGCTTTTTCGACTGTATATGATGGGTGGAATAGTGAGAGGGGAACGGGGATCCAGGGTTGCCCCTGGAAACTTTGTTGCATCACAATGCCAAGAGCAGCGGCGAAAGGGTTGAAGCCGAATGCTGATTAGGTGTTGAGCGATTACGTGAAATGTTTACGCATTTGCTGAAATGGCTGAAATGGGTTAAGCAAGCTTCTGTGGCAACTGGCAAAAAAGTTCCCAGCATGTTGAGCATGGGCCACATTAAACGGAAAGTTTACGCCAACAACTGAGAATGAAGTATGATGTAATGGAAAAGTATGAAGTATGTGCAATTAAGAGTGGAGTGGGTCTCAACTATGAAAGAGGCATAAGGATGTTTTCATTATGTGTAATAAAATGCATTTGATTAATTAGTTGATCAGCTAAGGTAAGTTTTACTTTGTTTAAGACCATTAATATATGTACTGAACTTTTAGTTAGTAAAGCAAGAATTTAATTAAACATATTCCTGTGGATATCTTCTATTTAGAATTCATAAAAAAGTGATATTTGAAATCCTGGAATATTATTTAAATGAAAATGAAACCGTTCCTTATTTCAACCATAAGAACATCGTGGTTAATTAATTTAAGACAACTGACAAAACGAAGCTCGTCAAGATTTCCTTTATTGCTCTCAATTACCGATTCCCCTTCATGCTGCGAACTTAAAACAAATTTAATTAAAGTATTTTCGAGTAGTTCGGCAAAGGAGAACGGGGCAAACGAGCGGAGAGAATCAAAAGATTTATTTACCTAGCGTAAATTTATTTTCACTTCCCCCACTTAATGACTTTATGCTGGCAGACTGCGGGAAACACTTGGAGCGGCGGAGACATAACATATGTCGCTTCAGCTGCCAGCCCGAAACCGTCCCAAAAAACCCATGCACCAGCTCCTTGTGGCGGTGTCTTAAATAAAGGTGCCAAGGCTTCACTTTCGCCCTTAAAAATATATATATATATATAAACCTTTAGATAAAACAGGGAAGAAGCAAGGATAGCGGAACTGGGAGCTTCTTGACTTGCTCAGTTTCAGGAAGCAGTGGCAGCAACAACATGTTGTATAATTTCCTTTTCTTTGCATTACAATTTCGCTCGAGTTTTTGTTAAATGCATTTTCCCTCTGCCATTTTCCTTGCATTCTGCAGCAGCATCCTACTCCTCGCACACAACAAGTTTGTATAAATATCCTTAGCCTCAGCGCGTGGCACGTATGAGTCTTACGATACTTAAGAAGCTTGTAATGCGAGTCCTCCCCCCTTTTCGCCTTTTCCTTTCTGGGAAAATGCAATTTTCACCTTGCATTGTCTGTTGCGTGCCATGTAATTATTTTTCCTCCTCCCCCGCCCTACAAACATTTCGAGCTGCTCGTCTTTCGATTTGTGTGCCAAGTGCGTGTGTGTGCGGGGTTTATATATTGCTTATCGCATTGGGTTTATTTTTAATTAATTTGCCTCGAGCCGGAAATTAAATAAGTGAAAAGGACGCTCAGTGCGCTTGGGGGTCTTGGAATTCTTTAATGATAACGTTTTTTAAATTACAATTAATTGCACGACTCACAAATATAAACATCTGTTTTGAAAACGTATGAACTATTTATACTATAATTATTTGTTTAACCAAAATATTGTAAAAATTTCGTTAAAGGTATTTCTAAAATAAATCAATAAATTTACTTTTGTTGCTTAAAAATATTCCTTATTACTATGTTATTTTGAGTTCAATTTGTTGTATTTTTTTTACTCTTTTCTTTATCTCCAAATCACAGGAAATTTAATGCTATTGAAATAAATCAACTGTTATATTTTACAAGTGCTGTAAATCGATCAAGTGCAATCACTTTTTAATTTACTCAAATTGAGAGCTCTTTGAACGATGCGAGAATGACTTAGCCAAGGTCCTTCGAGTGGCCACAATAGAGTCCTTAAATCAAAGGATTGGCAATGGCCAGTGTTGTTCGCTCTCGGCTTTATTCTCGCACATGCTTCAGGTGGCAATGAATTTTTGGTGCGTGGCTTGATTGTAAATTGGAGCATAAAAATGTTTTACAAACCCACTCTACCTCGACCACCAGTTCTTCAGTACAAGAAGCAGCCAGGCAAATGGACGTGTGTGCATCATACATGTATATTTTGCGTTAAAAATGCATTTATTGTTATATACACCCGAGCATGCATATATGCGTTTTCCTGTGTATCGCTGTATTGCTGTGCGATTTTCATCTGGTGTTCGTCTGTGTATTTGCGGTAAATGAAAAATGCAAGCGGTGTGAAAATGCAGCTACAAATATCCGCCACCGCAGTGCCGTCGCGACGTCACTCTGCCATTTCTTGCATAATGACATTGACATGCCGCATGCTGTTGGCATACTTTTGCGTGCCACTATTTAAAATCCCTTAAATTGCATGTCATTAGAGAGGAAAGTAAGGCGAGTCCTCTGGCTCTTCTTGGGGGGCTTCATCTTCAGTTAAAGGCGTTTGGCTGACTCGACTCAACAAGTAGAATCAAGGAGACAAGTCGACTCCTTTGAGTTCTTGTGGGGCGTCGGTTTTTTAATGAGCAAATGTTAATAGACAGTCTTTCAAACTCTATAGTTAAAGCCGAATAATTCAATTAATTGGACCACATTTTATTTATTTCTCAAGTATTTTTTAAAAATGTTTCCTTTGTGCGAAAATCTTCTAAAATTATTCTTAAGTACAAGAATGTTCTTTTCTGAAGACCACAAAAATTGTCCTTTTCTTACTATAGCAGGCTTTCGAGGAAACTCTGGTAGCCTAACGAATTTATACAATTTACTTCCGCCAATGGTTTAACTAACCATGGATAACTCAATTTTGGCAATTCGTTTTGTACGTGAAGTTTTCTTTAAGAATGCTTAAGATACCTTGCTTTCGGCTCAGAATTCTCGGTTAATGAACATTATTTTGATGTTGAAATAAAACTTTATTCAACTATTCGAGCGACCTCAACTTTGAGTTCCTCGAGAAGCTAAACAAAAGTTCAATTAACTTGTCAATGAACAATGCCAGGCACTTAGGGTCAAAGTCACTAAGCGAATCTTTACGCTTATTTGCATTCAATTCGACGACTTTCAATGGCTTGCAAAACAGTGCGTGAATTTGCGCCAAATTTGATTCGCTGGTAGCGCATAATTCACGCTTGAGGCGATTTGAAAGCCCAATAATAAGCACGAAATGCCACAAGTTCTGTTTCTGCGCTGACTTTTATTGACTTACTTGGGCTTCGAGTTTCTGGTTTTGATTATAAATTTACCAAGTGCCAGGGAAATGTGTATAATATCCTCGACATTTTGCATTTTGAAGGTTGTCTGTTCGTTTCGTCCTGCCAATGTCCCACAATTGGCTCAAGTTTCGATTGGCGGGGTCAATCAATAAATTACCGAATTCGTCCCGATCCACTGGAGCAGGTATTAATTTAATATTGAATCTCTGTGTTTGCCTTGTTATGAGACGGACCACGCGGCGTATGGGCGATGGGTAATGGCAATATAATCAATGCATTGAACTCTGCCGCATCCTTGGGACAATCTGCCACAATCCTTCGGTCATGGCGCATAAATATGCCAACGATACGGTCGCCGTTCGAGTATTTTCCTTTCTGTTCGATTCGATTCGACTCATCGCTCTGCTCTTTCGCCATTTTTGCATGTCTGGGACGTGTTCTTAGTAGTGCGCTGATTTAAATTCCTAAAAAGGT
Source organism: Drosophila takahashii (assembly GCF_030179915.1). Taxonomy (NCBI): domain Eukaryota; kingdom Metazoa; phylum Arthropoda; class Insecta; order Diptera; family Drosophilidae; genus Drosophila; species Drosophila takahashii. The sequence goes on along the minus strand of NC_091678.1, from coordinate 11,764,626 downwards.
CAGACGAAAATGCACTGTGGGGATTTAAGAAATAAATTCTGGGTAATTAAAATATTTCTAATAATATAAAAATCCATTAAAATAACAGTGTTTCCTTGTAAAATTCTGCAAAAAAAATTTACCATCTTATAATATTTAATTGAGCATTTTGTAGCCCCATTTTCCACCACATAACCTTCTTATTTTATCCACTGTGCCAAAATATTTAAGACGCCTTTTTGGAGCTGGGCACGTCTTGAGGTGCCTAGCTGGGCCATTCGGAGCCAAGATGTCTAGCCCGGCTTATAACAGTTCAATGCTTCCAGTTTGATATGGGTTTAATTTGCTTGTTGCATTTCCAAGACCCCGTCGTATTGCTTACTCTTGGGATTCCCCCGGGGGCCACAACTACAACTTGGTCCTGACAGCCAGTGGTTCTGCGCTGTCCTTTTGGCCAGCAGGAAAGTTGCCTGCTGGAAGTGGAAGTGGAATTGGGACACACCTCGGCACACGCTTATTAGTTGCCCAGCCAAGCTTTGCGTATTAGTGTCAGGTCCAATGCCATGGCATTTATGTTGCGGCCAGTCAGTCGGGAAGTTGGGGAGCTGGGTAGTTGGGGAATGCGGGGGTCCGGACCAGAGCTAATGGTGGAACCGGAACAGGCTTGGCTTCACTTCACCGCCAATTCCCCTGTCACTTGCACGACGAGCTTCCTCGAGGAGCCCCTCTCGTAAATGCTAAATAATGCATATTTCATGGGAGTGGCTTCTCTAGTGGGTTTTTGGCCAAGTTGCAATGATGAAAATCACTCAAATATCCTGGGAAAATGTTTTATCTGATTTCGAAGGTAACTAAAAATAAAGGTACCTATTTATTTTATGGTTTACACTAAAAAATTGAAAATTGAAAAAAGTACTTTTTTTTTACACCTAAATACTTTTTAAAATACAATTTTTAGATTTGTTTCTCCCAATAAATAAATACTTACTTCTATGACAATTACTGGTTTCTTTATATTTTTAAAGCAGTCAAAACCTATTTTATTTTGAGCATCTTTGTGAGAAAAGCTTTCTGAACCACTTTAATGCCTATTTGTGAAGTTGACGATAAATTGATTTTGATGGTTTAAGCCGGAGTCTAGAGTTTAAAGAGTTTTTCAAGTTTGCGGCTAGCTTTCATTGTGTTTTCTATTGCGTTTCATTCAATCTGTATTTGCGGCATATGGCAATACTTTCGGCTCGCGTTTATAAATATTGAAATAGATGTCAATAACATTTTGGCACGCTGTGCAGGCTCAGGCCCTCACCTTTCCTTGTCCCTTCGACCAGCTAGCCCCAGGATAAATGGAGAGCTCACAGGCATATTTTTTGGGTATCGTGCGTGTCGCAGCCGAAAATCTGTTAATAATGATGCTTGACATATGTAGGCAGTTGGCCGTAAGTCGAGGGCAAACAAAATGGAAGCCAACCGAAAGCCGGCGCATTTGTGCGTGTGAAATATGTTTTGTCAACTTATTAAATATGCTCACTTCCATTTCCCAGCTTTCCCTGCTCCTTTTTTCGGTGAATTTGTTTTGTCTGCCTTTTTTCCGCTGCGGCTTTCAATACGTGCCGGGGCATTTGAATGGTCGGAATGGCACAAACAAATGCGGTCTGGTTGGCCGGATCGGGTGGCCCCGGGTCTTATGTGGCTGAATTGATGTTGATGAAATTATAAGGTACGATTTTCGGGGGCTCGGGCTGGGGCGTGATTGAGCTCTATCGGCTTGGAATTGAAATGAATTATATCAGCAAAATATTTGCTGAAACATTGATGAAGTATAGCACAACAGTTGTGTCATCAAAATATTTTCTGGCCGGGAGGGATTTGTATATGCGATACCAGAACTGGAATTTTGTAACCCTCATTATGGCGTAATATGATAAATAAAATATAGGTTGGAGATGTAAACAAAAACTGTTCAATTTTATTACCTTAAAAAATAATTAAAGCTATGTCAATTTTGTAACCCTTATTATGGCGTAATATGATAAATAAAATATAGGTTGGAGATGTAAAAAAAAATTTTTCAATTTTATTACCTTAAAAAATAATTAAGGCAAATTCAGTAATATAATAAATAAAATATGGGGTAGCTGGTTGAATTTATTTGTTACCTAAAAAATTTAGCATAGAGGGTAAGTTATACAATGTCCATATAAATTAATTTTATCCCATGATAATTTCTCAATAAAATTTAAAAAAATTTAAACGAAACAGAAAACAGATTTTATTTTCCCACTACAACCTCAATCAATTTTCAGTTTGCCTGGGAAAAATAATGGAGGCGGTGGGCGGAATCATCAACTGAGTCACACATATGGCAAAGGACATTCATCTGAAGGAATGACCAACATTTTAGAGTCCTGTCCGCCTCGCCTTGCCATTCAACTCCCGTGTTTATTGTCAACTGCAGGCAAAGCTCTCTGTTCCACAGCACTTATTTTTATTTAGCCAAAGAAAAACAAGATGGAACAAAAGTGAATAATAGCTAGCTAATTTCTGCCACCGATGTCGTAATACACTTTGTGAACTTAAAGTAAAGACTTCACTTAAATGATGGAAAATTGAAGGCATAAATTAAGACGTTTTAATTTTTCAAAAGGGATAGTTATGCTTGGTTAGAGAAAATACCCTAATAATTTTTATTAATGGCAAATAATTTTCGATTTAAGTTTTTGGTTTAGGTTTTGCAGATTCCTAGTTGTTTCGAGGGAACCTTTTTTTAGGGTATTACCAATCTCCAGAGTCTCTGCTCGAAGTAAAAAGATACTTTATCCGTTTAGAGGACGGCTGCGTGGCGATTGTCGGGCAGACTGACTGTTGTGTTGCCTCTTCGCTCGGTTGGCCGTATTTACAGGTGAAAACCCCATTGAAATGTGGCCCCTTGTTTTGTTTGGAAACAATCTGCTTTTTGTTTTCGCAGTCTCGTCGGCGCCGAGTAAGAAAAAAGGACAGCACAAAAGCAGCACAACTTCATTTTAATGGAGTAGACAACGTCAGCCATGGCGACACAAAACGGGCGCCACACTAGATTCTGGTTGGTCCTGTGTGCATCCTGCGAGGCCACGCCCCTTTTTGCCACATGGAGTGCGTATTCCCATCGAAATGGCGTGGGTGTTACCACCGTCTTTATACTCGTTTGCTGTGCTTAATTGAGGCATTGAATTTTAGTATTAGCCGCTATAACTTTCTACCACCTACGTTTTATTGTTTGCAATTTGTGGGTGCAATTGAAAATATAACGAAAATTGGACAACGATTAGGTGATTATTAGCCATTTTAGTCCCATTTGACAATAACAATAAAAATAAATCAGATTTAATATTAATTAGTTTGTAAAATTGTATGACCATATTTTATATATTTTTGTTTAAATATTTAATTTAAGTTTTTGTATTACTTTGAAAATAAAAGTCTTCCTTTTGATTCTCTAAAATATTACTGCTAATATCTTCGTTAATAAGGTGCTGGTCGTTACTTGGGGTACCTGAAGGGAAATAAATTTTTCAGTATTCTTTATAATGAACAGTATATATATAAACATTTTTTTTTTACCTTCAATCTGTGGCCCATTGAAACCATCCCCACTGCCTTGATGGTCTCCACTGCCATGGTGATCTCCACTACCTCGGTGATCTCCACTACCTTCAACTTCTTCACTCACTTCGAGGTCCTGAAAAATGTATTTTTATTATTTGAGACGCTTTCTTGGAAGATTTAGATTCTATAATTAATGGTTTTACCTCTGGGGGCGTCGATAGTCGAGTTAATACAGCATCGTTTTCTTTAATTAAGGTATGAGTATTGTTTAAAAACTGTACATAAAAGAAAACAATATAAGCTTGTTACTATTAATTAAATAAAATTCGAATCGCTTGTTTTTTTTTGTTAGGTTTCGAATGTATATTACCTCCTGATTTGATTGATCAGTGATCGAAGAATTTTCCGTTGATGTGCTTAAAACCTCTGGAGCCCTGGTCGTTGTAGTTGTTGTTGTAACTGGTTCAGAAGTTGTGTTCGGTGTTTCTAACATGAAATTATAAAATTTTCAAGTTTTAGTTCAATTATAGTTATATGTTAACTTTCATTTACCTTTAATTTCAGACTCGTAGTTATAATCACCACTACCAGCATATACATCCTCTTCACTAACTTCGAGGTCCTGAAAAAAAGTTTTGATTAATTGGCCGCTTACTTCGGGGATTAAGATTGTATTAGCAATGGATTCACCTCTGGAGGCGTTAAAATGCGGGTTATAACCAGATCGTTTTCTTTCTTTAATATTTCAGTGTTGTTAAATATCTGTAAGTAAAACCGAAAATTAAAACGTTGTATTATTTACAAAATATGATTAAAAATAAAAAAATACTTCAAAAAACTTAAAATCGTAGCTTTCAAAATCATACTAGAGTATTTTTTCAAAAGAATTAATTTTAAGGTTAATATTGATTTTCGTGTTACTTCTTTAATAGTTTTCTGATGGGATTTAATACCACAATTTGAAAACTTATTACCTCTTTAATTGTTTGTTGAGTGCTTAATGAATTTTCCGTTATATTGGATAATGCGTCTGGAGCACTAGTTGGTATTGTTGTTGTAACTGGCATGGAAGCTGAAATTGTTGTTGCTAACATGGAATTGGAAAATTGTAACGAGTCAATATAATTATGATGACATGTTGACATTAATTACCTTCAATTACTGGCTCGTAGTCATAATCATAACTACCACTTCCTTCAACTTCTCCACTTTCTTCGAGATCCTAAAAAATCAATTTGTATTTGTTATTATTTGTTATTGGGCAGCATTCTTAAGAGATATAGAACCCATCTTTATTTGAAATTTGAGTACTCTTATAAGTCTGTAAAATAAAAACGTAATTGAACTCTGCTGTTTTTATGATTGGCTTTGTTATTGGTAAATTGGTTCCAAGTTAGCTTCATTACGCAATGATTTTATATTTAAATAATATATTTAAGAAACGAAGAATGCTTAACTATTTGTGTGATAAATAGTTCAGTTAGGATCTATTTATGCCAAATGAATCTGTAAGTTCAAAGTTAAAAAATATTTTTATATTATTTTACCTCCTGATTTGATTGGAGAGTAGTAGATGAATATTCCGTGTAAGTGGTTGATTCTTCTGTTGTTGTGTCTGAAATTGTCAGTGGCGTAGGTGTTACGGAATCTTTGTTTGTTGTTGACAACGTGGTATTATCAACATTTAGAACTTCACTTGGCTTAAACATTTTTAAATTAAGTGTAATGCCTAATGTATCATTATTTGGTAGTCTTATTTGCACTTCTTGATTCTCATTATAATCGTTCAGTTCTATATAAATTACAGTCATATAAACATTTTTTGGAATCACAAGAGCGAAAAGAACTAAAATAATTTTTATTTTTGACCACATCACTGACTTAAATAGTTTTTTGAAAAAATGGAGACGGAAATTTTTTGCGTGCGAACGCGAGTACGCTCACCAAGTTTCTATTGCCATTTAATTTACATCTACGGAATTCGTAGGTTATCTTGAAAAATAATTGACATTCATAATTTATAATGTATACATATATATGAGTTTATTACTGATTAAGGGCACGTGAATATTCAACAATAACTTGATAAGTGAATTCAGTCGAAAAATAATAGGAAACAGTTCGTCAACCCAAAGCGGTGATTTCCCCTTAATCACTTAATCTCATTTTGCTTCCGTAAAACATTTTGTGTTGATTAGGAGTATTTCAAATGTTTTCTGTCTGAATAATTAGCTGTCCAGCTATTAAAAATTAAAATTGAGCAACTCATTTGTTCATATTAAATATGAGTTCATGGGAAAATACAAATTCCATTTGACATTTTGATAAGAATAAGTAATAAGAATACGTTATTTATAAAATGCAATGCAAGCTGGAAAAAATGGGGACCATTTTTAGGGTTTTTTCATAATAAACTTTGACATGGAAAGTTTGACTTAAAATTTAATAAGCATACCTTTTGATCCTGACTAAACGTATGGCTATTGACTGCCGATGCTGATAAACTGAGGTTCAACCACTCGAATGCTTTTCAATGGCAGCCCGCTGTGCATTTTGCAGATTTCCTGCGGCCAAGCTCCTCGCGTGTGATGCAAATGTAAAAGCCATCCCCCAAAGCCTTCGGATCTCGCTCCTCCTGGCCGGCTCAAGCGATTGGGAAAGGTGTCATTAACAAAGGCCACCTCGGCGAACCGCCGCACCACCCGCGGCCATCGAACCACCCACATCCCACTATCCTCATCCCCATTCCCATCCAAAACCAACCAGCTATTTTCCAGCCGCGTCAACATAATTGATGAGTTTCGCTCTAAGCTAGAGGCGAATGTCGACATCGGTTTCCCGTGAGCAGTGTTTGTATGTTTGCGGTCGCCTCTCACACAGATACCCACGCACAGCTCCGAACTATGCGGGTGTTGGTAAATTGGCTTACTTTGTCGACAGCCCAAGTCCCTCGGGTGTTTATTGAAATTTAGTTGAAAATGGCTAAACACTTAAGTTGGCATTTTAGGCCAATCGCAAGATAAATGATGGCCGTACGTTTATTTAGTTCCTTTCTCAAACTTTATTGAGGCTACGTCGTGGGGGCAGGTGACAGCTTGAAATAAATAAATTTCAAAACGCCAGCCTCAAAGGAATAAACTAAATTCATTAAATTGGAAAATAAACAGTTTTTTATAACAGAAATATATTTTTAAGGCCTGAACGCCAAATGATAATGTGCAAAAAATTAAAATAAATAAGAAAAGTAAACCCTAGACCCTCCCCGTTATTCGTGGCGATGGGCATGGCATTATCCACCCTCGGTAATCTCCTGTTGACCTCGCACCTGTGCACCATGGCTCGGCCCATGCTGTCCCCCGCGAAGGATCTCAGCTGCTTGGCCACCTCGATGCCGCACAGCAGGGCGGCCCTCGTGTAGTAGCAGTCCAGGACATCGTTGAAGATGTGGCACACCTTGGTGGCATTCCTCCGCTCGTACCAATCCGCCGGAGCCTCGCACTCGATCATATCGGTGCGCAGTTCCCGCAGGCAGTTGTGCGACTCCTGGAGGCCAGTGCATCGTTTCCGATTGCTGCCATCGCCGCCCTCACAGACCTCCGCTTGGAAGTAGGCCAGGCCATCGGTCAATCTCCCGTAGATATTGTCCGGCGCCAGGATGCAGTTGCGCATGGACTTTCGTATGTTGCCCAGCACCTCGGTGATCTCGGCGCAGGAATCGGTGAGCGAGGGCTGGGCCAGCAGCAGGACAATCCTCTCGGGACTCACCACATAGAGTCGGGCCAGCTGCATCAGCACGGGATTATCGTCGCAAAGTCGTCCTTTATCTCTCGATCCAGCACTCCGTTCACCTCCCATTCCTCCCATCAACTTGGCCGCCGAGGACTTGGGTTCGTAGCCCGGTGGACAGCTCGAATCGGTCTTGTTCTTGTGACCTCCGCCATGTCGAGTCGAGTGCGGGGCTAGTCCGTACCTCTGGAAGTACCAGGGAAACCAGATCGCCTGACCCGTCTCCAAATTTCCCAGCAGTTGCAGCAAAAGCAGAAGAGCTCTCCACTTTCCAGTCATGATTCTGCTTCATTTGTATTTTTATTTGTAATTTGAGCTTTCTCTAGGTTAACTTTGATAGCTGGGAAGTACATTTATAGGAAATTGTATTACGAACAAATATAGTTATTCAATAACGACCAACACTGCGTATGAGTAATAAACTTTTGAGCCAATGCGCAAACCATTAATCAAGTTATATTGGGAAAAACCTTATTTCTACTTGTTAAATATTTTTCATTTATACAAAATATCCTATTTTAATAAATATTTCAACAAGTACTCAAATTCTATGCAATAGATACAAATCTTGGTAAATCATAATCGCAAAAGTACACCTAATAATGTCCAATAAGCTTATGCATCGGTGGTTTTATCAGGGTTTCTTTTCTTCATTCGGCAAGCGTTTCTTTGCGAAATTATCACAGAAATTGCAGAAGGCAACTGCCAACCACTCTTTGGCTCCGCAGAGCTGACACAATAAATTGTTAAATTTAAAATGAAATCCTTGCCTTTTATTCTGTCCATTGGGATCTCTACTCCACTTAGTCCCCGCATCCCAAACGGATTCGCCTGGAGGGGGATTCTTTATCAAAGCGCACACCTTGAAGGACTGACTCCCTTGTACTTTTTTTTGAGTAACTCGAGCGGTATATATGCGTGTCTGTTCTGTGCCGAGTGAATTTTATTAGCACTCATAAGTTGTAAAGTGTATGGGCAAAAGGCAAGCGGAGACAGAACAAGACGATTGCCGAGGAACTCCCTTCAGAAAGACTTTTGTGCGTTTGCCGCACTTCATGTTAAACAGATTTTTATTGCAGTTTTTTATTTGTCCCGGCTTCCTGGGTCCCTCTCACTATGAAATTTACTTTGTCGCTCATTTTGCTTTTTTTATTATTAAGCATTTCGCTGCTGGAGGAAATGAAATATTTTTGCATGTAAAAACCATTCGACTTCACGCTGTGACAATGTTTTCGCGCTGTTTATGTGGACGCTGCTCGCGCTTTTTATTTTATTGTATTTTATATTTCTCTTCATTTCCGTCACGTAATAAAATAACAAGGTAAATATGCAAAGAGCAACAATTTAAACGCATCATAAATAAAAAAGCAAGCTTTGAATTCCCCAGGATTCGCTGGCACTTCATCACACCTACATTGTCTTCATCGAGGAGCCCAGGGAATCGAATTCTGTCCGTTGTCTTTTGTCCGTTGTCCGGAATAACTTCATTAGGCCTTCCTGATCATTAATCTTTGGCTTCGGGCTTATAACAGATTGTAATGTGTCCTGACCAGGACCTACGGACAACAATTAACTGGCCAAGGACCAGGACGAGGACAAGGGCGCGGGGGAATAAGTGTGCAAGTGTGTCCTAGGCATTATCTAATCCAGTCAATGGCGAAATTATGTCATTAGCTTCAGCCGTGTTCAAATTTGCCCAATGAACTGTGTTAAATTTTCTGACTAATTGCTTCGGCATGCGTATGTCCTGTCCAGGACGCTATTGGCAAATTGTTGTCCGCCACACAACGAAAAAAAATAAACCAAATAGTGAGTGAAACAACCGACGTAAGGGCCAAAAAGATGAAGCTTAATTAAAGTGATTGCTGGCGGAGCAGAAATACAGAAATTCCGAAGGCTGTGGCTTTAATCGAAGGTCAGTTCGCTTGAATAATTTCCAACGGGTTATTGATTGAAAGCAAACTTTGCCCTTAAATTTCTTACTAGCAAAAATATATTTTAATATATTACAATCAATTCTTTTTTTACGCACACAGCCGACAATGTGCATTATTCAATTGACAAAATGTAAAAATCAACTCATCCGATGGGTCAATTTTGTCTATGGGCGGAAACTTATTGCATTTTAAGTGCATAATTTTGCACATAATTTAATGCAATTAATTGAACATTAAAAATTGAACGTTAAATAACAAAAATTAAAACAAATGGCCGGAAATTTAAGCGCATAAAAAAGAACTTAATGAAAGTCACTCACACGCCGGCACACGGAGATATCCACATGATTGTTGTTTGTTTGCTGCTGCGTCGGCGAGCATAATTAAAATGTCAAACACAGCATAAATCATTTTTCAGTTAATGTTAATGCACTTACGCCAGGAACTCTGCTAAATTTTTAATTGCATTTCCATTTCCATTGAAATCAATAAAATAGCCCGTGAACTCTCTCAAAACTCTGCTTAACTGCCGAGTGCACTTTTCATAGCACCAAAAAAAGAGAAGACCAAATCGAATAAAAATGACACTTAATTTTGCCTGAAGTGAACTTTTTAGCCAGCTTCCAGGTGCGGCTGCTTCCGACTGAAAAACCCAATGAAAAAGCCAACAAAGTAGGGGCATTTTTGGAGGGGAGGGGGTTGGCAAAATGGGTAAATGGAAATTAGATTGCCTGGCGCCTTGGTCACCCGCCAGACAACAAGTTGATACAACTTTTGGGTCCCCGTGGATGCCCTTCCCTCGTTCCCAAAAGGGACTCCAACTGCCGGCATAACTAGTTCAAGTCGCTTCCAGTAATTATAAATTTACCCAGGGAATTACCTGGCCCCCCGTTGAGTGGCCATCCAAAAGGAGCGCAGCCCAGGTGAGTTTGGTTAAAACTTCTGAGTGCGGCTAGTGCAACCGGCTGAAGAGAACCTAACTAACTACCCAACTAACTAACTCGCTTCAAGTAATAATATTATTGATAGATTACGGTGCGCCTCAAGTGGGTTTGTTTTCGATGATGGGCGGTGGGGAGCCCCGGAATGGGGTTAAGTATTTTAATGCCGAAGCTAACAAAGTGGATCCGAAAGTCTGTTTGCACTGCAGTTTCCCTCCCGAGTGGCTGTCATGCCAAAGGTAGAAGTAGTTTAGACATTTGTTGGAGCGTACCTGAAGAGCGGCTGGAAATGGTTATAATCGTACCTAATTAATTTGCTAGCACTGAAAATGAAATGCGCTCGGTAGAAACTAGAAACTTCTAAAAGGCAAAACTGCACATGAGACTGCAAAGGGATAATTTCACAATGTTTTGTTGAAGTTCCATTAATTTGCATAATAAATTCCCAATGACATCTTAGTTTAATAATTTAATTTTTTTTATTGTACCACCATTTTTGTATAGTGAATTAAATATTTTCTAATTATTTACTGGCTTTTTTCAGCCGCTAAAACTAACCCACACTTAAACCTTGCCAAAAACAGAACCCTTTGAAGAAGTAACTCAAAGCCAACGCAAAAATTGAGAAAGGCATAAAAAGGCATAACTTCAAATCGAAACCTGATGCCGCTTTTTCTTACCTTTTCTCCAGGGCCAAAAGAGGCCGTGTGAAGAGCGGCAAAAGCAAATGCAGAAGTGAAAGGTGTTAAGACCCCAGAAAATCCTCGTAGACTTTGAGCCAAGTCTTTACAGGGTCATGCTGTTTCGGTTTTGCTCTGCTAGTCCCCGAATTTCGTTTTGGTTATTCGCTTCAATTGTCTTTCAGGCAAAAAAAAAGTGGCGGAAAGAAGGCTAAGAAAAGCTGTTGGGAGAAGAGTTGTTAAAGGGAAACCAAGAACAATGGAAAGCACAATAGTCTTCAAGTGCAAAGTGCTTTTTGTTTCATCCATTTTTTATATCAAAATACTTAGTATATTTTGAAAAAGGAGTACTGGGCGATGCATTGTTCCTTTAATTAAAAGTGGTCTTGAGAAATAGCTTTTATATAAATACAGTTTCTTTCTAAAACTATAAAAAGTAAGAAAATACATTTATACAAAATGTAAAATAATTCACACAAAACTACGTTGCCCAAATTAATATTCCATTTAATTTTATTGTTGGATTGTTTATTTTTCTATGATTTATTACCCTGCAGGAAAAATGCGAACTAGACTGAAAAACAACTAGTTATACAACTAATATAAAGCAACCGGAATTTGTCTGAATGCATTTGGACTACACAGGGTCTAGAAAATTTGTGCTAGTCGAAAAAATGATTAATACAAAACTAGTAAAAAGGAAACTTGCCTCGGACTAGTACCTTTCTGACAAAAGAAACCTTAAAAATATTTAACTGGTAGAACAAATACATGTTAGGGTCTAGTTAAAAGGCAACTGGAATTTAACTAGTTGCAAATGAAACACATATGATCCAAAAATATAGCCTAGAGTGTAAATGTCTTGGGATATTTAACACTAAACAAATCAAACACTCGAGGTCCTCGGTTCAATCCCCAGTCTCTGTACATTTTTTTTTGTTTTTTGTTTGCTAGGTGATGCTTTAGTTTTATTTTAAACTTTGTTTAATCTGTCCGAGGCAATATATATGTGAAAAATCACTGATTATGAATTATGTCACACTAAAATTCATAAACCTTGTTAGGGCATTACAAAATGTGATGCGTGTGTGGCTCAATCAGTTAGTGTGTCTACAAATCCAAAGGTCCCGGGTTCAAGTCCTAGAGAGGGCGACTTGCCTCAAAAAAAGTAAGTTTGTTTTAATTCCATTTAATTATCATTTACTGTATTTGATTACATAATAATTATCAGAAATTCTCTAAGGACCGCGCCTATTAATTGGATACTAAACTAGGAGAGCGTCAAGTTAGGCATCGTCAAGTACTAGTGAAATCCAATCACTTGATGGTTTAGAGATTAATTTTTAGTTTTTTCGTGAAAATATTTTTTTTAGTGTAGTTTAACAGCTGTAACCATAAATTGGTTAACAGTCACTAGTGCAAAACTAGTAGCAAATGGACTAGTTGTTTCCGACGACAAGCATATGAAAAATGGACCACTTCGTTACATTGAAATGGACATAACTTGAACTAGTTAACCTTCTTGACCCAACTAGTATTTAAATAGTCCAAAACTGATTCCGTTTCCTGCAGGGTAGTAAACTATTACACTCAACTGTATATAACGCACAAATTATATAATTACACAGAATTACTTTACAAATCATCTTTAATAAAATTGTATTTCAACAATAGACTGCCTGTCAAGCTTATTAGGTTCCTTATTGCCTTATTAAATTCAATTTGGTGCTTTGGATTACAATTCCATTAGGTGAGTCGCTAATCGGACATTAAAATGCCGCCAAATTGGCCCAGTCCGGAGTTTATCGGCCACTAACGTCCCGAGGCGCGCTTTCGCTGGAACTTTTACCTAAATTACAATCACTTAGAACACTTTTAGCAGACATTATGCACTCATTTTAGACTTCCGTCTAATTTACATGCTATTTAAATTATGCTGCTGCAAGGAGCGGCTTCTGCGAGGAGCAGGGCCATCCAGCGAAAGCCCGCACCCAATATATAAGGCAGCTTCATCAAAATGCCTGTCTGTCCCGCCCTTCTCCCCTTCCCCATACCCTGGCCCCTCACCCTTTCCCACCATCTGCGCTCCTTTGCTCCATCATGGATGCTGTTCAAACTTGCAGCAGCTGCCGCAGCTACTTTGTAAAAACTTTTGTATGGCATGCAGCGCCAGAGGGATCCGGATCCTGAAGGACGCGGGACGAAGGATGCAGAGTGAAGAACGGAGCGGCGGGCAGCCGCATCCTTTGGATCGCCTTGCTTAGCATCTCCAACTGCATAAAATTCTGCCCAATATAATTTAAAGAGCATACCCAAGTGGCCTTTACTACTCCTTCGTCCTGGCTGCACTGGCTCCACACCTATATCCTTTCCCCCTATCTGTCTGTAAGCTTTTGCAATAAAAATGAATTAAATGCAATGAAGCAGCAGTCTGCACGGTAAAAAAGAATGGAATAAAACTGCCGGATTAAAAAGTGCATTTTATCTCTCACTTTGGGATTTGGGATTTTTTGTACTTTTTAATAAATATTATATCTTTATGCTCGAATTAACCGAAATCTTGACCAAATCATTTGTTACAAAAATGTTTGAAAAGGTTTTTCTTTAAGGGTATTGCGATAAACCCAATTATTTTATCAACACCTTTTTTTAGGGAAGACAAGAACATGCTTTTTTTGTTATATCGATAAAGGATTTTAATAAATGTTATTTTCCTTGATTATCTTCCTTTGATGAGCTTCACAAAAATTAAAATTGTTTTATGTATATTTTAGTGGCTTTGTGAAACTGATATGTTGGTAGTTTTTTCCCAGTGCAAAGTCGTCCAAACATCCCACATCCTCAGCCGGCGCCTCGGGCGCGCAAATTGTTGCAACAAAGTGGAAAGTGGAAGGAGTCGAGCAACTGGTGTCAGTTATTGTTGGGACAGCCAGGTGTGGTGGGAGGGGGAGGGTTTGGCTGGAGGATTCGTTAACGGCCACGCCCAGCAGCCAGCAAACGCCCCTTGTTGCTGCATTTAATGGCAATTTGTAGTCGAAGGCGACGGCTTCATGCAAATTTGTGGCTTATAGTTTATCAAGCCGAGCTTCTCCGTAGCCCGACTCGTATTACGGCTAAGTTGCCCCTTTCCCCATCTGCCCGCAATCCATCAGGCATTGCGAAATGCGTAAGCTTGCATAAAATGCGTAAATGGTTGGTTTTCTGTTGCCTGGGGAAATGGCTGGAAGGAGGAGCAACATGGAGAAACTCATCCCCCCGGAGAGATTTTCTATTCTAGTGGCTTTTACGGGCTTCAAGGTGGCACAAATGCGTTTAACGCCAAAAGGGGATGGCGAATGGGGCGGAGGCGCAGGAGGGGGCAATGGGCCAATTAAAAAGTTGTATTGCTGTTGTGTACTTCGATTAGGATGATAAATTGTTGAGAGCCAACATGGTAGTTAGATAAAACGGGATGTACTGAAAAAAGGGTTAAGCTGCGAAAAGTTAAGAGTTTAGAAACTATTAAAATGGCAGAAAAATGATATAAAAATAATAGAAAATATATTAAATTATTAAGAAAATAAAAACCATTCAAGTTTCCAAAAAATTTTAATAATTTTAATGTAAACTTCCATATCAAAAGAAATATTGCATTTAACTTTGCAACAAATATAAAAAAGTGTATACATTTTTAAATAATATGCACGAGTATTCCTTTGAAAGATTTGGGTCTTATATGATGATTTTAAAGATGTTTGTAGATGTCTGCAGCCAGAAGTTATAAAAATTGAAAGTTTTGCTTACTGAAATAAAAGTTAACTAGCTGCCGCAGGATAACAATAAAGGTCAGCTAAGGGATTCCAAAATTCTATCAGTTTAAAAACAACTTTGGTGGCCATTTTGTTGTATTTCCTTCTGCTTCATTTTTAGCCGGGCTACAGAAAAAGTGCGTCCCACATGGCGTATGAAAGTTGGCAACTTGTTCGCGTGCTTTTCTCATCTTCGGCCACCGCTAAAGTAAAAAGTGAAATAAAAAGAATTGCAAAAGGAGCCGGGACCTGGGGAATTGAAGTGCTTGTTGTTCGGGGCGGGCAAGGAAAAGAAAACAAAAAAAAAAACACCAACGAATTGCAGTAAGCTATGCAAATTTTCTTGTTATTGTAGTGGCTGTGCTGGCTGGCTGGTGTTGCGCTACTTCTTCTTTGGCAAATCAAAGCCGAAAGCGGCTAAGGAAACCGGCAGCAGCAGCCGGAGGAGAATCCACTCCTGCGATGTCCTGTTGCGTCGTCCGGGAAAAGGAAAACGTGCGCCAGCTGCTCCGGCACTTACCACGCTCCCACCATCCTTCCTCCTCCTAAGATTTTCCTTTTGGAACAGCTCTTGCCATTATTTCTGCATGCTTCACATGGCGCCTCGTCCTTGGGGATCCCCCTCCCCATCCTTTGTTTGCACATCCTTGTTTGTATTGTGCTTGCTCCTCCGCCCCTGCTATTTGTTTGATTGTGGAAACATTTGCATGCCAGTATAGTTTTTATTGGCACAGCGTTGACACTGATAAGTTCCCCTCGGGCAATCCACGGGAGTTTTCCCCACTCCCCATTGTTGTCTGCGGAAAATTAAATAACAGTCATGGGGGGCGAAAATGGGAGGTGCGAAGAGAGCGTGGGTGCCGAGCGGACCACTTGCATATTAATTAATGCTTTTGGTTATCCCAACCGCATCCCTTTCCCGATTTTTCACAGTGCGTTGCACCTTCTGCCTCTGTTTTCTTTTTCCACACTCTCTGATATTGCCCCTTTGGCTCCTGTCATTCGATTTGCATAGCAAACAGTCTGACCGAGTTCAAGGAAAGGGAGCTAGATTTCAATTAAAAATTATTAAACATCAAATTCTTTTGAGAGGAAAGAAAGTGGCCAGTGTCCCTATTTATATTTATTTATATACGACTTTTCTTGTTTCAATCTGGATGTGGTATTTTATTTATTTACATATTTTTATACATTATTTTTTATTTTTTGTTATTATTTAAGGGTATTTTATTTGTATTATAATTTTAATACAAGTATTTAGAAAACAGAAAGTATGATAAAATAAAAATTTTTAAATTATGTTACTCATTTTATTAATATCTTTTTTTTCTTAGATACATATATAGATTTCCATGGGACTTAACTCAACTGCATAAATTCGTGTGCCAGTCCTTAAATTTGGCCAACTTTTCCCGTTTAATTGAGGCAGGACATTGGAAATATTAGACACTCTGCAGACCACTGGGAGTGCTAGCAAACAGTCATTGAAATTGAATCGCCGGCACAAAAAACATACGCAGAAATACGAAAAAACGCAATCTGTGTCTTGCACACTCCCTAATAATAGACAAAACGGCAAAGAGACTAACTGAGAAATGCGGCAAAAGGGAGTGAAACGGGGCAAAAGTGTTGCTTTTGGTCTGCCTATTTCGGATGCATGCGAAATGGAATTGAAAACAAACTGAAAGCTCAAAAAACAGTTGCAAAATCAAGATAAACCTGGTCGACTTTTTATTACCCTGCTGAATATATTGAAGAACGCTACTTAAAAATTCTAATGCTAAAATAATACAGATACTCATAGATAGGTTAATACATTTAAACTGTCTTAATAAAAATAGGCATTAGCACAAAAATTAAATGTTAAACACATACAATAAAAAATTTCAATTAAATTTCGGAAATATTTATAAATATTTTGTTCAGACAACTTGATCATTTAATTTTTTCAAAATGTAAACTTGTCAATAGAGCGGCCCTACATTCCCAGGTCAAATATGCCCGGGGCTTTTTCGATAAGTTCTCATATTGAAAGCCACAGGAATAGGGTATTTCAAACCCCCACTTTCCGCTTGCTCTGTGTCCATTCATTAGAGGACTTCACATTTCGCGCGACGCAGTCAATGTCGTTGCATATTTTCAAACAGACGGCAAACAGAAGGCGGCTGCCTGTTAGATTTGAAATCATCGCCGGATTCGGTTTCATTTTGGATCCCACAGGCGCGTTTCTGGCTGGAAATATGTGCTACGTGCCTGTGACGACTGAAACTCATTTCGGCGTAACGGTATGCCTAATAAAATATTTATTCACCGCCCAAAACAGGTGCGAAATTTTAAATGCATGCATTTGCTTTTTACACTCTCCTGTTTTCGTAATGTAATGTAATTTTATTTACTTATACATTCAGAGTGGAGAGATGCGAAAATTGTCCCTGTCCGCGTCTCTTCCCATATTTTTTCTGTATTTCACCCGAACTGAATTTGTTTCCCTTTCATTTCATTTCGTTCAATTTGCGCTCATAGGTCGGAAATGATTTCGAGTGTGCACTTCATTAACAATCAGCCGCGTAATGAGGGGGGAATACAAGGATATGTGCGTGCTTATCCGCCTAATACGTGCGTGGGATTACGCCGCTTTTATTTGTATTTTTTTCGTACTGTATATTTGTGTTTTGTTCATTATTAAATTTCAGCTTTTCGAAATTGACGCCTGGCTGAGGCCCCAGGCGTGAAACAAGTGTAGCGAACATTTAATTGAATGGATATCTGAATGCTATTATTATTTCCTCGTTTTTTGTTCCATCTAAAATTAGTTTTTAAACTAATTGGAAAATGCTCTTACTGTTCTGGCAGCTGAAATTTGTTGAACAACTTTACAAATGCGAGCAATCTGTAGATGAAAATTACATTTCATGAGCAGGTTTAATGTTCTGGTATTTTTCCCGGGGATAAAAATAAGAAACTGTATAACATCGAAAAGCGAAGTTTAAAATTTTCCCACTTCAGGTCTTTTTGAGGCATACAATTTTCTGGGAAACCAGGTCACTTTTCACTTATCATTCACTTTACACGCAACATCAACTAGTCGACTTGTCTCGCTGTATCTGTCCGCAAAAAAAAGGAAAGAAGGAAAACTGGGAAATATTTGCTTATCTCAACGTATCTAACTATGTTAGGCTACATGGCTGCATTTCCTGCCCTTTCCCCCAATCCACTACACTCCACTCAACCCAACTCCACTGACGACCTCGGGCGAATTTGAAACCGAAAATGGCGAAATATGTATGCGAATCCTTGGCTCGCCTCAGGCGTGTTGTTTTTCTGTCCTGGCTTTGATTTTGATTTATGTTGCAGTAAACACAGCCAGCCGACGAAAAAGGAGAAGGAATGGCAACCTCATTTGCTACTTACTTTGTCGCATCATTTCACCATAGACGGCACTCCCTGCCGGCACCACCATATCTTCCCTATCTAACTATAACCCCTGACCCACTGGAGTTGGCAGCCCACTGAATCTCAGTTAGACAACGCATGCCAACGCACGGAAGTTGTGATTTTTTCGTCTCTCGGTTTTGTTGTTCGGTTGTTTGGCCGTTGTTCCGCAGGATTCTCTCAGGCGACAGGGCAAATATTTGCCATCCCTCGAAAGCTTCTCACATAATTGTGGTGGCGGTCGGCGGCGGTGGTGCAAAATGGCAACAGAGAAGAAAAGCCAGTTCTTGGTTTCAGCTGTCTCTCTATTTCAATCCTTAATCATTCACTATAAATTCTGATCCATCAAAATGCCCCCACTAACATGTATTTGAATGACCTAAAAAAATGTATTATATTGGTATCTGACCCATTTTTATCAATTTTACTCTAAACATTTTTTACAAAAAAATATTTAAATTTTAAGAAATTTTTAGTTTGGTAAATAATTATTATTTATATTTACAATGTACATTTTACATAAATCACATCTTTAATAGTAATAATTATTAATTACAATTAGTTTAATTTTATTATTAGATTTTTTATAATTTTGTTTTTTTACTGAATATAAAAATTTTCTAAATAGTTTTTATCATATTTGTTTGGTTTTTTAAATATACCTTTTTAGCGAAACATATAATATATTTTTTAAAATCCCTTATCCTCCTTAGACCAGTAATTTCCAGATTTCAAGAACATCCTGAATTGAGTCATTTTGGCAGTCGCACTGTGAGTGTTTACGCTTTATAAAATGCAACATTTTCGGCGATGGCAGCATTAGAATCCAGCCTGGCAGTTGGCAAGGCGACAAACTTGCTTTTAGCCCGACTCGAGGCTTTTGGGCAATAAGACGCGTAACGCTTTGTTTGACTTGAATTTATGGTGATGTTTCTTTTTACTTCGCTGCTTTTCCTGGCAAGCCCCCAGCTGACTCATGGCGAAGTGCCTGGAACGGCAGACAGTGTCTGGTTGGTTTGTCTGGCACTTGTTCCAGAAATGTTTTAATTCCTTCGCCTCGACACAATAATTTACACACTCGTGCCGGCTGCTCGGCCATTAAATCCTTGTTTGCCTTGCATTCCGGCCAATAATTATGTTTGCACATTTTATGTAGTCAGCGGCATCCCCTATTAAAATTTATATGACAATTCGTTAGTTTGTTGCTCTGCCATAATAATTCATAGCGGGTATTTTTTATGCTTGTTATTTTATCGCTGAAATGTCTGGAATTCTATTGTAGTTTTGTTTATATTTTTGGGATACTTTTGTTCTTCTTTTGGCTTCTACATATGCCCATCAAAGTTGATTGCTCACTTTTTAGCTGCCGCAAAGCACGTACTAAAATATTCCATCCCGCTGGGACCACAATTTTTATGATTTATCAATATTTCTCGATCATAACTTTTCGCCTTTATATTTTAGTTATATTTATGAAGAGAAGACCACTGAAATTGTGTGCATAATTTTCATAGAATATTTTATAAGAGGTATGGTATTTTATTTGAAGTTAGGAATCAGCTTAAAGAAAAATAGATTATTCTCTTTTGGATATGATAGGAACGATGCAAGATTAATCCAAGTATAATTATTATTTGGTCGTAAAATAAAAAATCCTAAGATTCAGTAAATCTAATACCAACAAAAGAAGAAGCTTAAAATGTTAAACACCATCCCAAATAACTAATTGGGTTATGAACAACTAAGAAGAAAACCTCAACGAATGGACAGCTTAGGAGCTTTATTTATACAATTTTCCAAAGCACAAATCATACAACTAAAACTAAAAACTAAAAACCACCGAGGAATAACCATAACCAGCAGCTTGGAAAAGAAAATGTGGGGTAATCTAAAGAGAATTTTCCATTAACGCACGTGTGCCGGAGTCGAAGGGCAGGAGCTGTTCGGCTTGCCACATTGCAACAAAAAGAATTTGAAGCTCGGTTTGGGAATCTCAGTGAGAGTTGGCATTGGCATGAGGGTTGCGTTGCGTTTTGGGGCGAAAAGCCAGCATCGCAAACTGACTGACAAAACCTCAACGTGCCACTAAAAGCATAATCATGCACTTAACTAAAGCCCAGCCAAAGGATGTTGTAAAGGATGTTCGGTGGGCGGGGGCGTGGGCAGGATGTTTCTCAGGTGCTGAGGTAACGCACGTAGAACT
Source organism: Drosophila takahashii (assembly GCF_030179915.1). Lineage (NCBI taxonomy): Eukaryota > Metazoa > Arthropoda > Insecta > Diptera > Drosophilidae > Drosophila > Drosophila takahashii. Next base: position 11,744,298 of record NC_091678.1, on the reverse strand, counting down.
TAAGTCATCATCATATAAATAAAAATTTATGACTTTAAATGTGTTTGTGCGTGAGTCTGTTTGTTTGTTTGCCTGTGGCTCTGTGGTTACTGGAGTGCAATGGAAAACCCCAGTCATGGTTTATCACCGGTGAGAAGTTGGGGTTCCCGAGTGGAGAGGGGCCGTGACGACATGCGTGACTTTATTTGCACTTGCACCTGCTGAAAGGTTGATTTAAAAGTGGTTTGATAACCGGTGGAAGTTCCGTAAAGAAAGCACAGAATGCTTTGAAAAATTATAAATGTTTAAGCGTTTAAATCCATAAAAAATAGGATAAAGAAAATTCATTTAATTAGTTTTTAAAAAATGTGCTGAACAAATAACCAAAACTCTGATCTTCCTCAACATATCTACGCCATTAAAATGATATAACTATTTTGAACGATCTCTGACCTTTTCTTTCTGTTTGTGGGTCTTAGCCATGTTCAATGTTCATCATAAAATATATTTAAATTGCTCTCCCTTTTTATACCCTTGTAGAGGGTATTATAATTTCAGTCAGATGTTTGCAACGCAGTGAAGGAGACGTTTCCGACCACATAAAGTATATATATTCTTGATCAGCACCAATAGCCGAGTCTATCTAGCCATGTCCGTCTGTCCGTCTGTCCGTCTGTCCGTCTGTCCGTCTGTCCGTCTGTCCGTCTGTCCGTCTGTCCGTTTCTATGCGAACTAGTCTCTCAGTTTTAAAGCTATCGCGATGAAACTTTCCCGAAGGTCTTCTTTCTATTGCAGGTAGTACATATGTCGGAGCCAGCCGGATCGGACCACTATATCTTAAGGCTCCCAATCAAATATAAGAAAATTCATTGTAACTTTGTAGGAAGTAGGCGTTTTGATTCTTGACTACTTAAAAACAAAATTGAAATAAATCGAAACGCTGAATCTGGAATCCCTGGAACTGCACCGAGTGAGTATTCTTTTATCTACAAGGGTATATAAGCTTCGGCTGGCCGAAGGTAGCTTCCTTTCTTGTTTCCAACTGCAAGAGAAGAAGAAAACCCAAGTAATGAAGAAAAATTCAGCGAAATGCCTATTAAAATTGTGCCTTTCCAGCTTTCCATCGCCGTTGATGACCTCCTAAGTGTTCCTAATCACACATAATATTCATGGCAAACATCTCGGAGCTGACGAGTTTCTGCACAATTATGACAACAGACAGCTTTTACTTTCCCGTACTTAGACATATACCCGAATGTAAATTTCAGTTCCACGAGGGGCCCTGGTAATGCGAGAAACTAACAACGGAAAGCCGCTTGCCCGGCTACTTTTCAAGTTAAAGTTATTATCCTTGGGGCGGAGCCACTTGCAGGACTCTTCGGCCCCGCCCCCTCGCCAGACTTGACAAAACTCGGCAGACTTTTGAATAAATTTCCAATCTCCGGGACAACAACGAGGAAGGCGACGGCGAAGGGCAGGGTGGAAATCAGCATTATGAATATGTAGCTACATCTTCTTAAATGTATCTGCCTGTTGTTCGTGTTGTTGGCTAAGTGAAAAGCCAAAGCCGAGTTGCGCCTGCAACATTTTTAAAAGCCGCTTTACTTTCCCTCTAAGACGGCAACTTTATTACATTTTTTTCTATTCTTTTTTTTTTTTTTGGCCAGGCCAGCAAAACTTTCTTTAGCTGCAGCCAACAGGGGAATACAAAAAAAAAATAACTATCCAAAATAGAATGGAAAGTTCTCTGGCTTTCGTCTTCTTGCACTTCTTGTTTGGCTTGACGTTGGCTGTTAAATGCTTTTAGCCGCTTTTCGTTGCCAACTTTTGGGCCAGAAGTTACGCTCGAAATGGCAAGCGATTTTGGTACTTTTCCGAAATATGATTTAATTTCGGCTGATTTCGTGATAGGGACTTCGCAAAATAATTAAGCCACTAAACAGCTGATAACAAATCCCCAATTAAACCGAGGACAATTAATTTTAATGCCTCTAAGACGGAGAATTGTCTTTGGGCCGATAAAATGCGGCCAAGAACGAAGTGCGACCATTTCTCTTTGTGGTCAACCGCCATTAACGTTTATTACACCCACCGAGTGCCGGCAAAAACCAAAGAGCACATGCAGAAAAACAAAAGGAGAGACGGGGCAAAAACAGCGATGGGCGAAAAAATATAATTAAAAATAAACATTACGCGGCGACAGACAATGGAGGGAAAAGGCAAAGAAAATTCACAATCCAAAAGGAGGTCGGCCAAAAAAAGCGAAGAAATGTGTAATAAAACGAAGGCAGCAGCAGGAGCCAGGTGAAAATTGCATTAGTCCGAAGGAGAGAGACAAAGGAGCGAGGGTCTTTTGTGCAGCAGCATTTTAGGCGCTTAATTGAGCGTTTTAGTTATGCTAATTGTTTGCCAGCAGCAACAAGGACAACAAAAGCACAGGCTAATGTCCTCTCGGGTCCCCAATTCCGGCTCACATTTATTGCCGGCCATTTGTTATAAGTGCAGGCACCGAGATCATTAAAGCCAGGGGCTATTGGCCATCTTGGACTCGGAGGCTAACAAATGTGGACCAATTTATTATGTTATTGTGCGGAAAAAAGAGATGATGAAGGTTTTTGGAGCGAGCTCTTATTAAGGTGGCAATTAAGTGGCGATTCGGGGAACACAACATTTGTTTTTTTTACGAGATGCTGGGATCTGTGAGTTAATTTTCTGAAAAAATAGTTTTCCTTAAAATAAAACACCCCGTTTATTTTTCTCGCTTTTGGTTTCTTTTTTATTTTGATTATCTACCGTAAATTCTTATATCATACATGTCTCGATCTTTTTGGTTTTCGTTTCTTTTTTGTAATATATACAAGTACAATACATATATACTTTTACATATATAGGCCATATTTAGACTTACGATCTAATTGCTTACTTTTGCCCTACCTTTTGTGTCTTTTGGGGCTTTTCTTTGGGGGCAAATACATTTAGGCGTAGTATGTTTATATATATATATCTTTTTGTTTTTATTTAGAACATATACATATATATATAAATATCATTTATACGATTTATAAATAATCTTGACTTTGTTATATAAATGTATAGAGAACCTAAAGTTAAAAGCTTAGCACAACATTTTCATTTGCTTTGTAAAATGAACCTTGGAGTTGGCGCAGAGGTTTCGAAATGTACTTAAAAATGGATTAAAGAATTTAAATACTCGAAAGCTGCTAAATTTGTAAGCCTCATGCCGAACTCCGCGTTAGGAGAAGTTGAACAAATAGATATCGTTGCATTAATGATGAACTAGCGTATCTTGTCCTTGTATCTTTTGTATTCCTTCCTTAAATGCATTTGAAGTTACTTTGAGCTAGCTGAAACGAGTGTCTGGTGTGTTAGTGTAAGTACTTTAGATACATCCTGCAGTTGCTTCTGGGTCTTGGCCTTGGGCTGAACTCCTCCCCACATGTCGCACGTCGCACATCCCCTAACTATAGCTATTTAGCTGGACACCACTTTAATTTCTACCCCTGAAGTGTGGCACTGGAGTTGTGTGGCAATTGAATCATGTTAATTGCCTGATGCATCTGCTGTTGCTCCTGCCGATGCCGCATACACATTCCGATCCGGTTCCTTTCCAGCTGCATTTCGACACCCGCAGGCAGGACTTGTGAAGCTGCTGCTCCTGCTCCTCGTGCTTCTGCCTTTGCTTTGTTGCGATGACCCGCATTCCAACGGCTCTTGTCCGCCGGATTGTGCACCTTCCGCTCGTGTTGCACGCTGCACCGCCGGCCTTTGTCATCATCGCCTGCAACGGCGACACTAATTGCCTGGCCAGCGTCCAGCTGAGCACCGCCATCAGCGATCCACCGACCATCCACCGGGATTGACTTGGATTCGGGGGGTAACGGGCGCTGGAGCTGGACGAACCGGCGCCTCGCCAGGCGGCCCCTCCGTCCCCCAGTCCGCCCTCCGAGCCGTCGTCTTCTTCGCCTGAGGGTACAAAATGATAGGAAAGAAATTCTAGCGAGAAATAGAAAGAAATGCAGACAGAAATGCAGGCCATGTATTCGATGTATTCTGGTACTTCTTCCTTTTGACTACAGCCGAACTTGGGTAACTCAAACCTAATATGTAACTTAAGGCGAACTTGTGAAGTGGGAACATGTACTCTTTATTCTGATTAAAGAAGCTAAGATTAAATAATAATTCTATTATCAAGCCAAGAAGAAATTTAAAAAGATATTTTTTGAAATGAGTTAACAAGATTTATAAGACAACAATTTCATCTTTATTTTGCTAGAATTACGAAATCTATTCACAAATTAAATTCTAAAATGTTGTAAAACATTTTTTTTAGCATAAACTAGAATTAGAGATGAGTTGAAGCTATCAAAGTTCGACTGTAGTCCCATATTGGAATTTTCTTCTTTTTTTTTTGAAGTGCTTGTGTTTTGTGTTTTGGGAAAATAATTGGCTGCTGAACTCACCCTGTAGCTGTGTCAGATAGCTGTTCTTTTTGTTTTGCAAATGGTCCTCGTGCAGAGCGTATTGGTCATAGAAATCGTCGGGATTGACATGATTTCCATTCGCCACGTTTCCGTGTTTGGCAAACAGATCCGCTTCGAGGACGATTTTCTCGGTGGTTTTCCAATAGACGTCGTGCAACTGGGCACTGCAGCGCAGCTGTTTAAAAGGATATTTGGTAATAAAATATTTAGTCGGTGAGTTGGTAATCCAACTCACTTTGAGTTTGCCATTATCGAAGTGCTGATCCGTGACCACAAAGTGAATGCCCACAATGGCGGTTTCCATGTCGTTGCGGGAATCTCGAATGATTTTATGATGACGCACGAGGGCGGGATTAACCTGGAAGATTGGGTATTCGTATTGATTACGATGTAGAAATTTATGGAAATAGGTAATTTTTTGGGTCAGGTCATTGAAGGATATTGCAGCAAGAACTTCTTTTTAAAATGTTTCACTCTGAAATCGTTTTTATAGCTCCCTACGAAAAATTTGTGATATGGTAATGGGATTCGCCTACAGCTGTCCAGGTTTTTGAAAGCCATTATCTTTGACGAGTTTTGCGCCTCTTGAAACTGAAACTGTGACTTTGATTGACTGTCTGGCTGCCAATAAGTTTGCCCCAAATGGTTCGTTTTCACTTTAAAATCGCCCAGCAATCGGAGATATTTCTTTTTGTGTCAAACTTCAGCATGTTGCAGTTGTTTCGCGTTTATTTAGCTGGTTTGTTGCCTGGTTTTGGCGGTATGTCTTTGTTGGCTTATTGTTTAAGCGCATTTTGTGGCCAACAAAAGGGGGGTGATTGGGGAGGGGTTTTGGGAAATAGAGAGGGCTCGAGCCTCGCACATCCAATCAACCGAGCGTGGCCAACTCAACTCAATTCGACAACCGGTTCGGCGGCATTCGCTTTTCCATTCAACCATCGCCATATTGTGGTCTGTGTAGGTGTGGGGCTTAACGTGCGTCTGTGTGAGTGTGTGTGCTTTGCACATGTATGAGTTAGCCTTGTTTTCCCAACCGCCTGTTACCCATTTTCCCGTTTCCGCAGTGGCACCTATGTATGTATTATGCAGCATCAATAAGCATTGTTTTCCGTTGAGCGATGCTGAAACTATCGCTGTCTCACTCTGCGGCCTCTCCCCCTCCCTCTCACACTCCTTTCCGATTGCTTGGTCAATGTAAGTTCACTATATAGCTCTTATTATTAAATATCGTTCATGCTTTAGCTCCGTTTTGATCTACATTTAGACCCTTGAAATTTTCATTACACACTCGGTAAATCAAAAATTATATTAATAATAATATTCATTGAATATTAATAATTTGCATGCCTTGAAGTTTTAATTAGACATTCGGTAAATCATAAATTACATTTATAATAATATTCAATGGAATATTCGATTATCAAAACTGGCAAATATCAAAATACCTAATTATGTGAGTAATGTTCACATTAATAATTTTCCAGACGTCTTAGAAATGTGCTTTCCTTCTGAACTTAGCTTTTATGGAAACTAATGGATCACATTTCATTTTTGTTCAACTAGGTCTATTATTCTTGCCTAACTCGTTTCTAATTGAGTAGGCGTAGGCCCCCTACAAGTTCCAAAAGTAATTGAGAAATGTAATATGCAAATCGCTGAAAATTGTCCCGCTCTCTCCAAAGAGCTTTCAACTGCCTCTTCATTTTGCACATTTTCCAGAATCATTTCCATTTCTCTCCCAACTACCTACACAGGATATGGATATGGTTAGTGCTTCAACAAAAAATTACACCTAAATTCTGATGCTCCCGGAATTTGGGCGGGAATTATAATGTGGGTTTGTGCAAGGGGGCGTGTCGCCATTGCGTTGATCTGCACGAATGCGTGTGTTTTTCTGGTAATTACAGGGGGGACGGGGACCTTAAACCCCTTCCGATCCCCATTACCACTCCCGAAAAAGCAGACGCATAAATTCCCGACAGATGCCAACGCTAGAAAACAAGAATATTGCGTTTGCATAATTTTGGGCGCAAACCAGGGGCGTTGTTGGGTAGGTGGAGGTGGAGGTGTACCCAAAAGGGGGGGTTGGCACTCACCTCTTCATTATTCACTGTCCATGTGAGATTGGCCGCCGGCCGCGAGTGTCGCGATGTGCAATTACCTCGCAATATGTCGCCGACCCGATATCGAGGTCGTATTCCCGTTATGAATGGCGCATTGTGCGGCGTTTCTGCAAGGAAAAAGGACGAAAAGGGGGCGGTGAAAATGGTGAAAATGGCGAAAATGAGATGGCATCAACATCAGCATCGGTTCAGAGGTAAACCGGATCGATTGTCACTATATTTTTGATACTCTGCGGCATTCGGAAAACCAAAGTCCGGGCCGAACATCGGACCCAACCTGTCGTCCTGTCAATTCTGATTTCCAAGTGGGTGTGTGTTTTGCGTGAGTGTGTTTGTGTGAGTGGTGCAATCAATATCCGACAGCTGTGTGAGTGAGGCCCATTTCATAATTGAAATAATTACGAACTCTCCAGGTCGGCAGAGTTGGAATTTTAATTTCGTGCTGTGAGGAGACCCAAAGCAACCGTTCAAAAAATTTAATGGTAAATTTATGTAAAATTCTAGCTATTTCAATTTTTTAACTATATTTCTATGTATGTGAAAATAAGAAACCCTTTTAAAATCTGTTCCAGTTTATGTTACTTTATTAAGGCAAAGATGAAATTTAATTTTTGCTATATTGTATTTAAGAAAATTTCAATATTTTTCAATATTTTTCATTCTCGATATCTTCAAAAATTCTAATTCCTCCTGCTGTCCATTATCCTTGAAAGTCAGAATGGAAACCAGCAGACACATATCCGCATACATGTGACATACAAACATGAAATAGACACTTTCAAAAGTTTGTCAAGCCAATTTGAGCTCACCTACGTCAACATACAACCCACACAGTTTATTGACCGTCTCCATTGGCATTGGCAAAATGTTTGCTCCCAGGACCCTCACTTTGTTTGCCGGCTTAAATGTCTTCATCTTTATCTCGTTTACCCTCAAATTTGTTTGTATTTTGTCTGCTTAACTGCCAAAACATTCGAACTTGGAGTTTATTTTTAAGTTTTATGTCCACAATCCGCACACAAGTATTTCGACTGAGTCTGTCTGGTGGGAGGACGACTTCCAATTGGCCTGGCCAATTGAATACGACAGTTGGTCAAGTTGGCAAGTTTGTCTCTGTCTTTGACTCCTCGCCCCGGGGTAAGCTTAACTTTTCTGGCCTTGTTTTTTTGTGTGGGCAAGAAAAATACTCAAACTGAAAATTAATTTAGTTTCGAATATACACTTTTTGAAGATCGAAATTAGTTTAATATTTGCACTCAAACTCTTAAAGTGGCTCACTTACTGGTCGATTCTTTAACCAAATTTACCATAAATTCCCCAGATTCAGAAATGCGAATTTATTTTTCTTACTTATTTTTATCCTACTGGTTTTTTTACTTACCAATAACTTCCAACTCTGCTGCCGCTATTAATGTATGAAATGAGGGCGCATCCGCCGATACTTCGCAACTGTATTTACCGGATGTAGCCATTGTCACCGCATCGAGCACCACTTGGCTCTCGTTCGAGGATACGCGCTGCAAAAGAGTTAACAAAAGTGCAGGTGAGTGAAATAAAAGGAGTGTTTTTATAACCGTCCAGAGCTTACATATACCCATATTTATTTATACATATCGCTCTTGTTGGCCTGATGAAAAATTTCAACAAACGTATCTGTATCTCGTTGGATTACTTCCGCTTTCCATACATGTGTATTCTTTTTACTCATATTTAATGCGGGCTTTCAATAATTGAGGCATAGGTTTATTTTTCGCTTCTGGCATTACATGTATTTTTTATTAATTTCCTACTGCCTCCCATTAATTTATAATAATCTTACGAATATTTGTGCCTCCTAATCTGAGTTAATAAAATAAATAGTTCTTTAAATGTGTATGCCCTCGCAACGATCTAAAATCGCTTTCAATATTTTGACAGCATTTTCGACAGTACATTGTGTACATCCGCTATTTTTATATTTTCTTTCTCTATTGGCGGCAAACAATTCTATTCTGCTAGTATTTTCACCATGTTCAAATGAAAAGAATGCCGCTTTCTCGTTCTTTTTGTCACACGAGTTGGAAACAGAAATTTGAATGAAAAATACGAAATACACACAGAAGCAGTAAGCAAATAAATAAAATGCCAACGTGTTTTTTCTATACGCCTGAATAATTTTCAAACCAATTTAAAAATGCCAATATTTATTGAAAAATATTGCCCAGCAACGTCGAACGCATTTTGAAACTAAAAAACGAAGCCCAAGATCCGAATGGGAATCGAAAAGTTCGGCACACGTGTGCGGCATTCTGTTTTTCCGGCTCCTAACTGCCATGAAGCGGAAGTTAAAAACCGTGTTTTGATTTGATTGCGCATCGAAATTTCACATGTGCCTGCCCCTCCTTGTTAACTGTAGCGTTTCGTTCGATTCGAATGCCCTGGAAATGCAAATGTTTTACATTGTTAAAGCCGCAACCCGTTTAGTTTAGTTTAATTTATTTGGCTTCGATTTTTGCTCTTGTTCCGTTCTCCGTTTTATTGGCTTTCCAAATGGCGGGGGAGAAGTAAAATAAAAATTTATCTGGCTATAATACAGTTTACCTCGCCAGATTTATTGGAATATACGATATGTGTTGGCTAACAAACGAAGAGGTGTGATGCAGAAATCGACAAATTGTTAAAACATAACTTATTAAAATATTAAACAACGTTCTATTGTAATTTTTCTTTGAGTTATTAGAAGTAATGCTAATAATTTTATATTTTAAGTAATTAATTTGATAAAAATAGTCTTAAACTTACTTTCACTTTGACGCCTGGGAAGTGAAAGACCTTCATGGGCGGCGTTTCCTTTGGGGTGTACCGATAGAACTCCCGCCTGCCCTTATACCATTTCACCGAGTATAGGCTGTCGTCTTCGATGTCGTAGAAGCACTTCAGGATGGCCTTCTCGCTGCGCCTCACCGCGTGCGGGACTCGAACCCGGACATCTCTCAAAGCCTCGGCCAGCTCTGGAATGAAACAATAACAATAACACGGCAAATCAGAAAAATAATCCACCGACAATTATATTTAATTATTTAAAGCTGCCATGCTGTCGGCGCAAAGGGACTAAACAAACAAATCCCGCGGGCCGTGCCTAATAGAAATCAACTGGAGGCTATAAAAACTCATCGCGTTTCGCATTTTTAATTCGCTGTTTGCTTTTATTTTATTATCATTTTAATTTTTTTTGTCTCGTTTCGCCGGCTGCTGCTCTGTTTCTTCGCTTTGGTTTACGGCGTTGTGCATAATTTATTACGGACATTTTGTGTGGAATTTTTATTAAATAAATCCCAAACGGATTTTATTGACTCGACAATTCCCACGATATTTTAGATGGCCTTTTACCCTTTCGAGTGAAATGTGTACTGAATTTAACCTGTAATTTGTCATAAATATGTCAATGAAATTATCTTTATAAAGTATTTATATATTCTTTGATCTCGCATTAGTATTAAAAAATAACTATAAATATTTACTTATATTTAAAAAATGAAGTAAAATCCATTTTAAATTGATTTTTAATTTGAAAGAGTAATAAGATATCGACTATTCCACATTGAAATTTAGGAATTTTAATATCTAGTCTGATCACGTATTGACATGGCTTTCGGCATGCCACAAATCTCTAACTGACTGAACACTCACATGCCCATATGCCCGCACATACATATTTATAAATACATGTATGTATTTTCAGGATTCCTCTGACATTTGTACGTATGGCTGATTTCCTGTTTTACTGCCATGCAATTTTTTCCTTCGTCCCGGCTTGGCATTATAAATCAGCTTATAATAGGCAAAGGGCAAAAATACCCTTCCACCTGTTTGCATTTATTGTTTTTCCCCAATAAAATATGAATAAATTGTTGCCTGATTATGTGAGATGAAATTAAAAATGATTTTATCCGCATGTCGTAAAAAATGTAACGCTGCCGAAAGGCCATCAAACATTTGTCACACATTTATGAGTTCGGCGGGAATGAAATATTTATTTTTAAAGGTTTTAAAAAGAAGTCTTATGAGATTATATTTTGTTGCTGTTGAATTTTAAAACCAATTGTATTTGGGCTTTGTATTTGTAAATAATGCGCTAATAGTCATATTAAATTATTATTCATTCCCTATTATTATTATTCCCTATAATAACTGTCATAGCCCAAGGGTCTCACTTCTAACCAATTGGATTGCCCTTGAGAAGCACTCTACCTATGTTCCCACAATGTTGCCATTAAAAAGCGATTTCCCCCGACTGCAACTCAATTCCATTTCATTAGGTTAGTCTTTCCGGTTGTTCCTCTGTCATTTAGCGCCTTCCGCCTTCTGTGGCTTCCATTTCAAGCCACACTAAATAGACAAGGTTGCAACAATCCGGCAACAAATGAATGTCCAAACAGGCCAAGCACGACTGTGTGGGAGGTGCTTTGTAAATCCCATCAAATAACTGTAATTGCAAAGTTTTTACAGCCAGACACGAGGAGCACGCCTATGAGGCGAGGGCCCCAAAGCCCGATCCTCAGCAAGGACAATGCACATGCAACCCGGCCATTTGTCGACAGAGGAGAGTAGAACAGGGAGGGTGTCCCGCAGGACTCCTCCAGAGGAGGCGGAACCACTACGTCCCCCACAACGTGTGCAATAAATATGAATAACGAGCACAACGTGAGTGGCACACAAAGTAAAAACGAGACCGCACTCGACTCGCTGTGGCAGTGAAAAGGCAGATTCAGCAGGCCATCCTGCTGGTTCCTTGCTCCTGGCCCCCACACCCTACTACAAATCCTTGGAGACCATCCAACCTCATTGTTGGCGACACGCGGCGACAAATATTTGCCTCTGCCGCTGCCTTTTGTTTAAATCTTGTTTATGCAACATGCATGGCATATATTAAGAAGTGCCGGGCAGACTCGAGTGTCAAGCAAATGTCCAGCAGCGCTCTGATTTACACCCAGGCCACCAGATGACTAGATGACCAGATGGGAGGATTTCCACTTCGGCTAACAGATTGCTCTGCTCCAAAAAAATATAGATTCTACATGTATTTTCCTTTTTTTATAAGGAAAAGTTAAAATGTATGGATAGTCTTATTTAAAAAACGAGGACGGAAGCTAACTTCGGCAAGCCGAAGTTTTAATACCCTTGCAGATTTCACTAATGAAAACTTGACTAAAATAGCAAATTGAATTAATAAACAGCAAAATATTCTATAATTGAAAAAAATAAAAATTTTATATTTTTCACCCTATTGTTCCTATGGGAGCTATATGATATAGACGTCCGATCGGCACGCGCTTTTACCCTGATCAAGGTACGCACAAAAAAATACGATTTGGAAAGTTTCATGGGAATAGCTTATATTTTGCGCGAAATATCCTGAAAAACGTCAAATTTTGACCGATTTCACCCTATTGTTCCTATGGGAGCTATAAGATATAGACGTCCGATCGGCACGCGCTTTTACCCTGATCAAGGTATGCGTAAAAGAATAAGATTCATGTCAAAAGCTTTTACACTGAGCGAAATATCTTTATTTTGTGAAAGCTATATCCGATTGTTCCTATGGGAGCTATAGGATATAGACGTCCGATCGGGTCGGCTTTCAAACTTGATCTGCGTACACATGTTTTAGGACGACTGTGAAAGTTTCAAGGCGCTAGCTTTTAAACTGAGCTCGCAAACGGTATTGAAACAGACGGACAGACGGACAGACGGACAGACGGACAGACGGACAGACGGACAGACGGTCAGACGGACAGACGGACAGACGGACAGACGGACAGACGGACATGGCTATATCGACTCCCCTATTGATCCTGATCAAGAATATATATACTTTATGGGGTCGGAAACGTCTCCTTCACTGCGTTACAAACTTCTGACCAAAATTATAATACCCTCTGCAAGGGTATAATAATTAATTTTAAAGTCAATGCTAAGCTAAGTTAAAATAATTTGTATTCAATTTTGCGACACCTGAAAAAAAGATATTATTTATGTAACTCTCGATTAATATACTCTTGCTCAGCTAGACTTAATTTTTCTTTTTCTTCACCTCTGACACTTTTGGGCAGTTATGTTGACCCTTGTTGAAAATAAATTTAATTTTTACCTTAGGCTATTCCATCAGAACTCCTACACACAAAAAAATTTGCTTGGTAAAATTGATTAACAAAGATAGTTACGTAACTATTAAAATAGTAACGTGTATTTTGTTTTTGCTTTGGGTTTGTGTCTTTGCTAATTGTGTGTATTTTGTTGTTGTGAAATGACTATTTACTTAGTAGAATTGACAATTTTGCTGGTTGGGGCCTGTTTGACAATTATTACAGTTGATTTTACCAAGTTTTTTTTTTGTGTGTAGCTGCTGAAATTATGACACTTTCTGTCAAAGCATATTTCGGAAACTTACGGCGGGCTAATTGAAAAGAGTAAAACTATAGGGGAGCAAACTGAAAAGTTTGGCCAGAACTGTGACCGAAACTAGCACATAATTTCCCTTCCACATGAACTCCTGGCCAAGAGCAGCGTTTGGCTGACTGACCACATAGTGTACACCGAAAACGAGGGAGCTGGCTGGAAGGAACTATGAGTTTCTTGGCCAAGTGGAAACTTTGCAAAGTACAAGTTTATGGAGCTTGGCTTTTGAGTTACACTTACACTTATGCAACAGATGGGCCAAGACTGCCAACTGGCATTTTAATTTTCTATTAGCCGGAAAGTTGAAGTTAGCCGTACTCAGCACTTAGCCCCCAACACAACCTTTAAAATACCAGGGGATATCTGGCGCCAAATCCATCATAATTTGAGCTGACGTTAAAAATGTAAATTCCCTGTAACCCAATACCATTCGTTTTAGACCCCATCGAGCACTATTAGTGCCCCGCCATTGTGAAGTCATTATTCAGTCAGATTTGATTGCCATCTGGGGTTATCAGCCTGCGCTCTGCAGAAACAGGGGGAGGTTTATTCAGACGCCAACGCGTCGGGGATGCTTCGTCCTTTGGGGGTGGCTTGAAAAATTGTTGACAATTTCAGCTTAATGCATTTTTATGTCACTTCTTCTGGTTTAGCGAAAATGAATGCTCCTGCTGTTGTTGTTTGTCCTGCACAAACACAAACACAGACCCACTCCGTCAGTCACAAACACATGAGCTGTGGTCCTTGCATTCGCAGAACCACCAATTCGGCGGACCAAGTCGCCTCTTCCTTTTCCCGGATCGCTGGAGCCATAGCCATTCATTCAGCGAGGACTCTGAGTCTGATTCCCAGTCTGTCCTTTGTGTTGATTATGAAATTTAAGCACAAAAACCCCTGACAGTCTGGCTTCGGGCCCTCCCCCTCTTTGTTTACCCTTAAAGAGTTGGCTCCTTGGTGTTTGCCTTTTAATGGCACATTTTCCACTTTTCGACTGGCTTTCCAGGGGGTTGCAACATTACAATTTAATGCCTTCCGCTCTGTAATTGCGAACAGATTGGTGGAACGGCATACTGTTAAAGATATTTGATTTCTATCAATCTTGGGAATATTAAGCTCTTTAAAGCCCAAATCTTAGAATCAAAAGGCCATAAGAAATCCAACAAGTTCCTAACAGTGCAAAACCCAAAGCCAACTTAACATCCTTGGCCATTTATTTAAAAACTAAATAAGACAAGCATCGCTAAATCGCCAACTAAGCTCATAAAATCCCACGAACAAGTGCCCGAGTGTAAAGCAACGTGGGAAATGTTCAAGTAGGAGAAAAAAAGCATGAAGGCAGAATAGATAGTTGGGTGTTTGGTGGAAAGCGGGGAGTTTGTGGGGTGAAAAGCTATGAAAAAGTGCAAGGATCAAACAACTGAGGGAGGTTGGGCTCACATAGCCGGGCTAAATAATAAAAGAAAATAGGAAGAAGAGCAAAAAATGCTTGCTAGCCTCTGGAATGAGTCAAAAAACGAAAGGACCCGCGCTTCATGTGGTGTCTGGTCTCCTTTTAGGACCTACAAACCCTCGACTCTCGTTTCTAATCCAACACTGGAAATTGTGCAGGAATTTGTTGCAATGAGCTTTTTATTATCCTTTTTCGATCTCACTTTCTGAGTGTGTGTGTGAATACCCTAGTATTCTCTCTCCTTTCTCTTTTTTGCCGATTTTTGCTCGCTTTTGCATTCATTTTCCAATGCGAAAGGCGAAAATTGCAGTGGCAGCGTGTTTTTCCTCGCACGGAGCACAGGTGGAAATTTATACTGTTACCATGTTTGCCACGCCCCCAAAAACACACTCACACAAACACATGGGGAGTGTTGCGCCCAGACGTTCAAATTATTTGAGGATTTGTTAAATTTTCCGGGCTTTTGCTGCATTTTTTGTCCATTTCCACCAACCTATTTTATTTTTTACACAATTTGTCGTGGCAAGGCGGACAAAATGGGCCACACAAGTGTCTGTTAAATGGTCGTTTAGGCCGAGGGGAACTCCATTCGCTTTCGTGGACCGGGTGGGTTCAAGGTTTATTTTTTACCTTTTCTATAGCGAAAAGAGCTGCTGACTTGTTGACCTGTAAATAACTTGAGTTTAACGAAGAGATTAACGTTCCAGATTCGCTGGCGAAATTTTATACATTTTTTGTGAGCTCCTATTTCACGGGGAAGTAAAAACCTTTCAGTTTGTGAATGGATGAAATGGGCAAAGGAGATTACCAAATGGCTGCATAGAATAGATGAAGCTTTAGATTTGTTGTAACAAATTTAGATTGATGATAAAACTCTTGGTCTTATTAAAACATTTGTTCATTGATTTAAACAATTTGAGATTTCTTACGAAATTAAACGATACAGGGTTTTTACTTGGGAACTTCCTGAGCTTTTTACCCCTCTATATAAAAAAACATTATGCAAATATTAACCATTTATCAAAATTATCATGCATCTAATGGATACTATAAAAACTATTTCACATATCCGTTCTGAGTAAAATAGAAACATTACCGAGCAACCCCTCTGACATTTTGTATATCTCTGTTTTCTAATCTCACCCACTCAATAGACTTAACCCACCCCCGGCACTCCCACACTTTTCGACCCCTGGGATTAACCCTCCTCGGCCGGAGCGGAGTTTAGTTGTAAG
Organism: Drosophila takahashii; assembly: GCF_030179915.1. NCBI lineage: Eukaryota > Metazoa > Arthropoda > Insecta > Diptera > Drosophilidae > Drosophila > Drosophila takahashii. The sequence goes on along the minus strand of NC_091678.1, from coordinate 11,728,571 downwards.
ACGGTGGAACTGGGAGCACGCGTAATTTTTAATTTACCATGACATAAATCGTATAAAACTGTCAAAGTCACTAAAAGCACGAAGCAACAGCCCGTCCTCCCTGCTGACTGCAATGTCCTTTGTCCTGCGACCTCCTTCGGGGCACAAATTACATCCCAAACACACAGAAGGGTGTCGAAAGTCAACAGAGGAGCAGTCGAAAAAAGGTAGAGGGGCCAACGGAACGAACGACTTCAAAACAAAGCAAAGGACTCCTCTTCCCACTTCCCACACTACAGAATGTCGGCCCAGGACGTAGGACTCAGGACTCGAGCATTAATAAGTAAATCTCCAGCATGTGACGGCTATCAGTGGCACTTCCGCTTCCCCAGGATGTTATGTACGTACATATATATATCGATGTACGGTATGTGTGTCTGCCCACTCGCAAGTAAATCGAAACCATTTATATTTTATCTTGTCCTTGTCGACGGTTCGTGCGGAGCGAACTTCTCTAAAGTTGCCAGCAACTGTGAAATGAAGTTGCCAGTCCTCAGAATCTGGGGAATTCCCCGAGCCGAACATGTTTGTATGTGTGTGTATTTTGGCCGGAAGTTGCAATTCCTGCCCTCAATGCCTATAAATTTAACTTAGTCTTTTGCGGAACTTCTTCGCCAGCCGCCTCAGTGGCTTTTGTTGTTTTGTCATGTTTTGTTATCCTATTTGTCCTGCCCGAAAGCAAGTCCGTAGTCCAAAGTCCGAGGTCCAGAGTGGAGACCAGCAGATCCAACATATATATTTTGGCTTGACTTAACACTCTGGCTGTTGATTTTCGGCCGAGGATTGCATTAGTTTAATTAGGTGAACAGAGTAGACAGCATCCAAGATAGATGCGGTCAATTTGCTTGGCCTGGCTTAAAAGCCGATGCTATAAACTTTGTCACTTTGCTTAAATTCTTAATGCAACTTGCAAACTTAATAGCTAAGAAATTGAGAAATGCAAATAGGTTGTCCATTACTTAACCCGTAAATAAAGTATAGCCAAACTTAAGTGTACATATGTGAGTGAATACGCATTTACATACTACATTGATCCTCAGAGCCAATACAAATCAAGAGAATCATTCTCCAAGAAAAACGATTGCCTAACAGATAAATAAATAAATTAAATATAGTCAAACATATGGGACTGAAACACGCATTTGGGCCGTTCTTTTACAAACCGAACAGATTTGGGCAAAAAAAAAATTTAACATTTTTGATTTACCTGAAACTTTTTTTACACGTACTATTCGGAAAATAAGTAAACACGTGTATCAGGATTTGACCGAAAAAAAATTATTTTCCTAGTTAGAATTTTTTTAAGTGTGCCAAAAATTGTCAAATTTGAAAAAGTACCCTCTCATTGAAAATCTGTATCTCCGGTTATATGAATCCAATTGACTTCATGTCTTTTGCATTAATTCCTCTAAAACCTCTCCTTTCAAAATAAAATTTCTTAAAAAAATTTTTTTTTTAATTTCTTAAAAATAAAAACAAATTAAGATTTAAAAAAATTTTTTAACTATTGCCCCCACAAAAAAAAAAAATTTTTTTTATTTTAATACTTGCGCCATATTGTTAGTTACAATCGGTTTTTGTAAAAAGTTGGAGCCACTTTTAGTTTTTAAAATATCGAATTTGTTTTAGCAAGGCCTCGGCTTTTTTCTATGAAAAAAGTCGCAGCAAGTAGATATACTCTCTCACTCTTATCGGATCCTAATGGAATTTATGTTTTCTCATTGTTTACTAGTCCTTTAACAATTGTTAATGATTAAAAGTTAAGTTTTAAGTTTTTTGACAATTTCTGAATGACAAAAAGTAAAAAGTCATTTTTTAATCAATTAAAAACTTACAACTATTTATTTAACCGTCTATTTAATAAACAATAATTTTAAATTTATTTTATTTTTTAATTTTTATATTATGTAATTTATTAAACATTTTTAAATATTTTTTTTTTAAGTTTTTAAAAAAAATTTATTTAATAAAAATAAAAAATTATAAAATTTAATTAATTTTTTTTTTTAATTTAAAAATAAATATTTAAAAATGTTTAATAAATTACATAATATAAAAAAATAATAAATAAAATAAATTTAAAATTATTGTTTATTAAATAGACGGTTAAATAAATAGTTGTAAGTTTTTAATTGATTAAAAAATGACTTTTTACTTTTTGTCATTCAGAAATTGTCAAAAAACTTAAAACTTAACTTTTAATCATTAACAATTGTTAAAGGACTAGTAAACAATGAGAAAACATAAATTCCATTAGGATCCGATAAGAGTGAGAGAGTAGATCTACTTGCTGCGACGTTTTTTCATAGAAAAAAGCCGAGGCCTTGCTAAAACAAATTCGATATTTAAAAAACTAAAAGTGGCTCCAACTTTTTACAAAAACCGATTGTAACTAACAATATGGCGCAAGTATTAAAATAAAAAAAAAAATTTTTTTTTGTGGGGGCAATAGTTAAAAATTTTTTTTAAATCTTAATTTGTTTTTATTTTTAAGAAATTAAAAAAAAAATTTTTTTTTTAAATTTTATTTTGAAAGGAGAGGTTTTAGAGGAATTAATGCAAAAGACATGAAGTCAATTGGATTCATATAACCGGAGATACAGATTTTTAATGAGAGGGTACTTTTTCAAATTTAACAATTTTTGGCACACTTAAAAAAATTCTAACTAGGAAAATAATTTTTTTTCGGTCAAATCCTGATACACGTGTTTACTTATTTTCCGAATAGTACGTGTAAAAAAAGTTTCAGGCAAATCAAAAATGTGAGCCAATAAAAGGTGTTCGGTTTGTAAAAGAACCGCCCATTTACAAACTACCTTGATCGTCAGATTGAATGATTCAAAAATTGAACTTTCCCAATCGACTTAAATTATTTTCTCTCTAAGAAAAACTAAAATCTTTTTGAGGAGGCACAGAATGGAGCAAGAACAAAGCACCGATGAGAGCATTTCCACAGGATAGACTTGTCTGACATGTTTGCCCGAAACGCTGTGAGTGACATTATGATAACCCAATGACAGCTATTTGCCAAATCAGACATGTTAGCGGGTGGGAGGCTTTGTGTAAATCAATTGATTGCCAATGCGTTTTGATTGCCAGCCAAAATTTGCTCGGGACACGCGACGGTGGGGGAGGGGGAGGTGGAGGGTGGAAGATTTGTGGGCGAGGGTGAATAGATTCGGTTCTTGTTTTTCTATGACGAGAGGGGGATGTTCCCCTTTTAATATATTATGGCCCGACATGCACGCCGAACGGGCTTTATTGTCTAGAAATCAGCAGGCAAGACAGTTGAACGGGACTGCGATAAATCCAAATTAATTGAAATTGCAAATTAAAGCGGCTTGCGTTAATTTCCACTTGCCTGCTGCAGTTCAATGACACAAATAACCGGAATGGGAAAATGCGAAATGGAGTTTTCTTCTGTTTTCAGATGGAGAGGGGCGAGTGGCAGCCGGCAATTTATTGAAAGACGAATTTCTGGCTCTGAGCTGACAGCCTTAATTCGCTTTGATTTGTTCAGCCTGGCGGGGAAACAAAATGTTCAATAAAAGTTTGCCATTCAAAGTGGAGCAGAGATTTCCGATGAATGAAAACGAGTTTGCTAGGAAAAGTTGCCCCAAAATATTTGCCATTTTCTTTGAAAATGAGTAATTAATTGCTTAGCATTTATGTGGAAACTTTGTGTTTGGTTTTTCTTAGTAGTATTTAAAAGTCAAATAATATCTTGAATACCTGAAAATTATTTATCGGTTTTATGCTTCGTTCATTAACTAAATAGTCATAAATATGAATTGATTACGACTTTAAGGATTTAACTACATTAACAGGTAATAAATGCGGCAATTATTTTGCGCCCCTATCCCCAAATTATTTATAATTTAATCCCAATTTTGACAGTTCACGGATTTTTCTTGCAAGCAAACTAAACTGATAATCGGCTCTTATCGTTGCTCTTAGATTCACCCACTCACTCTCACTCAACCGAGCCGAGTTCTTTCTGCAATATTCCCTTAGAAATATGCTTATCTTTCGGGGAAATACACATTTTTTGGCTTGCGAATATTTTCCGTACATATGCTTTATGGTATGTTTTTTCCTCTTGATTTATTTTAATATTTTATTATACTTCTCGTTTGATGCAGAATGCATTTATGTTTTTTTTCCTTACCATACTTTTTGCCTTCTAATATTCTTTCATATTTCTCTTAACAAGATTTAGCCATCCACATGAAAATTCGATTTTTCTTTTATTTATTTTGGCTTGTAGATAAATACTACTTGGATTGAAATCAATTTTACATGAATTTTCCCTTGTGGTTTATTGGTTGCAATGTTAAGGTAATTTTCAGATCTTTGCATTTTGCTGTGGATTTTTGTGTAAATACCTTGGCTAAAATCTTAGCAAACTAAATTGAGTTACTAAACAAAAGAAATCAGTTACATAATTTTTTTTCGTGAGAAAGAATCGGTTATTATATTAGAAAATCCCCAGCTTTTATTCATATTATAAAATTAAACGCTATCCTAATCTATTAGTGTTATTGCCTTGACCCGAATAGCTAATGTCAACTGCACTTTTTCCCTGTTCCCCAGTGAAAAGGGGGTCAAAGTTACCGGCAAATTAAACGCAAATTACCTGCCAGAAACACAATATCCAACTTCTACATATATCTAGCTGCATAAATAAATGCATGCATCAAACATCAGGCAGTTTGACATTGCCTGGCCTACCGAGCCACAATAAATGGGGTGGTGACCTAGTGGGTGGTAGGTATTGGATGGGTGGTTGAGGTTGTTTTTGGGGGCCGGACAATTACCGTTACGGCCAGGAGGCAGACACCGCAGAACAATAGTTTCCTGTTTCCTGAGTGCTAAAGTTTTCATATGTCTGACCCATAGAGCACCACCTCCCCAGATCCACCTATCGCAATTTAACACCCACCGCCCACTGGGCTACCCGAGAACGGCCTGTTCCGTGTGGGGAAAATCGAGCCTTATTTTGGTAGCTCGCATGCTCGGCTTATTACACAGAAAAAATAATAATGCTACCATAAAATAAAATATATAAACAAATAAATATATTACATTTTTGTTTAAAAAAAGAAAAGTATCTAAAGGCTTTAAAACTGGATACCTCATGTCTTATAAAAGTTTATTTATTACAAAAGAATAATAATATATTTTTGTTGCAAATACTTAAAAGTAAATACTTTTATAAAATATAATATAATAGTGAAATTTATTGTCAGTGCAGGAGAGCATCGAGCCCCTTCTACTGAAACATTTTTAATGCAATTTTCACCTAGCAGGGGATCCACAGTCTCCCCTCTCCCCTCTTACAGCCCCTCCTGTGGCTCCCTTGACGTAATTACTAAATACTCTTGGGTCTTTCCCTGTCCTGGTCAGGTCCTTTTTTTCCTGCACTCTCGTCTTTTCTCTCGTCCTGCACTGCTCTTTGTTACTTATTTTCTTATCGTCTCGGATTTGTGGCCGCAAAATGTTTCGTGAGCTTTTGTTTGGAATTTGGCTAGCCCGGCTTTCATTTTTCTTATTTGTCTGGATATGGGTTTTTCCTCCTCGTCTCCTTTGTTTTTTCCCTTCTCTGCTTTTTTTTTTTCCTCAGCCGCCTGCGGTCTATTTTTGTTGGCATTCCTTAAGTACAAGCGTGTGCCATGTTTATTTTTAATTAATTTTCCCTAAGCAGTCTAAGACTTTGCCACCGCCGAACAGCCGAAAATCTCCTGCAGGCCAGGGCAAACTCATTGGCGCTCTCGATTTAGTGTTTTCTTTTTGTTTTGTTAATTTTCAACAATTTTCTACTTAATTACCTAACGGGTTTTTTGAGTAGCAGCCAGTCTGTTCTGCCATTTGAGGCCAACCGCGTAATTGTTAATTGTGGTAATATTCAAAGAAGAACAGAAGTTGGTAATTTTCTGAGAACCGTAGATGTACCGAGAAAAATATTTATTTATATTATTTAATATATTTAAAAGTGGCTAGTAATTTTTAAAATATTTAAGGTTCTTATATAATTAATTAAAACTTTGTCGATTAGAGCGTATGATTTATTGCGCAGTGCCGTTGGCAGACTCTGTGGCCAAGCCAGCATTCTATTCGCATTCCGATTGGCCTTGGATTCAATTCCAGTTCGCTTATCTGTCGGAACGTTCCGCTAATCGTGCAAATTTCAAGCACAATTGAAGCCAGCTCAATTAAACCCACTGCCATGAAGGGGAGGCGAAAGGAAAGGCGGAAGTCCCCACGAAAATTTGTTCGAGGCTTTCGTTGGCCGGGTCGAATTAAGTTGAAATTAGCCAGGTTTAAAGTATAATGAGCGTATAAATGATTAATTGTTTTTTCGACAAATTGATAGGGGCCGGAGGTCGAGCTGTCGTTTAATTAACTAGAGTTTATTGACTGCGCGAATTAGTCTAATTGGTCACTTGTCAGCCGACACCTGAAAGAGTCCTCAAGACCCAGTGTTTCTTGGTAAATATTTCCATTTGGAAAAATCACTTTCAGTCCCCAGAGTCGCTTCGCCGAGTGCCAGACTGAGGAATTAAATAATCTTTTATCAATTCCCCCAGGCATTGTCAACAACAATTGAGGCCGGTCTCGGGGGCCATTCAACGATTTGTCACAAAGCGATTTCTGCTTATTTTCACAATAATTTCATTTGTCCTTTTGATAGCAAACAACAGAAGAAAAAAACTTTTCCATTCTCCCTCTCCTTCGAACGACCGCAAAGTTTCAATTACTCGAACTAATTTATTAATGTTGTTGAAATGTTATTGGGGGACTTGTACTTCCGACTGTCCGCTTTGGCATACTTTGTTGGATATTTTATGTCGAGCGAGAAGTAGGAATTCCAGAACTTAGAGCTCTAAGAAATTTACGAAAATTAAAATGAAATCAGATAGTTGGAATTCTTGAGCGAAAGAATAAGGCAGAACTACCATTTGATGTAATTAAATATATTTCAGTTGTTTTTTGTATCTGAATTTAAAGACGATTATTTTTTTAATTTTATGTACGTGTTAACTGAAATTTTTTAACAGGCTTAAACTATATATTGTGAAGAGTGAGCAATATTAAATTACCCTTTATTTACTGAACTCGAACTTCCCTTTTTTCCACCATCAAATTAATGTCTGTCATGACTGCTAATTGATGGCTAATTCAGGCGGACTTAAAGCCATGCTCCTGCCGGGCTTGGGGAAATCAATTTAACTTTAATTAGTATGCCAGACATGCATGTGCTGGCAGCACTCATTTTACAGAGTGCCGGGAATAATAAAATGCCCAACTGGAGCTGCATAATTTTCGGCGTTAATTCAATTTACACTTTTCAAAAGCCAAGCGGAAGTTCACCCCGCCCGGTGACCGTTTTTATAATAAAATAATTTCAAAACTATATAGAAAATGTGAAATATTGCAGCGAAAGTGTGTGCAACAGCTATAAAATATTTGACAAGCAAAGGGAAAACTTTTGCAACTAATAAAAAGCGGAAATGCCGCGCAGACCGGATGTAGTGGGGAGGAGAGGGAGTTTCGACTCAGACATCAGTGGAAAATGCGTCTTGTCAGCCCCGTCTATTGGCTGATTTTCCCCCCTTTGGCTGCGAGCATAAATAATAAATATGGCATGTAGTAAATGTAAATGCGCAGTGGAAATTCCATAAATTCAAAGGCCCAGCTGCGCATTCCCTTCATGACATTTAACACTTTGGCAAACAGCAGAGCAGCCCGGCGATTCGACGAGGCGGCAAGTTAGCAAGCCATTCAAATGCACTTGAGATTCCGGGAGCAACAGCTGCGTCCTTCCGAGGACCAAATGGAAGGACACCCGTCAGCGGTGGCAGCGTGACGTAATTGGCATTGCCAACTGTCGGCTGGAAATTAGTTGGAAACTTGGAGCCTGGAGAAGCGATAGCACAGTGATTAATGAAGCTGATCCAATAACATGGAAACGTGATCAGAAAACTTGTCAAAGAAACATAAATATATCAAAGCTAATATGTCTTCCCCTTTGTTGGTTAAAGTTAAGTTTTTGAATAATTTTTCTTTTTATTACTGCTCCCCCCTTAATTTTTTATTTGTAAACACACATAAACTCTTTACACTCGTTGCACTAAAACTATACTAGAATTGTCGTTTATGTTTATATTTATATTTATATTAGGTTACTAATATAAATTTTCTACCCATTATTATTTATTTTATACTAAATATTATAACGTTTTTTGTAGGTTTAATTGCGTACTAAAAATTTTATTTGAATCCTCCCTAAGGTATTAACTTAAAACTCATCTTGATAAGATATTTTTGGAGCTCAACAATGAAGAAATAATGTACAAATAGTTTAGTTACTATGATCGCTTTTTGGAATATTTATTTTCAGGGTTTCAATAAAAGTCTGTAGTATTATCATCTGACCCACTTTTGATTATCCCCTCACGATGTCATCTCTGGCCAATTGAATGGAACTTCGCTGACTGGTTGACGTGCGAAGGCGCCAAATCCAAATTAAATAAGATTTGTTTGGCTGCCTTCCTTCAGTTCAGTTCAGGTCAGGTCGGGTCAGGTTGGGTCCTTTTGGCCGCCCGCAGAATGTCTTCGCCACATCCTTGGCCCTCTGGCTTGGCTTTAACTTTCGTTGATGGCACCGACCCGATGCCGCGCATTTTAATGAGTCAAAAACACAGCCCGCTTGAGCTGGGGGCGTGAGATGTCGGATTGTTTGCCAACAAACATGCGTCAAGTTCAAGTTGGCGTGTGAAAGGCAAGAAACCGCCTCAGTCAGGGTAAAAAAAAAATAAAGGAAGAATTTCACCAGAAGGAAGCAAACACAAGAAAGGGACAAAAGTTTTTATCATGACGTCTTGGCCTTAATTTCGAGTTTCAGTCTCGGCTTTCGAGGTTTTTGGTGTCGGCCACGTTGTGTCGCTTCGAATTGTTTGCCGGGCGGAGGAGCCCAAAAAAAATGTGTTTAGAATGCGGAAAACTTGTTGAAAATTGAGTTTTGGGTGAAGTTTTATTCATTGATTTGCGGGTTCATGTGGCTGCGGTTTCTTGGTAGACTTTTGTGGCAGGCAAGGTATGCGAAAGACGGGATGTGTGGTTGCAGGCTCCGAATAACGGCGGGTTCTCCTAATTGTCTTTTAACAGAGGACTTCAAGTTTCACTTTTCAGAATATGCAGAAATAATTAAGGGCTTAATTAAGTTTTAGTAAATATTTTGGAAATATTTTACCCATTGCGTCTTTTATTAAACATGAAATTCAATTCATACATTTATAGTAAATTTAGAGCAGTTAAAATTTGAATTTATTATAAAATTCGTTTTTTAATGATGTAAAATATTTATAGTAAATATGACTAATATTCTTATTTTTCTTATTCTAATTTTTTCTACGTAATTCAAATATTTTGAAATTAAATCATGCTATTAGATAGGTTTTATATTAAATATTAAGTTTTCTTTATTTATTTTGAATGTGTAATAGGAATCTTTAAAGTCAATATGGAAATTAAATTTTGATATGTATTTGCTTTTCCTTTAATTAAGTAAACAATCCTTTGAAAATGCGAACAAATGGAAGCACACCCTTTGCCAATAATACTTAGGAACGGTATCAATTAAATTGACAGTAATTCTTGGAGCTTTCTTGCCACACTTTCCGATAAGTCGGGGGTTCCTCGTTTCCCGTTCCCCGTTTCCCGGCTGCCAGGGGATGTCAATCGCAATTGGCGAGTGCCAGAACTCCGGAAAGTTTCCCTACGACCCGCTTGTGCCATTCGATACGTACGTGTTTATTGGAAAGCCCGTTGCACGTTCATTATTTGAGGTCACAACAATAGTGAAAGCGTCCGCCACAACGAAATGTGCAATAATTTTTAGCTGGCAAACTTTTATTAGGAACGAATATACGGAATATACGAATGCCGAAGGACGTTACGACATGGGGAATTTTTAATCAATAACTTTGATTACTTTCGTTGTTGTCGCAGCAATTACCAGGTGTTTTGTTTGAAGGGAAGGTAAGGCAAGGGAAGTCTGTCAAGTTTATTAATTTGCAACTGCGTTGTTGCAGTGGCTCGTAAATTTTTTAATGGCAACATATTCATGGAAATGCTTTTATTAAGCTTTTACTGCTGCATCGTCGGCGAAGGTGAAAGGTTGGGGCTTTGGTCACGTTTTGCGCCGTTTGTTGATTGCCTTGCCCCTCGACTCGACTCGCAGTTGCACATGTGAAGGCGATACGGCCATTAAATATGCAGCACCCCTCCTCTTCTCGCCCCGGATTGAGACCGAGACCCTTTTCCCGAGTCCTCCCTGAGTTATGAATTGCAATGCATTTCGTAGTGGCAGCCCGAAGGGATGGAAGCTGCCATAGAATTTACCTGCACTCGGCGATGAAGTGAGTGAAAAATACTTTTGTTTGCAAGAAAACTCATTGGCTTATATATTATGTAAAAGAATTTAATATGTATCGAAATTCAAATTAAAATTTCTTAAACCATTTCTGGGTTGAATCACAATTGGATCCTTGACCCAATTCGAAAGAATTGAAGTTTAATCAATCAGTTACATAATTTCGCAAAAAATTGTACAAATACAGAAAGAAGAACAAAATATATAATTACAAGCTAAAAAAATATAAACATCTTTTTAAAACTTATTTTACTAACTAAAGTTTCTTAATCATTTTATTAAATTATCCTCACGTGGTAATTATTTAAATCAAAGGCGATGAGATTTTCATTACTTTTTTCCCATGCAAGCGGAAAAATGATAAGATAATTATTTAATTAAAAACTTTCTCTTGCGTTTAGTAATTTTACTTTACAATGCATTTTAATGGGGCTCAAAGGGGCGGTCAATGGGGTGGGGGCGTGGCACGTGGGCGGGGGCGGCTTAGCGGTTTGCTGCATAATGGAGGTGAAAATTGTTGTCTCTGCGCCCCAGTTTGTGTTAATATGCAGCGCTTTGGTGTTATGCGCCAGGCATTTACCCACCTGGATATTAATAACGATTATTAACTATTTGCCAGCGTGGCGAGGAACAGGATCGCAGGCTAAGGCAACAACAACAATAACAACAACAAGAGGGGATAATGACTGGAATGCATAACATACATATATTCCGGCATACATGCGTATATTAAAATTCTCGAGCATGCAAATCGGTCGTGAACCCAAGGGCGAACCAGATAATTAGTGTGTTTTAAAAACAATAACGCGCCGCAGGGGACTTAAATATGATATATATTATCCTTTATGAACTCGCCCCTTTATAAATGTGATTTTGGGGGGTGTAAAAATGGGGAAAATCAAGGAATCGTTATCCTCTTATCTCCTCTGGTATTTGCGTTTAATGTAAAATAAAATATAATTTTTTAAAAACTATTATTGGCACAAATATTTATACAACAACATATATACCAGTCATTTGTAGGGATATCCATTTTGAAAGAGAAATAATGATATTACTAGGATAAAATTAAAATATACACTACTTTTTCGTGCTGTATTGACAATTTCAGTTTGATTACGAATACCAATAAATGCAAAAAAAAACCCTGGGGAGAGATTTGCTAAAAGTGCATGCCTAAAAACCCCCCAAATGGTCCCAGCATTATTTTTTCTCCTTGCCCATCTGCCACATTTTGACGTTCCTGCTGCATTTTGTCAAACTAACACATCGTTTTCCGGTGCATAGTTTTGGGGTCCCCAAAGGCAAAGGCAAAGCGATGCCAATGACCGGGGTCAGAAGGGATTTGGGACCCTAATGGTCGTCGCATAGGGCACGCACTCGCACACAGGCGAAATTGTTTCCTGTTATTATGCAAATTTCTTCATGGCTTGCCCGCAGGCACATGCCAGGGAAATAGTTTTCCTTTTCGAGGGCTTTGCATCCCCGAATTGACCTTACCAGAGCAATTAAGCCGCTTAACCCATGGCTGCAGCCATATTTTGCAGCCCCGCCCATAAAAATTGTTAAGCTTCATCCCATCCGCTTGACAACGACAACGAAAACGAAGCGAAAATGAAAAATAAAATGGCCAAAAACATTTGGCCGTTACAGCTGCAGTTTGTCAGTCGTGGCTAAAGCTTCAATTTGTTTCCCTTCGTCTCCGTCCCCTGCACGGTTTTGGTCCGCTTTTTTTGCTCTTAGCCGAATCGAGATTTTCATGCATTTTATGTAACGATCCGACCACCTACCCACCCACCCACACGCCCCTCACTCAGGTCTCTGCATCAATAATAGTTGTTTGGCGTTCCCATCGGTGCACTGAGAAAAAAATCTATCTCAATTCAAGAATATCAATCTTCAACTAGTGCAGATTTTTAATTCACAAATTTTTCTTTTTTCAAAATATTATTTTTCTACTTTTTTTAAGTATTAATAAATAATAATATTTTTATATTTTATTGTAAAAAATTTAGATTCTCAAATTTTCTCCGATTAAATATTTTAAAAAATCCGAAAAATTATTCCTTGTTTTGATGCCATGACTGAATTTTTATTAGTTCGAACATAGCAGATCTTAAAATAACCGCTTTTATCTCAAATACCACGGTTTCACTCTTGTTTTTCTGTGCTTGCTGGTTTTGGCATGGATTGGTGTGGCGCTTGTCGTTTGCGTTTGGCTATGATTTTTTAGTAAACGAGCAAAGGACTCAAAATCGAAATTCCCAACACTCTGCCAGAGCTGAGCTTATTCATATTTTTTGCAGAACCAATCCCCCCTCGCCCATTGATTTGCCTGTTAGTTTTAAGTATGCCAAGCGAAAGGCGAAGCCAAGTCAAGCATCCTCCAAAGGGGCGAAGGGGAAACGGAAACTGTGCGGTGGCCTGTCTCGAGTGGAAAAGTGGTTAGCGAGATGACATCGGATCAGGAATTCTACGCCACGGAATGCACTGTAATTGGTTCGATAATATATACGGGAATTGATTTTCCAACCGAGGAGGTTGCCTCGATGGAGCTTTAATTAAAGACGAGTTGGAGCCGCCACTCGAGGCGACAGTTTGTTGTCTTCTCCTTTGAGGGAAATATAACTAGGAAAGGATACTGCTAATTGCTTAAAAAGATTTATTGAAGTAATATCAGGCCAATGATCTACTGATGGAAATTTAAAACATTGGTTACCATAAGGACCTGATTGAGCCCCATGGAATAAAATCAATAAACTCTGGGAAAACCACACCTTTCCACTTAGCTGACCTTCCGCTGCCTTGCAATTTAAATCACATTTGCGGCTAATACAAATTACAGCCTATTGTGCTCGATATCCACTAATTTTACCCACCGACAAAACAACAAACCAACCGACAAACCTCAAGGCCTCGCCAGGCCCCAAATAAATGACAATTTCCCGAACAACATTAAGACATTAACGCGAGTTTTGAAACAAAACTGAAATGGAAATAATATTGTCACAAATTTGCAAGCACTCTCGCCATGTGGTTATTAAAAGTAAATCAAGTGCACGACCGATTTACGTAGCCCCAGACTAATTAGCCACTTGTGTACTAAGCCAGGTACTCGGGTATAAAAGAGAATCCCATTCCAAACCCCTTCAAAAAGGGGGTACAAAAACATTTTGCTGTTTCCCCGATTGTTGTGCGTGTTGGAGATTTTTATCGGGCCCTGTGAATTGTGGGAGTTCTGTTTGGGTGGATTGTGGGTGGCTGGATGGGTGTTTTTGGGTAAAATGAAGGTCCCCGGAGTCTAGTACAATGTCGTCGTCGTCTCTCCATCGAGTGCACTTGGGCAACCGGCTCGATAATGGCAGGTTAATAAACGTTTTTGTGCGACATTGAACGTATGGCGAGACGCAGACGACCAGGTGTGGGCAGATTGTCCTCCTTCGTCCTTTTTGCATGGCTAATGTCCGACCCGCCCTTTGAAGGCTAACCCGAATCACGTGGGCGGTCTGAACTTTCGATGCACGGCTTGTGTGCATATCGCACTAAATCACGGTTCAATGGGGCTTATATTCAGAAAATACAAAGAAGGTATTGGGGCAATTAAAATAAAAAAGGACAACGAAATGGTCGCTAACCTGGCGAGATGTAAATAAATACACATCCTTCGTAAATCCTTTCTTGACTTTTAATCGAACAGAAAGGCAAGGGTTAACTTAAACATAAATTCAACGATAGATAATTTAAATAATTCCACTTTCTTGCTATACATTTTTTTTTAAATATTAAATCCCCTAATGGAGTTTACTATTTTCCCTTTTTGGTGTTCAAGGCTTAACATATAGTAATCTCATTTTTACACAACTTTAAGCTGGTGTTATTTTGTCTGCAGCCCGCAGGGAAAATAGGGAAAGCTAAGCCCGACAGTCACTTGTCACAGCATCCACACAGCCTACACAAAAGTAGTGGGCCGAACTACTAAATAAAGCCCAAAAAGGTATGCTGCACGAAACAAATGCCAGGCACGTTGGAGGCATTTATCAAGAGTCCTTCCACAGATGTCGTGTGGCACAGGCAAGGAGCTGAAAAAGGGGGAAGGAGCCAAGAGCCGTGCAAAAGGATAACAGGCCCAAATCCAGAACGCTCCGAGTGACAAAGAGTCGAAAATTTCAGTCACGCGAAGGGCTTAAATGTCGTTTGATGTATTCGCCGTCATTTAAGTTTCTGTTGATGGAGTGGGCGATAGATATATACCTATATATAGGAGAGAAATCAACTGTCACATCCCGCTTTTGCCTAGCTACGACTTGGGGCCAAAGGCAAAGGCTGAGGCAAATGCATTTGTGTGATAGATTCCCCATTTTATTGACATGTGTCCTGGCAGTCTGCTCCTGGAACCTGGAGCCTAAAACCTGGAACCGATTGACTGGGCGAAGATGCAGATAAAACTCGAATCTGCGCCGCACGTCCAAGGGTTAAGGCCAGGTGAATGGCGGTGGTGGCGGCGGCAACTTGTGTGATTTATTGAATAAATCAGTTTGGGGTCTCCTCCCTGAAGATGCTGAAATATTTATGTGTATACGTACTCGCGTTCGACTGTGCGTGCGGTTTTTGAAATTTATGTGCGATGGTAAATAAAATGAGACTTTCAGCGGCGGCGAAAGCCGCAAAGACGAGGCAATAAAAATTTGAAGTGTGTGTAAAGCTCGGCCAGATATAATCCCATATAGTGTGTTTGTTCGTACGCCAGAAGACGCTGACAGCCTGAGTTATTGGCTTAAAGAATTGTGATTTGAATGTGTGGCCACACTTTAAATCAAATTTAAGAAATATGAGGCGCCAAAATAAACTAGAAGTCATTAGCATAATTTATGTATCGAATTTATTTCGACACAATTTCTGCTCATTTTTTATGCACAATTAATTTAAAGCTTAGACGAGGTAAATTAAGTTCCAGTTGTTAAATTGCATATTCAAATGAAAGTACTTTCAGAAGCTTCGTTTAAGGGGCTTAACTTTTTTCACTCACTAATCTTAGATTTATTCCTGACTGCAATTTATATTTCAACAAATTATTCATATTGATTTCCATTAAATGTATTTATTGGTGCCATAAATTCCAATTCAGGCGCTTTTCTATGATATCAAATTTAATCACAGCTAATTAAACCATTAATGGGAAAGGAAATAACAACAAAGTGAAGTACCCATAAATGTGTTTTTTAGTTTCACTTTATCATAATTGCATTTCAATGTTTCATTCAATAATTTCATATTTTGTTCAGCCTTGGCTAATTTCGTTGTGTTTACTTTCATTGCTCTGTAATATTTGATATTATTTTTAATTTTATAATTTCACTGAAGTCATTAAATGAAATAACAATTTAAATATGCTGTTGATTATCAAATCATGGTTCGACATTAATGAGCATTTCGACATTGATGGAGTTTTATTAGCTATGCCAACAATTATTTTAAATTCACTTACCCAATGTGATTGCCAGAAGGAGTGTGGCCAAAGCCGTTTGGTAAACAATTTGTGGAAACCGCATGTTGCTAGTTGTTCGCGTTCTTACTGAAATTAAGAATTGATGTATTTATTTTTTTGCCAATAAAAGTCATATGAAGTAATCCTTATAATTAAGAAATATTATCTTAATCATATTGTATTACTTCTAAACTAAAAGGTTAATTTTTCTTAATATTCTTAAAATCCTGGGTAGTCAAACTTGAAACCAAGTCATGCCTTAAAAGCGCTCTCCCCGAAAACAACCTCAAACCAACCGCAAAATGCCGAAACTGTGGCAGACAACAACATCGGTTCTTAATGCGTTAAACTTTGGCTGCAACACGTAACTCTCCTTGGCCAGTGCAACCTGGTCTACCGAGCCGACTTAGGTTTTCCCTGGGTGTTGCAGGTGCTGCAAAGTGAGTTTCTTATAGTCACTACTTTGGGCCAAAGTATTGAAAGCAATTTCGTAATCAGCAGGAAAAGAACAAGGGAAGTCTGAAACTGTATAAAGTAATAACTATAAAGAAAACTGCAGCGATTTTGCTCGTCTGAGTGAAAAGTTTGCCATTAACGAGTATGAGAATGTGGCCCGAAAACACATTGTTGCCTAACTGCACATCAAATGCTCCTTCCTGCTCCTTCGACTTTCAGCATAACATTTTTCAATAGATTCTTCGCTTTTTTCTGCTTGGGGCGGAGGCTCTTTTAAAGTTGAAAATCGGATTATAATAATCCCCTGGCCGACTTGAAAGGGTCAGTGCCGGAGGATTCGTTGGAGGAACTTTAACAAGTTGTAATCTTTTATGGCAGCAAATTGTACTACAGCATCGGGCCAAGAATATCTCGTATGCGCCTTTCCCAGAGCTGCTCACATGGCCCGAAGACTCCAACGAATGGCCATTCTGTGTACACTCCATTAACTTTGCAAGGGCCCCGGCTTAATTGCTTTGGCTTCATTAAGGTCAGCACAAAACTAACCCACAAAGGCGGCGAATTGGGCAAAAACTTTCCACTTTTTAATTTATGCATTGACAAACTTAAGCGACGGAGTGCGACAAACAAAAAGGGCAAGTCTGTTCCCAATGCGATAAGCCGCAAACTGCACTTCCAGACTACAGTCTTTTTTGCAGACAAGGAAACTAAAACCGAAAAAAAGGATATAATAAAAATGCGCTGCCCTTAAACCCGTGTTCCTTTTGTTAATTGCATCTGGAGCAAAGCTAAGTAACGAAGTGAAAGAAACAGATTCTGAAATCCCCCTTTAAAAACGAATGCAATCTGCTGTCGGAATGAGCTAGGCGATTTTCCGGACTTGTGAACAGGATCTCAAGTCTTCAGATATACGGCGAAATATTTTTCTTTCTACCTTTCTGCCTTGTTCAGTTTGTTCCACTAGCATACAAATATTTACAGAAAAATGTCGCTTTAATTGACAAAGCCTGCATTTCTAACATATCAATTTGTTTGTCCTTCTTCCATTCTTCAAAGACACTCCACTTTCGAGTGGAAAATTGTAATTTGTAATCTCAAAAATCAAGTTTATAAATCCTTCAAGAGTCATCCAATCATAACAGTGCAGCCAGCTCCCTTCATCCAGCTCAATTTGCAAAACTATCATTGCAATAAATATATCCAGTCGTCCCTAGCAATTGCCAATGACATCTGCTGCTGCTGTTGAGTCTGTAGCATTTCACAGATTGCTCGATTACAAAACAATGCAATGGCAAGGAAATACATTTTTAAAGCCACCAAGATAGATGGCTGGGCACTGGGAGCTAAATCAAATCGGGTTTGCTGAGAGGAAGAGACCGATTAAACCGCTTTTAGCCTTCAAAGGCAAAAGGCACACACATACACAGCCACACAGATGGCCATGGAGTTGCACAGAACTTGTGAAAATTGGTAAACAATTTATGTGGTCAAATAAAATTTCACCGAAGTGGAGCAATAGCAATAGCAATGCAGAAGCAGCAGCAGAAAAGCCAGACACCACAACAGGAGCAGAAGCAAATTTATGACCGCTCAGTCCAATACCAGAAAATTCGTAAAAACTTCCGCCGCAGGAAAACGAATATTTTGCAATATGAACAGAGGCGCAGTGGTCAGATATGAGTAAAAACACCCATATTTTTGGGTCTTAAATTATGACCAAATTCGAAATTAAAAGTGGAAAGAGATGTGAGTGGAGGTATTTTTTATAAAAAGAAAACATGGGCCTTTCGTGCTCCCTACTTTTGACAAAAGTTTAAAAAAATACCATCAAATTAAATTATAATTAAACAAGTGAAAACAAGTGCTATTTTATAACCGAATATATTTCGTAAATATAAAAGGATTTTCCTTTTATTAAAAAATAATTGCTTTCCCTTGCAAACCTTTTCGATAAGCCCAGTAGAAAAGTCCCTTCTAATCTCCCCCTTAATATTATCCCACCCACGCCCCTGGGCATCGGCAATAACTGCATAGATGATACCAGAAGCCCAGGAGAAGCCCGAAAACTGAAGTGAGTTTGCGAGGGGCAAAAGTGGGGCCATTCAAGGATATAAATTACATGCTTAGCTACTCGTAGTTCCCCAGCCCGATTCGCTCGCTCATATGCAAAAGTTTTCCCCCATTTTTTTTCCTGTTGTGCTGTATGGGATTTTTGTTGCAGAGATTATGAAATAAATTTCCACATGCCACAACATTTTCGCAGCCGCAAAACGAACAACAAATATGCTAGGTACAGATACAGGGCTCGTCGAGAATGTTGCACTTGAGATGCGCCTTTAGCGCCTAAAAGTGGGCAACGAGGTCCTGAGCCAAGGGAGCCACTCCAGATCCTTGATCCTTGAAGTCGGAGAACCAGTGGCCATGCCAATAACAACAATGGATTTGCATATGAGATGTTTTTCAATCGCCCCAAGGTATTTTGTACCGCCATATTTTCGTATTTGTTGAGGCGAAGTTTAAGACGGCAGAAAAATAAAAGTTGTGCATCCCGAGTGTGGAAAATTTGTAAAGTTTCTTTCGTTTTCAATCCATATATCATAGAAGATAAGAATTGAAACTGCGAGTTGTGCAAAAGTTTTTCGCGCTTAAAAATTGATGCAGAATCTTGATGCTCGATATATATTTTTTATTAAATAATATTTTATTTTATGTGGCATATAAATTTACTCTTAGATTCCAATTTATAATCTCTAAAATCTCTTTAGCTCTAATCTAAATAATTTCCAATTGAATTAGCAACATTTTGTTCATAAACTAGGCTTCCATGTATAAACATTAAATTTTAAATTTAATCTGCAAATTAATATCCAAATTGGTAGCCAAACAGAAAGCTAATAAATTAATTCGATAATTGCATATGCTGCATGGCTTCATAAATGACATTGAATTATGCAATAAATATTAAATGCCTGACAGAAAACACGGCAAACTAAGTAAACCCGTTACTAATTGAATCAATCGTAGGCTTCGGTCGCCAGCTTTTGTAAGTCAAAGCTCAAGTGGCATAACGAAGCATTTAAGGGCAAGCAAATACCTCAAGGATAAGCTGCACTGATTAGCTGAGTAAATACACTCATAAATCTGTCCGCCTGAGTAGGTGAAAATTAATACGAAAGCATAATTGCAAGCCGCTAAGAAATTTCCCGAGATTTTCTAATAAATATTCGCACAAGGAGTGCGAAAACTAATTAACGCCCACGCCTGGTTAAGCTTTTCCTTTGCATTTCTGGCTGGATTTCTTTTTCTTTCATAAACCGCAGCAGTCGCAGCCAAGCCGAAACACAACAAAAACGAGGAAAATAAAAGACCAGGGCTATAAGGGAAATGCCTGGCCGAAAGAAGAATGCGACACCGTTGCAGGTGGCAGTAAAAAATGGCTGAAATTTCTCCAGCTGAACAGCGAATGCGAGGACGGCAGACTGGGAGGCTGGGGTCATCCGCAGCTCAGATCAGGACACAGCTCATTAAACGCCGGTCATAGCTTACCTCTCTCTAGGCGGATATTACACGGAAAAATATATTAAGAAGACCTGTCAGAAGAATACCACACACCATTTATCGAAGTCGATAATTCCCTGCCATTTTGATATTTTTCGATTTTCTAGGGTCCCTTCTTAAATTGGTAATCGCAAAAAAGTAAATAATTTGTTAAGCTTTCGATCACTTGAGTTAGGATCAAGAAGGCAGAGTAAAAAAATCACTTGGCTTGTATCATACAATCTGTCAATAATTTTATTAACTATTTAAAAATGGTTATATATTTTAGGGAAATATTATTACAAAAGCTTTATATAGCATATAGATAAATATTTCAAACTAAATAAATAAAATCTTTATAAAGCCTTAAAATCTTAAATATTAAATAAAGAAAGATCTTAATTTACTCGCCAGCTTTAACGACAAAACTTCCGATTTATTTTTAATAATATTCATTTAAAGCCAGATCGGCAGACCTTTGCTATTTTCCCCAGTGTGATTCTGCTTGCTGGGTCCTGTTGTTATTTTTAAGCCGGTCGCAGGATAATCCGAAAAGGCTGGCGACGACTTAATGCGCCCCTTGGCTGTGCTAAATAGCTTTCATTATTTACTTTATTCTCCCATAAAGCGTGCGAAAAAGTTCGGACCAAGCCAGAGCTGGGAAAATTTAAAAAATACAAAAAAAACGGAGTTGGAAATGGAAAATGGCAGAGATAGAGTTGGAAAATAAATGCTCCTACTCGACTGGTTAAAGGTTTGCTCGTTTTGTTTCGAAACTTTTTTGACTCAGCTGTTTGTGGACACTTGCCTGGGCTTTCCTTCTTCTACTCCTTCTCCTCCGGCGGCAATAAATCATTTCACATATCAATCAGTCAATCAAATAAATGTTTGACTGCCGCCCAACCGTCTGCCCTCTCCTCTCCTCATCCGATATTGATTGTCCCACTAAATACAATTTTTGCCTAGTCAGTGGGTTGCCCCGAAAGTGAGGCGGAAAAACTCTGCCAGGCAGTTGACATTTTCCATCAACAAAAAATGGGGAAATTGAAGAAGCAGAGCCGAGCTCAAGACATTGTTGCCTAGTTCCCCGGCAACTATGGGAAATGTTTACCGAAAAAGGAGGAGCCCGGGGTCCCGGAGACACGCTCCTTGGCAATTGACAAGTTTTGTTTGCCTGCTAGATGGCTGGATGGATCCGGGCACGCCCTTCTGTCTATCTTCCGGCTTATCTTCCGCTGGCTGGGATGTGAAAGGTTGCCCCCGGAGCCCCCAAATTGGCTTGCCAAGTGCAAGGAAGTGCTGCATCAAAACTTAAATGCCAAAGATTGCGATATATGTAATTACAGAAGCACAGGGGAATTTTCAGAGAGAGCGGGTAAGTGATTCATTTTGGTAGATCTCGTGTGACAGTCGTTTTTGAATCCCCTTTTAACAGTGCCTCACAGAAAATATTTTAAAACCGAATTTTACATTAGAAAAATGAACGAAATTACAGAAATTTAAGTTTAATTATTTATTTCAAGTTATATTTTTTTCTGGCTATCTAGATTCTTATAAAAGTCTCTAAGAAACAGCTCAAACAATGCAATAATTTTCTGGCCCACCTCATCACGAACTTCAAAAAGATTACCGATTACAAAAATTACTATTATTTTCTAAATATCATTCTATGTCATAGTAAAGTAAAACTGCATTCCTACCTTCAGATTCTTTTTAGCCGTATTTTCTTTTTTTTAATATTTTTTTATAATATTTTCAATGCAACTCGCTAGTCATATTTCACATGTGTATTTGGGTACGAGTTTTGGTTTTATTTTTGTCTTTCCTGTTTCTCTTGCTGCGCACAATTTGGCAAACAATTTTATTTTATGCAATTTTCGGTTGATTTATCTGCGAATCCTTTAAGGCGCGCCGAGCACCGAGTATCCTGTGTGTCCTGGCGAACGGGGATTTGGTTGCTGCTCCATGTTGCTCCTTTTTGCTTTTTTCTGTCCGCCTAAGCCGCTTGCTTCTCTCGACTTTGGCCCTTTCCCGCTCCTTATCTCATTTCGCGTATCACGGAACTCGTTAAAATCACCTTAGAACACGTGACTGCACAAACACACACGCACGCACACAAGCAGGTGGAAGAAGCAACAGCCTCGCACACACAGATCCTTCGCCGGATCCTTTTTCCTATTTTCCGCCTTCTGTTTTGGTAAATGCTATGTCAGAAACACAAAAGCTGCATCGCACACACGCACGCCAAAGCCAAAAAAGAGTTCAATCCTGCGGTTACAGTTAAATTCGGCTATTTGTTTTTCTTGTATTATTTTTTTTAGCTTTTTGCGCTGTTCAAAGCCCACGATGTTCGTAATACAGCGGAAATTAAACGGTGATCTACGCACGTCCTCACGCAAGGACAACGCAATGTAAACTGCAGCAGGAGTCGCAGGACTCGCGTCACTGTGAGTCCTTTGCACAGATTTCTCGCCCAGCAAAGCCACCACGCTTTTCTCTCCCAACCGCTTTGCCATTCGTGATTTTCCGACTTCGGATTGGCGAACGTAACCGATGACCGTTCGGAAAATCCGAGTCCTTGGGCGAAAAATCACGAATGGAAAATCGAGGGGAAAGATTGAGTGGTAGGTTTTTACACAGCCCTGCTTAAGTTTTGTGCACTGCTTCGTTCCCCTTCGAACTGCTTGATGGACTGCTTGCCGAAACTCACCACGATTCCCCTCTTGAAAATCGACAGCAGAACGTATTTATGTTCAAAAGTTGCAGAAAATAATAAAAAATATATATTTAAAATTTGTAAAATTAAAAACCAAATTGTAAAAAATTAAGCTTGTTTTTAACATAGAATGTGTAACCTCATAATATTTAATAAAATAAATAGGAATAAAAAAACCCTTTTTTATGAAATAATTTAATTTTTTTTGTAAAACTAATTGTATAATTAAAATTATACATTGAACAATTTATACAAGTACATATTTATTTATGCTTCGTATTTATCCTACGAAAAAATTTTATTTATGGTCTTTAACCAAGTACTTCTCATTATTTATATGGTCAGACAAATCCGGCGCCTATTCGGCTGGTCAGTGACTCCATTTTTAGAGCCCAATTCAAATCCAGCATAATTGTAAATCAAATCGCTTGCCAAAAAGTCCCACAAAAGCCTACTCGAAGCGCTTCAGTGGAACATATCCCCGATGTAAATGTCGTCCAGACCGAGAAAATGAGACTGAGATGGCTGCAGAAATTAGTTGCCATTGGCAGAAGCACTTTGCGCCCAAAATGTCATAATCATAAAAATTTGCAATTATGCTGATGACCGCAACACGGTAGCAACAACCGGCAACTGGAGCAAAACATTTTCAGTTCATTAGCCCAGCCACGCCCCTTCTCACCGCCCCCTTTTGCTCCGTGTGAGGAGGATACACATTCGATTTTGTTGCCCTGGAGATTGCTTTTCTTTTTTTCTTGGCACGACTTCGAGGCTAAGAATAATGCAATACAAATTATGCAGACAACTGGAGACAATAAAGTCATTAGCCTCCATTCTCAGCTGTCTGCTAACCAGGCTAAAATAGAGTTCAGTGGAGTGGTGTACTTATAAATAAAGATACTTAAAAATACTACATTTTCTGAAACAGAAGACAACAATTACAAATGTCCAATAAAAATATATAGTTTACATTTTACAAATAAATTAATAATTATTATTATTATTAAAAATCCTTGTGGTGATTTTTCATAGACATCAATTTATTCATATCAAATGTTTGTGCGTGACTGTTTTGCTTATCACTTAATACATGTTGTGGTTTCCTTTTTTAGTTTTTTGCTTTCTCTTTCAATTATTTTACATAAATTCATTTCTTACAATACGTGATTTCGTTTTGGTTAGATTTCATAAATAATTCACAATATTTTTGTTTAAGACGGGGATTTCTCTCTTTTCTATATAAATAATTTCGAAATAAATTAATGGCTTAAAGCGAGGGCAACTACGATCTATTGGCAAACTGGGCAAACTGGGTACTTTCCCGTGCGCAGCTCTGCTACTTGGAATTTGAGTACAAATGCGAGTATAAGTCAAGGTCAAGGCTGTGAGTGTGTGTGTGTTTGTTTCGGGAAAGCTATGCATGTTCGCCCGAAAGGAGTTTGCCATTTTCTTCCTGATTTTCCTATATATTCTCTGCGATCCGATTCGATTCGATTCTCCTGATCTCTCTCTTACCAAACTACCAAATAAATGGGCATGCAGAAAAAAAAATAAAGATAGATAGAAAGACAGAACGGGGGCGGATCACCACTGGTTGGAGGGACGGCGCTCAGCGCCCGGGGCCGCACTGCCGGAGAATCGCGGCGACGAGGAGTTCTGCGAGGAGCTGCTGCTGGGCATTGTGCTGCAGGCCGCCTCGTTGGCCAGCAGCGTGTGAATGGCCGTCAGCAGCTTCTTGCGAGCTCCAAACGCCGCGATACCCAGCTCCATCAGGTTGTCCTCAGTCAGCGTGGTGAACACCTCCAGGTCGATTTCGTTCAGCACGAAAATTTCTGCAAGGATAAATACGAAAGGCGGCTTCAGTATCTACACAAAAGTTAAGCTTAGATATTCTAGAAAATATATTTAAAATTAAATTTTAAAAATTTAAAAGAATCATTATCATAAATTTAAAAAAAATATATTATTATTGGTTTTGGAGCCTATTAAACGTGTTAATATTATGGTACAAAAAACACATAGAATTTGCTTCTAGTTTTTGATGTTATTTCTCTCCCTTTACAAGAAGAGCACATTCTTCCCTGGCTAAGATTTTAATTTCCAAGTGTGTGGAATAAAAAACTCCCTCCAGTCCAGGTCAGACTCATAAGCTTTATAAAGGACATCTTTCGTACACAGTTGGCAAAAACCGGAGACAATCGGCGGGAACTACTCACTGATATAATGCTCCAGGCCCAAGCTGGTGAGCAGAGTCTGGATGTCCTTGTGCTGGGCGAGCTGCATCCGTCGGTTGACGGGCGTGGCGTCCAGAAGTCCTGTGGTGGCGCTCAGTCCGTAGGGGGAGCCCAGACCCGGTGGCAGACGCCAGGACGATCCACCGCCACCACCATTCCCCTCCCCGTTCTCCAGCGGGGCGGCAGGGGGGGCGGGCGAGGTGCTGCTCAGGCCCATGCCCATCCAGGCGGGCGTGGGTGTGCGCAACTCCCCCGCCACCGGAGTGCGCTCCATGGCCTTGTAGCCCAGGGCCCGTTTCATGTCGAAGTCGAAGGCGCGGTGGCTGCTCGAGTTCTTGTTCCCGAGCTCGTAGTGCAGACTGCGATAGCTCTCGGCACTGCCGGGCAGCAGATGGGCTCCTCCGCCGCCCGAGGACGAACCACCGCCGTTGGAGTTTCCCAGTCCCAGGAGCACTCCATCGCTGAGGCGGCGACCCAAACGGGCACCACCTCCTCCTCCTCCTACGCCACCTCCCTCACTTCCGTAGGTCGAGTCCGGGGAGTAGTGCGCCCTATTCTGGCATCCTGCCGTGGAGGAGGAAGTGGAGGAAACGGCGCCCGGGAGCTGGGCATATGGCGGATACGACTGCTCCAGCGAGGTGGTGCTGCTGCTGAAGCTCTGGTAGCCACTCGTGTTCTGGCTGCAGCTGTTCCGCGGCGAAACAGTCGGCGGTTTGAGCGGCGCCACCGCTCCAGGAACCTGCAGATAGTTGTTGTTGTTGTTCGGGGCCTGACCACCACCACCCACCACCACGGACCGACCTTGAGTCTGCTGCTGCTGGAAGCTGTTGTGCAACTGCATATACTTCTGCGTGGGCGCACATATCCCGGTGGGCGTGGCCAGGCCATTGGCGTTCAACAGCAGGTGATTGTTGTTGGCATACGGCGTCAGCTGGCCAGCCAGATTGGGCGGCAGCAGGGAGGGAGTTTTGGGGCTGTCCACATAGCCCGCCAGCAGGGCGGTTAGCTGGGTGCGGTAGGCCAGGTTGAGGTCCTTGTCCTTGGGCATGAAGTAGTAGTCGGGCACCTCGGGCTTCACGAACGGCGTGGCCAGGCGCAGGATCTCCTGACGGGCCTCGTAGATTTTGTCTAGGGAAGGTGGGAAATTCGAAATCATTAGAGAACAGTCAAATATTCAGGTAAAATAATGCTGAAAATTGTAATTTAATTTAAGACTAATATATTACTTATATTATTAAATAAAAAAATAATCATACAAAGCCAGCTAGAATATTTTTTATCTTCCCTATAAAATAAATGCGGTTTGAAAGGTCAGATAGTCTTTTAATTTTAAAGTTAATGAAATTTATAAAAAATTTAAAATAAATGTAAAGTAGCAGGAAAAAAAGTACGTTTCTTAGGCCGAATGGTATTTCTTGGTAGCTCAGAGAATATTTTCTATAGAGATTACGCATTGGAAAAATCATTTTTTTAAAGGGATAGTTGGTTAAACTCACCTATAAACTTCTCCACTCCCTTGACCACAATGGCCAAAGTACTCTGCCGCTGCTTTTGGCGCAGGGTGATGTAGACGCCGTACTTGGTGTTGAGGCTCATTATCTCGGAGGCATCGTTCTGGTTGTCCGGAAAGTCAAAAATCAATGCTACGGGCAAATTGCCAAGCAATTGTTGTCGCGCCAAGTAGACGTCGTCGATGCGTCCGCTGATCGTGACCTGCGACTTCTTCAGCGGCTTCACGTTCATGTCGCTCAGATCGGGGAAGATGATCTTGGTCTGGGTGCGATCCATGATGCTCAGCAGGTTCACGTTGTTCTTGCCCTTGACGATCTCGTGGTGCTGCGGCGAGATTTCCATCTGGACATTCACCAGGATTTGGCTCTGAAAGAACAGTGGAATAGGAATCGGTGATCTGATCGGTATAAAGTGGGTACATTCGTCCTGAACCTACCGCAATGCTCTCGCAGGCGAAGTTGATCAGCAGCTGAGTGGCATCTCGCACTTGGGCCGATTCCTTCTCGGATCCCTTGACCAAAACCAACGAGGTGTGCAGCTTGGGACGAGTGGAGAATATAACCTGGGTAAAAGATGGGATATGGAATAAATTCAATATGGTTTCGTAGAAACATTAACATTTGAAATTTAATTAATTATTACCTACTTCTAAGTTTTTCTCAAAAATACCCGTTTTATATGCAAAATATGTTTCAATTTATGTAAAGAAATTAATTATGATCACTTATTTACTTTCAAGTTTAAAATAAGTATATTCCCGTATTCAATATAATTTTTAGCAACAGGTTAAATGGAAAATAATATTTTATTATATTTAATATATATTTTATCACTTTAAGCCCATAATCTAGACCACTCACCTGCACATTGAACTTGGTCTCGATCATTTTGATGTAGGGTGTCTCGTGGTCGGGCTGCGGCTTGCTGGGTCCCATCACGGGCATCTCGAAGGAGATGAGCAGCGGGGTGGAGAGCCGGACGAGGGCCCGGGCCCGCTCCACGCCCTCCAGACTGCCGCACAGCGACACCTGGTTGGACTTCTCCGTGGGATTAGAGCGGTTCGAGTCGGGGAAGTGGATGTGGGTGTGGGTGTCGTCCATTATGCGCTTGATATTGTTGCCACCTCGTCCGATGATGTACGAGTGGTCCGTGTAGCTGACGTCCATTTTCATGATCACTCGGGTGCCCTGCTCATAAGTATTGCATTAAAAAAATTAGACCATGAAATAAACAGCAGTAGAACCCACCCTCGAGTCCAGGCTGCTCAGGATGCGCTCCTTGGCCCGCTGCACTTGCTCCACCTTGCCCACAATTCGCACATGCGGATCTTTAATTAAAATATTTATTAATTAAAATTCCAATGAAAATATACAAAAAAAACCTCACCCTTCTTGCTCTTGGCACCAATTTTGAGTCTGCAAGGCCAGCTCACATACGTATCCGTCGTGTTCATGATCTAGTAAAACAGTTTGTATTGGTTATATGGCGATTCTAATATACCAAGTCAGCAGAGCTTCTAGACGGTCCTAACGGTATCTTAAAACTAGTTTGCGTTATACACTGAAATTTATGGTGGAACAGTCGGAATGCCAAAGAAAGACATGGATCATTTAACTTAAAAATTTTGCTCAAAGAGTAAATAGCTTAAGACCCTAATGAATCGAAATCATATTATTTTTCGTTTAAAACTTGTAAGGCATGGCATTCTAAGTCTTAAAAATATATGGAAAAATAAGGATTCGATCTAAAAAATAATTATGAAAAATAAAATTACCGAAAAGCTTTAATTCAGTATATAATAAATAGGCTACAAAATGTACAATTTTTTTTAAGTTTTTAAGAACGGAAAACTTAAAAAATATATATATTAAAATTTTAAATTATATCTAACAACTGTAAATGTACTTACGTCATGAAAAAAATACTCAGCTCCATTCATTCCCTCGATAGAGCTATCCGCTATAAGAATCATAATGAATTGAAAATTGAAAGAGATAAAAACCTAGCATTACCTTTTATCAACTGCTCCAGTTTCTGCCGATCAACCTTGAATCGCTCGGTGTGCAGATCGTCTGGGTTTTGAACGCCCAACTTCATGGCGATGGCGCGTATGTCACTCCAATCGCTGTCCACCGAGGAGATCTCGCTCTGGGTCTCGCTGGGGGCTCCACTGCCCGCCGAGGTGGTCGAAGGCAGGGCCTGGAGACTGGCCAGCGAGCCCATGGGTCCACCATCCACCTCCAAGCCCACCATCGGCGGTTTGGCCACATCTGCGGCCGTTGGATACATAAGTTTGTTGAATGAGGCACAGGAGAGCATCGTGATCGAGGGATATGGATGAGTTTATCGGATCAAAGGGTCGGTTTGTGGATCAAGGGATGTGGATAAGTGAAAGGTCAACGGGGGCGGGGGTTCCGAAGAGTCGTTTAGTTTTAAAAACCAAGCAAAACGTCCGTCTCAGTTCAGTCTCAGGATTCTGGATGTCGAGGCGTTTTTTGGTCAGCTTTGTGAGGTGCTTGCGGTTGGTTAATGAAGGGTGATTGATGGTATGAGCTGGCGATGAAATGTGAAAAGTCCAAGTGGATAAAATAATGAAATGATGTGAAGGGTCGTAGAGAAAGTCAAGCTTAATTTAAAAATTTTTTTTATTTTCTTTATAAAAGTTTTTTTTTAAATTGTCTTTTGACAATCAAAAGCATAACTTTTTTTGTCATAGGTACACTTTATATAGTCATTTTTTGTTTGCTTTTCTATTTTGTAAATCTCTCAATTCTTTTTGTTCTGGAGCTTTAGCTTGGTTTGTTAAACATTTTCTTGAAATAAATAATTTTTGGATTTTTTCTTTTATCATCTTATTATACCTTATGCTAAATAGAATTTTTACTGGCAAGTTTTCTCTCTTCTCCTTTATTAACGTAAAAAATGCTTATATTTAGGTTTTATTAACGATGTATTTTTCTTTTTAAATTGTATTCTTAATATTGTTGTGGGCAATTATTGTACAAAAAAAATATTTTTGATTTTTGCTGATGTAACTATTTTCTAGAAGCCTCCACAAAACGTTGCTCTGACACCTTTTGAGTTTAAATTAGTTTTGGTAATTTTTAGAACAATTGTTAAACTATGGACAGCAAATACAAATTGTTTATTGGAGGATCTGCAGGAAATCAATCTTAAAAATTGTTAGCACAATTAAGCAATCATTTCGTAATAATTTGGGTTTTTTGCTATAAAGTGAAAATGAAAACCAGTCAAAAGATAATAAAAAATGCACTAGTCTTTGCCTTGTTATAATTTCTAATTTCCTTTCTTTTCCTTTGACATAACCTCTCAAAATGGAGTGCAGCTGCCATGAGGTTTGCACTTTCCCCTTTCTCCCGACAACCCGATAACCGTAATCTTCCGCACTTTCACTTTTCCCCAATGCCGTTACTTACCGCTGGGTGAGCACTCGGGGATCTCTACTTGAGGTTGAACAGGCCCTGGAGATCCAGGCAGAGGGCATGCGTGAGGTCCTGGACGAATTGGATGGCCTCGACGAGGCAGACGTTCATAACAAAATTACGTATTTGTTGAAATCTCTGGACGAAAGGCATTTAAAGTGTGATCTGCGCAATATACATAGGTCTATATATCAGTATATAGATGAGTGTGATTGCGAGGGTCGGTCGGTCAGAGGGGTTTCGTCAGAATGTTCAAGTTACGGGAAAATCTCTTCGATTCCTGGGGGCTCTACCACTTCTAAGTACGGCTCGAAGGCAACTGAACGCGGCTCTCGACTCCGCCGATCGACTTTGCCTGCTGTTCGACTAGAAATATTTCTAACTGTAGAGCGGATGAATTCCGCAAATCGCTGAGGAGGAGAAGATCTGGCGAATATTGTTGTTGCTGGGTCAATGAACCAACCGCTCCCGGAATAAGAGATCCCACATATCGCCGAGAGAGCGCAAAACAAAACAAAGTCGGAGAGCTGTTCCCAGAACTTCTAACATTTTCTATTCCAAGCTCCATTAGCAGAATGTTGCCATGTTAGCTCGAGAATGTTGCCAACCGTTTTCATTCATTTTGGCGCCAGAAAAATCGGGAGAGAAATACGGCACAAAAGGAAACTGACTTTATTCGCGCCAAAAACCACGCCACTTACCGCAATATCGGAATTTCGGATCGTAGCACAAACACACATAGATATATATCTCAGGTTAAATTACTTAAACACAATCAGTTGTAAAATCTTTTTTTTTGACAAATAACACGCTCGTTTCACGTAAAAAAAATTATATATTCGCTTGCTAATTAATTTTGTGCGCAATTAATTTTCCGTCAATTGGTCAAATTAAGGTTCGAATGGGAATTCGGCTGGCAGTCGGTGTACTTTTTCAATGTAACCCAAAAAAAATAACCACTACCGAAGGGCGAGCAACAGAAAAGAACACCACGTGTGTGGAAAACAAAAAGGAAAAATGCAATGAAAATTGTATGAAAAGCGAAACTGAATTGTTGTCAGAAAATCGTGCACCGCGCGTTCTGTTTTAATATTATTTTTTGTTAACTGTCTTTTTATTTTAGTTTAGAAATAATATATATTGTTAATGGGTGCGCGCCGTGCATTTGTCGTCATTCAAGCGCGCTGACTATCAAACTAGGCTTGGCTTTTGGGTCCAAGTCCCAACTGACCTTCAGATCCGAAAGCTCCCTGTTCTTTGGGGAGTGAATTTATCTACTATACTATCCAGTGCATAAACAACCTTCGAAAGCTCCCAGTCAGCTGGATATTGGGGACTCGACATCAGCTTTTTATCTTCTACTTCTTAAACTGAAAGTCGAGCATTGCAAAATTACAAAAGCTCCCCAGATGGCGTTTTGGATACAGTGAGCTTCAAAAGTGTACTCCTCAAACTTTATAAAATTTCTAGGAATTAATTCATATTTAAAAATTTCAAAATGTTTTATTAAATAAACACGAATACATAAAACTGCTGCAAATTAATAATTTTGTTTATTTGTTTTAAAGGGTAACTATAATAAGAAAATACCAATAGTTAAACTTTATAAATGTTTTTCAAACTATTTACCTTTCTAATATATTAACATCCACATAAAAACTTGTCTTCATTCTTTATTGAATAGATGGTTACTTTATTTCCTTGCTGCGTGTTTTTACATCACTATTTTGTTTTCTTAGAGCTTACTATTACATTTATTTTGGCTTTACACATCTTCGGTTATTTATTGGGGATATGAATATATTATATTTAATGCAAAATGCATTTGCTTGTGTTTTTGATTCTCATTATAAATCTAAGACTTATCTTTGTCTCTAGCAGCTAGAAACATGTACTTGTCATCTTCCTATTTTCATATCTCTTGGTTAATATTTGAAATATTTTTCAGTAACATCAAAATTGTTCTTGTCCCTTCTCTATATACATAAAACTATTTTTTACATTCTTATATATCTGCTGCTTATCATATAATGGCTATAATTGAAACCATACTGAAATTAAATTTAACGTAAAATTCCCTTCCAATTGTTAATAATGTAATGGGCATAAATTAGGGAAGACAACTTTCACAACACGATTTGATTACAGAAATCTTAGCGCATGCATTTTATTATTATACTTTTGTATTATTTGCATTTTAACATTTACACCTTTATGTTTTTTATTTACATATTTTATAAACATTTTTAATTTATATCGTTTTTTAATAAATCATTCAACATGTATACTTCTTGATTTTGGTTATTATTTTCATTTTCATTTACATATTTGTTTTCTTTTTTGGCTAAGATTACCCATTGCATTACATTGATTTATTTTTAAGGTAAAGGAACTATTTACCGCTGGATTTTTGTTGGCCAAAAATGTTTAAATAATCGTTTGTTTCCTTCGAGTTTTAATATTGCCGAAATAAGAGTCGAAATTAAATGTTCATTTTCGTTTTAGCTTGATCTATGTATTTATTCGCTGTTTTCTACAAACAAATGATTGCTATAATAATTAATTTTGCTTTTTTTCCACAACCGTAAAAAGTTCCTTTCTGTACAGTGGAGTTTACCATATGAAATTTAATTTTTGTTTTTTTATATACACATTGACTTTATGCCGAGGGGAAGATAAATCATTAGTTTTTCCTTTTACATCGAGTTGTTTACAATGTTTAAGCTTTGAAAAACCCACTTTAAAATGCACTACGGTACCCGAAAGCTAAGCTCAAGTGCAGTCTAAAGTTCAGCTTGCTGTACACTGTGCACATTTCCTAAATCTTTTTTTTTGTTTGGTGAATATGCTAAATGCTTGATATACAACTCAAGGAGATTAAAGTACATGACAAGCATTTGAAGTATTTTTCGGCTTTCATTTTTTCACCCTGTACGCAAATCCACAAATTAACTGTGCATTTTGTGTATTTCTTTAACTGTTTATTGATGCTGCTCTCATTGAGCGGATTCCCTTTAGCTCTTGTGTTGTTGTGATTTTTACAATCGACAGTAAAAGGTGGAACAAAACTTCTGATAAGGAATATTATTGTCAGAAAATTTGTGTTGACTAAATTATTGTGGATACTTAAAGAAAGTTTCTGAAAATAAATGGAGGTGCTAAGAAATATTTTAATATATTTTTTGAAGAGTAAAAAATACAAATCAAAGAAAACTTTTGCGATTGCAACGTACAGGGTGCTAGCTATTCCATTGGTTTCACCATATGTCTTACTTTTACCCCACTTAACATTAAATTATTTCCTGTTATTATTCATCGATTTCATATCTACTTGCGGGCCATACTTTCCATAATTAAATACGAGCCCCCTTTGCGCTCTCCCTGACCTTATGCGTATAACACTTACGAGCTACGACCAGATCGATTTATGCAGCTGGCTCATGCAATCAATATGAGTACGAATGTATATTAATTATGCCCTTCAACAATTCGGAGGGGAAATGGGAAAAGGGCCGCTTTTCTGGGTTTCTTTTTCTGTTTCTTTCATTTTTGCACGGTGGCGAGCACCTTAAGCTACTTTCGGAAATGGATTTCATCATCAATTCGGCATCAGCACGCGCTCCAACGCGACTGCATCATCGCATCCATCGCCTGCGATTTCTTTTGCCACTTTTGCCGCTTTTGCCGCCGCCGAGTCATCAATAATCGTTGATCCGGCCAACTGGCCACGCCCCCTGCACCCTCGCCGCCCCCCACAAGTGTCGCTGACAGCCGCTTAATGCTGCAACTTGCAACTTCTCCAGCAGCAGCAACATCTGCAGCATCAGCAGTTGCTGCTGCATTTGCACTTGTGCTGCCAATATTCGCATCGCCATCATCATCATCGTCGCGATTTTGAGTTGGCATCGCCATAGCCATTTGACAATTATAAAAGCATTTGACGCTCGGTGCGGATGTGGATGCGGATGCTGCCGCTTTTGAAGCTGTCACATCGATGTTGCTGCTATGGAGTTGCTGTTGCTGGTGTTGCTGCTGTTGCACCTTGCCAGTCGCCAGCTTTGTGTATTGACAGTTGATAATTTGATGGGACAGCGGCCCTAGGAGCAGCGGAAAAGCCGAGAGCAGAAGGGCAGCCGCCGCTCCGCCGCCCCCGCAGATCCAGTGCCACGCCCCCGCCAACTGCCTGTTGACGGGAAGCTTTAGCTTTGCCAGCTGCAATGGCCAGAATCGCCAAAAGATTTCATGTGCAGCTGTCGAGGCGCCCGATGCCGTGTTATCCGCTGAAATGGAAAGATTAGGCAGGTGAGTTTTTGGGTGGCAAAACACGGAAACAAAGGGAGATTGCCATTAAATGGGAAGCCATGTTTTGGCCCTTTGATGTGTTTGAAGGAAATAAATTATATTTAATCTTGACCTGTAACATTTTTTGGTGTTTTTTTAAATAATTCAAATATTTTATTTATTTATTTCTTTAATAATTTATACGGCAAAATATTAAACATTTTATATTTATTATTAAAAATTAAAATCATTAAAAACGGAAACTTTGATTTTTCCCCTAATCAGTCTTAAAGGTATTTAAATATAATTTAGTTCTGGAAATGGTTAGGAAGTAGTAAGAAAATATAGAAGGAATCCATTTTTCCACCAAAAAGTAAACTATCTATGTAGATATTCACCCAGACTGATTTTCCTGCATGTGGGTGTGTCAACAGTGCATTTGCATAAAGTTCAGAGCGGAATGCAAGCAAGGAATCGGAATATGATATCTCCTCGTTCCTTCTACTTAATAACGAGGGTGGCTTGCAAACTTCCGTTTTGAGGGTTTCCCTTTGGCACTGTGGACCAAAAATATTGTTGCATACGTTGATGTTTCGCTGGGTTTCAGATTGCCATTTCCATATCCATTCCCCAGCTTTATTCCCCGTTTCAGCGGTAAGCCAGTCAACTCAATTTTAAATACAATTTTCAGCTCAATGCGTTTACACACTTGTTATTCCTGATGTTGTCGTTACTTGGTGTTAAGTAAATGTTGTCGCTAGTAAGTGGCAAAAGGGAGAACCGCAAAAAAAGGAACAGGATGTAAAAAAAAAGAAAAGGATACATAAAGGTTCCCTCGCCATTTCGCCCGAGGCCCCAATCACGATTCCGTCCCGTACAGTCTGCCGCAATTCCGCGACAATCTTTCATGTCTAAACTTAGTTTATAGCAATTTGATTTGCCCGCCATCTGATTCGATAAGCCTGCTCCGTGCTCCTTGCTCCTGGTTGTTAGCTGTTGGTCTTGCGGAGTGTTTATGCTGCACAATTTTATTTACATAATTTACATTGTGTGCCGGGGACTTCGACAGGATGCAGTGGGTCGAACTAAGTGGGATACAGTCCATCTTGCTTGTTTGCCAAAGGCTTTACCATTTTTCTGATATAGGATCACTTAAACGTATCGAATGTTCACTCTAATCTTTTTGATGTGGTAAGTTATGGTATTGCTTTTATTTAAGCGATAAAATTAAATAAATAATTGGATTGGAAATAACTGCTAGATTCAGACATAGTAATTCAAAGAAAAATATTAAAATAAATTAAAAAAAAAATTAAAAATTTTATTAAAATAATTTTTGTAAATTTGCAACTGTTTTTTATGTTGTTTTTATAGTCCCCCGATTTAATGGCAATTTGTTACTCAATCAACCTCCTTGTTCAAACTCAAGGTACTCACCCGAGTAGTAAGTCAAATAGGACTCGTTGTGATCCTCGTAGCCGCCCCGCTCGCCGTTCGGGTTTTCCTCGAGGGGATAATTGTTGATGTCATACGATCTGCCTGAGGCCATTATCCTGGGCCGGTCCTCCTCGATGACACTCTCCATTTCCTCCTTGAAGATGTCAAAGATATTGGCCGTGCACTTGAGCTAACAACGGGAAATGGGATGGGTTGGGTATAGGTTTATTAGTATCTCAACTGGTGCGGACTGTACTCGTGGCTTACCCTCATCTGGCTCTTGAGGAAATGCTGATTGGTGACCATGAAATGTATGGCACTCGTCACCGATTCCAGGGTGCTGTTCTCCCGCTTCTCCTTTTGATAAGTCTTTATGTGATGTGGCGGCACCTACAAGAAACGAATAAAGATGAATAGTGTCAAGTGACATCTCTCTCGAAATTGCAGCGAAATCAATTTGCAAATATTCCGTAATCCTTTTCTCGATGAAGTGGGCCGGCAATATGAAAGCGAAAACTATTCCCCCCGACCAAACCGACTGACACTTTTGCCCCGAAAAATAAAGGCGACCAACGACGCCAGAGCGGCCGAGGCAAATTTATAACTTATGAATGATGAATAGATTTACGCTTGAGTGATTAACTAGAGCAGATGATGGTGATGATGCTGGCCAGGATGGGGGAGCAGAACGGGGGGCAGGGGCCAAAGGACATGGGTGAGCTGTGTCGAGAAGACGAGGCCACTTTGTTTGCGGTGAGTTTAGTTTGAAGTGCCTGGCAGATACGATGCCCTGGCCTGCTCCGCCCAAGCCACCCAAAACCATCCAACCACCCATAGCTGACAGCACACATGATGGCTGTGGGCGGTGAATAGTGGGTGTGGAGTGGGTGAGTGGTGCTCCTGTTGAAATGCGCTCGTTAGCTAAAAGATCAAGTGGCACCCACACCCACTCCCACATGGCCGCCCACTGTAGGCAACACTCAAGTGCTGTTTGTGTTAGTTTTCCCTGCTTTATTTTCGTATATTTATAAATATGTTTTTTGCTGAATTGCTTGTTGTGATGGCGATTAAATCCGAAACTTTGCATTCCAAATTGCATGTTATTTATTCTTAGGAGGGATGCAAAATATTTGATCGATTTTACTTTACTTAAAGATAGAATTTATACCCGTAAATTGCAATTACTTCTTACAGGTTTTTGATTGACATTATGTACAAACAATTTTAAAATTTGATAAATATTTGCATGAATTACTTGTTAGAGATAAATTTAAAGTTACAAACAAGATAAATATTAGTCGGATTTATTTTAATATTTAAAATCACTTCGAAATCTCTTAAAATGCTCCTAGCAAATTAAACTTGTACACTGAAGCTCTTATTCCTATGACAGATTTGTACCTGCTGACTCATAAAAGCGACTTCATTTACTTTAGAGTTAAACGCAGACTAAGCGCAGCGAACTTACAACTTGATCTCTGACCTACGAGAACAGACTAACAAAGGGCGCAGGTTTGAAATATGACTTGTACGGGCCTCCGTGACATTGACAACGCATTTACTATACTCCAGCTGCCACCGGCTAAAGGTAACCCACTGTCTGGATTGGGGAAACAATAACAATAACACCAGCCGAAAGTCTGGGAGAAAGGCCGTAATGTTCTGGGGCGGCCATAAAAACGCCACAGAGAAAAACTAGCTGACAACCTAAACGTTTCTTGAAAAACCGAACGCAAAATGCCAGGACATGTCAGCCATCCTCCTCCTCGTCCTCTGGCAGCCCCTCATCACACCTGTGCAATCATGCGGAGACAGCAGCTGGGCGCAAACTGGCAGGAGGCACTGTGCCGGTATGACCTCCTGTTGGAGTCGACAGTCGACTGCTGTGGTTGCGGCCATAAAACATCCAGACCAGCCCAGAACGGCCCAGAACAGCCCATCCAGCCATTCTGGCCAAAAGCGGAATGGCATAAAAACTGACGGCGTATCAAAAAATGTATATAACCGAAGAGGCGAAAGAAAAAGCGGGCTGGGTTCTGGGTTCTAGGCAAATATAAATGCCAAAAGATGGGCCTGCAAAATGGAAACGCCGCACTCGCAGGTGCCAAAAAGTATGCAACAGACGAGCAATGAAAAATCGCACACTAAACGCAAAAAATTGCAAAACCATTGCAATGGCCACGTTTCACCTGGATTTTCATTTTTTTAAAACAACTCGATTGATCAAATGCGAGGAGGCAATTAAAGAGTTTACTATTTAATGTACTGCAATTGGAAACTGTTCGGGTAAAGGCAAATGTTTTCAAACGATTTGCTGGCCAATCTCTGTTTTATTGTGGGAAATCCAAATTATTTAGGCTATTAAGACTGTTAGAAATTAAATTTAAATGCCATTTAAACACTACCAATTTAAATGATTGTGCTATTAAGTTTAAATGAAAAAGTTAGCTATTTTATAATTTATTTAATTGTGATATTAATTAATTTAAAATAATTCAAATCTTTTTTATTATTAGAAATTTTATTGCAACAAGATGACCACTTAAAAGTACTTTAATAATTTCAAGAAAACTGATGATTTAATTAATTAAGGAATTCCCCAATCTCGCAATAAACTTGCATTAGCCAACCTCTATTTCGCACTCAAAGTGCATTCAAACCAGGAACAAAGTTTCAGCCCCCTTTTGAAACCAATGACTAATTGAAAAACTGGCGGCTCATCAATAGAAGGCGATCAAAGACCTCCGTTCACCGTTTTCCGAAATGCCTGCTAATTGTAGGGCGGTGTAGGAGGAGTGGGCGGAATGGCCGGAATAGGCGTGTCCGGGTGCCGATAACAGTGGTAAACGAAACCAAAACTTACCACAATACCATTAATAGTCCATGTCAAATTAGCAGCCGGTTTCGAGTATTTAATTGAGCAATTGCCGTCGACCAAATCGCCGATGCGATAGCGTGCCTGTATCCCGGTAACCACAGTGTGCTGTTCCGGCAGCTCTGCAAAAAGTGGGCCAAAAAGTGGGTCGTTAGTCGTCGTTAGCCAAGGAATGGAAATGTAAAACTGGCCCAAAAGGCACCAAGTCGGCGGTCGGTCTCAAATAGATTTGTTCTAATTAATTTGCTTGCCTCGACCGCCGCCTGGCCCTCCATTAGCCCATTGCAATGCTTAGTTTATATGTATATTTTTTTGATTTCCAGAATCTCTTTCTTTCTTTTTTTACTTACCAACCACCTCCATTTCGCCGGACACCATGGCCGTTTGAAACGTGGGCGCCTCCACGGATATTTCGCATGTAAATTTTCCCGAAATATTCAGCGGCACCGACTGCAGGACGACGTGGCTCTGATTCGAAAGGTTGCGCTGCAGAGAGGAGAAAAGAGAAAGGAGAAAGCGAACGGAGAAAGTCAGCAGAGCGGCGGGGAAATGAAGAACGTAATAAAAATTAGTTGCTTCAAAATTGGCTGGACGGGGTGCATAGAAATTGAATATAGCCCAGAGAGTGGAAAGTGAAAAATGGGATGGGGGAAAAATATGAAAATGTTGTCTTGGTTTTGCTGAATGACGAAAAGCACAGCAGCTGGCGGTGCAAGATTGCCGGATGAAAAGTGACTGCAAATTGAGGGCATAAAGGTGAAGGGTTGATTTTAATGCTCAAGGGTTCATCTTCATTTGATTAAGGCGTTCTTTGACGCAAAGCAACTTGACACAGGGCTTTGAGGTAGCTGCTTTCTTTATAATCACAAGTGCAATCCTTATCCCGTCTATTTCGTGGGCTCTTGAGCTTCTAATAATACGAAAGTAAGGAGCATCGCTTGAGGCATTTAAAGTGCACTTTTATTGGTAACTTTTCTTAGTTTAACTATTAAAAATTTAATTTTTTATAGCTTATACTAAATTTTGACATAGTCTCTATTTAAATCACTATAACGCTCTTCATAAGTTCTTCGAATAAAATGAGCATTTTATGTCGATAATAACGCTGGCGAAATTTAATCTTTCGAAGAGAAAACGGGGAAACCTCATATAACAATTCACTTAATAAAAATCAAATTTAATAAATTGCATTTAATATTGTGCGTAATTTTCAGGATAAATAAATGTCACATAAATGCAGTGGAGAGGACGAAATTAAATGGGGAAGTGGTGGGCGGTGAAAAGGTCATTGGTAGTTCCAGAGGATCAATGGCTGAAGTTCGAGCGAATGTTTAACCCAATTTGTTGCCAATGATGCCTAATTGGCCCTTGTGTATTCCGCCGTTATAATTAAAGGTGGCCACTACCCTTTCTAAGGGTCTTTTACTTTTTAAGATTCAATTTATTTTAAGTACAATTTGTAACAATAAAAGTTTTCCTAAAAATCTACCTAGCACTAACAAAATTTTAAAAATGTAGGGAATTACGATATTATAATTTTGGCAATTAAAGCGGAAATTAAATAAAATAAATAAATAAATTGATGTTGGATTTTAAGAACTCTAAAAATAATTGTTTAGTAAGTGTATTTAGCGCTTCGTTTTATGTTCGCTCGTGTCATTTTCCCCAGGGGCCTTATGCAATCTGTATATATTGTTTTTTAATGAGCCGCAAGTCAATCCCAAGCGCGACTAATTGGCCACGCCCAACAACTCTTAACGGATCCGGATCCGTCTCCGGATGGACTGGCATAATTACAACGTGGGGCAGTGGGGCAAATAAGCCGGCAAATGTCGTTATGAAAACGAATACTGTGAGTTCGGGGAGCCGGCAATCAGCCATTATGGATATAATTTACACGCAACTGCAGTAACATGTGCGCGTTATGGGGACATGGATATGGATACAAGGATGTGGATGTAGAGCTAAGGGGAATTATCCATATCCACATCCACATCCATGTCTGGGCACTGCTGGGCCTGTACTTACCTCGACATTGAGACCACTTGTCATGGCAAAGACCTTCATCGCTGGATTCTCCTTGGGCGTATAGCGATAAAACTCTCGCTTGCCCTTATACCATTTCACCGAATATAGAGTATCGTTTTCCATATCGTAATTACACGTGAACAGCGCGTTGCTGCCACGTTTCACCGCCTGTGGTATCATTACCGACACATCCTTGAGTGCCACAATAAAATCTGCAAATAAAATGAGTTCGGGGGTAAGTGAATTATGCATGAGTCCAAGGGGGGATCGTAAATATAAAGTGTATTTTAAAAATATACGATTAAAAGTTTAATTGGCGCGGCTCTTGAAAATGCTCCCGTTTAATAATGAATTTTAGAATTGTGAATAATAAACACTTGAATTGTAATCTTCCCCTACTAGTTTGTTTTTATGGACATTTTTATGGACATTTTTCTAGGCCCAACAAAAAAAGAAAAAAAGGTGAATGGAAAACTGACCTTTCCCCCACACCTTCGGATTCCGATTGGACTAGCTAACTACTATGCCAACCCTTCCTTTGATAGGCGAGTGACCAGCTGACCCGACCACTGCCTTCCGTTCGATGTTTCAAATGACAGCACAAAATGTTGCAAACAAAGTAGAGTCCCATCCAACCACCGATTTCTCGATTTGCTTTCATTTTTCCGCCCTTTTTGCTCGTCCCTATCATTTGGCTACTCTCGTGAATGGTTGAGCAAAAAATAGGATGACTGAAAATAATTATTTGTTTTTAAAAAAGATTTTGAGTTTATTACCAAAAAGAGTCTTATATATATTCTTCAATTTAAATTAAATTTTTCAAAATATATTGATCTTCGTTTTAATAAAAATTGTATTATTTAAAACCCGCATTATATATGCTTTATCTGATAATTACTTATAGATTCTTTAATATTTTGTAGCTATATTATATTCCCATATTTATTGTTCTGAATTAAAATTCAAAATACATTTTTATTTGTTTAAATATTTTTCTTTGCAGCATTAACTTTTGCAGTGCATGTTGTTTTTTGTTACGTTGCCTTTGGTTTGTTTTTCTGTTTCTACCGGTGCACAATGCTTTTGTTTCCCATATTGACCCATATAACGAGCGAGCATTTTGTTGTGCCCTCCGAACTTCCGACCCCCGAGTCTCTTTCACCCATCAACCCACCGACCTTTCGACCCCCACTTGATGTGGCTGCATTTATCGTAGGGCGCACAAAATTGTCCTTCAGCTGCACATTGTTGTTTAGTACTGACCGCCACCCGATTCCCAGATTCCCAGATAGCCAGAGATACCCAATCCTCTCGATCTCCCCGCCCCCAAGGAACCACAGCAAGAACAACAACTTTCCCAGCCATTTTATTTTGTTATAAAAAACTTTTACAATCTACGTTTGTTAAGTATTTTAACTGCTTTCCCTGGTTAGAAGTGGGTGTGTGTGTGAGTTCGGGTTTCTACCTTTCCCTTGATATATTCGTGTGGCTGTGCAATATAAACCAATGAAAATTGCAGGGCCAACTCTTCGTATCATTCACTTTCCTTTCCCTCTCCCCGTTCCCCTTTCCCCTGGGCTGGGAGAAAGTTCTGTGTCTGCTCTGGGTGTTTATCTGTCAGTTTATGTTTACAAATGTCCACTTTTAATGGTTCACCATTTAACTGGAGGGACGCCAACAGAACTTGCACAGAACCCAACAAAAGTTGGATATCCTGGGATGCTACTGCTTGACATGCTTTACCATACATATTGTTATGTTCTATTGTCTGGCTTTTTATGCTTCTACGTCAGCTTCTCCTTATTTTGCTTTCCTTCGTGTGGTGCTGCATAGTTGTTATGACTTCTATAAGCCATTTGAAATGACTACCTCTCAGCCATCTGCTATACACAAGTGCTACTAACATTGATTGTATTTTTCCTGAAACTATTGTAAAATAATTATTTACAATAAATAATCCTCCTGTTTTTTATTTGGCATTCAAAAACACTATATTAATTTGACAAAATAAATTGCTAAGCCCCTGTCGATCCCACAATAAGTAGTTTTAGTTTTGGTGGCTTACTAAAAGCTTACTGCAAAAATGCTAACAAATTTATGTTCTGGTTTCCAATGGCACTTTTTCATTGATTTAGCTGCTCGGCTGAGTCGTTGACCGCAACTTCAACGTGTATAATTTGCAATAAAACTTTACAGACGAAATGCATTTAATTTGGGCACATTAAATTATATTAAAAGCTGATCAAAAGTTAAGCAGCAAAACAAAGTGCCAGACAACACAAACAAAACAAACAAATGGGAAAGGGAAAATGAGGTCTCCTCTAAGTTGCCTTGTAAGTGCTTCTCACACTTAGGTGAAGCCTCTGAAATTTGTATTATTCTACATATATACGACATCTATATATTGCAGACTCAAAGCAGACTCCAGACCGAGACGCGACCACAGAACTCGACCAGAAAAAAGGAAAAGCTCAACGGGAAAACGGGCAAACGGCAACCGATGACGACGATGGGCATTGTAACTGACATGGCTGTCAACACTGTAGCCATTGCCAGGAAAGGACCTCGTACTGCCTCATCCACATCCATCTCCACACTTTGCAGTCATTTCAACTTTGGAATTTCAATAAGAGTCTCGGCGAGTGAAAATGCCGCAGGTGGTAGGCCCACAGAGTCCCGGGTCGATGGGAAAACCAAGTTGCCGGCTGGCATAAAGAAAGGCAAATAAACCAGAAAAGTAAATACATAAATTAAAAGTGTAAAGGCGAAAAATGTTTAATTCGCGAAGGGATGCGTTGGAAGGTACTCAAATGGAATGGATTGGCTGAAGGACCGAAGCGATGAGGTGGTAAAATTATAGACCTATAAAATATAAGACATAAACTAATAGGTCATTGGGCAGATCTTAAAGTTCGGTTTTCCGTTTCATTATAACATGCCTTTCGTTTTATGAAAATAAAAAATAGTTTTAACTTGGGTGATTGAATACAAATAAATCTTTTGAGTTGATAAAAAAAGAAATACAAATTTAATTCTTAATTTTGAATTATACGAGGCAGGAGAATCCAGTTATTTTTAAGAAATTTCTGTTCCCTCGAACTTCAGTCACTATATCATTTTGCACCCACCACTTGCCAAAGTCAAGTCCCAAAAGTAATGCGTTTTTTTTTAAGCCACATCTAACTGGCTATTTTTTCCGCCCAGCTCCGAAAGCATTTCTAGTCCTTTCTTTTCCCTACGCTTCCCCGTCCTCTGTTTTTCAGGCTTTTGGTTTATTTTTCAAACAATTTTTTATCATCAGCTGTCAATAGTTCAGGCAGCTGACCCACCGAACGGGGCAAGCAAAACGGAAAATAAGCCAGAAGGGCGGGTAAAAAAAGAGAAATCATTACATAAAAAATGTTTTATGCTCTGCTATTGCAACTTTGACCAAGCTAAAAGCAACAACTGCAGCGAAAAGGATGAAATTATTTGTTTTTGTTGTGTAACATGCTCCCTGGCTTTGGAAGTAGTCCAAACTTGCACGTATAAATACATTTTTGATGCCGACTTTGTTGCTCCTGTTCTTGTTGTTTTCGTTTGCAGCTTCATTGCTTGCCATAAAAACTAAAAAATCGCCAAATAGAAATAAACGCATTTTTATATGTATCTGTATTTATGAACCCCATAAATATGTCAAATAAATTACGAAACAGTCAAAATATTGTGCCATGTTTGTGCTGCCAATGTGTTTGTGTTTATGTGCGAAGTCTTATAAGTGTGACTATTGAGCCGTCCTCTTTTTTGAGGTATAAATCTGCTTCGGAATTTTTTACTTTAACTTTATAAGAGAAATATTTCCATGGGCGATTTAATCATGGAAGATTTATTTTATGATTATAAGATTTAATTATTTTCATGTAAAAATAAATTTTGGTAAGTATTGTTGTATAGTTTTTTAATCAGTCGCAGCCAGACTGAAAAATTTAAATTTAATAATTCCAAATCATCTATTTAATATTGCTTTCCATCTATTTAAGCACACACGAAATGGTTGCTGCTTGTTCAGCATTTAATATTCTTTGATACTCGATTTCGAAACACACATAACAAAAACTTCTATCTCTAAAATTGTCCGCTAATTTGGGTTTTCGCTTTTGTTGGTTTTCTGTTTTGGTTTCGGTTTTGGGTTGTGTTTTGTTTTCAGAGTGTCATAAAATTTTGCGGCCAACGTTTCGGGCCCCCAATGACAAAAACAAGCGCAAAGAGTGCGACAAAGCTCAGCCCGCAGACAATTTCATTAGGATAG
Organism: Drosophila takahashii; assembly: GCF_030179915.1. Classification (NCBI taxonomy): domain Eukaryota; kingdom Metazoa; phylum Arthropoda; class Insecta; order Diptera; family Drosophilidae; genus Drosophila; species Drosophila takahashii. The sequence goes on along the minus strand of NC_091678.1, from coordinate 11,683,805 downwards.
AAGTTAAAAAAAATTACTCACATTATGAGATACTCAATGGCAGCGAAAAAATGGGTGGGGCGGGGGTAAAAGCCTAGAAATGAGGGTGGCCAAAAGCAGTAAAAGGCGAAAACCAAATGCAGAGTTTCGCAGTTTTCGGCATTTACCAAAATGTTTGTCACTGCAATGCATGGCACTCATATATGACTATGATTGTGTGTATGAGCAAAGGACACTTTGTCCTGTGTGTTTTTATTTTTTTGAGGTTTTTTGACAGGGGCGAATGGCCGGGCGGAGGGTCATTTGGCGCTCTATGCGCCGGGGCTATTAAATAAACATGCAAATTATTGCGCAATTTTTGATTACGATTTTTCAACACGAGGCAACCCGACGTAGGGGACAACAACAATAGCAACTCTCTCCTGCATATTTGTATATGTAAATCGAGCCACTACCAGATATAGCCACCCTGCACCACCCTGCTTTACAATACGCCCCGTGGTTTCACCCTGCAATCTTTGCATGCATTCAACACTCAACGCCTATTTTGCATACAAATTTTATTATTATTGTATTGAATTGGAGCCGCGACAATGGCGGCAGACTCCCACTTTTGTATGAGCTTTGTTTGCTTTTTCGCCACTCTGGTTTGGCGATTTTTTTCTCGCTTTTTCGGGAATTATGTTAAATGAAAATCTGTGCAATTTTTAGCATGACACTTGTTCGTTGTCATGTTTTTTCGTTATGCATTGTGCATCACTTCAAATTGAATATATCGAATCGGCTGCGAAAATATAGGATAAAATATTTAAACAAAGATTTAATCATAAGATACAGAATTAAGAATTAATTGGAAAATGTTTAAGCTATACGGAAATTATAAATACGAAAAAGTTTAGCATTCATCTTTCATTTCTTCACAGTGTGCTTAGTTTTCAATGCGAGTTTATTAGTTATTAATTTTATTGTTGTTTATTGTTTTGGTCATAAAATAGAATTAGATTCCAAAACAATATTGCTTTAATTGTTGAATTTTTGATTTAATTTTATTTAATTAACATTTTTATAATTCATTTCTATAACAAATTTGTAAAGAAAATAGATTTTAAATAATCATTTTAAGAAAGGGACTACATAGTGAAATGTATCATCTTTCGGTCATGCTTTATTGAAGTCATCATTTGTAGGCTGGCCAGGATTTAAACGAAATGACGCTGGGAGTTTAGCACGAAAGTCTGCAGAGTGTAGACTATCGTATAAACATAGTATGTGTATTCACAGGCGACCGCCAAAGCGTCGCCAAAAGCATCATCACACATGGAGACCAACAAAGCCCTGTGCTTTGACCCCGCCCATCAAGCGGCGCTTCTTCAGTCAAATAGAACTTGCCGTAAAAACACATTTCCATTGATATGCAATGAGATGGTGGGGCGGAGCAGGATACTTCAAAAGGGACGTTTGCGCTCAGCTTTGTCTTCTCCTGATTTTATCGCGAGAAATTCAGGGACTCCAATAAATTGCATCCATAAACCCATTAATTTGATGATTTTTTTTATTTTTATAATTATAACAACTACATAGATAAAAATATATGAATCTAATATATATTTTTATCTATGTAGTTGTTATAATTATAAAAATAAAAAAAATATTATATAATACTACAACATGCCAATAGATTTTTAGCGCTTCCCTGATGATTCAACACCATCTAAAAAAGAAATTGTTGATTCCCCCCTTTGGATTTATTTGCGTGTGGGAATTTTGGAGCGGCGGATGACAAGTACGAAGTGTGCAATGTGCCAAATATAAACATAAATGGTTTGCCGGGCTCTCGAGTGCCAGTGGAAGTGGGGTGTGTCAACTACCTGGTCGACAACAGTGGCTGAAAGCCCGCATGCAGAATGCATAGATACAAATATACTTTTTGTTTTTCAACCGGCAATCTTCCGTGGCCAGCTGCAACTGCAGTTGATGGATCGATTTGTTTGGCCCTCCGAACCCCTGTCGCAATTCCATCTAGACCGACTCGTCTCATCGATGGTTGCATAAATTAAAATTCGTATTTCTTGTAAATATTTGTACCGAAAAACGATTTCCTCCATATGTGCACAGGGAGTTTGCATTTCGAGTGGTTCTCCATGAATGCTTCAATGACTCAAACTGTTTGTAAATGTTGTACATGAGCACTGTATTTTTGAGAGCTTAGAATATTGTTTAGTTGATCTGGGAGATGGAAAAGAACAAAAATAGGAGTATATTACGAAACTAATAGCTTGGGAATATTTACTAAAATATATTTTAAAACATTTTAAAACTTCTTACAAAAAATATGTAAATAGTTGCACGTTAAAGTTACTTATTTATAATTAATATATTTATTTTAAATTTTTGGTAACCCTTCCAGTGACAGAGATAATAATGGGATACCTCAAGCGAAATTATTAAGTGAAGCAAAATATAAATATATCAAACTCATAACTTCTTACGAAAACGATGTAAAATGTTGCACTTTGTAGTTATTTTTTCATTTATTTATCTTAAATTTTTTGTTAACCCCCTAGTGACAGGGATATGAATGGAATGCCTTAACTCATGCGAAATTATAAAGAGAAGCAAAAAATAAATATATCAAACTGAATATAAAGGTCCTGATTGACTGTCTATTGGTGGCTGGGCCCTTATCAGTTTGTATTTATTTGTTTTCCGGACGGTAAAGTTTTTGTTCCCCATCAAAGTAATTTCTTTTGCTATCCGAGAGTTTTCGACAATGACGGTAACTATATGCGATATATGTACAATATACGTTTCGGAGTGTGTATATATATATTATAGGTGTGGGGCTATGCTATTCGCCAGACATCGGGCCGTCAAACAAACCAATTTTCACTGCTTTTCCAATAACGTGTCCCATGCACCGCCCCTCGATCTGCTGTTAAATGTAAACTGCAAATTGTTGGTTTCCATTTTTTTTCCCCCTGACAGGACGAAGTGGGGTAGTTTCGGTTTGGGTTGGGTTGAGTTTTTCAGGCGAATGGAATCGTTGGGTTTTTGGTAACAGCTGCGCTGTTAAAAATCGAAATGAAGTCTGACTCTTTGGCCAGACTCCGAGCGTTCTTAATTAAGGCATTCTGATAGAGAACTCCATGGCCGACAATGGACAATAAAGGATTTCAACTTTTTGCTGCACATCCCGTTCACCTTATTGTTTCCCCCCAGTTGTACTTTTCATTTTTATTCCTTTTCTGTTAATGGACAGTTTTACCATTTGCGTATTGCCTAACCAAAAAAAAATGGGGAAGTGGGGAAGAGGAGGCACCTAGGTAAATATCGAGATACCAGAGAGAGCCCCAAAATATCAATTTATCTTTAGTCCAGAGCTCAGGAGAATTGTGCATGCTTTGCATGAGAAGTGGACGTGGCTCCAGGGGCACGTAATGTTGCAATTTCTCAGCAACGGAGAGGGAAAAACCCAGGGAAAACCAGACCGGAAAACCTGCTGCCGTCGAGTGCCTTGTTTATGCAATGACGACGCATAAGTAGCAAGTTGATTTCGGTCCGGGGTCTCCTGCATTTCGCCATGGAGGGAAAAACTGTCTGAAACAAAATAAATTACAAAACAATGTTGCCGGGCAGCCACGCCCACCCAATGCCAGGTTCCCAGGCTCCTGAGTTTTCCGTGTGCAGTTTCCACTGCTGTCTGCCATTTCCCAGCACCTTAGCATCATCGTTGCTACTTGACATGCTGGCATCTTCGGATCTGTGGGCACTATAATCTAAGGAAATTTATGTGAAAGCCAGGCGGTTCGAAAGGAAAAGGGAAAGTGAACGGGAATTGAAAAGCCGAAGGTCTCGCATTCCGTACATTTTGTTTATGCCACTCAAATGGAGCTTTTGGGATTATTGATTGGTCTGGGGGTTTGACATTAGCAGTGGACAATGAAGAAAATGGGCTGCAGACATGACACAATTTGAATGATGGCTGTAAAAAAGAAAACTGATTAAAAAATAATATACAAATCTTAATCGATTTAAAAATATAATCTAGAAACCAACATAATAACAAAAAGCTGTGGAATATTATTACTTTATTTTAAAATATGAGATTCCAATTCATTTGCGGCTTCTAACAAATCCATTTTCATATTTTTCTCTACTACAGCAAAAACATTTCTAGCTCATGTCAAACTTGCCTCCTTGAAAGGACGTTCATACATTTAGACCCGCAATCACAAAAACTCGAATGTCCTTGTATTTAGCATTTTAATTGATTGTAGCCACTTGATTTATAACAAGCTTGGGCCCTCTCTCTCTTAGTTATATGTAAATATTTGCTGATTTATTGGCCAGTCAGCCAGGGTTATTTCTAATTGTGTAAATGTTTTTGGTTTTGTTTGACTGGGATCATCGATTGGCCATATATCATCTGACCTCGAGGCTAAGTTGACAATTTTCTCATTGATCAAAAGCCCAAATCGTAATTTTCAAAGAAACTGCCCGCAAATAAGCTGTCAAATGCAAAATAGTCCCGGATTCCACCTTTTGAAGATGAGGAATTGGCCTCCACATTACGCATACGACCCGTTGCACCCCGAGAACCACATGTAAGTTGAAATTGGCCACAAAGCCTTCGGTGTGGGAGTTCACTTTCGTTTGCGAAGACCTTTTGACACAGAAGCCCCAGTTGTTGTCCAATGTTTGTATCTGGCATTTCGGACTGGTGTCTGTATTTGGCTTGGGTCTTGGGTTTTGGCTTTCGGTCTGCTTTTGTATTAATTGCTGTGACATATTTAAGTTGAGATTTTATTGTTCTCCGTCTCTGTCCCTGGGCATGAGCTGCCCTTCTTTCTTTCTTTGTTTGCGTGGCTGAGTGTGTGTCTCTGTGCGGTGCCTCGGCCAAATTGATTGAAATTACTACTTAAGTCAAGCTACAAGTCCCCCCAAAGGAAAGCCAACTGGCAGCGGCAGCTCTCGCAGAGATGGCACAGTGGGTTAATGTTTGAAGGGATAAGCCTCAGAAATGGTTTGTAAAATAAGGCACTAAGAGTTCTCGTACTAATATGTCCAACCTGCACAACTAATAATATGTAAAAACAAAATCCTGAAGAATTCGAGGTTTTTTTAAACAGAGAGAGAGGGAGGAAAATCTTAGTATTATCTATAAAATGTGCTAAATCTTCAACTCCTTTGTTATAACACAAAAGTATTTGACAAGTATCCACTATGGCTAATGATTAACCAATTTCAGACCCACTGTGCGATTCTAGTAGGAGGAAGGGGGGTCTCCGGCTCATAGCTTTAGAGGACAGGCAGAACATTTCATTTGAAATCCACAAGGCGAAAGCCAGCTAGGATTTGTAATGAAGATATACAGACACGTTCCGAGATACAAACACGCACGGGGCAAGGGATACAATCGCACACATGTCCGGCTCAAATCACTTAGTTTCACATTACAAAGCCATCCTGACGAAGGAGGCGAACTCCTTTCTGCTTGTGCGCTTCCTCGCTTGATACTCATCGAACATATAAATTAATGAATTCGATGCTTATCAATAGTCGTAGCAACAACAATAACATCACTAAGTCGGCTCTTGGTCCTCTTCCCCTATTAGTTGGCCTGGTTAGCTTGTTTTATTTGCTTTATTCGCTGGCCCCCGATTATGTTCGAGTGACTGAGATTTGCAGTGTCTTGTCCAACTTAAAGTCAACGCAAAGAACAAGAAAACAGAGCCCGACGTTTTGGTTTCCACACATTTGTCTTGTTCGCATTTATTATGGCACATTCGCTTGATAAAAGACTCGGGCCCCTTCAATCATCCCATTGTTGTTCGGGGGCTTATCCCTTGGGGTTTACCCCCTCCAACTTCTCAGTCTTTTTTCTAGCCGGGGATTTGTAATTTGGTTTTGATAAGGGCCAGAATTCAGAATCCAGAGTTCTGTGCTTTAACTGATTCGTCTAGCGGTTATCTATTTTATTTTCGCATTAGGAACCATCCAAAGTAGCTGAAGAAAGTGGAGAATTTCGCTACTTACAGATGTCATGCTCAAAGGGATTATATGATCAATACGTCTCGAGAAGCTTGATAGTAATGTACGCTTTAATTTAATGAGTTCAGAGTACTTTAATATTGCATAGATGTAAATATTTAAGTTATTGCCCAGTTACCAAGTGCTTGGACATTTCAAACCGATAGCCCTAATGAAAACTTCTGCAAAGCAGCCTAATTAGAAATGAATGTTACTGTGCACACTGCATGCTCCACCTGCCTGGTTTACCTTATAACTTCCCTTTGCAAATCAAAAAAGGGCAATAACGACGGGGCTAAGCGAAGTCTGCCAGTCCCTTGGCCCATTCATAGTGATTTTAAAATGCAGTTATGCAAGAATCTGATGCAATCGCCGGCAAAATGGGAATAGAGCGAGAGCAGTGTCGACTGGCAAGTGGATTTCTCGATTTCTGGAATGGGACTGAAACTGGTCAAGGCATATCCTGAGTCTTGGCAGCTGAATGGAGGCAATAAAGATGGTCTCCTTTGAGCTGGGGGAAATCCAAATCGGATTCCCATCAAAATGCAATAAGTGGCCTATGGATTGGTCATATTCGATCCCAAATGGGCGCCTCAAAAGAAAAAGGAAGCAGAAGGTCGTCAAACATTGTTGGAATGTATGCTATGGAGAGCTTGAAGAGGGGATAATTGATAAAAGCACTGTTGCAAAATACCAGAAATGCTGAAATTTCTCGGAGTGATGAAAGTGGTTTATTTATTAATCATATATTCAGAATCCCCAGCCATGTAGATGTTTTTCCCAATTATTTCCCGCTGTGCACTCACATTATTAGTTCGTTGCCCCAAGAACTTTGTCTCTGATTGATTTTCCACCCAACCCAAATACAAAACCGAACATTGCCAAAGAAAACTTTCTTCGAACTGCCATAATTTCTTAATCTACATCAACTGTTGACAGTTTTATTAAAAAAATTTTCGCATCTGACATGCCAAATGTGAACAAATGAACAGGAAACGGAAGCTGTACGACAAAAGCAACTCAAAGTGGAGCAGTCGCGGAACCAAAAAAACCAGAGCCCAAGAAAGAAACCCGAAAACAACTCAAAAGATGTGTAAATTTGTTCGCCAGAGACAGGACGAAGGGCAAGTGCCAAATGTCACTTGGATTTGTGGTGGCTAGCATCGAAAAGTATCGAAAAGTATCCACGGGCCCCAAGGAAAATGTCTCGAAGAGAATCCAACTGCCATCCGTGGTTGTATGCTGTGTGTATCGAAAGTAGAAATGAGAAAAGTTTTCGGCTCCGCAGACCGATGGCATTTATTTTATATTTGTAGCAACTTTTACAGGGGGTTGAAATTTAGTTTAGTAATCAAAGCAAGAATTTGTCGATGGGGTGGCTCGCTCCATCGAAATCGCCCCGAAAAATTTGTTTGTTTTCGTGCAAAGGCATAAAGAACATCATAAGGGAAGCAGGGAAAAAACAACAACCGAAACTAATGTAATGGAAATTTCGAATCGAAATTATTGAAAATAAATGAAAGCAAATAAATATTCCGTGGGCATTTTATGGCTCAGGGGGCACCGGCATCTCAGGAAGGCGCTGGAGCAAGGCGTTGGCTGTTTTTATCATCTTTGTTATCTTGGGAAAATAAAGCTTTTACCGGCCTAAGGTTACTCAGCTGGATTAAAACTTTGTTTGTTTTATTCCAGACAAAAATATTCGACGCTTAAATGTTTAATACTTTTATTGTATTAGGCTTTCCAAAATCAGTAAATATTATTTTAATCTTTCCAAAACAAACTTATTTTATATTTCTGAAATTCTCTCCGGAAAGTGTATTTTAATTATCTCCTTGGTTTCCTGATCTCGGCTAATTCCTCGTTTCATGTCCTGCTTAATGGCGTGTGAGAGTACAAATTGCCTAGATTAGTGCCTAAATTAAAAGTGAAATTGAAATAAATTAAAAATTTGCCAGCCAAAGAAGCCAGACAAGAGCGTTTTAAGGGGCCACTTAGACTACCTACTTTTTTCTCACAGGCGTTAAGGAATATTTTTGATGGAATTTATGAGGCTTTCTGTGGAGTCGCATTTTCCTTTGTTTATTTTTGGTTCTGGCTGGTATGAGAAGACACAATTAAGAGGAAAGTGGGCGGGGAGAAGTGTTTATTATTTGCTAGCAAAATCAATTAGCTTAAAATTGAAAGCGTTTTATGAGACTCTCTGCTTTTCATTAGACAAATGAATGATTTGTTTACACTTGTATTTTACATCGCTGAGAGAGTCTCAAAGAAAGTTGTTGGAAAGTATTTTCAGTTCATTAGGATAAATATTTGGACTTATATTTACCACTGCTGAGACTTTATGTTGTTGAAAAATACATTTAGGTAATTAGGATAAATTCTTAGGAAAAGGCAAAACTATTAAAATAATGTTTTAACAAGATTCGTTCCCTAAAAAATAACTTCAGATTCCAACAAATTGGGTGTTGCAATCTCTATTGCGGTAGCAACACTTAAATATATCAGCAAGTTAAGTGCAAAATTCAACTTCCGGTTCCTGTCGCGATGATAAATGTTTATGTTATGACATGTTTTAAATTTTCAGGTGCATTAGTGTAAAGTGCTTTTTCCTCGCCGAAAAAGATGCCAAAGAATGGCGGTGAAAAATGTCTGTGAATTGTGCGCCAGGCGAGACGAAGAGCTAAAATGCTCTTAACACTTTCAATCTTTTTTTCCCTCTTTTATTTCTACCATTTTTGCCCTTTATGTGGCTGGCTCACAGTGTGTGTGTGTTTGTAAGTTTGTGCGGAGTTAACCACCTGACACCCGATATTAAAATGGAAAGCTCATAGAGTGGAGAAGTTATGTCCATAATGAATTTAAACCAACGAGGCGTGAGACTAGAAACTCCGGTTTTTTTTCCAGAAACTTGGTTCTCTCACACTTATTTAATTTAGCTTTTTAGAACCTTATTTAAACTGGAATATTTTAAATTTTTTATGTAATGCATTATGTTTTTACTTTTATTCTAAAGAAAGTTAAATTATTCGCATGTTAAAAAGTATTATTTGCACAAAAGGTAATTTTAAATTTAATTTCTGTTCATTATGCAAAAATATTTAGATTGATCATGTTAATATCCAATTTATAATCTTGAGAAAAATCAAAACTTTTAAAGTTTTGTTATTTATAATTCTAATTTTAAATTAAATTTTAATTCGAAAGCTTATGGATAAATGTAAATAGAATAGTAGAAAAAGATTTTTTTCTAAAATATAAAACATACAATCATTAGATTGTATAAGTGTTCCTTGCACTTCAACACTTCCTCATATGAAACCGAATGCGACACTTTTGTCGCCCGTTCGTGTATCCTGCAGGTGTACAATTTATTTTCGAGTATGAGTGCGTGTGTTAAAATTTAGCACAACATTCTTCCAGATGCACCTGCTTTAGTTTCAGCCAGACCGGCACACTCAACCCCATCCGCCGTTTTACGCATTAAGGCTCTTTTGCGATGGCGCAAAATGCAATTTATACATTTCCGTTAAGCAAGCGAAATTCCAACAATATTTTTTCGCCTCTACTCCGCCGTGTGCCGACATGTTTTTGCTTTTAGCGGAATGCCATACGGAAGCGACAACAATGTGGCGAATGCTACCACTACCAACTGCTACACACATCCAACTTCACACAAAACAGTTCGTCTATTCCCCCGAACTTCCCGATCTCTTGTAGTTCTTGTCAGGGAATTTAAACTAATTAAAATGCTTTCTAAGGGCAGCCGGAAATTTCATAAAGCAAGCAAAGCAGAGCGGCAAATCGGATTGCGTTATTTATGGCAAAATATATACCAAGGGTCGCCAGTCGCGACTTTTCCTCGTTTGCATTCGCCAGCGCCGCACTGGGAAATCAAGGAAAAATATTTAATTTTCCAAATCAATAAACACGCTGATTGCATTGCCTGACAATTGGCATCAGAGTGAGTGAGAGTGGGAGGCAATAAATCTGGGCATGTGTAAGCGATGCTTCGGTATTTATTTGCCGGGTATTCCGAATGGCCCATCCCTCCGGTTATTGGTGGTCAAAATGGAGGAGCCCGGCAGCAAGACAAACTGTCAACTTGCATGTTCAGTGGGTGGCAGGGATTTCCCCTCCGCCCCCACCCCCCGGGGGCAACGAAAAATAATTGAATTCCCCAAATGCCAAAGTGGAATTTTAATTTGTGCTCGACACTTTCTAGTTGGCCTCAGGCCCTTAAGAAAGTTCGAAGAATTGTTGCCACTGATTGCTGATCAGTATGCAAAATGTGTGCGTGCCAAAAATCAGCGCAAAAAACGCTGCGTGGCTGGGTGGCAAAAAGAGGAAAATAAAGAAAAAAGGGGGTCTGACATTGTCACACGTACTTTCATCGCTCCCCCTGAATTGATGTCTTAGAAAATTAGCAAACTCCTTTCTGCCAAGTGCCGCCTCTCGTGACTTGGCATTCTCAACACCTTTTTTTTAAGACCGTTTCTTTCATTTTTTTATTTTCTACTTCGCCATTCCTCAATCACTCTCTTTCCGAAGTATTTTTTGCAAAATTCAGATTGTATGCGAAGCATTTTTCATTATGCAATCTGTATGCAATTTTTAGCTATAAAAAGTGATTTAAATTGATGGAATGTTATCTTATTTATTTGTTTTATTTTAAGACTTATTAAACTTTTTTTTGGGAATGTATTAACCGAGAACCTATAAAGATAATTTTATACTTAAAAAATTAATTTTTTTGTACACACTAATATATTTGTAAGTAATAATAACAAAAAAAAATACTGTCCCGTTTTTTTTCTAGTAGCCCACCATTTTAAAATATAATTATGGTTACTTTTTGGGAGCGGGTGCTGGCCAAAAACGACCACCATTTTGGTTTAAAAAAGAGCGTCCTCTTTAGAACGGACATCCTACTCTTCTCGTCGACAGTATCGTGGCATTTATAAACGCATACATATGCATGAGATCATAAAGATTGCGACAGAGCCCGTGTATGTGTGAGCTTTGTGAGTGCAATGCATTTGTCATAAATGTAAAAAAGCAAAAAAAAACACTCTATAATAGCATACATGTGTGTTCGCTCACTCTGCATGTCCGTCTCACTCCCACACTATCCTCTCTCACTTCCTCCCACTCTGGGAACCTCTCGTCAACGGCATAATGAATGCATCCGGCATGCATTGAAAACTTGACTCATATTTCATACCCAAAAAAAAAACAAAAAAAGGACAGAAAAGAATAAAATTTCTACGGGTACATTGACCATCTTGTTGGGGCTTCATTGTTGTTGGTCGCCTGGTTTCTGTCAACAAATTTGTTGCATTTATATATATTTATATGTATCGTGTATGGAGGAGATTTTAAGCCAGTTTTTCACATCGTTTTGATGATATTTCATAATCTTTTATGCCACACCATCCCCAGCGTGCAAATAGTACGTATTAAATTGCATTTTAAGGCAATATTTTGCACTTTTTTTCTTTTCTGTTTTTGCATTGTGCAAATTAAATGCAATTTTTTTAAATAAAACACTTTTAAGTGCAGCTCAACCGGCTATAACGTGCGTAGGCCACTTTGAAGTTGATATACATTATGGGATTACAAAACAGAGCCGGCATATTAATTTTCAATTGCGATATATGTACAATTTGGATGGATTCCATTTTGATGAGAGAGCTGATTTAATTTGCACGAATGCAATGGACAATGAAAACGCTATGGATTTCGAATATTTCTCATTTTGGAAGAGTCAAATTTATTTATGAAGCAGTTTAATTTAAGGTAATTTGAGCTGATAGCCAATGTAATAACTTTTGAAGGATATATGATATTTATGATTAGTTAAATTACGTTTTTTCTACTGAGTAATGCAATTTTAATGATAGCCTTTTAACAATTTGTATTTGGTTGAACCCAATATACGAATGTATAGTTTTTCTACTTTTTATACCCGTTACTCGTAGAGTAAAAGGGTATACTAGATTCGTGCAAAAGTATGTAACAGCTAGAAGGAAGCGTTTCCGACCCCATAAAGTATATATATTCTTGATCAGGGTCACTAGCCGAGTCGATCTAGCCATGTCCGTCTGTCCGTCTGTCCGTCTGTCCGTCTGTCTGTCTGTCTGTCTGTCTGTCTGTCTGTCTGTCTGTCTGTCTGTCTGTCTGTCCGTCTGTATGAACGCTGAGATCTCAGAAACTACAAAAGCTAGAAGGTTGAGATTTCCCACACATATTCTTTGGCTTCCTACGCAGCGCAAGTTTATTTTAGCCGAGCGCCACGCCCCCTCTAACGCCCACAATCGCCCACTAACGATTTTAAAATGGGTCCTGCGCCCACATCTTTAAAGATTTCCGAGAAGTATAACTGCAATTTTGTTGTGTATATTTATACCTATCGAAATGTAGAAGACATTTTTCAAATCGGACCATTCATTAAAAAGTTATACGCAATCAAAATTTATATATCTATCTCCCTCGCACTCCCTTTAGCTGAGTTACGATTATTAGTCGGGACACCAACCCGACACAGCGTTCGCACTCCCTTTAGCTGAGTGACGGGTATTAGATAGTCGGGACAACAACCCGACTATAGCGTTCTCTCTTGTTATTCCTAAACTATATAGAAAATAGTAAAAACAAACTAACAAGTAACTCCTTTGTAATTCCATATTTTTCCCTAAGTAAAATGAGAATCGTTGGCATAGTTCAACCGCATTAGCCATCAGATTACGAAAATATTTTTACCTTCTGCTGCTCGACGGACTGACAAACTGACTGACATCAACCGCACTCTTCACGCAATAGTCGGATGCTGACAAAAGGCACGTCAGCCGCCTGCCTGCATTGCAGCCAAGTTGGAATGTCAGGACAGTAAACGGCAATGTCTGCTAGACAAAGACGACTCAGCGCCAGAGCCCCTCAAACTTTGGTCCTCCATCTCGCATCCCTACTCCCCCTGCAGAAGAGCTCCCAGTGCCTTAATTCCTGCATCCACCTGCTGTCTTGCCGAAATAGCAAAAACAAAAAATCCAAAGTGCAAGTTCATGTGATATGCAAAGTGGAGTGTATGAGGGAGTTTCTGTGCGGGCTTATATGCATGTGAGGTGCACTCAAAGAAAACTTTCTTTTTTTGCGGTTTATTTATATTTAATTAAGCAAGTTAAAGAGGCAATAAGTAAACTTCCGTGCTCACAAACGTTCAATTTTATAATTTATATACGAAATAGAAAAATTTTTAGATTTTTTATTTTTAATTATATAATTTATTTTCTGAGTGGACCTGAGATGCTAAACAGAAGGCCTGCCAGCGAAAGGCTGATAAAGCTCAGGCACACCAGGGCGTATGCGTGATATGTGGTATATGATCAGGATGATGATGACGATAGCGATGATGATGATGCCGTTGAAGAATGTTAACTGACTTTTGTGCATTCTGGAAAATTGAAAACGTATCTCTTGCTCAGTCGCTGCTGCTGCTGCCTTTCCATTGTGATTGAAGCTGCCCGCAGAGAAGAAACTTTTTCCAGGCAAACCTATATTGAGGGATATAGCCAATTTTGGCCTTTGTTCTGCGAGGAGGGCTTCCTAACATGTTGCATGTGCTGGGCTGGGCCAAAAATGAATGGAATAGTTTTCCCTTTTTTTGGGGCTCGAGGGTCCGATGAGTTTTCCACTTAATCCCCACATTCGGGGATGCAGTGTGCATTGTTTATTGTTTGGCCCTCAAAAGGCTGGTCACGGCAAGCACTTTCCCTTCGACAGGCCCTTTTTGTGTGCGTTTAGCATAAATTAGAAAGTATCGATCGATCTGTGGCGAAATTGAAAAGGCAACTTTGGAGCAATCGGAAAAAGTTTCGAATCAATAAGCGAGGCCAGAGAATGTTTTTCGGCTAAGCTGCTAGCCAACTGAAAATTGTAATTTCGAAGAGTACTGGGTGATTGCGCAGAGGCGAAAGGAAAATGGGGGGAAAATAAATAAAACTTGCGCCCTAACCACACATTCGGTAATTGCAAGAAAATCTCATTTAATCCCAACAAATGCGACTTCATCACGCAAAAAATTATGAAATATATATTCTCCGTCTCTAGGCAGCAATTGCTTTCGTCCCTTCTATATATCTTTATTTATATATCCTTTCCCCCCGCAGTTGGCCCTAAGTTGCCTTTTTGTTTTGCTTGTTTACACATTGTCCCGCTCGCGCCTTTTGGCCATACAAAAAAAAAAGAAGGAAAATGAATATAGCCAGCAAAAATGGCAGTCAGAAGCATTGGTTGGATATTTAGTATCGCAGTTTCTTTTGCAACATCATCATTTTGGTCTTGTTGCGGTTGGATGGTAGCATTTGAGAGGAGAAGAAAAGCTCAATGAGTTGAATCTGTTGAGTACTGAAATTGGGTGGATCAAGGAATTAGTCGCCTGGTAACCTTTCTTATTTTTTCATTACTTGAAGGCCGATTAAACTCAATCAGAAATCGAAGAAGCTGCCGTATTTGAAGAGTTTAAGAAGTGCCTTATGAAATGTATTATTATGTTTAATATTTTTAAACTTAATAAAGTTAGGATATCAATTGTCAGAGACAACAAAGGATTAAATATTTAAATTCATAAAAAATATATAATAAAATGTATTATAAAAATATTTGGTATTGATAAGTACGAAATAGTTTAAAAAACTGGTAAGTAAATGTTTGATTCAAATACACTATTTTTCAAACATTTAGAGCCACCCTCGAATTATTTAACTGCTTCCTGGGCTCCTCTTTTTCTGGCCATCGTTTCATGCAGATGAATGCGCGTATTTATGAAAAATGTTGTTGTCATCGCAGATCTTTTGTTTTTATTGCCATTTGCTGAATGTGCTTTCGCCTCCGCTTCGGCTGATGAGAAATAATGTTTGCGGAAAAATAAGATTTGTTTATTTTACGAACGATTGATTTCGTCTTCCGCTGTCCTTGCCGCTCCATTTAGCCAGCTTTTCCCCACCCGCCGCCACCCGCTTTTCCGCATTTTTCCCACCCACTTCGGCCACTTGTCCTCGCTTCATTTTGCGCGGCTTAAAAATTAATTATCGCCAAAGTCGGGGACTCATCTAGGACTCTCGTCTGTCAGCCTGGACGGCTGTCATTTATATTTGGAGGCTTTGCGCAACTTTTTGAGATATCTCATCAAAGTTTTTGTCGTCCTTCGACTTTGTGTCACTTGACTTAGCTGTGATTTGGACTCGCTCGGTTTATAATTCACTTACCAGGCACCAGGATGAGGAGCAGCATCAGGGATATCCAGCAGACGCAACCACGCCCACTTGGGGCTACATATCCATGCCCCTGGAACCCGCAGTCCTTCTTCGCCCTCCACTTGTTGGCCATTTGCATGTGATGGGTCGTCGGAATAGTCGTCGTCGGCATTGAAATAGATAGTTTTACTATTTTTCTGTAGGGGACGTTTTTTCCTTTCTCCTTTTTCTATTTTTCTTTTCTGGATCTTGCTTTACGTCCTTCCGTTCGGGCCTTATAAATATATATTGGCCAATAAATGTCAATTGAATTTGGCCTATTTCTGAGTTTTGTAGATATGGTTTACTCAGAGGCAAACACACAGCTGCAATTGTAAGAACATTTAAGTTTATGATTAGACTAAATTTATCGGCAATAAAATTGAAATAATTGCAAATGCAAAACTAAAAATATATAATTTTTATTAAATCTATATAATTTTTACAATTATAGTCGCTTTCGATTTAAATATTAAATTGAAAACGTTACTCATTTAGGATAACAATTCTCATTAATATTAAATTACAACCATTTGAGTTGCGAAACAAAAACTTTGCTAAACTTCATTGCTTTTTGATTGCCCATTAAATAATTGAGCAAAATTCAGTTAAATAATTCATTAAGTGTTGCGCTTCAGAGTTCCAGTTCTATTTGATGGCATCAGCACCATGTGCATGCCCCAGCGCTCTTGGCAAATACAGTGATTAATGCAATTAACTGCAGTACTTTAATTAAAAATCGCCTCAAACACAGAAGCAGAACAAACACACACTCTGAAATCGATTTCATTTGAACACTAATCCGTGGGTGTGTTGCACTGAGCAAATGGAAAAATAATAGCATTAAGAGCCGGGGCAAAAACTTAATCCACAGAAAAAATATAAAGAAGGGAAGTACGAGAAAAAGTGTCCAGTGGAAAAAAATTCGTTAAATACCTAAAATCACTGTGTAAAATATATGGGATATAATTGATATAATCGAGTGAGATAAAATATATTTTTTCAACAATTATTTATTCTTTTTCGTGACTTATGATTTTATGTGTTTTTCACCTGAAATTTTTAAAATATTTATTTTAGGTCAGTAACTACGATAGCTTCGTTTAGCCATTTTTTTGTTTATATAGTACTTGTAGAACTTTGAATTATTTTCCCACTCCTTTTATACCATACTGATCCCCTCTTTCTCTGTTTAAACGAGCATTTCCTAATTGTCTTTCCACTTTGCCAAAAAAAATAGGAAACCAAGCGAAACTTCAATCCGCAGTTTAATTATTTCCCATTTAAATAAAATTCACACACTCACACACCCACTGGCATTTACATACACACACATGTGCTTCATTCCATTTGCTTGTTTATGTCGTAAAAACTTCTTTTCCCTTTTCGGTTTTTTCGTCAGCCGCCTCGCTTTTGGCCATTTTCTTTTCGTTCTTGCCAGTTTTATATTCTTTTGAAACAAAAGTGACACAAATACACTTACACCCTTTTTTGGCCTTTCAAAAAAGGAAATTTTTGTATACTCCTTAATGGGTGATAAAGTTAATCGAACGATTAAACATATAATTAAAGTTATCTTTTATTGCGATTTTTTTCAGTGTAAATTATATTTTAGTTGATTTGTTTATACAAGCCGGCACTTAAAAAATGTTTCCAATCGGTTCAGGTCAAATAATGTAATCACCGCTAGGTGGCGCTCCGGAATCTCGCGGTCTCTTTAGTTGAGTAACGGGTATCTGATAGTCGACTCACGATTATAGCTCTTTTCTTTTATTCAAAATTGTCTTTTTGCAAATAAGTTTGGCATTCAGCCTTGCTACCAATGCCAAAACATTCGAAAAACAAACAAACTTAAGGGTAGAGCACTGCGAAGGAAGATTGCCCTCACACCGCATTTAAGGTAATGAGCACATACAAAATGCAATTAAAAGCTTGTTGCCAAAAATGCAATTTTGCGTATCTTTTTCTTTGCTCCCTGCTGAAAACACATAAAGGCAAGCGTACATAATTGTGTATGTATCCTTTTAAGCTTGGACTTTGCAGTTTGGGCACAGCATGCAAAGCATTAATGCATTTTATGGGCCCCAACCGACGGCGAGTGCTTTTAATGATGCACGGGTAAAAGTAAGGAAAGCGGGAAACCAAACGTGAAAATGGCCAAAGTACAATTTTTTTAAAGAGCAATTGGTCTGAAAATATAACTTGAAGGGCTTTAATATTTTAACAGTAGGCTTTCTATTTTATTTAATTTTTTGCAAAACAAAAAGCTTAGTTTTGCCATTCTTCAATATAAAATGTCCTGGGACAAAGAAAACAATACTGGGATTTTCCTGCGTGAGTAATCTCTTTTCCCGAGGCATAGGAAACATGCAAAGCGAATTCGTTTCAAATGTCTTGTATTTTCATTGTAAGTCACCGATTCCATTATGCAATGTGTAATGTATTGTAAGTAAAATGTCTCTTATATTGCCTTCCTATTCTATCTTTTCAGATTTTGCATCTCATGCAGTTCATTGGCCCTGCTGATTTCCATTCTATTTTCGTTTGGGTTTACTCTGTTTTGTATCCCTACTCCTACTTGGTTACGGCTCACTTATTTCATTTGCCTTGATACCTTGTGGTATTCGAATTGTTTGCACAATTTATTTCATTCTCGGTTCGGGCGAGGAAGTGAAGTTGGAGTCCCAGTATGACAAACATTTTTGTGCCGATTTGCTAGCCCAGTTTTGTGGGTCAAGTGGAGCATGCATGTGCATATATGCAAATGTCACCCACTCTGTGTTTGAATGAATGAAACCACCAACTGCAATTACGAGCAGATCAAAGTGTTTCCATCAGATTAACGTAATACATATGTGGCAAAATGTGCGCTTCACAGCTGATCAGTTGGTTGCTTTGACTGTATCTAAATTATTGATTCATTTAACTTGGGAAATAAGTAGTAGATAAGTGAGTTGGTTGATATTTCTAAGATTTAAAAACGTTACTAGTAGAATTTAAGTTTAAAAAAAAAAAAAAAATTAAAAAAATTAAAACAGTTCTTAATGTATGTAAACTTTTTTTTAACGTTCTTTTGTTCAAGTATCAAGTCGAATTTTAACTCAGGATCTTCAAAGTATATATATTATCCCATGTTTAGTTTATTATTATTATTATACATCCATTACTAAATTACAAAAAAATGGTATTCTATGTACCTATACCTATACTAGACTTAATGGTAAGTTTGTGATTAATTTAATAAATACGATGTAAAACTATCACTGATTGATTATAAAAATCTCTGCTGATTATAGGCAGTTCCTGGCACCAATAGGTCAATTAAGCACATCAGCCATTGTTCTCGTAATTCCCGCAACCCTTTCTCCCTGAAACTCACGTGGCATAGAATTTCACCTGGTCGGGTGTGCTCACGTCATCGTTGCCGTGCAGCTGCCAACCTTTCTTAGACCGCAAAAACTCATTACGACCCCCCTTCGCTCCTCGCCCTCCTTACCGCCTTTGTGTGCTCCTTTGCACTGGCTGTCTCTGTCGCTCGGTGCGTTTTTGCTATTTCGCAATTAAAACTTTCATTAAAGTAATTAAAATTGCAACAAAATAAACAAAAATACAATCGAAATCTGCAAGGTTTGGAGAGGAAAGGGGATTTTCGGGTGGGGAGAAGGCAGCAGGATTTGACAGACACACAAAAATGCAGTTAAAAACGGTCCACTTCCATGAAGGTTGGGGGGTTGGAAAATGGAGAGTGGGTGGCTGGAACAAAGACAAAAGTGTGACAAATATAAACAGGGGTATAAATAAAATGGTTAAGTGCTGGCTGGCTGGCAGGGGGATATAATAAAATGTGGTAATTGTAAATAAGTGGAAAATGAGTGCCGGGCTTGACAGGGGCGGCGGGGCTTCAGGGGGGCTGTGTGTCTATTGCATTTGGCGGGATAACATTTTAAATTCAAATTAAACGACCGGCAAAGCCACAAAAGGATTGACATGAAGTTAGTGCCACCAGACAGCAACCCAGTGGCAACAACAAAAAGGGGAAAAGGCGACAACTTGACTAAGGGCAACCACAGCTCCAGTTGGCAGCTGTCGTTGTTGCACCAGCATTTTCCCAGCCATTGTTTTATTTGAGCTTGACATTTGCATGGCAAATACGAAAGTACGAAAATCGGGAGGGAAAAGGAACCAAGTTCGAGTTGCAAATAAAATGTGCTATAGGTTTCGTAGCATTCAATTAATTTCCAAATAATTTGCACGTAAAAGAAACAATAATTGCTCTCGTTTTTCTCTTTGCTTAGATGGTTTTTCTCAGAGGCTGCATTTTGCCAAGTTAGTTTTTACTCTTGACACTTGATGCACATAAATTGGGAAATCAGGCGATTAAATCTGAAATGCTGGGCTATTAAAATTGAGGTCACATTTTAAATATTTGAACTGTTAATGGACAGCAAAAACTAAATATTTCGACATGCTAATCGAGAGACAAAGAAATCTAAGAAAAAAGGATGCTTCTGCAACTCAATTGTAAATAGTAATTTTAATACTTTTACATTCGCTTCAACTCACATATTTTTCTTTCATTCATATTTTCCAATTCATATTCATATTTACATCTCAAAATTTGGGGGACGGAAATAAAAGATTTTACAAGACAGTGCGCAGTCAGTGCCTCGCACTCCCTTGGGATTTTCCGCACATTCCTCCGGCTGGCAAACAACTTAGCCAGGAAAACGTTTAAAGGCAACTTGACACGCCGGCAAATAAAATCTAAACTTCTTAAAGAAAACCCTCATCTTCCGCCGAGGGGTCGATGAAGCTAAAAACGAATACGAAAAGCAGTAAAAAAAAAAAATGATAAACGCTTCAACTGATGACACATTCAGTTTCACACACGAACGACTTTCAATTTACATTTGATGTTTTATGTTTCGCAGCATTTACCAAACGAAAAACGAAGAAGCGAAGAAAAACCGAATGAACCGAGAGAGGGGGGTTGGTTTTGGAGCGAAAAGAAAAAGAATCACTCATACGCACCCACGCACATGAGGATTGGCGCCCGACGTTTGACGCCGCATGGCAAAGCGCTTAGAAAAGAAATAGCACACTCAGAAAAAAAATCGCCCTGAATTTTAGAAAATCGCCATACTTTTTAAGCCAAAGGCAGCTCGCCTTGCCTTTTAGAAAAAATATTTCTAAAAATTAGAAAAAAAAATTTCTTAAATTTAGGGTTAGTTTTTGCAAAATTGAATAAGAAGAAGAAAAAAAAAATCGGGGAATCGGGAGTTATGCCGACTGGGTGGAGTCTGTCGGTGTGGGGTGTTGTTGTTGGGGTGTTGTTGTTGGGGTTCTCGTTTCTCAACTTATTTTTCTCTCCTCTATTTAAACACATGGATGACGTCACGATGCTTGTACACAAACACACTTTTAATCTTTAATTGTAACTGAAATAATAACTGAAATTATTATATTATTTATTAATGATAAACATAAAAATCAAATAACTTACTATCTTGAGGAAAACATTTTGGTCGCTCGCGGGATTCGAACCCCTTACCTCACAGTTTGCAGTCAAACACTCTACTAGCTGCGCCAGGGAAGCATCACGAGGAGCGCTGTACAAAGTACTTTCTCATTCTGTTCTCTTGGGTTCTAGGTTTATACTCTTATTTATCCATTATGTGTGTGTTAGCTTACCTAAATCCTTATTTGTATTAAAGTATACATTTTAATGCGCAAAAAAAAAAAAAAAAGACGCAAAAAATGTCCGCCTCGACGTGGGATCGAACACACGCTTCCGAATATAAGCGTAGAAAACAAATAATCCGCTCGCATTAGACCCCTAGGCTACCGATTGGGCCAATTTTCTAAAATGTAAGGCGATTTTTTCTTAGTTTGAAAGAAAAATTTCTGAATAACAGAAAATTTTTCTAAAAGTGGATAACAAGAGGAGTTGATCTAATCAGGGTAAGTTTTTCTTATTATTTAGAAAAATATTTCTGAAAAATAGAAATATTTTCTGAATTTCAAGGCGATTTTCAAAGTATGGCGATTTTCTAAAATTTAGGGCGATTTTTTTTCTGAGTGCACAGAGCACATAGCACACAAAAAAACCCTGAATACTCGGGGACTCAGAGCCCAGACCAAGTGGAACTTACCAAAAGGCAGCAGTTCGAGCTCGAAGGAGTGGAGGCGGGAGTATCCTGTAGACGACAACGGTGCCAAGGAGACGACAGGCGGGAAAGCGGGCGGCGTTGGGTAAATAAACGAAAAATATTTTGTACTTCAAATGGAAAGCGAACAACCAAAAAAACCCAAGAGTTTAAGCGATTACTAAAATTTAGGAATGCCCTATATTAGCATTTAATTCTTATTAATTCAGCAAGAAATTGAATCATTAAAAATATGAATATTAGATTTTAATTAATATAAGAATATTCAAATATTAAATTTTAGATTATTAAAAAATTTGAATATTAGATATTATTAATATCTGTTATAATTCTTAATAAAAAAAATTATTAAATCATTAACATTAATTTACTAAGTTCGTTTTATTTTCTCCATTTGTATTTTTTCCATTGGTAGAGTATTTTTTTAAAGAGTTATCCATAAAGAAAGGAGTAACGCAGAATGGGTAGAAATATTGCAGAGCATAATTTTTGAGACGATCTAAAATTTTTTTTTCTTTGGCAAGCAATCAAATTAGATTGAGATTCTTTGATTTTTGACTTGCAAAATTAGTCAAAATTTGACTTTGTTTTTGTTGATGGCTTAAAAAATATGAAATCCTAATTGAAATTAGGTATACTCCAAATATCTTTTATTTGTTGTCCAATAGTCGAAAACCAAGAAAAGTTCACTTTACATTCTCGAAAATCCAATAATATCACTTCCTTTGCCCGCAAAGATGCATGAATTGCCTAAAAATGGGGGGCAGTGGGTGGTCGAAAAAAGAAACTTCTGCCAACTTGTAATAAGCAGCACTCAAGGATATTTCCTACATATTGACAACTTCGCAGTGTAAACTTTTCAATGGTCACTTGTGAGCGTTGCCCCGAAAACCGATGCTTGACAAGTTGGCTCTTTTGAGATCGGCATCGGCCACAAAGGCCCTTCAGCTTGAGGCCCACACAAAATAGAAGAGCAGGGCCGCACTCAGCATGCGGTCAGCAGAAAACAAGAAAGTAAAACAAAAGCACCCAGAAAGCAGTTTGTGCAGAAATTGCCCATAACGAGCACTTGACCAGGGACAAAATGTGAGATGCCAGAGTTCGCAGGAATTTCACAACATCTTTTGTATACCTTTTTCGGGGCATCCCAGTAGCCGTGGCAAATAAATTTAAAGCGCTCGAAGGGCAGGCAAAAAATAGAACAAAAACGATGCACTTAAAGACCCCACATTTGTCTCAATGAAGGCCGTGTCACATAAGTAACGTTAAGTTCTCTTTTTACCTAATTTATACAGTTTACTCTGGGCGGTCGACCAATGTCCCCTGTCCTGAGGTCTCTGCGGTCCCCCATTTATGTCCGGATCCAGGGAGTGGAAGCCATATAATTGCGCTTATCTCTTGGCGCACACTCAAGTGGCCCGGCTCAATATGTTTTTGGAGTGAAATGAAGTGCCCATCGTGTCCACTTGGATAAAAAGGAAAAAAACGGGAGGAAAAACGAGAAAAAGAGGCAGTGGCATTGGAATCCCGGCAGAAATTTTTGTATTTGATTTAAAAGGAAATACCTTTTTTAGTTGAAGCCTCTCTTGTTTACCCTGCTGTTTTTCTTTTTCTTGTCGCTTTCTTTTTTCCCCTGTGGTGACATTTTTATACGCTGTGTGTTTGTCAGGGACGTGGAAGGGGGGTGGGATAAGTTTTTGGCATTCTACCAATGAGATTATCTTAAGTGGGGTGTTGGGTTTTTCGGAGAACCCTCAATTGCAGTCTTGAAGCCGAGCTTCCTTTTTTGTCCCTACACAGAAATGAGTTTCGCAATAGTTTTTAACTGTCTGGGGGGTCTGCGGTTTTTCTTTTTGTTAGGTAGGGTTGTTAGGTAAATCGATGTAAATTGCTTTTTAAAGAAGTTGAATGAATAAATTATGTGCGCCAATAGAAAGCCAAACAGCCAAAGATTCATTGTCAATATAAACTGTAAGGAGTTTTTGGAGGAATTGTCTTTTAGACAAAAGAGGGTTAGTTAAATGCAGATGGGGGTTATTGTTAATAGACAACTTCGAAATAGATAAGAGGATATTTTAAATGTTTATTTTTTTATGTAATCCCCTTTTTATCCTCCCTTTAAACATGTTTCAAATTATTCGCTTGAAGATATTAAAACAATTGCCATTACCCAAAATTCAATCAATATTTAATACTCCATTTAAGCAAGTAAAAGTTAAATCTTCCTGGCCCAAAGTCTTTCCCTATATGCTGTGAGTGCATCTTTTGAAAGCCTCAAGTGTGAACACACATTATAATAAACGCCTCAATTGTTGTGCAGTCATCTGTGTAATTTATGTTTAGCTAATGTTCAGGGATCGATGAGCTTGTCAGCTTTTGTGAATCACAACGCCCGCAGACGCACACGAGTCCCCGTATCCTATATATCCTTTATCCTTCATCCTATATCCTGGCCCGCCCACACACACATGCCCTTACATTAACCTTCCCCCCGAAAAAGCAAAGGAAGCTGGAAAATAACGTTAAGGTTGCTTCGTTGAGTCTAATAGACCTTCGTGTCTGCCTCGACATTGCCGTTGCCCCAGTTTAGAGCGGGTCTTGTGTAAAATCCTTTCGGCATCTCTTCACCCATCCTTTGATATTTTGCTGATGTTCTAGTGTTATTCTCCCCAGAGTAGTCGACGTCGTGTATTTTTTTTTAGACATGTTTCAATGATTTCTTATTTTTGCCAGAGGGGCGAATCTGTTGCGCTGCTGTTTTGTCGTTAGAGAAATTCAATTTTTTTTATTTGTCGCTCCGATGTTAAATCATTGATGTGTGAAATTTGTGAGCTCTGCCAGGAGGAGAGCAGCAGCACCAGCTTCAACAACAACAACTTGACTTTGATCGATTTTCAAGGCAGTTTCTGTAGCCCACTTTGATTCCGTTTCTGCCTTTCTGGCTGGTTTTAAATTTCTCCACATCAAGTGGGCCCTGAGAAGGAATTCCCTTGGCCCCATGCTCCCGTCCCCGAAGTCAGCTCATTCCAGTCTAGTCACTTGTTTTGTAAACAGCTCGTACGCTTTCACCGGTACATAAACCAAAAGTCCGAAAAAATTCCGTGTTCAAAATAAAACTAGAAATCTTTTTCTCAAGCAAACCTCTCCGACTGAAACGAACTGTGAGTTGTGCTTGCATTTGTGGTACCTATTATATTGCATTTCTTTTGTAGTTAACCCACTGAAGATGTGTTGCCAAGGAGCCTGTGGATCAGTGTCTTATGCCCTGGCCTACGGACCGGTTGGACCCGCCTTGCCGGCCATGAACTACAACAACTGCTGCTGCGGCCCCAATCCGCCCTGTGGTCCCTGGACCTGTCCACCCAACAGGTGCTGTTGCGCCGGCGAGTGGGGCTGCTTCGGACCCTTCTATTGAACATCGATCGACCTTAAATGCGATCACAGAGTCTGGAATAAACTAACCTCGGAGGACGTGGAATTTTTTTGTGCTTTTGGTTTGAACCTGGCTGCTGATTTCTGTGCAACGGTTCAAGCTGTTCAATAAATTAATGTGTTTAAGAAAACTTTACTTTACTACAACTGGGAATCTATAAAGTAGGCAACTAATGCTTAAAAATAATTTAAGTATAGTGAATTTAGATGACTAAAGAAATATCTCCAAAATGACTTAGTTTCTAAATACACACGTAAAATTGTAAGTACAATATCGGGACCCAGGCATTAAGAAGCATAAAACATAGATTTCTTGATTATTCTGCTGAAAGACTTAAAAAAATTGTTTAAAAATTAGCTAGGTAAAAAACTGCATCTTAGATGACCAAAAAGAAAATAATTTTCTTGAAGAAAAAATTCATAAAGTAGATTTTTCATTTTATTTAGTCCGTCTTTCCAGTTTAATTGAGTACTGCTAATTAATTTAGATCTAATCTTGCACTCGAAATGCGAAGGCAGATACTATCAATTCTGATTACTCCTTTTTCTTTTGACCACCATCCAGGGTACAAAGTTGTGCCTCCAGCGGGGACAGGATGTGCGGAACATAGCAGTTGTTGGTGTTCTTCTTGCGGCTCGTGTCGAGGACATAACACTTATCGCAGGGACCGCAGGGCGTGGGTATGAAGTCTCGGCCGGTGAAACGAACGGTGGACAGAGGTGGATTGTTGCAGGCCAGATCGTAGGAGGCACAGGCCCAGCCACCGCACATGGTTAGGTTATGGAAGAAGGAACTATATGCGGAAGGGGATTATAACGATATAATTATAGCAAAGGAGAAAGCAAAATCTACTAGGTGTTGATTTACATCAGGGGTGCTCAGCCATATCACTGGTCGTGTGATGTTTTCTTTAATTGTTTTTTTTAATTTAAAATGTTTCGATAGAAACTAAAAACTTACCCCGCTGGAAGTGTTAGGTTTCTGATGTTGTTCCGACAACGACAGGACAAGGACTGAATGGTGTTTGTTTCAGGGCTGACAATCTGAGGTTTTCAGGGCCTACTTTGAGAAACCGGAATCCACTCGATTCTGTGCCCACTCCATGTATCATCGCGGATGACCTAACATCCGCAGCAGCCGCCGCAGCATCCGTAGACGGAGCAGTCGTCACCTGGACCGCAGGGCGTGGGTGTGAAGCAGCGCCCCGTGAATCGCAGAGTCGACAGGCGTGGATTGCAGCAGGCGAGGTTGTAAGAACAACAGGCCCAGCCACCACACATCTTGACTTTGTTTCGGTTTGGTTTCCAAATTGTTACTATTTTTTCTATTTTTTTGGGTTAGTTATTGCCCTTGGAGCGGACACAAAATCGAGTGTTTGGTACCGAAGTGAAAAGCGAACTGCAGTAGACTGGCTGTACGGGGACCAAAGGCGATTTTTTGCTCTGGCAGCTGTTGACAATCTCATCGACGCCGCCCTCGGGGCTTTCTACGCTCCGAAAATCTGGCCTAAAATGGAAGCTGGCTAAATCGGAATCGGAAAGTGAGTGGCACCAAGGAACACAAGAGGACAATAACTAGACTTGAAAAAGGGAACCATTGATTTCCGAAATGAAATTGAATTTTATTCCTTGCGACATCTCAGAAATCTTTAATTTTCGTTTTTGACTAAATAAAGTTTTTATCTGTTACCCAATATTTAAATGTACTTTAGTGCAATATAATTTATTTTTGTGGACTGAACTTAGAATATGTTTTGTAAAAGCCCACTAGCAGTGTTTAAAATCTAGCAACATGTTTTAAAGATTCGGATTTTGCTTTCGATTTTTGTTTGTAGATTTTTCAAGTCAAATCAAAGGCAACATATTGCTTTTGAAATTTTTCAAACTAAAACAGCAGCCAGATTTTTGCTTTTTAATTTGATAAAGCTGAAACAGCAGCCAGATTTTTGCTTTTGAATTTTTAGCTGGCTGAAACAGCAGCCGAACTTACGACTTTTGTAGATTTTTAAATCCAAGCAACAGCTGCTTTAAAGTTTTAAATAAATTTATCTCAAAAAAACAAAAAATCATTTCTGATATGGCTGCGAACACAAATGAGTTGTGGGATTTTTTTGAAAAGCACGATGGTGAAGATTTTGCTATCTGCAAAACTTGCAAAAAGAAGCTCCGGACCAACAAAATAAGCAATCTTAAGGCTCATTTAGCCAATATTCATAAAATAATAGTTAATGGACGTAAAAAAAATCAATTGGAAACAAAAGATATTGGGCTAAAAAAACCTCGAGCTAAAAAGATTGACATTAAAATCTGCAAGAAACAATTAATACGTTCTTATATTGGACTTGTAACCGATGACAGCGTGCCATTTAATGTATTAAATTCACAAAACATGAGAAATATTTTGGATCCAATCTGTGAAGGACTTTACGCAAAAGATGGAAAGAAGCTAACCCTAAATGCATGCAATGCTAAAAAAACATTGGCGACCGTTGCACAAAATGTGAGAATTGATATGAAGAACGAGGTAAGGAACCGGTTACTCTCATTAAAGATAGACTGTGCAACCAGGTTATGCAGAAACATTTTTGGCATAAGTTCTCAATTTATTTCAAATGGTCAAATAATGTCTCGTATTTTGGGTATGGTAGAGCTCAAAGGTGCTGGGGCAAGCACGGCCAAAAACCTTGCTGCTGAAGTCCTAAAAGTCCTCCAAAAGTTTGATATCAATTTAAAACAAATATTATCAATTACATCGGATAACGGAGCTAACATGATCCGGGCCACAAAACTTTTGTCGGCTATTACTGAGGAGGAGGACGAAGATAACTGTACCAATGATGAATACCTCGAAAAAATTAAGTTAATGGAAAAAACTCCAAATATGTCAGTAGGAAATGTAGTCGTGTGTCGTTGTGCTGCTCACACAGCTCAACTCTGTGCCCTTGATGTGACGAAATCACCAGACGTATTAAAATATTTAATAACCTGCCGTAACTTAACCAAATATATAAGAAAAAATTCTAATGGATATCGAGACATTTTTACGCTTAGATCATTGAAAATGCCCCAGCTAGATTGCCCAACTAGGTGGGGATCAACGTATACTATGATTGAAAATTTGAAGGAAGCCAAGGAAGTACTAATTAAAATCGAGTCTATTAAAAACAAAAACCAGAACGAAAACTTTGAATTAGACTCCTATTTGTGGGAGTTCATTGAAAGCTATTATACTGTGCTGAGCCCATTGCAAAAAAGCATCATGAAATTTCAAGAGGAGCAGTTGCATTATGGAAATTTTTATGCTCAATGGTTAAAATGCAGATTATTAACTGCCAAAATTATAAGTGATTCAAAACAAATTTTAGTGTCTACCATTGGAGGAAAAATTTTGGAGTCTATTACAAATCGAACAAAAACTTTGATGGAAAACAAAGTACTATTATCATGTCTTTACCTTGATCCACGGTTCCATTCAACATTGACTGGTGATCAAAAATTGGAGGCCATTGAATATTTATACACACTTTGGGACAGACTTAACGATGTTAGTCCTGCTGGCAACATTCATTCAGAATCTGCTCAAAGTGAAAAATTATTAAATACCACTTCTGTCAGCATGGAAGATGACTTGTTAGATGAGTATTTGGCACAAGGAATTCTAAGTAATACAGTCAGCACCAACGACATATATTCCAAAATCAAAAATCTTCAATTGCCTCCCATGCGAAGTGATGCAAATGTCCTTAGCTTTTGGAAAGAGAAACAAAATACGGATCCAGAATTATATGCTCTTAGTAATGTCTGCTTTGCGGTACCCCCCACACAGGTAAAAAAAATATATATTTTCCTACTTTAAATAAAACTAAAGTACTATATATTTTTTTCCTTTTCTTTTTTTTCTCAGGTTACTATTGAACGAGCATTTTCGACTTTAAAGTTGGTCCTTACCGACAACAGAAATCGACTGAGTGAAGAAACACTGGAAAACATATTGCTAGTCAAGTTAAATCCAAATTTTTTAGATGCTGCAATAGATACTTTGCCGCTTTTTCAAAACGATGAATATGAATAAAAAGGGTTATGTCTAGCAATCCGTCGTTTTTTAAAGCTATTTAACCATATTTTTCTGTAACAAAAACATTTAATGTAACATTGAAATTAAGCAAATCTAATCTATAATCAACCTGTCAGAAACAGACTATATGTGCCTGATTTCAAAATCTACAAAAGCAGAAATTTAGCTGCTGTCTCAGCTAGCTTGAAATACATAAACAAAAATCCGGCTGCTGTTTCAGCTAGCTGGCAATCCAAAAATCCAGCATTTTGCCTATTCGGGCTTTGCTTTTACTGTTGGCTGTAAGTTTATCAAAAAGCCAAATCCGAAGTAAATTATTTTTGTAAGGCTTTCAAATAGTCAAAGCACCCCAAAGCTAAAATTTAACAGATTTTGCTGCTTATATCTCAGCATTTCAAACACTGCCCACTAGTAATATTATCTCACAACTACATTTATTCTGCACAGCAGGCCATGCAAATATCTACATGGCGGATTACGAACCGTGATGAGACTGTTAGTCGCTCCTGTTCCACCTCCAATTCAACCAGGCGGAGACAATCAATTACATTAGCCCCCCGACAGACCAGAGGGTCTGGAAAGAGGGCGTGTCCGAATGGAAGTAGCTAATAGACAAACCCACGCATGGTCAACTGTGCAAATAGCACTCAGAGGAGAGGAGGTGCTATATAGAGTGTG
This sequence comes from Drosophila takahashii, assembly GCF_030179915.1. Lineage (NCBI taxonomy): Eukaryota > Metazoa > Arthropoda > Insecta > Diptera > Drosophilidae > Drosophila > Drosophila takahashii. The sequence continues at coordinate 11,654,154 of NC_091678.1, read as the reverse complement.
GTGATTCCGGTTGGTTATTCCTAGCCAACATATGTAGGATTTTAGATGTGACCACAAGGCAAATAAAATCTTATGACCAATGTAATTGTTTTTCTGGAAATTATGTGGAGTGATACTAAGTTAGGCTTGGTTAATATTAAAATGATATTATCCGAGTATAAAAAGCAGGGATCGCAAGTAAGAGTTACTTTTTTAAAAAAATTGACAAATAAGTTTTATTTTTCAATTTCTATTATAAAAATTGACAAATAAGTCTTATGCTTCAATTTTTATTATAAAAGTTGACAAATAACTCTTATGCTTCAATTTTTATTATAAAAATCAACAAATAAGAGTTATTTGTCAACTTTTATAATAAAATAAAGATTGAATTGAAATAACTCTTAAACTGTAGGGTACATTGGTTTAAAATTTAAATATATATAATCTACGCTTTAATACCTTTCTGTTGATATGCCATATGTCCCCAAAATATTTTTTATGATGTAACAAATATTATTATTATAAAAAATATTTTGGGTACATATGGCATATCAATAGAAAGGTATTAAAGCGTAGATTATATATATATAAATTTTAAACCAATGTACCGTACAGTTCAAGAGTTATATCAATTCAATCTTTATTTTCAATTTTTATTATAAAAGTTGACAAATAACTCTTATGCTTCAATTTTTATTATAAAAATCAACAAATTTATTTGTGCATAAAACTTATTTGTCAATTTTTTTAAAAAAGTAACTCTTACTTGCGATCCCTGATAAAAAGGAAATCTTAGAATTATTGTTGAATTTTTTAAGTACAACCGAAATTAATAATTAAAATCCTGTTACTAAAAACCTGTATATTTCTATATCCTTGAGCTACATGTCATTTCTATTATAATTACTTAGAGAAACTGATAGAGCTTTTAATCGACAGGAACTGCCAAATTTCCCCAAGTGATTCTGCAACTAGTGGCGGACAAAAAAGGTGCTAAATAGGCGCCTGGAGCTGTGAGCGGACTACCATCATTGCCCCGGAATATTTAGCACTTTTTTTAGCGGCAAGTATTTGGCAACAGGTTGCAGGGACTAAGTAATTTCTGGGATGAGCTGTGCGGCGCCACGATGTCGGACGCCGTGTGGGCCCTGTGGGTCCAGCTGTAAGCCCTGCAGCGGAGGTGGTTGCTGCGGATCTGGCTGCGGATCCGGGTGCGGATCTTGCGGCGAGGGTGGTTGCTGTTGCGGGGGTGGATCCTGCGGTGCATCCTGCGGCGGATCCTGCGGAGGATGCTGCGGCCCGCCGCCCTGCGCTGTGGTCTCGTACCGCCTGACCTGCGGCCCCGTGGGTCCCCTGTTGCCCTGCATGAAGTGCACCTGCAACTGCGGATGCGGGTGCGGATGTGCCCCGCCCTTCTATTTCGTGCCGAACAAGTGCAAAAACTGCTGGGAGTGGGGCTGCTTCGGACCCCTGTACTAGTACCCTGTAGTACCCTGTTGTTGCACTTTTGATGGAACTTTTCATATTTTTGAATGCAATAAATTCACGTGTCAGCCAGAGTTATTTGTGCATTTTTTCTTTGCCTTTTTGACAGGCTAACAAATGACCGAGCTGCAGTTTCAGGGTTGCTAAAGTTTGCGCCATGAAAATCATTTAACATTCGAACTTTTGTTAGCTAGCCCGCAAAAAATCGAAAAAGGAAATGGACAGGGAAAAGTTTCCATTGGAGAGGCTAGCAAAACAATGAAAAAATGGGTAAAATCTGAAAGCTGCTTGTTTTGGTTTTGCATACGATGCGAATGCAGGGGCGGTGGTGAACAGAAAAAAAGTGCATGGAAAAACAAAATATGCGTGTGAAAACCGTCCAATCTATTTGGTTACACGACGTACTTATGTAGGTCATGGATCTGACAGTTTTTGTTCAGCCATTCGGTTGTATTTTTTAGCCACGCTTGAATAGCGAAGACAGGTCAATTGAAACAACTTTTTGACAACGTTTCGCCCGAAAGAGCCAACAAAATATTTTGGTTTAACAACTGGCACAGTTTGTAATAAATTGAGGCACTTCTCGCCATAAACTAGTTTTTTAATTAAACCACCATTTTATTTGCTTCATAAACTAATAAATTAGTTTTCGCTTTCAGCAGCTATAAAATTGCTTTTGAATATTTACCAAAAAAATTAGCACAGATTTGTATTCTAAATTGGCATACATTACCACAGATTTATGGTCTAAATTAAATTAAATATTAGTATTTAGAATCATAGACGTTTTATGATTTAAAAGAACAAAATAACTGCATCAAAGAGTTGTATATTTAGTTGTTAAATCGATAATGGTTTTATCAAAACTCTTTATCTTGGCTTTTAATCTATGGATGTTTTATGGATGTTTTACATTACAATCATTGTATACACCCAGAAAAAAAAGAACGAAAAAAATCAAGAACATTTTTCTTGATTTACGAACAATCCGTTCGCTATTTTTCGTTCATGAAAAACGAACGCCGCGGGGTCAAATCATGAACTTTTTGGTAAAATTATGAACGCGTCACAGAAAAGTGTTGAGCTTTGAACGATTGTGGTCAGATTATGAACAATGGTTCTGAAATTGCGAACGCTGTTCATAAACTATTTCTTGCCCGGACCGAAAAACATGCAAGTCTAGTGCCCCGTTTGTCCGTGCTTGAAAAATTGGTTCCGTGGTCCAGCTGTTAGACCGTCCGCCTTTGACATAGCCCAGGTTCGAGCCCGCGAGAGGACGTCGTGAGTCGTAAGTTTTTATAAAATATTATTTCAAATGTAAATATGTACTTCTAATAATAAATAAATTATATGACAACAACAAATTCTAAAGTATAACATGTATTAAAAATAATTCAACCACTAAAAAAAAGAATATTAAATACATCTCTACCAGGCGCACAGTAAAAACAGCAAGTGGCAAGTCCAGAAATCTTGTTTATTTTTGTTTTTTTATGAACTTTTTGTTCTCAAATTAACCCCAAAATGTTCTAAAAGTGACCCCATTCGTTCGCAAAGCATGCCAAATATTTCGTTAAATTTTTATGAACAAGCGTTCATGAACTGACAACAAACGGGCTTACGCACTTTTTGACCCCGTTTGGGCTTGATTTTTGAACGTTTCGAACGGATTTTTTTCTGGGTGTACAAACCCTGCTCTTTATGAACCTGTCCAAAATTTCACCAGATCTCTTTTAATTAGAATTTGTCTGATCAAAATCCCTTTAAGATGTAGTAATATTTACTTAAAACTGCTGACTCAGTTAATAAGTTATTAATTAATAAAGTTAATAATTATTTTTTTTCGTAAGAATCTTTACCTTGGCATATAAAATGAATTACGAAGCTTTTATTATTATGGGCGATGAAAACACTTTGTCGAATTGCTAAAAAGGATTGCCTCTTGTAATTCTAATTATCCGTCTAATGATGATCAGTTTATACATAACGCATTGGTTATTTCTAATTAAAATATTTATAGCGATTACTTTTTGAAACTTTAAACATTTGACAAGATCAAAAATGTTTTTTAATCGCAAATTCATTTAATCTTGTTAAATATACTGTTATATTTATGTTATTTTATGTTGTTAATATATCAATTTGTCAGTCAATTTTTACGAAACTAACATGCTTTTATGAACGCAAAAATCGGCACTTAATAGAATCTTAGTAATGTCAGCACACCTTTGTGAAATTAGATTTCTTTTAATTTTAAAAAAGAACTTGCCTTATAATTTTTTTCGGCAATTGATAAATTATTGTCTTTTCATTTTTATAGGTTTACAATAAAGGTAAACAAAATTGCTGTAACCTAGTTTAGATACTCTTGTTATCAGAATATTGAAAGACACAAATAATATATTTTATGCTAAAAACGAGCCTGTTTGTGCAAAAACCCCCGAAGCAAGCAGCACCTCTACGACCGTAAATTATATTTTAAGAGCCCCCGGTAAAAGTACGAAGTAAAATCAGAGACACAGATATAGATATCATCATCACCCAGTCGGAACTCTCAACCGAAAGTAACTCACCTTTGGGTAACTGGTGAACAAGGCAAATGTTATGACTGCCGGCAGTTGTTGTCTTTGTATGCGTTTTGTTGTGATTGTTGTGCCGGCAATAAATTAACTTATTTTAGCATGTTACACGGCTTCTCACACACATTCGCACTGCTTTTTCCTCTGCACATACACATGGCACTAGATGGGCGGTGGGCGGTTCACTGGGTTTTTCTGGGCTGAAAGAGCAACGTCAGGGGATTTCGGGGACCGACCAGAATATATATCTCACACTAGAGGATAGGGCTTGACCTATGCTCTTCGCCCCGACTCGAGAATTTTTTCGTGGATTTTGCACATTTCTCACATATTTTTCATAATTTTCGCGAGCAAATCGTGTGTACGAAATAAAAGTTTGGCGAAACGAAAAGTTTGTCCTGTTGGCAGTGCTGTTTTTTTTTGTTTTTGTTTGTTTTGCCAGCACTCAAATCTCTGGTGAAATATTAATTTTCACAAATTCTGACACTTTTTTTAGCCGGCATTTGTTTGTCCACCGAGTTGCAATTTCTTTGGTAATATTTTTTATTTGATTCTCTCTTTTTGTCGTCTCGTTAAGCTGCTGTTTATTCTTTGTTGTGATGGGGATATTATTTAAATTTATTGGCTCGTCGGCCCTCGTATTTGGCAGCTTTGTTGTGGTTGTACTCGTGGGCGGTGAAAAGTGGCAACAGCAGAGCGAACCAAACGATTTGACATTATCAACGTAACTGAAGCATCAGCGGCAGGAAGCTGTCGGCCGTCGACGGATTCGGAATCGGAATCCCAACAACAGCAGCTGCTGCTGAAGGACCCGATGCCGAGCTGTTAAGTAGAAGCTGGAATCGAAGGAATTCGGATGTAATCGTGTCCTGGCGGCGAGAGAAGCGGCCAAAGAGCTGGGTCCCTCGGCACTTGACGAAACGCGAGCCGAAGCCCTTGTTTTGGCCAGGGAAATTCTAGAGAGCCTCGGATATAACCCCCAAGAGCGAGTAAGAGATTGTGTTTAAATTTCCCTTCGATGAGAAAGCTTTCAAGTTCGAAAAGTGGGTTGTTTTTTGATTTAACAGTGCTGCGAAGGGACTTTTATGCCAAACAGGGATTTTAATTTTAAAATACTGTGTAAGGTCTACATGGCAAAGTGGTTCAAAGTAAGAAGGCTATTTTAACTTTGAAACGTTACCATTTAATAAATCTTTTTCATTTTACCGATGTCTTATTAACTCATCATTTATGGTAGATTCTGTCTAAGAATATCATTTTCTTCTATTTTTTTTTAATTTGTCTTCTTACTCTGATATTTATTTTTAAAAAACTCACAGATATTTGTAAATATTACATTTCAGAGCTCCTCTGCAAACAACTTGTAAGGAACCAAACTTTAAATAAACCCTAAATGAAACGGCATTCAGGAAAATAAGAAACTAAAGAGAGAATCTTGGGAGACAGCGACTAAAGTGGTCAACAACGAACGGAACTAATGCACAACATGCAGAATGGAAACCATATTGACAAGATGCAGTACGTATATCCATGGAGAAAACTGCAGAACAGCAGCGGTTGAAACATAAAGCAATAAACAAGAAAATACCAAATGCATACGAGGCAGCAAACATGACAAGCAGTAGTGGCAGCATACAAAACAAAAAGGATACATGTGAACATGAATCCATGTGTATATATATGTATATACAAATATCTGTAGTGCGGGATGTGCTGTGTGGGAAATGCTCTGGCTAGACAATAACTGTAAAATGTAAATATTAATATTGTCATAATAGACAAGACAAGTTGAAAGGCAGAACTGCTGGTGGGGTGGGAATTCGGTGTCCGGGAAGGATAACGATGACGGCCACGACGATGCCATGGTGATTGCCCCTATGGTTCCTGATCCCGATCCCGATCCACATCCACAACCAGATCCTGACGAATAACCGCAAAAGTGCCGTTAAGCTGCCAGCCACCGAATGCGAGCGAAACAGAAACAGAATACAAAATGTCAGCTCATTTCCGGTTGCTTAATTTGAAATCGTTGTGCCAAAAATTACAAATGAGCTGACAATGGCACACCGAAGAAACCAAACAAGCGAAAAATAACAGGACACGGCAGGACATGGATGCCAGACAGAGAGAGATAGAGGCAGAGACAGAAAGAGAGAGAGCGTGAGAGAGAGGGAGTTATAGAGGTGGCATGGCGACAATAAGCACAAAATAGCAGCGTCTAATACGCAAAATAAACGAGAACTGGCCACAGCATGACAGGCAGGATAACACTGGCCAGCTGGGCGCAGTTGGCAGGACCCCAAACCCACAGTTCCACAGCCCCTCCCCCGAAAAACTCCACGGCACATACCCCCTCTTGTGTTTTACAATTTAACGCACATCCTAACAAGGCAACGCCCCATAGTTTAATTTTTCTCTCCATTCCTCGATGTGTGCATGAATTTCACACACTCAAAAAAAATTAAAATTTATAGTTAAATATAGTTATAGTTAAAAAAAGAGTATTCCAAGAATATTTTCAAATATAACAAGGATAAAGTTGTAGGTAAAATGCCAAATCCTGTTTAAAAGGAAAATGTGGGGCTCCGATTTTTAAATTTAACGTTCTTGAGTACCACACAACAAAACATTCTTCTTCTCTAGTCAAATGAAGAAAATAATTTTGACATTGACTGTGACATTAGTCCAGACGGAATAAAATTTGTGAAAGTAAAATCAAAATTTTTATTGTATTACATAATTGAAACAAATTGTATGTTGATTTCAATTTTAAGGAATAAGAGTTGAACCTGGGCCTTTTATAGTGTAACCACTGAATAATTTTTCAAGTATTATTAAAAAACATTACTAACGTGTAGGCTTACAAACTAATTAAAATATTAAACTCCATATTTTATTTATTCATTATCCATTATTTATCCATATTTTATTTTCACCTAATTTCTCTATGTGCACACTCCCTCCATGTTTCTCATCCACCTCATTCTCTCTTCCGCTGGGCTTGCTGCACTCTAATCTAATGATGACAAGCATTGGGTCGGGGGAAGCCCCTCGTTCAACCACGGCTTTGAGTGTCGCTCTTTTATTGCGTATACGCCATGTGCAACTCGCCCTCGACGCAGACACAGAAACAGCCCAACTGACACTCACACTGACACTCATACAAAAATGGAAGCCACAATGTGTCGAAAATTTGGTACGTCCATCGTCATTCACCTTTTCGTTGAGTGCAGGCGATAAAATGTACGACGAGCACACCATCTACTAACATCAAGTCCTCCCCAGGACCTCCTTCTCACTTTTCATGCGCTTCAAGGATTCGTCCAGCTGCTGACAGCATTTGGGCCAAGGAGCAGCCACTGCCAAATGGTCAAGTGAGAGACTTGACTCAGCTGTGAATAAAGTGGAAAAGGTGAGATCGATTGCTGTTAGAATGATATGAACGAAGAGTTTAAGGATTCTACTTGTATAACTTGAATATCAATTTAAAATAATTAAAAGAAATCAATTAATTACAATTCTTGGTAAATGATAAAATAAAAAAACCTTTTAATTCTGATTGCTTGAACTAGGAATTGTGCTTCGCGGTTTCAATGAACCCGAATATTCCACAAAACCCCTCCGCCCAACACCCTTGCCCAGCGCTTTTCCAAAAACTTAATTAACGCTCATCAACTAATTGACTAATTTATGCAAGTCAAATAAATGTCATGTCAACATATAATTAGTTATGGCGCCTGAAGTGCCGCTAAGCAAATGCGGATGTGTGCGGAAGAATGCAAAATTACCTAATTTATGCATGATTTAAATTCGCTATGGCAACAGCGAGTCTCTTTCGCAGCTAATTAAATTCGTGTAATGAAAAAATAGAGCAAACAAAGAGAGACTTTTGGGGGCAAGGGAAAACTAAGCCATTTCTTGGGGACGAAGTGTCGGCTGTTTTCCCAACTTGCCTTGCACTTTTGAGGTCATCCTGCGAATCTCCAAGGATGCTCTTAGCCCTGTCAACGGCTCCTCCTTCTGTTGGCCAGCATAATTTTGTTATTGTTCCTGCATTGCATTACAAGCAACTGCGGAGCAACTCTTGCTGCTGCCTCTTAATCTATTGGATTAGTGAAAATTCAATTAGGCCGGGCCAAGGAGTCGCCTTCTGCTGCGCAGTTTCCAATGAAATTAAACTACGAGCGCTCTGGCTTTAAGTTTGACATTTCGATTCGTAAATATTCCATGTGCCATCGAGAGCAATTACTTTTGTACGATTCAGCCGCGCGCTTCTCGTCAAATATTTGTTTAACGGGCTAAACAAAATATCGCCCACTAAATCCACGTCACAATCCAGCTATAAAATAATAAATAAACCTACGAAAAATACCTAAATCATTGCCTCCACGAGAGAGACGAAAAAAAGTGGCGTAAAGCTTCACAAAAAATGGTTGCGAATTTCAAACCATGTGCAAACATTGTTGTAACACAAATATTTACAACACTTTAAACTATATGGCAGCTTCTGAAGCAGCAAAAAACCACCACAGAAGGGAAGAGGGGTTAAAAACAAATGTCTATCAGTACATGATTGAAAAAATTTATATACAGGCACCCCACTCATAAAGAGGCCGTATAAACAATCGAAAAATAAAATGAAGCATTTGGATTCCCTCTGAAAAACGAATATGATATACTAAAAAATAATAAAATCAATATTAAATATTATATTTACAAATATGAAACTGAATACAAAACTAAGGAAATTTTTAATAATAAAATATCTGTGTTTTTTTGTTACTATGAATCAAATTAAACACCCTTTTATGATATAATGTATGATATGATATATTCTTAAAAATATTAAAAGCGATAATAAATATTATATTGACAAATCTGAAACTAAATAAAAAGCTAATGATTTTTTTTTTTAATTAAACTATTTTTTTCTTTTTTTGTTACTATTAATCAAATGAAGCCCTCTATCCAATAAATAGAGTATACATATCTATTGTAAAAATGTCGTAAGTAAACATGGGTATAAATCGTTTTGTTTGCCAAAAAGTAAATGTTGGGAAACCACTTGCAACTGACACAGTTTTTAAATGGACGCAAAAGATAATCTTGTGTTCTTCTGAATATTAGTTGCTATGTAATAGACAATGTTTATATTACGACTTTTTAGATGAGATTTATTTAAATAAAATAGTGTTTATTAGTAAAATGTACAATTTTAATTCCTTAAAATACTTACAATTCGATATTTTAGTGTTGATCCCAAAAATCCTAGCTAATTTCCATTTCAGAGTCTGTAAATGCGGTTACTTATTTTACTTCTTGTTTTACTTAGCTATACTGTGCCAACGTTCATTTACTTTAGTCCTGGCCTTTTCGTGGTTTCTATGTTTTTCTCTGTGGGCGGGTCCTTTGTCCTGTGGACAAAATAAGTCATAAATATATTTCGCTGATTTCATATTTTTCCACAAGGTTGCGAAAATAACTTGCATAATGTTCCATTCGGGGGAAGGACGAAGGACTCAGAGCGAACAAAACACAAAACGGACTTAACCAAGGCACAAAGTGAATCCCAACAGAGGGGGAAAGAGGAGCCCCACAAAAAGGGGCAAACGAATAATTCACAAAGAATGAAACAGCAAAGAAAGGCTTACTATTCGCTGGGATATTTAAGTAGATTTGCCTGTTGTCTTTCAACTGTTTCCCATTTTCCATTTCCATGGCCAGACTTACTTTCATATTTTATCATTCCTTTCTTTGCTCTTTCCCGGACTTTATACTCTATACCTTCAGCTTCTTTATATTTTCTTTTTTTCTTTTTTCGGTTCGCATGTTTTCGCGCTTCCTCCTTTTTATTTCCACGCTTTTGTACTTATAATTTCTCACGTTTTACTGCAAATGCAGCACAAAAATTTCTCGTAGTAACTTTTAATTTCATGCCATTTAATTCGTTGAAAGCGGAACGCGTAAAAGGAGCAAAAAATCGGCAGCTAAAGAAAAGAGAATACTGCAATTATGCCAGGGTTTCTGCTGTATGTATGTGTATGTAGGACGCAAAGGAATTTGCCACAGGACACGCTTTATACACTCAAAAAAAAATTTTAGAAAATCGCCTATGGATTTGCTTTACTGGCGATTTTTTTCTATATTTCTGGAATATTTCTTGAATTTAATGAATTTTGATTAATTGGAAGAAAATTTTCTTTACCAGTAGAAAATTTTTTTATTTTAAAGAAAAAAATCGCCAGTGAAGCAAATCCATAGGCGATTTTCTAAAATTCAGGGCGATTCATTTTCTGAGTGTAGAAAAAGTTGCTTCCTTTTTTCCATTTGGCGACTTTCTTGCTCTTTTTTCGCACGCCTGGGCAGCGAAAAGTGGACAACTACAGGAATCCCATGATCTTGAGGAATTTTCGTTGATAGAAGCACTAAAGTTCTCTTTTAGTCGTAATTATTATCTTTTATACTCTATACAATGAATTATTTTAAGTTGTTTAATATTTTATTTTTATTCTTGATCAGTCGCTTAAATATATTAAGTTATTAAATCTCTTACCAAAAAGTCCCAATGTAAAAGATAACTTTCAGCACGTATTTAACTACTTAAATTAACTAAAAAAATAAATGAACTTTTTCTTTTTTTCTTAGTCAAAGCGAACATAAGAAATAAGTTTTTCGGTATCCAAATTTTTTTTTTTCTGAATAGCGAAACTCCAAAGGGAAGTATCTGATAATGAAGTACTAAGATGACTAATTACAACTAGTTGAAGAGGGCAAAAAAGTATATGTGCTTTCGAAAATTTCCTTCGACTATGCGACAAGTATTAAATATTTAAACCGTGCGATGGCCAACTAGAAAATTGATTAACTTTTAGCCAGCAAGCTGGGGTAAACTTTTTTCGGGATGCATAAAACGTATAATGGAAAGCCAGAAAGGTGAGGCCAACTAATAAAGTTTGCGGTGAAAGTAGCTTAGGCCACGCCCACTCATTGAAGCACTTTACCGGAGGCTGCATAATTTGCACATTTGTTGTGTGTGAGTTGTGGGTGGGATGGATGTGGGTATGAGTGGGTCCTACTTTTACCTTGTTCATGGCTAAAGTTTTAAGACATTACTTAACTGTTATGTGCACCGCAAGGTAGTACACACACGCCCACTTTCACGCAAATCACTTGGGCACGAAAGTGAAACTCGAAACTGGCAACTTTTCCTGCCTTTCCTCGGAGGACCTCCACCACTCCTTCATAAACTGCACTCTTGTTCATCGCAGCACGTCGACCTCTTCATCATCATCGCCCGTTGCTGTGCAACAAACTGCAAGCAAGTTGCAACCTTTTATGCGTGATGTGCCAAGGTGATGGAATCAGGATTTTCTGAGGAACAACTGAATATATGTAAGCTTAAGCATATGGCGTCGGCAATAAAGATACTGTTCATTAGGCAGAAAATTATTGAGTTTTATTGCTTTAAAAAATCGTTATAAAAGTGTAATCTAGCGCATTTTTAAATAGGTAATTTATAAGAACACTTTTCTCGTTCCTTGCCAATCAACATATTTTTCGCGAGCACTGACAAATATTTGAGGTTATCCAGGACATGTATCAATTTTCTATTGTGCTCCCTAAGGATCTGACAAATGGCAACAGAAGCTACGAGCTTCCAACACGAAAACCACATTGTACCAAAGGACAAACAACAAATTGATGGTGTTGAAATTGTTATTGAGAAATTGCGCCGCATCATCATCATCGGAGTCGACGTCATCGAGATCAAAGAGGCTGACTAGTTTGGCTTGTACATACACATATCCTGGCACATCCTCCATCTCCATCGGTGTGCAATGACAATACAATTTAATATTGACAGCGGGGAAAAATAAGGGGAAACAATAGCCCATCACACACATTTTTTTCCTATTTTTCTCCTATATATTTTCGACTGTCGATATTTCATTTATCTTGTGAGTTGTTCATTTTTGACTATATGACTATGGGAAAATGAATTTTCTTACGTTGTCAAGGTATTGACGCTTTCGTCAATTTGTCAGTTTTCAATCAACTTGACTATTGAATTGAAGTACCAAAAAAAATGCGTAATCAAAAGAATTTCTGATATCGGAAATTGATAAAATAAATAAAGTTCGGTACATTTAAAATACTTTGTAACATTGTTTGATTAAATAAAAAATACCAGTGGCAACCACAAAACTCGTTTAACAATCAATTAAATATAAGTAATACCTAATTACATGTAAAATGCAGGGTAAAAAAGAAACACGTGACATTGCTTCAAATATTTTTTAATCAATCACTTACATGCATATATTCACGGAGCTGTCTACAAAGGGCAAAAACTGTCTGACATGAAAATTAGTTCTGCAATATTTTGCTATTTATCGATTGGCTAGCAGTGACTGTCATCTCGTCCCTTCGCCTGTATGCATGTTTAATTTGAGCAAATATTATTTTTCCACTCATTTCATAATTGTCTTTACCATTTTGGATTTACGAAACGTTTTTTCCGAATATTTTAGCCGCATTTGAATAATTTGTCAAAGGCATTTTATTGTCATTTGTTACGCTCTATTAATTATGTGGCACACACAAACACAGAGCAGAAAAAAAAAACCAAAACCCAGTCCACAAATCAGTTTTTTCCTTTCTATCCCTTAACGTACATTATTGGTCCCCCTTTTTCCCTTGCATTATTTATGCTCATTTTATCGCGTAATCTGTTTGCGAATGTTAATTGCTAAAATGTTAAAGCAAAGCGTTTTTGCAGCTATTTGTTTGGTATTTCATAAAATATTTTTTACCATTCTGTCCGTTGGTGTTTATAATAATTTTATGTGTTTGCTGTCAATTGTTTAATATTTTAATTGTTTTTGTTGCCGGCTACTTTGACAAGTCGTGCGTAAACCGCGGGCATATGCTTTCATGAATAAACCTATATATTTGTTGCCAACACGAAGAGTGCGGGCCATTGAAAATATTTAATATGCCACTGGGACGATTACACGAATTGTTTATAATTTTATGCAGTTTGATAAATATGTTTAAAGCGAGAGTTGTGTGCTTAATTTGTTTATCTACAAACGGAAATCAGAGCATAAGGGCTGATATTTACATTTTATGAAGTCTTAATAGAGCGAAAGATGGGAGCAAAATAAAACAGTAAATTAATATCTAATTTCAGACAAATTTCCGATACCTTCATTTCAATACTTTGATTTCTGTTTCATTTAATTTTCTTTAATTAATATTTTACTGCACAGAGTACTCCGATGCAAGTAAATATTCTTCTGCCTTGCACAAAAATAAAGCATTACAAAAATAGCATGCGAATCCCTTCCATTTTATGGGAGCATCATGCAAATTCACTGCTGGAAAGGAACAGACCAGACGGAATCCATAAAAATTCTTCATTGCTAGCAAAGTAAACTGCAGGGAGGAGTTTTATGCCAAACATCAATAAACTTGCGAATAAAACGCAGCTACACAAAAATTAAAAATGTAATAGAATAACAATTAAATTAAATTTCCTAAATAAGGTATTTTTAAAATACTATGGATTAAACATTATTTCTTTTTTTTAGTTCTTAATCTTATCTATTTAGTTTCCACTAATTTTAAAATTGCCCAATGAAAATCTGCATATCATGAAAATTATTTTCTTTTGTGCTTAGGTATTTAATTTAATAATTATATTTCTAATTTTTAAACAAATATGACACTATTTTCTCCAGGTGCACAGAAAAGCTGAATGGTACAATGCAATGCCCTTGGACTCAGACATCAACATACAAATTTGTATCAAAAAGTTGTTAAACCTTCATAAAACGCGGTAGATGAAAAGGTTTTTCGGGGCGGCGATGAGAGAAAGAAAAGGAATTCGTAACTTTGTGTTGTGGCCGTCAAGGACCTATAGGTGAATGTGTGGGTGCGTGTGTGCCTGCGCCTGTGTGGGTAGCACAAGGACCGGGGAGCGAACATAATTATGCAAACTAATTAAAATACTCATACGACGCGTTCAACTTGCGCTTCTGTTACTGCCAGCCCCGCCCCCTTCCTTTTCGGGGCGCCCATTTTTAATTAACAGTAAGCGGCAGGATGAAATGGGGGGTTGGATTCTGCTGAGGTTCTGGGGGCTGGCTTTTCTGAGGGCTGAGATCCCCGACTGAGGGGCAAACAAAATGAAAGACACTCACTTCCGCTTGACATGACGTGGAATGTTCTGCACATGCATTTGACTCCGCTCAATGGCGGGCTGTCAATGTGTGCGTTGGTGTGCGCGCAGTGCACAAATACAAAAGCGAAACCGCAAAAACACAAATATAGTTGCATACTTCTGAGCGCCTACGAACAAAATGTCAACTAGCGATAGCTGGTAAAAGAAACCACAGCCAGGACCTCGATAATATAATACTCTTCCTGGTATGCGTCTACCTTATCTCTATTAATAAGAAAATTCTAAGGACCTGAGAATAGATTGACAAAATGGTCAGAAATAAAGAACTTTTTAAGTATGGTTTGGGCTATTTTGGACTTATCATTCAAGTTCAATGCGAAAAAAAATAATATAATTCATTCAATTCATTTCTGTTTGGAAGAATAAGCTTTTCATTTTGAAGTTATTTCGGTTATATATTTATTGATATTATCATTTTATTATATCAACAATTCATAAACCTTGCCTTAAATTGTGGAGCCTTGAAGTTCGTTTATTACGGATGAATATTTCCTTACTAAAACAAGCCTGAATTATTATTCTTTTTATTCTAAACGGCACATTTGCTTATTCCTTTTCTTATTGGATGCTATCTTTAAATTATTAAATCTATTAAATCAAATAGTTAATTAAATAAATAAATTATTATTTGTAATAATTATTTAGAATTATTTAACTGTACCACTTATTTAAAAATAAAATTATTATAAATTAAAAAAAAATCATTTTTCTTTAATTTCTTGCACTGCATCATTGGCATGATTTCCCTCAAGCCTGGCAGGCCTCAAAAAGTCAGCAACACGTTGCCCTAATGATATGACTAACGCTGACAGACCCATTCGCACACTCGGCTGTGCTGCGCTGAGCTGTTCTGTGTGCGTTCTGTTTGGGGAATAAATTGTTAATTATTATTTGAAAAGAGTTACAGCCGCGCAGGCCGCAATCCTGGCGCTGACGAGGCTGATGAGGACGATGGGTTAGCTGGGGCGGCGACGAGCCTTTTGTCGGGGACCTGCATTCTGCATCCTACATCCTACATCCTCCATCCTGCATGGCAGGTTTTTGTGGTTGGCTTGGCTTGCAGTTTTAGTTTCGGGCCCCGATTCTCCCGGAGGGCGTGGCTCGACATGGTCGCCTGCTTTTGGGACTCGCGGCTTCTGCATGCCCATTTGAATCTGCATTTGGCTGCTGTTTTTGGATGAGGCATCTAAATTAACATTCGCGCCCCTCAGCCCTCGGCGAGTGTGTAAGCGTGGCAGCGGCGTGCGCAGTTTTAAATAAAGGGGGTTAATAAAAAAATAAAGAATTAATCAAAATGTAACCTTGTAATCAGAGAATAAACAAATTTATACATTTTTATGGATTTTGGAAACCCTAAATAAATTAAGAATTTTCTTTTTATTTAATTTTTAACAAATTAAGGGGGGCTTCGGGCAGTTAAACCTACGCCTCTGCTGTGTATTAATGTGTGGCCTCAATTCTTATGCGTGTGCTCATTTCGAATGCGCATTACAACGGCAACAAGAACATCTGCAACAGTATTTTTTAGCCTCTCGTGCCGTTCGGCATGTCAATTGAAATGCAGCCAAGAGTCGAGCTTTTCAAGCCAACCACCCACTACACACACATACCGCACTTTTATGGGTAGGGGTGCAAATTAAAAAGTGAAAAATTGCATACATGGCGTACGTGTAATATTTTTATTTCACTTGGCTTCTAATTAGGCAAGTCAGCTGTCTCGCTTTGACATTTGCATTTCGCTTTTAACTAATTTGTTGCCGCCACAAGGAGATTCCTTCGCTGATTAATGCGCTACGTGCATTTGGGCCAAGCTGTAACAATGATCCCGCAGCCCACGAGCGGCATTCCACGAATGTGGGACAAGAAAATTGCAAATATTAGGTCTAATGTCCAAGGAATGGGGTTAGTCAATGTGGCACATATCATGGGAAAAGTGGGGCACAGCTCTGGCTCCATTCCGTTTGCTTTTCTGTGCTTTAAATAAAGTTGTGCCATCTCTGAAGGGATTTCTTTATGAGTGGTAATGTTTACAAATTTCATTATTATTTTAATTATTTTGGAAGTAATTTAATATACGTGGGCAAATGACATTCCTAGGAATTATTATCCTATTTCTAGCAATTTTAGGTCTTACGTTAGTATTTCTAAGTTCTCAAAGAAAACTATCTGCTCTTCGCTATTTAAATTAAAGTAATTTTACTTTTGACAGCAAAGAATCGATTTAATTTGTTTGATTGCCGAGGTGACTTAGATCAAACGGGCCGAATTCGAGCCACGTATCTGCGCTCCAGCCCCACAGACACACAATCAAATAAAATGGTCGAGCAATAATTGCGCGTGTCGTTTGCTAACCAAAAACGAAAATCCCATCGTGTGTGCCATCGTACCTGTTTCTCATGCGAAATTAGTTTCAAATGGTTACCACTAATGTGCCAGGCAACCCCCCCAATCACCACCCGGTTTTTGGTGTTCCTGGACTTCCTTACACATTAATGCTTTTGATCTTCTATTAAAGGCGAAATTCTCGATGAGTTTTAATTTTTTAAACGTATGTTTAGAATTAAACCTTTAAACTCTAAACATAAATATAATTGCATTTATGTGAACTTTGCTTATAAGAAAATATATTCAAGAATTTGAATACCAGATCATCGTCAATCAATTAATTATTTTAGAAAGAAACCCCATATTGTGAAGTATGTATACCCTTATATAATTTTGGTGGTATTTAATAACTTAATAAATGCATTTCCAATTTTCCCAGATTTTATTGCTTTAAGCCAAAACAATATCAATTCAATTTTCGACCAAAGCACTGTAGATGTTCTTCTTTAAAAATAAACAAACCCCTTCTCACCGAAAGGAAGAGTACTGACACTTCCACCTTCAATGCGACAACAGAGATATTCACTTTATCTGCGTTTTTATTGCCATAGCCGGCTTTATTATTGCCGTTTAGCGATTTTTTATGGTCGGGACTTTGGCACTGTAGGCGGTGGCATGCGCTTTTTATTGCGTTGCAAGTCCTGGCCGCAGGATGGGAGTTTGGGAAGTGGGCGGAGGTCATTTGTTGGGGTCCGCTGGCTTTTTGAAAGCCATAAAAATCGAATGGCGTCGGCATCGGCATTGGCATCGGTGGGCAGCGAAAAACCAATCGATTTGCTAAATTGCAGTGCAAAGTACAAAAGCATTCACACACAGAGGAGGCCGAATGAGTTAGGGAGCGGATCGGATGGGATCGAATCCGATAGGCCACATGTCCTGTCATTTGTGCGAATGTCCTGTTGCACCGCTGTGGTTCGATGGTTCCAGCGGTTGAGCTCGGCGGTTGCACGCACCAACAATCGGCCGAATGGTTTCGACATTCGTCCCCTGGCTCCATGACGCTCCCCCAAAAATATTTATAAATATTTAAATTTGCGTTAATTAACCAAATAGATGGCGAGAGAGGCGAGGGGGGACTTAAGCCTGAGAGTTTTCGGGGAAAATTCTTGGACTTGCTGAAAACTTTTAATTGCACTTTGTTTGGGTATTGCATAGAATAGGAAACTTATCATTAAAATAGTTGTTAAGCTTGTTTAGTTGCCCAAGAAAGTGCAGCATACTCTTTGCCGCTTGCCAGCAAAATTTTCCGGATAAATGGTTGCCCCTGGCGGGCTTTGATGGCAGAGAGCATTTTCTTTGACAGGCGGAAATTTCGGATCCTAATGAAGGTGAAGATAGCGAAGAAGCTTTTAAATTTCCCAAAACGAAACTTTAGGTGTTGAATTAAGTTTTCCAATGTGCCAAGTGGGGTAGTGAAAAGTTTGCATGATTTTTAAGTGGTTCGGCCTCTACTAAAAATATTTGTTACTAACCAAAAGAATCTATACCAATAGAGAACTGCATAATTTGGTGCATTTCACTGGAAACCAATATTGAAGGGATAGCCACCTTAAAATATTTACAGGCGCATTCAATTGAAACCCTGAACTACATTCCCCTTTCAAAAATTTCCCTTTTCATTACTCCGCTCGGACGTCGTGGGCCCTTTGACATTCCACTTTTCCAGGCCAACAGCTGTCAGATTCATGCCAGCTCTCCGCTCCTCCTATCAGCATATTTCTTAGTTCATCCGACCACAAAAACCATCTCATTTAGCCATGAAAATCTTGGCTGCCAGCAGCAGCAGAAGCGGGAAGAAAAAAAAGGAAAGGAAAACAGGAGGACCTGAGCCGTATCCTTTTCATTTTCACCCAACCACAAAGCACATTTCGCTTTCATTTCATTCTAGAGATTTGTGAAAGGCGAACCGAAATGAAAATGATGAAAATGCAACTAATTCCTGACGGCTTACGGTTATTATGAGACCTCTTTTCCCTCTTGGGCTCCACCTCCCTGCTATTCCTGTAATAATTCTCATTTTTATTTTTGCGCCCCAACAGGCATTTAATGGAAAGCGACCGCAGCGTAGAGATTAACCTTCAATTTTTGTGCGCTAAGCCCAAAATCTGTTCGGGACCGACGAAGGGTTAGGGATTTGTTTTCGGTGCGGGCTTTAGTGGAAATTTAATTAGTTGCAGGTGATTGAGGAGGGGGATGGAGCTCAACAGGTTAGCAGCCATAAACCCGACTTGGCCCGGCTAAAGCCCCCCGTTCAAGCTGCATAAATCACCATTCAAATTAGAAATTAGTTCAAACACACACACGCCCTAGAACATCACTTCTAGACAGAGCAGAGCGACCAGGCACTTGGCCACTTGGAATCCTATCCCAGGCCTGATCTCTCATCCAGGCAGCCACTCATCCAGCCAGCTACTCAGCCACTCGTCGGCACACTCATTATTGGGCTCAAGTGCAAATTAGTGTGTTTGCTAGTGGGTTATTAAGGCCCCGCCCGGAAGCTCCGAACTCCGACTCCAAGTTGGCCTTTTGTTATGCTAACTAAATGAGTTTTCCAACGCTATACGTTCTGTGTCTGTTTTGCGCCTGCAGTAAAACTTTAGTGTACAAATTTCATTTCATTGTTTTTCGAGTGCGCAACAACAATCGGAATAAGTGTTAAGGGCCTTTCGGATGATAGTTCTCCACCATTTTTCTTTTTTTTTTTTGGTTAAGGGAAGGGAAGAAAAGTTTCGCAATTAACATGAACCGAAAAAAATAATCACCGGAACAGCCTAAGAGGCTCGAAAGAGGCGAAAAAAATATATGCGCTACCGCAATTACCACGTGCCAATGCCTCGGGCCAAAGAGCCCCGAACCGAAACCCAACAACATTGGTTATAAAAAATTAATTAAAAACAATTAAAGCGTCAGAAGAGTAGAAAACACAGATAATAATGAGTGGCATACGGAGGAGTCTGCATAAAATCACCTTAATTATGTTTTTTGTTCCCCAAACAAAAGGGAATGCTAAACAGTATGCAAAGCGGCAAACCAAAGCGCGTCATCATAAAAATTCAATCAGGCCACGAAGCAAATGGCAGGAAGTTCTGAGCCCAAAAAAAGCAGGGAAACCAAAAAGAAAAACGCCCGAAAAATATCGCACCCAAAATGACATTAATTTACACATCAGCGAAGCGCGTAAGAGGAAGCAGGAGAGTTTTTCGGGGATCCTTTGGCGGAAACAGGAAGTTGCACAACAGCCCGGCGACAAGGAAGTAGGCGGTCGACAGTCCGCGACCAGATGACAAAGCGGGCAATAAAAAACAATCGGAACGGAGCAGTGGGAAACAAGTCCGAAAGAAAAACAATTTGTTAAGTATCTCGAGGCCAGAAAATATGGCCTCGCACTGCTGTGAAATTCAACTGATTTAGTAGGAAGTGTCGCTGTGAAACCGTTTTCTCATCGGTGTTATTAGGGCTTTTCTGATTTACAAAAATATGTAAGAAAAAAGTACTAATGGCGCAAAGATTAAAAAAAAATAAGAGTAAAATAAGTGAAGCTTTACCAATATTCCGATTGAATGAGAATAAAAATAGATATTTTATTTTTGTTAACAATAAATCTAAAAAAATGCATAATGTTACCCAAAGTATTAAAATATCACATAAAATCTGTTAAGTAAGAACAAGTTATCACTTCATTGGCCTCTGTCTCTATGCTCAAGTTATGAAAACTACTTAGGTAAGCGTCTAAGCAAATCAAGTGCAGGACCTTGCAGGATTCACAATTGCCGGGGGCAATCAGACGGCTCGTCCACTAATAGTAGAGGAAAGCCGCAAGCCGAGGAAAAGGCAAACAAAATTGCCAACAAATGCTGATCCAGATATTCCCGAATTTGCATTGCAATATGGACAAGTGGTTAAGGATGCCTTTGCATTCGTACGACCATCACGTGTGCCTGGGAATATGCATAATTGAATTTTATAACCCGAAAGATTGTTATTGCTGGAGATTTGTGTGTGGCAAGCGGCGGCGTTTGTCTGCATTCTGCAGAATTTCAAATTCGCAAATTGTCAGCCGAGCCAAATCGCCTTGGTCCTGGGATCCGTCCTCTAATCTGTGCTTGCTTTGTTGCCCGAAGAGCCAAATCCAAATCCAAATATTTCTCGAGCCTTTGTCCGGAATATTAAATTGCCGCAGACCGAGAAGAATTTCAAACTCTTATCAGCCCGGTGACAGTCTGTTGTCAGTGAAAACAAATTGTCCTTTTCGGATTGTTCGTCAGACACGACAATTAATCACAGCATTAATAACATTTCCAGCTAGAGATGAAGAAGGCAACAAGAACACAAACAACAACTGACTGCGAAAGCTAGGAAAATCTCATGAAATTAATGCAGAATGGCTTGAAATTAAATGCCGTTTATGAATACTAGGCGTATCGCAATGCCGGAAATTAAACATACGCCATGCGGCAGCAGAAGCAGAAGGATTGTGAGACCCCGGCTTAAAGCGGAAGTTAATTGTTATGCGGAAAACATAATACGAAAAGAGGCGGTCGAGGCAAGGTCCTTGGGGCAGCGGAGTCCTGCCCAAGATGATGCACAGCATAGCAAAAACTTTAATATTTAAATATGAAAAACTATTTATGTAAGACGCATAAACAAAATACGCAGACACACGAAAGGATGGGCCCAGCTAGAGCAAAAAACAAACACCAAATGAAAAGTATCTACGGGCTAGCTGATGACCTGGAAAATATATTATTAAAGTAAAAATAAAACAATAAATAAAGTATATGAAGAACAAAAACTTTCTTTGTTGACACTATTGTTAAAATTATTTTTCTATCTCCAAGATAGTATGATTTTGGAGCTCTATTCCTAAATTGATTAAGAACTGTTTTGATCCTTTAAATACCATATTTTTCACTGAGAAAAATATTAAATGGGAACCAATATTTATAGTTTTTTTTTATTTAGAAAATTGTTTAAATTTTATTAAGTCAGTGATAAGCTTGATGCTTTGAACCGTCATTCCAAAAATATGATATTTTCGGCTTCTCACTTTGTGGCACCCTATAAGTTTATAAACAAAGCACATTTTATTAAATTAAGTTCTTATTTTGTCCTCAGTGTACAGTCTCTCCTTTTCACTTTAGACGAATGCAAAATTTGGTTTCCACAGGCTGCGATGCCCCATCTTTTTTAGCAGGGCCGCATCTTTTTGGTGGCCACTGCGCGATGCGAAAATTTTAATTTATACATTTCCAGCTACGTCCGTATTTGGGGCTGTGTGTGTGCGTGCGACTTCCTGTTGCAAAATGGAGTTTTGTGTATGCGAGCAGAAGTTTGCACAACTTGTTTATGATTTCTCATGTCAAATACGCTGGTAAAAGTGCCCCGAAGAGGGCGTGTCTGCAGATGCCGTTGGAATAAGTACGAGTATCTACAAGTGCTGGCTGAACGAGAGGGTTTTCTCGCCCCTATTTCGCACTAGCGAACTTTTTGATTTACTATCCGAGTGAGCGTTTGCATATGCAAGTCTCTCGGTTTGTTCCTGCCATGTTCCATCTTTTGCTGCATGCTTTAAGGCGCCGGAAGTGCAGTTTACGCTTTCATTTGCAGGAGGAAGTCGCCAAAACTGCAATATAAAGAATATGCAATTTCATTAATTTTAATTTAATGCTAAACGAAACATACATTAAGTGGATTTTCGAAACCACTTATATAGCCGGCTAAAAGAATGCATTAAAAAATATTGTTGCATACTTTTGGACACCTTCATAAGTGATTTTTTCCATTGCGTGTTGCCTCCATAAAAAGTATTCAATATATTAAACCAGTTACCTGAAACCCCTATCGTAAAAAATATTCAGCATTCCCCATTAAATTGCTGCCTGTCTCAACACATTTAAAGTCTAGACAGTCAGTCATCCGATGCAATATCATTACCATGTTTGCCATTTTTTGCCTGCTGCAGAGACAGGCAGGCAGACAGACACCCGCACAAACTGCAACTTCAAACCAGAAAGTTTTTATGATTGCTTTTTTTTGTTTGCATTAAATGCATTTTATGCAGGGAAATCTTTTTATGCGCCTGAAAGCACGCTTCAGTATAATTTGCGGTCATGTTCATTGATCTCCTGGGAAGCATTAAAATTTAATGATTTATACAATGTGGCAAAGGGAGGAGGGGCGAACGAGGAGGGGGTGGCGTGGGGCCCTGGGGCGGATGCAAATGAATTTATGTTATGTCTCTGCTGCTATTTTGGTTTAAGGGTTAACATTGTGAAATTAACAACAATTTGACTTATGCGCGAGCGAAGGCGAGGACCACACACATACGCACTCCAACTCACACCCATGTGCGTTGGGGAACAATGCACTATGGGGCATTTGACCACTTTGGTTGGCCAAAACCCCTTTTTTTAAAAGTCGTTAAAACAAAAAATGTTGTTTGAGGATGTGTTAACAAAAGACCATTTAACAATGTTACGTTTACAGAAATCCGATAGAGGTCGCCTCTGTTAAGGTAGGAGCTGTTAAATCAGCTGTTTGATATGCAATTATCGAGCTGTTTTATTTCGACTTTTTTCTTGCAGTTTTAAAGTCCTTTAAATTTGAGTTTTTAAGCAATCTAAGTAAACTTTTTGGATTGGATTTAAAGGATTATGCTATGTACTAAGTATTTGTGTGGTTCGACGACAAAAATTAGACGGATTTTTCTTACAAATGAGTGTTAAAGGGAGTGGTCTAACAAGTACATTTTTGTAAGAAAACTAATTTTCAAATGGAGCAACAAAGTGAGTCCAGCGGAGTCCACTTCTGGAACCTATTGGGATTTGTAGATTATTTAATTGTTGTTAAAATGTATATGGTCAGAATCGCCACTTATTGCCACTTTTTCTGTAATTTAATTTTTTAGACCATAACCTCAAATTTCACAAACTCCTATCGTTTGCACTGGTGGCTAAGGAAGTAAGGACTTTCGTGACTTTAAATTATTATCAAAATATAGTAGAAATACTTAGCTTTGTAATTGACTAACTTAAGTGGACTTTAGCGGCTTTAAAACGAAAGTTCCGCTACAACTTGAACAAAAAGTCGTACAAATGTAAAGTAAATTCTTTCCTTTGCCCCTTTTTTTTGAGAACTTTAGGATATAGTCGTCCGATTTGTACAAAACTGTTAATATTGTTTTAAAACTTACATAATTGCTATTTCTAAAGTTATGTGCATTTATCTCCAAAAACAGCAAAGTTAATTGGATCGTTTCTATGGCAGCTATATGATATAGTTTTCCGATCCGGATGATTATCATATATAATATGCGGGAGGATAAGAAATGGCGACTGGTAAAGCTTCAAGTCAATATCTTTTGAAATGACCGAGTTATTAATTTCGGCCAACAAAAGTGGTCAAATGCCCCATAGTGCAATGTCTGAAGCCTAAAAGTATGCTAAACAGCCAGCAAAAGTCATAACTCAGCCTCAGCGGCAGACTGAGAAGGATGTGGATGTGGACGGGATTTCGGGCCAAGAGAACTTGGTGAAAGGTGGAACGGCTGGCGGATGTGGGCTGCAACTATTAATCAGGCTTTAATTGTTTTTGTGTGCGTCGCTCGGTTACATTTGTGGTGCCAGATAGACCGGCACACACATGGATCCTCGCCACGAGGACCTCCACCTCCAGCACTCTCAATGCCCGAGGCCCCATGCATCATGTGGGCCGAAATCTTTTTGTAATCTCTGGCATTTGTCTGGATTTTTCGTAAAGACTTTGAATAGATTTATGCTCCTTTGACAGGCACAAGATGTGAATGCGAATCTTTGGGAGAGCAACCGTCTCACATGAGAGAATGGGCGAGCTTAAAGTGTCTTAAAGATGCAAAAAGACCTCAAAGAAAATGTATAGTCTTCAGGGAGCAGAAAATAAGGAGCTTTGTAAAAACTAGCAAGGATTTTGTAGCCCAGACAGTGAAATATAATAGTTTTATTATTTATCATCTTCAAATTTGTAAGATTTAAATTTTTTACTTACCCAAAAATACGGGTTTTCGTTTTAATTTGGGTGTATTTATATAGATTTGTATTTTTTTTTTTTTAATGGGAATAGTATTCTAAAAATAGTTAACATTGTTATTACATTTAAGTTCTTTCCATTTTATTAATTATACCCGTTACTCGTAGAGTAAAAGGGTATATTGTATTCGTGCAAAAGTATGTAACAGGGAGAAGGAAGCGTTTCCGACCCCATAAAGTATATATATTCTTGATCAGGATCACTAGCCGAGTCGATCTAGCCATGTCCGTCTGTCCGTCTGTCTGTCCGTCTGTCCGTCTGTCTGTCTGTATGAAAGCTGAGATCTCGAAAACTATAAAAGCTAGAAGAGTTGCATTTTGCATGCAGATTTTAGGAGTTCCTACGCAGCGCAAGTTTGTTTCAAAATGGTGCCACGCCCCCGCTAACGCCCACAATCGCTTATATACGATTTTAAAAATTTTAATATTTTGGAAAAGTAAAAATGCAGTTTTATTGTGTCTATCAATACCTATCGAAATGTAGAAGAAATTTTTCAAATCGGACCATTCGTTAAAAAGTTATGCGTGATCAAAGTTTTCTATCTCTATCTCCATCTCCCTCGCACTCCCTTTACCTGAGTAACGGGTATCTGATAGTCGGGGCACCCGACTATAACGTTCTCTCTTGTTTTTGAACTAAAAATTTACGATATCACACTGGGAATAAAGGAATATTTTTCCTAAAATACAACTTTATTTTCATTTTTTTACCTGCTCGGCCGTCTGTTAACTCTCGGCGCTTTCTCTCTCCTGCTGTCTCTTATCAACGTTGGGGCATAAATCACGCGTTTAGTTTGCCAAGTGGCCTTTTCGACCGTTTTGCGTTTAACTGTCGTTTTGGCCACTCTTACGAGTTGCCGCCGCAACTGGCCAACAAGGGCGAACCAACATATTTAGAATATATGGCAACACTTTGGCAACACCGACACAACCCTTGACCACAGCAAGTGCAAAAATGTGAAAAATAAAACCGGGTCCAGAAGCACAAACACAGACGATTGCGCAACCACAGCGCAAAAACCACTCCAAGTTTCGCACACCCTATCCACAACCCCACCCCCGGCAGGCCACACTAACATACATATCCTGGCGGGATTGTTCTGGGAAGAGAGTGTTGTAGTTCGGTTCGGTGTTGTCATTGCCAGAGTTGCCAACGACCAGAAAACAACACGGCCAGAGCTGGCCACACAAACTTGTAACGTAAATTTTGTATAAGCCCTCGCAAACACACCCACAAAGTGTTTCGTTTCGGCATTTGGCATTAAGATCGCTGCCATTGTATTTTTCAATCGGAAGAGGGGGCAGCGCTTTTTAAACTTTTAAAGTCGCATTCATAACCATTAATAAGTTTAAGAAAAAGTAGATTAATGGACGATCTAAGAAAAAAAATGTAATTGTTTTGTATCTTATAAAAAAAATATTAATATGAGAGCTTTAAAATCTTAAACGACATTGTTAATTTAACTGCTTACTTTTCGATACCTGTATAATTGATTTTATGCTTAATATGGTTCAATGGATTGCCTTAAAAATACAATTTTTAAATAACAGAAGTAAATTGCCGTAAAGAAAAAAATTTTCATAATATAAAAAAATAAATAAAATTCATTTAGAGTGCCACAAATTTGTATCTAATTTACCGAAAACCCGAATTGTTGAATTGTAATTTATACAAGTTTTCTACAAGCGCTTTAACAAGTTTTTATTTCGATTTTGTTCGCCTAATCAGCCAAGCGAGGAGTCTGGCTGCCAGAAAATATTTTTGTGTGCATCCAATTGTACAATTGTCTCGTTTGCTGTTTGTCTGCCAAAATGTCGAACTATGGACGGCCTTCATGTTTACATTAATATTATTGTTTATCAAATAACAACAGCAGCAGCAGCAGCAAGAACAGCCATAATAGAGAAGTTGTTAAATCGAAAAGACATAAAAGTATCATTAAACTTTCGTGTCTGGCAATTGGTTTGGTTTGCATTGGTTTGCTTAGGGTTTGGCAGGAATTTAGCTGCCGTTTTTATGATTTTATTCAACGTTTTTATCTGGTGTCTCTCGGTTTGGCAGACAGCAAATTCACATTCTCGTATATTTAGTTTAGCTGTCTGTTTGCCAAAAATCTATGACTGGCCGCCATCCCCATCCATTGACTTTGTTGATTATTTATGCACAGAAAACAAATACCATGTGCCGAGCTTATGGATCTCTTCAAGCTTCAATTGTTTTCACTTTTTCTTGATTTTCCCATTGGCCTATGTTACAGTATTAAAAATGTATTGTTGTTTGCTGATGGATTATTTGCTGTTGATTGATATAAATCCAGTGTTCTTAATTATTTACTTAGACAGCAGGTTGCAATGGAATTTATTACAAAATATTCGACAAGCTCCTTTAACCTTTATTTAAAAATCCACAACATTCCCTGGGAAAACACCACGCCCCCTGGAGAAGAAAAGGCGGAGCTCATTACTTCACAACTCGAAAATATTCAAACAATGCCGTAGATGCAAAACAGGAGCTCGAACTTGTTCGTCTTAGAAAAAAAAAAGAAAAACAATAGACAATAGACAATAGGGGATAAAGATGAAGTTCGAAATACTCTGCTAGGATATGAAAACAATATAAGCTTAAACATTTTTATGATAAATTTTAAAATTTATTAAAATGTTAAATTAAAATTTTGATAGTGTCCAATAACAACGTCAACAGAAGGCACAAATTAAAACTCCGATTTAGGTCAGAGTATCTATAATTCTCGAAGGAAAATCATTTTTCAATGGGCTTAGGTTTCAGTTTAGGTTAGGAGTTCGGGGCAACATGAGTCAGGCAAAACAATGGAGCTCATCAGCAGCAGCCGGAACGCATTGAAAATTGGAAAGCCTGCCAAAGCGAAAAATAAGAAAATTCAATGGAAAAATGTTTTCTGCACAAATGCCTATCACATACGAGAACAGTTGGCTGTCGGAGGAATTCTTGATTCCAGCCTTGTATTGCTGTGATTTAGTCGAACTACGGAACTAAGGTCAAAGGCTATGTGCTCTGTTCGGCTTGTGACTCCCCTTTTTATTCAGAACATAACAACGTTTGTTTTTCCCTAGCGAATGACTGGCTCCCCGTCGAGCTTCTTCAGATTGGGCAGACGACGCACTGCCTCGGCTGTGAAGACAGCCGGTTCCATGCTCTCGTTCAAGGGATTGCCCAGGAACGTGATATCCGAGAGATTCGGCGGAATGCCAATGCGCATAAACTCGGCCCAGTCCTTGATCGCGTTATTGGATATGTAAAGCACCCGGAGAGCCTTCATCACCTCGATGGGCTTGATCTTCTCGATGTTGTTGCAGCTCACCCACAGCTCCTCCAGGGTATCGGCCAAAGGTTCTATGCCATTGAGGGTCTTCAGATTATTGCGTGCCAGGCTCAATACCTTGAGGTTTTTCATTCCCGATATGCCGCTAATCTTCTCGATCATGTTAGAGGATAAACTGAGCTTCTGGCACTCGGTCAGACTGTTGAGGATCGGATCCATTTTCTCAATCGGCGGATACTGGAACTGCAGACCAATTTCTGTGGCCGTGTTGGCCGGCTGCTTATTGCGCTCCTCCCACTTGGCCAGGGCATCCTTCAGGTTTGTGGGCTTGGACATGATTAGTTTTTATCCTCTATTTTATGATTAAGGGAAATTTAAAGTAGAATGGCAACTGTAAGTAAAATGTATTTCAGTTTTCCATCGCCTTCTATTTTTTTTTTTAGTTAGGCAATCTGTAAAATGTTTCAAAATAAATATACAACTGTATATAAAATATAAAACAATTTTCTGAATTTTAAAAATATTTTAGCCTATTGCCTAAGGTTCAATATTTAATTCAGATGAGTAGTGAACCTCAAATAAACTCTATATGTTTAAAGTTTTTTCTTCTATTAAACCGCTTAGTACATTGATCCACCTGTGACGACTAAGCAGCTGACTTTATAGCCCAGGGGTAATTTATTTATTTGCCCATGTGCCCGCCGCTCCCCAATCGCAGTCTGTTGGCTTGTCTGGCGCACAATGATAACTTCATTGTTCTGGTCGGGATTGGAGACTGAGTCCTGGGTTCCTGGTTCGAGGAGGCAGCTCCCCATTGTCATATGCTACCCTTCGCTTCATGTTGGTAATCGAAGGGGGGGAAACGAGCTGCTTTGTGTCAGAGGCCTCCTCGGCACTTTATTACACACATTTGAGGTGATAATACAGTTCACATTTCGCCCCGAGGGACTCACTTTTTGTTTTCCTTTTTTGTCGAACCCTTGTTTTCCTCTTTTTTCGGTCCACTTTAAATTGTACACAGCATTTTGATTAAATATTTGCCGCAGCTGTTATCGCGAGTACAGCAAGCTATTTTTGGGCAATAAATTATTGAATTTATTTGTGCGAATAGCGGCAAAGAGAAAATGTTTAAATTGGGCCAAGCGCTCGATTTTTTTTACCATTTTTCTTGATAATCGTCCAGAAATTGGTAAAAACATATTTGATTTCTTTCCGCTATTTTCGGCTTTATTTTTTGTAATTCAAATAAAATTTGTGCTCTCATAAATTGCATGTTCAATGCGGCAGAACGGACACCGCTCCGTCGAAAACATATAGATAGCATAGCTATGGCCGGAAGGGGAGGAGTCGGGGGAGATGGGAAATCACTCGAAATTGCATGCAAAGTCTAATTTATGAATTGGCCGAAGGCGTTTCGGCGATGAGAGGTGCTCGGATGAGTAGGTGCATATATATAATATATATCTATATATTTGGCAAGTGGAACATGTCAGTGGCGAGGGCGTGGCCAGCTGTCAGAGGAAAGCCAAAAGAATGGCCAGAAAAGTTGGCCAGCGGGGCTAATGGCTATTTTCATGAAAGTATTTGCGATAAAGTTACCGAAGAACGTGAACCAAATATGGCATGCCTTAAAAAAGTGCCAAGCTGTCATTTTGCAGGATTTTTTAAATCGTGACCTCTTTTCTACTGAGGAATAAATAAATTTATGGTCTTTAACTTAAAACAGGGACAAAACAAAGGAATAGTTTATATATCGCACATATTGTTGCGCGAATTCTTCAGAACTTTCCAGTTTAATTTATTATACATCTGTTGTTGAAGTTGATTTCTGTAAATTAATAGTTATAATAATTTAAATTGGTTAAAATTTCTGTTGTTACTCCTTTTGGAAGGTCTATGCACCTATTACCTCACCTTTACTTAATCACTCTGCTGCGAAACTTAAAAGTAGCGCTTCTAAAATGCTTTTGACCAATTAAGCAATGTCCTCTTTCCAGGCGTAAAGTGCCAGCAGTTGGGTGGACCCCGTTGACCATATGGACACTCACATGTAGTCCGATGGGAGGGGGAGTAAGAGAGGTTAGGGGGTGGGAATCGGGGCAGCCTGTGCGGTAGCCCCAGCAGCCACAACATGTCCTGTCACCCAGCGCCGAGCTGGACGTGGACATGCGGTAAATGTTGCAGTTGTTGACAGTCGTGTTTGTACTGTTTAGTTTCAGTTAACAACGCGGCTCGCAGCGAAAGGGCAAGTGGTGCGTGGAACTAGCCAAATGGCTAACCAACTGTCATGCATTTTTTTCTCCTCTATGTCCTTGAGATGTTAGAGATTAGACTGCTTAAGTTGCACTTATACTAAATTTTAATTTAATTTATTTCATAGAATACCTATTCTAACCAAGAGAAATGCAAAAAGTGGAACACTTAAATAGTTATCCTTCGAGATAATTGGTCATTTCATTAGTTTCTCCGACAACTTTTAGCAGAGTCCGAAAATACATCCCAAATTCTCTTTCTACCCCAGTTGCAGCATTTAATTCGCATAAACTTGCCAACATTGCGTTAAGTTTTTGTCCAAGTAACTATGCCATAAGTGACAAAACTCAGCCAAGGACACCTAGTTTTTGCTTGTACCTCGAGTTTGTGTTGTTCTTGCCATAAAACTTTTATGTATGAAAATATTTTTCCGCATAAAACACCTTGCTATACTCGGGCCGATATCGGGAGGGGAAATACGGAAAGAAGGTTGAGAGTGCTGCAGAAGCTTTTGCATATTGAAAACTTTCCCATTGGACAAACAACATGGTGGAGTATTGCCTGATAACAGAGATAGGTTGTAGTCGACTTTTCCCTTTTTCAAGGAGGTCTGTGCAAAGTTCTACAAATTGTTGAGCACATTCTGCAAGCCTTTTATGCATTATTTTGGAAATCGATTGGTTTTCGGCAGAGCTTTCATTTGCACCTTAATTATTCTGGGGTGCCAGATTCAATTTCGGTTCTGTTTCAAAACACGCTTTGAAGAATCAAGAGTTATTATTGTTCCCTTCCGAAATGAATTTTCCGATTCAAGGCGACAGTTTAATGAGCAATCAATGAAGCAGCTCGATTCGGATGCGATTCAAAGGCTTCTGCAGCGACAATGGACAAATATTGCCCGACGTAATTATCAATTTCAAGTGCAGTCATCGAAGCCTTTGTTTGCCGCAATCATAAACGTCAGGCGGCTCACCCACAGGCACTTGGTTCTTAGTTCGCATACCAGTGTCTTGGCCAAAACGGTAGTCGTGTGTGTAGTTGCCCCTCCCTTCGAATCCTGATGACTCAACTGGATAGACTGCTTGTCTATTTGCGGCTGTGTAACTCAAAACTCGATTGCATGTGTGCGGCAGTGGGTGATATATATGAAATTTGGGCTTATCCCCCTGCTTCACCTTCTTCCCCCCTCAGCAATGTTGTATTGATTGGGGAACTGGGGAATTTGTGGGGTTCTGCAACGATTCCAGCGAAGAAAGAGCCGACTCCTGCAGATTCCTCCCTTCAATTAGTGTGTTTGTTTGCCTCTGCGGTTAGAAATGGTCCATCAAAGCCAGGATATCCTCGGGAGTCTGTGTAATATTAGGGACGAGTGGAGAGCAGCACAATCGCTTGTGGAAGCCCCGATTAATGTTCATAGCCAACATGGTTGCAATGTAAAATTGAATATTATCTGGCTTAGTAAATTAGTTGGCTCTTGGTCGAATGTTTGTACCATCTGAAGGATCTTAAGTGTTTGGGATTTCCTCATAATTTCAAGGAATAATTTTATGTTATAAAATATTACTAACAAATTTTAAATATTCATTAACAAATAAATAATGTTTATTTATGCCTCTTAAAAGATTCGTTGGGTGAGTGCTCTATGGCCATTGCATCTGCAAGATGTGACCTCAATTCATCTCAGCTTTGCTAATTTGATTACGAAACAGAAAATTAATGCGGCGACCCATCGTCTTATGGCGATCCCAAAAGGCCTGCAGGACATGTGACTTGTGTGATGTGTGGAAAATGCGGCAGGGCAAACATTTTATAATTTGCTGCAGCACGACGCAGCGCATAAGTCAGCACAAGTCCTGGGACTCGAAGGATGAGGACCCTTGCTAGCCGAATCCTGCCACATGACAGGGAGCAAAAACAGGGACAGCCAGTCGGCATGCGAACTTTGCTCCGGCTCCTTACCGCAAACGATTTTGCAGATGACAGTTGTCCGTTGCCATTTGGGGAATTTAGTGTTAATTATGCTCGTAATAAGTTATATAACATCAGGCACTGGAGATGCCACAGCTTGACAGTCACTCAGTCAGTCGTCCTTCCCCACAATGAAATAGATTCCCTGCACCACAATAAATTGTATTAAATGTTCTGTGTTTAGGTAAGCTAACCGACCGTAGATCGTAAAGCCATCAGCACTGGTGACTGTAAAATGTCCTCACCTCACAGCTTGTCACGGTTCCGAATTTGACTTCTATAAAAGTGAACGCTTTATAATCCGATACTTTTATTGTATTTATGTAACAGAAAAGAAATAAAATAATAAAATATTTGTGAAGAAAGATTCGCAGTGTTAACTGGCTAATTTATGTATTGAAACTATATATAAAACGTAAAATTTAAAATAACAGAAAATCTGAACTATATTAAGAAAATATTTTTGTTAGAGAAATAATTAGATTAATAAAATGTAATTATAAACGCACTAATCAGGAATTTATTTTGGTATTTTCCTGTTGTTTTTCAGTATTTGAAGTCCACCAGTGAGTACTAATAGGCAATCAACACTGGATAATGGGGTCACGGGGAACCCTGAGTCACTCGACACTCCAGATGGGACAAAAACATTTTCTAACTGCAATTTAATTGCGTCCTTTCATGGCTGCAGAATATAAAAGTTGTTCCTCCTTTGCCCTGGCACCATGCCACCGCAATTACATGCAACTGTCTTCCACTTGGCTGTTTAAATTTACATGTTTAATTCACGCCCAGCTCCGCTCATCGGCATCCTCGTCCTCATCGTCATCGTCATCAGAGACCTCTTCAGAAGTTGAGAACACTTAAGACCTTTACGCAAATCGCTTGATAATTACTTAAAATAATCTGCAGACAAGTAACCACAGGCGAATGCAACGCCCACACAGAAACGATGGTCTAAGAAGTCGTGCAAACAGAACAGAGATCTCGGGAAGTACAAAATGGGGGTATAGAAACGATTCCCCCTAAAAAAGGCAAAAGGCAAATCCCTTTTCAATTTCCCTGGCACGTCTCAGCAGCCAACAAAAAAGAACAAAGGAACGGAGGTGGGTGCCTTCTACTTCCCCCTTTTTTTATGTGTGGAAACTCGAAAAACAATTAAGCGACAAGTGTCTCAATTTCAACGTCACTTACAAACATTTTATGCACCGCTCTTTGTCTGTGGGTGTGTTCCTGTTCCTGTGCGCTTGTATATGTGCAGGACATAAAATGCAAAAAGTTTTTACCCATTGAAAGTTACGTGTCGAGGAGCAGGATCGCAGAGACAACCAGAACCAGAACTACCAGAGTGTACCGAAAAAAGTTAGAGAAAAACTTAATTATTTGTGCCTCTGAAGTCCTTGATGGAGATCCCTCTGCTTGCCTGTGTGTGTGCGAGTGAGTGAGTGAGTGATTGTGCGAATATGCGCATAAAAGTATGCAACGCATTTTAATCGAAAATGTCTGCAGGAAATGTGACCACCATTCCAAGGTTTCAGATTGAGATTTTACTTGATGGTGGTCTCTGGTCAGACAAAAAGTGAGAACAGGAAACTACATTCGTTCAAGATTCGCCACAATAAATTAAATAATTAACTGAATGGCGTGAATCTCTTTAATCAGAA
Organism: Drosophila takahashii; assembly: GCF_030179915.1. Classification (NCBI taxonomy): domain Eukaryota; kingdom Metazoa; phylum Arthropoda; class Insecta; order Diptera; family Drosophilidae; genus Drosophila; species Drosophila takahashii. Next base: position 11,620,227 of record NC_091678.1, on the reverse strand, counting down.
AGCGATTTAATTCAGCCTTTGAATAATAAATAATAATAATAACCCAACAATTGGGGGTGCCACAGAATGAGGTAAACCTTTCAACCTTTTAAATATAAATTGTGTGTCTAAAAGTATGCAGTTTATAAAGCATAGTCGTCTTTTTGTATAAATTCATATCAATTTTGAACTGAAAAAATGTTGTGGCATACTTTTAGACAGCCATTTATGTTGCAAGTATATTTATTTTGTAATGAACAAAAAATTGATAAAATGGCTTGAACCGCTAAGTCAGTAATACATACAGATTTATTTACTCAACGTTCGTGAAATATGGAATTAAATTCCGTGCAGCGCCAAATATAAATAAAATTCAGTTCGAAAATAGATTCGATTCAATGGAAATATTCGTAAGTCCTTTAACAACACCTAAACAAATTCTATGCGCGCCATTCGCTAAGACAAATCCCCTGGGATTATGTGATTTTGGCCCGTAAACTCCGGCAACAGCAATAAAGTGACCCGGAAATGTTGCTGGCTGGGCGGCTGGCTAGCTGGATGGGCAGCCTGAGATTTCGGGTAACCCGAGGAGGCCACTGATGGACACGCCGGGCACCTCAACCGGAACGCCATTGGGGAAATGGGAAAGGCAGGTGTGCGGTTCCTGGTCAATGCAGACTCGCCGCACACACACGGGCATTCCTGCCAATCGCTTTCCATTTCGTGTTAAATTACACATCGAATCGGATTGCGGCGGCCATAACATTGTGGCCAAAAGGGAAGGCAGCAAGGAACTGCGGTCATTCAGGGGCCCTCAAATAGGTTTTTGCGGTTTTTTAATCAAGTTATTTGCCCAACACTGGAGAACCGGAGATTTAACAGGCGGAGGAGCAAAGTCCGGCCGGCAAAATAAATATATTCCGATGGCAATTTATTAAATGTTTGCGCAAATAAATCACAAATGTTTTTTCCAATCAAACTTTTTCGGTGCCCACACAAATGGCTGGCCAACAAATCTTCCCTTGTGCCCTTTGTTTGCCGGGCATCAAATTTATTGCGTTAATTCGCATGTAAAACATTTTTGCGCACATTTTCTAAGCATTTATCAAGCGTTTTATTATTGACAGTGCTTTGCCGTATATATAAGTATAAATATCTTTTCTGCAACTGCCAAAGTTTTGGCTTAAAATAAATACATATCTGAATTATATTTATGTCCATCTTGGTCAGCAATAAATTTGAACTTGAGTTTGGACTTGGTTTGGCTTAATAAGTATGAAATAATGTTTGACGTTTGGCAAATTGAGTTTTGATTGCGATTCTTCGGCGTTTTGTGCGGAGGGCAAAGGTCTAAAGTCAGACCAAATTAATTGACTCACTCGACAGCTATTCAATGTAATCCGATTTCGATATTGAATGAAATACCATCAACATATTAAAATCATAAAATATATGTAGTCTTAAATTAATTAAATTACTTAGTTAATTTTACAAATATAAATCATAATTGTAGTAATTGTAAGATTGGTTATTTTAGCTGTTTAATTTTAATTGATTACCATTCGAATGCCCAAGGATCGATATAAAAATACTACTTAAGAGGTCACGCCCACTTGCGGTATATCCATCGCCTTCTTACTTGTATCCCCTTCCCTTTCCCGCACAAACTCAATAAATTCTTGTTCTTTTCGGCCGTGGGGGCGGGACAACGGGGGTTTCGTTACAAAAATTTCTGAACAAATTGAAAATTCCAAAATTTGCTGAAGCATGCGAGCAGAAAATGATAGAATCTACGATGAAATGCACAAAAAGCAGGAGGAGGATGCACACGCACCCGGCATGGATGTATGTACGTATCCGTAACTCCTTCTGACATCAACTGCACAAAGGTCACGGGGAAGTGGGTGGTGGGTGATTTTTGGAGGTTTGAGCCGGGGGGTGGTGACACATTTGGCGTGGCAATGGCATCAAAGTCAAAAGCTACATTTGCTGCCAGCGGATAGAGGAGGGCTGAACAAAAGTCAGTTGGGAAAATATTTTGTCATGTCATCAGCGGCATCAGCAGCTGAAAACTGGCAACTGTTGCAATGGCCATGGCCACCATGGAGCCACCACTACCACCGCCTCAGCCACCAGCAGCTGCACCACCAGCAGTTGCAACACCAAAGCTCCACCACCATCTTCTTTTTCTTATTCCCAAGCTCGGTCCAATGCTTTTCTCTGTCGCCGCCAAATGTGGTTACAATAATTTATGCACTTGTAATGACAGACAACAAAGCGTTCAAGAAGCCAGGAGTCGTCATCCGAAAAGGACCCAAAAAAATAACAGGAAAATGTGCGATTTCAGTTGGCCAAACTTTAAATACCTTTTCTTTATTTTTATTTTATATTTTAATGAAGTTAAACAGCGTTTTTAACGGTTCATAACACATTTTTAAAACACCAATCTAATATTATAAAAATAAGTAAATAAAATGCGGTTTCCTTAGCGTAAATTTAAGTAAATTATTAGTTTGAGTTAAGTGTTATTTTAAAAGGGTTTTATTTTATTTTTTAATTAGTAATAAATTTTACCTGAGCATCTTAAAATATTTAAATGGCTTGCCTTGCGTTATACAATTCGATTTTTCGTTCGAATTCGAAGGATATAGTTAAGTATCCCTTGGAAGGGTAAAAGGATTCAGCCGCGGAAACGAAGGACCCGACTCAAAGCTCCGTTCTCTGTCAGTTGCGGCGACTGACGCGCAATAAAATGCGTGTCATGTGAGTGTCGTCACTCCGCTGACCGACCGCCCAACGCCACGCCCCCTTCCTTGCCCACTTTGATGGGTCGCCCTTTGCCGAATGTGCGCCGACTGTTCCGGAGTTCCAGCCCTATAGCTCTGAAGCTCCGGCTGCACTTCAAAATTAATTTAAAATTTATAGTTGGCGCTATTGCGTTAAACGATGTTGCGGATGAACGGGAAAAGGACGAAAAGAGGTGTTTGCAGGACGCGTCTATCATGGCGTTGAGTGATTTGCGAGTGTCAAAGGAGTCAAGACCCCGTCCCTCGCCGCACATTCGATTTATGTTAATGTCGGCCGGCTTAAAGCGATGCGGCCAAAGTACTTAACCCACGAAATGTGAGCCGAATGGGAAATTTATTTACAGATGGACTGTCTCTGCACGAAAATATAAGGATTATGTATTTTAGTTATTTTTAATATAATTTAGATTTTTTTTCTTATTTTGAAAATATAAAAACAGCAGAAAACATAAACTTTTAGAGACCTAATTGACATTTATAAGTGATTTTAAATACTTTTTCTGTGGCACCATCCATTAATACCAAATGACATTAACTTGGCTGCCAATAATCTATTTATTACACTTAAAATTTCGTATAAGATGCTCATCTACTTCTGATCCCGAACCGCTGATCCTTTTAAAAGCCCTGTTTTAATCCAAAAACACCCAGAGCTTTTTCCACTTCATCTGGCTCTCGTGTGCGCGTTCGTCTTCAGCTCGTCTGTCAACACTGTAAGTGGGGTAATTTTCAATGTAAACGCATCGCCTGGAGCAGCTGCTTCTCGTCCCCAGAAAGTTGCGTTGTTTTTAGGGGCGTGGGGGAGTCTTTAGTTTGGGCGTAGGCCTTGAGGGCGTGTCCCCTTCATTTGCATTGTGGGGGTGGCTCAGTAGTCGCGTGTGGAAATTGCATTTTAAATGCAATCTGCCACGCCCCCTGGCGCCCCGCTGCCTCCTAAGTAGGCTGTGCTCGAAGTTGTCGGTCTTGTAAAACTGAGCAACGTTTTTACAGTGCCAGCAAACATATTTCTGGCCCCCGAAAACCCAGCCAACCCAACCGACGACCCACTCAATGTTATCCTGCCCCCTGCTAATATGCAAAACTCACTTGGCCCGCAGTCGCCTCGGGTTTGTTTCTTTTCTTCTCATTTATTTTTTTCTTTGTTTTGCCACTTTTTCTTTTTATTTCGTTGGGTTTGTGTGCGTATTTTTGGATGGTAATCGTGAAAATCGGGGCATATTATGTGGTAGAAATTCAAAGCTTAAAAATTAATTTTTATTGTGTTCAAAAAAAGTTATAATATATTTTTTGATTGTGCCATCAAGTTTCTTTTTATGAGTTATTAAAAAATATTATTTGTGACCTTTATAAAAAATATCTCTAATATATAATCTCAAAAATTTATTTTATAGGTTTGGCAACCTCTGAAATATGAAATAATTAAAATTAAATTGTGTATTTTTATAAAAATGATATTACCTAAGACAACGGTAAAGTGTATCTGAAAGGCCTACAATTTCCCTATGCCCGCTCTTCTGTTCCCTCGAACTTCAAACTAAGCATAAAGTGTTGCCTAATGGGTTTTGAGTGTTTTCGACGACTACAACTACGCCAATAGCAACAAGGAGAACAACGTCAGAGGGGCAAGGAAAAAGAAAAGGACTCGGAGGAGTTCTACGAAGGGTAGCAGGATCAACACTGAAATGCATGGCATGCATTTTTTGTTTGCCGCTTGCCAAAAGTTGGTCATTAGCGTTGTTTTTCAGCACTGATGTTGCACTGTTGCCGCGGGGCAGAAAGCGGAAAAGTAAATAACAATTAAAACAATTTTTGTGTGCAATGCAAAAATCTCCTAATGACTTCGAGCTCCCTGAGGTCAAGGATAAGCGCTGAGCTGGCTTTTGTTGCCAGAAGTTGTTGCACATTTTCGAATATTTATCGAAAAGTGATTTTCCCTTTTTCCCCCAAGAGATTAATGAAGGAAGTCTGTGGCAGGTTCCTGGACATAAATATTCTCAAAGTTAAATGGAATCCAATTAGCAAGCAGTTTTTACCACTTACTATTGCAAAGGATTAAGGATAACTCTTTAGTGTAGAGTACTTATAAAAAAGAAGTTATTAAATTTAAAGCGAGTTTAAAATTCACCAACAATTTCAATCGTCGTAAGCCGCTTTAAATTCAATAAATTAATTGAAATCGTCTTGAGATAATTACACAAAAGCCTTCTACATTGTTTACGATTTTCTACGAAGGGAAATCTCTATTTTGACCTGCAGTCGAATCATAAATTAAACAATCGCATGACCCTCGTCCTACAGCTAGCCAAAAATAAACATTAAATTTTACCTTTTGCCTGCGATATGCATATAAATCTATTATAATCACTTCGACGCCACAACAAATTATGATTGAGAGCGTCCTCCAAGCCCCGAAACGAAGACGGTATAAATCTCTAGGGAAATGCCAACCCAGTGCCCAAAAAAAAAACGAAAAGAGGAAATGTCAAGCCAAGCAAAAGATCTAAGGGATATGGTAAATCAAGCAACATAAATCATTTAAATGATTACAGCTTAACTTTTGACGCTTTTGAGCGAAATTAAATGAAGGATCTGTCGGGATGGGATGGGATGGGAATGGCCGTGGAATGAATTGGGGTTGGGTTATCATAAAAATTATTTATTTGCTTTGAAGAACCAGAAATGCGGAGCGCCAGCAGAAATGTAACCCAAATCTATGTAAGTGAATCAAGAGAAATCACTTAAGTATATTTTTATGCTGGACATGCCGTCCGGAATTACAAATACAAGGCGGCACGCACGCACGCACAGGAGCAGAGGACCGCAACCAGAAGATCCTGGAACAGAAACTGAAGCAGGACGAAGGCAGGACATCGACGGAAAGTCGGTCCGTCGGTCGGCGGTTTTGTGTGGCAGTCATTTGCCCCCGGGGGCTTTCGCCGATATGGGAACTGGAGACGGGGGATTCAGGACTCAGGACTGAGGACCAGGAGAAGAGCCATCAAAAGGACATCAACACGTAGCAAATAAAAGACATGCCACAAGGATATGCCGGCGCTTCTTCGGATGCTCTTTGGCCAATGCTACATTGCAAAATTATTATGATTTATATGGCCTTTGGGAATGCGCACTAAAACACACTAGGACACTCTCTTTCGAGAGAAAGAGTGAGATAGAGATAGAGAGAGAGAGAGAGGAAAGGGGAACGAGGACGGAGGACTGCGAGTGTCGCACAAAGGACTTGGCCAGGATACGTAGTATACTTTCAGGCGAGTCGTCGCATTGGCCGCAAAACTTTTGCCCGCTGCGACAAAATAGAAAACTTTCTTGGCATAATTCTTTCTATTTTCCTTTCGTCCTGTCGTCGTGTTGCCGTTCAAGTTCCCGCCAGCGTCGCTTTTGCCATTCTGCGAAATTAGGTTAACACTGACGAATTAAGGACATTAGCGTCATAAAGAAATAAGTAATGAAAAGAGCATCCAGTTGGGCATTTTTGCCGAGTGCGTAAAGCGCTCCAAAAACAACAAGAAAACAAAAACCAGAAACTTTTACCACTTCTCGATTCAACTGCAGGCCAGATATGAAAGGATTTTCACGACTCTTCCAGGCCACTTGTCTGAAGAAAAGCTGGTTAAATCCACGTTTAAAGAAATCTTACCTTTAAACATATTTTAAACTTATTTTATATGACTTTTTAACATCATTGTATAATATGGATTTTCTGCCTTCAAACACGCTTAAGCTCATTTTTTAAGCTTATTGAATTTTTATTTATAATGTATGATTAATTTTTAATACAACTCTGGGGTATTAGTTTCTTTTTAAATAAGTGTTCCCACAATTTATTACATTTTTAGAAGTTTGCAACGGATTATTTGTTGGTTCTCAAACCAACCGTTCTCCAATATAATATTTACTTTTTCAAGGGCGCTATAGGGCAGTTTTCGACAGCCTCTTGCTTTCCTATCAACATGCCAGCGAAATACCCTGCTCTGCCATCTGCACACGCATATTTTGCAGCTAATAAAATATTGATTTATTAAATTTTGCCCCAGCTACGACGATTCGCTTGTCAATATTTTGCAAATTTGTGTTGCCATCCCAAGAACCCCCTATCGTTGCGCCCCTGTCACCACACACTCACGGCTTATAGTGGCCCCCGGCAAACTGGCACGCCCCTTTTTCTCACCCCACTGGCATGCCGCCCATCATCCAACAAGATCTTCTGTTGGCCTTCGTAAAGTGCTTTTAAAAATCCCGCCCGGAGCATTTTGTTTGTTTGCATCATTGGCAGCTGTTCGGTGGCCAGCTCTCGATTCTTGGAGGCGGATGGAAATCGGGAATCGGGGAGGCCTTTGGTTCGGCAACCGCACAACTTTAAATTTGTTGGCCACGGCACCCCTTTCTCCTTCGGGCTTTGTTTGTCCCGCTCAATAAAGCATCTTTGACGTATGGTTTACGCAGCCCCCGCCCACCGAAAGCCCCTCCCAGACCCGATAAAAATATGAGCGGAAGCTTTAGGGCTCAGCCGCAACCTCAAGTCCAAAGTTGTCCCTTTGACCGCACTGGAAAAAATATTTTAAAAATAAGGGGAGAAAAATTATAAAAACGAGAGAGCTTTAAGCAAGTCTGGGATCTTAAGTTATGTTGTGTCGATCAATATTAAAATTTGTTTTCTCAATTAAAGATTGTGCTTTAAAAAATAAAATTTAAAATAAATAAAATAGTTTAAATTCCTATTTTGTAAAGTGCATCTTGTTCTTGCCGCCCTGTCACCCGAAATGCCATCCTCTCTTGCGCACACTCTCTATCCCAGCAACTGTCTTTTACACTGTTTATTGATGCTTTTGTTGTAGTTTTCTGCTGCTGCTGTCGCAGACATTTGCTGACGTCTATTATGCCTTTTTATAGAAATTTTCTTGGGCTCTCGAGCAGCAACAACTTTCCGGGAAAAGCTGGGCAAAAAGGGAAAAGGGGAAAGCCGGTCTTAGTTTACAACATTGTCTTGCGGTTGCTGCAAGCAAAATGGTTTTATGCAAAAATTTTCCATGACACTTTTTTTGGGGGTCTATTTTTCGGGGGAAACTGTTTAAAAGTTTGGAGTGGGAAATTTCCACTATAGCGACAAGTGCTTAGTAATGGGTTATGATCAATCAGTAGCTCAAAATGGGCCAAGTTAAACAAATTGTTACACTTAAATTATGCAAAGACAATATTTTGTTGTATTTTGTGTTTGGCTAACCAAAATAACCAAAAAGTACAGAGATTACATCTTGTGTGTTCATATTCCTGTGTTACCATGACGATGTCGAGCACTAATCTCTTTTTCACTCTGTAATGAAGGACGCTATTAGACAAGCTAATACCCGAGGCAGCAGCAGTAGCAGGAGACTAAAACCGAAATACAACCGAATTTTTCCGCTCCCAACACACCTGACTTCCGCTCCAAAGGATGCAGGACCTGGCTCCCATTTCCCATTTCCCTTTCCCCCTGGCCACAAACTGCAGTCGAGGGAGAGACAAACTGCTATTATGGCATGCGATAAAAAGTAAATGGCAGAGGAAGGAAAGAAATGGTACTGAAAAGGGACCGAAAAGGGGGTTAAATAAAAAATCGGAAGCCGAAAGCGGGCGCATAAAAATTGCATTAAAATTGCCACGCGGACATCCGCAATGGACCCCGAACTCCATTTTTGGTGGCCAGGTCGTCGTCCACCGAAATGCAGCGGAAATGCAAAAGTAGACGGAAGTGCAAGTTGTGCAAGAAAATTAAATGTTTCCGGAAAGGGTGCCGAAATACAAGCCACCGAGCGACCGAAATGGAACTTCAAACAATTTTATTGTCATTTGCCGGACGCCATTTTGACGGTTTATTGCATACACTTTTGGCTCGAAATGGAGGGGAGAGGTAACCTCTGACCCCGACCCTCCAAGAGTCATCTCTGCCCCCAATGCCGAACTCATTTCCCTCTGGTCCGTGTCTAATTTGGCACATCATTTAGCAGCAGCAGCAGTAGGAAATCCCCGTACAGCCTGACTTGGTCACTTGTCACCTCGACACTGGCGCCTGACATCCATTAATCAATCAAGTGGCTTTCTTTCGACGGCATATTTTCCTGACTTTCCCTTCGAGCGGGAAAATACACACACGCACACACTGGGGCAATTAGCGCCCAGTTCCGGGACTTATGCGCCTCTTTGAAGTGTTTTCTGTTAATGAGAGACAACTTTTGGTTTTGGACCGACTTCCTGGTGGTTTTTTATGAGATCTTAAAGCAGAGGTGGCGTCACAAAGGGGACTGCTTTTATTATTAAACAATAATAGGAAACATTTTCCTTATGAAACATAAAATGATTTATAAGCATTAATAATTTGTATTATTTTACTATCTCTTACCTTTAGTAAAAGTTTAAATACCTGGAAAGCCAGAAGATTGTTTGGTGTTATTAGTACTTCCATTATTACATTTTTTAAGAATTTCAACATTTTTAACTTTAAATTGCTGAGAAAACTGTTAAATGGCAGTATTAAAATAGCCTGCAGCAATAGCTGAAAACTAAGATGTGGATGAATTTCCCCGGCCAACCTTTGGCCCAAAAAGTAGTTGGTACGCCCACCCCCTGCAACGAACTTCGCACGCCTCTGACCCGAGTTGCCTCATCAACTCTCGCTTCATTAGCTGCACACTCCAAAGGCCAATGCCAAGAGGTGAAAACAAAAAAGAAAGTAAAGTATATGTTCAGGAGGAAGCTGCTACTACTTGCAGACAATAAACCAGGGAACAGAGCAGGTCAAAGTTACACAAAAGGAAAAACTTGAAAAGAGGCAGTAATAGCAACAAAAACCACAACAAGGAGCGACAGGATCTGCTCCTCCTGCCTGCTTTTCCCACCCCAAAAGCACCACCCACCTTGCCAGTCTTGTTTTCCAGCCTGTGGCTGATTGATCTCGTGGGAAATTTTGCACAGTTGATGCAACCAACAGCAGCAGGGACAAAAGAAAAAATACGAAAAAAAAGTACAAAAAAAGTGGTAGGAAAAAAGCACAAAATACGTAAAATAAAACGTAAGTTTCCCCTCCCTATTTGCCACTTCTTTTGTTTTTCATCTCGGTTATTCTTTCGCTGGCGCACACGAAAATTAACTTAATGTCACTTACACTTTAGTGCTTTGGGTTAATTTGGTTAGATTATTGTTAATATCCTTCGGGGTGCTCTGAGCCAGAGCGCTACTGCCTGTGTGGCAGCGTGTGAAGGTCCTGGCCAAGCAGAAGGGAACTTCTCATCGAGCTGCGGGGCACATTAAGTGCTTAGGCTGTTCTCAAATTTTCCACATAAAAATGATGCATAGGCCGGGGCAGAAAGTTTGTGAATTGTTTTCGGCAAGAGATTTGACAAACGCATAAATATACCTATGAAGAAGTTTTCTAGAAATATAAGTTAAAAGATTTAGCTTTAAAAATTTTATTTTACAATTTTTGTATATTTTTAAATAAATTTCTGTCTTTTTCTAAGACATTTAGGACCGCCGAGAATTAGCAATATGGCAAATAAATTTAAACAATATTCATCGGCTTTTAGGCACGTGTTGGCGCTAAAAACTTTCCATGGGAAAAAACAGATTCCCCTCCATATTCATAAGTCAATTGAAATTTATGACACGACACATGCCGTCCCACTGCGTAAATACTTTGTTTATCTCCGGAAAAATGTTTATATATGTTGGGGGGTCTACACACCCTCCCCATTTTCCCAGACTTGGCATAATAATTTACAAAGCATTTTACGCTTCGCTTCGCCTGCCATCTGCATTAGCCGCAAAGTCAGTTTCGCTGAGAAATTCGTAGCGAACGAACAAATATGTTTGCATAATATAAATATAAGTAGATTCTACTGATCTAGGGTCGGTTTATTTTTTTTCCACCGCTTTTAAGATGGCTCAGGTGCTATTTCGAGAGGTGAACCTTGGGAGAATGGTAAATAGCGAATAAAATAAAATGCACAAACACTTGACAAATGGATGTTAGGAATTGTCATAACAATTAACCAAAGGCGTCTCAGCGCACTGAGTGTTAAATAAGCACTTGAAGGCATTCTATTTTGACGGCAGAAAATCTTAAAATATGTTAAAGTAGTGGCTGACCATTATTATTTAAAAAACCATCTTTGTAATTAATTGACCGACTTTATAATGCTTTCCTTATTTTATCGCGCAACAATAAAAAATCTCTGTATTGCATACATATACTGTACATGTTTTTATGACAGTCCCCGGTACGGAAGTCCCTCAGCATTTTTTACAACCTGACACCCACCTTCGTTGTTGCAAATTACGCTTTCATTTGTATGCAGGGATGCGGTGCTCTTCTATGCGATTCTCATAATTACATTAAGCATATTAAAGCTCGTCGTCTGAGTCGCTACTCCTTCTACATATATGTATATTTATACATAAATATGTATGTATATATCTCCCTCAGCGGCGCACAATTCGCGGCTTTCCCCTTGCTCAGGGCCAACTAATAACGTGTCATAAAAGATTTTCTGTGCTTTAAGTATATGGCTGTGGATGGGGTTGTGTAGCATAAAGCGAAACATATTGAAGCATCTTAAAACCCTGCGAAAAGGTTGGTGTAATGCGATAATTCTCATGTAAGGAGGTAGCACTGATAGGGGGCTTATACTAATTCCTTGACTGGTTATTAAGAGTTAAATGCATTATTCCTAATTAATGGTAATTAATTGAACCTCACCCAACGATTAAGTTTGCATGCAAAATTAATCTACTGGGGAAAATGTGTGGAAATAAATATTATCAATCAAAAATCCTTAATTCGTATTTTTTTTTCTTCTGTAAGTAAACAACCTTTTGAAGGCCACCTGAGTACAAATTTAAATATATATTTTATTTAACGCTTATGTTTACCTATAAATGTATTCTTTACTTTAAAAATATATTTTTTTAAATTAAGTTTTTAATATTTTTTTATATTTCCTTACGTTTTATTATGTTCTGCAGAGCAGACTTTCAAAAAGCCGTTAGATTTAAAATATGTGTATAAAATATTTCCCCATATATTAACAGTATTGGTTGCAAGTCCCAAAATACCGAAAGTCATGTTAACTTAATATCTTTCATTGTAATCATAGCTGCAATCCATAATATAAAATGTAGGCAAAACTAAATGAATTTAATATTTGTACTTTATAATTTGAATATCTTTCCTTACACATTCTACTGCTTTGGAAAATGCCAAATTCAAACAAATTCGAACCGTTAAATATCCTTCTGCTTTCTGTCTCTCTGAGGACCTTCGGCACCTTCGTTAAGTTGAGAGAAAAGTTCCTGCCAGAGAGAAATACAGAGGGAGAGAGCGTCAAAACCCGAGTGGCCACGAAGGAATGTCCTTTCTGGGGCGATGCTGGCGACGATGACGAGAAAAATCAGCAGTTTCATTGATAACGCGCAACGAATTGGATCTCAGACAAACGCCGGCCAGCTACACTGCGCAAAAAGTCGTGAACAAGGCTGCAGGAGCAGGCAAAAAACAAAAAAAACAGCGAATAAGAATGCTTTTTGTTCTACAGAACGTATGAGTGATATATGAGTGGTGTTTGGACTCAAGTAATATATACTCCTCTTCTAATCCCGGTTCATCTTTATCCCATGCTCGTTCAGTTTATTCGTCGGTCGTTTCTCGCAGCGCGTGTGTTTAATTATATAGCCGCATGCGGAAATTATGCCACTGGCAATATCAACAACGAGACCAGAAAATTAATTTAATTTCGTACAATCAACAAATTTAAGCGAGAACGTTAGAGACAAAGAGAGTAAACAACGGAAAACCAGCAAAATGCCGGCTATCCAAAATATTAAATAAGTGAGTAGAGCTTTTTATAGAAAAGTATTTATTCAATAAATATATTTTAAAAATATTACAGAATAATGTTTAGTACATTTATTTTTTAATCATATGTTAAGTTTAATTTATTCATTTTGCCCTTACATTTTTTCCCCTTTTCAAACTGTATTTCAATTAAGTTCATATTAAAATTTAATTAAACTGGGAGCACCCACAAAACGGCCACTAATTAGTTTGGCCTGCCATTTGACCATCCGCTCCCCTAAGAATGTCCATGACCTTCGCATGGGGAAAAAAAGAAAAACAAGAATCCAGGCGTTTCTTATGTAGACCAAAAAATAAAAAACAAGTAAAATAAGGGAATCGACCCAATTAAACTCGAGGCCAAGAGGGCGGGGTCGATTCAGATTTTTGTTTTCTGGGTTTTTCATTTTAAGCGCCGACATTTTCATTCCAACCTTTTCAGCAATTTTTTGCGACCCCTGCTGATTTATCTAAATACGCAGGGCAGACTGTAACACCTCCCACCTCCCATATTTTTTGTTGTTTTCCAGCTCGGAGCGAAGTTCTTGGTCGATTGTACAGTGGTCGTCGTCCTGTCGTCCAGTTGGCGTCACATAAATTTATATATATATTTCCCGCCAGCTTCCCGCCTCGAGGGGCTGACAGTGACTTAATGAGCTGCGGAAGTTAATGTGCAACTTGGCTCAGACTTGTTTCCATTTTTGTTGGCAAATTTATTTGCATATTTGGGTTAATTCCCTTTCCCCCGTATTCCATTTTTTTTTCGCTGCCCATGACTAGCATTATTTTTAGCTCTTGTTTGCCCTGCTGTTTTTCTGACCCACTTTCGGCCTAATTAACATGTACCATTATTTGTCCGCCTTAAAGACATTTTAGTCAGATTTACAGTTAATATTAGGGCTTGCCACCACCGGCTTAAAACTGAAAACATTTATTTTCAGTGTAAAATTGTGAGTTTAAATTTATTATTATAAATAATATGTGTTTTTTTGTGGTCAAGTAACTTCTCATGCAGGTTGATTCAGATGTTTTCCCGATGAGTCATATGAAAATTATATTTCCCCGTACAATCAGAGCGATAATGTTCCGCAAATTATAATCTAAGCAGGTTGATTCGGATGTGGAGATGAAGATATCCAAGGAGTTCAGAATTGGTTTTTTTAACCCAGAATGTGCCAGATACATTGTGTTCTTCCATAAAATATATTCTCAAGCAGGTTGATCCAGATGGGTTTTCAGGAGGTTTTTAAAGAATCCCGTCGAGTCCTTAGTAATTCAAGTTATTTGAGAGCCATTGAGCCAGATCATTTGCTCAGGTTGATCAAGATGGTTCGAAGAGGATTAAAGGGAGTCTTATTTCAGATTTCTGGAATAATCGTTTCAATTAAGTGATTTTAAAATAAGGACTATGATCTTACCTAGCTATAGTCCTGTATAGAGTATTTTAAGTATGTTTTTAGCGGTGAAGGTAGAAAACAGTTCCAGGCTGTAGAGCAAGAATCACCCAGATTAATATTTTATTTAAGGACTTGCGACTGGTTGGTATTCTTACCAAAAAGCGATCCAGAGAGAGGGCCTTAGTCCAAAAGAGAGCCAATCGCAATTTCCTATTTCCAATCGTATCATACACACTGTTATTCACTTAATTCTAGCTTAAAATACGATCCACTTTATTCTTAAAACTAGCCGAAAAATGTTAATTTTTTAAAACAATCGAAAAACACTGAGAATTTGGAGCTCAGTTCGGGCTCCAGGAATAAACTGAATAATATTGGCCCTGCTCACAGTCAGTTGGAAATTCGATTGACAGCCGAAAGTCTCTGCCTACTTGATTCATTTATTTGAAACAAGTGGAGCTCGAGTGCCTTCCTACACTCGGATTCCCAACAGACCTTCCTGGAATCAAGAAAATGGAATGTATCCGAGAACTGTTGACTTTTGTGGTCTCACAATGGCCTGCCCACGCGTTTGCCATTCGAGAAAAAAAGCGAAGAGAGAGTAATGTGTAAATACATATAATCAATAGCAGAGAAATTTTTTGTGCAAACACGTTCGCTGCTCCACAGCCAATTTTCTTTTATTTCCAACGAATTTTTCTCCTGCAGCTGCCTTTCATCTTATTGCGCTGGAGAAAGGAGAGGTGGAGGTGGCGAAAACTCTTTAATGAAAGCCAGCGACGCGACACAATCGACTTGTCTAGCAAATCTTTTGGGAAAATTATTCCGCACAACTCTGGCAAAGCCCAAAAGTCTTGGCCCTCGGTCCTCGATCCCCATTTGTATGCTCAAGTTCATTAGCGTCAGTTGGCAAATATTTACCAGAGTTGGCAATTTCTGCTCGGCTCTTTTTGCTATGTCTCTACTTTTTCTACTTGGCTTTTGGCTGCAAGCAGCAAACATCATTAAATTTAATTTGCTGCCAATATTGAACTTGCTTATGCTTGTGTGTGCGGAATAAATAAAAATAGAACGGAGATAATCATATGAAGAAAGGCTTGGTAAGCTTGTAGGTAAAACAATATATAAAGATAAAAAAGTACCAACCAAAATACATTTACTACATTTACTAAATATTATAATTAGCTTAATTTAATTGTTCGTTTATTATGGGGTTATCTTAGTCTTGCCCAGCGATACAATTAAATCTTTTAGACATAGAAAATATACAAAGTTGAGAATAACACGTTAAGAGTTCGTGAGGTAGGATATGTCCTCGGCTGTGGGACAAACACATGGCTCCAGTTGGCCAAAAACCGATTCCAGGGTCTTCTTAGCATTATCCAAAACGGCAATCATTTCAGTATTTTTGAAAATGCGGCTACAAATAATTGGCTCCCCATTTGGATGGTGCCAGTTTTTCATTTCAAGGAAAATGCGCTTGACAAAGCTCTTTTTCTGGTTGTCCTTCTCTCTCAATTTTTTCAAACCTATACATTTTAAAAGAGTTTGAAAATGTTAAATTAAGAAATTATAAAATAATCTTACGATTTTCTTCAGCCAACATGATGGCTTTTTGTTCAATCTGAGCCGTGATTTGCATATTCATTTTTCGAGAACCTTCTAGAAATGTGCGAATCAACTCAAAATGTTCAGTTTCTTTTGTACTTAGGTGTGTGGCAGAATAGTGTTTAATTTCACAAAAGCCGCGATCATTAAAGCCAGCATATGGTATATCAGTTAGATATTTAGCGGCCCTAAAGGCTATTCGTCCCTGAGCCACCTTCTCCAATGATTTGCTCATTTTGTAGGAAGCCTGGGCATTGTAATAGCGATATCCAAACGTAGCCATCAGCTGTTCCAGTGTTTTCAAGCAAATGCTAAAGGAAAATAGGGATAAAGTATAGAAAATGGGTATTAAGTATAAGAACTTACCGCGAATCTCGAATGGAGTAAACCCCCGGCAGCAGTTCAGAATTCTTGGTAGAGTGCAAGTACTTGGACAAGGTGTGGATAAGGTCCTTGGCCAAGGAGATCTGCAGGCTCTTGAGAACGGTCAGATCGAAGATGTGGTTTCGGGACCACCAGCCGCGATAGAGGGTCTGAATCAGGACGGCAGACCTATGGTAATGCTCCATAATGGCCGACTGCAATGCCCTTTCGGCCACAAAGAGCAAATTTCTCTGGGCGTGGAAGCGGCGCCACCATTTCTGAATTACGATCGCCGACTCCTTGAGTTTTCGCTGACGATTGCGAACCATCCAACCGCGAAAATAGCGCTGAATTGTGCGAGCGGCCTTGAACTGCTTGTAGTCCAATATTAAACTTTGAGCCCTATTGGATGGTGCTTTAATAAAAAATATTAACGAGGGTACATTTCCACTTACCGCGTTAAATTAGTGGTTAGGCTGTAGCCACTCTTTTGCCCATCACTTTCCTCCAGTTGCTCGAATTCATCATCTTCGAGAATCACTGACAAATTACTAGATTTCCTTTAACCAAAAATGTTTAGAACCAATGATTAGTGCCTGTCAACCGATTCTTACATATTAAACAAGTATGAGACCATTCTGGTGGGCATAGGCATTTTTGAGCTAGATTGGAAATAAGTTGTTTCAGAGGGAAATGTTTTACTTAGCTGTGTATTGTGCGACTACTTGAATGTTACTGAGAATTGATGCCAGCGGTCTAAAGGCATGGAAAGCATTAAAGTCAAGGCTAATCTGATAAAAACTATACTTTGCTTACGCTAGGACTTTAAAATTTTAAGCATGAAATAAAAATAGTCCCTTTTTATGTAACGCACGAACTAAAGCAAATGAGGCAGAGGTAAAATTTATAATTAGCTCTGTAGTCAAGTAGGCTTTGAATTTATAGTTAATTACGGGGCTACAACATTTACTACAAATCTCCCTACATCCAATAACTTTTTTCAGAACCCTCTTTTCACCCCACCTAAGTAAAATATATCCCCAAAGAATCAAAGCCACAATAGAAGACATTAAATTAGGCCAAAGGTACACTTTATTAATTTCGTATTCTAAAATCCAAAATACACACAATAACCAGAAATTTTGATTTTGGTATAACTCCAGCAGTCAACTAGGGAGTGTGGATCGAGCACTGCGGATGAAAAGTGGTTTATTAAAATTTGTTCGGCAAAGAACAGAAGTACTCACCTTATATTTGTTTGAAACATTAACTTCATGTCACTGATAGGAAAGATGGACAGCTTCAAACCATATATGCTATTAGAAAATAGGTTATTTATAAGGAATAATAAAATGAAAATCAAAAAATAATTCACCTCTTGCTAATTACTGAATCCCTGTATTATTAATTCTTTATTTCTCTATTTCTTCAACATATAGAACCATCTTTTTGCCAATTTTCGCCGCATTGAACCATCTTTTTGGCAATTTATTCGCTGCTCAAATACGAACAATACTATGGGAGAAGAACCGTAAATGTATATCTTTGGGTCGACAAAACAATTAGGGTGTTCAATTGCGTTGCAAACTTTGTAAAGTGTAAAAATTTAAATCAATTCCAACAACAATTTCTATACAAATAAGTTTTAAAGGCCTACTTTTGAAAACTATTTTGTATAGAAATTGTTGTTGGAACTGCCTTGCACTTTTACACTTTACAACGTTTGCAACGCAATTGAACACCCTATATATTGTTTATACCCTTTGGAAAGTAAAGGCTTCCAATAAATAAACAGTTTACGATGTAAAAAACCCGAAATTCGGTGTAAAATCACTAATAACACTTTTAACTTAAACGAAATTTTTTTTTGCTTTTTAAAATTTGTTATAAAAAATATAGTTTAGAAAATATATGTGTGCTTCGTGCTCTGTTCTATTTTCAACTGAATTATAGTGAAGGGAACCTCAGTTAGGAAATGACAAATCTATTTTGAATTATCCACAGCCATCTAGATTTATTAAAATTGTGGTAACTAAAATGAAACCTGACTGAAATGACTGAATGACAAAAGTTTTTGATTTCTAGGGATACTTAATTTTGAAGATCAAAGCACTGTCAGGTAGAAAATAAATCGTTATACTTTATTCCGTTTACGAGTTACTTACAATATGAGTTTAATTCATTTTTAATGCCGAGCCGACTCACTCGATATTCTCTTGAAAGCGCAACTTTGCCACTCAATGCAATCATTTGCCAATGCACTCGAGGGTTCCACCGAAAAAGGCGGAAATCAAAAGTTAAAATAAACTTCGTTGTCCTTGCCGCTGTCGCCGTTGCTGTCCTTTTTCGGGGAGCTCCTTATAAAGTTCCAGGATATCCGGTTGTTGTCTTCGGTGCTCATTTTTCGTCCTTATGCGGCGCCTCCTCCCGAATCCCCCTCTCTGCCTCTCTAGCACTCCTTGTTCCCCTTTGGTGCTGCTCCTTGTCTCGTGTAATGTTTCATTTATTTGTTTTCTCGTGCCGAGGCACGAAAAAGGACTCGAGGAGTGGATGGAGATGCAGCCAGGACTACTGGGTATTGCATTGTACTTGGTCCGCTGTTTTCACTATTTGACGCTTGTTTACTCATTTCCGGTTGCCGCTTGCATTGTGTTTCGTCCGGAGGACATTGCCTTCCCTGCCTTGTGGGTCCTCTGTCCTCCGTCGTCTGCGAGGACTGCAATACTTTGTAGCCTCCATTACGAAAATGGTTTAACGTTGGCTCCGCCGCCAGGAAGTCCTTTCATATTTAACAAGGCACACTGCTACATCCGCGAAATGAAAGTTATGCGGCTAAGTTTTCAGCGTTAAAATTACAAACTTAAAATAAAAAAATTGATATACTTTAATAACTAAAAAATTTTAAGTTCATAATCTAAACTGGAAAAAGGAAAAAAAAACTAAAAACTATTTTAAAAGATTTTTTATTTGTTAACTTAATATTTACTAATTATAATTATATAATAATTATATATATATAATATAATTATATAATCAGGAAATTTCCTTAAAATATCATTGATGTTCACAATAATCGCTATGATAATCTAAATGAAATATTGTCTAATAAATAATCTCCTACTTAAAAATTTCACTTTCTCCTTGTCTTGTTGCAATTTATTAAACCCAACTGAGTGTTCAATTAAATTGTCCGCTTTAAATTGAATTGAAATTGCAAATAATTCCAAACCAAATCCGGCCGCTGCAAAACTCAAGGCTGAACTTTTAGCCAACCATTCGCCTGCGGCGCACAAATAAAAACTTTGTCGATGCGGTTTGCGCTTCTAATTTGCCCCAAGGCAAAGGCAATCAATCAATATTCATCAAAATGCTATTTAATTTGAATGCAACCGCCTTGCGACTTGACGCCGTCACGTCCTCGTCCTTCGTCCTTTCGTTCTTCGCCGCACTGCCACCACATCAGACAAGGAGGCACGCAACTTTCATTACTCGCCGAACTTTGAAGTGTGCCCGTCGACGGCTGAGGAAAAGCGCAGGATCCGAGGCAAAAGTGTCATGAAAAACTAACGAACGTTTCAGCTCGAATTTCAATTTATCAGGCTGCTCAAGTTCCATCTTTGTCATCCCGGGGCCGCCTGGCATTCCGACTGGAAATTCTCTGACTGCCTCACGAATTCTAGTCTAGAGTCTGGGCGATGCTAATTGTGGCTGTCGAAAACTGCAACCTGCTCTTCACCAAACCAAATTCCGCACGCATTTCAATTGGCCCGAAGAGATCCCTCTTCGTTAACCCGATTTTGCAGAACAAACAAGGTTGGCAAATGCAGAGGTAAACATTCCCCCTGAACTGCATTTGTATGGCTCACACATATAACGAGGAAATAAAACATCAATTGCGAGCCCTTTTTTCCAGATAGCATAGCATACTTTATTGGTTCATTGATGAGCCAAAAGAAAAAAGGGTCAGACGGGTTCTGACTTCCAAATTGGCAGCTGTAAATTTGAAGTTGCCCCAGAACCAGACAAGCCAAATGGGTAGGATTACGTGTTTCGAACGAGGGCGAGCATAAAGTTACGGAACTCAAGGAGAAGGAAATTCAATCAAATTTAAGGTAAGATAAGCACATGAAAATAAAAACCATGTTGAATTTTCGACCATTATTTGTCAGAACTTTCTCTAAATAAAGAGAAAACATTTTATTGGGGAATAAAAATATGCTCAAAGTTAAATAGTACAGATAAGAAATAGAAAAGAATTTATTGGTATATTTTATTTAAAGATAAAAATATGTTTAAAGATAACTAGTCATTATACTGGTAGAGTAAAAATTTCACATTCATGAAATCTTAATGAAATAAAATTTAAATATTATTTTTGTTTAACTTCTTTATTTTATTTCTTGATGAGTGGCTAGAATTTACTTAGCTTTCTGCACCCAGAAAAAAATCCGTTCGAAACGTTCAAACTTCAAGCCCGAACGGGGTCAAAAAGTGCGTAAGCCCGTTTGTTGTCAGTTCATGAACGCTTGTTCATAAAATTTGACCGAAATACTGGAATGCTTTGAACGAATGGGGTCACTTTTAGAACATATTGGTGTTGAATTAGGAAGATTTGAGAACAAACGTTCAAAATGTGAGAACAAAAAAAGGAGAACGGATTGTTCGCAAAGCATGAAAAATGTTCTTGATTTTTTTCGTTCTTTTTTTTCTGGGTGTGTAGGCGCTAAATTAAAGCCGAATGTTCAAATAAGATGCGTTTTGGTTTATATAGGCACCCAGACCAATATAAATTGTAATGGCTGCACAGACGTACTTGCACCACTACTCCAACCTCCCTTCGGTTCCCTCGATCCAAAGGAGGCAAAAAAAAAATAATTTAAAAGACCACAAAAAGCATGTCCTTGTGTGGAAGTTAAGACCACTTAATACACGCCAAAAGCAGTTTACATGCGTATGTATTACAGTGCCTGCGAGCTATATACATCTATATGCTGTGCCATAGTACAGTGGCTCATAAATATGCTCGCACATAGAGCCACTTATACTTATACACAGCCATGGAATGGAAAACAACAAGGACAACGACACATGTTTTGGGTTTTTGGCCTCTGAGCCTGCTTGAAGGCATCATTCAGAATCCCTGCTTGTGTATGCGGTGTTAATAATGCCTTTGATGTGTGTTAAAGACAGATTCAGATTCAGACGACGACGACAAGCCAAGTACATGGCTAACCGAAGTCAGTTTCGTGTCCATTGTTGTTCCTCTCCATCTGACTGCTGCAGATGCTGCTGAAGTCTGCAAAAATTTTGGCACATGTAAACGGAATTTCTGAGCAAACAAAGTGCTTTGGAGCTCTTTGGCCGAAATCCGAAATCCGAGCTAAGTGCACTAGATGGTAGCTTCATAAATTAATTTGTACTTGCCCCTACATTAATATTTTTGCATTTCAGCTTATGGCCACTTTCTTTTCTTAGGGTTTTCGTTAAGTGGGAATTTTACGGTTGACCTTAATATAGTTTAAGGAATTTCAAGGAAACTTACAAAAAATATAAAAATTTATTTAAGTGTTATTTGTATTGCAAATCTATAACATTTTAAAGCCTTAAATATTGACCCAAAACAAACCCATTAAATATTATATAGACCTTCAACTATTCGCACGTAAATTAAGTATACGCAGTATTCGCGCATTACGCATACGCAGCGTTGACCAAATTTTTATGGCCCGCCAGCCTTCAGTTGGCTGGCCTCAGTTGCTGGTCAGGTGGGCAGATGGCTTTAATGGTCTGTCGCCACTTTGGCACGAAAACTGGGACAAGAGGAAAAGTAAGTCTATTAACGGCAATGACAAAGCACGCGAAAAGCTAATAGAGAGACAGCCCCGAAGAGGGAAAATAAGCCGAAAGTGGGATGGCTAAGTAGTTTGGCAAGTCTATAAAAATGTATTAACTGCCGTCGCGAAGAAGGGGAGGCGAAAATAAAGTCATAAAGCCAAGTGGTAAGTGAGGTGGAGGTGTGGTTTCCCACCGAAGAAGAAGTTCCAGACACAATGGCCGTAATATGATAATCATTGCGTAGGCCCACACGCTCCTTTGCTTTTAGGGGTCGTGTGAAAAGTGGGTAAATGATGCAAAACAGAGGGGAAAGACACCCCTGCCTAGGCCAACAGCAAATCCATTAAACCCTTATGATGCATGAGTACAAATAAACTGAGTGAAGTCCGACAGACAATGGAAATGCCAGGGGAGCCAGGGGGAGGTAGCAGCAGCAGCAAAAAAAGGAAAACAAAGAAAAACGAGGAAAATCGTTGGAGAACAAAAACATCTGGGCACACAAAAAAAGGCGTGTCAAAACATATGCGAAAAAAAGAGCAGCAACCGCAAAACCGAAGCGGTAACGGCAGGGAGAAAGTGGGTGAAAGTGGGTAAAAGTGGGAGAAGGTTCCCGGGCAGGAGACAGCCCGCAAAGTGAGCAAACACTTGAGTCAAGTGGTTAGCTGGTTAAAGCTTTTCGCCATGTGAGTGGGTGACAGTGCGAATGTGCTCATTCGCTCACTCGCTCATTCGTTCATTCGCCGCCGGGCGGAAGTTTAGTCAAGTGCAATCCCAAATAGGCCCAGAGGTTCGTTCTCGGCTGAAATTATAAACAGATGTTGGAGAGCAGATTAGGTGGATCACGTCGGAACAAGTGGGTAAGTGGGCCAAGTGCCTCGCGACCAGGCTAAGCCGATGAGCACATGAGACACACGTTCGTTGCATGCCAAATGTAAATTAAAAGTCTTGTTTATCATAGTAATAATTTTAATAAAATACATGCATATTTTGAGACTTGTAATTCTAAGAAGGCTTGATGCTGAATTGACAGTAGTTAAAAGATGTTCAAGTTCTCATGCCAACTTACAAAAAATATATAAAAGTTTATTTTTGTATTATTTGTAATCGAATTTTGTACTTAAAATCTTTCTCAAATCTTTATTCAATAAAGCCTAAGTAAAAAAGTAATGTAAAGTAAAGTAATTACATTTACCTGAATTAATCTTTCTTATATAAATTTGTATGCTTTTGTTAAGGGCAAACGACTAACTTGCTTGTTTTCAAAACCCCTTCATTTATAAAAAATCTAAAAATAAAGTGGTCATAAAATTCCTATCGAAAAAGCATTTCAAGTAAAATGTTTAAACTGAAAACATGTCCACAGAACTTAGTGCATTAATGTCATTGTTAGTTTGGTGTCCAATTGAAATTTGACCGACGCTGGAATTGTTTATGTTAAATCAAATTCAATTAATTTCCATTAAATGGCAAAGAGCGCATTGCCTATCGTTTTGAGGTCAGGGAATTCGGATAAACGATTCTGTCACAATTGATAAATTATTTACAGTCGAGCAGTCTCGGACGTCACTTAGTTCACACGATTTAGTTTTAAGCTATACTTAAAATGTATTAAAAGAATTTTGTTAAAGGTATGATTGTGCAGAAAGTTTTAAAATTTTCTTTAAATCGCTCAGAAATATTTTATAATTTGAAGGCCCTACTTTCTCTTTTGTAGTTTCCACTTCTGTTATTCTTGTACCTTCATATCGCCATCTTCATTGTCAGGGTTTTGGGAACAGCTTTTCTTGTGGGCTTAAGCTTATCTAATATCCAAGCGAACAGGTATAGAAGCTTCCAAGAAAATAAGGACAACTGCACGAATATGGCGGGGCGTTACAGCGGTTCAGATTTCAATAGCTGAGTGCATTTTGGGCATTTTCTACAATGAAAGGGACACCGGTGAAGTAACAACAATACAATGTACGATACTTCCGCTTTTCCGTGCTCGTGCTCAGAGGCAACAAACTGGTTTGTGCACACGAATATAACGTATACGCGAGGTGGGTCGGAAAAAACAGGAAAACCAGCAGAGAGACCAAAAGAGATACTTGCATTAGAGTCCTGAGCAGCACCACCGGGCATCTAACTAACAAAGGCGCATTTTTTCTTTGTATTTTTGCAAAAATACCAGCAAACACAAACACACACACGAGTGTACGTGGCAGGCGAAGAAAGTTTAAATCAACTTGTGGGAATTTAGACAATTTTATAAACATGCATACTGTTCGGAGGACTGTGGCAAGATAAATCCCCATACATATAGAAGTACAGCCAAAGTCGAAGAAATTTCACCAGAGGAACTCATACCAAGGTGCACTGAAAAAAGATTTGTATATTTATATTTGTGGAAAATATAAAATTATAAAATATAAACATATAATAAAAACTTTTGGACTTAGTTCCTTTTCTATATTTTTTCTTTTCTATAATATCTGGTAGATTTAAAAAATATTCAAGTATTTTTTTAAGTGCCACCACATGCACAGGGTATATTGCATATAGTACAAATTTAAAAGTAAACCAAGCCGCATCTCATCGCGCTATCTGCGGATGCCTTTCCCGCCTTTCCTTTCCTGCTTTTCCCGCGTTTCCTTGGCCAGCCCACAGACACATCTTGTTATTGTTGTACGCTGGTGCTTATGCAAATTCTCGCCCTGTGTGCTGGGGCAGCGCCAAAAGGGAGATACGTGCTTTATATATATTCATGAATGTATGAATATCTTGCCTGTATAAACAGAGTAACTGAATAATAATAACAACAGCCGCCGCCAACGGGCGGCGAGCCACGAAAACTTGAAGAAAATGTCGCCAGCGGAAAAAGTTTTCCCCAGCAGGTAGAAGGAAAAAAATTTGACAAAAATAAATACAACGTGGTTACATCTTTAAATTCTTTAAATTACGCTGGGGTTCCAAAATGTCCCCTCGCAACATAAATCTCAGTGGATGGGCTTTACATGCGAGGCTCGTGCCAGCGATGAGTGGAATATCATGTGAGGGTAACCCGGAAATCATATGAACTATCATTTGGGAAAGAACACAATAAAATGTGTAATAAAAAAATGTGTAACTACAAAATTGTGGCACTATTTATTATTTACAGACAAAGTTTTATATCGTATTTATTTTCAAAAGTATTCAAAATCTCAAGCTCACTGATTCTCTACAGAAGTGCATATGAGTGATTAAATATGCCATAAAGCCTTTTATAAAATTTACTTATTCTCGTCGTTTAGCTTTGAAATTGCAGTTAAAGTTCATGCCAATATTTCAGGTATTTTTGCTGCCTTTAATAAATAAAAATATAATAAGAGAATTAACTAAAATAGTTTCCAAGGAATTACAATAATTTTAAAATACTTAAAAACAAAGTGTGCATTATTCTTGGGCAATATTTGTTTTTTTGTAGTACCTTTCAAGTTCTCCAAATGCTTGTCAATCTGTCAATGAGGGCTTGTAAGAAGGGAACTAAAAGTAGCAGCCGAGCCCCAACATATTGTGCTTTTAATTTTCTAACTCACTTGCCACCAGCCAACAGGTCAGTCATCCGTTGGCGATATCCTGATATCCTTGCGCCCCCACCCCCCACACATTTGCCATTTGGTTGCACATTGAAGCGTGAAACTTGTGCGCTTGTCACAAAAATGCTGCCCGTCAGCTTTCGTTTCGTTCCTTGCGGTTGCCTCTTGCAACAACAACAACCGAGCAAGCAAACAACCAAGCAACAACAAATGGACAACTGTGAGCACTGGTTGGTTTTCTGGGTGGCGAAAACGTCGCCACATAAATTACCAAATAGAGCAAAACCGAGTTGAACGCATTGAGTTTCCCATGGCAACAAACCGATTGCATTTCGCTCTTTTTCGCCCCACCGCCGACCTTCTGCTCGACCTTCTGCCCCCTAACCCGCCATTCCACTGGCATTAGCATTTTGATGCTGGACAACCACCCACATTTGGACCATTGTCTATGTTTTTTTTCGCTCCTTTATTTTTCGCTGCGCGTGCTGTTGCCACTTGTCTCATTTCGAGCGCTGTCAAGCTGCAGAAAAGTAAGTGCACAGCGCCATCTTGCGGCGAGCAACGGAGGTGGCCCCAGCCCCAGCACCAGCCAACTTCCACTTCCGCTTCCGCTTCCTCCGGTGGCGACTGCACTGCTCTACTACTTCTGGATTCCACAAGTCCGCACTTGGATATTGCTCTATTTTTTCCATACCGAAAGTGATTGCTTGTTGCTCTCTTTGTTTTCCCCCCCGACTTGCTTTTGTTTTCTAATTAATTATGCAGCACTGTGGACTTGTGGGAAATAGAAGCCGGGAAAATCTAGAAGTCGGAATCGGGCAATATGCTGTCCAATTAATTCAAGCGAATTAATAATTAAATGAATAATATAAATAGGTAATTTATGCAGGTTTAATGTCATCTAAGGAGGTTTGTCAAATGAAAGAATAATAAAAATAAATATTTAATTTTATATAGTGAATATAATCAATAACTATTAGATAATTTTTAAGGAGCCAATAAAATTGGATTTCAACATATTATTCTTTCCAGTAAATTCTATAGAAATTCGTAAGAATCTAATATTTATCTGACTTATTTTTTTTAAACTAGGTAAATAAAATGCAAAAAGTATATAAATCACCTTTTTCTGCTCGAGATTTGTCCATTTTTTCCACGGTGTCCTTTAAGTTGCCTTCTCTTGGACAGGACTTTTTGTCACTTCCGCTTTGTTTTTGTTGGCTCTCTGCTATTTTCATAGTTCATTAGTGTGCTGGCCCCTCTGCAAAGCTCTTTTTCCCTTCTTTTGACCAGCACTTTTCCTCTTTCGTTGCTTTTCTGTGTCGGGGATTTTCCGTAGCATTTAACAGCTGCTGTCAGACATTAGAAAAATATTTGCACTTTGTTTTCATTTTATAATTTCTTTTGCGACGTCTGGCAGGCTCTTAACTTGACAGCGTTGCAGTTTCGCCCTGGCCTCTTCACCTTTATCTGGGTTTTTCTTATTTTTCGGCGAGGGGCCGGCATTGATTTTCCTCAAAAGGACCGCCTTAAAGCCAGGGCAGGGTGGCTAATGACTTTAAAGTGTACAAAGATAAGCAGCAGGATGTAGGAGCCACTTTCTTGCCAGGCATCAGCCATATGCAGTGGGGCACTGGGAGCCCAACGAGGCAGTGAGCGACGATGACGACGACAACTAAAATTTGTTTTGCCCCCCTAAAAGAGCGGCTGGGGGTCCCGACCTCCCCCTTGCCGCGTCCTTCTGGCGGCTGCTTGGGTAAAATAAACGACAGCTAATAATGCGCACAACGAGCAGCCAGGAGCCAGGAGTCAGGAGCCCAGGATCCAGGCTACAGGATCCCGAACCAAGGAGCAGCCAAAGGCAGCAGGAGAAGGGGGAGGAAAAGCTGGAGTCGAGCAAGCCACTTGTGCCACCATACACTGTGCTCTGTTGTGGAAGCAAGAGCATTGAGCTCTCTTCACTTGGGTAGTTCTTTGTCTGCAAACTGGGGCTAAGTCAGGTGAATAGAAAATCAATGGCTATAATTGGATTTCTTTTTATGTAGAGGGAAAACAAATATGAGATTTATAATGAAAAGAATCTTCTTAAATATAGGATAGGTATAGGTAGATAGATACGTAGAAATGAATGGTATTAAACATTTTTGAAATCAAATACTATTTAAAGAGTTTCATTAATGAAATAATTATTGTGCTTTTTCTGGTATTGCAATACTCAAATATATAAAAAATATATATTAAAATTCGAATAATAATTATAATATTTTTTTAATATTCCTTAATTTATTTTTGGAGAGTGCAGTCGAAGAACTCTCACATTGTTTTCCTTCTATAAAAGCCAGCCCCCCTTTTTCGGTTAGTGGGCGTGGCGTCGACTTTAATTGGCACACATGACACAAAACGCGGGCGTGACACACTATTTGCGGAGTATGGGGCACGTGGAGTTAAGGGGCCATGGGGCCAAGGAACCGGATGGTAAGGACAAAGTTTCTCTCATATGCATAGACACATTTCGAGTGTCGGAACACCAGTTGTCGGGTGGGGGCGTGGCGGCTGGAAATGGCTCCCCGGTTGATCTTTTGGCTGGTAGGCAGCAGCAACTAACGCGTCCTTATGCAAATGAGCCAGAATGCGGCCAAGACGACGGGCCGAGCTCAAGTGTTAAGGGTCGCGCAGCTTAAGTTTAATTAGACGCAGGACTTGTGATTTATTTGATTGTCGCCTCGGCAATAGTTGCCAAATGGTTCTGGGTCAGCCCACTGTTTCAAGAGGAGCTCCACCAACTAACCGAAACTCTGGGCCCAAAATAGTTTCGAAAGTTTCAATCAATAAATATAAAGTCAAAATTGAGCTGGGGGGATTTTGCGAAAATTATATGAGGAAACAGAGCTTCAATAAATTTGCCAAGAACTAAGTTCTTTTGACTGTTCGTAGAAAAATGACTAAAGGATGGAAAATGAAGAATTATTATATATTAAGAAATTGATAGTTACAACTAATCCACTTACAGTTTTAGAAAAATAAAAATGGGAGTTTTAATTGTGTTATGAACTTATTTCTAAAGCAAGATGGTTGCTTTCCTTTCTTCATTCCAATTATAATATTTTTCTCTAAAAAACGGAAACATATATTTCAAAATGGAAGGCTCTTATTGCCTCCTGACTTTGCGGTTTGGGAAACTTTTAAAGTTGTTTAAATGTGAGTTTTGGTCAGTCTCCTGCAGACTTTAGAGTGGGAAAATGAATAATAATATCTGTCAGTTGAGTGGCGGCGTCTACTTTTTTCTTTGTCTGCCAACGTCTGTCTTTACGCCTGATTCGTTACGCAACTTTGGCCAGGTAATTTCGCAGGCAGTTGAAGCAGTGGGGTTGGGCGGGAGACAGGATCACTCTGAAAGGCAGTGGAGCGCACAAAAGTGGGCAACAGTTGCCGGGACCTTCTCGAGTCGAGTCCTGGCCACTGAGAAAAAGTCAGCCACTGCCACTGGCGGCTCCACAAAAACTTGTCACTGGCATTCCGGCGCTGACAGTTGGCGTGCACTTCTGCCACTGACAGATGCATTTATTTATCTTCTTTTTGGCCAGGGGACTGTGGGTCAGAGATGAACCCACCACGGCTCTCAACTCCAGTTGAAGCAAACTGTAAGTTAAACATTCGTTACGTTGGTATTTTCCATTAGCCCAGCGAGCGAATGAAAATGCTAATATGGAATAGTTTATCCGAGCAACGGAAAACTTTCAAAGCTAAATTAATACCGCTGTTGCGGGATGTTGGCATGGATCAAATATTTAATTATCCAAAATTAGGAAATGGCCTTCAAAGTGCATTACGTACCCTTTCCAGCTTGCCACATCAAATTGAGCTATTTGTACATTTTTCACTTTTGGCAAAATAGTTTTTATTGGTTACAGAAGCGAAATTAAATAGTTTGGCTGCAAACTGTTATATATTTATTACTTACCAGTTGATTAACTCGTTTAAAATTCCGCAAATTAATTTTTCAAATATTCTACATAAAAGCTTATCAAGTTCACTTAAACTTATCGCCTTTCTGCTTTTATTTAATGTTTTCCCCTTTCGACTTCAGGCACTTAGGTCCGGCCATCCAACAGAAGAAAATACAAATTTCTTCGTTTACAATACAAATTATAAATAACGATTTATCATGAGCTGCAGTGGCAGTTGCATTTGCCAATTGCCCACCTGAATGCGTTCTGAAGTGCCTCCGCATCCTGCCTGCAAGGATGCAGGGAATTGCCCTGACCGAGGACAAAATCCCTGAACTGAAGTTTCTTGGCTGGTGGAAATAAATTGCCAATGGCAACGAGAGCCTCACTTCACCTTTTGTTGCTTGATTTTCCCATATAGATATATACGAGTATTTTTCCTATTTTGTGCCAGCCAGACATGAGTTGATTTGGAAAATGTTTCTGTTCAGCTCACTTTAAGAGGCTGCCGAGGCAACATTTAAATTGCACTGCTCGCCAAAAGTGCGATTCGAAAGGAACTTCAACATAAACTCGGCACATTTGCCGCTAATCGCTTCCCCACAGACGCATTAACAATTTATCTTGCCTTATTTTATGCGAAAAGTTTTCGCCCAGCCACATCCACAGGCACGGCGATGTGTAACCGCATCTTTCACCTTCTGCCACCGAAATCGAATCCCCGAAAAGAAAAACATTTGAATTGAAAATCGTGCTGAGCAGCGGAGGAAAATGCCAACGACATGCGCATAATTTCAGCACACACAGGCATCGCTTTCCACGAGGGAAATGTGAGTACGTGAATGCGAGAATATGGCGAAGGGATTGGTCGGGGCATTTGGATATTGTGTCTGAGAGCCTTAGGTAGACCTTTGGGTCCTTCGATAAGGGGAATGTATATTTGCTAGCTTTAGGAGCGAAAAAGTTCGATCTGCACTTTGTTTGTGGTTCTGTGTGGAAATGGAGCAGAGGTCGATACAGAAAACTCACCAAGTGCTAAAGAAAATTTGAGAACTAAAACAAAAAAAAATTTAAAAAAATAAAAATAATCGTATGGTTCACCTTGTGTTTATATTTGCTATTTAGTTAAACCTTAAAACCATTCTTATTTTAAATTCAGTTCCTTACTCTGTTGATCCCCCTCCGTTATTGTGCGAACATTTTATCATTAGTTGTAGATATCTCTAAAATGTAGAGGTGCCTAAAAGTATGCATCAATATATTTTTAACCCAAAAGAGGTATAAATTTACACAAAAAGGCGCTTTCTATTATTCACTGCTTACTTTTAGACACATAATTTGACATTTAAAGGAGATTTCAATATTTATGTTACGGATTTTAAAACTATTTGTACGTTGCTACTTTGATTTGCAGTCACATCCAATTAAGTATTAACTCAAAGCATTTCAGCGATTTTTAAACAGATTTTAGCCAAATCCCCCCATTTCCATGGACAGTTGCCATTTCAATTCCAACAGCTGCCAGTTGCCACCGACTCGAGAGCAGAAAGTCCAGTTCATTTCATTTTGGCCCCATCAGATCCAATAAATTCGTAAAAAAAAATGTGCCAATAAATTGCTGTCTCCACTATCCACAAGCTGCGAAACTGAAACTAAAGTTAAATTGAATTAAAATTCAGAGCGCTTAATGTGCCACAAACACACAGGACACTCACACACACAGACACACATCCGCTGGCAGTCTTCACATGTCGCAGATTTTTCAATAAACTAAACAATTTACGAAAATTGAAGTTTATCTCAATTGTGCAGCTGTTGTTGACAACGCTCCCTACACTCGACGCTTTGTCGCCGAGGACTCAATTTGGCAATAAACTGGCACTCAGCGAGCTCAGGGCCGATTGCCCCGCCCCCAAAAGCCCCTATACCATATAGTATAGTATGGTATTCAATATATATGAGGCACGATCCTGGGTCCTGTGAAGTGGTGCACAAATGCGCTTAGTTGCTTTATTGGTCAAGCTGTTGTGCGTGGATAAAACCCTTTTAGTGCACAATTGCTATAAATTCGCTTGGCCCATTATATTGTTCGATGGTTGGGAATGGGAAACTGGGGAATCTGGGGAAATGGGGAGCTGGGGACCCATTGTCATGTGGGGAATGGAGCGGCAGACCAAGTCGATGATGTCGATTGACGGAAGAGCTTATTTTAATCTCATTTGACAGCCATGGGTGAAGAACCCCAAGCGAAGAAGGAAACTATTCTGGGGGTGAGGACAACAGCTGTTGTGGGTTGGGCCTGGGTCATTTGATAAACGGACATTTCGCCAGGGTCAAAGGGTTCGTCGTCTCTCGCAATATAATTTGCCATGATTAAGTTTGGAATTTGCATGGACCGGCCTGACACATTTTGATGACCCAAGCATTTGAAGGCGCTCAGCAGTTTGGTGTTAGTTTATTGTCGACAGAGGGTTCATCTTGGCCATTTTGGGCGATTTTCGCACATGGCCTCGTTTCTAGCATAATTAAGATTTGGGTTTAAGTTTTTGGAATGGTGGTGGGGCCTTTTGGTATGACCTTTAATTGGATCCTTTTGTGCGTTTGCATTATGGTCAGTTGAGCAGCCAAATACTCAAGTAAATGAAAAGTCCTAAGTGAATTTATAGGTCAAATGATGCTGCTAAGAGCTGATAGGAGAATTACGGTAAATTGGTAAACCATGCGGATAATAATCATAAAGCCTCATAGGCAGTTTATCAATTTAAGCTTAGTGTTACGTGGTAGTTAGTATAAAAGAGGTAGTTTCCTAGCATTAGTTTACTGAAGGTTTGAATGGCTTTTGGTAAACTTTCGGGTTTTTTCCATGTAAACTGATGATCCAATGGAATCCTGTAAACCTTCGATTTTTTCACCCCAGCTGGGCAGCTTAATTGCATTCGGGTGCCTAGATAGGAAAGTAAGAAGTAGCCAAAGCCAGGGAAATGGTTAGAAAGGCAAATAAACAGACAGCAGAGACGAGATGAGGAAAAGGAGGAGCTGGGAAAATTCATTATGTACTGGCCCCACGACTTAGTGGTAAGTGTACGTATGGCATCGGATCTTGGCCAACTACTACGTTCGAGCCAAGCCAACCCAAGCCAAGCCAATCCACTTCAGCACCTCGGGCTTGTGTTGCGGTTTGGCGCTTGTTAATTTTGCAGTGAAAATTGCTTTGGTATTTACAGTGCACTTGGCCAGAGGCGCATTACGGGCATGCCTCAAGGTCCTTCAAGCGGAGTCCTGCCTTCCCCTTCTATGTTTGCCTTATGCAGCTAGTATTTGCCCTAAACTCTCTCCTTTCCCTCTGCCATCGACAGCTGTTAAACATTTTCACGTGCAGTCCGCAGACGATGCCTGATTGTATTTGCCCTCTCGTCCTGGGCATCCTGCCATGCCATTCACTCATCTGCAGCGACTAATCAAGACAGCCACTTAATGCCACAAAGTATGCTACTCGGAATTGTGTAACCCACTTATCTTTAAGCTAATTTGTTTCTCAGGTTCGAGTTCTCCTTGCGACAGGACTTATCAGCCTTATATCCCTCAGCTTCTTTATGGCCGGGGCATTTCATTACCGACCAAGACGCGACCATAAAACAGTGCTGCATAAAAAGTGACCCCTACTTCGCCATCTTCCATCTCGCGCGCAACACGCAAAAGTACTCAAAGCGAATAAAACAAAAGTAACTATAATAAATGTTTGCAAATAAATTGCGAGCTGCTAGAAAACACAGCACAGCACGGGCAGCCACACAAAGAAGACTGGAATTCGCTTTTCGTTTTCTTCAATTTTTGTTGCCTTGACATTAAAAAAGTTGAAGCGCTCCGCTTTCTTCGTCCTCGGTTGAGGGACAAAATCTGTTTTATGTCGAGGAATTTGTGAAATTTTGTGACTGATGACAGAGAGCGAGGAGATGGGGAAATCTTCTGTCAGTTTTCCCGGGGCACTCTGAATGGTCAGCGGGAAGGTGGGACAGATGTCCGGGATGTATCTGAATGTCTGCCAGGAGTCCTTTTATCTTTGGCCCTAACAATAAGTATGTAAATCAGCCACAAATTATTGCCGTTGCTTCTTTGGTTAACAGGGTTTTAGGAGTTCTATATTTTATATTTGTACTATATTGTAAGGATTTCTTAACAAATTGTTATATTTTGAGGCTTTCATGTAATATATTTTTTAACTACTTATTTATCAATTATGTAATTGTAATGTATAAGCGACTGAATGTGCACATAAGTTGTCCCAGCACTTTCCTGATCTTTTCAAATATCCAGTGCTAAATCAACCTATGGGCACAAACTGTCCTCTGTCATCCTCGACTTGCAGAAGCAATTGTAGTCTTCGGCGGCGGCCAGGAGATCGTCGAGGAAGAACTGAATCATTTTGCGCTCAAGTTGCTTCCTGGCCATGTTCTTATTGGCCATGATTCGCCTTATGAAGTCCTTGCAGAATCGGCTGCGCTGGCTCTCACGCAGGACATTCATGCTGATGCGACGTTCTAGGTTGATATTTAGGGATTTAACTTAAAAATCAAATTTTCGATCAAATTAAAGGAGTAACAACTTACTGGTTGAGTAGTTCAGGTGGACCTTCTCCACATGTTTATCCCTCATCGACTTGTCGTACACCAGGATCGTTCGCTGCAAACGGGGGCCAATATTTTTCGGTAAAGTGAACTCGGTGTTGGGAAGGTTCTCTGAATAGGGTCCTGGATAAGGCGCTTTGGAATAGCGTTCGGACCTAAGGAACTCCACTCGCCGGTCGTTGATGAAGGCTCGCTTCATGGCAATGGCCGCTCGTACCCTTCCGTTATGGAAGCGGTAGCCAAAGGTGGTGGACAGGTCCTCGATCTTTGACAGCAAGCTGGGAAGAAGGAGTATTGGTGTCAGTAATTAAATACTCGATTTCTGGTATTATATATTAAATACAAGATTTCTGGTAATACGTACTCAGACTCTCTTAGCGCGTAGACTCCCGGCAGCATGTGCTCCTTCCTCATCTTGTAGAGCTTCCTGTAGAGCACGCTGAGCATGTCCTCGGCGTACTGCATGCGCAGCGACTTCATGCCCTGGAAGTCCTGGAAGTACTGGCGCGTCACCCAGCCGCGGTAGAGGGCCTGGATCTTGGTGGCCATGTCGTGGTGGTACTGCCTGATCCGCTGCTGCAGCAACTGCTGGATGAGGGCGAACTTGAAGCGGCGCACCCAAAAGCCGCGCCACCACTTGGCAATCGTGGTGGCCGCCTTGTTTTCCTGCTGGAGATTTCTTCGGACCAGAAAGCCCCTCACGTGACACTGAATCGTCCTGGCCGCCTTGAACTGCTTGTAATCGAGGAGGGCCAGCTGAAGGCGACAGGATGGCCCGTAGCAGGATTCGGAGCTGCTGCCCCTAGACTCTTCGCACAGCCCGCTTGAGTAGTCCATGTCCTGGCTGCCCGTAGTCAGATCGCCTTCAATCGTATAGTTTTTGGACCCTCCCAAAAACGAAGGACATTGCAGGAACATAGTCATGTGTTTTTTATTTATGTTTTACTTAGTGTCTTTCTGTGGTGTAGAGTTCCTAGAATATATTTTGACATAAATATTTATGCAACTCGAAAAGGAAAGCTATATTGAATATTTTTAAGCCAAAGAATTCTTATAAAAATGCCAGAATAATATTCTGTTCCCCCAAGATTTGTTAGTTACTCAAAACAATCCACTTTGCCAACTTATCGCGAATAACACTGATTCAGCCTGAAATGCTTGGTTTACTTTACGGCGGTATTTGTGCACAATATCGCTTCTATTCCCGATGATGAGTATTAAGTTCACTTGGCACACATATCTTGACTGGTTGGGGTTTTCCCCTCCCCCGATTTCACCAGGAACCAGGTCGCATTTCGCTTTTCCGCCGCAGAAACCACCGAATATGGGACAGGAACTCCACTCCGAGAGTCGCAGTCAAGCTGTCAGTCAGCCAGGAATACGTGGCAGTCAGCACGGGGTGAGTCTCCTTTCGGGCGCATTTGCAGCTTAAAGGATTTACATTGAATACTGAATGCTGATACTTCATATCAGTTTAGTTTGCTCTCCCTCGAAAACCCCCAAAAAAAAGAACACCCAGCAAAAATCTTCGATTTCCATAAGTGAATTTCACCCAGTGCACACACAGGCATGTCAAGTAGGCAACCCTGCAAACCGCCTTACACACATGTGCCCCACTGTCCCCGGCAGTCGAAATCGAAATGGTGTCATGTACGAAATGTGGAAATCGTGTTGTACAATTTCATGGCTTGGCTTTTGCCAATTTCCCATGTAAAGTCAGTCGGCTTTTCGTGTGGCGCCAAACTCTCAGTATCAGTCTTTCGCCCTGCCACGCCCCCTTTTTTGCCCCCTTTTCGCGGTGGCAACAGCAGCGCGTATTTGGTTTGCTAATGGGCAACTTTGGCCTTTTAAATCAGTTGGAAAATGCACTGTGCGTGTGTTTTGTTTTGCACAGACTCCGAAATCCATTGCAGCTTAAAGCGTCCATCAATGATTTAGAGTCGAAGACGGTAAATCCTGGCGGGGATATTGAATTTGATGATGATTGGAGTTGAGTTGTCAAGAAGGAAAACTGTCTCCGAAGCGGATAAGCGAGCGTCGAAAGCATTAACATTTGAGTAAATAAATTGGAATTTTAGAAACAGTAAAATCCGAGATAAAAAAAAGACTTACTTTATCTAAGGACCTTTCATAATATTTTTAAGAGTATTTTTTAATACATCACATAGTAGAATCGGAAAAATTAGTATTAATTAGAAATAGAAAAATAGAAAGGGATAAAATAAATACTTGTTCCAATTTTCAGGATCTGCTTTTCCAAAAATTCACAAACTTGTTTATCACTTAATTAAGGAAGAAAAGCGAGGAAAATACCTCAAACTTTTGCAGGTAAATGGCAGCAGTCTGTCATATTATGGTAATAATAAATTCACAAATTCCTCAGCTTTCAATCCCATTTCTAATCCTTTTTCCCTCTCTGCTCATCCATTTTTCAGGTTGATTCGGAAGCCGACTCTCCAGTTCAATCATCAGCCGGCAACATTGTGGAATTCCCATGCAGGAAGAGGAAAGCCGGGGAGGAGGGAATCGAAGTCATATAAAATACATAGCAGCAAAGTGGAAAAATTGTGGAAAACAGGAAATGAATATGCAAAAAAGGCCAGAGAAGGGATATGAAAAATGCAAATAGCCAAATCGAGTTCAATGAGAAATGCAGCTAACCCTAAACCGAACGTATTTACACAATTTCACATTCACATTCACATGCAAGGTGGAATAGGTTCGGGGTCCGAATACAAATGCGACTCACTGTTCAGAGGGCTAATTGTGGCTGACTGGTAAACCGAAGAAAGCAGGAGCGCCAAATGAAAAATGCATTAAATGCAACCGCAAAATAGAGCAAAAAGTAAAACCAATCAAGCGACAAAAAAAGGGGAAAAACAGAAGTAAAACAGAGGAAATTGCACATACTGAGCGCAGAACAAAACAAAAGGATGACAAAACCAGTTAGCGAATGTAAAAATTGATTTCTGCGGTCTGGATAGAGCGGATATTGCTTATATATGACCGTAAATCGCTGGCGAAGGGCGAATCGCAGCGACATAAACATTAACCGATTTATAAATAAACAAATACATATGCAAAATGCAGAAGCCAGCGCTCAAACTACGAAGACTCTTCATCATTACCGCTGTTTACATAGCCAGTTTGCCAGGTGAGTTTGTTTAAGGCGAAAATCAAATATTGTCACGCCCCCAACTCACTGTTTTTCACTATTTGACCACATGCGAGCTTTAATTTAAATGTCACACAGTTTGTCTGAATTATTAATCGAAAATTATGGCCACGGGGAGTGCAGATCACAAACTGGGCAAGGAATTTGCCACCCACAGGTTGACTGCTCTGCCCACATCATTTGCGGTTCAATTATGTTTGCGGTTAGCATTTGTGAAAACGTTTCAATTCCGGACGCGTTCTCCCCTTTTTTATTTTGAGTGAAACGCTATGACAAATCGAATTAAGCCCCAAAAAGTAGCAACCAAAATATAACTGAATTGGTAGCTTTTTTTCTCGGTTTTCTACTTCGAAATTGAAATAGATTTTTTTAACCGCACTTTTTATAGATTTTATTGTTTAAGGTTACTAGTCCTTGGATTGACATTTCCATTCAATAGAAAAAAATATTGGTTCGTAACACCGGGTTTTTAATGAATAACAATCGGCTTACCAAGCTGAAAATGAGCCATAGAAACTTCTTTGTTTGCCGCCCTTTTTGTTCAGAATAATATCGTACGTCAATTAAAACTACACCGACTGACATTTGTTAGGTATTCCACCTGCAGAAAACTAAAAACCCATTGTATTTTCCTAGGTTAACTTTCCCTAGCGAATTCACTTCCATTGTTCATAGCTCTGCTGTCATTTATGCGATATTATAAAATCCTTCCATATCTTTTGTCCGTCAAAAGTTCCTGGCCATTATTCATTACACAACAGCATTTCATTAATATTTTTCCAAGACATTAAATTAATATCTGCGCCTGCTAGCCAGGCTTAACTTTACATGCAGCTCTTTGTTAGTCACTCTTCACGTTTCCCGGCTCCAAATGCAATATGATTCGGATTTCATTTCAATTTTCCGGCTTTTCTCCGGACTTTTTCCCTCGTCTGACACTCCGGGCAAAATAGCTGCTGCAATGAGTTGTCGCTTTGTCTGCATTTCCGGCAGCTTTAATTTCGTTTCATATTCCTTTGGCTTGTCGACATCCCCCTCGCTTTTCATTGTGAGATTGGGACATAATAAAGTTGTAAAAAGAGGCGCTCATAAATCCCTGGCATTTTATATTAAAAACTGAGAGATTCGAGCAGCTCGTCGAGCTGAACTTGAAAGTCGTTCCGGCACTTTTTTTTGGGAGCCGCCTTTAAAGGAATCACGGAAGCGGCTGCTGATATAGGGCAATTCATTACAGCAACTTCCGTTTCCGGTCTGGGCCAGATCCACACTTCAGTTTGCTTTTAATTTGGGCTAGTCCCGTGACTCCTGCTTCTGCTTCTCCAGCCGGCTGGCATTTGGCCAAGGAACGTGTTCCCTCGCCCACCCGTCTGGGCCAAAAAAAGCACTCGTATCAGCCGGCGAAACAAAGGGGAAACGGCGACAGGACCTGCTAAAAACTTCCAATCACGTCCCGCGGATCCTTCACTAGACACGCATTTCAATGGCCAACATCGAGGCGGGCCTTTGAGAGTGTCTGGGCGTGGAGCACATTTTAAAACAAATGCAAGGCCCAAAAATATCATTGCGAGGTGGGTTTTGTATTTTATTCTGGATTTAACCAAGGATTGAAATTTATTACAAAATTGTAATTATCATAATTCATAATGACCAAAATATTCACATAAAGTCTTGTTTGAGAATATTCAACTGAATTCTTTGTCAATGTGAAATGGTATTTTTTGAAATAAACCAAATTACTGAAAAATTTAAAACAAATTAATTTATCTTTTTTAGACAACATAAAGAATTTTGTTTTTCATAGTTTTTTTGTTCACTTACTTTTTGGGATAATAATTTTAACTTCTCAGTCGCATCTCGCAGGCTCTTTCGCTTTGTGCCCCGTTTCGCCAGAAATGGCTTATTATTTCTGATATTTTTGTTTAGCGTTTTGCTGCCACCCCCTTTTGGGGGGATTTCCAGTGCTAAACTTTTGACACCCACACATACCACACACACGTCCGACACACACACACACACTCGCACACTTGTTGTTGTGACACGCACGCGATGCATGTGGCGTCTGCCGGAAATGCCAAGCTCAACGTCCAAGAGCAAGAACAACAAAGCCAGGAATCAACTGTTGGCATGTTGATGTTGACGCTTCGCCTCTGCCACCCCACAGCCGCCCACCACCCACAAACACCCACTGACACCCATCAGCCACCCATTCTCTGCCCCGCTTAGCTGACATTTTTGCCAGCGTAATCACGATTAAACTGTCAACGGCATACTAATTAGATTTTTATTTTTATTGCGCCATGACAACGCCGCGTGACGTTGTCGCGTCCTTCCGCGTCCTGCAGCTCACACAGGCCCCCATCTCCCCCTTTCCCACCCATCGCCCTTAAGTGGGCGGGGTCCCTGCTTAGCTACTCGTTCTATGCCCTTGCAAAGGGTACTGTAATTCTCAACTGCTAAATTATGATAGGTATTATTATTATTTCTTTTTAAATGAAAAGTATTCTAGCTTGTATTTAAAATACTTTTTTTAAATACATTTAAAAAGAAACGGATAAATGTTTTAGGAATAATAAGACCATATATTTATGATTCTAATAACTTTGATGTTTTTGATTGTAATTTTAATTTTTAAAAAATAAATAATTAATATTTTTTAAGAATTCAAGGGTATATAAACTTCGGATCTCCTCAATTTTCTAGACTTCTTATTTTTTTGCTCTTTCTGTGCTGTTGTCGTTCTGAGAGGAGCGCGTGCCTCGCATGACCAAGTGACATTGCAAACGGTGGGTGGTGGGCTGTGGGTGGTGACCCCGGGAGAGGATCCTGTCCCGGCCAAAAGGAAGAACCAAAATCCAGACCCTTGGCCAGGCACTTTGTGGCGCCTGCTACTTTGTGATTTATGTCTTATCATATTTATGAAAATTATTGTTATTGATGGCATTCAATATTAAGTGAACGGGAGAAAAACAAGACAAGCCAACCAATTCACTTTGATTGATTGAAAGATTGAGAGCGTAGCATTTTCGTAATTGATTTAAAATGTGTG
This sequence comes from Drosophila takahashii, assembly GCF_030179915.1. Lineage (NCBI taxonomy): Eukaryota > Metazoa > Arthropoda > Insecta > Diptera > Drosophilidae > Drosophila > Drosophila takahashii. The sequence continues at coordinate 11,580,005 of NC_091678.1, read as the reverse complement.
GCTTCCCTCGGGCATATTAAGTAGGTCAGATGCCAGAAATGCTTATCTCCAAAGATTGCACTTAATATAGAGGCGACTTGGAAGCGGAATATTTATTTTTGTATAGTTTAGCACAAAGAGTAAAATAAAACGAAATCCTACATTTTAAAAGCATTGTTGAACATAAAGTTTATTTTAAATTAATATTCAATCCAAGAATTATTTAATGAATGAATAAAGTCGGTAAATTTATTCCTGATTAGTACAATTAAGTGCAAAACAGAAGCACTAGACAATTACTTCGTTTTTGCCTCATGGAAAGTTGAATATTATATGCTCCAAGTAGTCCGTAATTGTGCTTAAGACATAAAGAAACTCGCTGGCTAAATTATGTTTTCTCCTTAAATTTCTAGACGTCCTTTCTGTATTATTTCCTCTGCTCCCATTTAGCACTACAATTTCTAAGGGCAGCGCCCTTCTTTTGGCTAGAGAACGTTTTTTGTTCGGTTTGTTTGTTAGGGTCTATTACTTCCAAGCTGTTGAATGCGTCATCAAGAAATCCCCCAAGCCGAGTTCCAACTTTAAGCCATACACACCTGTGAAAAGGCACCCCTTCCCCTTCCCTTACCTTCTCGACGCCTTTCCTTTGTTTATATTTTTTCAGATTTATTTTCATTAAGTTCCCGTACAGGAAGGAAAATGCTTTATTGTTGCTGCTGGCTGGTGTTGTTGGCTCACTGGACCAAGTGCTAATGCGGCCAGACAATAGGGGCGTGGCATGGCTGCGAAAAACAAAGGCCAATACAAACAAAAAATGGAGTAGGTATATATTATATATATAGTACTACCCACCCATATATGTACAAAAGCAGGAGGTAAATTTAATGAAAGTGCGCAAATTATTGAGGGCACAATACCATTGCCGACATCATGGTTATTGTTGAACTGCCAATTATGAAAGCGGAAATGCTTGTGCTTTCAACATAAAATAATTATTGGGTTCGACAGAAAGAAAACAAGCTTTTGCCAAACATGACTTAATTGGCAAAAAAAGTTGATAAGAAATAGGAGGATTTTGCTGCAAAATACCTTCGATTTGAGCGCAATTTAAATACTCCTGTCTCTCTTGAGGCAACAACAAATTGATGCAACTAAATAAATGTTTTTCATTTCCTAAAATGCTATTAACATAGCCAACATGGTTTTGGGGTTGTTGACCTGAACCAGGAAAAGAACGGTCTACTGTTGGGTGCACAACGGTGGGAACTGTTCTTCCGTTCTCCGATTGGGACTTGAAAATACGCTGCGGTAACCAGAAGCATTTTCTGGATCTTTAAATGGTGATCTCGACAGATGTTCTGATAGCTGAATGAGTTGATTATCCCTATTCAAATATTGGTTTTGCTAGAAAAAGTTTAAAAATATTTACCAAAATAATCAGACAAATTGAGAACGCTTTATAATTACGTAATGTCCTTGATAAAGCTGTTGAATCTGCGAACTGCAGAGCGCAAGAAAACGCAGCTCTGCTGCAATAACAATATTTTAAGAGCGGGTTTGGGAAGCATCTTGAGATCGATGGAAACATATTGTTTCAGTTTCACTGGTGGTCACTCATTGATACTCCATTGTAATGAGAGCATCCGGCTTTATTAATATAATTGTGTATTGCATTTCCTGATAACGATTTTGAGAAATTCTTTTAAAGCCGATTGTGATGTTTATTGTTTCCATTTTGCTTTGTTTTTTATAGGACGCCAGTGAATATTCTACTCTGGAAAATTTTATAAAATAATAAATAATCATCTTAAATAATAAAAAATATTCTATAACAAATAAAAGTTACAAATTAAGTTCTTATATTTTACTTATAATTCGTAAACATTTAACAGGATTTATTTATGCTTCAGTAGATTCATGATTCACAGCACGAAAAACATTTCATGTCAATTTCAATCCCAATCTCACTGGAAAAGCCATAAAAATCCACTCAAAGCCATAATTTGGATTATAAAAAAGTTTTCGCTCAAATCAGCTGAAATAGTTGCACGCAGTTGGGGTGATTCTCGGAAGTAAAACGAAATTAAGCAGTAAAAATTAAATATAAATATGAGACGACTACACTTTTGAGCGGATATATGTATATGGTTATTTATGTTGATTTTTGATGAATATGCGGAAATAAACTTTTTGGAATTGAAAGAAGCGGATAATGACGTTCATAATAATCATGACGTCATATGTGGGCAACGTGACGCATGAAAATTAATTTCTACCAACACACATTTTTGCTTTCGAAGAGTGATGCCCGAGTTTTGGACCAAGCTGTCAAACAAAGCCATAGAACGTGTTCCGTGAATTTCACATTGAATATTCATGGCTGTGGAAATATTTTGAATAATGCTAATTTAATTTGGAGCGGTTTGCAAGTGTTTTTAGCAGCTTTAAGGCATTCCAAAATTCAGTTCTCAATGGACGCTGGGTCATTTATAATTTTGCTTTAAAGGCGTTGGAATGGAAAAGATCAGGGCTATTAAGAAAATTGAATATTGAGTGTAGCAAAAGTCGAAGTTAATAGGACTTTATAACTTAAATAATCATTATTTGAGATTTTTATTTTAAAAGGCCTACTGAGATTTGTACAAGTTTTAGTCAAAAATGTAACTGGTTTTTATGCACTTTATAGACATGGACAAATAACAGTTAACTTGCTTTCCAGATTTGTTAACGTGCATATACTTTGTGGACAATGCTAAAAAGAACGTTATTTTTGACGTTTAAAACAAAAAATCACAGTAGTCTTTTTAAAATAAAAATCTCAACTAATGATTATTTACGGTCCCTGCTTTATAATAAGCCGAATATCACTAATAATTAACTTAAATGCATAGAACGTAATTAATAATTCTAAAAAATAAAAATTCTAAAAAATTAAAGTCTCAAAATGTGAAAATACTATTATATTATTCACTTCAACCAAAAATGTTTAAATTAACAAAGCTTTGGCGCAAGAGTTCATTTAAAAAATTTCCGCAACTTTACTATTCTAACTTTCGCAAAAGGGTCCCATGGACTTAAATAAAAAATGAGCCAACATCCCACAATCGTTTTTCTTCTATTGCCTTTTTTGTATTCTTTTTTTTATGATTTCATACAATGAACGCACTTGGCGCACATTAAATAAGCCCGCAAGAAGCATTTATCAAATTTCCCTCTTTATAAAGATTTTTTTTTCTTTTTCCTTTGGACTATGACTGTGTAGTGTTGGCGTTCGGTTCGCTGGCTGGGTGTATTTTTGAAACATTTATAAAGCGGCAGGTGGGCAAGTGGGCAGGTGGCCAACGGGCAACAGGCGCAGGATCCTAAAACTGGGAGGTCCTGAAACTGGCAGGTGGGCAGCATAATGTGCGCCTAATGACAGCGATGAAGATGCCAAAATGATAAACAGCAACAAAAACAATGGCAATGCGACAAGGCAGAATCGCAAACAAACAGAAAATAGAAAATGTGTTTGGTCATTAGGATTTTAAAGGAGGTTTTAAAGTATAGTTAGTACAGAATCTTAAGAGAAAAGCTTTAAAAAGGTTTTATTTTTATAATTAAACAAAATTTATTTCTTATTCCCCAAATAAAATAAATATTCCTACAATTAAATTACCCAATATAAGTAGTAGTTTTTTATAGGAACCCATTGCATTTAAATGACAGATGATTCATCACTTCAGTGACCTCTTCGGCGGCAATCATTAGTATTCGACTGCTTTTTCCTGTGCACACTTTAAATGCCAATTAGTTGTCAAATGTTTGGATTCCCCGATCCCGATGGTGACGTGAAGAAAAGAAGAAGCAGACGTTGAAAAAGTTTTCTGCATTTCGCCTCGAGCACAATGTCGAAATAATAATAATTTATAACTATCAATGTCATAAGTTCATGACATGCTCATCAATCAAGGCATTGGACAGCTCAACAACATCGTTCGGCCCTTTGAGGAGGGCGGTTGGTTTCTCTCTCTAATATCGAACTCCGGGCCAAAAGACGTTAGCTGTCCGAGGGTTTTTCGTCTCGCCCTCGGGAAAACTTTTCCCAGACCCTCGCATAATTTTGTGTTGCATACTTTCCGCGCTACAATTGACAGCAATTGCGTGGCTGTCTGTTTGTGCGTGCTGACGCCTTCAAGTGTTTGGCAAACTTGGCGAAATGTTGCCGAAAACTTATTTCGATTTAACATGAGAAACTTTGACGCGTAACACGAATCCCGGGGTGTCCTTGCGCGGCACAAAAATAACAGAAAGTTTCGATCGTCTGACAGCTGATTGAATTTAATAATGATACGAGATGCACCAGTGCGCGGAATAATAAGGGGTTGAATTATAAAAGCTGCTGAGTCTTACAGTTTTTTTTAATTTTTCCTCTACAATTTTAAGGTTTTCCTAACACTTTTCGATCGACTATCTCAAGTTCTTGGAAAAATACACTCCTGTTTTATTGATTTTATTTTTCCCAATTGGTTTTTGTTTGCATTTTACTTTCATTGTTGCTATGTACTTTTAATTCTCCTTTCGCATATTTTTGTTTACTGCATTTTTCCCTTTTCTCGCAGCTTATTCAAATTGAGTCAATTTTTTGTTAAATTTCCGTTCGCTTCGCCTTGATTTCATCGGCTATGGGGATCCTTTGGGCTGGCCTTAATCCTGGCCAGCAGCAGCCGCCACAACAGGAGCAAGAGCGGAATGTGTCGGCCCAGAAAGCCAATTTAAAAATGCCAACAATGATTTATGCCCGCCGTCTTCGTCCTGTCCTCTCGTCCTTCGTCCTTTTATCCCGGCTTCTGCTTTCCAACACTCAGGGACACACACGTGTTGTGCAATAATTTAAATAGCCGCTTCATTCGGCTTTAATTTATGCAATTAACCCATATGCTTAACCCCAGGTTGCCCGGGCGCGATGTAACTAATAAAACTAAATGACTTAATGTCCCGGCCACACATCCACATCCCTTTTGCCCACTTGCGTGCCTTAACCCCAGAGTGGTAAAGGTCGTGTTATCCGCAAAAGCAATAACAGCAATTGCGCCATGTAGAGCCTTACTTAAGCTAGTGGTAACGTCTCTATTTGGATTTTAACCGCTCGACGTTCGCCGGCAAAAAGTCATTGACTTCCGGTCTATATTCCTGTATGAATATGTGTGTGTCTGCGTCTGTGTGTGTTAACAACATTTGCTGCAAAAGGCGCAATTAAAGAACACGACCCACGGACACGACAACAACAAAGTGCAGCTACATAAATGACAATAACAAGGGAATAACAGGGGCAGGGAAAGAGAAAAAGAAAGTGGTCGGATAAAAGGCAACAAATTGTTCAATTCAGGAATGGTGATTGTTAAATACCCTTAAGGCTAAGCACGAATAAAATGAGTAACTAAATTAAAAGAAAAAAATATTTCTTCGATCAATTTTAATTTTTTTTTTTTTATTTAAGATTTTGTAGCAACCACTATTATAAAGAAGTTAATAATAAATATCAACATAATCTTTTCAATCCAAAAACTAAGGGTAGAATTACGACCATAATAAATCATATCAACGAATCCTTTTAGGCTTAAGAATTCGCGTTTTGAGTTAAATATTTAAACAAACAAAAAAGAATGCAAAATATCTTTAAGTCAACTAATAATAATATTTAAAAAAATTAACTGAACCAGTAAATTGCTATATAACACGATTATATTTAATTATTTTCTGGCCAGATCCAATTCCATGTCCTCGCAGATTAACCCCACTAGCCGCAATAGAAAACATCAGCGACAACAATGACGACTCGACAGCAGCGAGGACTCGTACTCGTGATGTTGGCCCTGCGGACGTAGTTCCCTGTTGTTGGATGGCTGGCAGTCGCAGTTGGTTGTGTGGGTGGGTTGATGGGTGGTTGAGTGGCAGTTGCGAAATGCCATTATAAGCATATGTGCCGGGTCTAGGAAGTTCTGGGCTCCTGAAGTGCTTCCCGGGCCAGGCAAATGTGTGTAATATTACGGGTAATGTGTTCAGTTTTCCCTCTTATGGATACTATCTTTATTCCTGATCCCATTGAGGGCCGGTCGACAAGTGGGGAGCCCCCAAGTGAGTCCCTATTCCCACAGATGGTTTAATGGCACAGCCTCACAACTCTATCTCTTTAATTGCATTCACCAGAATTTGTTTGTATTTTGATAACTATTTCGCCGCAGACACATGGTAAACAAAAATTCAGCAACTGCAATTCGGTTCATGGTTGTTTATTTTCCTTCAGGTGCCAACGGCATGATTAAAAATCGTTTGCCAAAAATATTCCATCAAGCTGTGTGACTATGGGTTATTTTCACAGCGGTTTCTGCCATTTTGCAAATGTTTTTCATGGCATTGTAAATATATGTGCATGTCGGAAGTGAATATCTGTAAAAGAGGCGTTTATATTACGCCAATGTGCGAATGCTTTTGTGCAGTTTGAAGTTTGGCATTAAATTGGCTAAAAACGAGGACAAAGCATACGAAGTAATTTACATCTTAACCTGTAGCTTACAGGCAATAAAAAAATGTTTTAATACTATTTAAATGATTTTGAATATTTTATCATAAATAAAAGCCGCAGAATGTTTAGCCTGACTCATACAAAAGCAACTCAGACCACCTCACATCCGGTAATTAATTACACATAATTAATAAATTTAAGCAATCTTCAGCGGCGCTTTACAAATAAATCACTCGACTCAAAGTGCCGCCTCAGAAATTTAATTACACTTTCATCAGCTAATCACACAATTTGCACCACCACCCGAAAGGGCTTAAAGAAGCCATTGCCATCGCCAAGGCGCAAGCGGCGGCACTCGTAAAAGATGCCATAAATCTGCCCAGGATACGTCACTTGCTCCTTCTCGACTTTGCACTTGATGGGAGACAGATCCCCCTGGATCCACACCCCCCTTCCGATCCCAAGGCCCACGCGGCATCCAATTATAACTCACGCCAGACGTGATAAATCAATAAAAGTGTCCTGGGCAGGAGATCCGGGGGGGTGTTTACACGCCTGATGGCTTCCCTTGTCGATGTAAATATGCCAAAAAGGGGAAGCATAATGTGACATAAAGTCTGGCTCAAGATTAATCTCTGGCTTATTGCAAAGTGTGCAGGCAAGTAGTTGAGCTGGTATCTCAACTTCAAAACAAGTTATTCAACCTTGTTAATGGGCGATTGTGCTGGGGATAATGCAATGGATTAAGTATTAGTTTGTATTTAAAATCGGAAATATTTTTAATATTTTGGGTAATTTAAAGTGACACTTTTCGGAAAAAATAAAAAACAAATAAATATTTTCCGATAGAGGAACCAAATATCAGAATCCGTATCACGATCTTTGTACTGCAACATTTATTTTCTTGTGTAATTTCATGTTTTAAGCTTATCCTAACGCCATTTGGTCCTTGATTAAGCTTTTTTTTTTTTGTAAAATATTGTTTTCCAAATTGTTAAACAGTGATTCAAACCAAAATCGAACTCATATCTATTCCCAAATACTTTGGCGCTTACTAACGATTTCCCCGCTTTCTTCTCCTTTCTCATTTTAGGTAATTGATTGCAAAATAATATTAATTTCTGTGCTCCTGTGTGTCGAGATGCGCTTGAGTAAGTACTGGCCATATATCACACGTTTGAGTAGATGCCGGCGAGCGGGAAGGCAAACAACTACTAAATAATTGTTAATGTATTACGAATAATTTATGACACTATTTCATAAAAAGCAATAATTTTTCAATATCAAACCGAGCGGCAATGGCAGGGTTTCCAGGGTGTTGCACAGTTGCAGCTGAAGGATCCTGAAGCTCTCCCTGGTGACTGGTGGATGCTGCTGCTTTCGTAATAAGCTTGATAAATAATAAAATAGCATCGGGAAGGCGGGACTAGGAGCAGGACCAGGACCAGGACCCTTTTGGGCAGACGGGAGCTACAGAGAGAAATTTATCATTTTTCATGGCTGCAAGCTGCACTTTTCTTGAAACGTTTCACTCAGCATTCAGGAGTCGGGGACGGAATCGCAGCCACCCGGTTACATATAACATTTTTGGACTCGGACTCCTTGGATGTCAGCATGCTGGTGTTGTTTTTTCGGCTGGGGCCACTGGCAAATGTTTGCAAGCAAAGATTAATTGATTCCACTTGGCTGCATCAAGAGTGTCCCTGCTGGTACCCCCCAACTAGCGGGAAAAAACAGGGTTGCTCTGGGTTCCGGCTGGGTTATGGTTAGTTTCGACTTATCTTAACTTTGGCTAAGAGTTCCACTTTGATTTATGATTGAAGTTCTTCGTTTACTCCAGTCCTCAAACACTTAAAAACCTATGTATCTTTTATTCGATTCAACCCTTGTTATTCGGGGATTTTTGGTTAGACATTTGGTTAGGAGAGATATCCCAAAATATCTGTTCTATAAACTATGTATACTTCTAACTAAGCAGTTCTTAAACATTTCCGAATTAAAATATGTAATATTTACAACGTTTTCCTGTAAAAAGTAGTATACTTAAGAAATTATACATTCCACTCCTCGTACATCTCGATTGATGTGTGCACACACAGTTAACTGGGAGTTGGTAATGCTCCACATGATTAAAACTTTATAAATTTTCACCACTGCAGTTAACTGCAGTCTGCAGCACAACAGGCGGAGGAAAAGAAAACTTCGCCAGAACTTGTCACGAGTGCCAGTTACTGGGCAACTTTATGTTGAGGTTGAAGGTTTCTTTGCATTTGCCGGGAGGTGGCTACAAGTTGTTTCCGAGATGTGGCTCAGTTTAATGTTTGACAGCCCCACCAGCACCCGAACCCCCCCACCACTCGATTCTGTTGCGGTTTTGGCAAGGTCCCTGGCTTGTCAGCCATTTTCGAGTGACAAATATATTTAATTGCTTCCTAAAGTTTGCAGCGCAAAAGTTTGTGATCATTCTCGGTTCACTTCTATTTTTTGCGTTTTTCATGGCTGCATGTATGAAATGGACGTTTTTATAATTGCTTGTAATTACTTTTTCATTTGCCGCCATAATGAAATTTTCGGCACTTCGTTTCTGCACAATTTTACTGCTTGTAATATATATTTGCACACACATTTATCCGAGTCCAAAGACCAGAGTACTTCTGAAAAATGCAACAGCCTGCAAAATTGTTCCTGCTGAATTAACATTTCATGGGCAACGCGACTGCTGTATTTTCCTTACACTCCCAGAAACACAAATGACTACAAAGTCCCAGACAAATGATTATAATTTTATTTGACTTTTTTTTTTAATGTTTGCCGAAGAAATTAACTAACTTTGGCCGAAAAAAGAACAAAAGTAAAGAAACCCATGCGCACATCAAAATTTGCTAAACGAATTTTGAACAAATATAATTGTAAAAAAAAATGTTATTAAAAGGGATTCTTTGTAAATCGTATCAAGTTTTTTTCATGGTCTTAAAAGGGTTTTTGATTCCTAGAATTTTTTAATTTAATATTTCATGGACTTAAAAAAAAATAATAATACTCAAAACAATTTTTTTTAAACTTTCAGAAAAAATTGGTCCCTAAAAGTTTTATCATTTTTGTGTTATTCTTCTGAATAAATTAATCCATTTGATTTTAAACATCAACTTTTTCTTTCACTTCGTTAGTCTTTTAATAAGCTTCATTCATTATAATTCCGACTCATTTGCCTAAATCATTCAAAGGATTTTTATTGATTTGGGCCAATTTAATCTCTTTTGGTAAAAATAATCGCTTCCATTCAAATTATAGCATAAATTCCGCTGAATTATGGCGTTCACGAGGCTCCGTGAAAAAATGTTGGCATAAAAATTAAATATTAAACATTTTTTACCGAACCACTAAAAGTTATTCCACGTCTGAGCTCAGCTCAGTTGATGTTAAACAGTAAAATGCGAGTTATGACTTTGTGACACATTAACGGGGCGAAGTTCGGGTGAAAAAATAGCGGCCAAACAAATACATAAATTTCTTATTAATGCATTTTTTATGCAAAATAATATGGCCGGTTGAACTATCCAAAGGACCGAGGGCAAAAAGCGCAGTAAACTCGTTAACGGGGCCAATCGAAATGCCATTCCGGACTTTCTGGGTTCGGATTCCCTTTGATGTTTTGCTGCGGGGAGAGGGGCAAACAAAAGGTTTTCCTCCCACCCTCCGGAAATGTTCCCGTTCCATTTCCAGTTGGAAGGTGTTTATGGGATTAGCCGGGGCCCGATGATGATGTCGCAGGAGCCGGCATCACCTTTGCCATTTGACTGTTTGTCAACACTAATCTGCTGCAGCACAAGCACCGGCACATGGCAAATGGCCGCACACTCCCGCAGAGGAAATCGAACTCCTGCTGCGACAACACAATCAATGTAGAAATCGACAAGGATCCGCCTCTGCCCACTCGGCAGTTGAGCCGGAAATCAAAATAAACAACAGCAAATCAGTCAAACAAACAAATAAACAAGAAGCGAACTCCGGCTAAAAGCAATAGGGCCACAATGTGTTCCACATTCGCTGTGCCCTGAGTGCCCCATGTATATGTAGTGCAGAGCTTCCCCCATTTTTGGCCAGTTTTTGTGCGTTTTCCGAAATTGGTTGGGTGGCGATTTGGGGCCAGCCTGGCCCGTAATAAACTGAGGCCAAACTCGGGCACAATTAGCCGGATTTTGGGTGGGCCACAGAATCAATAGGGCGGAAGTGCCGAGTCCAGCTGCCGATGGGCCATCCCGATAAATCAGTTAATATATTAGCAAATCCAGCAAATATATTAGCACATTTGTAATGCATAATGCAAGCAGATCGGAAGACAACACTAATGCCAATGAGCTCGGACTGTTTGCCAACCAATATATTCATATTCATTCACCCCAGATGAGTAATAAGTCACAGGCATGTGATTACGTTTACCAATAGGAAAATTTGCTATTAATACAATGACCTGTGACACTGGAAATGAAATTTAATAACCAAATTGATAACGAGACATCGAGTAACAATTCAACATACTTTAGCAAAAACCCCTGAGGTTACACCGCCAAATAAATGAATACTCTTAAAAAGGTTTTTTGCGTTTGGGGGAATATATAAATTTATTGTTGCTTTAAACATATTGGGACTAAATTTTGATAAAACTAAGAAAATATATTAAGCTTTGATTGTTTCCATAGGGGAAAGCCAGACACTTGCAGTAATAGGTGCCTGAGGCATATCAATATTGACAAAATGAGCCTTTCTGTATCAGCAAATGTCCAACCATAATTTCCAAAAGAGAAAACAAGAAAAAAGGCGATATTCGAGTAATAGTGGAGAATTCAAATATATCTATCCAAGTTTTATTAAGATTTAATTTCAAGTACTTTAATTAACTACCATTTCCACGCCCTCTCTAACGCCCACCATCTCCTTAAACGATCTTAAAAGATGTCTGGCCCCCACTCTTTTAAATATTTCGGAAAAAAAATGCAGTTTTATTGTCTTTATCAATGCCTATCAGAATTTAGAAGAAATTAGAAATTATTCAAATCGGATCTTTAGTTAAAAAGTTATGCGTGAACAAAGATTTATATCTCCATCTCCCTCCCACTCCCTTAAGTTGAGTAACGGGTATCTGATAGTCGGGGCACCCGACTATAGCGTTCTTTCTTGCTTTAAGTTCCTAACCTATAATTCCAAACGAATACAAAAATTAAAACTCTTTCAGTCAAATTGAATAAATTTATTAATAATTTAAATAAGTTGGGAGAAGGAAATAAGTTGAATGAAAATACATTAAGCAAGTTCAATTTCCATCGCAACGGGGGTACCCTCTGTGGTCGTTGTAGTACTTATATCAAATTGGACAATATTATGCTCATTGGGATTTTCTCTTGCTTTGTGTTCATCTGAAACAAATGTATGGCCGCCACCTGAATTATAATTATTTCCCAATCCAGTTCGGTCTCGATCATATCCACTGCCGCCACCTAGACCAAGTCCTCCAGCTCCTAAGCCTCCTTGAATACCTTGTCCTTGGTAATTATTATTGTTACCATTTGCACCCATCCTGCCACCTCCTTGAAGGCCTCCTTGGTATCCACCTAGACCATTTCCATTGTTACCCATTAAAACTCCTCCTTGAGCACTATATCTGTCGCCACCTGTACCATGCGAAACTTCGCTAACAAGAACAGGTCCTGGTAGTCCTCCACCTCCTACTCCTCCTGGAAGACCTCCTTGGTATCTACCTGGATAATATCCAGTTCCAGTGCCTTGCATTGGGTATCCATTTCCGCTGCTAGCAATGGTACCTTGGACTGGCGCCTGGTATCCTCCTCCTCCAACTTGAACAGGTCCTGGGTACACTCCTAGATGATTTCCAGTGTTACCAATTGTACCCTGGCCTTGTCCTTGAACTGATCCTTGATATCCATTCTGATCAAATCGGTTATTGCCAAGTGTAGTTTGGTCTTGTCCCTGCGCTTGGTATCCTCCACCTCCTACTCCTAATTGTCCACCAGGATCTAGTCCTGTGCCAGTATTTTGTCCTTGGAATCTATTTGCATCATAAACATTGCTACCAACAGTAGCTCCTCCTCCTTGAAGGTATCCTTGGTATCCACTTTGACCATATCCATTGTTAGCAATTGGACCCTGGCCTTGTCCTTGAGCAGGTCCCTGGAATCCACTTGCAACCGGCGCTCCTCCACCTCCTACACCTCCTTGAATACCTTGTCCTTGGTATGGATCATATTTATTGATGCCACTGGCACCTATTCCCCCTCCCAAAGGCGATCCTTGGAATCCATTCTGATCATATCGGTTGTTACCAAGTGCACCTTGGTCTTGTCCCTGAGCTTGGCTTCCTCGAACTCCTCCTTGGTGTCCTCTGGGATCATTCCCACTGTTATCTTGTCCTTGTCCTTGTCCAGGTCCTTGGTATCCATTCGGTTCATATTGGCTGTTACCAATTGTTCCTTTTCCTTGTCCTTGGAATCCAGTTGTACTATATCCACCATTATCTTTTCCTTGGCCTGCAACTGAATTCAGTTGGATCTGATAGTCAATCCAGGGTTTCATTTTGGAAACATCGGTGTAGGCTGCAGCGATTGGATCTCCGCATCCGGCTCCGAAGTTGACGATGCCGACCTGCTCATAGCGAGTGGGATCGCCTTGGATCGGACAGGCTAGTGGAGCTCCTCCGTCGCCCTCGCACGAATCCTTGCCAGCCTCTCCACCGGCGCAGATAAGGCTGCTATCAAGCTGGAAGGCTGAGGTATAGGGCCCCTTCAGTTGCTGCTCGCACGTGGCGCTGTCCACCAACGGCACCTCGATCTTCTTCAGGAGATTCATGTAGCTGATGGCGTTCAAGTTCTTCTTACCCCAGCCACTGACGATGCATCTATTCCATGAGAACCTCCAATTTGCTGGCGGCAGGCAGATGAGGTTTATGTGGCGGGATAGTTGAAGAGGTCTGGCAAGGAACAGGAGGGCCACATTGTTGGCCCCGTTTGCCTCATTGAATCCTGAATGACGCACGATCTTCCTGATAAAGACGTCCTCATGCTTCTGCTGCTCGGTGTTGGTATGGAGATCCCATTCGCCAGCCCGTACGATGAACTGGTTCTCGGCGAGATTACGGATCACACTGGCTGTTGTGAGCACCACATCCGGCGCGATCAGGGAGCCACCGCCGATCGGCTGGACGTATTGGGCATCCAAAAGTACCACCATCCAGGGAAGTTCGCCCTCCTGCGCGGTGTCCCCCGAGTTGGCTATGGTGAAGGTCAGGCCATTGCGATTTACGTTTCCACAACCTTGAATCGGTTGATGGGCACCCTGATTTATGATTGGAAATTGTGTCTGTGAGGGCAAGTCATTGTTAATAAGAGTTAATATGTTATTCTTTCTGTGAACATTACAATTTCTGTGATCGGACAGCAGGTTTCGGCGGCAGGGCATCCGTTGTTGCCATCTGATAGAGATCGGAACTGTATGATGGGCGTTCCGGTTTCGGAGTCAACTCTGCAAAGGCTTCGCGCAACGCACTCCTTATCTTGGGAGTTACCGCAAAAAAGGGCCTGCACCCTGTAGAGCCCCAGGATTATACAAAGGATCGAAGGGCGAACCATTGTACTCGCCAGAATTTAGTCAACTGATGCCTGCCTCTTAAGCCATAGCTATTTATAGGTAAATAAAGCGGGTATATTGTTCATTTAATAAAATTGATAAGATTTGTTGACATATCTTGGCGGCGCTGCGAAAGCACGTAATGAAAGTAAGATCTTTGTTCCATAATACATACATTTTTGTTTTTCGTATCAGCAAATGCCCAATAATGATTTTCAAAAGAGAAAACGGGGAGAAACGCTATAGTCGAGTGATACGACGAATACTCTCATAAATCTTACCAAGGTTTTCCATGACAACAATGATTTTTATCACCTAATAGGAAAAAAAAATGTTTTTATAATTGTATTTTTTTTGTATTATTAAGATTTGATTTTAAATAAAATAGTTTTAATAGTTAATTAATTTACTACCATTTCTGAGTTTAATTTCTAATTTATAGTATTTCGGATGATAAGGTACCATAATTATTTTTTTGAATTTTACAAACGGAAAGAAGACATTAAAACGGGAAAACCCCATAAAAACGCGTTCACTGATTAAATTAAAAGCTTATCGCATTTCCTGGAACTGCAAGAATATATTGAAAAGTTCAAAAGTCAATGGTTTTCTGGCTGCAATCAGCAACTGTATTTTTTATGATTTCCATAGAAAATATATACTTAAATATATACTTAAAACGGAATATGTAGCGCTGGTAGCTAAGTGGGAACGCATCGTAGCTGGCGTCATCTGTGGGGTGGTTGCCGAACTACACTCATAGAAATTTTTACCTAAATACTAGAAAAGTCGCCCTAAAACCGAGGTTGCCCTAAAGCTACGAAAAATTTTCTTATTATACGGGTGGCTAGCCCTAAATATACGAAAAATCGCCATGGAAAATATTTTTTAGGGTTACTTTTTCCAAAAAGGCCAATTTGCTCTGTTTTTTAGGGCGAAATTTTATGACGCAATAAATGGATGCATACATGTAAAACATGTTATGTACATGTGTGTGTAGTTGACAGGTCAAAAAGTGAGTAAGAATGTGTAGCCCAGCGGTCTAAGCACTCGCACTTTCAGCTTTGCTGTTTGAAAATACAGGTCGTGGGTTCGATTCCTGTGTGAGTCAACACTGTTTATTTTTTTTTTTTACAGTTTTTATTACTAATTAAGTTTTTTCGTCCGCATTTTAAATTTAAAGTAGTCTTAAAAACCTAAATACATATGGAAATTCTGAGTTTAAAGACTAATTTATGTTAAGCATGCGAGGAAACGGCCCGAAGTATCCCAGTCACCAGCAAAAAAATACAATTTTTTGTTTGTATAACTTAGACCGCAAGAAAATAAGATGTGTACAGTGTTTGTACGTTGCATACCGCGATGGGACTGTGGTGTAGCGCTAGAGCGTTAGACTCCAACTCGAGAGGCCGTGGGTTCGAACCCTCGTAGTGACACCTAATGTTTTTCTCAAGTAAGTTGTTTTTTCTCCTTATATATATCTCCTTAATTCGATTACAAAGATAATTTTTCAGTTATAACCGGCGGTTATACAAGTCTGCTGCCTCCTGCCCTCAACAGCATCGTCCGGTATAGCGACAATTCAACAAACAAATTATCTGAAACGATGTTCGTGTGTGTGTGTGTGTGTGTATGTGTTGAGTCCAGTTCCCAGGAAATATCCACACCCCCCCCCCCCATCATTGAAAAATTAATTGATTTTTTTTGCTTTTTTTTGGTTTTATTTTTATGGCGATTCGCCCTAGATTTGTTGCCTAGTCGCCATTGACCCCCGTTTTAGGGCGATTTTCCCTGTTTTTAGGGCGATTTTACCGGAAAATTTCTATGAGTGAAAGCCGATTGACATTTTTGCGTGCGCTCTGACCCGTCCGTAACACCCAGCCTTAGCTTATTGTTTATAGGATGTCCGTTACAAATACTGATACACGTAATACACGTTTGAAGGTTTGTGAAACTCCCAATCCACTTATATTTACATTTTATTGTATTTTACTTAAAGTTCACTTAAGTCCGCTCACACGTTTATCAAAAATTCTGAAATATTAAAAATATGATATATTCCAGTGTAGAAGTGAATACGACCAAAAATAACAAAGCTAATTCGTTATTTCGCTAAAATTATTTCCGTTACTCAGCCGAGTTCCACGCCCACCTTATCGCCGTTCAACGCTAGCCCAGAAAACCCTTTCTAAAAAACAAAAATTAAAGAATGTTTTCTTTCAAGTTCCAAACCTGTGATACCAGACGAATACAAAAATGAAAACTCTTTCAGGCAAATTGAATAAATTTATTAATGATTTAAATAAGTTGGGAGAAGGAAATAAGCTAAAAGAAAATACATTATATAATTTCAATTTCCATAGGAACGGTTGTACCCTCTGTGGTCGTTGTAGTAGTTATATCAAATTTGATAGTATTATGCTTATTAGGATTTACTTTTGCTATCTGTTCATCTGGAACAAATTTATGTCCGCCACCTAGACCAAATCCTCCACCTCCTTGAATAACTTGTCCTTGATAATTATTATTGTTACCATTTGGACCTACCCTTCCTCCTCCTTGATCCGATCCTAGATATCCATTCTGATCAAATCGGCTATTACCCAGTGTACTTGGTCCTTGGAATCTATTTGCATCATAAACATTGCTACCAACAGTAGCTTCTTCTCGTTGAAGGAGTCCGTATCCATTTAGACCATTGCCGTTGATACCAATTGAAACTCCTCCTTGAGGGCCATATCTGCTGCCACCTGTACCATGCCAAACATCGCTGACAAGAACAGGTCCTGGTAGTCCTCCACCTCCCACTCCTCCTGGAAGATCTTCTGGATATTCACTAGGATAATATTCAGGTCTAGTAGGTGGGTATCCATTTAAACCATATCCACCGTTAGCAATGGTTTCTCGGACTGGTCCATGTGTCTGGGATCCTCCAACTCCAACTTGAACAGGTCCTGGGTTTCCTTGGGCTACACCTGAATCCAGATCGATCTGATAGTCAATCCAGGGTCTCATTTTGGAAACATCGGTGTAGGCTGCAGCGATTGGATCTCCGCATCCGACTCCGAAGTTGACGATGCCGACCTGCTCATAGCGAGTGGGATCGCCTTGGATCGGACAGGCCAGTGGAGCTCCTCCGTCGCCCTCGCACGAATCCTTGCCAGCCTCTCCACCGGCGCAGATCAGGCTGCTATCAAGCTGGAAGGCTGAGGTAAATATTCCCTGCAATTGCCTCTGGCACGTGTCTCTGTCCACCAACGGCACCTCGATCTTCTTCAGTAGATTCATGTAGCTGATGTCGTTCCAGTTCTTCTTACCCCAGCCACTAACGATACATCTATTCCTTGAGAACTTCCAATTTGCTGGCGGCAGGCAGATGAGGTTTATGTGACGGGATAGTTGAAGAGGTCTGTCGAGGAACAAAAGGGCCACATTGTTGGCCGCGGTTATCTCATTGAATCCTGCATGACGCACGATCTTCCTGACGAGCACGTCCTCATGTTTTAGCTGCTCGGTTTTGGTATGAAGATCCCATTCGCCAGCCCGCACGATGAACTGGTTCTCGGCGAGATTACGGATCACACTGGCTGTTGTGAGCACCACAGCCGGTGTGATCAGGGAGCCACCGCCGATCGGCTGGAGGTATTGGGCATCCAGGAGTACCACCATCCAGGGAAGTTCGCCCTCCTGCGCGGTGTCCCCCGAGTTGGTCATGGTGAAGGTCAGGCCATTGCGATTTACGTTTCCACAACCCTGCATCGGTCGATAGGGTACCTGATTCGTGATTGGAAATAGTGACTGTAAAGCCAAGTGCTTGTTAATAAAAGTTAATAGTTTGTTATTTCTATGAACATTACAGTTTCCTCTAAGGGACAGCAGGTTTCGGCAGCAGGGCATCCTTCATTGCCGCTTTGTACAAATCGGAAAGTTATTTGGGGCGTTCCGGTTTCGGAGCCAACTCTGCAACGGTTTCGCGCCACGCAATGTTTTTGGTAGTTATTACCGCAAAAAAGGGCCTGGACCCCGTAGAGCCCCAGGAGCAGACAAAAGATCGAAAGGCGAACCATTCTGGTCACCGGATTCTAAGCAACTGTTGTCTGCCTCATAGGTCGCCTCCATATATAGGCCATTCAACAATACGAGCGAGAGACTTATTCATCGAATTTGATAAGGTCTGATAACCCCGTAACATTAGTCGTGTGTATATGGGGAATACAAATTCGTTGAAATTATCAATTTAAAAAAAAAAAACTATGATGAGTACATTTTAAATGTTATGTCCATTGGGAAACTCCAAGAATACCAAAATCTTGTGTCACACATTTTTAATGATAAAAAATGTATTGTGATTAGGTTTTAAATATGTTTGAAAAAAATCAAGCTAAGAGTCAGAAAAAAAAACTGGTTTGGTAGGCAGAGTAATGAGACACCCGTAGACCCGCTTTTAATTACGTCAAGTTTGTGCGTCTGTCGTCCCCCCTTAACATCTCATTAATTTACAAAATTTCCCGTAATTTCCTTTTCATTCAGCTCTCAACCGCAAACTCACCAACCATCTGCCGCAGTGCAAACGCATTACAATTTTATTTTTATTCAATTTTCGCGCAACGACATCAAAGGGCGGAAAAGCGGAAAACAGCAGCGAGTGCAAAAGTCGACTTGACTTCGTGTAATACAATTTTCACCTTCCTTTCCGTCATTTCCCCATCATGCTACCAACTGCCTTTCATTTTTCTCTTTTTTTTCCTGAAGGAGTCTTATATTTTTACATAATTTAAGGGGACGCCGAACGGAGTTTCAATCCACTGGGTCAGTTTGCCATTTCTTTATGGAGGCCTTGGTAATGCCCGGATCTTGATGATGTTGTTGCGGCAGCCATTGCATTGACCACTAAAAGTTTGCCATTAAAGGGCATGAAATTGTCCTATTTTTCACTGGAGCAGCGCGGTCTGGTCTTTCACAACTACGGCAAAGTGGCACTTGAGTGGCGGCACTTTGAATGGGGCTTATGGCGCCCGGTCCACCCCTTTTGGCCCTCTCCTCCTCGCCCTCACTCACTTTAAGCGTAAATTATGTTGTAAATACGATTTTTTAGCTAGCAAAATGTCTTCATCATCAAGTGGTTTGCTCAAGGATCCTCCCTTGGCCACCCACTTCGAATGGCACCAAATGGTGTAAAACCTGCGCTCCTCAGCTGGAGGCCAGAAAGGTTGCTAAGTGGATGTGGGTGCTTTGGGGAAATGTGCGAAAATATTGTTTAGGGCAGATTGGGTTAGGGTTCCCGTGATGGAATGGCTAGAAACTAGGAAGAACAAGTTCGATTTAGTGGCTGAGAAGTTGGGTTTTCTCATATATAAATTCACCTTTAATAAAATAGAAAAGAAAAAGTGTTTCCTTGTTTTTAGAAAATTATTTATAAAAGTTCATATTTAATTGCTTACTTACTCACAGCAAATATTATTGATAAGCTGGTAAAATATTAACTAAATTAATGGTTTAAATTCTTAAATTCCTGAACGACTTCCAGTTGAATTTAATTAAAAATTGAATTCCCTTGGCGGCGAAGCTCACCTCAACTCAACTCACTTCATTTGATATTCAATTCCCAAACTTGCCATAATTCTGCCAAACATTTGCATAAATACTGAGCGAAAGATTATCAATAGCCCCAAGGCAATCGGTGAAATCCTTGCGGCCGTATTTAAACTCAAATGCGGCATAATAAGCCAGCTGAAAACCCCGGGCCGCGGGGTAGAGACAGGATTGGATTGGCCAGCGAATGGGTGAGATTTCTCCCGGCCAAAAATGTGAAACTAAAGCCAAAGCTGCTGGCTGGATTTCGACAGAAAATCACTACCAGAAATGTCCTGCAGCGTCATTTGTAAGAGCCTTTGGCACTCTGCCCTTCGGCGAAAGAGAAGGAGAGACAACGCCTTTAGAGGAAGACAGCCACTGGCCAGCAGGATACACTTAAGTCTAATGGTTCCCCTCCTCCCCTCGTATCCCTAGCCAGGATATCGCAGCCACTCGCAGGAATGGAATCCGCTCAATGCGAACTGCCGCTGCACGCATACAAATTGACAATTTTATTAGCACATAAATTAGTAAAAATAATCAATAAGCAATGTGCCAAAAAGCAGTCGACGGAAGGGAAGCCAAGTACAAATGCACCTCAGTTCGAATGGAAGATACTCTATAGCTGAGATAATTTATTACATTTATAAAATTTAAATATAACATAAACTCTTCATTTCTTAAAATTTATTAATTCTGATGATTTATTTAAAAAATTAGGTACAACACATTTTTAGATAATAAATCCTTTCTATTACATTATACTTTTCTACAGATTCCCAACAAAATCTAGAATGAAAACAAAATTGCCTTTTGTTACTTGCAAAGCTAAACATTTTTTCCTTGGCCCCACAAAGAAGTCGGAATTTCTTTTTGCAAAGGACCAAAAGAAAGGGAAGCTAATGCTCAAAATTGGAATTGGTGGCTGGCTGGAATAAATTCAATTTATTGGCTGTATTTATGCTGTGTCCCCGCAACGTCTGTTTCCCGATGGGCAAGTGGGAAATGGAATGCCAGCGATTGCAATTACCATGCCAATGCCAGGACCAAAACGATACCAATACCGATACCAAAGCCAAACTGAAGAAGAAGCCGTCTTGATGGCGATGATGCCGAGTCGGGAATATTGGTCAATTAGCAGCGGGTCAGCGTCAGACTTGTGCAACAATACAGGCGACTGGAGATGCCGGCTAATTCGCAATTCCCAGCTTTTATTCCTCCTTTTCCTTTTCCTTCGACTTGGCTAATTGCTTAATTCACGAGCACTTTCGCACTGCATACTTTTCGGAGTCCAACCCCCCAAACACAGTTTTTCAACTATTTTGCGCCAAAAAAAGTTGTGCGACTGCCGCCTGCTAAAAACGATGATGATGATGATGGTGATAGCGATGATGCTTTTGCTTTTGCCGCTGTTTTGGTGCTGTTTCTGTTTTTCCCCGAGTTGTTTGTTGTTGAGCGCTAATTAACTAGATTTTCGAAGGGAAAACCGTTTGCTAATTTGAAAACGAAATAGTTTCCCAGCCAGCCCCTCCGGCGTCATTTTCAAATGAAAAGTTATGAAACATGCAGTGATGGTGGATGCGCTGCGGTCATGGGAGATTCAACGCCAGTTGCGCAATTTAAAGCAACTTTTCCGGCCAGACGAGAGAGAAATCGACTAACTCTGCTCATTACCAGGGGGAAATAATGCAAAATATGGGGAGAAAATCGGGTAAATGTGAAATGAGCATATGCCTATGTGGGGAAACTTTTAAAGCGCTGAATGTAATGTGTGAGTTTTTTTCGTATTAAATCTATAAATATTTACTAGACCCCTAAATATTTATTTAATGATTTTCCGATAGCTTTTCCTTGGGGCTGCTATAAATTGAGCCCATCAAAGTTTTAGACCTCTTTAAGATCCTTAAAATAACCCCCTTTCCGACATCAGGTCAGTCGCCTTCATTGAATGCAAATTTTCCCGCCTGGCACTCGGCCAAAAAGAATAACACAGCAGACGAAGTGGGAGTTGGGCCACTTAAATGGCGGAAATGAAATACAAGGCGACGAGAAACGGAAACGGGGGATCAAAGATGAGGGATCGGAAAGGTCCTGGAAAGGGGGCTTTGCCTGGGCGGGTCGCACAACTCGCTGTCACACTTAACTGAAATTAGAACGTGATTAGATTTCATTTAAGCATTAAGCACAACTGACAGCCAGCATGACAGCAGGGAGGTTCTCGCTTCTCGATTCCCGGTTCTCAGTTCTCCATTCTCTGGGTTCTCGGCTGGGAAATGATATTTTGAGCTGGCAAATTTATTGACAATTAGCCGGCTATTGTGAGTGGGCTTTGCAGGGGTGGTTAGTGGATGATAGTGACCTGCCCAGGATAGCGAGCATTAATTATAACGTGCATAATTAACAAATCTGGCAATCGGCGGTGTAGCGGCTTTAACTCTAGCACACGGGGAAGGGCCAGAGCCAATAATCGTTTGGCCAGGCAGCCAAGGCCAAATGCTGGAAATCAGGGGGTCTTGGCCATTGAGGCAGCGCTAATGAAAGCACAGGCGGACGAAATTGGTTTACGGGCTGTTCACGCAACTAGAAGTTATTAGTTGAGCTCCCCCCGCCGGTTACTTCCACTTTCCGGGCTAATTTGCGGTATTAATGACAGCAAGCGGAAGGGGAGGGGTCCCAAGGGGAGGGCCATCAAATTTCCCCATAATTGGCAAAGCAATGCCATATCTCTATCGCTAATGCAATTGCGATAATCAGTGAGAGCGAACGTCGCTTAGACCGCTGTCTTTAACTCTCAGCTTTGAGTGATTTTAAGGGTAGTATGAGTTCTAATTATGATAAGTTGTAGACTACTATTATTTACTATATGTAATAACATCCTCAAAACTTGAACATAATTATTTGTGTTTGCTAAAAGCCTTAAAAATTAGAAAAAATAATTTTTTTTAACATATTTATTTGATACAAAATATATTTATATATTTTTCTATATTTCTTGTTATGTTTTTATTTATTTTATATTTTTTCTTAAGGATTTAACTCTTTTCAACACTTTTTATATTGCAACGATAGAGAGACCCATTTTATTTTGATTATCATAATCAACTTGGTCTTCCCTGAGAAGAATGGGCCACTAAGAAAGCCATCAAGGCCGGAAAAGAGTCGAAGACCCGACGACCCGCATCACCTGGCACCCACACACTTGAATTTCGCACCTGCCGGGAAAGGGCAAAATAAAAACACACACAATGTCAACTTTATCGCTGCCAAGCTAAACAAATACAAATAGATTAGTTCAAAAGTTCAGGGCGTTGTTCGAACGTTTGGATGCCAAAAGTCAAATTGTGTCAACTGTTGGGGCGGCGAAAAGGGCGGGAAACATGTCAAGGCTGCTCGAAACAAGTCGGCCGACATGTGGGTGGTTCGACAAGCTAAACAAATTGCCTGAGAGTCGGCAGATTGACGGCTGGACCGGCTTATTGAAATGCTTCGAGTGCTGGCAATGGGGGTCAAAGGTGGGTCAAAGGAAGCGTATTTGAATTGCAAAGCAGTCAGTTGGATGGTCAAATGCTAGGTGACACCTTCACCAGTGCATCGACTCCGTTCGAGTGGAAAATTAAAATACTACTTAGAGTTGCCAGGGATTAGGGGAACTATCTAAGAAGCTTCCCTCCCTTCTCTGTCTAGTTCTTCAATTACTTTGCATAAGTAGCAGGCGAAAGACAACCTAATTAGCTCACAGATACGGCTACATTTCATTAAACAAATGGTCCTGGGTGTATAATTTTAATACGCAATTACTGGCATTTCAACGACACTCAATGATGCCCGATAACAGACACCATTACCCACTCCTCCTCCAGATTCCCCTTCTAAGCACCACAACAACCCAAAAGCGGGGAGCAATAAATTTAATCTGACGGCTTAGGTTACCTTGACTCTTGCTCAATGGCAGGGGCTTTAAATTATTTGACAATTTATGCGAAAATTATGTGCGATTCGGAGAGTAGAGTCGAGTAACCAGGGTGACTCAAGGGGAAAAGCGAGAGATCTCTTTATTGCCAGCCTCTTCCGCCCCGCCCGCCATTAATCAATTGGTTTCTGGTTGTCATGCCGTCGAATCTCAAATCTCCGTCCAGATGTCCCACTCCTCTTGGTGTCCCGCGTTATGTTCGCTCTCCTCGATTTCGTAGAAGACTTGCATGGGACAGACGAAGTTGAAGAACTGCCGCAGCACGAAGAACACGGACTCCAGCATGGCGATGGGCTTCCGGAGAAGGAACACAGGCTGCAGATCGGGCAGACACCGAGATAGTGACAGTGGAGCAGCGTCAAGGCACTCGCCTGGTGGAGTGGACACAGTGGAGGAGTGCCCAGGTAGAAGAAGGCCTTGCCAAGAACTGTGGTAAAATATATGTGGGATTTATTAGCCAAGAAATACAATATATTCCAACATCTTATTATTTAAGTAATAGGAAGGCTAATGAGTTTTGCAAACAATATGTATGTCGTGTGTGTCGGCAGAGCAGCGGTAGAGCGCCGGGAGTGAGATATCAACATTCTAACATCACTTTAAATTTAGGCGAACGGTAAGATCATTTGTTTGATATCTTGCGTGTGTTAACATTTGTGAATGCATTTTTTTCCTGAATTTTAATCCATCTCCATTATACTTTAAAATAGTAAAGCACGTATGAATAGTCACGTTCATTACTCACCACGTGCAAATTTCCGAAGTGCTTGTTTAATTGGGTCGAGCGGCTGGTGTTTCTTTTGATACTTGAATTTCATTTTTCGAATTGAATTTCAAAGCTGAGAGCGGAGCGGAGTTGCGGCGCCTACTCCTTTGAAATAGCTCACCCCACCACTTCTGAATTCTAATTGGCAGCGCCACCGAGATGAAACCACCAGGCAGCCACCTTGAGGCCTCAATTACACTTTGTGGTTGGCTTGGCGGTGCGGCTTCCGCTTTGGTTTCAAATCGCCTGTGTAATTTCTTGTTTGGTAATTTCTATTAAATCTTTTCACCATGAGTGCAATTATCAGAAAGTAAATTAACGCAAAGTGAAATTAAGTTTTCTATTCGTTGAATTATATTTTTTTTGTACCAACATTCATTAATTAAGTAATTTTTTGTTGATAACTTCTTTGGCTCTCATTTGTCCTCTATAAATTAGCAGCTTTAGGGTAAAGCCCTTAACGCCGTCGGATTTATTTTAAAAGTGATAAAACGCGACTAATTTAACCATTTAAATCCTTCTTGCTTGGAGGCATTATGATTTTTTGTCAATTTATTAACCAGTTTTAATTGCTGAAACGTATTATTAATCCTCTTACAACATTATACCGCAATTCCGGTTGCACAACTCCAACCGATGGTTAAGGCCCCCTCGGCGAAGCGTTTTTTTCCGACGATAATTACCCAAATGATCTGCCAGGACACTCCCAAACACACACACAGCAGTTATGCGTTTGAAAAACTCTCATATCCTGGAAAAGAAGTGGGCAAAAAGTGCTGCATTAAATGCATCATTCTCTTTGGGTGATTGCGAAAATTCCCCGTCCTGCTGAACAAACACATTTAAAATGCAATCAATCGGGCGGTAAAACGACGTGTGCGTGTCGCCAAATGGAAATTAATTGTGGGCACATTTACTTATTTATTAATTGATTCCCCCCTTGCATTAATCAACTTTTTAGTGGTGAACTACAGTTTAAAACCTTCTGCGAATTAAATCGAAAGTAAATTTGCATTTGACTCTAATTACTAAGTTATGAAACTGGAGTTTTGTTTCACATTAATTGTTTATTTTAATTGAAAACAAGAGAGAACGCTATAGTCGGGTTGGTGTCCCGACTATCTAATACCCGTCACTCAGCTAAAGGGAGTGCGAACGCGGGTTGGTGTCCCGACTAATAATCGTAACTCAGCTAAAGGGAGTGCGAGGGAGATAGATATATGTAGATATTTTGATTGCGTATAACTTTTTAATGAATGGTCCGATTTGAAAAATGTCTTCTACATTTCGATAGGTATAAATATACACAACAAAATTGCATTTTTACTTTTCGGAAATCTTTAAAGATGTGGGCGCAGGACCCATTTTAAAATCGTTAGTGGGCGATTGTGGGCGTAAGAAGGGGCGTGGCGCTCGGCTAAAATAAACTTGCGCTGCGTAGGAAGCCAAAGAATATGTGTGGGAAATCTCAACCTTCTAGCTTTTGTAGTTTCTGAGATCTCAGCGTTCATACAGACAGACAGACGGACAGACAGACGGACAGACGGACAGACGGACAGACGGACAGACGGACAGACGGACAGACGGACATGGCTAGATCGACTCGGCTAGTGATCCTGATCAAGAATATATATACTTTATGGGGTCGGAAACGCTTCCTTCTCCCTGTTACATACTTTTGCACGAATCTAATATACCCTTTTACTCTACGAGTAACGGGTATAAACAGTTAATCACACGTAGCAATAACATTCATGAATTTTTTAACTGTACAGTTAACTCCAACTTAACCGCTACTTTTGAATTATTTTAATTACAAAAGTACTGTCTCTATGGATTTAGTTAAAGGTGGTTCCCATGAAAAATTCAAGAGGCTCTGTGCCTTTGATTCTCGTCTTAGACCATTGCTTTTATCTCCAGATGGGCAATCTGCCGGCCACATTATCATCTGTCCAGCCCCAAGGACATTAAGCCGGTGCTCGTTCATTAACCAATAAAGCTTGCTGGATAATTGCAATTACCATTAACTGCTCTCGGGGCTTACGAGCGCAATCCTCTCGAGCTTGACAGCGGCAAGAAAACTTCCACGCTTCCTGGCTTCCATTCGCAGGGCCCATCACTTCATCATTCCGCATCCGCATCCACATCCTTTTGCTCCTCAACCAACCGCACACTTTAACAATTATTGCCGACCACACGTGGACGTGGACAAGGATCTGGACAAGGACATGGACACTGATACGGATGCGGATGGGGATACAGAGTTCGACTACGAGTCCGAGCTTGTAATGTGCTCAATTTTTCGCATTTTGCACATCCGTCGGCCGGAACAGGGCCAAGGCGAAAGCGGGCCCGAATGGCCACCTGCCAGCCTTCAGCCATAATAATGTTAAACAATATATATAAATCACTCAGCTGTCCGGCGCACACAGTGCCTGGCTGCCAGAATACCAAGGATCCAGGATACAGAAAAGCGGGCTGGCGAGGGGGCTTCATAAAAATTTACCGCCATAATGCTTATTTTAAAAGTCAATATGTTCGGTGCCTGTTATTTTAACACCCGGCGTGTCCAGGTGTCCCGGTGTCCTGGTGTCCTGGTGTCCCGGTGGCATCCGCTTGTGAAAAGTACGAGACAGGCGACAGGAGCTGGGAAAAGCTGAGAGGAGGCGGCAAGCGCAGAGTGTCAGTGGCCAACGTCACAGCCCACAACACACAACATAAACATAAAGTGAAAAGCCCGGCGAGAAAGGAGCAGGCTGTCGGGGAATAAGTCGGAAGGTCTCAGGACTCTTGGCCCTGTTTTCCCTTGCTTTCCTCCCTTTTATTTTTATTTGTAATTTTTCCTCTTTTTTTTTTCTTTTGCGGCCATCTAAAGCCAAGCGTCACATGTCGCCGGGATGAAAGGGAGCGGCAGCTTGTTGTTCATATCCTGGCCCGTCGTCCGTTTATGTGACGTGATTATGTGCAAAAAGTGCAACAGGCAGCAGGACGAACCCACCTGACACCGTGTAAAGTAGCCCTCGAGCAATGCGGATGACGAAAAAGGGCAGGGGGATGGCGATGGGGATGCGGGTGAGGATGTGGATGTGGATGTGGACGTGGGCACATGACGGAGGTGTCTCACCTTTTTCGACGGCCAGCTGCAGGCTCGTTTGGCTTACACGTGATTTTTCCGGAAATAACGAGGAAAGTCGAGATGCCAGCGGCGGCTGTCAACCAACTTATTCCGGTCAATGTGCTTTATTTTAAGCAGCAATAAATTAAGCCGTAAACAAAAAAGACCTTATTAATAAAAATATAAAAAAATATTATATGAGCCTACTTCTATAATTATGGAAAATTACAAATTAAAGATTTTTTTCAAGAATTCATAACTTATTTAATTTACATTTATTAACTTAGTTTTTTTTAATCGATCTAAAATGATAATTATAAACTAATCTGTTACTTAAAGAACTTTGCAAAGCTAGTGTTTTACATTAATCACTAAAAGCGAATCGGGTCAAATGCGGGTGGGAATCGGGGATCGGTTATTACGAAACGTGCGGTAACGATCGCCCCACAATCGCTTGCTTATCACTTCTAGCTTTTGTTGAGTTCTCTGCGCTGGTGACGCGTTACTTTTACCGAAAAAAAAAAACCGAAACGACGACAAGAATGTGAAATTCAATTCGTTGACCGGGTGGCTGTTTCGGTTTTTCGGTGCAACCGTCAGCTATTCCGAGGTGCTGGTCGCCTGTTCCATTAGCAAACTATTTAAAATGTTTTAAACTTTTTCCCCCAGATTGTTGTTAAATTTTTATATAAACAAAATAAAAACATTTATGCTCGGAGCGAAAGGCACTTGCTCATGATCGTGGCAACAGAGCGTATGTGTTATATGTACGATCTTTTTCCTACTGAACGAAAGGCGTACTAAATTGCCCTTTTGTTGTTGCTCTCCGTACTTTATGCCATCACGCTCACTCCCACACGAAGACTACGGCGTAACGGTGAATCCGTAAACTTCTAGGAAATACGGTATTATTTTGTACTAATTCGAATAGGCGAGCAGCGTTTAAGAGCAGAGCGATGTCGTTTCGCTGATAAGTGACTGAATATGACTGAACCCACTCAGGCACACCACCTCCATACGCACATACAAGTGTGCCTAGATACAGATGTGTATATTGAAATGTGTATATACCATAAGCGTTTGTTTGCTTTGTGTACCTCTGGGGGTCTGGCATTGGGGTAATTTGCTTATTGGCACTCGCGCAAAGCTTCAAACTAATTTGTTTAAACATTAGGTCACTGAGAAAAAATATTGTATAAACAATTTTACATTTTTTAACGAAATCAAAATTGAAAAAACAAGGAAACAGTTTGATAACCTGTTAATAAAATTTTAGAAATAATATATTCAACTTAAAGTGGAATTCGAGACCTGTCGTAAGGGGAAAATTTATGAATAAACATTAAATGTTTAGAGGCGGTATTTTAAGAATTTAGTGTAAGCAAATTTCGTTCCGATACTTTTGTTTTCTTTTAAGTCATAATTTTAAATATATTAAACTTCAAACGGAGTTCAAGAGCTGTGTAAAGGAGAAAATGTATGAATAAACATCGAATTTATAGAAACGGTATTTTCAGAATTTAGTGTAAGCAAATTTCGTTCCCATAATTTTTTTTAAGTCATAATTTTAAATTGGATAACAAATAAAAAAAGAAAGAAAGAAAAGAAGGGTATCTTTTCATATTTAAAATTTAATAAAATGATATTTAATAAGTACCTACTACAAAATATAGAAATATTATCCCCCTTAATCAGCTGCTAAGTTCTTAACCAGATATTTTCTTTAAGTGCACAGTAAAAATCACGTTTATCCAAAGCGTAAATACTGCCACTAGATCACTGAACGCCTGGGATTTTGGATAAACGGTCAGCGTGGAAGAGCGGCCATATAAATGGAAAGTGTTTTCCGAGCCTCCCCAGATACAAATCGAGCGGATCGATCGAAGAACTTGGGAACTTTGTAGTGCTGGTGGTTCCCACATGGATCTCGTTCCAGCTGTGTGTGTCATAGCTTATCAACTGGGCCTCCGCCCCTCCGCTCCCCGCCCCTCTGGCTCAATTACACAAGCGTTTCGTTTCCCCCATCGAGTCAAAGTCAACCTTGGCACTTATCCACTCGAGTGGAGCGTGCGAGATGCACTCGGCAAACGGCTTTCAAATGGTTTCTGTGCGCTTGGTACGAAAAGTTTATAATTTCGTATTTAACAAAAAAAATTAATGTTTTATGCCGTGAGGGGGAGGCGTGCACTAAAGTTTATAAACATTTTCAGTGCTGCCCTCGGTGGGTCGGTTGCTCGGTCGGTTTCTATGGGAAACCATAAGTAACCAAAAATATGGTGGGGTTCGACTGTTTTGATATAGTCATGTATTTCTCAAACCAATGTAACAATTTCTTGCCATGTAAAACTCAATATAAAGCTTCAATTTAATACACATTTTTTTGTAACGAACAAAACATTAAACAAATAAATATTCTTGCCATTTTCCTGATGAAAAATAAATCAATTGTTTATATTATCTATATCTAAGCATTTATTATTTATTTCGAGAAATAAATATATTATTAAATACCAATAATAATTATTATAATTGTTACTAATATTAGTTCAAGTCATAAAAAACATTCAAAAATTATAATTTAATAATTTGTATCCGTCAAATAACTTTATCGGGGGCTCACTGTCGTTTTGATTGTTGCTGATGTCATCAAAAGTGTGTCAGCGGTTTCTCTACCGGCGAGCACTCGCGCAGCTTGCCTCTCGCTCTCGTTAAGTACCCCTCTCACTCGCTCACTTGCCCGCTATTCCTCTCTCTTTCCCACACCCACCACCGCTGCGGTCAACGATCTCCGAAATTTGGAGCCCGAGTTCGTTGACCCACCGAAAAAGAAAGCACCACTTTTTAC
This sequence comes from Drosophila takahashii, assembly GCF_030179915.1. Classification (NCBI taxonomy): domain Eukaryota; kingdom Metazoa; phylum Arthropoda; class Insecta; order Diptera; family Drosophilidae; genus Drosophila; species Drosophila takahashii. The sequence goes on along the minus strand of NC_091678.1, from coordinate 11,549,613 downwards.
AGGGTTGCCCGCTTAGTTTTCTGATCGCCTGGTTGGCGCAACAGGCGTCTGATTTTTCTTTCAATCGTCGATCGGTGGTGCTGGTGGTTTCGTCGGTTTCAGTGGTGCCGTTGGTGGGTCAGGGACGGGCCCTGAACGTGACACCGTTGGCGGCCACTCACCTTGGAGCGTTGAACCTTGGGCGAACCTCGGGGTCAGCGGACGGAACGCGCCCAAAAACTGGGTCAAGCGAAGAGCATCTGACGCGTAGCCTCACTCGGATGAAATTCACTTTCGTTTTTTATGTAGAAATCGATAGCCGGCTTTGCTCGACGACCAGGCGACCAGACAGCGCCAGCCAACGAACCGTATCTGAGTATCTGAATCCGTACTGCGTTCGTATCTGTATCTGTATCTGCCACGCACAGTGGTCAAGATAGCCGAAAACAATGGCAACAAAAGTGGCACTCAAATGGTTGAATTTAAGAATTATGTATCCTCAGGTATTCCTAAACCGGAATAATAAAGGTACTTTTGCGCTTAATTTATTTATATACTTATAATATATATTTATTATTTTTTAAATATAAATAAATATTTCATTTTAGGTATACACTCTTTGATAGGAACCACTTGATTAACCCAACCTGTATCGATCTCTCAGATGGGAACTTATGAATATATCTTGAAGTAACATGTCACTGTGCGTCGGCGGATGAGCTGGTTGGGTCTGTCCGACCGCCGCCTTCACTTTCGCTTTCAAAACATGATCGATAATATAGCGGCAGCGGGTAACAGGCCAACATAATGCCAAGTGGCTCGCACTTCAGTTCGCCGTTCGTTTATGGTGACCTCGTTTTGCAGTTGTTGCTGGCCTTTTGGTTTCGTTTCGTTATGTTTTGTTGTTTTCATTTTTGTGTCGAATCTTAAACAATCGTGTGGAGTGGAAGGGGGAGATATGTCCAGAGCAGGTCGCTCGTAATGCGGATTTTAATGGTGTATTTAAAGGGCAGGGGTTTCTGGAGCAGAGCGGATATCTCAATGGGCGAGGGTCCTTCGGAATCAGTTGCCAGTTACATTGCCATTAAAACAAGGCTTATTGGTTAAAAGAGCAAGAAAAAATCAGCATCTGCAATGTGGCCATTTCTGGAATACAATTAACATAAAATAAAAAATTGACATCGCTCTTCAGAATATTGGAGCTATATTATGGCACATTAGTGTTCTTTACTGAGTAAAAATCTCTTGCAAATGTTATGTTGACATATTTAAAAATAACATTTTTGTATATTTGGGTTCTATTATTCCCTAGGGAAACTGATTGTGTTGCTCGTTTTTACAACCGCTTCTTGTTATTCGAAGCAATTGATATTGTGTGCTGTTCACATTGTTCTGGAAATCGCAGTCGCCGAATGCCAGTGCTTCCGAATTGCTAAGTGCAAAGTCCTCCAGCATCTTGATAAATTTTCCTGAAATAATTGCTTCATCCGGACGAATGACTGGTCGTAAAAAAGCAATGTCGAAAATCAACAAAATATCATCTCCATGGGCAGTACCTACAGTGAGCAAAGCGTTAAAGTTTCTGATTATTGAATACCCAGTTTATACTCACCGAAATATACATCCGTTCGATTGGATATTTGCTGACCTGCTCCGAACTCAGAAGGATTATCGTAGACATACGAATATACGGGTCTCTTGCCATATTCACGATAAAGATCTAATACATCTCGCACGCTGTTTCTAAAGAGAATATCGGTAAACATCCGCTGCAGATCCCAATAGTTTTCCACGCTGAATTTTCGATTTCCCAGATACTGCTGCCTGAGTTTCCGGGAGAACTCATCCATTTCAATAATAGTTTTGATGGAGTCCCGGTAGAACAGTAAGTAGGGTACCCAATCAAACCAGCGATCATTTAGTTCTTCTATCCAGGTCTCATTAGTTCTTGGATTTTGTTGGAGCAATTGGGCAGCATTATAGACTCCATCCTCGGCTGTGTGGGTCACCAGCCAAGGTACCTGAGCGACCTTTCCGCTTTTTATCAAATCTCTGGGTTGCTGGGTAAAAAAGGCCTCTGGAGTATCTGCTGGTTCCACAACAGGTCCGAAAAGGGAAAAGGGCACGTAGGGAAGTACGAAAAAGCTCGGAACAGCAGCGACTATTTCAACGGCCGGCTTGGATTTCAAACAGCTCTTGAGTTCCGCAGAGTTCTCGGCTTGTCCACAGCCCACTTTGCGACCCAGTTCGAAGGCCCGACCTCGTCCACCCTCCTGGACAACCCAGGGATTGAGGGCATTGCCGCTCACCGACACGGCAGCTCGGGCAAACTGTCCAAATTCCTCGTGCAGAAGCTGCAAATGAACTGAGGCACCACCTGCCGAGTGTCCAATGACTAGAATATTCTCCGGCATTCCACCAAAGCTGGCAATGTTCTGTCTGATCCAACGCAGAGCCAGCCGTTGATCCTTCAGTCCGTTGTTTCCTGGCAGTTCCTTGTCCCCAGTGCTGGCGAAACCCAAGGGTCCAAGGCGATAGCTTATTTTAACCACAATCAAGTTTCCACCGCGCATAATGCTGTCGTGTCCACTGGCCACTGCTGAGCCGAACATAAAGGCACCACCATGGATGAAAACGAGAACAGGAAAGCTGGTCCTACTTGAGTTCTTCGGCTTGTAGATGCTCACAGTCAGGCAGTCCTCGACTCCCATAAGTCTGTCTCTGAACTCGTTCCATTGTAAGCAGAATACTGGTGGAGTGGTGGCGTTGAAAATACCCGTCCATCGATGACTGTACGGCTGAGGAGCCTCGAAACGAAGATCTCCAGTGGGGGCTTCGGCATAGGGAATCGATTCGTAGCTGTAGAAGTTTCCATTATCCCTACCACGTAGTTTCCCCTGGGCCAGCTCCACCAACAAGGGATCATCCGGATCACTACTAACGGAAGTGGTCCAAAAACAGGCCACCAATAAGAACAATATTACGCAGTTCATGTTGCTGACTCTGACTGATTCCGACTGAAACTATCAGCGTTTCCGTTCAGATTTTCGGTACCCGGAAATCACTAAAATATCTGGAAATTTTGCTCATCGCTTTAGTATATAAATAGAACCAATTTAACACTTGAATATTTATTCTGTAAAGAAAAAACCTAAGACTCTAATTGGTTTGTACCTCTTAATATAAATTAAACATTTAATTCCATCGCTTGCATAATAAACGGCATTAAGAAAGATTAATAATAGCTAAGGAATAATAGCTTTTCTCTTCTTATTTATCTTTACTTTTGTTGTAACTTTTAAAGCCCTCTGTATTTTTCTAGTTGCTCATTTTGATCAATACATACTATTAGTTCTAAATTATGGTTACCCACTCTATCCCAACCATTCTAGGTGCCCTTCGTGTGCTTATGAACTCCTTGCCGACTCATTTTTATTGGGGGCCTTTGCAATTGTTTTTTTTTTTTTTCATGCCGAAGCGGGCGCTTCTGGTTTTCCAAGGTTTTCCAGTTCGATCGAGACGACAAGCCCAAGGTTTCCTTGCGTTAAATTCGTATGCCGTCAAGTTGGCAGCAGCAGCGTTGCTGGCCCTCTTCTGTTGGCCTGGCCAAAATAGAACAGCAACGGTTTCTAAATAGTCTTTCGACATATTCACGCTCTCGATTCCCCGCCCCGAAAAGTACCCTTCTCGTCATTCGGCAAAGCAAATAGTGCTCTGTTTACGCAAATTTGTGCTGACCAGCAGTCGGCGGCCGGCTAGAAAAGCCGGCAATACGGATGAGATTAGTTTTTTCGTACTATTTCGATCCGGCGTTCAGCGATGGGGAGCAGCTGTCAAGCAGACGGGCAGCATGAAATTTTTATGCTGATATGAAAACAACAGAAACAAAACGACAACGTGCGAGTGCCATTAAAATCAACGTGAAACAACAATTAGTATTCAAGGTTAACCAGAAACGAACCCGCGAACAGACGGCGACGAACTCAGTTACCAACTGGGGAAAAGCAATTGTTTAAACAGACCCCAGCGTTGGGCCCCTTGAAACCGGTTTACTGTGTTTTTTTTACTCATTTGTTAACAATTTATAAATAGCTATTTTAGGATAGCCCCCACTTGGGGACCAACTAGTAGTGGCCTCTGAGTAGGGCACTCCTAGATGAAGGATTATGTTGAGGAACTCTTGAATAAAATTTGTAAAAAAAATACTTAAATTCGATAAAAATAGAAGTTTCTCCATATGGCTGATCATGTACCTACATAATAATCTCAAAAGGGATACTCTGCTATAGAACCTTTCTCAATTAAAAAAGCTCAGATACGCAAAAAAATTACTACTCGCTCGGTGTGGTCATCTGTTATAACGTGCTCAAAGCCAGAAAATCTTTTTTTCTTTAACATCTGAGGTCAATGAACTGATGGAGCTGCCCAGCAACCTTTGACAGTGGGGTGTACCTAAGGTTTCTGGGCCCCTGGTCTTGTGCCCCAACTCGATTTCCTACATGGCAGAATTGTTCGTCATCAGTGGGGGCTGTAAATAAAGAGTCGGGCCCCCTTTATGATTTACGGGTCTCTCTCGAGGAGAGTGAAGCATTCACTTTCGATTTTAATTTTTCTAGGAAGCTTTTTATAATTTCGAACAGGCGAACAGCTTGGGGCAGACGCTCCAACTGCCGATCACACAATTGTGTTTTATAATCAACTTTTTGAGTGCGGCTCTTCCGGTTGTCTCTTTCACACCCGCGGGCCATTGATACAATGGAGTGTTTTTTGTTTTTCGGTGGCTTTTTGGTGTTTTCATGGCCGGTGACCTACTTTTTATTCATAAGAGAGCACTGACAGAAAAATAAATATAAACTAAAAAGGTTTTATAAAGTAGTTTTTTTTTCTTTAAGAGTGAAATTTTATTTTAGAAGTTTACAAATTATAAGAGTAGTTTTTATTTATTCAATTTTTATACCCGTTACTCGTAGAGTAAAAGGGTATACTAGATTCGTGCAAAAGTATGTAACAGCTAGAAGGAAGCGTTTCCGACCCCATAAAGTATATATATTCTTGATCAGGGTCACTAGCCGAGTCGATCTAGCCATGTCCGTCTGTCCGTCTGTCCGTCTGTCCGTCTGTCCGTCTGTCCGTCTGTCTGTCTGTCCGTCTGTATGAACGCTGAGATCTCAGAAACTACAAAAGCTAGAAGGTTGAGATTTCCCACACATATTCTTTGGCTTCCTACGCAGCGCAAGTTTATTTTAGCCAAGCGCCACGCCCCCTCTAACGCCCACAATCGCCCACTAACGTTTTTAAAATGGGTCCTGCGCCCACATCTTTAAAGATATCCGAGAAGTATAAATGCAATTTTGTTGTGTATATTTATACCTATCGAAATGTAGAAGACATTTTTCAAATCGGACCATTCATTAAAAAGTTATACGCAATCAAAAATTATATATCTATCTCCCTCGCACTCCCTTTAGCTGAGTTACGATTATTAGTCGGGACACCAACCCGACACAGCGTTCGCACTCCCTTTAGCTGAGTGACGGGTATTAGATAGTCGGGACACCAACCCGACTATAGCGTTCTCTCTTGTTTATTTATATATTTCCTTGGAACCTTTATATATAAATTTGTTTTCATATAATTTGTTCCTTCTTATGAGAAGCTTTTCGAAAAGGTGTAATGTTGTAAGTGTTTCATTCAACTGTTTAAAGTATGTTTATTTTTGGGCTTACTTCCCATGATTTACCCCTGTTGTTGAGGAGCAGTTTAAGTTGCTGCCGTGCGCGTGAAATCCGTTGTAATCCTCGGGGGGATCATAATTAAGCCACAATAACTTGTCATATTTAAGCCGCTCCGGGCTGCTGCTACTGCCGCTCTAGCTGCGAACACTCCGCTCCCATGGCAACAACTCATTAAACACCCGTCCTCCTTTTCCAGGTCTCACTGTGGGGCTGCGCAATGTCAACGTTCGCATCCCGTCCGCCGTTAAGCGCGGCGATAATGCGCTCTTAATCTGCAATTATGACATCGAGAACGACACGCTCTACACGGTGAAGTGGTATCGCGGCAGGCGGGAGTTCTACCGCTACACGCCAAAGGAGAATCCGGCCTGGAAGATATTCACCAAAACGAACGAAATCGATGTCGAGGTGAGTGCAGAACAGTCCGACCTTTAACTAGCCTGGATTTTTTGGACCTATTTGTTGTGGAAAATAATTTTATTATGTCAGAAAAATTTAAAAATATAAAATTACAATTTTTTTAAATTTATTTATATATTAAAACTAGAACATTAAATAATATACAGGGTTATAATTTCTCATTTAAGATTCTGAGTTAATCAAAATTATAATTTTTAACTTCCAAAATATATTAAAAATTAAAAAAAAAATCCTAAAAAGTCAATGGTGATTACTCTTTAACTACTGCATTTAAAAACTCACAAATCATAGAGCATACAAAATAGTCAACGTGAATATCGAATAGCCAAGTAGGCAACACTTGCTAAGTGCCCCACAGGCTGTTGATAATGATGATGATGGGGTTTATTGAAACTGAAAGACAGTGGCGGGGGTAAAGAAATGGAAGCAAAAGAGTTGCCAGTGTAAATTGCTTTAAATAACTGAAGGCAAAGTGCTGCTGATGGGCTTCTTTGTTGCTGCTGCTGCTGTTGTTGCTGCTGCTGTTGCTGCTGTGATGTTGCTGGTTGCTGATGGTATTAACGACAGCAGCAGCAGTTGCAGCAGGGGGCTGTGTAAACAATCGACCTGTTTTCGATGTTCGTGTGTGCATCCATGTTTGTTTTATGCATGTTAAAAAGTTTTAATTAACAATTTTGACTTTCCATTTGCTGCGCTCTTATTGTTGACTTTTGCTGACATTTCGATATTAAAAACGACGTTGCAAAAGGACAAAAACCGCATGAAATAAAAAGAGTGCATATATTAAAAAAGTGTCGAGGGTCAGGCAGTGAAGGTTACGCCCATCTTATGTAAGCACCGGCGTAAATGCTGAAAGCAAATAACTGTGGGTAGAGCACTATGGGATTTGTTTACCTGTATGCAATTATTTGTCGAAAGTATAAAGACCAATTGGAAATATAGATTTTATGGCCATCGGCATTTAATGAATAACGTGTGTGAAAGAAAAGAGAACTGTAAACAAGTTATTTATTTTAATATATTTTTAGATTTTTAATCTATATTATTTATTGCTAAACTCAAATCGAGAACTTAAATTAACCTCAATTAAATATCGAATTTTACAGACCACCCAATCGAATGCCAGTCATGTCCTGTTGCGAAATGTTCCCACCTCGATTTCGGGAAAGTTTGCCTGCGAAGTGTCCGCGGATGCACCCACCTTCGACACTTCCATCGTGGCCGCCGACATGGAGGTGGTGGGTAAGTAATCGAGGACGCATCCGTCCACCTTCCGCTGGCTAACTTCAATCGTTTCCCCATTTTGCAACAGAATTGCCCACCCAACGACCCATAATTACCGGCATCCATTCGAGGTATCGTCTGGGGGACGTTGTGAATGGCAACTGCTCATCGGATTACTCCAAGCCGGCGGCGAATCTCACCTGGTGGATCAATGACATTCAGGTGCCACCCAATTACCTCCGCGTCTACGACATTCAGCGCCATTTGGCCGAGCACCTGGAGTCGTCGGTTCTGGAGATCAATTTCGTGGTGACAGTGCATCACTTCATCAAGGGTCGCTTGAAGGTGAGGCTTCCTATATCAGTTAACTTTCTTTATTTAAAAGTGGATTTTTACAGTTAAAGTGCTCGGCTCGAATACACGAAATCTACGCGCAGGAGAGCGAAAAACTAATTGAGGAGGATCGTCCCAGGATTCTGGCCTCGGGCAGATCCCCAGACATGAATATGTATCCTTTTGATCAGCCCGGAGATGTGGATGAGCATAACGAACTTTTCTTGATACACTCAAGTGAGTACCACAAAATGACAAAATATTTATTTTATTTGGGATTTAATAATAAAACTCCACGGTTTCACATATAAGAAAGCTTTATTGATTTTACTGTAAGACCCATCTTTGTTTATTTCGCCAACCAAGGCAATCAATATCCCATTTGATTAACTTCCGGTCATTAGTAGGTGAGCTTTGTCTGCTGTTGCTGCTTAAAAATTAGCCCACAGATAGACAGATTTGGCTGATTCGGGGGTCGACTGACCCAGGCAGGCCTACAGATCTGGCCCTGATTGTTTTTACAAGCCAAACATATATGCACAGGGGATACATTTACGGGCACGCCATTACAGTGATAAACGGTGGGGCATTAAATCAAAGTTAGCGAAAAAGGACCCAGCACCTTATTATCCTTGTGTGAGTTTGTGTATTTGTGGGTTTGGTCCTCTGACCGGTAGCGATTTATTAATGCTCTGCGCTAAGCTGGAAGCAATTAATCCAAAGATTAATTTGACCGGCGGGTGCCCTTTCCCTTTCCGCAATCCGATTTCAATCTCATTTCGGTCTGTTTTATTTCAGATGCCGCTGCCGGACCATTCGCATGGAATCCCATCCTGTTTTCACTACTGTGGCCAAGTGTCTGGGCTTTGGGGAACCTGTTGGAAGTGCGGTATTTCGGTAGAGTGGAGCGGTGATAAGATTGCCACTGGCAGGAGAGATGGACTTCAGGCGGGACTTGAGACTGGAGAGGAAGGAGCTCGCCCGCTCGGGCTCGGCAATTATGGAACCCATATTATAGCGAATCGAATAGCAAATCAACAGTGACGGGGTCCTCAGCATACCGAATATACCTACTCACATATACCTATACCTATGTTAAGTACGTAACTGTAAAGACAAATGCATTTCCAAAGACAAAGACCCGTACTCCTCTATCCCTAAGTCAAGTGTAAATAGGCATCGCATACTCACCACGAATATATATACCTAAATTTATACATACATACCTACATATATGTCTACTCTCTAAGCAGGATTCTAAATGTTTGCTTTCGTTGGGTTTTGTCGAGGATTTATTGTTAAGATTGTGGTTTCTAGGCGGATTCAATGTTCTGTTCGTCTGTGTCTGATTGAAAAACTGTACAACTAAAATGTTTAGCTATAGCGTTAACCTTAGTGTGTGACCCTAAGTTAAAAGTGTGCGTAAGAAATATTGATGGCAGCCAAATAAAGATGGTTTTATTTGATCACTTATGAGGAGGGTTTTTGTGATGATAAAGGGAAGAACGGTATGTAATTATGGTAAGGATATGAAATGAGATAAATCCAAATTCACTCAACGAACTTTCCCAAGATTTGGCTATTATTTATTACCAGTATTTACTCTCCGGTTGACCATATCTCGTCAAGGAAAAGAAAACACAGCTGAAACTAAGGATTTCTAAGGCCGAAGTTCGTCAGCCGCAGCGAAAATGAAAAACTTGTAATTTACGTGACAAAAACAACGCACTGCCGGCGACAGAGACGCAAATTTGGAGTCACAATTGGCGGAGTGACATGAAAAACAGCGACAAATGGGTTGGGCTGAATTCGGCAACACCCACTGTGCAATGTGGGCTGCATGGGTGATGGGTAAAGGGTAATGGGTGGTGGGTGGTTAGGAGTGCCTTTCTGCTCCTGCGTGCAATTTCGCACTCGAGTGCATCTGCATCCCAGCTCCTTGCTAAGCATCTGCATTCGGGGGGCGAAACTGGGCGGGAGCACTGTGGCAACAATTTATTTGGCATGTGAGTGCTCTGCTGGCGCCCACTGTGCCACGCTCGCCTCTTGTGTTCCAGAAATCTATTTCAGTGTTTTAGGAGATTTAAAATCTCACGAAAAAGTAAGTATATAGTTCTATTCTTAGTTAATCCTTTATTAAAATCAATCATATAAAATCGTTGAAAATATCTCAAATTCAGACTCTCTTAATTAATCCTTGAGAACATATTTCGTTTGTTAAACAAATAAATAATACAAAATAAATAAAGCTAACACTACACAGAAATAAATGGACCGAATATCAGATAAAATAGAGATTATGTTTATCTTATTTTACAATATTGGTTGGAAACAGAACTTTTACAACTTTTCTGAAAAGATAAAATATCAAGTTGATATGTTTGAATCATAAATATGACACTAATCATATCGGTTTTTAATTGATATGAAATAAGGTTGAAATGACCATATTTCATATCGAATTATTTTTCTGTGTATGAAAAGAGAGTTAAGAAAATATACCAAGACAGAAATCTTCTCAAGGTCGAGACTTCAGATTCTTTTGATTATATCGCCCTGTGAGAAACTATACCTTGGAACACCCCACTCCGTTCTGCTGGCTTCGCTGCATTACTGTCGTTTGTATCTGCATCTGCAGAATGGCTCTGCCAGGCGGGCCAATTGCTTGAAAATGACTTTTGGCAGCGGGCAAAAAGCGAGCTGCAGGAGCTGCTTAATGGACAATCGAAAACGCATTGAACTGGCAATTTTGGTTTTGCTCCCGTGGCAAATTGATTTCCGTTTGCGGTCGCATCCCAGCGTCAACTGGCCTCCGATGACAGCCGCCGCCGCCAGGTGGCGCACTCATTAAAGCTGCACTGCGAACCGTCGAAATTGGCAGTGAGTCGTTTGGGTGGCTTTTGGCTGGGATGTGGGTGGTGGAGGGCGGTAGCCAGTGGGTGGTTTTGTGTGGTCCAACCACTTGCCATTGTCAAAAGCAGTCGAAACGAGCCGTGGACGAAGCGAAGGAGCTGCTCGCATCGTAAGCTTTTTTGCCGTCCTGCTTTTGACTTGCGTGGAACAAACAAACATTTGTTAATTACTTTTCCGGGTGCAGCCACAGAAAACAGAAATCCGATTCATTTTCCAGTCCTTTTTTCCGCTCTTCCGGACAGTTGGGTATTTTTTGTCCCTCCCTTTTTTTGGCACTCACAGGACTGTCCATTGTTCTAGACGCGTTGAAATTGAAATTAAGCAATTTTAACTTTGACAATTACGACACAAAAACATCGGCGTTGGACATGAAAAGCAGACAAGTTGTGGAGGAAAATAAATTGCCACAAGCGAAATTTTTGAACAACTTGTCATCTGTTGTAATCAAAATTTAAGTGTGCCGGATTAAACGATGACTATTAAATATTAAGGATATTATTTGTAAGCTAGTCTAAATATTTATTTTCTTTTCCAAAAGAATCCCAAAAATATACCACAGGGTATATCGACTTATAATCCCAAAAGTATGTTACTAAAATTTTATATTTACCTGTTACAAACTAAGATTGGAAGAAATAAAATAATTCGAGATGAAACTATGTAGCACCAACATTGATTTCTTCTATTTCTTTAGAACACTAAAAGAATAGTGCATATATATTAGAATAGAATATTTTAATATTCTTTCTTGGTTCTTAAATTAACTTTGCGAATGATAAATATTTATACGCGTACTTAAAGATATGGTGCTCCTGCTGCGGATCAGTAAACAAATGAGCGGAAGGTAGTGAATTAAATATATAAAATCAATAAAAGCTATGTATCGACGGGTTGATACCTTTTATTTTGCTTCTTAGTTACAAGTTATTTTTCAGGGAGCTTCTGCAGAAAAGCAACTCCTATCAATTTTTGTAAATTGCATAAGAATTAGTTGAGAAACATTTTTCAGTTTTTTGTATTTTTCTATAGAAGAGTTTGTTATTAAGTAATATGTTCGTTTCCTAGAGGGTGTTGGCAAATGTGCAAGCACAAAAGCCATTAAACTTTTCTAAACAAATACAATCAGATAAAGAAAACCTTTAAAAATTCAGGGTCACGTTCCATCTGGAATAGAATAAATAGCTGCGATCTAGATGGTGAAGACTTCAGAGACTTTCCAACTTAACTTTGAGAATGTGGTGCGGTGCCTTGGCGATTGTGTGTCTCCTCGTGCTGGGTTCCTCGGAGGCCCGCAAGGGATTTGGTCCCGGAGAGCAGGACTGGGGTTACGTGGACGTCCGCGAGGGGGCGCACATGTTCTACTGGCTCTACTACACCACCGCGGATGTGAGCAGCTATACGGAGCGACCGCTAGTCCTGTGGCTCCAAGGCGGACCCGGTGGCTCCTCCACGGCGCTGGGAAACTTCCAGGAACTGGGACCCTTGGACTCGAATGGCGCCCAACGCGAGGGCAACTGGGTGCAGCACGTCAATGTGCTGTTCATCGACAATCCCGTGGGTGCGGGCTTCAGCTATGCGGATAATACCAGCTTGCTTGTGACCAACAACGAGGAACTCATCGACGATCTCATGACCTTCATGCTGCACTTCTACAAGTTGCACAGCGCCTTCAAGGATGTGCCGCTGCACATTTTCTCCGAGAGTTATGGTGGAAAGATGGCCCCCGCTTTGGCCATCCGACTCGACGAGGCCATGAAGTCGGGTGAGTTGGCCCAGCCGGGAATACTCAAGTCGGTGACCATCGGCAATCCCTGGATATCCACTCGCCACATCACCCGGGAGCACTCCAAGTACTTGTTCGTCAACGGCCTGATCGACGAGGATGGGGTGGTGCAGATTGATGCCCAGGAAGAGCGCATCCTTAGCGCCCTCAAAAGTCACGAGTTCGAGAACGCAACGGATGAGTACTTGAAGTGGTACGATCTCATGCAGGTGCTCACGGGCAAGATGTATCTGTACAACACCCAGACCCACTTGGATCCCTCCGAGGATCGCACCTATGGGTATGGGGATGATTTTGTGCGCTTCATGGAGGTGAATGTAAGTGAGGCCCTGCAGATCAACGGCAGTTACTATGCGTCGCAGGTTATGGATGTGCTGGGCAGTCTGCACGGAGATCGTTTGAAATCGGATATTAATGCGAGTGAGTAATAGAGCCGCTGAATCAAATTATTTAATATATATAATTTATTTTATTTATTTTTATTCCAGTTCCCCGTCTGCTAAACGAGACCTCCGTCAAGATAAATATTTACTCCGGTCAGTTGGACTGTCTGGTGCCCACCACAGCCACTCTTTCCTTGATCAAGGACTGGGCTTGGACCGATAAGTCGGCCTATCTCCAGGCCAACCGCACTGCCATTGTTGTGGACGGAATACTCCAGGGCTATGAAAAAATCGGAGGCAAATTCGGGATGTACTGGATCAATCGGGCTGGACACTTGGTCCCCTCCGATAATCCAACTGCCATGCAGTACGTCCTCAAATCCGTGACTCAGTACGACGGCAAGTCCTGGGAGTAGTTTATTTTATTTTATTTATTTACCACGAATAAACGAGCAGTTTTGTATAAAAATAATGAGAATAATTTTAGAACTCTAATCCAATCCCAAATCCTTCGAGTAAATTTCATGTATCACATATAAATGAACACTTTTTTATTTAAGTGGATTGGAAGTCGTAGGCCAGATGCCCACTTTCAGTATTTTCTGCTGACGTCTCGAGTGCAAAGCTATTTGTATTGTGGGCGGGTCTGTCGGCTGGGGGTCAATGTTTACTTTTCGGCAGCGAATAAGTAAGTTTTATTTCGTTTAGGGGTCTACACTGCGGCATTGCGATCGCAGACTCAATGGCTCTGCCACCACACTTCTCTCAGCTTTCTTGGGAATCGTTTTATATACTTTCCCAGGGTATTAAAAGAGAGTATTATTTGCCAGATATTTAAATAGAGGGTCAAATAAAATTGGTTTTCAAGGAGCAACTCATTTTACTTAACTAAATATTTATAGTGGAGTTAATATATTTTATTAATATACTAATAGAAAGGGTAATTCCACTTTCGATCATCACATTCTCTTCCAATGTTTAGTGTTTATCGGAAAATTGTATGTTTTTCCTAGTATGTATAATTAGCTAGCGGCCAAAAACTGCGTCAGATCATTGCGCATTTCCCGCCGGAGCAGACAGTTTAGTTCCACTTTCCTGGCCGTTGAATTGTGATCGCGATATGCAGCTCAATCCGATAAAAAATAATATTTGGGTGTGGGCCCTGTGCCTTTTCATATCGCTGACCTGCGTGCAAGGTGGGTTGGCCTTAAAAAAATGTGTTAAATTAAAGTTTAAAAATATTCTAAGTGAAAATGCTTATAGTTTTCCTTAAAACTAATATACGGACTGTTATTCCACAAAGATAATCCCTAGAAACGGTGATTTCTGACAAAATTCCGTGACATGCCTGAGTGTTAAACATATTTTTCCAGGACGCGTTGGTCTGGGACCCGGCGACCAGGAGTGGGACTACGTGGAGGTGCGCGAGGGAGCCCACCTCTTCTACTGGCTGCTGTACACCACGGCCAATGTGACTCGATTCGCGGAGAGGCCGCTGGTCATCTGGCTGCAGGGTGGACCAGGAGTGGCCTCCACGGGCAGCGGGGTCTTCGAGCAGCTCGGCCCCATTGACATCGAGGGAAAAACGAGGGAAAGCAGTTGGGTGCGGCACGTGAATGTGCTTTTCGTCGACAGCCCCGTGGGCACGGGATTCGCTTATGTGGAAAACCATGGGCGGTATGCCAGAAACAACCGGCAGATAGCCCTCGATCTCGTCCAGCTGATGAAGCAGTTTTTAGCGAAATATCCGGAGTTCCGAAGCGTGCCCCTGCACATCTTCTCCGAGAGCTATGGCGGCAAAATGGCCCCCGAATTTGCGCTGGAACTGCACTTGGCCAAGAAGAGGGGCCGACTGGACTGCCAACTGAAGTCCGTGGTGGTGGGCAATCCCTGGACCTCGCCGCTGGACAGCATCCTGTCGTATGCCCCCTTTTTGCTACAAGCTGGCATTGTGGATGATGATGGATATCGCAGAATATCGCGATTGGCCGGCGAACTGGCGGCACTTGTTTACGCTGAAAAGTGGCTGCGTGCCTTGATGAAGGCCTCCGAAGTTCAAGAGGAGATCGCCGAAAGCGGTGGCGGCGTCTTCATTTACAACACCCAGCGACGCGTCCACGTGGACGAGGTCTACCGGTACGGCGAGGATCCGCAGATGAGCCACTTCATCCGTTCCAACGTCACCCAAGCTTTGGGACTCGCCAAAATGCCAGTGTGGATGGAACAAAACTCAACGGTCTTCGAGCGCCTCGGCCAGGATATTTTCAAGCCTGCCAACCACATAGGTAAATCGTTTTTTTATGGTGTTACAAAATATATATTTTTAAAAAATAATAGTTTTGTTCCTACACTGAGAAAAAAGGCAATAAATTAAGAAAAACTATATTTTTGATGCATACTTTGGCCACTTTTAGCATCGTTTCAGTTAAAGTACTGATTTTTATGAGGTGAAAATAACGAAGTCAAATTTTTACTAAAAATATTGCCTTTCTTTAGTTCTTTTTATGCAGTAACTTGGCCCAAAAGTTTGTAAAATCGAAAAGGCGCATTCTTTTGTAAAAAATTCATATTTTCACATTTTTTATAAGGAGTGATTTTTTGCGAAAAAGACTTGAATGCCAATCGATTCGGAATTTAATTAGGAGCTCAGCGAGGTATAACATTCCGCATTTACTCTTTATTTCGCATTTTAGCAGACTTATTAAATTTTATATGAATAACGTTTTTTTTTCAATTTTAGTAGATTGATCCCTATTAATAGTAACATTCGAATTTTTTATTTAAAAATTTCTACAACTGAACCATATTATTTTTAATATTTAGATATTTATTACGATAGCTAACACACTAACCTTTTTTCCCCTTAGTTACCAGATTGCTGGAGGAAACTCCCATTCAGGTCGGAATTTATTCTGGAATTTTGGACCTACTTTGCGCCACGCCCGGCACCGTCAGTTGGATAAGTCGGCTGAAGTGGAGCCGCAGGTCGGAGTATGCGAAGGCACCGCGTACCGCCATCCGGATCGACGGGATTCTCGAGGGCTACGAAAAGCACGGCGGACGACTCAGCATGTTCTGGGTCTTTCGGGCGGGACATCTGGTGCAGCAGGAAAACCCAGCGGCCATGGGTTATATTCTGAAATACTTTACCAACTATGGATAATCAAGAATGGCTGTAAAATAAAGTTTCAGACTTCTTTCCATCAGCAACATTACAAGGTTCAGGAAGTCTATCATTTCAATCAGCCCCCCATCACTTTTTCCCCAGCTGAAGTAACTCAAAACACTTGGTAATTAAATGCCATAATTCTTGAGTCAAGGCCACAAGTCACCCACATAGGGTCCTCGCCCAGGAGCAGCAGAAGCAGCAGCAGCAGAAAACAATTCTCTAACAATTTACTCAAAATTAACTGAATCCCAGGATGCCGCCTCCCTGCCAAACTTTATGGCTGGGATGCGGTCGGCCGCATCACACGGACAGACATATTCGTCTGGCTCAGTGGCTCCTCATTGTTGGAGCGCTTTACAGGTGCACCGCATCAATTTATTTTCCACACAAAAGCCTATTAAAAGTCTTACACACTTGGGCATTGATGAGCGGCTGGGGAACTCCTGGGGAACGTTTTCGGGTCTGGGTAAATGTTTGCCAAATGAAACCACTTAACCTTTTTTCCTCCTGCCGCCGAAGGAAAAATGAGCAGGCGGAAGGTTGAGTTGCGCAAAAAAATCTGCGTTGCGGCTGGCGGGACCGCAGCAAAACAAATTAATTAAAAACTTAAAAGTTTGTCTACGGCAACGCCTCAATTGGTTGGGATGGGTGTGGAGGTGGAGATGGAGGAAATCGAAAAAGGACAAGAAAGGAAAAGCACGGAAATTCGTCGATCCAAGACCTTTTAACAAAATCCCAAAAGGTTGCCTATTGATTTTGCGAAATTTGTAGTTTTTTTGACAAATTGCGCAGCTATTTACAAGTTTTAAAAAGATATCAAGAATAGCTGCTGTTTTGTCAGAAAACTTTCTGAATTCGGAAAATATACATTTTTGAATTTTTATCTTGCACAAAAAATGTTCTCCATTTTTTGGGGCTTACTATATTTTTATTGCGACATTTAAGAATATTTTCCTATTAATCAAAAGAAGACAAATATAGCATTCTTTGCATAATATCACCAGATTTACCTCGGCTAATTTGATTTCATTTACCTTGATGGCAACCCAATTTGACAATTGATTTTAGTGCCGCAGCTCCTTACATATTTAATTTCGTGCGTCTTTTTACAGGAACTCTCAGGACCCCTTCCTTAGAAATCACTCACGTCTCAGTGTCATCAACAACTAATTAGGAAATACTTACGGTCAGGCATCGCAATCGAATAACGCAGCACAAAGGCCTCCGGTGCCGAATAGATAGATTGTAATTGGAGTCTATGGTTTTTGTTCTCGCGTTCCACACGAACCGCGCTCCGTCACGTCAGGGAGCCGAGTAATTTTCACACAAGTTAACGCCACATATCGTGCATATTAATTATAGGCAAATCTAATTTGCCCTCCCCACTGCGGGTTGTCCCCTTTTGCGGGGCAGGACCTCGACGGCAGACGGCAGTCACGTATAAGGACCCGTCCCGCTTCAAGTATGCGGATAATGCTCCTGCACGTATGCCACAGGCTTTGAGCAGCCCGCATCCTGGGCCAGGATCCCCTAGCAGCGAGTCCCGGGTCCCGGGTCATGTGTTGCCGCCACGTTTCCCCCGATCCAAAGGGGAAGGCTATTGTAGCCATGTCAAATATTTATAGGTAAGCATGCCAAGATTTACCACGCAGCTCACAAATTGCCGGCTCTTTCTTAGCCCGGCCAAGAGTAAAATAAATTAAATGCCTGCTGAAAACAAAGGAAAATTCTTCGCATGAAAAATGTGGCTGGTGTGCTGGATGTGGGTGGGGATGTGGATGTTGATGATGGGGTAGAAGGCGAGTGTAGAGCAAAATTAAAGAAAGCAAAGGTGAATAAATGGGTGCTAATTAGTAAACAGTCAAAGGCAGATGTTGCCAATTCTTCAGGTTCCGGGGGTTGAAACTAAATCACAATGGGAATTCCCGACCAAACTCCAAACTGTATCCCTTGATTGCCTTTTTTTTAAGTATACAAATCAATCCTCTATTCGTTACATATGGGTAAAAATATATGTTTAACTTTAAATTTGTTCTTCAAAACATTCAATATCACCCAGGTCCTCGGCGGTTATATCACTGTAATCACTCATCAGATGCTTCACTCGCTTAAAAAATAGCTGCACATTTTCTGGACTTTGAAACATATTCTTTTTTATATCCATTTTGGAACCATTCCAGATGTTCCATTTACGCATGCGCTGTATAACTTCTGCACAGAATTTACGTTTCGAATCTATTTCCCCTGCTTTTATGTGTTCCAACTGCTCTTGACGTTTGCCTAAAAAATAGGTTAATATATAAAAGAATAAATTTAAATTATACAGTTTAAAGATTTATAAATACTCACGCGAATCAAAGCGCCGATGGGCTTCTCTTAAATACTCATCCCGCTGAGATTCCTGATATTTCGTGACTATTCCACAGAAGCGCAGATCACTGGTAAATTCCTTGACAGCCACTTGGTCTTCTTCTCTACCATGACATAGCTCGTTGAAGTTGGGTCCGTCATAGGGGAACTGCGTATGGAATGTAGCGGTTTCAAAGTCCTTTCGGTGGGCATCCTTTTGGGACATCCTGTTAGCCACCATTGATACCACCCGTCCGTTGTAATATTTAAACAGCATCGTGGTCAATAGTTTCTCAACTCTTGGAAGGCAGCTGCAAAAAAATAGGGTTTAAATAAATATATTTTTAATATTCGCTTAAAGATATTTAATGACCCTCAAATATTTACTCACACAGAGTTTCGCAACGAGAAGAGTCCTGGCAGGGATTTGGTTTGCTTAATTTGATGCAGCTGGACGATTACGCAGTTGATGAGATCCTCGGCGGCGGAGGTTTGCATGCGGCACAGGTTTCGCACATCGTGGATGGACCTCCTGTCCCGCCATCCACGAAACAGGGCCTGAATGCGAGTGGCCGCGACATGGAAATGCTCTAGGATCGTGTCCTGCAGCCGCTGCTCCAACTTTTCCCACAGAGTTCGCCGAATCCGAAAGCCGCGCCACCAGCGCTGAATAGTAACTGCCCCCAGCCAGCGCTGATGGAGCAGCTTTTGGACGCGGTAGCCTCGCCAATGGGATTGGATGCGACGGGCGGCCATGAACATCTTGTAGTCGATCAGGAGCTCCGAAGTCCTTTTGACGGTAAAATCAGTACTCAACCTTTCTTAATAAATTAAGTATCTTTACTGTCTAACCTGGACAATTTCACCGCCAAGGGCCAGGTGGTGTAGTCCTGCTCTTCACCCATGAAGCTAAAAATCAAAAGGTCAGATCAATGATTTATTATTGCCATTATAAAGTTACTCGAATTCTGCTTCCGATTCCTTTCCCAATTTAAGGGCAGTTCCATGAGGGGTAACCAAATGCATTGTCTTCATATTGTTTTGTTCTCGGTGTTTTTTTGGTGTAATTAAAAACCTTGTTTTGTGTTGCAGCAACAATTAAAACGAACTCAAGTGGAACTCATGTGTAAGTTCAACGCATTCCTTGTGTTTATGTATTTTGAGTATATTCTAAAAGCAACTTGGATATGTCACCCAGGAAACACTATCAATTTTCTAGTAATAAATAACCGTTGAGTTTTTAAACCCGTTACTCGTAAAGTAATTGGAGAATTGGACTAGTGCCAGCATTTTTAAAGATTTTGTAAAATACCCATATACTCATCCAACATTTTTCATCGGCGCACCCGACTATAGCGTTCTTTCTTGTTTTTGTCTTATCACAAATTGAACGACGACAATTTCAAGTGGCAAAGAAGGTCATATGTTTATTCATTTTGGAATTCCCAAATTAAACAATCAAGATAGTCGGACTATTAAATTCTTTCTTGTTATTTTTAATTTTTTGGAACGACTTTTTAGATGCGAGCTGAATATGTAGAAAATACTAACTTATAAAAAGTAAAATAGGTACTGTTCCTGTCAGTTCTAATTCAATATACTCCTTTCGAGATGTAATACACTTTACTCATACATTTTGGCAACATATTTGCATAATTTCAGTCGAAGCTCAGGCCCAAGAAACGTGATAACATGTGAGGAGCTTCGCAAAGGACAAATAGATTAAACTTCACGTCAACGGCAATGAAGCTTCTTCTTTCGAGGGGAAGACAATAAAAAAGTCAAGCGAAATTATTTAAAGGTGAAAAATTGTGTAATAAAGTGGGGGTAGAGGTGCTGCGGCATATTTGCTCGGTACTCGGTGCCACCTTGTTTTTTAGATCAACCCACCTGCGCCCGCTTCATGCGCTCAATCAATTTTCGTTGATTTTTTCTCATTTTTTCACATCTTGCTCCTTGGCTCGGCTCACGTGTGGACTTTTATATTATTTTCCGAAGCTGCCAAAGCTGTCCTGTCTCCATAGCTCTCGCATCGGCAGTCATGATGTCGGCCTCCCGGTGCGCTGATGTGTGTCGATATTTGACACTTTATTGTGTGCACATCATCAATTTTCAAATTATTGTCAAGTACAGCGAGCAATTGATGAGAAATCTGTTGAAGAAAAATGAAAAATAGAGGCTAGTATTAGTTGTTATTAAACTATGATCTCAGTCTAATAAAGAAAACTCTACATGAAATTATTAAATATAAATTAATATGGAACATCAGATTTAATATTGTCCTTAAACAGTTTCCGAACTTTTTCTTGTAGAATTATCCATGAAAATAGGGAAATTTGCACATATAATATAGTAAAAGAGAATACATTTTAAAGCATCTATTGTTTTACATTTTTTAACTTTTCTTTTAATATCTTTTATATATCTGCTCGCATTTATAAGACTAGCGCTCACGCACACATCCACACACAGTCATCGCACACTTGGTGCGCCGCAAAGTATGCAATCAATTTTTATAGCCCACATGCAGCGCCAAGCGGCGGAAACCCGACCTTCCAGCCCACTTCAGACCACGCCCACTCTGGCCCACCGACGCCCCCAACTCCACGGGAGCCGGAATGCTGCAATGTTTCACTAATAATTTTCAATATAATCAGCACCTGCGACGACGCCCAAGCATTTCCACAAATGTTCCTAATGTATAAACATTTGTGCACCCAATCCCATTGTGGGCGGTTGATGGTGCGGGTGGGAGGGTACAAAATTTGAAATGCCTTCGGGGGGCCTATCTGCAGGCGGCGGGAGTCCCAGAAGTCCAGGATGTGGCCGCGTAACGCCTTGCGATGGCATTAATTCCACCACATGCGGTTTCGGCGAAGGCTTTGAAAATGCGTAAATACATCAGCGAAAGAATTGCATGGAAAAATTACAATTGGCGAAATAAAAAGTTTTATTCGGTCGACATTTTTGTTTGATCCAGCTAAATAATGTCATCAACAATTCTTTGTAGAATTTTTAATGACATCTCTTATCACCAACCCGCAATGCAATATAAAATTTGGGACTTAACCGTTAGACATGTTTTTGATAGCGGGGTTAAATGTTCAAGTTTTCAGATTTCTTATAAGAATTATCTTTTAATGAATAATAGTTTTTTGTTAATTTTTAAGCTGTTAAAAAAAGAAGTAATCAAGCTGAAACAATATTTCTTTTACTATATATGTATATATATTTGTTATCTGGCAAAGCTAGTATAAAAGAGGGCGCTCAGTCTGAGGAGCGCTTATTATTTTTCGTCGCTCAAGTGAACCGGTCGAGTATAATCACTGCGCTTTAAAAAGTGAAAATAAAATAAACGGAAAAGACTGCAACATGTTGTGGTTAATTCTAAGTTCATTTATTTTGCAACATGTTTTAGCTATCAACGCCAACGGGTGAGTTTTGAGAGGAGTTTGAATTTCGGTTTCATTTCAATAAATATATGTTTGCAAAATCTAAGTTCCAAACAGGTTCTGTGATATTCCGATATTACTTGCTGCTCACTAAGCTAACTTTTTAAAAGCAAATAAATATATTTATATATTGATATATATATCATAGCACTTTGTCATTTTATTTTTTTTCTCGCTTTAAAATGCGTTTTTTGAAGTTATTTTTAATTCGATAATATAATCGCAGATCTTGTAATTTTACACAATCTTGTGGGTTTTCCTAGGAAATAAAGTAATCAGAATTATTGTAAATTCTTGGGAGGTTCATGTATGCGCCTCCCTCAGCATGATAACCCGAAGCCTTGCTTCCGATAAGAACTGTTGGGGACTATTTAATGGTTTCTTATCAGCTACGCATTTCTCTGGAAATGTAATGGTTTTGTTTGTTGATGATTTGTTTGTTGGCAATTATAAATTGATTTTTTCTTTGTTTTTGTTTAACTTAATAATAATAATTGTATTCATCTTTTGAATTTATAATTTAAGATTTCTAATTTAATCCCACCAATACTAATTAATATTTTGTATTCACTTCAGTATCTACTCCGTTGTGGCACCCCGGACCATTCGATCCCTCAACCCATTCGACGTGTCCGTTACCGTGCACAATGCACCTGGACCCAGCCAAATCTCGGTCAGCCTGTCGGGGCCCTCGTTCAGTAGGCGAAAGGACGTTAATGTTCAACCCATGTCCTCGCAGACCGTTAAGTTCGATATTCCGAAACTGACCAATGGTGATTACCGACTGAATGTGGAGGGCACTGGAGGCATTGTGTTCCAGAACTCCACCAAGCTAGACTTTGCCGAAGACAAGAACATGATCTACATCCAGTCGGACAAGGCCACCTATAAGCCCGGCGATTTGGTGCAGTACAGAGTGCTCTTCCTGAACAAGCACACCCAGCCGGCCGTCATCGAGAAGCCCATTACCATTGAGATCTACGACGGGGAGAAGAATCTGATCAAGCGGTGGAAGGAGGTCAAGCCGACGCAGGGCATTTACTCCGGGCAGCTGCAGCTGTCCGATCGCCCGGTCCTGGGCAACTGGACCCTCACAGTCTCGGTGAAGGACGAGGCCAAGGAGACCAAGGTGCTGGTGGTGGACAAGTATGTGCTGCCAAAGTTCGAGGTGACCATTAAGGCACCCAAGGATCTGGTCGCTACTGCTGGGAGCGTTCTAGCGACTATCCGGGCCAGATACACCTTTAGAAAGCCCGTCAAGGGCAGCCTCGTCGTTTCGATTGAGGGCAGTAAGACCGAGAAAAACCTGCCCATCGATGGAGAGGTGAATGTGGAGCTTCCGATTCCGGACTCCACCAAGAAGTATTTGAAAATAATTGCCATCGTTAAGGAGGAACTAACGGATCTCAAGCACAACGGCACGGCCTATGTTAACCTTCACGAGCATCGCTACAAGTTGGAGGATCTCCAATGGCCAACGCATTACAGGCCGGGAGTATCGTACAACTTCAGTGTTGTGGTCCGAACCTTAAACGGTTCCCGTGTAGACGACGCTTCAAAGAAGGTTTCCTTTAACGTGCTGTGCTGTCAGCTTGCCAGGACGTTCCCAGCTGCC
The DNA here is from genome assembly GCF_030179915.1 of Drosophila takahashii. Taxonomy (NCBI): domain Eukaryota; kingdom Metazoa; phylum Arthropoda; class Insecta; order Diptera; family Drosophilidae; genus Drosophila; species Drosophila takahashii. The sequence goes on along the minus strand of NC_091678.1, from coordinate 11,526,258 downwards.
CTTCAAAATAGCGTCGCCACAAAGGAAATAATGCCACCCGATTCTTCGTGCAAAAGTTGTCTTGTGACAGCCACATTCGAAAGTGCAGCCAGCATTGAACAATACATCTATAAGCTCGACCAGGCGGCAGTCAAGATCGAGGTTATTACCAAAAAGTAAGTTGTGTTTGAGGTGCCTCTGATATACCCATAACAATAAATATGTCTCCTCACAGACCCAAACTAAGGGAGTTGCTATACATCAATGTCACATCCACTTCGTATCTTCCGTACTTCATGTTTACGATAGTGGCTCGGGGTAATATCGTCGCCAATTATTTTGTGCCAATGGCAGCAAGGGAAACCAGAAAGGCTATTCAATTCAAACCCAACTTTAAAATGGTGCCCCAAGCCACGATATATGTCCATTATATTGTTAACGGAGTTTTGATGTCCGACGAGAAGACTATCGACATCGAGAGGGACTTTGGGAACACGGTAAGTAACCATAGCATATATACCCAACCGAAGATCAATTGGAACCATCCCACACAGATTGAAATCACGGCACCCAGTGAAGCAAAGCCCAGCCAAGAGGTGAGCCTTAAGGTGAAAACCGATCCCCATTCCTACGTCGGACTCCTGGCAGTGGACCAGAGTGTTCTTCTTCTGAGATCTGGAAACGATTTCAGCCGGGACCAAATATTGAACAACCTCGCCAAGTACTCCAATGACTTGGTGACCCTAACTAATGCCAATCTATACATCGATTTGGGTAGGTTAAATACATATATTTACTAAAATACCTACTAAACTACAATATCCCAACAGGTGGTTGTTATACTAATCCCGGTAAGTCGTTATGATAATTATTATATATATTTATTTAACTAGATATCTTATTTTATTAGCACAAAATAGTTGTACTGGTTCTTTTGCTAGTCGAACCACTTTGGCTACCGTTGGGTCCGGTAAGACAATCCTATTCAAAGTTGATTAGTCTTTGATTACTTAAATAAAATATTCTTGAATTCAAGGAACGAACTCAGCTCCGACCGACAATAAAGCATCAACCAGTCCGGAAAGTTCACCTCCCGCGATTCGAAAAGTATTCCCTGAAACCTGGTTGTTCTCAAATATAACCGAGTATGTCCTTTGCAATATCTTTTGGATAGTCCAAATCTAACACAACTCAACAGGGTGGACGCTAATGGAGAATACATCCTGAGAAAGACAATACCCGACACGATGACCTCCTGGGTTATCACCGGCTTCGCCATGAATCCCAATTCCGGCCTTGCAATGACCCGGGGTCCAACTAAAGTAACTGTGTTCCAACCCTTCTTCGTGACCACCAATCTGCCGTACTCCGTGAAGCGGGGTGAAGTGATTGCCATACCCGTGGTGGTGTTCAACTACTTTAAAGTGGCGGTCCGGGCGACTGTATCGATGGATAACTCTGAAGGTCACTACGAGTTTGTCGAGGCCACCAGTGCAAATGCGACCAAGGATGTAATTGGGGTGCAGAGGAGAAAGCTACTAATGCTACCAGCCGGCACCGGACGAAGCATTTCGTTCATGATTCGTCCCAAGAAGGTGGGAGTGATTTCCCTGAGGATCAGTGCCATCTCGCCGATCGCCGGCGACGCCATCCATCAACATCTTCGTGTGGAGGCCGATGGCGTGACCAAGTACGTCAACAAAGCCGTACTGGTCAACGCACAGAACAGGCACCGACGAAGCTTGGGTTCGCCGGAAAAAGAACTTATCGTAGAACAAGTTACCAGTGCTATAGAGGGCTCCGAATTCGTGGAAGTCCAGGTGGGTGGCTGCATTCAGGCACCCCAGCTCGAGCACCTGGACCAAATGGTTCGCCTGCCCTACGGCTGCGGCGAGCAGAACATGTTTCACTTTGTGCCGAGCATTCTGGCACTGACCTACCTGAAGGCGACTAACCGCATTGAACCCGAGATATCGAGCAAGGGTAAGAAATATGCGGAGAGTGGATACCAGAGGGAGCTTACCTACAAGCGCGATGACGGGTCCTTCAGCGCCTGGGGCAAAAACGATCCTTCGGGTAGCACTTGGCTCACCGCCTATGTTATTCGATCCTTCCACCAGGCGGCCGAGCACATAGACATCGATCACAATGTGCTGAAAGCTGGACTCGATTTCCTAAAGTCCCGACAGAAGGCCAGCGGCGAGTTCCCGGAACTGGGCAGGGTCATTCACAACAGCCACGGAAGTCCATTGGCCCTGACCTCTTTTGTCCTCCTGACATTCTTCGAGAATGAGGTGAGCTTGTCAAGCTTTGGCTATATTAACATATCAACTTTTGGAAAAAAAATGTTCATATCAGACCATTCATTTTAAAAATATATGAGCAACTAATGAAAAGGCCATTACGTTGCGCATGTGCAAGCAGTCGCTGCGAGAATGAAGTGTTTATTATGCAGAAGGTTATATTAACATCGTTAAAAAAATTCATCGCATCTACCCATGACCGTCTGTCTGTCTGAAAAAAATGTTCATATCAGACCTTTTATTGAAAAGTTATGAGCAAATAATGGAGCGCGTGTGCAAGCAGTGCAAGCAGTCGCTTTTCTGCTTGCAGATCTCCATCCATCTCGTACTTCCTTTAGCTGAGTAATGGGTATCTAACACTCGAGATATGGACTATAGCTATTATAATATTTTTCCTTTCTCACTCTCATCTTTTCACCGCAGGAATACAAGAACCAGTACAAATGTGTGATCGACAAGGCTGTAGCATTTGTGGCCAGTAAGGTGGACCAGTCAAATGAGCCATATGATCTGGCCATTGCCGCTTTGGCCTTGTCGATGGCCAAACACAGCAAGGATCAAACGGCCCTGGACAAATTGAAGCGGATGGCCAAGCAGTCGAATGGCCTCAAGTGGTGGTCCAGGTCAGACAATTGTGCCAGCAACGACGTGGAGATCACCTCGTATGTGCTGCTCGCTCTTTTGAACCAGTATAACACGGATGACCCCACTCCGATTGTCAATTGGCTGATTAGCAAACGCAACAGCAACGGAGGATTCGTATCATCACAGGACACCGTTGTGGGCACCATGGCCCTAACCAAATTCGCAGTCATAGCCAACGAACCGATTCCAGAGATGAACATACTAGTGGGATATGAGAATGGCCAGAAAGATATTCTGGTAACTCCCCAAAATGGTATGCATATGCAGACGCACGTACTGCCGAATAACATTGATAGGGTCACATTCACGGCCGAGGGACAGGGACGTGCCCAAGTCCAGCTGATGTACCGCTACAATGTGGCCACCCGGGAGCCGAGTCCCAGCTTCAAGGTGACCACCAATGCCAAGAAATCGGAGAAACACCGACTGAATCTCGACATTTGCGGCGAATATACTCCCATCGCCACCGCCGACAAGGGAAAGCCCACCAACATGGCGCTAATGGAGGTCCAACTGCCATCCGGCTATGTCAGTGACTCCGAATCCTTCGCCGGCATCGAAGCCGTTCCGGATGTCAAGAAAGTGGAGACCAAGAACGATGACACCGAGGTGCACATCTACTTCGAAAAACTGTCGCCCGGCGACCGCAAATGCTTCACCCTCAAGGCCATATTCACCCATGCAGTGGCCAACCTGAAGCCATCGTGGGTTCGACTCTACGACTACTATGCCACCGAGCGCAGTGCCACCGAGTTCTTCCACGTGGACTCGTCCCTGTGCGACATTTGCGTTGGCAACGAGTGCGGATCTGGGTGCTAAGGTGTCGAGACATTCCATATTTTTAAAATACTATGTAACTAAATAAAATTATTCAAGAGAAAATTATTGAAAATATATTTTTATAGGACAATGGCTAGAAGGATTTTCAAAAGAATATTTTTTGAAATCATCGCGATGGTAGCAAACCTCGAGAAAGTGAGAGCCCTTTGCGACCTTTTCTTTCGGTCTAGATTATGTTCCTAACTACTAACATCAATCGTTGCACATTCGCTTCGCCTTAAGCGAGATACTATATCGTTTTACTTCAAACAAGGCAAGGGTCGTCGAGGTTATAATGAGTTCAAGTCCAAGTTCATCACTGTCTTGGGGCAAACCCCAGGCGCCATACAAAAAATGCTCAGTAAACACGCTGTTATCAGAAATATTTTCGATTGTTCACAGAATCTATTGCTTCTTATATTAATCTATCACTCAATAATGAATTTTAGCAGAACTATTCTAAGAGCCGTCTTTGCGACTACTAACCCAATGCCGTAGATTTTCTTGATTAAGCATATTTTAAGAAATACGGCAAGCTGCTTAACTCCTTCCCTCAGTAGTTTTCGTCTAATCTATTTTAAACTTATTTAAATTCAAAAATTTCAAATATTCTAAATTAGTCTTGGTAAAGGGTATTTCACTGTCCCCTATCCCAACTAAACTGTTTCTATTGTGCACTTGTGTGTTGTCCACTTTATAATATTTTTATTGAAGCAGCTTGCCCATATTCATGGGAGCCTAATGATAGGAATTTACATTTTTTAAAACGCTTTATCAATGCTCATTCCCCACTGATAACGCAGTCTGTCAGTTTTCAATTTTTCAATAATCTCGGAATTTGTTTGCCTGAGTTCTCGGATGAGTAATAATAATATAATAGATGTGATTTCCGATGGGTGGATCAGGGACCTCAAGAGTGAGGCAGACTGATAAAGCACATTTCAGTAGCAATCAGAAATAATTAGTGATTTACTGATTGTTTTAAAACTTCTGAGAAGAAATAAATTTAATATATTGACTTTGTTGCATAATAATAAGCAACACACTTTAATCTTTGTTTTTACTATTTTTGCTTTGCTATACTTATCACAAATATAACCCCTGAACTCAGACGTCATTTCTGCAATGGGTGGGATATTAAAACTCCGCCCGCTGGCTTTGAAGGATTCAAGTTTACTTTTCCCAAATAGCGCATTAAAAACTGTTTGGGTTCTTCCTTCCGTTGGCTGATGAATGAGCTCCGCTGGGCAGGGGTTCCCTCAGTTGACAGCCAGAGCTTCGCCTTTCGTACTTCGTCCTTCGCCTTCCCAGTTTCCCCTTGCAATTTGAGTAGACGGTTTCTAATAAACATTAAGTTGACATGAAATACACGCCAAACAAATGAAGCAAATGCATTTCAGCCCGGTCCGTGGGTGGGGGCTGGGGCGAGGGGCGTGGCCAGATGCTGGCTAATGCCGCCTCTTTTCAGACCGGCTTTCACCGCCGACACCGCGACCGAGAGGACGTGCAGCGAGAAGTGCACAGTGGAACGAAATCCGAAGGAAAGTAATTCAAATTTGACCATAATTGCCTTCTGGTGTTTTAAAAGTGATTTTTTACATAGCAAGAAAACTAAGAAGTTTTTTTTTATTACCAAACCGACATTTAATTAAATATAGAATTTTTCTCGTCTCTTAAAGATTTTCTTGGCTTTAATACTGAGACAGAAATTTGTGAGATGGTTAATAAAAATTCTAAATAAATATATTTTCATTCCATGATCAGTGTACCTTAGAGCACGTTGCCCAGCTAGGCAAGTTTTGCTGCAGAAATGAGTTGTTACATGGGTCAGTTGGCTGTGGGCAGGCAGACTTCCTCTGCCTGCAAGTGGACCGTCGACGTGCGGCGCGGTTTTCACCGAACACGACTCTTACATACTAATGTTGGAAATATATAATGGTTTATATGAAGAATACGGCAAACTGTGTAGCGGTGTACGTACATATATATGCGGTTAAAAATGAATATTTCCTGCAGGAAAGTAGCCGGCGGAGGGCAAATCTGACACGAAACATTTGCGTGACAAGCAAAATGTTGGCACATCCTGGGGAGTCTGGGGCTGGGAAAAGGGGTGCGATGAAGTTGCATTTCAAAGAGAGCCAGGAAAATAATTATGGCCCAAATCAAAATAATGGAGAAGAGAAAAGCGCAGCGCAAAAAATAAAGAAGACCGCAAATTAGAAGTATACACAGAAAGTCCCGCAATGTCAGGAGCATGGAGTCAAAAGCCGCAGGACATGTCGACAATTTTCCGTACCCATGACATTGAAAAAGAACTTTCCACAGTTTAGGGGTGGAGTTAGACAAGCCTGATTGATTATGTAGACAGAGCACAGACCAACGTGGGTTTATTTTTTTGGACTAGTTAAATTTAGAAGAAAACTTAAAAATATTAAACCCACATAAAGTTAGAAGTAGGAGAATATTGGTTTGTAAGTTAAGCTCCACATAATTAAATAATAATTAACGGACAATATTATAGTAGTGTAACATAGTATTATTAAAATCAATATTACAGATTTAGGAAGATTAACAATTTCATGTGATCAGATATAACTGTAGCAATCTTATTGAAATCTTTGACAGTGCCAAATTTTTTAGCAGTTTTTGAGATTCCTTGTTCCGCAAAACTTGTTGCCAAGAACAATTTCTTTAGAAATAGAAACATTCATGAAAAACATGGGGAAATTAACTGGCCGACAAACAAGAGACAAAGCAGGCCAAAACGAACGGAGGCAGCCGTCACCGTCAGCAGCTTCAATTTGGCAATGTCGGATTGACAACAATTAAATTTGCCTCCTGTCTGATGTCGCAATGAGACGGCCAATCAACTGCCTCTTTGCACCTCCGCAAATGTCGTCGTTGTGAAATTGTTGACAGAATTCAAATCAGTGCCACGGGGCAAACTGCACCGCCTCGTTTCGTCAGAGGAACGCCACATCCACATCCACATCCAACTTCGCTGCTGATGGAAATGATGATGTCGTGTCGGCAATGTCTGTGTCATAAATGTCACTTTCAATTTCGTTGCCTGGCTGGCGGGACTATGGACGAGGTGGGTTCGATTAAAGCGTGTTTTGAATGGCAAATTAGCTAAACGCTCTTCTTGGGCCGCCTTATGTAGCGAAGGCAAATTTAATTATGTCAGCCTAGCGCTGTGCATCAAGTCATGCGACAAATTGCCACATGTGGCAGAAGTACAAATATATTTAATTCCATTCAACTTGGGTTTCAAATATTTTTAAAAATATTTTGATTATGTGTAGAAAATGAGTTTTTTTTTTTTGTCATTTTCAGTGTCTGTTTAGTGAATCAGACAAAAAACCTCTCGATAGTTCGATTGGGATGGTATTGATGATTACTTCTATTTTAATTTCTCCGGACTCTTTCGACTTCTAAAAAGTCAAAGTATCAAAATTTGAACGGTGTAACGTAGCTGATTTTTAATTTGGCGGCTAGAAGTCTTCTCGCGGAAACACTCGGTGCTTTTTAAAATATAATTTAAAAAAATCAATATCAATTTCGAGAGTAATTTTGTCTTTAAATTAAAATGTCTGAGTTTTAATTAATTTTATATTCGAACAAATGAACAAAAGCCTTAAGTGTCCTCGCAGGACGAGAGCTAAGTGTCAGAGGTTACGGGTTTCCAATCGCGCCGGTTCTCGTGCTCGCCAACATCCTGGTCCGTGAAAGTCTGGGCCGGCAACGAGTGCTTCCGGCATCCTGATAACTGATTCCTGATTCCGGCATGCCGACGACTGTCTCCAGACAAGTGTACAAGCAACTATAACTGTCGGCAAGTTGGCTTTATTACTTCCACACTGTTGAATATGCATATAAAAAGCGAATCGGCAGCGGAGGGTTGCTTTGACGACTAGCGGCACGCCCTCTTTTGAATGGCTGGTTGGTCGGTCCTTTGGTCCCTGGGTCCTTTGTGCTCCTCCCCCGGGGCTCCTGCCAAAGGCCAAGGCAGCCCATCCCAAGGCGGGTGCATTATCACTTGCCAGCCAAGCAAAATATTGTGGGTGCATTAAATATTTTTCCTCTTGCCGCAAGACAAAAGAAACGCTTCACGAACTTTGGGCGGAGAATGAGGTTTGGGGTGTGGGTGTGCTGAACAAACTATGCGGGCTCGAGATGAGCCAAGGGTTCCTCTTCGTTCCGTTTCCAGGCCTTTGTCTGCGTTTTATATTAAACTATTTATGCCTGGTCCTAGGTCCTCACTCCTCGCATCTCGGCTCTTGGCCACCGGATCTCGAGGAGTCTCGGCTCGGTGGCGCTCGAAAGCCGAGACTCGCAAAATTTACCTACTACGTACTGGTAGCTGTTGGAAGGGGAAGAGGAGCTGTGCGGCGCATTTTTATCAAGCTACATTTTGTGGGGGAATTTATGAAAAATTTAAAACAATTATGTGGCTTCGGCCGCATCGCTCCGGAAGCAGGAAGGCTACCCCATTGATCGCTTGGTTGGTCAGTTCGGCGCCAGAGCCACCAGAAATTGTTCAAGGCATTCTGCGATGCCAAAGTAAGGAATACCAACTATGCATTGATTGGTTTCCTCCTTATAACTGGGGCACTAAGAGTTTGGGAGGACAAAGACCCAAGTTAACGTAAAGTAGTCAAAAAATCAAATAGGAAAATAAATAAATAATTAATTTATGTAATTATAAATCAAATAAAAACACCTCTTAACGAGGTAAAAAACTAGTGACGACCGCACCTTCAACATACAAAAGTTCTGATATCAACATTTGTGACGAAAAATTATTACACTCGTCATTAAATAGACTTTCTAATATTTTCTCATGTCGGATTTTGACAAATGACCCCTTATTCGACGGGTATTTTCAAAAGGAATACAACTAAAACATTTCGAGGGGGCATTTATCTCCACCGGCCCCAACAGCTCCAAATTTCGAAATTTTCACTTTTTCACTTTCACCGCTCTCTCACCCAAGCCAATTAATTTTCTTAGAGTCTTGGTATGCAATCCTGTTAGTTTTCGCAATATCTTTCGATAGGTGTATCATTCATTATAATCGGACCATCACAGTAGATTTTCATTTCTTCGTGTATATATAGTTGTCGCCTTCGCACACTCTCCTGGTGCGCTTCGTCTCTACATGGACTGCCGTCCATAGTGATGCACATAAAGATAAGAATAATTACATTCACTGTGTTTAAATAATAAATAGTGAAAAGTCAACATGTGAAGATTACTGGTGAAAACGAACAAAAGATAATTAGCCTTGATTTCTCCACGAAGACCCTTTCAACGTACTTATATCCTTTAGTGGCCCGGTGCGGTCAGTGCAAAAATTATCGCTAAGCCGGACAAAAATCAACGAACGAATCATTTCGCATGGCCGCCTCCTGCGATATAACTGATTCGACTTCCGGCCGGCAACTGTGATGCATTCTTGTGGCCGGAAATGGTGGAAAATGTTGCGGCATAGACAAATTTTCGGGGGCAATTTTGCAGTGGGTTTCGGATGGTACGGGGGGTTGTTGGTTGAAAAACTTAATTAGCCTGCCGCAATCCAAAAACCAATTGGCATGGCCCAATGGTGATTGTTCCTGGAACCATGGCAATTGTCTCCACTGGAAAATCAATGGCACAAGCCCTAAATGGGCGATTGATGAATGGAAAGCCGCCCAATTGTTTGTGTGTGTTTGCTTGTCAAACAATATTGCAGCTGGCAGATTAGTTGGTTATTTTGACAGGAGCTGTCAGTGTGTTGTGTTTAGCACCGGCGCCCTTACTTCGAAAGCCAGGATCTTCAGCTGCGTTTCCTTTCACGATATATATAGGACATGGAGGAGTTCAAGGATGGGCCTTAGCCAGCTGACGATGATGATTCTCATATCTCTGGTGCAGCCAGTGCATGCACTTCTGCTCGAGTGCCCTGCCACATCCGCATCCTCATCCCCATCCGCACCCCCCGTTTGCATCCACATCCACATCGAGCATAGTTTTTCTTTGGCTTCTCTCATTTTTCATGCGCGCCAGCTAAGCTTTTAATTAAATGCAAGAAAATTCAATTTTAATTAAAATTTCTCAAAAGTCTCTGGCCTGGCATTGCATACGGATAGCGCAGCGATTGGATGGGGATGCGGATGTGGATGCGGATGTATATGCGGATGATGGGGATGAGAATGAGGGATGAGTACTAGGTATGGGCTCTCGGGTCTTGTCCTGTTTTCGATCTGGGCTGTTCGACTACTCGAGTGTTTGCCAAACGTGTAAAATTGAAAATTAGGAAATCGAATTGTAATGCCACCAGGGGCAGGACCAAGGACGAAGGACGAACGGGAGAGGGATCCAAGTCATCAGGCACACAAAAGCAAAATTGTAAAGTAATTGGAAATGAAAATTCATTTAGGATCCGCATCGGGATGAGCAAGTGCGCTGGCGAAGGACTGAGGGCCTTTGAAGGGAGCATAAAGCATAATCCGATTGAGCTTTGTCATTTCGGGGAGCCCCTCAAACGGACACTGTTCTCGGACAGACGATTACCTCTTTCTTGGGGGCAAATAATCGCTTTCAAAGAACTTGGGAAAACACCATTTCAGTGTTCCAATATTGCCAGTTTGCTTTAGTCGGTTTTGATAAAAGTCTGCCAATGATTTGTCTTTAATCCAGGCTCCTCACAAAAAATTAAAAAAATATGTTATTCTAATAGAATGATATCTATCTAAAATTGTCGGCTAAAGGTTAATCCTCTTTTTGAATGGGAATATCGATTTGGAAAATGGTCGGAAAGTATAATCGCCTTACTCAACTCAATCCCAATAACTCTAATCCACACGTGACTGTCAATATTTTGATATTCGCGAGGGGACAAAGGGGGCTGGTGGCAAAGTTTTGAGTAAAAGTTTTTTAGCCTCCGAAAAGCCAGCGTCTGCGAGCATTTTGCACATAATTTAAGCGCTCACATCCCGTCAGTCATAAATTACACATATTACATGCACGTATAAATCGCAAACCAGATCCAAATACGTATGCGTTATGCGTTCGAGGGTCCTGCTGGGCCTGGGCCCAAAAGTGCGCCTCGCCTGCAAACTGGGACCAAAGTGCTTAACATACTTTTTGGCGCTGGGCCCACACGCACACACATACATTCGCACTCGCACACGGATGCAAACAGATACAGATACATGGGCTAAATCAAGGGACGCACGTAGCGCGAAAAGTTGCAAAACTTCTGCCAGCCCGCAAGTGAAAGCTGGAGGAAAGTAAGTCAAGACGCTGCCAAGTCGAGCTAGGGAATGTTACTTTTACTTGGCGGAATCTAGAGTCCCAGCCTACAGTTAAAATGGTCCATTATTTAACCCTTGATTGGGAGGCCTAGGGCAAAATGTAATTTCTTAAATGCATTTTGAATACAATTAAAATAATTAAATAGCAAGAGAAAGTAAACAAGTATCTGTATGTCAGATCGTCATAAAATTGGTTTGTAAAAAATAAAAAATATTTTAAATTTACAGTATTTGATTGGCGTTCTAGAATCGAGTCCTTTAATTCAGCATGTTGATATGCCTATCTAGTCTCTATGAAGTGTTACTGCTATTGGTTCTGTTTCAAATCGCCTGTTGTGCAAAAGTTCCAGGCGTCTATGATGAGCCACGTTTACCGACGACTATTAGGCCCTTTCACTATGATATAAGATTAACAACCCACCTGGAGAACTCGGGTAACCACAGCTACAATGGTAACGTGAACATTTCCCTCCACGCTCAAAAAACCACCTATCAAGTGGTGCTCCATGTGGCCGGTGTTAAAATCCAGGCCAAGAAAATAAAGCTATTCGGTGAGAAATCGAACTTTCAGCTACTAACCGTCAAGTTCAATAAAAAACGGCAGTATATGATGTTAAAATTCAACCAGCCTCTAAGGCTGGGCAAGACCTATATCCTAAGTATTGAGTTCGGTCGGTCGATGAGCAAGGAATCGGAGGATGGTTACTTTATACGTCACTATGTGAATGCAAAGAACTCAGAGAAAATGTAAATAAATTAGATTTCTAACAGTTCCAAGATATATAATTTTAATTTCCTTGCAGCTGGTATTCCATCTCCCATTTTGATAGAAACTTCATAAGGAACGCCCTGCCCAGTTTCGATGAGCCCGGCTTGAAAGCCACCTTCAATGTGACCATGGGTCATCACAAGCTATTCCAGAGCTACAGCAACATGAATGTGCGAGCTGTGTTGCCCAAGTGAGTTAATAGTTATCCGTAATCCTTAGTTCTTAATCCTTTGGTTCCATAGCCTTGATATTCCGGACTATGTGTGGTCTGTGCACGAGGTGACTCCTTTGATCTCCACCCATTTGCTGGCCATCTCGGTGAACAACTTCACATGTCGTTTCACCCAGGCCGCCAGTGCAAATCCCGTGAAATTCCGCACCTGTTCCCAGTCGGCTGATGTCCGTGAGACGTCCTTTGCCGCACAAATGGCTCCTCGGCTGCTGGAGTTCCTCGATGGTCTGCTGAAAGTGCCCCTGCCGCTCGAAAAGATCGATCAACTGGTGGTGGATGATTTGCCCAGCGAAGTTGCCGGGCATCTCGGCCTGATCATCTACCAAAGCAAACCGATTTTGCATCGTGAAGATGGTCCAATGACACGGTCCAAACTGCAGGCCCTCCAGCTGATGGCAAATGGAATGGCCCACATGTGGTTCGGCAATCTTCTGGGCAACGACTGGTGGTCGGAACTCTGGCTAACGGAGGGTCTAGCCGGCTACTTTGAGACGTTAACCATGGACCACGTGAAACGGGGAATGGGTCGTCGTCTGCGGTTGCGCAACCGCGAAGCTTCCTTGATGTACGAATCGCAGGTGGGCGGCCTATCCTTGGATCTCTTTTGGCCTCCAGCCACTGCAGAGGTGGAGAAGCACCTGTTCCAAAAGGCGACCAATCTAATTGGCATGGTGAACGGCTTCCTGGGCAACGCCACCTTCTACGATGGACTTCAGCGGCATTTGTGGCAGAACTCTTTCGCCAGCAGCACCGCGGATCTCTTTTGGCGATCCCTGCAGTTGGCCAGCGAAAGGGAGTTTTCTTCCGCTCCAAAATCTTGGGATGTGAGGAGTATTATGGAGACCTGGACCCGGCAGAGCGGCTATCCATTGGTCACGGTCATCCGAAGGGGTCATAATATTGTACTGTTGCAAGGAACTGCCTTGAACAGGAGCCGATCGGATCTGTGGTGGATTCCCCTGACCTACACTATCGAGGGGGAGGCGATGCCCAAAGAAACGAGGGCAAGGGCCTGGCTCAGTCCGTCTCACAGTCCCTATCAACTGGACGAGATAGTGCCCCATAGTCAGTGGATCCTTCTCAATCTCCGGGCCACCGGCTACTACAGGGTAAACTATGACGAGCACACGTGGCAGTTACTGGCAGCCACGCTCCTCGACGACTTCCGCAGCATCCACGTACTGAATCGAGCCCAAATCGTCAGCGATATCCTGTTCTTGTGGAAGCAGGAGCTGGTCAGCTGGACCACTGTCCTCAATGTGCTCAGGTACATTGTCGACGAGGACGAGTACGAACCCCTGATGGCCTTTGTTGTGGGCGTGACAAATGGTCTCTGGGGCATCTCGCCGGAGAGCTCACTTTCCATTGCGGTAAGATATGATATACCATCCATTACTGTAGGGAACTATAAATAAGAACAAAAATAATTTTCTTTTGATTTAAAATATTTTTATGTTTAATACAATTTTTAATTTATTACTTAATTATTAAAATTTTGTTCAGAATTTATTTCAAGAAAAAATATTTTAAATATGAAATGTTTTTTCAATGTTTTATCAATTCAATCGAGTTCCAGAGTCAGAATAAAAGAATATACTTCTAGCTTACCAATGATATTTTTAAATTAAAGTTTCAGTCGAAAATGTAATTTATAATTAATTTATTTTAATTATTTAATGAAATCTTTAAATTTTTATAATTTTCCTTACAGAAATGGCTGAGTATTGCTGGCAGGTGGTATGCGGAGTTCATCAGTTACACGTTCGACAAATTCGTGCTGCAGGATCGGAATCAGAATAGCCTCGACTACCCCGATTAAGGGGACCACAAACTAATGGGCCCAACCAGATACACACCCACTTGGCCATCCGGACTGCTTTTTCTTCGGGAGTTGGGAGAGGAGACGGCGAAATGAAACCGCCATCAATGAACCGCAATTGTATTTGTTTGCAAATAACTGAGCGTTATCTGAGACTATTTATCTTTATCTGCAACAACAGCAGAAGCAGCTCCGCACAATGCCGAAGGACCAAAGGAGCCAGGAAGGAGCAGCCAGCCACTGGGAACCGAGAGAGCTGGGGATCCACTTACAGCCAAGGCGCCAACTGAAATAATGATGCAGGCGAAATAACAATAAAGGCGGGGCCGCCAAGAGGAGGGAACTGGGCTGGTATAAAGGACACTATCGATGCTTCTTTTCCTTCCGCAGCGGTAAAGACAATGCCAGACCCCTAATACTGCAGCCATTTCCATGGCAATGCAATGGACTCGCCCTGCCAAGCAAATCACTTTGGCCGGCGGAGGGTTCAAGTTAAGGTCTTAAGGGTCAATGCAAAGTTTTGCGGAAGAAACTTAATCGAAGAAATATGAAGTAAAGTACCATGATTTTAGAAACATTGTGTGAATAAAAAAAAGCGCTTGAAAATTCCAATACCCTCTGCCGAAAATGCGGATAAGGAAAAGCATGGGGGAGCTGAAAAGCATATTTTACGCTTAATGAAATTTAGGCCACAGCCGTGGGAGCCGAGGCTTTGGGAAAGCGGAAGCGGATTCCGCCTAAAACCATGCAAATTAAATTTAATGGAAAATATATTACCATTTTCCGTTTTTGGTTATTTTGCAGACGCCCATTTTTGGTCCTCTTTGCTTCGTTTATGGCCAGGGGCAAGACAAATATTTATAAATCAAATTTGGCGCTATGCATTAATAACGTTGTTTGCTGCAACAAGTTCAGGCGAAAATTATTTTATTTCTCATTTGGAACAGAAATGTTAAGGTATCACTTGCATTCCCTGTGAATGTAATTATTTTAACATTTATTGCAAAACGTTCAATTAATTTTTCTATCGCTCTCCCTTTTGAGTGGAATTTTATATGAATTTTATGATAAATTTAAATGACAGAATGGTGCCTGTGTTTGTTTTTTTAATTCCCCTTTGTTTGTGGCCACGTTTAAATGCGGAAATTCATTAAGGCTGCTATTTATTTTCATTCTTGTCAAATAAAAGGCACCAAAGCATCCACTTTGCCCGTACGCAATGAAAACAAAAAGTCTTATGGTGTATTAAAAAAATCAATTATTGTAAAAGCAAGTAAAAAGTGTCATTATGTGTCAGCTCTGGCCATAATACAGTTGCAGAATGCAGTTGACAGTTTTATAATGACGTTCATTACGGAGGCGGGCAATTAATTTCTTTTAATTGCCCAGGTGCAGGCGGGGAAAAAGGTTAAAAATATAACCACGAAATGTGTAGGTGAGCCCTGATAATTATTACCTTTTTTAGAACTTCATATCAATATTCTGGTAAATATTTTAAGATTCATAACACTTTATAGAAAGATCTCCTCAGTGCTGCACCCAAACATTTGTAAATCATTTGAGTTTAAATCAAAACACTCCATATGAATATGTAAACAAACATCATAACCGTCAAGCCAAGTTAACCATTGGGCAACATTCGTTTGACATATTCTCATATCCAACTTAGAGCACATGTCGATTGCCCCCATAAAAAGGACAACGGCAGCAGGATCCAACACATCTCTCTCGGCAAATAAACATCCAACACACTGGGACTGGATTCGAGTCGTGTTGAATTTTTTGCATGAATTATGCAAAGGAGTGGGTTCAACTGTTGTGGGCGAGCTCCGAGTTCCGGGTATCCCAGGCTCCCACAAAGGGAATTCCTAAATGGGATTTGGGAAATCACAAGCCGAGCCAAGAGATGGGGAGCCGAAATTATAAGGGGATGGCGAGCTCAAACGGTGGGCAAATAATTTTGTTCGCTTTGATGGCATATCCAATTGCATTTAGTCTAAGTAATATTATATTTGAGGATGCTATGCAGCTTACGTGCCTGTACACAGAAAGAAATATAATAAAATTCTTTAAAAATGTGTACCTTAAGAAAAAGAAGGTTAAAACTGCCAGGAACTTTTTATTTTATTCCAATTTCTCTGTATATTTAAGCACATTTGCATTGCATGCGAGTGCAGCTATTAAAGCCTGGCCAATAAATTTTGGCAGCGTTAACTACGTGAAATCCCATGCCCATTTACTTTGGGCCCACGTCCATCTTTGGCAATGAATCCCCGGCCACCACCTGCAAAATTGCAACTTAACAATGCTTCAGAGGGTCGAGAACTCCTCTTCCACTCCCACTAACTTGGCTTTCGTACCCCATGTGGCAGCGACGCATGCGGCGTATAAATCAATATTGGCAATTTAAAATTGGCTGGCGGTGTATGAAGCCAATATCCGGCAACGCTCAGCAGCTCGAGTGTTTGTGTTGGGTCCTGGCGCTCTGGAGTCCTGGAGCGAGTGGGAAAAAAACTGTGCCTCGCTGCGGAACTGCGAAAAATAAGTGCCCCATTCGGTGGGTGGAAGTGCCCAGAACAGGCTCTTACAACTAGCCAGGGGTGTGTGTTTATAGGGATTTGGTATTCGGCATAACTCAGCCTTGACAACCAATCATATACATAAATCATAAAATATTATAAGGAATTGTTTTTTTTTTAACCTTGGTTTGAAATATTTTTTAAAATTCCCAAAAGCCTTCTGAAAATATTTTAGCCCACGCCACTGGATTTAAGGACACCACTGTGGATCTTAGACAAACATTATGCGGCACCCGAAACGTTCGTTCGTTCGATTTGCGTTTGGACATGGGTACGTGTGTAACAGAGTAATCGAGGTGGAGTTGGGTGCTATCCGAAGTTCATTAAAATACGCGTACGTACATTTGTGGTTATTTTTTCGCCAATGTGGTCAAGGGGTAAATAAAGCAAATAAATAGGTGCAGGTAGAAAACTCCACTAAATGACCGGGTAATAAAAAATAACGGAGTGTGGGTCACTGGAAAGTCGTTCTAAAGAATTACAGTTTATTTATTTAAACATAACACAATCAAAACATATTTACCATTTTCAAAGACTTCTGAAAATTAAAAAAATAGCTTGTATTATATTTTACAAAAAACCATCGTAGTAGAAATAAAATCCGTGAAAAAAACGATTATCACAGAGGGGATTGGATTTTTAAAACTGCGCAAATAAGTACCCCATCACTTGCAATTACTCTCTCATCTATGCAAATTAAATTTCGAAAATTTTATTTTTCCTAAATATTGAGCTGGAAGTCAAACAACAAAGCCCATACCCGCGGACATAACCACCTAATTATGCGCCAATAAGTATGCAAAATTAAAATATTATGCAAATTACATCGAATGCGGATAGATCGTTGAAATTTAAACGCTTTTGTTTTGACTTTTGGCCGGGCAGTGGAAGAGCGCAATAAAATTATGACATCATCATCGTCGTCGTTATCAGCAATGCGTCAAAAACAAATTACCCGCGCGAAGAGAGAAAGGTGGTGGGGAAATGATGCCGCATCAAAAATCTTGTTTACCCACTAAAAACCATCGAGAACCTCGGGTACGGGGCTTCAAAACTGTTTTTGCCGAGTGCGTGAAAAATAAAAATACTAAAACTGAGTTCGTATCTCTAGTTTTATTGTTGTTTGTCTGTTGTTATAATAAAAAATATTTCCTCGAAGAAAATGGTTGTGCCTAATAGGGAAATCAGTCAAGCATAAAGTATGGTAAACAGAGATAAATACCGAATGGCTATTGGCTCCCACTTTCTACCGAGAAAAATGAATAATAAAGTATTTGATGCTGAACTATTGGCATTGGTTGTGGAAAATCGATACGCATCGTTATATTCAATGGTTTAAATTGAAAAACCTAAATGCAATGAAGGTTAATGAAAACACGTTCAGAAATAAATCAGCTATAAATTGAAACGTAATATTCATGCGCAGATATAAATAAATCAACATATTATTAAACAGCAATAAGCGGTATAATTATTATTCAATTTCATTTAATGCTTTTTGTTGCCCCAAACCTATTTCTTTTTTGTGGGTGGTAATTTTATAGTTGGATTGAAATTAATAGGTGCCGTTCTGTCTGGCGTTGTGGGCGTTAATGCACCGTAAATTGCTTTAAAAGCAAAATATTGATTTTCACTCTCAAACCCAAATATTAAACTTTAATTTTCGCATGCCTTGTGAGGGCGCCAAGTCTTCCGGGTTCAATCCTGCAAGGCTTACCATAATGTTATTGGTGTATAAAACACTTTTCCTAATTAAAACCAATCCCGCCCCGCTGTTCGTTTTTTTTTCTTCCCCGCCAAATGCTCAACTATCCTTTGGGCCGTGCCAAGAGCTTAACATTAATTGCCGTCTTTCATTTCCCTTCCGTCGTCCTTTGCATTTGCACTCACCTGCCAGGCGGTGGAAAAATTGAAAGAAAAAATGCAAAAAAAAACCAAAGGTCCAGGCGAACGTAAAGTTAAGTAGGAAAACTGTAAAAGGTCTGATAAAAAAGTTCGGTGAATTGAAATGCCGGGGAGAAAAGCCGGCGGAATTGGAGAGCTAATAAAAAGTTTTCGCCTCCTTTCGAATTAAGTGGACAATCTTCTGTTGCTGCCAAATGCCGGCTTAATTACTGGCTTTGGCCTCAAGAAATTGCAGCTTGCAAATGGGACAATTTTTGGCAACAATGCATAAATAATTGAGTTTATTGATTCATTAAATCTTGAGCGACGATAAATTGGAGTAAAATGCAATTTGGATATAATCGTCGGCTAGTTGAAGTCATTTCCAGCTATGAATTTGACTTTAATGAATATTATAGAAATCCCATTTTCATTTTTTAATAATTTCAAAACATTTAAAAATATTTCTATTATATAATTTTTGAGGGCAGATTTCATATTACCGTCCTCAACCAATATTATTTCAAGAAGTCTATTCAATGAACTTGAATATAAAGTTGATTAAGTTTGCTCGGACGGAATGCGAATATTTTGGCAATTAGCTTTCTAATAAAGAGCCGAGATCTGAATCTGTTAATTAAGGCAAATATTTTACGAGAATATTTCTGCCACAACGCATAACGCATGCCGGAGGTAATTTTCCGAATTCGAGCTTTGCTTATCGATTTTCAGGCCATTTTCGAAGGATTCTGAGACACACACACACCCGCTCTCATGCAGTTGGCCTAAAGTTGTGCAATTAATTAATTAAATTTTGACTACAACCATGCAATCTCCATCTCCACGGCCCATTCCTATTCCCCCATCCAATGCGCCTTTTGTCTTGGCTCTGTCTGGCATTGTCGCTGCACAAGTTCTGGTGCACAATTAATCCTTATTAATTATACGCCGCCTGTGGATTTATGGCAAGTTTTGTGCGCTGGCATTTGGCCAAGACACACACGCACACACACACTCACTGGAGTGCGTTTCTGGGCCATGTAGGTTGCAAGTTGCCTCCACATTCCCTTCCCTTTTGCCACCATGACAATATCACCCAAAATTCCTCACATCTCTCCACCTGCTGCTTTTGACAGCTGAGACCCCGACAACAAGCCAATAGCCGATTGTCCGGCAGGGGCAGGCTCACGTCATTACCTAATCGCAGACAAAGGAGTCCTTAATTGCTCTCACCCAATTGAAAATGGCCCGGAGAAACAAGGAGCTGCTGGAAAACACAATGGCAAACATCAATATGTTTTTAATAACAAACTGTGCCAAGTATGAAAGTGATAAATCAAGAACTTCATCTGTTGTATGAACATATCTTGAAATATAAAGTAATATATATTTTTCCCTCACCTTTCTTACTTATAATTTTTGATTTGGGCGCATCACTATACACGTATTTAAAATTATGCAAATAGGGGTAGAAACTTTTCTCAACACCGTCAAGTTACGTTTTATTACATCCTCAATTCCTTGGCGACTGAGTTTCATAAATAAACGCACGAAATGTTTCTTTCTGGCAACTTTTTGTCGCCGCAGGGACTGTCATTAACTTAATGCTTACTGAGTCCATAAAAGTCACAGATTGTTTCGTATCGGCATCTCCGTCTATTATCAGTTTGTATCCTCTCATAGGAATGCCCTGCGTTCTCAATGGTATTATTTAAATTAAAGTCTCTTAACATGTATCTTAACATGTATCATGTATCTTAAATGTGAACTAAATATTATTAAATATTTAAAAATTCCTTTAGACCTCAGCTCTGGAGAATTTTAATGTAGGACATCATAATCAGAGCAATGACTTTTTTTCCAGTTTCTTGAACTCTGATTAGGGTTTCGGAGAAACCAAGAAATCTGATGTTATTTCGCAAGAAATGCAATGTGCATTCAGTCGAATTCGTCAAGTACAACTGATAAAGTCCACGACACCCTTATCAAAACTGTATAAATACGGAGTGAGGCCCAGCCAAAGTCACAGTCTCTTCAAGCCTCTCAAGCCGAGCTAAAGATGTCTCCCAAATTCGCTCTTGCAATTCTGCTCTTCAGCTGCCTTCTCCTGGGAATCGCCAATGCTCAGCAACATCGGTATCCCCAGCAACGCCAGCAGCAGAGATTCCAACAGAGGGTTGGGTATAATCAGCAAAGGGTGAGAAACTATTTAAATAAATTAAAAAATACATATTTTAATAGAATTTTACCAATTTTTTCCAGGTTGGAACTCGTAATATGGATGGCGGATCCGTACCTCCTCCGAATCTACCTCCTCCGGATGTAGGTCTACCACCTTCAGATGGTGGTGCATTCAACCCGGACTGCCTGCCCAATCAACTGGCCAGCGGCAATGTTGACAACAAGAGACCCAGGCAGAGGCATTAGAAGGAACTGCCCGCAAAAACAGGAAGAAATCTTAAGTCCACATGAAACCCATGATAATTGAATTGAAGTGTATTATCCTAAAATCTGAAATGTCCTCTTCGTCGGCAAAACAAATATAAAGAACTACCTTTGCTCTTATCTAAAAATGATGTATAAAATATTATGATGTAATTTTTTATTTTAAATTTATTTTAAATTTACATATTTGATTGTTTTTTTTTTAATAAATTTCTAAATAATAAAGGACTACATGCCTTTTTAAAAAACCCCATTTATCTATTTTTTTAAATGTGACTCGCATCCCTGTGTTTTTTTCACATTTTCCTTGGGACTTTTCCAAACCAAACCCACACGTTTTGTATCTCTGATGTTTGACAGCAATCAGTGCGATAAAATAGATTGTCATTATCATCAGTGGGACATTGGGTGATTTCGTTTTTATATGCGTCCGAGTGGATTTTTTCCGTATTTGCATCAATTTAGCAATCAGTCAAGCGCATTCTGTTAAACAGTAATTAACATAAATCAATTTAAATACAGCTTGGTTATGTAAAATGTTTATCCAACGGCCTGATGAGTTCACAGACGACATTAATTAGGCCAAATAAGAGAGGTTGACAAAAGGACTTTGGGGCAACAATTTTAAATGCAAAATATATATTCACTTCATAAGTTAGAGTGAATTTAATATTTTTATAATCTTAATTATTCTTTA
Organism: Drosophila takahashii; assembly: GCF_030179915.1. Taxonomy (NCBI): domain Eukaryota; kingdom Metazoa; phylum Arthropoda; class Insecta; order Diptera; family Drosophilidae; genus Drosophila; species Drosophila takahashii. The sequence continues at coordinate 11,504,789 of NC_091678.1, read as the reverse complement.
TTGTCTATAATAAAATAAAGGGAGTGATTTTTCCATTCGATAGATGATAATAAACGTTTTTTCCGTCGAGTTATTTGCATACTTTAGAAACCTTGATTTTCCATTGCCAAACAAAATCAAACTTTTTTTGCAACTGCGGCCAATTAATGTTTAATTAATACCAATAAGAATACACGCAAAAACGCAAAAATTAATTAAGCTGTGAAAGCACAAAAAACTATACAAATTTCTATTTCGTCTTTTTAATGAAAATTCCTAATAACTTATTTATGACTTTGCAAAAAAAAAATGCACAGATTTTTGTTGAATTTTGTTTCGGTACTATCGAAAGTGTCAAATTCTTTACAAAAACTAAAGCCGCGTAAAAAAGTTAATAATTAATTTGTGGAGCGTCATGAAGGTATAGCGAAAAAATAAAATGGGTTGTAAAACAAAGCAAACAAATATTGTGGGGATTCAAATAAGACCGATAAAATCGATTACGTGTGAAAATGTTGAGGTTGAATAGCTGTTAATTATAAATGATCATATCGGCAGCACAAGTCATTTAGCTAATCATATATTTACCACTTGATTTGCTGCTATTACTTTAATTAGTAATTTCAGTTATATTTTTATTTCATTTATATTTTGGTTCGAAACGCAACTACAAAAAGCCAAGGTCCTGTTTCTCGCAGTTTCTGCCACTCCCATTTTTCTTGTGCCAGTCGGAGGACCATTTACTTTCGAGACACAGGACTGGAGCCATTAAGTGCAATTGTATTGCGTTTTCGAGACAAAACACTCATCGCCTGTGTCCTCTGAAACGGCACGTATATAGAACGAAAACATTACAACTAAAAACCAAAGTGTGAACATATTGAAAGCCCTGGCTGCAGCAGCAAGGATTGCCATCGGAGGTTCCCACCATAAAGTACCCATTGTAAATAACCTACGCATCGGCAAGGAAGGACCTCCTTTTTCTCCCATTTTACAGCAGCGACGACTGTTGCTCCTTGCAGATGCTGTTGTTTTTCTAGCTGCTTTCACTTTACACCCAGGCGAATAATTCCCATTATGTATATACCTCTGCATATATGCATGTACATAGGGCTGGAGAGCTGCAAAAAATACTTCAAGTGTTCGCAATAAATTCCTTTAAAGCTTTTAAGCCGCAGCAGAAGCGGGCTGGTGAAAGGGCGGGTGAGCAGCAGTGGGTTAAGAGACCATAGGCAAGGCTCTGGAATTACTTAAAATGCGCTTTTAGGGTTAAGCTTGAGCACAGAGCCTCGCCTGCATCCATCATGGAGCGCTTAGGCACTTAAGCACTCCGGTTAGACCCTCGGGGTTGGGTTTTCAGGGCCATCTTGGAGTGCTCCGATTTTATGGGCAGCAGCCAAAGGTTTGGGTTGGTTATGGGCATAGTAACATTTAAGGAATCAAAACTTTAATTGTCGGTAGTAAAATTTTTTTTAAAGCTGTTAAAGCAGTTTAAAGTTCTTAAATTTCAGTGCCAAGATGTTAATAAAACTCTAAATATTCGTATCACTCAACGATAATTGACCTTTCTCGTGTGTAATTCTTATATAATCCTTTTGTTTGTTTTATGTCGATTAACTGGAAATAGACTTCCACATAAATGAAATCAAATGTAATAGGGAGATTTCCGCTAAATTCCTGATTGTATTTCTAAAGAATTGCAATGAACCTTAACATTTTACATTTACATTGTAGAAAACGTGTCAAAAATAAGCCTTAAGGATTTTCGAAGTGTTGACGTTTTAATTGCAACCAGCCAAGTATTTCCTAATTGCCTAAATTGACCTCGCTTTGCTGAGTACAATGAGGCAAGGTCAATAAGCCTGCCTCTTAACTTGATTTATATGAGAATGGGATTTTAGTGGGATTATTTCTGAAGAAGTAATTTTGTTTTCATAATTATTCGTGAAAATTACATTGATTGCAGCCTAATTAAAAGTCCAAATTAAATTTCCAATCGACAGCCTTTAATTTGGAACGTCAGAAATCACCTTGTAATTAAAATCAAACATCAATTTTGACTTTTGCCAAATTTTCCACAATCCTATTTAATCCTTTCACACTTGCACCGGGATTTGTAAGCACACATACACTAACGATGAATATAATGAAACTTCAACATCCTTGAAAACCGATAGGTGACATTTTCCCCCACATCGCAGCGAACAATGTAAGTCTCAATGCATTTGCTGCCTTTGTGCTTAATTGTAAATATTTTGCCACACACCTGATTCGTATATATTTGTGTACACTGAAGAAAAAAGGGAGTAACCAAAGTAAGAATTACATTTTAAGGGTTAAACATCATTACATTAATAGGAATAAAATTGTTTTTTAATTTTCCCATAATAATATTCTAAAATATTTTCCAATGTTACTCTTCGATTGGGTTTTCTTCAATGCAAATATATATCCAAGCGTGTTTGTGCAAAATGATGTGGTGGGCTGCTTGGAGGACTTGGCTCTCCGTTCTCCATTGATTTTGGCCCTAGGTGCTAAGATTACACAAATTGCAATTTATTTGTTTGGCCAACCGAAGCCAATGCAGGGAATCGCTTATGTATCTGGCCACATCCCGTCCTCCGTCCTCCTTCCATGTCCTGCACTGATTAATATGTCTTGTGTTTTGTGTATTTGCCTTTGTGTTTATGTTTGCATTTAACTGGCAAACTGGATTGGAATCGCTTCGAAGTGCCGGCTCCCCACTTCCCACCCACTTCTCACCTGGAAACCCGAGACCGGATTGTGATATGCATGACCTAGACAAATATTGTGCGTTTGCAAGCACTTTGTCATTGGTGTTACAGCTTCAGTTACAGCTACAGCAACAACTACAGCTAGCCGGCACCAATGGACACATTTGTTATTTTGAAATATTTTGTTGATTTTACCGGAGAGAAGAGTTTCCAGCAAGGACTCACATTTGAGGTTTTCATTTGGCTAAAAGCGGAGGCTACTGCACAAGCCATTTCTCATTGCCCTCCTTTCTTCGCCGCACTGAGTGACACACTAATTGTCCTGCTTGTTGTGCCCCGAGATGCATTCACCATTTGCAATTGGTTTAACCTGGCGTATGAGTGATTTAATATTGAATTATGGCTTCTGATTTATTTCGCATTCACAATCTGTAATGGATTTATGTCATCCTATTCGTTTCCTCCTGGTGTCTTCTATTTCTCTGACTTCTGATTGCCAAAAAAACGGGGGGCCAAAAAAAAAATTTTAACTCAAATGCTAAAGCAATTGCAGCACATTTGCCGGACGGCACTTTGCCAAGAAAAATAAAGCCCTGCCAAGTTCTTGGCGCAGTCACCGAAATTACTGCCCTGGGGTGTGAACAAAATGCAAATATTACACAGCTCATTAAGCCTGAATTGGATTTGGGGATCCACGATTTTAGCGCCTCCAAAAAAACTTGGCATCGTTGATTTCTTGAGCAAGCTCAAAAGTGATTGGAAAAGTAAATAATTTTAATGGCTCCGAGTTTTATATAATTTTTTCACAAGTTTTTTTTTAAGTTTATAAAGAAAATTACTTATTATAAATCTGTTAAAGATTTTTGCTTAGAAATGTTTTTTAAATTGCTTAATTTAAATTATACAATAAATTTAATGTTTTCTGAAGTATAAGGTAATTTTTGTAATTTTAGAACTTTAATCTTCATAAAACCAAAGCCATAGGATTTAAAGATTTTCATTGTACTTCACCTGAATTATATTATTACAACTGAGGAAGCCTAGATCCTAAAATCCCCATTCAATTGGCTTTCTCTTTCAGCCAGGTTTCCGAGGTCGTTCATTGCGGCCTCTAGTTAATTTATAATGCCCGACTTCAATGTTAATTTACGTTTAATGAATTTTAATTGGGCCCTTCCTAGTCCCAAAACCACAAACTGCCCGCGCTGCCACCCAACAAAATTGACAAATTACATTCGGTTCGGAGAGTCCCTTCTCTAAAGTGACGGGGAAAAATGGAGTTCGGCCGGGGACCAGGACGCTTTCGTCCTCTATGTCCTGGGCCCTTGCCATTTCAGTTCATTTTGTCGCCGTCGCCGTTGTTTGTTGTATTCTATTCTATTTCATTTTAGATTTTTTTTTCGGGTGGTACGCTTGAAAGGTCTAAAATCGCGTTCCTTGTGTGTGTGTGTGTTTTGGCCTAATCAAAAATTTCAAACACGTTTTATATTGGCAACGCAAAAGTCATTTATTCAATTTGCAAACCAGTTTTACGTTGCGTAATCTAATCAAAAAGGTTGCGACTCAACTCGACTCCACTAGCTGGCGATGGGAGGCCGAAACAGGGTCTACAAATGTATATGGCTCTATATGGAAGCCGCTATATGGAGGTCCTTTGGCCGCCTGCCAAAATAGCAGCAAAAAGAAGGGACAGAAACAAAAACAAACAAAGTCACCGAAAAAGTTCAAATGCCGAAAACTAAAAATAGTAAAATGGCTGTGACGTCACGGAAAACATTAGGGAAACGCAGATTTTCATCGGGAAAATCCATATACGGAGGACTGATGCAAACACGTTATGAAAAACATTACTCAATTAGGTTCAATCTGTCGGCAGCAGTAAATTGAATTAAAATACTTTTTTTACTCATGAATGAAATTCTTAGCTTTCGTTTACAAAGTGCCTTTAAAACTTTAATACAACCATTTAAAATAAATATTATACCGTATGTAGAATCACAATCAGCTCAAATACATTTTTACAAGTATGTTTTTTTCATGCGGATTAATGGGAAATTTGCCTTCTTCGTAAACAGTGGTGAACTGTGATAAGAGATTCAAAATGACCCTGAATTCTGATCTTTTAAAGTAATGGAAAAAAGGGAAGAATGAAAATTGTTTTGATCAACATACTTACATTTACAAATGTAAGTATTCTTTTTAACTAGAATTTTAATTTTATGGGCCAAGAGTACAAGTATACTATACTAAGAAAATTAACTCGAAATTAACCCAATAACATTTCCATGGAAACATAATTTCCACATAAGAAACAGATAAGCCTATCACATTTCTTCAGAATTGCAATAATCGTTTACTTCGTTTTCCTTATGTGCAATTGATAAAGCTGGCAGGTCTGGCGGTCGCCTTATCAGGAAGGTATAAATACGGTCTTCATCGCAGCTTCAGTCACAGTGTTTTCCAGTCTCTCAAGTCTAAAGAACTAAAGATGTCGCCTAAGTTTGCACTTGCAATTCTGCTCTTCAGCTGCGTTCTCCTGGGAATCGCCAGTGCCCAGCAATATAGGTATCCCCAGACATATAATCGGCCAAAGGTCAGTATAAATTATTAAAAATATCATTTATACATTTTAATCGAAACTCGTTAATCTTTGCTAGGTGGCCGCTCGTAATCTGGATGGCGGTGGCCCCTTACCTCCCAACTTCCCCCCACCAGCCGGCGGTCCTCTAGATGGCGGTGCTGTTAACCCGGACTGCATGCCCAATCAATTGGCCAGCAACACTGTCGACAACAAGAAGCCGAGGTCGAGGCACTAGTGGCAAAAACATATAACTCAAAGTGGAAACAATATCGTTATCCATTTTTAAAAAAACCTAAATTAATTGATTTGGAATTTTGTTTAAATGAATTAAAAAAAAAAAATTGTTTTGGTGGCAATAAACACTTTAAAAGCATTTTATTAAACTTTATTATTTTTTTGGGTCCTAGAAACCTATCATATATTTTATTATCATTAAATCAGTAAGTAAGTAAAGTCTGTTCCCCCCTTAAGTTTATTTTATGACGTGCAATTATTCCGCCAAATCCAATTAAAGTTCCACATTCAATGGCTTAAGGAAGTCCTTGGTTCCGCAACTGCGATAAATCGTAAAGCTCTGTCCCGGAATCGTGTGAATGCACTCGGCAACTGTCTGGGAACCCATTCCATCCCAGAAATCGGAGGATCCCCATTCCCATTCCCATACCCATACCCATAGACAAACCCCCTGGACAGACGGACGTTGCCCGATTAGTGCTGCGAACATGAAAAACAGATATGCTAACGTGGCAAACAGCCGCAACAATCGGAGGTAGACCTGCCACGCCCACCCGGTGAACGCGCGGGGGGCGGTGGGGCTGAGCCAATAAAGTGTTTAACATTTTCGCCCGTACATTTTAATGGGGAAATGAAACAATTTCGGGTGCCAACGATGGTGGGTTGGTGGTTGGAAGGGGCGTGGCCTCCACGCCTATATGCAGATTAAGCGCGCATTTAACAATTTTACGCTGCATACATTTAGGCGACCGGCCTGGCGGCAGCGAGCGAAATCCTCAGCCGGAGCTTCCATTCACTCGCCGTTTCAGTTTCTGTTGCATCAATAAATTAAATGCAGATTTCCATTTTCGTACATGCAATGTACTACGAGGGAAAATGGGCGGCAGGTGACCGCCCAGCGAATTCGGTTCAATATCGCCAAGCGAAACCAGCTCGGCAGTTAGGAGTGCCTGGGAAATTGTTGCATGCAGTTAATTATTTTGCACAGGTTTTTGTGCATCGCAACTCTTGCACTTGCCCCGGCGACTAATTGAAATAAAACATGCCCGCTACCCGGTTTAATTAAATAAGACCCAAAAATGCAACGACTTTAACTCCGGCTGGCATTAATAAATTTCACTTTTAATTGCTGCGGAAATTGCATTAAGCCACCGAGTAAGGTAAAATGTCATTTTCCAAGTTCGCCTGACACCTTTGGCTTTAATCAACTTGATGTCCCGCTTTTCCGCAAACCAAATGCGGGATTCGCTCAAAAGGAAAACTTGATCGGAAGGCGTCGAGGAAATTCTTCGTTACCATTTTGCGGCAGGCGTGAAATTTCGGGGCAACATGGAGAACAGGAAACAGCACTCAACAAAATAAATGTTTTTTCTAATAACATAGTTCTTTAGAAAAATATTTTTATTTCGATACTTATTAAAATGCTTTTTTTATGATTTTTAGCTTAACCGTTGACTTTTCAGGGTTTCTATGTCCTTTTTTTCGAAAATCTATCCTTGTTATCGCCAGCCAGAACATTAAACGATCCACAGCAATTGCCTCCTCCGGATGGGGGCAATGGAAATGGCATGCCTAACGGTGGGAATCCACCACCAGAAGGAGGTCCTGAAATTGGAGGAAATCCACCACCAGAAGGAGGACCGAAGCTCGGAGGAAATCCACCACCAGAAGGAGGTCCAAACACGTGGGTATCTCCCGATCCACCCAAATTTCGTGCTCCATATGGCTATATAATTAAATTATAATTAAATTGATTTAATCATTTTAAACAATATACTTACATTTTGTCTAGGAACTTGTTGTTGAGGATACCGATACTGGTACTGGGCATTACAGAATCCCAGCATAATGCTGCAGAAAAACAGAATAGAAAGTGAAAAATAAAGCGGCATCTTTAGCTCGACTATAGAGTCTTGAAGAAACTGGGATTTATATATTATTTAGCTGCCTATTTAAACGCTTTTGATAAGAGACGTATAGGCTTTATCAACATTACTTAAGAACAATGAAATTACATTGAACTTTATGGAGTGCACTGAATTCTTTGAATTTCCAATCGCAGTTGAATGACAATTAATGCGTTAAGCCCATTTCCAGGGAATCAAGATGAAAGGCAGACATATATAAAATAATGTGAAAAGTCGTTTGAAACAAGAACATTTTTACATTTAGCAGGAACATAAACATTTTTTAGTACTCCGGAGAGTGTACTTTAAATAATTTTATTTATTTCAGGAACAAGTAAAAGAGTAAAGTAGTAATAAATATTTTTAAAACTAAAAAAATAGTAAGAAATTTGAATTTTCATTTAGTTCTTCGACAAAAAATTAAAAAACAAAAATATTGTGAATTTTTGCAGTGCACTAGATTCTGGAAGAGAAATGTATATCGGATGAACCCCAACCTGGATAAGGTCCATTCAAACACACACACAGACATTTGGCAAACTCTTGGGCTAACCAAATCCAATTGGCCAACATTCGTATGCGATTTCAGAAACCAAATCTGGTAATGGAAGGGTGAGAATCGAGACCGGGACTATACGTGTGATAAATAAGGCTTTCGGTGGGCGGGGTGGGTCAGGATTTTGCTACCTCAACGTTGTCCGTTTACCTGGCAGCCATTTTGGCCTCGGCCCCCGGAAAACTTTCAGCTACCGAACTCCAGTTGGACAACAATTTTCCTTTCGCCATTCGCTTTTGCATTCTTTTTTTTTTTGTTTGCTCCTTTTTGTGTGCAGGTTTTGTGGTCTCCGCTTTCCTTCGCTTCGGTTTCGTCCTCAGCTTTTAGTAAAATTTGCATTTTGCTTGATTTACGGAAAGATTTGAGGCTATTGCAACGCAACTTTGATGTGTGTATCAATTTAGCCAAGTGTTAAGGTTAAGGATTCGGATTGCATTCGTCCGGGATCCGGGCTCCGCTTGTTGTTTGTCCTGGCAAACATTTAGTTATTGCATAGTGGTGTTTTTTCCGAGTATCCAGGGAAACGGAGGGGATGTGCAAACGCTGATAGAGTGACCGCACAGATAAGTCAATTGGCATTGCATTTGATTGCAGGTGTTCAGGATGGAAAAATGGGGATGAAGATGACATGTTTGCGAAGCTTTGGTCATTTCAAACTTCAAATGGTAGAGATTTAAGTATTTTCGAATTTTCTGATAATACTTGACAGGATTTTAGTCCATCAAAGGTACAAACAAATTACAAAATTGGAGAAAACTCTTAGTAAACAACTAGTGTTTTTCTATTTATTAAAAATGTAATCTATGTTATTAATATAATTTATAAAATAGTTTAAGTATTCTCTAGTAAACATTATTTTTTGGTTAATTCAATTTTGGTTACTTTGACTCCTTTATGGTTTATGGATATGACTTATAGTTATGCCTTTCCCCGATTTTAAACCTTGGTATGCACAATTTTTAAGCTTCCCCAACCAAAAGCGCATTAATTCCGCCGAAAAAACGTGCCATACTTTGTGGCTGTAATTTGCTTGAGCGCTCTTCTAACGACTTTTCTCACAAAAGTCATAACCTGGCAGGCAGACAAACGCAGACGAACAAACAGACAAACAGGCAAACAAACAAACGACTTAAGTGCAAACAATTAAAAGACAAACAGCTCAATGCTGGCTCACACCCAAACACACAAACACACACAGGCCAACAAACACCCACACATACGGATGCCCAAACAAGGAATTCGCAGAAGTTGAATGTTTTTTGGGGCGCGACAGAGGAAAAAGTTCCTTCTGGCGGCTCAAAAGTCGAGCCATGACATCTGAGTCGGAGTTTTAACTTTCGGGGCTTCTCTTTTTTACACACTTTGCCGGCAGAGATTGTAAATGAGAAGTTTGGTTGAAAAGTTTGGGGGAATTCGAGATGGCGGTGTTATGGACAAGTGGTGAATTTATAGCGCACATATGTGTGATTTCGAATTTCATAGGAGAATATTTCTTGGAAATTGCTCATTAAATTAGAAAAACTTTGGTTTAAGAAAAAAATAGGATAAATCTGAAAAATTAAAATTATAGGTATATAAAAAATTAAAAATTCTGTTTCCCAAACACAAGGATTTCCAAAAGATTTATGGTATACCATAAATATACCACATTTCAAGTCCAAATTGATACCACATAATATCAAACTGATCATCGTTTCATATCCAGTTTTTTTTTTTGGGTGTTGTCAAGTGCTAAAAAAGTGTTTTTTGTGTAGAAAATATGCTTTGCATTTGAATGATAATGGCATTCCCCTTTCGCATATTTTCTCAAGCATCTTTGGAGGACATTCAGGCGTAATTTTCAGAGAATTTCAGCCTTTTGTTGTATTAAAAAACCACCTCATTTCACTGCATATATTAAGTGTGTAAAACGTGTCAGAATCTGGGACTGTCTTCCTTCTTTCGACTCGCTTCTTGTCTCCTCGGGCATGTCATTCAATCATTTCAAGAGGTGGAGCCGCATCACAACACATTCCTGGTAATAAAATGCCCGACAATCTGGCTCGTGCTGGAATTTGGAATTTTGATTTTTCAGGTAACGTCAACACGGGCGAAAAAGAAAAGTGAGAACCAGGACTGGGGGTGGGGCTAATCTCCCGGCGACCGCCAAACCGCACATTAGCTGGGGATGTGCTGGAAATGCTCTGCAAACATTTGGGCCTGACAGCGGCCAAAAAATCGTGCATTGACGATGATAACGTGATGGCCTGGCCCCAACTGACATCGTCCATCGTCCGTCGACTGTCGACCATTGGTCCCTCTGCATATTCACGCCGCATTAGCGCTCGGTGGCCAGCGTTCCGGGCCTGCAAAACCGGACACAGAGCGGCGCATTTGGGTTTTGGGGTTGGGGGCTCGGGTTTTGGGTTTTTGGGTTGTTCGAGTCTGCAGCTTGTGGTTCCCCCGAGCCAACGCTGCTGCTCCGCCTCGGTTGATGCTTTTGACACGATCTACTGATTTCCGGGACGGGACGGGATGGGAGGCTCTCGGTTTCGGACGCCTCTGCCAACTTGCGGGCTAAACGTATGCTAATCGGCTTGTTTGGCTCAGGTGGGGCACAGGCACAGGCACTCAGATGCAGGTGATTTTGCTGTGAAATGCATCAAATGTCTGCGGCGAGGAGCCAGCGAATGGCAATCATATCAGTACCGAGCAGAAGGAAAGCAGGATTTATTTACTTATTTACTCATTTTCATTTTAATTAAAATTTCCACCCTCTTAAAAAAAATTGCTTAAATAAATACATAAAAACGTAATTATATTTCCCTAATAATTTAAATTAATTACATTTATTATTTAATTATTTACTTTAGTTTTAATAATCACTTCTTATTTATATTTATTACTTATTACATTTAAATTTCAATTAAATAGCAACCAAACATTTAACCGCAAACTTTTCACGGCATTGTGTGTGGGTGTGGAAGCAAAGTTGTACCACCTCTCACAATCTGACGAGCGGTTGAAATAATATCTTTTATTAGCATAATGAAGTCATAAACAGTGCAGCAGTTAACCCGCAAAGTCAACAAGTCAACAGCACCAGATAAAATCATCAGTCGCCCACATTAACTTCAATTCGCTCCCTCGCACACGCAGCTCTGTACTCCTGCAACCCTGTATCCTTGCATCCTTGCACTGCTTCTACGCCCGATAAGCGATCGCAGAGAAGAAAAAAAAAGGGAGAGGGAGCGCCATTCAACCCATTTACATGCAGCGCAAGCAGGGCGGAAACGGAAGTGGAAGTGCCGAGGCAGCTCTGAAATAATATCAAAAATGGCTGCCGGAGGCGGCAACAAAAAGTTGCAGCTGGTCACAAATCATCTTAGGAGCTACGTGCTGCAGCCGATGCCAGTGTTGTAAAATGCTAACGAGCCCCGGCAACCTTTGTTGTCCTGCCCCGCCTTCGTCCTTCCTCCTTCATCATCCTCCTCCACCATCATCATCATCATCATCGTCGTCGTTGTCGCCGATGTCGTCGCTTTGAGTGACTTTGGCATGAATGCGGAAGGTGGCCGGCAACTAATTTAGCTGCCTTTGCGAAGTCAGCGGCATTTCATTTCCCGGGATTATCCACGGGGTGTGTTCTTGGTAAGGGACTCTCAAATGCAACTTTCGGTGCGGGTACATAGGTCGTTGATAAAATCCCAGAAATGGGGAAAATTAAGGTCGAATTTTTTTTTGGCAACATATTCCATAAACAAAATATATTTAAATAAAATATAATACTTAAGTCATTTAAATCAATGGGTTTATTCTTCTTAATCGTATCTTCATCATCTTTATATATCATTTTAATTTGTTAATATATATTATTGATTTTAAATAGCAATGGACTATCCATTATAACGAGATTAAATTTAAAAGAAATTTAAAATGTAGGTAATAAAATATTTTTCTGGAAGCAAACAATTGAATATGAAAACATGACTTTTCTTAAAAGTTAATTTATATTTTATCTTCAGTGATGAGTAACTTTACTTGTTTATTTAATTGTATTTTATTGCCATTACATAAGGCTCATAAAATGTATTTCAGAACTGAACTTTCACCTTTTAGAGAAAGTGTTTACCGGAATCCCGTGGCAAGAACAGCGTCTACATCTCAGTTTCAGCGAGCAGCAGCTGCTGGCACCTGTGAGCAGCTCAGCTCGGGCAGCAGTTGCAGGCTGCAACTATAAAATACCAATTTACTCCGCATGCAGTTAGTATACTTTCTTGGCAACGAGACGAGGCCCGGTCCCCCCTACCCCTCTATACCGATTCCGAATCCGGCTGGCATTCCCTTTGGCTCTTGCCCTGGAATCTAGAATCTGGAGGGGATGTTGATGCTGGGGGGAGGGCACCAGAGGGTACCGAGTGTGTGCGGATGGGTTTTTCGCTCTGCTCTCTGGGCTTTCTTTTAGCCGGAGCCATTTTATGTATTTTTATGGTAGGTTGCAGCCACTGACGCTGCTGCCGCTTGGCCCGGAAAGCGGAAACCGAAAATTGCTACTTATTATGTTACTAACTTTGTGTTGCCGCCACCGCTCGACTCCTTCTGCGCTGTCCCAGAAACTCCTTGTGTGTGTGGATGTGGAGCTATGGAGCTAGGCAGCCCGTTGTTGGCTGGTGTGATAATGTCAGGTTTTGTTAAAATTAAATTGCATGTCTTGCTGCGTTGAAGTTAAATTATGGCCTCCCAGGGTCGAAGGTGTGGCATTCAACTTTACATCTCCAACTGGGAATAGTTTCACGAAAACTTTTTCACCTCGAATGGCAGTGGCAGTGGCATTCAACTTTAAACGGCCCATAGAATGAAAATGTACGCTCAAAAATTTCAAACAATTTTTTAAAGCCTCACGTTGACTATTTTTTTTCGTTTTTTTGGGACATTTTCAGATTTCTTTTCCGCAGTTTCACAGCGGGGCGCAGCACAGAAATATAACATTTTTTGCGTTTCACCGCAAACAGTATGCAACAGATTTTTTCTTAGCCACATGGTGCCAGAACAAAAACAGTCGCCCATTTTTGCGAAGCGCGCGCTCCAGCGCCAAAATGTATGCAATGCTTCTTTTTACTAGCCTTTTTCCTCTTTTTTTTAGTTGACTGCGATAACCACACGCTGTGATTTTTACCGGCATTACGAAATATTAACAGCATACAGCAAACATAAGAAAAGCGATATTTCCTTTTTAAGACGGCCTCCGGCTGAGGGAGAGTGGAAAATTTGAGTAATGGCTGTTTGATGCCCAAGAGACTGGCTTTGTGGTAATGGACTTGTCTTGCAAATTTCTCTGCGTTGCAAATTTAAAGTTCGAATTACTTGTGGTGAAACACAGCAGTTAGAATTTGTTTTAAGTGATTCTGAAGAAGAAGACAACTTTCGGGTAGACAAAGAAAACTTTATATCTGTAATTAATAACAGAAAATGGACTTGGGTGGATAGAAAATATCAAATTTTAGCAAATTCCACTCGACAAAATTATTGAGGAGTTGTGTGAGTCACAATATTAATTCGTAAACAAAATCGTCGTTTAAAGATAAAAGGAATTAAGATAAACGAATTACTTCCATATATTCATGCATTTAAATAATATTTTAGATATGTTCTGTAAAGTTCACTATACAACTAAACACTGATGAGAAAATCTTGCTTATTTGCTCAACAATTAAAATGCAACCGATCCATCATCGACTGTCCTTGACCTTATTAAAAGGAAAACCTCTTGGGAATCCATTTGGGAATGTTTTCCTCAACCCCTTAACCCTTTGGAAGTGGCAGCTTTGGCCAACATGAGCAACAACACGTTCTAGGGCAATAAATCTTGGCCGACGAGTATTTTGCACGTATGCGGAAGGATGGCAAACGCAGGAGAGAATTCAAGACAGACAGGAGACATGTCGCATTCCTTGGCAGTTACTTATTTTTTTTAGTGTATCGCTGTGACCTTTGACCAGCTCAGAAGTAGTAGACAAATATGGCAGCTACAATGCAAAACGGAAAATGTCCTCAATGAGCCATAACGTTTTCCATTTTCAATTGGAAACTCGAAATTCCAGCACGCCATCCGCATTTCGCTTTGTAATTTATTGGCTTCCCAACCGAATCGTTGCACATGTATATTCTGTATATTCCGTGTACTCCGAACACCCCTAGCAATCGGGGATCGGGCCAAACTGTCCCTATATTTGCGCCGCTCCAAGGAAGGCAAACATTAACGAATGTTCAACCACCTCCGTATCAATATCAGCCCGCTTTCCCCTTTCTCTTTTCCCCTTTCTCCTTGCCCATTTCCCGGGCGTGTATCTCTAAATTGAGTACGTGTTGTTCTAGCTGTTGAACGTGTTTTGGTAAGTACTTGGGCCAACATCACATCACACTCACGTGTGTGTGTGTGGGGTGTGTGCCGGGAAGTTGGCAACATATTTCTTTCAGTTATATGGATTTCCAAACGTGTCTGATTGCCCTCTAATGGCATTTTATTGCATTTATTAAAAAGAACTTAAGACCTCCGGGGCTAATGCCGAAATCCGCAAATTAGATGCTTGAATGGCATTGTTTTAAAAGGCCCCCCAAACACCCAAGGCGCAAAAAATAAGTAGCAATTCTAAATTAGGCTTAAGTGTAAGCCATAAGATAAGAATGAATATAAATATAGGTAGAATAAATTATTTGTTTGCATTATGTGAGTTAAATGATAAGAATTAATTTCTATTTTAATCTGTGGCTTATTTTAACATTTACATCTTTACAGATTTTTTAAAAAGGTAAATGCAATTTCGGTATGCTTATTATAACCCTGCAGGAAACGGAATCAGTTTTGGACTATTAAAATACTAGTTGGGTCAAGAAGGTTAACTAGTTCAAGTTATGTCCATTTCCTTGTAACGAAGTGGTCCATTTTTCATATGCTTGTCGTCGGAAACAACTAGTCCATTTGCTACTAGTTTTGCACTAGTGACTGTTAACCAATTTATAGTTACAGCTGTTAAACTACACTCAAAAAAATATTTTCACAAAAAAATTAAAAATAATCTCTAAACCATCAAGTGATTGAATTTCACTAGTACTTGACGATGCCTAACTTGAGTATCCTAATTTAGTATCCAATTAATGGGCGCGGTACAGTAAATGATAATTAAATGGAATTAAAACAAACTTACTTTTTTTGAGGCAAGTCGCCCTCTCTAGGACTTGAACCCGGGACCTTTGGATTTGTAGACACACTAACTGATTGAGCCATACACGCATCACATTTTGTATTGCCCTAACAAGGTTTATGAATTTTAGTGTGACATAATTCAAAAACAGTGATTTTTCACATATATATTGCCTCGGACAGATTAAACAAAGTTTAAAATAAAACTAAAGCATCACCTAGCAAAGAAAAAACAAAAAAAAATGTACAGAGACTGGGGATTGAACCGAGGACCTCGAGTGTTTGATTTGTTTATTGTTAAATTTCCCCAAGACATTTACCGTCTAGGCTATATTTTTGGATCATATGTGTTTCATTTGCAACTAGTTAAATTCCAGTTGCCTTTTAACTAGACCCTAACATGTATTTGTTCTACCAGTTAAATATTTTTATGGTTTTTTTTTGTCCGAAAGGTACTAGTCCGAGACAAGTTTATTTTTTACTAGTTTTGTATTAATCATTTTTTCGACTAGCACAAATTTTCTAGACCCTATGTAGTCCAAATGCATTCAGACAAATTCCGGTTGCTTTATATTAGTTATTTAACTAGTTGTTTTTCAGACTAGTTCGCATTTTTCCTGCAGGGAAGTTATCGAAATGTAGAAGAAATTTTTGAAATTGCACCGTTAATTAAAAAGTTATAATCAAATCATGGAATGGCAGCAGTACAATCAGTTGATTTACTGCTAGCATAACTTCTCGCACTCCTAAAGCGTTGTTTTTTGTTTCTCTATCCATTATCCATTACATTATTATGTAAAGAGATTGACGTTATTGGGATACAATTAGCAAAAGATTTTTGGTTATGTCAACATGACATGTTTTATTCACACATTTAAGCACTTGTAAATTTTGATAAATTCAGACAGCGGTTATAAAACCTCAATTGATTTAAAACACTCAATTTAGAGATCCCCTGTCAAATTCGTAACACTCCACAATTTAGACACCTCCAAAAGGGGGTCCATTTAGGATGTGGCGGAACCACTTAGAGTATTCGCCGATGGATAATGCGATCGCATCAGCATGCAGCGCTCCCGATCGATGAACAGGCTGCGCCTCTTTAGCATTATTTCCCGTTCAAGCCGAGCCCTTGAGCTGACCAGATCCGTCTTGACCCGCTCCGCCTCCTCCAGTTCGTGGAGCAGAGCCGAAACGCTGCTCTGGATGGTGTGCACTCCGTCGATGAGCTCCTGCTGAGCCAAATCCCGGCAGTTCTCCACATTGGGCCGATAGCTGCGGTTGTCCATGCGCGTTTGGGCCACCTTCATGGAGGCGTCGAAGGAGGCAATGCGTCGCTTCATCTGCTCAATGCGGTTCTCCACATCGGCCAGGCCCTGCAGGATTTGCTTTAGGTCATTCTCGAACCGCTGCACCGCCTCCTGGGTGCAATTGATCCTGGAAGTCAAAGCCTTCTCGACGACATCGGCCTGCGTGCGAATATCCCGAGCCGCATTCATCATCGTTGCGTTCAGCGTATTCCGCAGGGTCACCGACCTTAGGCGACACTTCTCACAATCGTCCAGGGTTTCCATGCTGAAGTGCTCCCAGTACTTCTCCGAAGCCTGCTCCGGTGGCTGTCTTACTGCTCCTGGTCTAAACATTATCGTCCTAGAGCAATTGTTCAGGCCCGTGTTCAGGGTATCAATCTCATACGCCTCCTTCTTGTCACTCCAATCGTATTCGAGTCGCTGCCGAGCCGTGCGATTCTCCACCTGCTGGGTGTTGAAGTCATCGAGGGTCTTCATCAACAGCCGTCGGATCTCGGCAATCAGGGCCAGCTCGTTGACCAGCTCCTCCTCCACCTGATCGCGAACCAATTCGGTATCCGGCCTTGTAGCCCTCTTTTCAATACACTCCTTGGCAATAGACTCGGGAACTCCGAGAACCACCATCGATTTCCTCAGCTTTATGCGCTCCACCTCCATGGTGGAAATCTCATCGGCCATTGCCTTGATGGCATTCTCCAGGGTGTTCTTCCACTTGCCAATCAGCTGCGAACGGATCCTCAGCTTGTCGGTGGTCTCATTCTGCGACTTGGCCACCAGGGCCGAGAGTCTCAGGAACTCGGTGGTCGAACTGAAGCGGTTTCTGTGGATTGGGAAAGGAAAATATGTTATGGAGCTTTAATCTCTAACTGCATCCCTACTTATCCGCCCTGCCCAGACTGCCGTTGACCACCTGCACCGTCTCGTGATTCCTTGTTCGCCACTCATTGGGACTATATCGCGTGATCGAGTAGCGATCCACAACGGGTCGTGTGCCTGTAATACCCGCCATGGGACTCCAGTCCACTTTGCCCGAGGCCCACGGCCCGATGGGACCCATGGGCATCAACTGGTCCTTGTGGGGCAATTCGTCACCTTGCTGGGGCAAATAGCATGGCGGATTTCGAAGGTCATCAGCTTCTGGATCCATTGCACGCTGAGAGAAAAGAATTGGTCATTAAAATATTACTTCGCAAAGTATAGACTTATTAAATGAGTCTTTCAATTAAGTGTATTTACTTTAACCTTGATATAAAGATATTTAATATCTTTAAGTATTTCTGTATGCACAGACAATTAAAATCGGGATCATTTCAATATTCACAAATTAATGTAAAATATATTAAAAAAATTATATTTCTAAATCTCTCGTTTGGGAATTCTTTCAAAATACATACAAGTACTATTTTTTTTGAATTTGGTATCAGTGTCGTTCCTCTACTTAATTTATTTCTTATAAATGTGGTTCCATCTTTTTGCTGAATGGTTTCCAGCAACCAATTTGAAACCAATTTCACCAAAATGTACTTACTATATTTTAAAATCTAATAAAGACTCACCGCAAACTGCACTTCCTCCATTTTCACCGGCCTCTGCGATTGTTTGTACTGCTCGGCCCGAATGTCGGCCATTTGCATCTGCTGCTGGTCGACGCCCGCCTGAAGGTCGCCCTGTAGCTTCTGGTGCTCATGGGCGGCACCCATGATATTCTGCACCAGGTGCTGCTGCGCGGCCTCATCGGGGTGAGGGGTCAGGGCCACGAGGGCGGGCTGCGGCGGCTTCTTCAGGCGGTGGGAGGGCGGCTCCGTTGGCAGGGGACAAATCAGCGGAGCCGGACAAGCTGATCCGGGATTCAGCTCGATGGTCTTGCCCTTGCACTCGGCAATCGCCTCCGGCGACTTCTTCTCCAAGCAATTCATCGTCGGTTAACTTTTAAATAACTTGTAAAATTAACAAAAATCAGATGGAGTGTAAATCAAGTACGAATGTGTTTCGGTTGGTGTTTGGGGACAGACTGAAAACTGAAAATTTCGAACGATTGTTTGAAGGTCGCAAACAAGGAAAAAAGGTTGCTGGGGTGTTATGTTTGGGCTGTTGGCAACGGTTGCTCTATTGTATTATACATTTTATACAGATAAGATTTGTTAAAACATTTTCCAGCTTTTCAGAAATATTAAATATTTCTGTTTTAACTTTATTTTGAAACCATCAAGAAGTACAATAATATAAATACGAGAGAGCTTTAGATCTTTTTGTGTAACGTTGTACCCTTTGATAACTATAAATTTAGAGGGAAAAAGCCTAATTTCACTTGGCCATATTCTGGAAAAACATGATGGAGAACTCGAGGACATTGGTGGGCTTGTATCGCAGCAGATTGAGGACGTAGTCCTGCATAAAGTCGGCCAGCTGCGAGTTGCTGCTCAGATAGCTGGTGGCATTCTCGTAGTTGAGGGCCTTGAGTTCCCTAAATTTGCGGGCCAGCTGCTCGTTTTGGCGCCAACACAGCTCCAGTTTTGGAAGAATGGGTTCCTTTCGCTTTGGCGGCATGCAGGCGGCGTGTAGGAGGTAGTTGTAGCCCCGCCAGTAATGCAGGACAATGCGACCCTCGGGGGTCATGAAGGTCTCGGCCACATCCTGCAGCTCGTCGTTGAAGCACTGCTGGGTGAAGATCTGCACGACGTTCTTGTAGGTGCGATAAAAGATTCGCACTATCTTCCGCTCCTTGGACACAACCAGATTGCAGCGAAGGACGCGACCATAAAGGTTCATTGTGTAGTACTCGAATTGGCCCACAAAGTTATTGGCCACCAGGTGGCGCATTAGCAGCATTATCCCTCCATCCAGGACAAACACATGATCGCGATCTTTGATATCAATTCGAGCTTTGAAGCGCTGCACCTCCTCGTTGATCCTCGTCTCCCGAATGGCGGTGAGCATCAGATCGGCATGATTCCTTAGCTCCAAGGTCTTCTCCACCCGCGTATTGTCAATACGATCGAACTCCGATCTCTTCTCGCAGATCAGCAGGAACTTATCGTCGTATTTGCCCTTCAACTGATGGCCACACTCCACCACCCCCTTGCCCTTCTTCATCTTGCTGCTGCTGAAGATCACATAGCCATCGAAGGACTCCTCCACATTCAGACAGAACCGGCCAATCTGCTCCAGTTCGCGCTCGAAGAAGATCTTCAGGTTCTCGTTCAACTTGCAGTTCGTATTTCTCAGCTTCGAAATGAACAGCTGCTCCTTGAAGATCACCGCCTGTTTGGTGGGCAGGAACTGCTTCGGGTTGATGCCCCAGTCGCATTCCTTGAATTGATCATCCGAGGGCTCGATCGGCTGCAAAAGGGCCGAGATGATGCTCGACACGCTGATCTCGTCCTGGGCATCCAGCTTGTCCAGCTCCTCGCAGGCATCGTTGGCTGCCCTCTTCTTGTTCGGATCACGAAACTGGTCGAGGTCACAGGTCACGAAGAGCGGCGGATCCAGCTGATGTTCCTTTTCCTTGCCTTTGGCAGCTGCAGAAAACAGTTAGGAAGCAGTTAATTAATTAGAAAGTGAATCTTACCCATTCTTTGGATTTTTACAGAAAAATTTGCGTTAGGTTTATTTTAAATCAAATACAATTTTCTTTTTTCCCAGTTCATGTATGGTAGTGTCAAAAAAATGTTATTTAATTTACCATTTTAAGGAGGAACAAAATATTTACTGAAATATGAACACCTACTATAATAAATTGTACAAAAACACGTACTAAAAATTAATGAACCAATTTGATTTATTGCCTTTTCTGATCAGTTACCAATAATTTATATTTACTCTTTCGTTTTTTTTAAATTTAAATTAAAATAGTTTCAGCATCAGAAACCCCTTTTGCTCTGCTATTTAAGTTTCCTTTTATTTAAAATATCTCAAGGAAACCTACAGGAAATTTTAATTAAAGCCATTGAAATATTTCCTACATAATTTATACGACTCCATATACAAAACAATTGTTTCTTGTCGTTGTACTGGCCGAGAACTTGACTTGGCAATTAGTCGGAGCATCTAAGTAAGTAACGCTCCTCGGGAACATCTTCAAGTGAGCAACTCTGAAGAGGCCCCGAGGCGCATCAAAATTGGCGCTGCAGAAGGCGGAACAAGCAGAAGAATGCCTGACATGCTCCTCAACTAATTGCAAGGCCAACAGCTCTTCAGACGACTTAAAGAGCGACAAAGAGCATGTAACTTCTGCGACTGCCGGAGTTTGGGTTGTGACAAGTGTAAATAAGGACGAAAGGACGAAATAACTGTGTGTGTGTGCTGGTAGCTTCAATGGCGACTTACGGCGACTGTAAGCGAATGGCCAGCAAATAAAAGGGTCGCAGGACGCAGGACATGCTCATTGTTGTTGGCTCATTAAAAGGCAAGGAGCGTGTGCGAATATAAACAGTTAAAGGTGGCACGAAATAAGGACCGCTCACACACACACACGTATACGTGCCAGGATAAAAGGCGGCACAAAGGGTAAACAATAAATAAAATGACCGGCCTTCGAGGCCGAGCAATATTAAATTTGTTATTAAGCTTGTAATTATTTGCTGAGCCGGAAATGTAGGCATCTGCCTGCTGCCGCTCCCTCATTTTAACAACGCGAATTACGCCCGATGAAAATGAAAATATAAATAAATTATGCAAAAGACAAAGACAATGCGTTCGTTTTTTCTTTCAGCTTTCATTCCTTTCACTGCCTACCATTCAGGCTGGAGATCTCTTGTTGTCCGCTTATTTCACAGTCAAGTAAACTTTGAAAGAGAGGATACTCGAGAGGACAAAGGAGGTCCAAGGCCCTAAAGCAAGGACCGGGTCTTGAGTACTTTCCCTGCACTGAACAAAGTAATGCGATCGTCGAATAAAACTGATCATTAGAATGAAACCACACAAGGTTTTTAAATCTTTGTTTAAGGTGCCTAAAAGGATGCCACAATATATTTTAAATACTCCCTATACACTCCCTACTTTTAGACAATATTGCAGATTTTTAGACAAATCTTTATCTTATGAAAATAGTCTTTATTGTTAATAATTTTTTAATTGAAATTAAATATTTTATTTTCTTTGCTTTGAAAATATTTATTTTTCAAGAGGGAAAATGTTTTATAATTTCGTATCCTAACTTGGCTTAGCCCAAATTTATTGAAAGTAATTTATAGTAAAATCAAAAATTCTTTTGTACAATATATTCTCGCTGTGCTTTTATTTACGCTGGAATTCTCATTAATTTGTTATGCATTTCTCTCTACGCTACGCGTAAATTAACTACAATTGTTTCTGTGCGACGTCCACTTACATTTAATCTTTGTCTTCATCTCCACACACTTTTCATTCGTTTGGGCCATTCATTGCGCATTCATTTCAGGCCTCGTTCATTTCCTTTGCATTTGTTTTGCATTTCTCGTCATTGTTCGCCCTTTAACCTGACCAACTTCCCCTCCGCCCACAGCCCCACCCCCCTGAGTGCTAAAATAAATCAAATGTACGAGTGTGTGTGTGTAAGGCCAAAGAGGAACTGACACAAAAAAAGAGAAAACAGAAAAAAACAACTAAAAAAGCGAAAACAAATCTTAAATGAAAATTGTAACCGCTGCGGCTGTGCAAAAAGCCATTGGGAAACCGTTGGGAATGGGAAAAACTGACGGAGAGAGGGGAAAACTGTTGGTAATCTCCAGGCCCACATGTATCGGGCTTGTGGGTTTTGGATTGCGGATGGCGGATTGGGTGGCTTGGGTGGCGGTGGGGGCTTAAGGGTCAGTAATAAATGTCATGATATGAAATTTATTTACGCGCTGCGAAAAACCAAAGCAAAGGAATGCAATAACAACAGAGCCAAGGACCCGAGTACCAAGAACAAGAATCGGAATCGGAAGGACAATGCCGCAAATACTCATACACGCACACACACATACAAAAGCCTTGGCCAAATCGCCAAAGACAATTAAAATGGAATGCCAAAGAAGAATGCCGAAGGGCCAAAATGGATGATAGAAAACCTTGATTCAAACCGGCTATTGAGATGGGCAAATAATTGCTAAGCGCGGTGGAAAGCATTTTCAAAAATATTATCTGCACGTCATAAATATTATTTACTGGTAGGTACATAATCTTAAATAAATAAAAAATGGGTTTGTTTCGTAATAGTAATTACAAAATAATTATTTCCTTATTATTAAGATTCCTAAAATGCAAAATGATTTAAAAGTATAAATTGTTTAAAATTTATTTCAAGTAAATTTAAAGTAAATACCTAATTATAGGTACTTAACTTAATTTTAAAAACATTCTTCCTTTATTGAAGCAAAGGCATTTTGTATTAACACGCATCAGTCAGCTCACTCACACGAAATCATAGCCCTAATGCAAAAATGTTTAACCGGCTGAGATTTCCTTGACAACATCCTTCACTGACACACCTGCAATTATACAGGCGACACGCAACAAGAGGCGAACAAAGAAAAGCTCAGCAGCTTCAGTGCTGATAGCAAAGTAAATAATACAAATTCTCGCAATTTTTCTGTAATTAACACATCCCATTCAAACGAGAAAGGGGGGAATCCCCGTCACACATGCCATATATCATATATATCTCGTTTGTTTCGGACGAGAAAGTTGAGGGGGCAGAAAGGACTCCGGGTAGCGCTGCAGGCATGAAACCTGAACACCTGAACAGGTGAGAAGAGGGAGCTCTGGATGGGTGGAATTCGCTTAGGAGGGAATCCTCGACTCGGTTAACACATAAAGCACAAAAGTGTTGTCATCTCGCATCGCATTTTTATGAGCTGTTCATGTGAAAGGACATGCAAGCCATCTTCTTGTTATGTTAGTGTTTTGCTCATGTCAAGTTTAAGTGGCAGCACTCGGCATATAACATCTCACATCAAAATTGGCATGCTTATGGCGACTTAAGGGTTTTATCGTCTACCAGTAAATAAGCCTTAATTAGGTTATTAGGTGATCATTAAGAAAACAATTTTATTTTATGGCAAAATAAGTGTAATTTTAATAAATTAAATTACAAATCTTTAACCAAAAAAATATCCTTCTCATTACAAGACTAACAAAAAATATTTATAATTTATACGCATAAGTCAAAAGTTATAGAAATAAAAACAATTCAGAAAGCAAAGAAGAACCTTCACTTCGTTTCGACCATTTTCCGAACAACACAAAAACTTTATTATATAAAATGCAAATTATTTTTCAATTTGATTTCATTATACAGTTCCGGCGAGCATTATCAAGTACAGTCGTTTCTTGTTTTTCCCTTCTGCCATTTTGCATTGACAAGCAAACAAACCTCGAAAACTCGGCAAAAACTGCAATGCAAAAGAAAAACTTGAGGCAAGGTGTTGTATTGTTGGTGTTGTGGTAACAGGTGTGTTGGAAAAGCTGAAAAACAAGCTAAAAGCGCCGAGTGCACAGTCTGTTCGAAAAAGTTGATTGTTGTTTAGTTTTGTTTTATTTTACAATAATTTATTTTTTTTTTCTGTTCTCCCTTTTTTATTTCAAAGTTTTGCGCCGAACATTGCCCTATTTACATTGCATAATATTCCGAAAATATGTTAAAATGGCCGCATTGTTTATTGATTTTAAACTAGATGGGTAAAAAGTTTTATTTGTCTAGCAAAACTGGCTAGCAATAACCAAATGAAAACAAGTATTTGTGAAAAATTTCCATCCATTGTTTATGATAACCAGATGGCGAGCCAGATGTCGGGGTAAAATAACTACTCGAAAAAGAATGCATACTTTTTGAAGATTATTCACAAGACAGCGTCAATCAACTTAAAACTCTTTTAATTAGCTTAGCAACCTGTCTGTGGGGAAAAAATTGCCTTCATTAAAGGATAAGAAAAGGAAACAAAGGATATTTTATAGCCAATTAGCAAAATATGTAATTACATGAAAGGCAATCTTTGAAACTAATAATAAAGATGGATTTCAGTAAACATTTATATAATTTCAGTAATAAATATATGGAAAACTTAAACTTTACTTGCCACAAGGTCCACATGACTTTTTTTTCAGAGATTTCCTAAAATCCCATATGATCTACAAAAGATTTCTTTAACCTTAGCCAGTGGCTTTTATTATTCACAGAAGAGAGAAGCGATGAATAGCGAGTCTCCAATTAAACTCATAAATATGTACCCTTTCCATTCAGCTTGTTCGCCACCAAAGTTGTTTAAAAAACTGTTTGCAAAAGTGTAAAGTGAAAGCAAATATATTTGCAGGCGCATAAAAAAGCCATGAAAACTGGCGAGTGACATGTGAAAGGATGTGGATGTTGATGGGGATGTGGATGTGCCGGTAGGATAGCTATAGCTGGCAGGCAGTTGGGCGTAAACCACTCAAAGGCGCAAATAAATACACCGCCCGCATATAGAAAGGTGGGCGTGGCGGTAGGCGGCGAGGTCCTTTGTTTGCGCCCACTGTGTATATGTTTGTGTAGGCTCACGAATGCCCCTGAATGTGTGTGTTAATTTGCCAACAAAGACACGTACACACACGCAAACAGCATTTAAGAGATTTGTTAAAAGAGAAAGTTCGCACCTGAAAGACATCGCTGGTCTGAAGTGTTTACCTTGTCATTGCTATTAATTTGAGCGCGCTACATAATAGCTGTGTCAATATTTTTCAAACATTTTCTAAAAAGGTGCGAGTCCTTGAAAATATGCACGGGGAATCCAAAACGAGAATACTATGAATAAAACTTGACGGCTTACAGGTCATTAATAACTGGGTTTATGGTTGAAGCCAAGGGGTATCTCAAAATAATAATTTTTATAAAAATAAGTTGATCATATTTTTTATGAGAAGTAGAGCTTGAAAAAATATCTATAGTTTCCCATTTAATTTGTGTTTGTTATGGAAACGATATTTTCAAAATATCGAAAATATCGATCATTTTCAAGCTCCATTAAAAACTGTAACTGTGAACCTCTATAGAAATTTTGTGTCAACTTATTTCAACATCAGTTTGATCTAGTGTTCCCTGCTTTAGCAGACTTTCACTCTCCAATCTGAGAAATACTCAACAGGCAACAGAACAAGCAAATGCGCCTAAATTGCGTCTACACACAGCCCAAGCCTGCAGCGGGATAAAATCGCCCTGTTGGCAGGCAGGGCATATCAATCAACGTTCTGAAAAGGACTCCATTGTGCGTTAACAAGTGGCACGTTGTCGGATTGATACACAGGCTCAAAAAAGCGAGCGGAGGTATAGAAAAGCAGGGCAGGGCAGTGAGGTGCAGGGGACAGGCCAAAAACCGAAACCAAGCCAACCATGATGTATCTATAACGGAGCCTTGGCTTTTCCCAACGTTTTCCAAGCTTCAGCTTTTTGCCGAAGGATCTCTCCACAGCTCGCAGTCAACATACACGCAAAGAAAATATTAAAAGGATATGAAAAATAAGTAAAAACAAAGGGCTAGATTTCGAAATCGGGTTTAAAAACGTTCCTAACAAAATGGCAAATAAAAATAAATATATTATAGCTAAATAAAAATAGAATCACGAAAATAGATTTATTATTTAGTGAGTATTTTTTATCAATTTCAAAGGATTTCTGATTTATAAGTATATCTTTATCTAGAAATTTTCCTATATTACGTTTATTTTTTGTTTTTTTTTTAAGTGAACAGTTATGTTTGGCTGGATTTCGGGGTGATTTTTATTCCGTGTGTAGATGCCGGCTGCAGCTCAAACATCAACAGTTGCGCTGATACTTGCAGGTTCCTTCAGATGTTCAGATGTAGATGGAGCTGCAGCTATTCTCGTTTGGCGGAGTATGTCACCGACAACGTGGCCTGCACACACGAGTTTGGCAGGACAAAAGATGGCAGGGGGTTTGGATGGGATGGGGTGGGAATCCCGGGGATAGTGCTCGAACAAGTCATCAGCCATGTACAGGAAGTTAGTTAGGCGGGCCCAGATTCCCATCCGAGTGCCAGTCTCATTCCCAGTTGAGGCTCTGGCTCTGCCAAAATGTCACCAGCGACAAGTTGTTCAAACAGCAAATTACATGCAGCCTTAGAGCTGGCGCTTCTGTTGCGAAGGACGATCTGCCCTTAAAGTAGTCGGCTCCAGAGATTTTTTTGTGCAATTCCCCCAACGGTGGCGGCATTTTGAATATGCCTTCGTTTAGCATTTTCCACCTTTTTAGCCCAGCATTTGTATGTGTATGCATTTGGCTGCTATTGTTGGCGTTGATAATACATTTCGTACATATCTCGTGGCGCGCGAGTGTTACTTTTGGGCTTGTTGAGGCACAAAAGTGCACTCGGGTATTGAAACTCCAACAACTGATAGCAGGCGCAGCATACAAAGCAGCCAGGGGAAAAACAACTGGAGAAAAGATGAACAAACACGGGAAAAAAGGATGAACTACAGATACTCTTTGTAAAAATAATCACAAAAATAGACAAGAAAAATAATTTACTATGTTAGTTTATTAATTTAAATTTTATAAAATATTTTTTTTTTTTTATCTGTTTTATCCAGTAACATCACTTGAAATTTATATATCTTTTTAAACTAAAATAAAATAATTGACTGACCTAAATCTTAATAACTATTCCCCGGCACTTCTAATAAACAAAGATTAACCAGCTGCATAATGTTAAAAGTGGGACAGTGAGTCAGGGAAAATGGAAAATGCCAGCTACGAAAAAGGCGTGATAGGGAGAAAAACAACAAGTAACCCTTTGGGGAAGTCCTTGCTATACATATTCTCTAGCACAAGTTGCTGCCTGCTCTTTAAAATGAAACGTTTTTAGGAAAAATATCCGCTCCATTCATTCATCATCGTTTGCTGACTAATTGATTTAAGTTTCCTTTCGAACTCATTAGGTTCTCTAATGTCCCCAAAGTCGAGAGAATATATGAAAATCATTTTTACTATTTGTGCGCCAGCAAGGACATGTGAAAAGTTGACTCAAAAGTTTTTCGGATAATTGATTTGCATGGGGAATAACCCAATTTGGGAACACACAATCTCCAGCTTGATTGCAAATTCACTGGTAAGCGAAAGCACAGATTTGGCACAGAGATTCGAGGTGAGGGCATGGCTTTCCTAACAATAATCCTAGGATAATAAAATATTTCTAATAATCGTTTTTATTAAACATTTTGAAAACAAAACAAGGACAAGTGTAAACAACTGTCTGATAAATATTTAGCTTTATAAATCGATTTTTTAAATCCAAACTTTTAACTGTCCGCTGTGCACAACGCATTGCAAATAAACACATCATACATTTTTATTGCGAAAATTGTGTCAAACATTTCTGATAAGCATCAGGCCATGTACATCAGCAAAAAAAAACACGAGAATAATGGCACAAAAAAAGAGCAAATTGTCTACAAAATTTTTGACAGGCAATTTGCCTACACAGTCGTTTCTCCTCCTCCAAACGTTTCGCCTGTCCCTCCTCATTTCAGCTTTTGCTAACATTTGAAATAAGCAATTTTCACATATTTGTATGACAACATTTACGGCACACACTCAGACGAAACTGAAGCAACATTAAGCCATAAAAATAAATAGTTGGACGCAGAGAACGACGATACCGAGCAGTTATATTTGAAACGGAGTCAAGGCAACGCCCCATTTGGGAAATGGCGGGGCCTTAGGATGATATCCAACATACAAATGTGGGTACTGGACTTTTTAATGCTGATGAGGCTGACCTGACACCCCCCTCTTCTACTGCCGAGGAAAATGAAAATTGTTTAAAGGAAAGGCTGTAGAATTGTGACATATCCTGCATTGAAATAATAAATAATAACATAAATATTTAAAAAAACAAAGTGGGAGTGTGGTTCATTCTTAAATTTAATACTTTTATACTTTTGAACTTTTTATATAAAATTATTTTCATCCATCATTAGTAAACTTAAAACTTTGAGCTTTCCCTGTACTAAAATAGCAATAAACTCTATAAATACTTTATGCTCTGAACTAATAAGCAGACACCATCCGTTTTCTTAACTTCTTAAAACTTCATCAATTCTTTTGCGATATGAAAAGAATGAAGTCAAAATAAAAATCACAAAACAAACTTCTCGATATTGCAGACAAATTAAAAGTAAGCACTGCAAAGTTTCGAATAAAATATGTAGGAGTTGTAGAGCAAACTTACAGAAAATACAAGTAAAATGAACTTTAAAATAATCCCGTTCGGTCCGACAAGACAATTAATAATCGTCGGGGAATCGGGGAATGTAGGGGTAATGGAAAAGTGTTTGAGCTGGGATATATAAATGAACAGGCCATGTCAAAGTTGCACTCGGCGATGCCACTTGATAATTTTGTTTTGCTACCCGCTTAATCGCTCCCCCGAGAACAATGCATCCTAGTTTGGTCCTGGACGCTTCACGTCCAACGCCTCTGCCTCTTGAGCACCCGGCCATGTCGTCAGCATCACCGGATAACTGTCGAACGAATTGATATTGTTTACTTTTAATTAAAAACAATTTGCTTCGCTGGCTCCTAGCCACAGCACATTGAGCAGCTCTCCGACGAGGACACGAACTCACATCGACGGCTGACAGGAAGCGAGGGCCAAGCTTCAAACTGCAATCTCGAAGTGCACGGAGAAAAAATTAACAAAATAATATATTTATAATAATTTTAACAAGCATTAACACATCACGTAAGGTCTTAAAGTTTATATTATAAACAATCAAAAGGACAATCTAGAAAGGTTTTTCTAATAACTAATGAGCTTTTGTGTTTTTTCTGTGTGGATACTTGAACTTGACGATACTCCGATAACCGGTTTTTTTTTTTTGCTAATGGAAATTAAATTCTCTGTGGAAGAAGTTGCCTTTGATGGCATTTGCCGATGACTTTGCTTTGAAATTTCCATGTTATTGTTGCATTTCTTAGTGGTAATTTAAATAGAAGTCGATCAAGAAAAGAAGTTCATTTTAAATGCAGTTGTATAAAAAGTTTTCTTTAATTAAAAATTAAATTGAACAAAATTAAATGGATTAAAGTTATATAAAATTCTGCTGGAATATTTTGTTGGTGATCAAATAATTTGTAAAGCCGTCTAGCCTCCATAACATTTAAAAGACCCAACCTCTACTCCCTGAACACTGTCAAACAGAAATTCCGAACTCTACATATTTTATGTCCATTTCCCGCCGACTTCTAATTAAAAGCCCAACGCCAAGGCCTTAACCCTTTTTAAACGGCTCGAACACAAGTTTGCCCACCGAAAGTGTTTAGTTGTGAAAAAAATGTACTTAAGAATTTATGCCAAGAAAAGTTCTGTCGCCTTCAAAGTAATCCAAAGTCTTCGTGAGACTTAACCAAAAAAGTTACTGCTAGTTTTCGGCGGAGGCCTATCTCTTTAAAGTTTCACCTGCCCAGATAAAGTCGCAAACTTTTGCCTTCATTTCAAAATTAATTAAACGTTTAAGACTGGCACGGGGCGCCCAGCCACTCTTGAATAACCAAAGTTCGTGAAGATTTCGATTGGCGAAGGACAATGGCTACATTTAATTGGGGTTTTCGATAATAATTGGCCACAAGCGGCTTAAGGTGTGTTCACGAGTATTTTTGCCGAGCAACCTTAAGCTCTCAAACTGGAAAATTCAGCACAAAATTCAGCACACAATTGACATTGAGGTTCTTTGTGCGACTGGGACTTTGGTCAACTTATCGCTTACCAATGAAACTTTTTCGCAGACAGGTTGACTAAGAACAATACGTAGTACTTATAATTCTCTATAAGTTTATACTTACGTGGGTTCATATTTTCTCACCCTTCCCCGGGGAGTTTTCCTTTGTTTGTCGCAGCTTAAGCGGCTTAAACATTGAACTTGATTGTGTCTGCGTTGGCCGCAGTCTGCGATTGATATCGTTTCTGTCAGACTCATAAGCCAATAAATAGTAATAAATAAATATGACCAACGGCAGATGAATTTCAGTTACAGACCGATTGGGGATTAAGTGACGGAATATATAAAGCAATGGTTTCAATTAATCATAGTAAAAGGACTTCCCAGGACTTTTTATGTTTTTTTGGAAAAATATATTAATTTAGTTTAAAAATATTGTGATATTGTTATAATAATTAGTACTTAAAACAAATACCACATAAAGCCTCTAGCTGTCTGAAAACATATTTACGAAAGCCAATGTGCGACTAATTAGCTCGCTCTTGCAATATTCAGCTGACCGATAGCATAATAGGTATTATCGGGTAACTGAGCCAAATGTAACCATAAAATTAAACTGCCAGCTCAACGAAATATTCATACATGAACTCGACAATGCAGTTTGATTGATAAACCCCTGCATGGCTGAAAGTACATATAATGAAGTAACCAAACCCCTCAATTTCGGAACCCCCTGCAACCAATCGACAACACTTCATGCAATTTGCAGCAAATCAAACTAAACATCGTATGAGTGTTCTCGATATTGATGTTCCTGGCTGTGTATGCGTGCTCTGCAAATAGTTTGCGCTGATTTTAGCAGCAAAATAAATTGCAACAATTATGTATGGGATCGGTTTATGTATGGATTTCGGGAGAACTATGGGGAAAGTGGGAATAACCTACGGCAACTATCGGAAAACTGTTTCAAATAAATACAATGTAATTATTGAGCTATACAATGCACTAATACACGCACCCAGCCATTCACATACATATGCAATCAGGAATTTCGTAATTATATTTGGGAAGCTGTTAATCACAAAATGCGCGGCCTATGCAAATATCACATCCAGGTGAGCTGCAGCCTCGGACACAATCCACACTCTGAATAATTGATGCTCTTCGACCAGAGGCTAAGCAGAGTTTCTCGTGAGCTTTGGTATTTATTTAAGACTTATTAAGGAATATAACAAGATTTAAGAGCTAATCAACTGGGTTTTTAGACCTGCAAATCTGAGATAAATTTGTAAAATATTTTAATAATCAAAGTAATTCTTTTTTTATGTTTTTAACTTTTAATATATATTTTAGAATATATTTTTACTACATCGTAAATAGGGAAACCATATTTCGGCTGGGACATTTTTAACCCACAACCCTTGTGTTTGCATAAATATTTTATCACTTTATTATACGGACTTCAATACAGACTTTTGGCAGTTTAGCTGCGGCAATTTGCATACGGGACGCTAGTTCCAGTAGCTTGCATATTCGGAAATTAACCAAATATGCCGCTGATTTGTTGCAAACTCTGTTAATTTATTTGTTTATTGAATTTATACGGCATTCGAGGGCCACACACATATGGCAAAATAAGTGAGCGTATGCAAATTACGATGCCAACCTTTTATAGACATTTATTTCGTGTTTGCAGCTAGCGAGCCATTCATTTATTTGCCACTGGCCCCTGTCAGCATTGTGACAGCAGGCTTACACGCGTAAAAATTTTAATTAGAAAATCTGCAAAAATATATCAAACATTTTCACACATTTTTCGACAGCACAGCCCGTGCACAAATATGCCAATTGTTTGCTGCTTTTTGACAACGAGCCAATGGAATGTCCAAAATGCTGACAGATTATGGCCAATGATATTTATCACGAGAATATATTTGGGTTAATGAATACAAATGAGGTCAACCTATTTATGGGCAATAATTGCTAAAAAACTTATTTTAAACTTTTCCCACTCTTTTCACTTTCAAAAAAGATTTTATTCGAACAATAAGGGGCCACGTAACGCAACCCCTTTCACTCCTTGATTAACTCGATATCCTTGCCAATCATATCCGAAATTAATTGGCCAGGAATCCCCCGACACATTAGGACGATGAAGCGGTCTGCGACGAGTATTAGCCCCAGATGCCAAAAGGTGTGAATCGGCTATCATGAACGGACCTGCCACGCCCACTGCGAAATGCCTCCCCAGGGTGACGTATGGATAATATTGTTGATGCTCCTGCGCTGCTGCCACAAAATTCAATCAATATAATTGCAACACTTTAGCAAAGGACTCTGCCAGGATCACACACATAAATATAGCTACCCACACTGGCACACTCGGTAACTGTGTGAGTGTAACCAAGGCAAATTGCGTAAACAATGTAAAGCGTTTCAAATTTATACGTCGGCCCCAAAAACTTGCCCCAAAGGAACCGGCGACAACGGCAACTGATGACGAGCTAAAAAAGGAGTAAAAGGACCTAAACATAAACCTGTAAATGTTTCAGTGTGTATGTGTGTTTGGGCGGGGGTAAGTTTGTGTGGAAAGGTGTATCGACGGATGGTAAAAAGGGACGACATGCGTGTATTTTCGACTAGAAGTTTATGCACTTAATTAAGCCCCAGCTACTACAGTCCATATATGTGCTCCAGTGAAAGAGAAAGGTTCACTGGAAATAATCTTAGTTGGTAAATTTGATAAAGGAGACTTTTATCTGGTATTTTGTGGTATTTTTAAATTTTTGCCAAGCATTTCACAAGTTTATGAAAATTTTTTTTAGATTTCTCAAAGTTTACTACCAATTTAATTTTCTACTAGCAAATTTATAATTCATAAAAGAAAGGTAAGATAAATCGTTTATTAAAATAATTCATTTTTCTAGAAATTTTAGTTTTTTTCAGTGTATACAGAATAGCAAAGGAGAAGTACACAAAACAACTATGTTGTGTGGAATGAAGACGGAGGATCTCAAGTACAGCCGCCGTAAGGTCCCTCGAGCAAAGTTCGCCATTTCGTCGGGTGGGCGGAAAATGTGTCGCTGAATTACTCAAAACTCGAACTCAACTTTTCACCCACCCACACAAACACACACGCACACGAATGGCGTGGAAAGGATGTGGAAAGTGCGGTGAACTTGTAGCCACAGCTGTGACTTTGAAAATACATTCAATCATTTTCCGAAAGTTTTCCCGGACATGTATTTTATTTATAGTTTTGCAGCTGAAAGAACTGCCCTTCTTCTTCCGCAGTTGTGAAACCAATTAAATATAAAATTATCAATCAACCATGCACAATATCTGCTTTGTTTACTTGAAAATAAGGTTAACTGACTAATTTGCTTAATGGTCCCAGGTCACGGTGCGCTTCACGCCTAATTAATACAACCAATTGGTATAATTTTTGTGGCTGTCAGCATTAAATTAATTTCATTAGCGAATAATAATTCTCGCAAAAATTAAAATGATCATTGCAAGTGTCACACCAACACGCGGGGTAAACAAACAACAAAAATTGGTTTTATTATGCAACAATATAAGGTAATTAGCAGGTCAAATAAATGGGAAATTAAACAAATACGCATCGAGTGCAAAAAAATAACTTGATCTAAGCTGTCGGAAGCTTATGTGGTTCACTTGATGATATTTATAAAATATTATAACCATTTAAATATATCTTGGAGACTGTAAAACTAATGCTTAGTCAGTTAATCTTTCAAAATAGTAGGCAATGCTTTTGGTATGACATTTATTAAATAACTGTATAATATTATTCATTAACAGTACTATTCAATTTAAGGCTAATGAAGTAACATTAAGTAAGCAAGCCAATTAATGCGAATGAATTTACAATAATTTGGTCTCGACACAAGGAATCTACATTTCGTTATTATTAAAAAAATAATTCTAATGAAGTTTTTAGATTCTGTATGCACCTTATTACATTTGCTCGCTCAGCGCTTTTCCCATGAAATCCCCTGTTGCTGATTAGAGAAAGCGAATCTCACGTACGGCGAGAGCATTCGCCTTGAACCCTCTACGAAAGTGCTGCTGCTGCCAGTGTTATTATTTCCTTATTCTTATATAAATCCATTTGAAATGCAACTTTTGCGCTAACGCATAAATCTTCAGCACAAATTGCAAACAGGGAGGAGGATCTGGAGGGAAGGCAGCAAAGCGTAGCTGCGAAGCAGTCAAAGCATGTGTTGTGCCACTCCACATATAGAGCACATATAGATATGGATGTGTACTATATAAAAGTGTGTATCCAGATGCTTGTTTGTATATATATTGTCGCAACATCAGTCAGGATTAGTTGTAGAAGTTTCCCAGTACCAGGACTAGTGGCCCCGGTCCCCCCATCCCCCCCATCTTGTTTGCCATGCTGTAACCGTCACGCAGAACGCTCCAGCATGCTGCCAGCTGTACCGCCCATCGCCCACTTACCACCCCAAAAACATCCGCCCAACCACCCACCTCACAGCCGCTGCTGTTAGCCTTGTCCTTGTGTTGTGTCTTGTCTTGTTGAAGTTTTCTGCACCGACGTTGTTGTAATTGGCTTTGGCTGTTTGTCTTGTCTATTCCCTCCGAAAGTGTGTGCCTGTGCCTGGAAAGTTGCTCCCGTTTTGTTTGCCTAACTCATTCTCGTTGAAAAGGCCAGGGGAATTAGTTAAGCAATTGCGCCGAAAGTTCCACCAAATGTAAAATTGTAATGTTCCACATAAGCCCGATTCAGAGGCATTTATAATTAGCTTCTCCTTGGAATACTCATCTAATTTTTTTGGTATTTTTGTAATTTTCTAGAAAAATATTAAGACCAGGTTTGTTAAATTAAATCCTTTATTTTATTTATTTTTCTATGGCCACATTTCACATTAAAGGGCATAGCAGACTTACCTAGGGAAAACGGCCCCCAGCGATTTTTAAAAATTTTGAATCAGCGATGGTAGATAATTAGAAGGAGAATATGGAAACCAATTTTCAAAGCTATTGGACATTTGGCTGAGGAGTAATCGTCTGCAATCCAAAAATGTATTTAAGCTTATATCTGACCAACGGAAACGCTTAACTGAAAATTAGTGATGAGAAATCAAAGGGATAAGAAATAGGTCCTCGCTAAAGAAGCTTGGAATTTTTAAGACTTTTTAAAAGTGCAGAAAACCGCGATTAAAATTTTCAAAAAAATCTTTGACCACTTTCACGTTTTGGCAACACCACCAATTTTTTACAGCTCCTGTGTCTTTTAACCATTGAATTAATAAAATAAAATCATAATTTTATAGGTGGTGCAACAGTGTCAAAGAAAGAAAAAACTAGATTTCAAGTAGTTTTGTGGGACTTTTTCTACAACCCGGCCACCCCAGTTTTTTTTTTTAAGTTTTTGAAGTGCACAGTACCAACTTGATTGCAAAGCCCATTGCTTCCAATATTTATTCTCACACCTATTTTGGCACTATCATCACTCTTTTGCCGTATTTTGGCGTTAGAAAGAAAACACGAAATCAATTTTATCTTTCGAGCAGAAAGCACGATTTGCATAATTCAAAAGCAGAAGTATCTGTCTTTTCATGGCCGATTACGAGATAAAAAAATAATGCTTTCAGACCATAGATGTCCATAGATGTTCAGACAATTTTTTAAGTCCAAAAGTAGGATTTCGGCCAATAGGTAAATTTAAAAAATACCATTTTATCCCAATTCACTGGATTTAATGTGGGATCTCCGTTGAGGAATTCGCTATGAATTCTTTTCATTGACCTATTACTTTTTTCCAAAGCATATACAATTTTGTGTATTACATATTAAAAGCCTACTTTTGGACTTAAAAAATGGTATCGCTGGGTCATCAATGGTCTGAAAGCATTATTTTTTTATCTCGTAATCGGCCATGAAAAGACAGATATTTCTGCTTTTGAATTATGCAAATCGTGCTTTCTGCTCGAAAGATAAAATTGATTTCGTGTTTTCTTTCTAACGCCAAAATACGGCAAAAGAGTGATGATAGTGCCAAAATAGGTGTGAGAATAAATATTGGAAGCAATGGGCTTTGCAATCAAGTTGGTACTGTGCACTTCAAAAACTTAAAAAAAAAAACTGGGGTGGCCGGGTTGTAGAAAAAGTCCCACAAAACTACTTGAAATCTAGTTTTTCCTTTCTTTGACACTGTTGCACCACCTATAAAATTATGATTTTTTTTTATTAATTCAATGGTTAAAAGACACAGGAGCTGTAAAAAATTGGTGGTGTTGCTAAAACTTGAAAGTGGTCAAAAGTTTTTTTGAAAATTTTAATCGCGGTTTTCTGCACTTTTAAAAAGTCTTAAAAATTCCAAGCTTTTTTAGCGAGGACCTATTTCTTATCCCTTTGATTTCTCATCACTAATTTTCAGTTAAGCGTTTCCGTTGGTCAGATATAAGCTTAAATACATTTTTGGATTGCAGACGATTACTCCTCAGCCAAATGTCCAATAGCTTTGAAAATTGGTTTCCATATTCTCCTTCTAATTATCTACCATCGCTGATTCAAAATTTTTAAAAATCGCTGGGGGCCGTTTTCCCTAGGTAAGTCTGCTATGCCCTTTAATAATAAACACCAAAATAAAGTCCATGCTTGTGGGTCAAGATTTAAGCCAAAATCTAAACCAGCATGGAAACATAAGAATTAATTAGCTCACAAAGCTAGTTCATATAACACGAAGCGTTTGTCGCGCTCTCTCCGGCTAATTGTGGACTTGTGCGGGTCGTTTCATTGATTTATGGCTGCTAATTTCAACGCATGGCGTTCAAAGTATTAAATAATAAACTCTATCCCGCCAAGAGGCTCTCGATCCTGCTGTTTTCCCGCCACGACTCCGCCCCGAACATCATCCTCATCAGGAGCTCCCCGCTGAGCTGCAATGAGGCGCCATGGAATATGAGACTGTGTAGCACAAAAGGGGGCTTCCCCTTTGGCCGCCTGGCAGACTTTACAAGTGTTTCCCTTGGTTTTATGGGCCAGCTCAGAGCGGCGGGCGGGACATGCCCGTTTTCCTCTCGTTGTGTAATGAAATTAAAGGCGTAATGCAATACAGCTGGCAAAGTTTTTGCAGCGGTTATTTCCATGGGCTCTCGTTACTCCTCGCTCTTTTGCCTGCCAGTAGCCTTCGCAGCTCCTTCGCAGACAGGCATTAAATTTAATTAATATCTTCCGCTTTTTTAACAGACTGTGGTCTTCAAAAAATTTGATGCCATTAGCCGTTCTTTAATATTTTTGTGAAGCGAGTTTCAAAAATATATACAATTTTTAACTTGGTAAAGTAGGCTTTGGAATCGGTATTTTTCCCGTATAAATTGTATCTAGTTGGCCATGCTTTATTTTTCCATTATTCATAATCACTTTGAAATCACTTTCACAAACGGAAAAAGACGATACGTGAACAAGGAAATCAATATTGTATTCAATATGAATTCAAACGCCAAAACTTCACCACGCAATCCAGTCGAAAAGGGAAAGGACCGTAAGGACTTATCGAACCCCGAGGATTCTTCTATATCCACTGCCCAGCCGGCGGCAACATCAACACCTACTCATATGACCCGAAAAAGCACCAGGCTCATGGCTTTCAGGCGGGAAACCGCACCATCGGACTTGCGTAACTCCTCATTGGCAGACCGTGTTCCATCAACTTTTGGACATATCAAGGGCCGTAAGGCCATTCGAGCTCCCAGCACACCGAAGAAGGCTTCTCAGGCCCGGAACGTACCAAATACACCCAAAACACCGAAAAATGTACGTCAACCAAGGACCCCAAGAAGCGCCAAAACGCCTTTGGTTGGACGGGTACGAAAATTACTTAATATCAGAGGTCGCAAGCCGATTCGTGCTTCTAATACCCCTAAAAAGACAACCCAACCGTCTACACCAAAGACACCGAAAACCACCACAAAAAAACCACCAATGAAAACACCAACAATGGCTTCATATAACACTAAAATTTCATTACCTATGACCCCACCAATTGACTCACCAAGTGACTTACCAAAAGAATCGGAAATGGATTCACAGACTCCAACAACTTCAGAAATTAAATCACTAGTGAAATCACCAATGAAGATGCCACGAAAGTCATCAATTGACGATTTACCAACTTCATCAAATTCTAAATCATCAACAAATTCGCCATTAAACTCCGCAAGGAGTCCGTCATCAATTGAATCACCGACATACTCACCAATAATATCGACCAAAATTAGTTTACCGAAAAAGTCACCAAAATTAACGTCAATGAAGTCATCGATGAACTTACCACCAAAGGCAACATTTGAATCATCGATAAATGTGCCGACCAAGGCAGCCGTTAATTCATCAATGGAATCGCCAATAAAATCTTCAGTAAAATCAACAATTGGGTCACCAAACAATTTACCATCGAAATCACAAACTATATCGCCAAACAAAACGTTAACCAACTCACCAATAAGAACCGAAACATTGATGTCGCCAAATAAGCCAGCGGTGTCTCCCAAAGCACATGCCGCTCAACCAAATGTGTTTCAAGCAGATGACCCTCAAGAAGTTGTCCCTGAAGAAGGTGTCTCTCAAGGAGTTGCCCCTGAAGAGATTTGTTCTATTGCATCGC
This sequence comes from Drosophila takahashii, assembly GCF_030179915.1. NCBI lineage: Eukaryota > Metazoa > Arthropoda > Insecta > Diptera > Drosophilidae > Drosophila > Drosophila takahashii. Next base: position 11,465,980 of record NC_091678.1, on the reverse strand, counting down.
CGGACCTTCGTGTTGGGAGGAAGCGAAGCCTATCCCCAATTAAATCAACTTTGGAAAATAATGGAATCACTTTGGAATCGTCTCCAAAGCGATCTCGTTTCCATGTTTTTCAAGTCAACTTGGGATCTCCCTTTTCCATGACTCGTATCAAGAAAATCAAAACGGTAGCTGTAGATCAGGATTGTGACAATCTGGATGACGTTAATCAGGATAACAACGATCGGGATGACAATGACAAGGATGACGACAATCAGAATTACGATATTCAGGATGACGTTATTCAGGACAACAATGATCAGGGTGACTATAATCAGGATAACGACGATCAGGTGGCTAACGAGATGCCATTTAATGGAGACGGATTGCTTGAACTTCCTGCTGAACCAGAGGAACCTGCTGATCCCGAGGATCCTGTTGAACCCGAGGATCCCGAAATGGAACCGCGAATGGAATACGGTGAAACTTTTGACAAAACTATCATTGATCCAGAATCGAACACTTTTATGAATTGCGTTGTGATGTAAAGTCATCAAATTGAGTTTACTGTGCAACACAAATATATTTCAATTTATATTAGTTTATATTTTTTCGTTATTTTTATAAATAGGCCGAATAAAAACTTAATAATTTAAAACGAATGACCATAAATGTTTAGACATTAATTACAGAATGCGACAAAATGATGATCTAGTGCGTTTTCCCTTTCATATAAATCGTTCATTATTTTTAATTATTACTTTTTGTAATTGCATTTGTTTTTAGGTTATTTAGCGAGGGAAGATTATCATTAGGCTGCTGCAGGCCTTCACGAAATCCTAGGCACAAGCATGTTTATATAATCTACACTTTTGCAGACAATAAAGTTCTTTCAGCGCACTTTGTAAGCTGGCGAAATGCACAGAAATGGCATTATCACGTTGCACACAGCTAATTTGCAGGCAAAGGATGAGGAGGGCTTTATATATATAGTATAGTTATAGAGCGGCCAAAGAGAAAAGAAAACTGAATTATATTTGCACAATAAACTTGGCAGCCGCCGTCTCTCTATATTATTGTGCTCCCAGTTGTTTGTTTGTTTGTGATGGTGTTTGTGTGCTCACTGGTATCTGCGGGCAATAGTAATAAGATGCAAGCACGCCCAACATTTTTCCCTGCTTACCCACCGCATGGCACTGCGAAAAATATTGGTATTCAAATACTGTCAAATTTTTTTTTTAAATACAGTTTGCGAGTTAAGTTGACGTTCAGTCCATCTTATTCTGCTAATTTTCTGATAATAATTTCAAATTTCATTTAGATGTAGATCATTTTTTGATATCCCATTTTGCTCAGTGTTCTTAGAAAGTACAGGCGAAAAAAAGAGCAAGGACTGCGGTTCAATGGGTGAAACACTTTTTGGGGTGGGTCGGCTGGGTGCATATAAAGAAATTTGCATGGATTTTGAACGTAATAAGCGAAATGTGACTGCAAAATCCAATTTGTAATGAGAAAAGTAGTGCGAATTGTCTGTGTATCTGCGTTTGGATCTGTGTGTGTGAGGCAGCTACAAAAATATTGCAGCATATTTCTAGGCGTATTTATGGGTTGCGCTTAGTTTGCCGTCACATAGCGTGATGGCTGTTATAGGGAGGAGGGATGGGGAGGGTGCTAAGGGTTGGGAGGCGTGGCAGGGGCTGAGCGCGTGCTAAAATTATGCAATACAATTATGCGAGCAGGCCTGCAACTCGGTGTTTGCATGTGTGCAGCTGTGCCTGTATGTGTGCTCTGCGCCTCGAAACGTGACTTGTTTTTGGTAGGCTTACGCCGGGGATCCCCCAATTTGTTTGCGGCTGCTTCGTGGTGTTTTTCCTCGTTTTTTGCTTGCTATGGAACTACAAAGGGATTTGTTTTCACAACCATGGATAAGTTTTCGGACCCAAGTGCACAGCTGCACACTTGGGAATAAATAGATGATGCTTCCATTCCAGCTGCTTAGTTTTAAAACAATTCAATACAAAAAACATTGCTTTTTCACGATATTAGTATTTACAAAAGATTTTTAATTTAAAAATAAAAAAATATTCAAAATTTACGCGCCATTACTTATAATTAGTCTTAAAAGGATTCATTTTCTGCACATAAAGTCGACTTATTCCTAATATTTTTTCCGGGGTTAAAAAGGTTAAAATATGATTGACAGGATTACGCAGTATTAATTTTCCATCAAGATAATTTTCGATAATGCAATTTCCTCAGCCATTTTGTAGTGTCAGTTTAAAAATAATTTCCTTCACGCGCCTGAAAGTATGCTATAATTTACACGTAGCACAAACAACTGGCCAGGACCTATGGTTTTAATAAAAAGGACATGAAAAGGCCTTCCTGTTTACAATTCATAAGCAATTTCGGACTGGCGACAAGCCGAGGCTCCAGCTCCCATGTTGGGAAATCAACCTCTGCACCACACGATTTTTAATTATTTTGTTGCATTTTCATTTCAGTTCTGCGCTTTGTTTTGCTTGCCCAAATAAACAAGGTCCGTTGGTCGCCTGTTTTTCATGGGGAAAAAGGACACGAGCCTCTCAAGAATGGCTGTGTATTCTCTTTTGTGTAATTACAAAACGTGATTTTCTTTTTGTTTAGCTCTCTACTTTTTCCAGACAACGTTTTATGTTAATTTTTTGTCTGTCTTTCTTAGTTTAAATTATATAGAGGTCCTCGGTTGGTCAGTTTTGGTTTCCGTTTTTGTTTTTGTGTTTTTTTTTTTGGTGAGTGTATTGTTGCAGCTGCTATGTTTCAGAGGTGTCGTAAAATAAAAATTCATAAATATTTACTGCACGTTTTATTAGCTGCCACCGTGTTGATGCCGTTGGCCTCACCCTGAGGTAATTCAAAATCATTTAAATTTTCAAACCCTAGCAGAGGGTTAGTAAATGTTTTTTAAAAGTTCTAAGCGCTACCGTATTACCTAATATATTTTTGCCTTGATTAATCTATATTATTGAAGCAAAACTGTGAATATATCGAAAATATCGATATTTTTCAAGGTCTCCTAAGCACAGTGTAATATTGATTAAAATCGGAAGTTAATACAAGAAGTCTCACTTCATTTTAAATTTCTTTGTTATTTGTTAGTTTATGAAACTCTGGCATAGATTGCCGAAAAATTAAATATTTTGTTATAAACCAAATCTTTAGCTCAAGGATTCATGATGCTGAATCAATTTATTGGCGCCTTTGGTCATGGCTGTCAAATGGAAATCAATCATACGCACAGTGTACCCAGCGCAGACGGCATTTAACATATCCGGAGACACACGCTTAATGGAAGGTGAAAATCAAAACCCATTGAACCGCAAATGCGATGTCAAGCAATTTCATGCCAGCGGAAATCTTTCAAAGTTAATTTTCAACACACGAGCAAACAGAAGCGTCGAGACAGCTACTCACTTAGGAGCGAGAAAATTGTACGACTTCAACAGACTTCAAAGCGTCAATAAGCAGACAAATATGAGGTGGGTTTGAGGGGGCGGTGGGGCAGAGATGTTGGCCAGGTGGGCGTGTCCAATGGAAATGGTCCGGCTGTCTGGCAAACAAGCTGACTGATAACGGAAGCTGGCAATGCACGTGTTTACCTCTGGATATTTGCCGGCTCCCATGGAACAGGATGCCCTTGCCACCTCCCACTCCTCATCCTCCCGCCGTCTCTGCCTCTTTCTGTTTGTCCTGCTGCAGGACGATAATGACGACACAGAGGTGGGTGCGAGAGGGGCGGAGCGCGGGCTGAACCACCCCTCGCCCACCGCTGCTGATGTCACACATTCATGGTCATTTTGCTGAGTCAATCGTTTGAAAAATTTATGTTGCCTTCAAAAGCAAAATTTGCCATCACCGTCGTTTGATTCTCGGCATTTGGAACAAACACAGTGGTAAAAGCTTATTAAACTTGGTTTTTAGTTTTCACAATAATGGAAAATTATCTTTAAAGAATATTACTTATTATTACTTACTAAATTAAAAAATAGTTTTCAATGTTTTTTTTTCAGTTCCCAAAATAAACTGTTTACAATTAATTTAAGCTTGAAAATAATTCATTTATTTTTAAGTTTTAAGTAAATAAATGAAAACAAAAGGTTACGAAATTAATGATATAAATGGATCCACGATAATTATTTATTCCTCAAATCGTGTTGATTTTTAGACACTGTGCGACAACGAGACAGAAAGAGAGCGCGATAGAATGGGAAAGGAAGGGAGATAGTCAATAGATGCGGTTCATTTAACTTGACTGAATGTGCATCGGCTGCCAACCTGGCTCCATTCGCCTAGTCGCCTTGGCAGTCTGGTCGGATCGGGTTTCGGCCTTTTCGACCATAGCCCCAAACTGAATTCATGTTTATGAAGTGCTGATGTGTGTCTGATTTAATTGAAATTTGATGCACTTTTCAATGTCTGGCATCGAAGTAAGCAAAAGTGTTTCATTAGACTTCAGTCATGTTTAACCTCTTAATTATGGCACTTTGGGTGAGAACATTTGCTTAAAGTTGACTTGGAAACAGAAACAAATTGTGTTACTGGTTATTAGCTTGTACTTAGTACTTACAATTACAACTGTTTTTAAAAAATAATACACAGAGAAAATTATGCAAAGTTTTAGGTGCCGTTTTCATATAAAAACGTTTTAAAAATAAAAATGAAAACGATTTAATAACGCAAAGTAAAATACATTTGTATGAACGTTTTACTTTTTAAAATTTTTCACCCCTTATTTTGCACATAAAACTTTTGATAATTTTCTCTGTGTACACTAAAAAAAATTTAACTGGATTTTATTTTCTAAATGTGACTTTAATCATGACAATTAAATGATGATTCATTAGTGAGAACCTATTAATTAGTGTTTTCTAAAATTATAGTAAAAATTTGAACATTAAGTCAAGATCAATTAAATTATTTTAAATTATTTGTCAGCTTATACCACTTTAAAATTTAAATTACTATTTTCCAGGCGATCTCAGACAGTTTCTTCTAGCCCCCAATAAGTTACCATTTTAATGCGCTTAAAGCTGTCGCGGAACAGAAAAAAATAGATGTGGGCAGCCAAGTGTCAGCGACAGCCACAGGCGAAGCAAAACCTAAAAGTTGCCCACAAAACAACAGACCCGACTATCCACAACCCTTCAAGAATACCCTCTAACTTGGTAACAAAAAAATGTGCCGAGAAAGTAGGGGGGACAAAAAAGAGAAATAGGGGAAAACGGCGAGTAAAACTTAACAAGTTCACTTAGAAGAAATTAAGTTTTCAGCATTTATGTTAGGAAAACTGTAAAGAAAAACTTTCTTAATGAAGCGACGACAATGTGGTGAGCAATGAAGAAATGTTGAGAAAAAAATCGCACTACTGAAGCGCAAGAAGCGCACAAGTTTGCAATGAAAGCATACTAAATGAGGTCCCCCGATGGAGTCAAGAAAAGGGCTGGGGAAAAACTTTAAAGCTCATAACCATTTTATACGGCTAAAAGTTATAAAATAATTTAATTTAATTTTAATTTTATTTACGTTTTATTTGTATTTTAAATTCAAACTTAAATTGCGTTCAACAAATAAAATAATACAGAAGTTATAAATGAAAAATATTTGTAAAACCCATAAGGTAAGCTAAATTTGTTAGATAAATTTCTTAGACTTTTAATTTTACTTAAAATATATTTAATGTACCTTATAATCATTATAATTGTAATTACTTGTAAGTTTTATTTTATTTTTATTATTTTCGGTCCGTGATAAATACCTTAAGAATCCACATAAAATAAAATCAATTCTCTGAATCCTCCCAAAATATTACACAAAAAGTCTCACCTGATCTTTCCGCTCCCCTTGCACGTCCAATGTTTATTAATTATTTGCCAAGTGCTTTTGGATGGGGACCCATCAATCCATAGCACACCTAAAATTAACCTAATTTTTTACCCACTCAATGTTTTTTGGGGGATGTGCGAGAAATGGGTCTGAGTCGAAGAGGTTAGCGCACCGCCTTGTTTTCAAACTCTTGGCAATTTTTTACCTTCGTACCACACACGTACATACCTCTGGACCCCCGAGTATATTTGTGAGAGAAGCAGCCACAGTTGGAAAACTTTTGCCGTCGCTCCCTTTGGCCGCCGAGCAAAGCTGTTTTGGATGCTGTGGATAGCACCTTTTTCACTGCCTCCATTTTGCTGGGGAGAATTTACTCTCCCGAAGATAAATTATATAAGCATTTCCCAAAGGTTAACGTGATAAATTTCCGGCAGCGTAAGCAAAATATCCCACAGAAAAAACCCAAAGTCTGGCTTCGATCTTGCGGCCAACTTGCAGAAAAGGACTCGGCGCATATGTGTGTGTGTGCGGGAATGTGTGTCAGATAAATTGTTTATGTGTCTGTGGGGAAGCGATTAGTGTTAATGGGTTCCACCCCTCACAATCCAAGTTTCTTTTTAAAAAATGTGTGATTTTTGGCTTTATTTTTTCGCTGCGATATTGGATTCAAGTTTTCTTTTCAAACACTTGGACCACGGCGCGTATGAGCAATCGATAAGTGCAAACGGGGGAGCCGGAGGAGCAGTTGGACAGTTGGATAGACAGTCATATGGGAACCAGTCGTCGTTGGGATATATATTTTCAATTTCTTTTTCAGCAGAACGCACATAAAGTTTGCCCTAGCATTGCTGTGCTGAGATTGCAGCCGGGGCAGGGATTGCCATTGCCAGGACAACAGGCAGGACATTCCCAAAAGTGCCCTAGCCATTGTCATTGCATCGACTTTTGCTGGAGTTTCATGTTTAAATGTCAATTTCTCAACGAGCCAAAGTGACCAACGAGCAACCGACATCCAGTTGTTGCTGCTCCTCCTGCTCCTTCTGCTGCTCCTCCGAGTCCTTCTTTTTTCGCCTGTCCTTGCGCATTTCGCAGGCACAGCTGTAATGCATGTGGAGGCCATGGCATATATTTTTTAACGCCAGAATGTCGGTATGGTCGGAGTTATTTTTTCAATTACTTCATTGTTGATAGGAGAAGGCCATTGCAAGACAAGGAGGACGGTGAGAGTGGCTGGGATTGTGGTCAGTTTGGCTTTGCCATTGTTTACCCGACTCGATTAGACGTCCAAGGTGCTGTGATTTGTTGGACCAAGGATTTAGTTGAACAAATATTTAAAACTTATTCCTGGACTGTCATACGTAGTGAAAAGTGAGCTAACTTAAAGCTAAAAGTACTCGGAAAATTAACTTCATCAGAATATTTTCCAGAACTATTTTTATTTTGTCTTATTTTTAAATAATATTCCCATGACAGGACTCTCCGTTTCCCATAAACATCGAACAAAACCGGACAACCTAAACAACTCAATAAATCAACTGTCGACTGAGTAGCCTTTCCTGTCGCCAAAACAAAAAAAGATTGTAAACAGAACACACAAATGTCAATCCTTTCACTGGGTGGACGTGAATTGTAGGGGGGCTTGGCAATTAGTCCTCACTGAGTGGGCGGTGGTGGGTCAAAGGCTTAGTACTACTAATTTTCAATTTGCATGATACCCAGCCTACTGACGCCATCGATAGGCTGATGGGCCGAGCGGTGATCCCCATGACGACGATTACAACGGGCAAACGAAATATAAATAAGTTTGGCAATTTAATTGAAATGGGTCGACACTGCCGTGGGCCAAAAGCTCACGGAAACGGGCTATTTTGAATGAATTAAATGGCCGTCGAAAATCTTTATTTATAACAGCTGCGAGCTGCGAACTCCGCTGCCCTCGAACCCGCCAACCGAACCCCCACCGACCAAGATCCCAACTCTGTCTGCCGGCATCAGAAATATTAAATGAAACGGAGCAAATCCCATTGTCACCCGGTTTCGGGATTCGAAATTGGCAAATAATTGACAAGCTATTTGGGGCGTGTTGATTGGCAAAAACTAATGCCAGCAGGACGCTACTCTGAACAGCGAGAAATCGATATACATTTGACTGATGGACATCGTGTGGAGGGCCAGCCAAACAAAGGACATCGGACGGAATCGTTCTCTTTTTGCCTTACACTTTAATTTTTTCCATTTGCATTTATTTATTTGTATATATATTAAAAGTTATAAGAACAAATACCATATTTTTTTAAATACTTATGTAAATCACAAAATATTTTAAAAACTTTAAAAATTATTATTGGTTGTTAAAATACAAATTTTAGAAATATTTTGAAATTCCCTTTCACTCTTTAAGTCTTTATTTACAATTTATACCTTTAAAAATAAAATGCTAGAACAGAGTATAGTGTAATTAATACACAATTATTAAGTTTAACATTTTTTAAAAAATTTAGTTTAAGTATTTGATTCTTTTGGTAAGTTTCTGTTTATATTTTTTAAAACCTTTAAGCAATCTTTATCTGTATAAGGTATATTTTTCTTTTAACCCTGAAGATCTGAAAATCGTGAAACACGACTACAAAACCAATATACCCTAAGAAATGGGTATACAAAAAAAGAAGACGTGACAAGACCGCATGAAACAAAGTGACATTAAGCCATTTCAACGCAAAGGGGATTTGCCCTGCCTTCTGTTTCCAGTTTCTTTACTGATGGCTGATGGCTTTTTTTGGCCAATGCATCAGTATATATTCATATTAAACACATATTCGTATGTAGGGAGATCCGTGTACCTCCTGTGGATAAATCGGCCAATCCGCTGGTCACCACATGGAACCCTGTAGTCCATTGATGCGTTTCGTCTTGTTAAAATAATTGACAGGTGGCCATGGGCCGTGGGCTAGGGGTGGGAGCAATCTCTAAGAGGGCCTTACTGCCATTTATGACAATACGGGACAAATTGCGGGCATTGAAATTGATTGGCCAGCTGTCGGTAGGTAGGTGATTTAAATGCGGGCCTTACAGGTCGAGTATGTTAGTAAGTTAGGGTAATGTTGAATAGGACATTAGAAGACAATGTTAAATTGTCCATTTCTGTGAAACTTAAATTCCTTGTCTTTTTATAACCCGCTATCTTTAATTAGAATTAAATTAATTCAGCAATCAACGAGTATATATAAAATAAATATTTACCCAAATGGTTCGAAAAATTAAACTGTGGAAAGTCCTCAGGGCAGTGACATAAACTCTTAGACCGAAGCGAAGTCACCACAACAGCGAAATCAAATGTTTTCATTGAATTTCATTCGAGACGTGTTCATGCAATTTTAATTAGTTGGCTAGCTATAAATTATTCAGAGCCACGTCGTCCCAGGGTCAATGTAATGGATTTTCTCTCTGCCGTTTGATTTTCTTCCCCTACCTATTCTTTTGTTTTCTTGATAGATTGTGGAGAAATGGGAACTGAAGTATGTAGCTTAAACATGCTATAAGTTCTTCTAATGTATTTGTAAACTCTCTCTAATCGACACAATCATTGGGAATCAGTAGTTTTGGATGCCAATATTACATGGATACACTCGTTACTTAGTTCTGTTCAAAGAGTAAAGGCTTACTTTTGGAATTAGACATTTCAATTTCACCTCGACATTCACCCAGCTAATATTATAATTTGAACTGAGGAAAGCCCTGCCGCAGGCAGATTGGCCTCTCAACTTTTAATTGACTTGCCCAATGCGGAATGGCTCTGTGTGTACCTGTTGTGTGTTGATACCACAACTACCAGCTTCATATCCAGGCTTCTGACATGGGTCCGGTTGATACCCAGATTTCCAAGGAAACACCCAGAATAAATATAGTTTATAAATCAAGCACAAAAATATTCGCTACGGTTTTAAAAGCGAATCGAGATAAATCAATTTCTAATACTAAATACTATTCTACTCTGAAATGATCCATAAAATTAACCTAAAGCAATTAGAGAAACATAGAAATTTCAAAATAAACTTAAAACTCATCATAGCACACACACATAAAACACTTAAATAAATATATTAATTTCCTAAAAAGCCAAAAACTACTAACAATAATAAAACAAAATAATTTGCTAATTTAACTCTTTTCTCTGATTGCTATACATATATAAAATATTTTTTTTATTAAAAAACATTATTGTATTTACATTTTTTTCAAAGTGTAGCTGCGGTTTCCCTGCATGTGTGTAACTGTGCGTGTTTTATGCTTTTGCGCCCTGCGCCAACTTAAATGCTAACTTATGTTTAGATTTTGCCCAATCCCGGGGAGCAGAAAAAAGACGTTGCAGGATGGGAAGGAAGCTGGGGAAAAGGGCCAAAACAGCTAAGCCGGTTGCCACATTGTTTGCCCGGTTGTATTTCGGGGTTTTTGGCAACAGCAACTGCAACTGCTACTGCTACTGCCACTGCAACAACAGCAGGAGCAACATCAGCAGCAGTTGCTGCAGCAGCAGCAGCAGTCAAATTGCAAAAGTTTCTTGCTTTAAGCATAAAATATTTATGTCTGCATTTAGTTTAGTTTTTGGCTGGGTTTTTAGTTACTTTCCTTCCTTACTTTCCCAGCTCGAGGAAGACTTCTTTGTTGCAAGTTTGTCTGGCTGCAGTTTTATTAAAACGATTTTTGCCGGGTCAGAAAATGAGAACCCAAGGCGGCGGAAGTCATGGCCTAAAATGTTCAAAAATGCCTTATTCTTAATTAAATGGCTTGGAAGGCTACGACAAAGGAGGATTTCCTGTGCTCAATGGCGAATGCCAAATTGAAACTTCAATCAATGTTAATTAAGGTGAATAGAACTAAACTAAACTAAACTTCACTTTAGGCTAAATAGATGCATCGAATTTTTTAAGCAAATTGGTTTACCTTTGAAATTCCTTTGCTTCAGTGGAAAAATATTTTCACATCCATTTTCAGTTATAACCTAGATCATTACCTAAATATCACATTCAGCCAGGACTTATCACATCATTAATTAACTAAATGTATGCCAAATTTGTATATATAATAAACCAACCATTTTTCCATTACGCAACCAGAATAATAAATGCTTTTGGTTTCCTCCGCCATTGAAGAATTAATTGAATCTAATTCGACTTATTAATTAATAACTAATTGTGTGCCATAGTCACACATATATATTTATTCTTGTATTTCTATAAATTTACTGAGCTAAGAAGGTATTACAATATTTATTATAGAGGCATAAAATATTAATACTGAAATTATAAATATTTGTAGCTTTCATTGCCTTTGCCGTAAAAATTGTCTGCCCAAGCGATTAATTTACTTCCCACCAAATTTTTCAGGTCCTTGTGGTTTCCCCATCCCAGGCCGTTTGTCAAATCTATACTTTTTATTTCCTATTGTTCTTCGTTGTGGTGCTAGAGCAACTTTTACGTAAACAAATGATTTCTGTTTACACACTCATTTCTCAACATGTTACCTATTTAAACTTTTGTGGACAGGAAAATTTAATTAAAACCAAAACACAGCTGCTCCTCAAGTGAGCCGAAGCCCCAGTAAAATCAACAAAAGTGGAATATGAAGACGTGACCGGGTTGGGATGGGAAATCCGAGAAGAGCCCAGACACTCACAGCAATATTTTCAATTATAACTCAAGTTTATAACGGAAAACTTGTGAGTGAATTTTCAGGAGAGGGAAACAGGAAATCCAGGAGAGGAACGGGCTAAATAGAAAAGCTTTAAACGCATTTCGCTTAACAAGAGGGAAGAAAAAGTATGTACAAGATAGGAAACCGAAAACAATAAACTGTAAAATGAAAACTGTGCGAGCGAGATATTGAGACAAATAAAAAAAGAGAACTGGTTTCGAATTTCAGTTAATCTGAAGAGTTCGTTTTCCGGGTTCAAGGCAGAGCAGGAATTTCCATTGTGAAATAAATTTACTAAAACAAATCAAAACTTTTCATATAACTTTCCCATCAATCGAGAGTGAGCTGCGGGATGTGGGGCGGCTTGCATGCCGAGCAAATCGAAACAAAAAACTCAAAGAAGCCACAGCAAATTGTTGGATTGTGGATTTATAATAGTACTTTGCAGCTTTTTTGAGGGAAGCAAAACCATAAAGACGTAGCACAAATTTCAAGCTCAAGTTTAACCATCAGTATTTTGTCCTTGTACATTGTCCTATTTGAACAAGGTATTCGGGGTATATTGTGTTTTTTATAATGTTTAAGAAATGTTTATTAAATTATAAAAGTTAAGGCAAGCAACATAAAAAAACATATATTAACAAATTAATATTCGGAGTTCATAAAATACAAAGTTTTTGAGTTTCAAGAACCAAAAAGCTATACTTTATTATATGAAAATATAGGGCAAATATATATGCATAGTTTCTAAGGCGAGCTCAAGGTAGTACCTTTCAAACTGAGAAAAGATTTTATTTTTAAAAATGTATTATTTAATTATTTAAATATTAATGCAGATCATAAGCATGTAGTAAAAGATGGTAATTAAAAACCTTGTTTTAGGACTTCAATATTGGGTATACATTATGAGGTACCTGAAGGTCCTCTTACTTGCACCGTGCTCTACTTTATATTATTCATCATATGACTCAACGTTTTATGCGCTTAATTTTCAATAGGACCTTTTGAGGGGACTTTTGCGAGAAGAAGCTTCCTTCGAAATGAGCGCAGTTGACTGTGGGTGGGACAACAACTTCTTTGTGTTGATGACGTGTCAACTTTTGTGGAACTGCAAAGTTTGCGCAAAATGAAGCGACAAAGCGAAACCTTCACAGTGTAAAACGTAAAAAGAGAAAAGGTTACAAAAAGGAAAAAGAAACTGCACGATAAAGTTTTTTCCTTTACTTTAAATTGAATTAACTTGAGAGCAGACCAGAAGAGGGGGTACGATGCCCTTTACACCGGCGGAAAACTTACGATGATTTATTTGCTTCACATGGCAAAGTTGAGTGTCACTTTTTTCCTTTCATTTTGGTCGCCGTAAAAAGCGCTGTAAAAAGAGCTGAAAAACATTTACAAAAGTATGTGGGCCTCTGAAAAGTGGTGGTGGAATACTTTGTTGACCCTTGGTTACTATAACTGCTTAAGTAAATATGTTTTTTTACTCTTTTCTTTATTTAACCACGACTATCTTATTAATTAAATAATTAAATTGGCGAATCACGTTTTCAATTTTCTCTGTGTAGAATGCTAAATCTTCAGGACTTGTGTTCTCTGAAAATGCACATTTTTCTTTTGGCAAATTCAAAGCTATTTCAAAGCTTATTTCATCTTGCATATAAACCTAAAATCGATGCCGCTGCGTTGATAAAATTGTTCGATGGCATGCATTTCATGGCACAACCCAAAATAACGAGACCATAAAGAAATAGTTGCTGTCATTATTTATCAAACTAACCGTTTTGAGTCAAAAGCGTTTAGATATGCCATCTGCAACAGATCAATCTGGGCTGGCAGGAACTTTTGCCTCGGCCAGACAGTTTTCCGGCTTATCGGGGAAAACTAATTTGTTAAAATGCTGCCTGGCTTATTTGTCGTCGTCCTCGTTCGGGAAAAATTTTGAAGCTGATTCCGAAGACACTGACAAAATCCAAAATGCCATGCATCCATCATAGAGATGGGCGGACGGAGGGACGCACAGACTGCCGATGACTTTTGGCGTCTGCATTTTTCGGTTGGAAAAAAAGTAAGGCAAAATAAATTCCTGCAGCAGGGACGCAGTGTCGCCATCAACTTGACTTGCTCAAGTCGAGTAAACTGCAAGCCAAAAGCTTTGTGCACTTTTTTCTTCCTTTTTCACAGTCTCTACACAGCGTAATATTTCTGCAGGTCCCAGGGTATATCCTTGCTGAAATACAAAATATTTTGGTTTAAAAAATTATGTGAAAAACATGTCCAGCTTAATGGACTTAAAATATTAAATACGCTTATAATTATGAATAATATAATTATAATATAATTTTAAATATAAAGTTATGAAATAATAAAATACATTTAAATACATTTCATTTAAAACATACTTTAGCTTTAGTTATTTAAATATAAATTCTTTAAGTGTTTATTCATTTTTTAAATAATGTAATAGACATTTTTCTATGCTTTATGTCGAATTATTAAAAGGTATCTATATGTCGGAGTACTCAGCTACATTTTACTTTTTTCAGCTGCTACTTGCTTACGCTTTGAATGCTCGTTAGAGTTTTTTATGTTGTGTGCAAAGCTTATTTGAAGATCCTGTTTCTTCGTTCTCTTCTGTTTAATGCCAAAGCAATCGGGCCGTTACATATTATATTTTTAAGTGGCTCCGGGGGTCCCCGTGCACCACAACCAAATGCGGTGCGTTAATGGTTCATGCTACATTGCCCAGGCCAGGTCATGGTGGTTAAAGCCCAATGAGGTGTTGCCATGATTTAGTTGGCTTAGCTTACTTTAACATCCTGTGCTGGTCCTCGTTGTCCTTTTTGTTCTTGCGGTTGCATTTTGCGGTTTTGTTAGAGATGAATTCAAAGGAAGGGGTGTGCCTATTTACCTTTAAGTACTTGTAAATTATATCTGTTGGGCAATTTTAAATTTTTAGGTAATTTCATAGTTTTAATCATAAAGGTATTTTGATGAAATATGTGTCGTATTAATGTTATGGTAAGAGTTGAATAATAAGTATCTTAATCAGCTCTCTGCTGAATATTAAAAACACAAAAGACTTAAATAATAATTTCATATTCCCTGACGCACACCGCCGAACGAATAATTCATCACATCAGTCAAAGGGCAATCAAACCAGAACACATTTAATATTTATAAATACAAAACGTATACATTTTGCAAATGTAATCAACTATATATATTTTTTCCACGAACACGTGGAACTCGGACCATCAACAAATCTGAAAAGGCAACTTAAATTTTAACAACTTTGACCTTCGGCTTTGGTTATAATAAATTGTGGGAGTCGAGAAAAAGTTTCGGCGCTTGTCAGCGAATTATCTATGTGTTCGTTGTTCTGTAACCATGTATTTGAGTTTCCAGTGTTTTGAAAAACTTGCAACTGGCCAAAACCCGAAAAAACTTTTCCCTCCAGCAGACATATCACTCTCTGTTCGTGTGTGTGTGTACGAGTGTGTGCCAGTTTCCCAGTTTTGTTGTAATATATTGTGGTCAGTGGAGAGTTCCATCCTTCATCCCTCCATGTCCTTCGCCTGCACGGCCAGAAAAGTTTGCCAACAATGCCACATTAACACATTTGTTGAACGTATAATCAATTTGTAATTTGTAGCCGCAACAAATTCGTGGTATATAAGTCCACAACAAAAAGAAACGTTGGGGGAAAAGGAAAAAAGAGCAGGCGGAATCTTTCAATCCGGAAAATGGGAAACTTTCATGTCAACAAGAAACTCTCACAGAAGCCGATAAAACTGGTGTAAGATACAGTTGAACTTTATTCATAAGGGAATCTCAAAAGAGAAAGACCCAAAATCATCGTAGAAAAACTTATACAGTTTATTTTCGGTACGTTATAACTTAGAACCCACAAAAAAAAGAATATACAATTTGTACATAAATTGTAGCTTTTTTTAAAAAAACTTTTGGTCATATTATCATAATTAGGCTCTGCAATCGTTTTAATCAGTTAAAGTATGAAAAAACTAGCTGAAACCATAAACCGTTCCATCAAAATAAGAAAGCTATATTAAAAACTCAAATCAAAAGCACAACGAAATGGGAACATAATATTATTAATTTTCTATCAAAAACTTTTCACCTTCCCACAAACTTCATATACAACCCACCTCCATCACATTCAATTCTGTTTAATATTTCAATATGTTGACAGCGGCAGACTTTGACAAAGAATAAATATCCGATTCACAGATAACCTGTGACAACTTTACAAACTGATTTTCAAAAAAGTTTCATAATTTATATTGCTTTGTATGTCCGTGTGCAGAATTCATCGCACATTCGAGTGTATAAATTTGAACATTTTCGCTTTCACACTTTTTCCCACCCAAAGCGTGTGTTATGCAAATTGAGTGCAGCTGTTATCTCTTCGGCAGCCGCAAAAGAAAAAAAAATATATAAATAAAGAAAATAAAAAAAGGAGACGGGCGAAAACAGATAATGCTTGATAAATGTGTGTAGTCCCCATATGCAAACACCCACCTCCACCCAAGTCAATGGCCACCAGATGACAATCGGGATAAAGTATCCTCCTCCTCACATTTTCTTGACAACGTAAAGCGTCTTTTAACAGCCCGTTCTCACTCCACGCGTCCCTCTTTATATGCAAATTTACGAAAGGGTTAACTTTTGACTGAAGGTCAGTTGGCATTTTGTTCGACTTCGCCACAGTATATAATAGATTGTATATCATTTTTCTCCCATTCCGGGCTGTTCATTTTTAACGACAGAATTGATTGACATTTTGCACCCTCAAGGCGGCTGTATTCAATATTCCAAATAAACCGAAACGGAGATGAGTTTGTGTCGATAAAGCCCCTAAGCCATTTTTAGTTGATTTTTCTGGGCTTTTGTGTGTTATTTAAGAGCAATACTACATGAAAGGCGTAACTACCGATATAGGGAAATGCCATAAATATATTTCTAGACTATTATGAATTACTTACCAATATTTATGATTATATTATGAAATCAAACGAATGTAGAATATAAAATTCTAAAATACGTAAGAAATGTAAGTCTTTTGATTAAGCACTCTTTTATAATCCAAAACAAATGCGTGCAATAAAATCCTCCAGACATATCAATTGCTTTGATATTCCGTTCTGGTCCAGTATTCATTTAGTTACGGCCATTTCCTGCCTAAGCCCATAAACCAGGTCGGGAACCTGAAAACCTGGTCCAGAACAGAACAGACCTGAATAGAATCCAACCAAGGGCGAGGTGGACCACCTGTAAGCCGCTTGCCAATCGCTGACAGCCAACGCTTAACGTGAAAATCCCCTAAATCGCTCGGCCTGCAAACGAGTTTCGCCCTGGATCTGGCTCTAGCTTTAGCCTTGGCTATGGCTCTGTGTCCGCATCTGTAGCTGTATCTGTATCTGACCGGAACCCAATTGAATCGAGAACGAGACCAATGGAGTCGAGTTGCTCCTTTGGCGGACTTGAGGCTGCGCCATTTGGCTTTGTCTTGCCATCGACAGACCGGTAAACAAAAATGTTTTCATGGACACAACTAGGGGTATTAAGCTTACCTTGCAGGGAAAAATCGGTGGGTAGGGGCTGATATCTAACTCTCTCTGGGGTGTCATTAGCCTTGGTTGGTATAAATACCGTCTTCGCTGTTATTTGTTAGTCAGCGGCTAACCAATTGGTGAGTAATGTGTTTAGCTAGATTTATAGACTTAGGAATTACGGCTGCTAAATCATCCGTTACAGTAAAATTGTATTACGGCAATTTGAGCCCATGCATGTAAAAGGAATCTCCATTCCATTTTTGAAATAGATAAATCTACTTTTTTAAAGACTCTAAACTCTTAAAAAAATATATATGAACATATGTATCTTTTTAGTTGTATAAAGAGATTCTGAATACATTAATTGCAAAATATTTTACGAAAATATCACATTTACCTCGTATTTCCCATAGCGCTTTAGACACAATAATAAATTAATTCCCACCGATAGCCAAAGGAAATGTTTTCGTAAATTTGACCGAAAAAGCGAATTTCTAATTACACGCAACTTTTCGTTGAGCGCCGAAATGGAAATCGGTGAATGAAAATTGAGAAACGGCTAAAACGAAATGAAATCATCAACAAAAGCATAATTCAATTTTACGGCCCGTTGAACCCACTAATGAATTATCACACATAGTTCGATGGAACTATATGTGCAGATGTAGATATTTAGATTGGGCCATGCCAATCGCAAATACTTTTTCTGTTTTTATTGCATTTCCATTACATTTCATTGATTTTTGGATTTGGTGCATTCTGCATGCTGTTTGCCCGCGTTCGATGATCCTTTGCCATTTTCCGTCCTATTTCGTTTTCGTCATTTTTAGGCCCCTTCCCCCCATTTTTCATTCATTTAATGAGCAATTTTGATAACAGCCTGTCAAAATATTTGGAAAACTCGTCGAACTCGACGAGAAAGTCTTGTCAATTTTCGAGCTGAAAAAAATATGTTTGTGTGTATATGATTGACATGCTCAGTCCCCATATTGCAATGTACAAAATTATGAAGGTCACTCATTTAAAATTGCATATAAAAGGCAACAGACATACAAATACCCTTTTTTTAAATTTTTATATATTAAATTCTTGAGTGCTGTTTTTCAAATTATCTTGTTCACTCCATAGTATTTTTTTGGTTTAGACTTCAGTGCAATTTAAATTTTGAGTACAAGTAAACGATTTGCATCTGACAAACAAACTCGCAAATTGTAAATACTTTACTTTTTGTTTTATAGAACAGAGAGCCCAAAAAAGTACGCAAAAAAGTTATAAACAAATAATTGAAGTTGGAAACAATCTGATGTGAGGGTTTGGTTATAACTTCTCAGACGAAAAAAATATAATAAGAAAAAATATTTCAAGGCGTTGGTGCGAGGAAAAATATTAAAAATGTGTTACTAAACCGTGTTGATCAAATCTTCTATGACTGTATATTTGAAATTTTTAATTAATATATAACTTTAAGCAGAATTTGCATATCTTTGTCTTAAATTTTAATATTCAAATTGTATTTAATTTTTGACATTTAAGTAGCCTATTATTATTATTTCAATAATTTAAACCGTTCTCGGGTTTTTAAACCCTTTTCGGTATTCTTAAAATTAAGTCACTTTAAAGCCGTCTCGTCTCGAGTGGCCTAAAAAATGTTTAACGCAGCATTTAACCAACGGATGTGCCCACCACACCATCAACTCAATGCCCGGACAACCCAAAAAAAGGCCTACAAGGCCAATTGGCTAAGGGATGAAAAAAGGGTAACTGAAAAGGCCAGAAAGCAGCTTTGATGTTATTGCCGCAAATTAGCTAGAAATCTTTTGCCCACAGGTCACAGCTTCCCCTCTTCCACTCGACCACTTACCACTTTTCTACCCAGAATATTTTTGCCTTCAGCCTGTCCGATTATTTTTACCTATTGGTGTATACACCTGTGCGTAACAAATAGAAATTTGCCAGGAAAATAATTTAACTTCAATTGAGTGCGAGCATGTGCAGAATATCAAGTATACGTATTACCGGCTGTACATATAGCAAAAGCCAAACGCACATAAAAAGAAATACAAAGTTTTTGATTCCCCGACTTTGGCAGAGTCCATGCTCAAGTTAAAGCGGATTCCCATTTTGCTTCCCCATATTTCTGCTCCTCGTCGAATCGGGCACAAGAAGCAGCACATTTTTGCTGCTTCAATAGTTCAAATACTATTTTATGCTTAGTTGATTATTGACTGCAAGTGGAAATTTACTTTTGCTTCAACGGGAAAGAACGAGGAAGACAGAGCGACTCTCTCTGTTTTGGGTTAAGTCTGGCAGAACGTTAAAAATTGGCAGACGAGAGACTCTTGTTTGTTTTTCAACTTACACGGAAATTGTATTTTCGCCCAGGCCAGCACGGAGAAAAATATGAAAAATCTGACAAAACTGGAAAATAAATTGAGAGTGTCCTTACATATACTTTTACTATGTTTATGCTATGAATTTCATGAATTTTCGAATGCAAGAAATAAAAATATAACTTTTCTATTGAAGAGTTATTGAATTGACATTAGATATGTTATTTGACATTGATAAACTTTATGTAATTAGGTAGGCAAGCACAGATGCGAAGCTCAATCCTAAATTTGGGAACAAAATATTTTTTAATTAAAAAATATATATATACAAATTTTTCAGTCTAAATTCTAAAATTATCGTTACCATCTTTCTGTTCCTTTCTAACAATGCGAGTCTTTGTTTAAAGTGCGCCGCCTGAGTATCCCGTACTTTTGTGGCCAGTATGCATTGCTCTTTCGTAGCCTTCCTATTCAGGCCGGTTCCATTCCATTCCATTCCATCCCTAACTAACCGACACTTCAAACTCTCGCTTTCAATGCACTCTCCATGGAAATGCCGTCGTCGTACAATCTGGGTTAACGAAGGTTCCTTAGAAAGCCGTTTTTTTGGGTCACAAAAATATGGAATAGTGACTGGATGCCCTTAACTTTTCTAAGTTCATAGAAGCATAGTTTATACAAAAAGAAAAATTCATGTTTTCTTTCTCCTGAACAACCAATTTCCATTAACAAACTAACTAATCTTAAATTTTAAAACACAATTTTTACGTAATTTAATATTAATCATACTTGAAAAGTGTTTAAAACAAAATGTAATTTAAGACTGTATAAAAGTTATTAATAATATTCATCAATTCATTTAAGTCTCCTATTAAGAGTTTAGACGAAATGTAATCTTTTAAAAAAATATGCCATAATGGTTTCTGAGGTCAAGAGAAAATTGACTCGACTTTTGATTAAAAATATATATGCACTTTGTTGGAATGCAAGCTCTGTATTTGCAAACCGATAAGACCCGTAGCACAAACTTCTGAGAAGAGATAACGCTTTCAGCGATATAAAGGCGTGATTTGCAAGCCAGTCTCAGTTTTGAGCCCTCAGTACACCATGTCACTCTACTGGAAACTGAAAGTGCTTCTTGTGAGCTGTGTTCTTTTTAGTTCCAGCGATGCTGGAGGATCTTGTGGACCGAATAAGAAGTATGCCTGTGTACCAACGCAATTTTGTTCCGATGGTCGCAGCGTACAAACGAATTCAGCTGCCTACTATAATAGGCAGTGCTTCTCATTCGAGACTTGCTGCGATGTCAATAAGGTAAGTTCAAAGTATATAACAATTTTTAAAAAGATCATTCTAGAAATGCTAATAACTTACAGGTCGTTTTTGGAAAGCGTTACACTGGAGGACAATTTGTGGCCGGTCCATATGAACAAGGTGGAATTACCAGTGAGCCTCCCAGTAATACAGGTGGAAAAACGTATACAACAAATAGTCAGACACCCAATATTTCCGGTGGTAAAGTTTCTATAACTAATACTCAGACGCCCAATACTGCGAGTGGAAAAACATTCACTACAAATAATCAAGCTCCCAATAATTCCGATGGAAAAACTGCAACACACAGTACAAATAACATGGGAAAGAATTTTCCATTGTATAATGTCGGACAAACTGCATCGGGTAGTGGTCACCATCACAGTAATTCGGGAAAAACTTTTATCGCTAATCCTCCAATGACTAATACGCAAAATAATCATAATCATCATATTCAAAATCATAATTATAATCACAATCCCAGTCTTAACTTGGGTAACAGTAATGGATTTCAAAATGTAGGAAAAAGTGTTCAACATTATAATAACTTAAGACCCTCAGCGTATTTTAATAATAGTCCTGATAATACAGGAGAAACCTTAAAACCAAATCTTAGGATGCAGTAACAATAAATACGTTAAATCTGTGTAAACAAAATAATAACTTTCGTTTTAATGGAGTTCTTAAACTTAACCAACGCTTAAGAAAACGGACCAAATCTGAAACTCGATTGGAGAAAGTCTAAGCAAGGTCTAGAAAAGTCGAAGAAACGGAGAGAGTGATGGGTGGAGAGGACCGCTAGACCGCTGCAGCTGTCACCATTGACAGGAAGTCAAAAGTTGGCATCCCCCGAAAGCGGAACTGAAACTGACAGCAACAAACACACTCACACAGTCACCGCAAAAGGACAGCCGAAAAGAAAATCGGGGCATAACAAAATAAAAAAAAAGAAAAAAATCTGTAAACAAGAAAGGAAGCTACCTTCGGCCAGCCGAAGCTTATATACCCTTGCAGATAAAGTAATGCTCACTCGGTGCAGTTCCAGGGATTCCAGATTCAGCGTTTCTATTTCAATTTTGTTTTTAAGTAGTCAAGAATCAAAACGCCTACTTCCTACAAAGTTACAATGAATTTTCTTATATTTGTTTGAATATTCCTATGGAAGCCTTAAGATATAGTGGTCCGATCACGCTCGCTTCGACATATGTACTACCTGCAATAGAAAGAAAACTATCGGAAAAGTTTCATCGCGATAGCTTTAAAACTGAGAGACTAGTTCGCATAGAAACGGACAGACGGACAGACGGACAGACGGACAGACAGACAGACGGACAGACGGACAGACGGACAGACGGACATGGCTAGACAGACTCGGCTGTTGGTGCTGATCAAGAATATATATACTTTATGTGGTCGGAAACGTCTCCTTCACTGCGTTGCAAACATCTGACTGAAATTATAATACCCTCTACAAGGGTATAAAAAGAAAGAGAAAATTTGATTTCCACAGACAACTAAAATATTTGGTACCCCCTCCTCCTCCTTCGCATCCATCGAACCTATGCCAGCTGCTGGAACCAAAAGAAATCAAATTTTAATATAAAAGGGAAAAAAGAAAAAAGGAAAATAGGGGAATGAAAATAAAAGGACCTTCCGAGTGCGTTTTCCAGCTGTTTCCCTTCAACGAGAATTTGTCATTTCTTCTCCTTAGTCTCGTTCTCCGTCTCATTCTAAGCTTGTTTGCATGTGTTTCTCTGTCTGTTTGCGGTTCGTCCTTCCTTTGTTTTTATTATTGTTTTTCAACAGGAAATTCGTTTCCCTTGTTTTTTTGCTATTTCCGTATATTGGTTACAAGTTTTTCCCCATCAATTTCTTCTACTGTCTGCGGCTGATTGGGAAAATCGCCAGACTCAAAGAGGGAAATCCTGAAGGTCCTTTAACCTAAATGCATATGCTTATCTTAATTAAAATAAAGTAATAAGTGATTGTATTTCGAGCCATTAAAAGTTTTTTCCAAATCCCTTAAAATCTTTCGATTTTCTACCTTAAAGCTAATAGAAAAACAGAAAAGAGGTTTTTAAAAAATATATTAAACTCTTCAAGGGGCTTCCATAATCCTTTTTATATCTTTAAAAGTTATGAAAACCGTTTCATATACAAGTCAGCCTCACACTCAATTAAACCAACTTATTTTTGGTCAAATTATTTTACGTAATGCGGAAAAAATCGAAAGCTGCTGTGAGGTAGCATCTCAAGCTCATTAATTTAACTTACCAAAAAAGGAAAGAAAGTGGGGTGGGAAATTCAGGCCAAACAATACCGAGATAGAAGACCGGGAAACAGGAAGTGCGGCCAGGTAAGAAGAGAAGGCAAAAGAAAAAAAAACAGCTCGAAGAAAAAGCAGCACGGAAGCGGATTTTCATTCAAGGTAAAAGCAATCAATCAATATTCATGAAATCAGATTTAATTTTAAGCGCATTTAAGTTGCCAGCCCGAGGAAGGAGGACGAGGATGTCTTCCCCCAACTCGGCCCACAATTTTCTCCTTGGTAATGATTCAGCTTGAAATTTTTGGGTGACTGAAGAAGGGCAGAGAAACAACAAAATCAGCAGCTACACAGCAGCAGCAACAAAGAAAATCAGTAAAATGAAACGATGTCGACGTCAAAGCAAATGAAACTGAAGATGAGAGACCAGAGAGAAAATTCGGACGAACATCATTAGAAAGTTGCTGGATTTTGGTTGGGTGCTGGAGTTGGGTGGCTATATCCATCCGACCTTGCTAATTGTATGACAACAGAGGGCGGATGAGAGTCACCCACCTGGCCATGGAAATCTCGCCTTCGCTTTCCCTTCCTTTCCTCCCTTCCAAGTAGCCGAGCGCATAAAACTAAGCTGCCAATTCAATTTCGTAATCAGAGTGGCATGAAAAATTAAATAAAACATGCAAATAAAATTATTACGCATAATTTGTGTGCACAGGGAACAGGGGAGGATTAAGGGCTCTCGGTTGATGTGGGTAGGCAATACGATTTTCCCGCGACTTTTTCCGGTGCGGAGGAAATGATTTTGTTTCAGCTCGTCTCTTGAGTGATTGGCGGTTTGGGGTTCCCTTTTGCGAAGCTATTTACTTCTCTGGTTGACATTTTATCTTTTTATATTTAACTGGCAACTGTTTTATTTAATAATTAGTACGGGGTGCCACAGATGTCATAAGGGTTTTAAAAACACCTTTAAAAGTAAAGACAAGTGTCTAAAAGTATGCAATGAATAAATGATAGTCGACTTTCAGCATGAATTCCTGCACTTTTGAATTTAAAATGTATTGTTGCATACTTTTAGGCACCTATTTTAATTTTAAATTAAAGCTTGATTAATTTATTAAATGCTAGTTAAAATTTTTTTTTCCAGTATAATAATAATGAATTATTTTAATAAGTAGTTTTAAACTTTAAGATCTTTTCGATTTTCCTTAGGCATTTTTTAAAGGCAAGCAAATACCTCTGTTATTTAAAGCACATCTGTAGCTGACCAAACAAGGGCCAGAGTTAATGAAGTCCTTAATTAAGTTGTTTTTATACAAATATACCGACATATATAGTCGGTATGCAAAAGCGGGCGAGATGCTTGTGTGGTAAGAACTGGGTTGTTGAGGCCAAAACTATTAGCAGTATGCCGGGGAAACGAAACTAAAGTTTTGAGAGTAATGAGATCGTAACAGAACAGATTTAACCGAGTCTAATCTAATATGTGCATCTGAAAACGAGGTTGGGGCAGCAAAGAGGGCGTAAACCTTTCGTGCCGCCTCATTTTTCACAAAACATTTTGCCGCCGCTGACCTTTTTCTGGTCTATACACTCCCGTTTTTCATTTCATTCATTTCCCCTTGTTAATCGAGCGTTTTATCTCTTCCAGAGATTTGTAAATTTGTGAAGCATTTTTTAATGTGCTTAATTTTATTTCAGCTTGTGCCACTGGATTCGGATTCGGTGTTTGGTGTTTGGTGTTTTGTGTTCCCTGTTTCGGTTTGAACATGTGTTGCTGGCTAAACTTTTTCATTGTTGCCGTACATCACACAAGCGGCTTTATTGGTCAGCAGGGGTTAAAGTAGCCGAGTTAGTTTGTCAGCCTTGGCATTAAGCCCCTACCATACTCCCAAACTCCCCATCGTTCGCCTCATTTCCATCTGCCAGAGTAGCCGCGCCGCGGGTTATTTGTTGGGTTCAAAGTTCGGGTCTAGTCTGGTCGCCCTGGGATCGGGATTGGGATTGGGCTTGGGCTTGGCATTGCGGGTCCGAGTCCGGGTCTGTGGGTCTCCGGGTGGACATAACCCCTCACCCTGATGTCGCCCCCAGTTTTCTGCTTTCTGAACCATTTTTCGCTTATTTAGTGCTCTAATGGGGCATAAGTGTGATTCGGCAAGTGTTTAATGAGCTTTTCACTTTTTCCCCAGTCGTTTGAATTATTTTATTTCCATGCTGGGACACAAGGATTTTTGTAGGTGACAAAAAGTTGGTGTGAAATCGGAAGAGACCCAAATATTCATGTACTTTCTTATCAGGTATCCCAAATGATTTGTTAAAAAATGTATCTACTTCAGAGTGGGATTGGTACTTTATAAAAAGTGGAAAAAATATTTGTTCTATTCGAGAAAATCATAAATATAGTTTAAATGTAAATTCCGAATTTTTAAGAATCAAACAAAGGCAGATTATGATATAATAATCATAATTTAGTATTTAATAAGAAAATCAATTTATTATATATTTATTGAAGACCAATTAATACAATTCCTAAAATATATTAACAAAATAAATTAAATTAATAACCATTCGTTTTTTAATGCTCATGTTTTTTAAGACATTAAAAATGCATTTTGTACACATTCAACAATCAATTAATCGAAGCAAAATCCCCAAACTTGATTTAATTCCAATTAAAGTTGGAATACGCATGTTTATGTATGTGTATGTATAATTGCATGAAAATCGCAGTTCCATCGAATTTCGGCAATCACTTTGCCAACTCATTGCAAACATTCTGAGCCACGACCCACTTGGTCTATTCGTATTCGTGTCTACTTGGCCCAAAGTGCAGCTGCGTGTCCGGAGCACAAAAGCAGCCCGCAACCTATCACAACATTTACTGGAGTAGAAGTATGTAACTCGACTCGAATCCAGACGCGACTTGGAATCGTGAATTGAGAATTGAGAGTCGAGAATCGGGCTGTGGGCTCTGGGCTTTGGACATGGGCTGTTACCAGAACTGCCGTTGTAGGTCAGTGGGAAAAGTGCGGCCAAGAGAGCGCTGGCATAAAGGGAGCAAGCAGAGCATAACCAAAACAGAGACAGAGAGAGGTATTCCTGAATCGAAGCTTTTGCGACCATTTCGAAGTCGAACACGAAATATCCCACAAAACTGGGAATTGGTCCCAATGAAAAACAATGGGAAATGTTATCGTTATGAAACCATTAGGCGGTAACTAAACTCGGAATAAATTGAATTTAAATAAGTTTTTTTTAAATACCGTATTAGGTCAAAAAGTGTTCAACATTTTTTAAATTTAAATGTTTAACAGCAATTTTATTTTACTAAAGCCTTTTATATGACTTTTTGAAAATGTATGGTCTTGTTTTGGAACCCAAAGAAAGGAAATAAATAAAAAAGTAATATATTAAAATGCATATCTTAACGATTAGCAGCTAATTAAGTTTAAAAAAAAGCTTTTTATAAATTGAAAGGCCAATTTTATTCTCTGATTTTACAGAGTCATACATTTGTTCTTGAACGCATTGTAATTAATGTATATATTTTTAGCAAACAGTTTGTATGCCCGAAATTTAATTTCATGCGATTTTGTGAAAAGCTAAGCTATCGAGATTTTGTACCGTTTGATTTCCGATTATACTTGCTCTTTGAGCCTAATGAATTTCACTCTTTTTCAAGGATCGATTTTAATTACAGTTTCAGGCCATAAAAAAGGTCGATTTTTTGTTTGGTTCTGTGACGTATGACTGATTGAAGTGCCTCGTACCCAATCAGCAAAGCAAATCTCGATCTTCTTTGAGAAATTCCACCTGATTTCAACGTTGGCATGCAGTTGAGGAGGAAGGTCTGCGCAGTAACTCTATACCATGCATACGTACACGCTAATATTTGCACTAATTTGATTAAAAGCATTTTAATGGCTTGAAGACTCGGCTGCCTCGCAGGTAAATGCTCGCACATTCGTTTTGTTTGGGCTGCCGGCGAAATCTCTCCGGAAGTTTAGACTGCTGCAGCGGAAGTACACACACACACACAGCACACACCCCCTGTTAGCACAGTGAAGCCTCTGCCTGATGCCCAACAATCTCCCCTTCAAAATGGCCGCCCATTTAACGCATGTGTTTGCACGCCACAACTTTCCAATCCTTCTCCCCAAAGTCGAAGAAAGAAGCCCCTGCCTGAGAATACGCCAAGGAATTTTCGGGGAACGATGCTTTACGGCAGATGGAATGGTAGAGATGGGCAACCCATACCCAAAACTCAACTCCAAGGAATGTTCGCCCGTCTTTTCTGGCTTCTAACGCGTTTTTTTTCGCCCTCACTCCCCTTCTTCTGCTTGGGTTTTTCCGCCATTTCAGCAGAAAACTCAACCAACTCGCACAACCAAAAGGCTAAAAGTTCAAATGCAGCAGCAGCAGCTCTGCCATTTCACCTGACTGCAAGAAAGTTTTTCATTTGATTTTTCACTTCCCATCCGTTACGTTACCTTGGCTAAGGTTTGAGTTTGAGGTGGAAAACATTTTTCTGGTATTTGGGATTGCCTGCGGGCCGCCTTTCGCCTCCCCTTTTCGCCTGCTTATCGTTTTAGCCAAATGTTCGAACTGTTCGCATTGGATTACTTGCGGATTTGTCCATGTCGTCTACGCCATTTCGACGGTCAGTTAAGCCTTTTTTTTTTGGTACCGCCTCCCAATTGGATCGTTCTCATTACGGAATGGGAGTTGGGATAACAAAACCTAGCCCACTGCGGGAGTCCGTCATACTTTATTTGTTTTTGCAGCTAAGCGCAGAAGTTCAGCCATCAACCAAAACTTCAACTGCAGCGCAAAGTCAAATTTCTGTTCTGACCAGACCCAAGACCCAGTAAGTGGCGTCAAACTTTCAAAACTGAGCAGCGTCTTGGCACTTTTGCATATTTCCACCGAGGAATGCGAAACGGAAGTGGAGTTGGAGGTACCGAAACGTTTGGTTAGGCAAAGATCGTTAGGGAAGTAAAGCGACAGCTATAGCAATAAATAAATACTCTAGGAAATCCTAAAACCTCAAAAATTTGAATTCTTAGCATAAGATACCAAAGATTACAAATTAAAATATAATTTTATTCCATTTTTAATTAAAAACAAAAATTTTTGTTTTAATTCTTTGTAAGCTTATTAAAGGGGTTTGTAAACATTCATGTTTAAGCCTTCATTTACATATAAAATATAATAATCAAAATGGAATCCACTTCTCATATTATTATTATCAGGTTAAAATAAAAAACTAATTTCCGATTCATCCAAAAATATTTGTTATCTAAAATTGAATTCTACCTTTCTGGTAAAACTGTTTGATTTTGTATTAAAAAATAATTCCATTATTGCATAAAGCTAACCCCAGAACCTGGCAAACCCTTGGACTCTGAAATGCTGGACAATAGGAAACCCACTGCTGACCCCAACTCTACCCATTTATTTTTATTTCCTCAGACATCGTTTATCAGAGGTCTGGTGGTGTCTTCGCTCGGCTGCATCTTTCTTTTAAACACTTACTTAAGTGGAAATTTATGTTGTTTTTCTAACCGTTCTTGGTAGCTGCCAGGCTATTGGTGCGCAAATGTTGCATTTGATATGTGCCAGACAAGGGACCTAAGCCCAAAGTCCAAGTCCTGGCCATTTGTTGTTGCACCCGCTGCACACACACAGTCACCCCCACACGCAGATAAAGAATTAAGTATCTGTGTGAACGTAAAGACAAGTTGGCAAAGTTAAAGTTTTGCTTTAACAAGATAACACGAACCAGCATGAAAAACTGTGGCCAGAACTTTTTCCACGCCAGTTGGATG
This sequence comes from Drosophila takahashii, assembly GCF_030179915.1. NCBI lineage: Eukaryota > Metazoa > Arthropoda > Insecta > Diptera > Drosophilidae > Drosophila > Drosophila takahashii. The sequence continues at coordinate 11,437,143 of NC_091678.1, read as the reverse complement.
CGGACTCACTAAGCAATGCAGGAACAAAATAGTTGGTTTTTAAAAGAATCATTTAATGTTAAATATAACATTTAACGAATTGTATCCTTTATGCCAATTATAGACAGTTGATCAGCATTATCCATCCGAACTAAAGTTTTTATTAAAAAACACTGAACTTAATTACACTGCGTACTTAAAAAATAACCAACCACGATCTAAACTCATTGAAAAAAAGTTAAAAATAGAAAAACGTCAGTAAGCTGACAGTCATCAGACAATGCTCCAAAAGTTACCCTCTTTGGCGGCAGAAACAGCTACAGAAACAAAAACACCGTCATCAGCAGCGGCTGGGAAACTGCTAAAAACGAATCGCGAAACAAAAAGCAAACAGCCGAAAAAAATCACAAAACTTCACACAAAAAGCACTCAAAATATTGTTGATTATGCCAGCACAGACACGGGCGCATACTCACAAAAACAACGGGGACTTTTCCAATTTTCACATTCGATTAAAAAACTTTTTTTACAAAAAAAATATTCTTATGTAGAATTTAAAAATAAATTGAAAGATATATTTTAAAAAAAGTGTTATTTATTATTTTTAAATAGGTAACTTAAATTGTTTGAACTTGCCTTAAAAGCTGTAAATTCTTTAAAATGCAGCATTAAAATTTAATGTACATAAATTCTTAAGTCTGAAAGACTTTTCTTCTAATTATTTGTAGAGTTTAAGAGAAGCTTTGGAAACTTGGAACAGACCTGATAGACACATTTCCGCGTGCAAAGAACAACAACAGGAAAACGGTCGCAATGAACGTCGTCATATGGCTCAATTCCCTCCCCTTTTTTTGCTACCCCGATGCGATGCCCCTGCAACCATAAAAACAAAACTGAAAAGCACGGCCGTAATGTTTTTTCGACGTCCGCTCACTCGGTACTTTTTTCACTTGTTTTTGAGTGTCTTCGGTGTTTAGTTTTGGGTCATTGCGCATTGGTATTGTTTTGCCAGGGAAAGGGGCATCGGCTGCATATTTGTTCTGCCGCCTTCGCCACCCCCAAAAATCTACGTAGTTAAGGGGCGTTAGTACTCACTCTGCGATACTGTGCAGTGTGTCTCGTTATCCATTGAAAACTTTGCCTCTATGCGAATTCAGTTTGCATTTCTTTTTGGAAGCCCTTCCTTTTCAAGAGGCTACTCTTTCCAAGTAACGATAAATCCGAACAGGTAAGAGGAATGGTGTGTTCAGAAAGGAAGAATATTCTAATAACGACTAATGTAAAATGAAATAAAGATTTATCCAAAGCAGATTGGTTAACTAAATCTTGGTTATATTGTTATAATATAAAAATTCTAAAATCTTAAACATATCTTGCAGGTTAAATTAAAATAAATATTTTTTGTGTTTATTTTATTTCAATTTTAAATTTTTTTCATTCTTTTTATTGTGTATTTTTCATCAATTAAACATTTTAATTTTTTAAATATATCTTAGTGTATTTAAAATTTCCCTCGGTCAACACTTACATGTCTTTTTGGGCACTTTTCCAAATAACAGTAATTGCTGCCATCATGTTTTGTAATGTGTGTGTGGGTGTGCTCCTTGAATTGCATTTCACAGAATGGCGATAATTGTTGTTGACTTTGCCCCGCCGCTATCACCTCCGAAAAACCTTTAATGCCGAGTTCCCTTATCAGCCCCATCCACACCTGCTCAAAAATACACCTACAAACTTGATAAGCTTAAAACTATATTTTAAGCCTTTTGTTTGGACGGACTCCCTAATTAAAGCGGAAGTTGAGAAAGCTTTTTAGAGTTTCGGACCCGTCAACTTGGTTTTAAACGCAACTTGGCTTTTAATGACTTAAACTTTTAATTTCATTTAGCGTATCTAAAAGGTGAGCTCTTTAGTTTTCACCTTGCGACCTTTTAGACTTTCATTGCGCAAACTTTATAAAATGCATTTAAGTTTATGTTAAATCTACGATGACAAGCTTTTATTTAACTTACCCATTTATTTATTATTTGAAATGGTTCGTATTATAAATTCTGTATTACCTAAAATTCAGTAACTTAAAGGGTTACAACAATTTAATTTACTTTTGGACATTTTTTAATTAGATGCATAAATTAATAATACCTTCCTACCGCTCTAATTAATACGGCAATGCTTAAAAGTACTCATTTCCCCTTTTTCGCGGCACTCAATCACTTTCGCTTAATCAGCGGCTTGTTTTTTGGGGCCAGGTAAACAAAACCCCTCTGAAAAGCCAGCTTTTGCAGACTGAAAACGGGGTTGCAAAGGGCAAAAGCAGAGGCTGATTGCTTAATAATATTTTGTGATGATGTGAATTTACTTTTATTTCTCATTTGGGAGACGACCAACCCCCAACGAAAAAAGCTGGTTCCCAAAAGGCTCCTTTTGGTTCCATACCCATATTCATTGGCTTTTGGATTCAAATCAGCTTAGAGGCCCCAAACAGGTGACAAACATTTTGTTGTTTTTTACCCGTCGTGTGAGGAATGCTGCATTGCCAGGAAATTTGTAAATATTCATGCTGGTATCGGGGTGTTTTCCCTTTTGTTTCCTTACGTGTTGAATTGGTTTCTCTGTTTCCGGCTTTGGGGTTGAATTTTGCGACCCCAGTTCCCATTTTTCTTATGTGCTTTTTCTGTAGCATTTGTTTGCCTCAGCGATAAAAATGTAAATTTATGAAGTTTTAATCAATTTGGGGAATTCTCGCTTTCTTTGCCCTCTTTGCCCCCCTGTTTTTTGCGCTTTGTTTTTGCCATTTGTTTGCTGGCCCCAAAAGGCAAACACAGACAGCAGACAACAACAAGAAAAAAATTTGGTTTTTGCGAAACATTTAAAACATATTCCCAGTTTTTTCCCACTGGCTCTCCCTTTTTTATATTTTTTCCTTGGCGACGCACAATAAAGACCCTAATAAAATTTTAATTTAGTGTTATTTGTCACCAGAGGGCGAGTAGGCATATATATAAACTGAAAATATAATGCAGATGAATGTTTCTCACTTTGAAGGTTGCCTTCTGTTTAGAATTGGGTGTTAAGTTGTAAAAGTTCTGCGTCCCAAAATGGTTTCACTGTTCTCCGTAGAATTTGCTAATATCTCAGTTGGCCCAGGCAATTTATAATATTCTATTGAACTAATTGACACGGCCCAGGAAAACACATAAATTTGAAGCCACGTAATGTTTATTATTTAATTACCATAAACCAAATGCAGCATAGCCAGCCGGCTCACTAACAAATTGATTGTTTATTGCCAGCACACATTAGCCGGGGCAATCAAATTCGCAGTTATTGTATTTCGGCATTGTCACACGCTGCGTATACGCAATGTGGCGCTGGCATTCCGAAGGCAAGCCGAAAACCGCCACAAATAATCCTCAAACAGGCGGAGCTGGTGGGTGGGTGGTTGTAGTTATGAAACAGGACCGCAGGGCAAGGAGAATTATGAAAGCAGGGCGGGTGGTGTCCTAGGGGGTGGTAACCTAAGCAGGAAAAGCAGAAAAGCGAGACTCTGACAACTGCGGCAACGGTAATTGCCAATGTCCACTGTCCACGAGAGCAGCAGCACAATCCTGTCGACCATTTGGAACGCGTTGCCTTTCTCCTTTATTTATGTGCTTTATGGTCGCCTGGAGTCGGGGGGAGCTGGAATGGCCGGGAGGGTGGCGCAATAGGTGCGGACTACATTACTCTGAACATAATTTTAATGTGCGTAGTAAGCGGTGGCAGCGGAGAGATCCAACTAAACAACAAACGTAAAACCAACAAATGGAATTAAGTGTACGCACTGTGGAACGCTCTAAAAAATTTCTTATAAATGAAAAAAAAAACACAAAAAATATTATTAAAATATTGTCTTTAAAGAAAAAAAACAGATACTAATTTTAAAATCATTTTTCTTTGAAGTAGTTATTTGCTTGTTTTTGTTAGTCATTGTATGTGTTAAATGTAAATTTTGTATAAGGTCATAAAATTTGAATAATAAAAATATCCATGGTATCGAGAAATTCTCTAGAAATCGACCAACTCTAAGCACAAAAGCCAGTGCGAAGGCAGAGGGTACAAGTTTTGGTCCCCGTTGTCACCTTTTAGTTAGTAGTTGTTATTTATGTGCCATTAGTGAGTGCCTAAAACGCGGGACTCTTTCGCTTTCGTCTCGATTTATGCCCTCCGACCGGCAAGGCAAAAATGGTTCATAAATTCTCGCCAGTGCGCCGAAAAGTATGCAACTGGTTTCAATATTTCGCATGCTCGTATTATCAGCGGCAATCATTTATACCTTTCAGTCTTCTTCCTTTTCGAGAGTTTTTTTCCCCTCTTTTCGCTCTCGGGCTCGCGTCGTGGGCCTGTTTTATCGGCGTTTGTTTTACTTCCGACGCGTCGGAACCAGAAACGGAAATTTCTCATTTCAGTACATTTCCGCCTCTCGCGCACAAATACACTGTGCGAAATCGCTACATATGCAGATCGTATGAATAACAAGCTGGTTGGGGTGGGGATTGGGGATTGGGGTTCGGGTTCGTCTTCAAATGGAAAGCAAACAAGGGCATTGTTTTGCAGAGGGACGGAGGCGAAAACATTCATTCTATAACAAATATGCGAGTAATAGCAACGATAAAAGGATACAACGGGGCAACAACAGCAAAACAGCTATAAGAAATCGCCAGCAAAATGTTTTAAAAACTGCCAAAGGCATAATTTTCCCTTTCATGTCTTTCTCTTTGTCTTTTGCTTAGGAATTTCACCCAGTACTCTGGCCGGATATTGTGAAGGGCTTTGGGAAAGAACGGCTTGAAGGAATGGGTTGTATAAACTGTATTTACTAGGTTGACGGTAGTTGACATCGGTTTTGCATTTTCCTTCCTTTTTATTGTAATTTCTTCTTTGTAGTTTGTTTGCTTAAGTCATGATGTTACTCTGATTTGTTTTCTTTGAGTCTTGTATGCGGTGTTGTAACCCAAATAAAAAAAAGAGTGACCAAGATTAATGTCTTTGGGTTGGTTTGTTGCATTGGAGTCCATACCATTTAATTATGCAAATGTAAAATAATAAGAAATATATGCTGCAATAAAAAAAATTCCAAATTTAATTGCTAAAAAAAATGTTTGATTAATTACCGTGGAGGCATTAATTAAATACAGTTTTCAAATTCTCATACCTGTGAAAGTACATAACCTAAATTATAGCGTAAAAAGGTCCTTCAAATTTGGCATTAATTTGACACGAGAATTGCCATAAAGGTGCGACCTACCCATTCGCCATTCACCTGCGCAACTCCTTTTATTTTGCCAACAGAACTTCCACTTGAGTGAGTTTTTGTGAGAAACAAATTCAATTTGCATATTTTGACAGCAGAACCGACTGGATGGCAAAAAATCCTGGCTCAAATGAGAAATGAGAACGCCTGGCGCTAATTACAAGAATTTATTGAAATCAAGAGTGTCGACTTACGCAGCGCGGGGAAATGAAATGGATGAGGGAATTTTTGGTTTGGGCTTCGGAAATCGGCTTTGTTCCGAATCGCCTTTCGCGAAGGACCGGGTCCTTTGGGTTCCAATTATTGACACTTGACCAAACGGCCAAGCGACCAAAATGGTAATTTCTATTAAAAACTTTACGAACAATTTTTGTTGAAAAGAATTTTTTCTTTCGCTTTTCGGGTCATTTTTGTTTGAAGCCATCGAAGTAATGAAAGTGCTGGGACGAACAGAAAAGTTTTCGATTTCAGTGCTCTTACAAATTGGCATTAATTAATTTTCAATGTTTTTTCTCCTTTTTTTCGGGGCACTTGAGACTTTTTTTTAAGAGAATTGCATTTGTTTTTTAATGAAAAATATTGAGCAATTAGTGCGCGGAAAATGAAAAAAGCCCTGAAATTACATCCGTACTGTAAATACGATTTTAAATTAAAACCGAGGCTTAACCATCAGTTAAGCCTTCAGAGGAACATTTTTACCAAATTTAATATTTTACATAATTTTTATCTTTTTTTGAGCTACAAAATAAAGTCTTTCATTTCACCGGAACCCTTCTTTTCAACTCGCTGATATAAATAATTCCTTTTCATTATATTTTTGAATGAAATTTCGCGGGTGTTCACTTTTTATACTTATTTCATATCTTCTTTCGCCGGCCTTGTGCCTAATATGAATTTTATGCAAAAAGCGCTTTGGGGTGGCAGGGCCTTTGGCCATAATGCTTACCAGGTTGAGTTACCCTTTTTCCCGCTCGACGTGTGGCATTAAAAAATTTAATGTTGTTATTATGGCAAGCAAAACTGTAAAAAGAAATGCGTGGAAAATATGAGGGAAATATAAAAAATCTGAAATAATTTATTTTGCTCATTTAAATTAAACCACAAAATTGAGGGTTGTTACTTCAGTCAGTTAAAATTAAGATCTTGTATGTTTTTTTTATTAAACATATTACAAAATCGTATCAAGTTCTAAACCATTCTTCACCATCATGTCAAACATTAGGACAAATTTCCAAACTAAAACAAAACTTTATTCTTTTAAATTGTATCCAACATAAGTTGGACAAATATAAAAACTTTTCAATACATATATTTATATATATGATAAAAAGTGTCCAGCAAAGTCGTGTGTAGAAAAGTTACTTTTTTTTTCAACCCCAACGAAGAAAAGTCGAAGACTGAGGAGAAGGCAATAAAGTTGAGTTTGCCGAGTGGTTTTTGTTTTTCTTACACGCCCTGCAGTTCGATGTGGTCAAGTTTTGCGCACTAAGCGAAACTAATGTCGAAGTGGCGAAGCGCGAAAAGAGTTCCTCCTTGCCCACCAACAACACAACGGCAGCCCGGAAAAATGTTGGAAAACTAAGAAAAATGAGACGATAATGGTAGCGATATTACTCCAAAAGCAAAGTGCTCTTCACTCCCCATAAAGAAGTTGGTTTTATTGCACAAACTTCGACAAGACCGCCAGCGTAACTGAATTCGCTAATCATTGAAATTGACTTTGCTAATAGATAAAGGTAAACGACAGTGAAATAACTTAGAAGTAGCAACAAAAATTCTTATTTTAGCCACATAATTATTCAAAATAAAATCAATTAATATCCTTGAGTCACTCTACAGATAATATTTTGATCTCCCTGACCATAAATCAAGCTGCATAAAAATAGAAATCAATTTCAATGGATTCGTCAGGAGGACTGATAACTTGAAATCATCACAGACAAAGCAGGACTATAAATAATATTGGATCTGCCTTTGTATTTGATTTCAAAAGGGCCACGTTCTCAGAATCTCCATTGTTTGGACCACTTCAGGCCGCATTGACAACTTGGCGTTAAATTCGACCACGTGTAACGGCTAAATTTTATTCACGAGCCAACCAATTGTTTGCCATGACAAAGGCGCCTCCCGAAAATGACGAACTTGGTTCTTCGAAAAATATATTCTGTAAGAAATAAGGAAAATAGCCCTAAATTCGGCGAAAAACATACTAAGCCTTTAAGGGTTTTCTACAATTTCTTATCCTGACCATATGTCACACAGGTATATGGAAAAAAAGGCGGAGTCCCGTGAAAGGTGTAGCCAAAAAATAAAGCCACATATTTGGCGAACATAAATTTATAACGCCAAAAGTCGAAAACATACCAATTTCAGCATATTTTTGTTTTCTTTCGCCGTACGAAGCAAACGTTTTTACAATGCCTCCTGGAAGAGTTTTTGTGGGGCAGAAAAAAGGGGGGAGGGAGGTCCTTGGGCCAGATGCCCATTTTTATGTATAACCAACATGCTAATGCCAAGCCACTAAAACACACATTTCGCTTACAACTAAACGGAAAAAATCGCCGGCCAAAATTGGAAAGTACGTTGCTCGGTTTTCCGGCAAGTTTTTCATATAAATCTGGAACACCTGGCACTATGGAAGGTAAATGTGAAAGGCCAAAAGGCAATTTAACAAAATTGCAGGCAAAAAACTGTTGGCCTACAACGTCACACCAAATATAAGCAAACAAGAAATACTTTAAAAAATTCTTAAAAATTAATTTCATATGGCAATTTGCTGTAATAATTCATCAACAACTAAAAGAATTTTCATGATATTTTTTGTAAATGTTTTTAATTACAAAATGATAGTTAAGTACTTATTTTACAAATATTTCCTTTTCATATTTATTTTTTCTGTTTATAATATTCAATATGGAAGAAAACCCTTTTCCTTTTCTGTGTGTTAGTAACCTTTCCATTGAATGAAACTCACGAAAAATCCGTTCAATTATGGTGGCACTTTGAAAGCTAGTGATATAAACTAAAGGATAAGCCCTGCCAATATGAGCAGACGCAACGCTGAAAACCAGGCCCAAGTGTTATCAAAATTGCGCCAGAGTAACACGATTGAAAGCCCGAAGGGCTCAAATGGCTTTAAGCCGAAAAAGAGAAGAGCTCACACATGCCTATCACATTCGAGAGGATGTACCCCAGATTCTTAAGACTTTTTTTCCACGAGAAAAAAATAAATAAATAAGAAAGAACGCTCAACTGAATTTAAGCGCTTTTCAAATACGCCTTCAAACACAGCCACCCCCTCTAAACCGTTAGTCCAAGTCCCCACTTAACGCATTTATGTTGAGAACGTGATATAATAAAGAGAAAACAGGCGAAAAGGCGAGGAATTCTGAGGGCGAAACCCTAAATCCTTCAAAAGCGAACTTACTTATTCTTCCGCTCGCGACTATCAATATCAGCGATTCTTGGTAACCCTTTGCGCAAATATTACTCATACACTGGACCACGCCCCCATGTTCAGGGTTCCACGCCCACGCTCCCTCCCACTTCCCCACCTCCAACGACCTCCATTCAGCTCGAGTCAAACGCGGCGCGCAAAAATATGCTATAGAAATTTTTTCGCACCCTTAGCGAATGCCTTGCCTCGCAAATTGAATTGAAATTCGATGGCACTTTAGCTGGCATTGGGATGGATGGGATGAGAGTCTCGTCTTTTGGGGCACGTCTTGTGCTTGTCTATATTAAGGTCCCTCAAGCTCAGTTGCCTTCGGCGTCATCATCATCACCATGGCCATCAGCATCATCACCGTCATCATCATCGCCATCCGAAGGGGCGCATTAGGCGCGCATTTTCGAGTGCCTTTTCAGGGATAAACGTAAATTTTATTAGTTTTTTTATGCCACCCCACTTCTTCTTCTTTGCATTAGCGAAAATTAGTCAGGCAACCGGGGGGCTAGCAACACAACTCAAAGGTTATTTGAGCAGCAGCCCATGTATAGCTGTTTTATGCAGCCCTACTAGTTTAAATTGTGAAATCGGAAGTCTGGCAGACGACTAAAGGTCACCGCTTTTCGGGGCCCGCGTATCAATAAAAACGATTGCAAATTGGAATTCTGTATAATTGCCGTACATAAAAGTCGGCTATACAAGCTCTGTCAATATTGAACCGCTTCCCCGCGCCATCAAACTGATAAAATCCAATAAAATAGTAAGCTAATAAAATTTAATAAACTCCCAAAACGTCAGGAAATTAGAAATGGAAATAAATTTTACAGCACAACAAGTAACAAGAAATGTTTTTGGATGGGTGCAAATTTTTAAAGTGGATTTTCCACTGGACTTTTATTAGATTTCAGAATTAATACTTAAAATCTGCATCTTTTTCGCTTGTTTTATTTAAAACATACACAATTTAAAATACGTTCGACTCTAGTAAATAAATGCCAGCTACTTAAAGAATTTTTCAACTAAAAGCTTTCGAAAGGAATGCAAATTAACGTAATGTAATTTGACACATTCGCATGTCAAATTCAACTGAAACTTTTTCCAATCGTTAAATGAATCGCAAAGATAACGCATTTTAGTCCTTTTATCAAAGACTTCTTTTTTAATGAATTTCCCTAAGAGACAAGTGTCTCGGGAATGTCGTTGAGTGCGTGATTAAAGCAAATTGAAATTGGATATCAAAATGTATGCCTGACATTTATTGGACAGTCGAAGAGGGGGACTGAGAAATCGTTTCATGATTTTAAATGGAAAAGTGGACTCTATTCCAGTGTGTAAACACCTTGAAACAACCTTCCCATCAATGTGCACACTTGGCACCCCTTTTGAAAGTAAAGCTGGCAATTTCACACTCTCCTTGCTTCTTGGTGACAAAAAACGTGTACCATAGATTAAGGAGCTGTCCTCGCTTGCACATTTCCAAGCGCTTGGCAAATACAAGAAATTCCAAACTAAACCCTTGCTTTTGCACACACGGGGTCTAAGATAAAGGCGGCGAGAGAGCAAACATTACAATTACACTTTTGCGGACAGTTTTCCTCTGGCAATTGTGAAATTTATTACGTATACGCAGTGTGTGTGTGCGCGGCGCAGAAACTCGTGGAGGGCGAAAGCGAAGTCAACGCGTTGGTTCTCCGAACTAAACATGGTGAACAAATTTTACCCGCTGACAGGTGGAGAAAATGTGCAACGGAAAAAGAGAACAACAAACTTTACGTGGGATTTGTTAAGTTTATTTCAACATTTTGATTGCGTTTGCAGTTTATGCTGATTGTCCGCCCTCTTGCAGGTAAACGCTGTTAGCTCTTGGAAACTCTTATAATATAGTTTATACTATACCACCTAGATTTCTCAACTCATTAGGCATAAGGGGTGTAAGCCACCTCACACATGAAACACAAACCATCTTTGGACCAAAGTGATTTAAGAGTCAACTTACTTTTGCCACTTTCAATTGTGATTTATTGCGGTCGCACCGCACAAATTTTTCCCAACATATGCGCCATGTGGCTGGGCGAACAACCCCTTCAAATGAAGTTGCAAATGTGGGCCACTTAATTTACCCAAGGTATTACAAAGGAGGACACTGGTTTGTGGTTAGAAGCCAACTCGGCGTTCATGATAGATGGAAAATAGGTTTTTGTACCAGTTTACCTTTAATAAATTTAAAATAAAATACATTTAATATATAAAATAAAATACACACTTTACTTGCCAAATATAATATTTTACCTCTCTAGAAAAACACTTTAGTAAGCCCACCAAGTTTATTAAGCTCAATTGGACTAATGTAACTGAGATAATTTGAATTTCCGGCACAATAAATTGGTCTATTTAGGAACCCACTGATACCGTAAAAGATTTCAGTTAGCCCAACTTAACCAGAAAACCCCCCGTGTTGTGCTTCTATATGCCAGGCTCATTATAGTTAACCGCACATTAATGAAATCTCCAAAGAGCGAAGCCCGTGTGTGTGCGGATGATTATATGTGTGCTCGGGGAGGAAAGCAGCTGAAATTTATATGCCACAAGATGCACACTGAAAGGAGGCGTGGAGATAATCAGAAGCGGTGGGAAGTCGAGTGAAGACGATGCCGATGACTTGTCCTCTCCATTCAAAGGCCCTCCGCCCCCAACCAGCCAGTCCCCGTCGTCGTCGTCGTCTGACTCTGATTGATTTGAATAAACGCGTGCATATTTATCAAATTAGCCACAAGCACCGCAGAGCGAGACATATCGCCCTGCTCAAGTTGTGGATAGGGAAACTACGCATATGTATTCAGATACACTCACAAAAAAAATATGACGACATAAAAATATGTTATTAAAAATCGAGAGACTTGGAAAAAATTCCAAAAGGAATGGTGGAGAAAAAAAAGTTTCCAAAAATCCTGTCAATCTTTTATATGAACCATTTTATCATCCCAATTCTTTAATTTCAAAGCTAACTCTCTCAGCACAAATTATAAATAACCTTAAAGAACTATTCAAAAAACTATAAGAAAGGATAGGATATATATAAAACTTTTAAACTTCACAAGCACTGAAACTACATGAAAACCTTATTGACTGAATATTATATTTCATATCTAATTTTCTAAAAAAAAACAAAAACAATATTTTTCCCAGGTGTAGATAACCATATACGCATATATAAGGCAGTTACAGGGTTTAGTCTTTCGCACAAAGTGTCATCAACTAATCAAGCATGGGTGGTTGGCAGCTGGGAGAATGGGTGAGCCTTGTAGTTCGGCTTGGACAGATGAAATGAAGATGAATCTTTTGTGGTCAGTAAAGGCATAAATTTCATCAAGGCGGGAGCAGTGCGCCACTCCAGCGGTGAAAAGTG